>NC_134282.1:52262755-53572755 GCF_949628215.1 Phalacrocorax aristotelis
GGCCCGTTAAAACGTGCCAGGCGATATGAATATGCAACAACACGAACGGCTTTCTTTTATAAATAGCAAGTAGAAAGAAAGTAACAACTTTCTAATGTTGATCATTTAGGTCTTTTGTGAATTCTTTGTATTGTGCCATAGTAGCCTTCCACTTTTTAGACACATGGGTCTCCTGCTCCGGCAGACACTGGGCACTGTGGATTAGCATATTTAGAGTACATTGCAACAGTTGACTATTCAGTATGTGAAGTGGTGAAATTTACTCTATTATTTCTAAACACTTACGGGAACGGTGCTCCTGTCAACCAGTCAGCCATCTATTGCAAGCTTCTGTGTCCAATAAGTTACCAATTAATTGGCTCCTACAATTGTTGTATAGTTTACTTCTTGAATGGCTCTCTCTTTAGTAATTTCCTTCCCATTGTGCGACCCTTTCTGACAACTTCTGTATAACGCTATCAGATAATCACTGTCTTTTCTCTCTCGCCTCACTTTTCTATATCTCTCTAAATAGTTTATTATTCTGCCTTGGTACCTTTTATGGAGGCCAGCTCAGTGGCCTGTCAGTTAAAGGGTAAGGATACATTAAAATCGTCATTCATTCAAAAGGCTTTGCAGTAAGTGCCCAGGATATTCATTTGTGCACACATACAGGTCCAAGCCTGAAGTGCGTAGCTCTGAAAGGAAAAGCCCTATCTTCCCCTGAACGAACCCTTAATGATTTTACATTTCTCTCAGAGCCTGCTCTCTAATGAATGTTGACATTTCATGCACGGCAAGACACAGGAATTCTGTTTGTGGTCAGGGGCTACAACATATTCCCAAGGAAATTAAATTCAAAATTGATTGTGTGACACTCAAAAACTGGCCCAGAATTTGAATGATTTCCTTCAAGCAAAATATAGCTGCCTTTCCCATTGAAAACCGGCCAGGTTTTAGCAAAGCCAAAGCAAAAAGTGCAAATGTTGTTTATGGCTTGCTTTCCCCTGCACAGAAAGCTGTAAAAGCAAAATTGTTCTTTTGCTCCTTTCTGATAGAAGAAATGCCACAAAATCAAAAGTGTGAGCAAAGAGCTTCAGAGCGACACTCCGAAATGGCAACATGCCCTGTGCAAAGACCCGGCATAATGGCAGGGCCACGACTCTTCTTTATTTCGACCAAGCAAGAAACATGTTCACATATAATTGACTTTATTTGTTTAAATTAAGTCAGGCCTATTGTTAAATCAGTGACCATAGATTTTTTTTTTTTATTTCTGGAAGTGGATCAAAAGGGGTTTTTTCCAAGCTGAGTAAGTTAACTGGTTATTTAAGCTGACCAGCTCTGTAGGAGGAATCTCTGGAAGGAGACCCCCATGCGGGAGGAAGCCACATGTACAGACGACAGATGCTCGGAGGACCTCCCTGTCCAGCCTAAACCCTTCTCCCTCCTCCTGATCACACAGACACGGAGACATGAAAGCACTTCCAGAATGGCTACAAAGGGATGCCAAAACCACCAACTCACCCGAGGGCCTGTACGCCACATCGCTGCCGAGGTCGGTGTAATATTAAACAAGACGTTGGGATGCTTTGGACAGGAAACATTCCTGCTGAAGGGGAGGAAAAATAATGGGATCTCTGTCTCATTCAGTAGCTCTAATTCTGCTGCTGTGCTGCAAAGCAGCGGGGAGAGGGTATTTATTTTTGGTGGAAGGCAACGGTGAACTCAGACCATCCAGACAAACATCGCACGGAGCTATTACATCTTCATTATTGCACTGCTCTATAGAGACAAGTGTTTTGAAGAAGGTAATAAGCACTTATAATTAAGGCAATTATAAAGTAGTTTATTATAGTTGAGCGCTAACATAGAGCTGCCTTGTGTCCAAGAGAACCAAAACAGTGATACAGCCTATCTGGGGAATTTTTAAAGCAGCATCAATCTGATGTTTATGGCTCTGGAGGAAAAAAAAACCCAGTTAGTGGCAGACACAAGCTGATTTTACAAGCCACCAGAGGATGAAGCAGGAGGGCAAACATGGAGAAATTGTGCTATTGATGCTGGATGCGTGTCCTTGTGCCCTGGCAGATGGCTCTGGAGTGGGAAGTCACCCTTCTCATGAGCCGGACCCTGACCCTCAGAGAGCCACGGGGACGAAGTCCCACATCCTGCATGGCAGCATGAGCCAGGATTATCCCTGTTTGTGCTTCACAGCCACCTTGGGGGACTTGGGGAGATTAGCATCCCAAAATGACGTGACCTCGCAGACGGCAAGGGCTTGGGAAATACTAACTGAACCCAACCCCACAGTGTGCACAGGCAGAGTTACAAGCTCTGGAAGAGAAAAAAAAACCGATCAGCTCTTTGCTCAGCACAGGTTTCTGTAGGGCAATGGAAGCCTTGCTCTGAGCAAAATAGTTTCTGAGCTACTATCACAAAGTTAGAGCCTAAAATAACCCTTGTTTTCAGACTGGGAGAAACGCAGCATGTTGCTATTCCTTGTTTGTATGATGCTATCAGACACTGCCTCTGGTTTCCATGCTCATTAAAAAAGGTATCACGGACCCCAGCAGCATTTGTTTTTTCAGAGCTTCAGACACGTGACTTTAACCACTCTCTTCCCCTCAAAAATTATTTTAAAACTCCCTGAACAGTCAGCAAGTTTCTTTCAAGTCTGTTTTACGTGAAAGATGTGTTTGTGTATGCTTTTGCCTCTCTAGGCCAACAGTGGTGATGTTTTTGATGCAGCTGAAGAAGATGCTGTCACTCGAGAAAAGATAAAATTATCACCTTTCATGAAACATCTACAGGTTTAACCAACCCACTTCTCTAACAGGTGAAAATAGGATGTTGGCAGATAGAAAAAACAAAGTGTAGACATGAGGATAAAAACCACTTCAAACCTACAATTAACTTCAGTGGGAAGGGAAAGGGTGAATCACTTGTTGCATAAAATAGTCAGCGGCACCTACTTATTTCCCATGCGATGGCAATGGAGAGGAGGAGGAGGAAATCCCGGTCACCCCCGGAGCTTACCTAGGCGGCTCCAGGAGACGATGGGCCGGGGATTGCCCGTTGCGATGCACTCCAGCACAGCTGTCTGGTGCACTGTCAGCGTGAGGTTCTCCGGACCCACGAGAATCATGGGGTCCTTATAAACGGTGGAGTGGGAGCCTGCAAGGACAACATCATCGTTAAAAGGCATCTGATTCTCTCGTGTTTAATGGAAACGGTGAGGGCTTCATGCACCCTCTAAGTACAAATGATGTGGCTGGTGTAATCCCCAACAAGCTCGAGATGTACGTGAAACAAAAGGAGCACAATGCTTGCGTGACAGTCACATTGTCTGAACACGTTTTAAGCGTGCGCTGATACTCCTGGGGAAAACCCCTCAGCCAACCGACCCAGCCACAGCAGCCCTGTTAACACCCAGATACGGGCAGCATAACGAAGGAACCGCGCTGTGAACTGCAGAAAGCAGATGTGCAGGAAAAACACGTTGCAGAGGAAGGACACAAGCTGCAGGACAGCTTGTGCAGACAGGAATGCAAATAAATGAAGGAGTTGCTTTATCTTTCAGCATCTCAAGCCATAAAGTAATCCATGCAGTCCACAATGCCTAAATCTGCGTCTCTGCAAGCATCCTCCCTTGCTGCTGGTGTAATTTGCTCCAAAAGCCCTGTCCTGGGACACAAAGAGTGATGGAGGTGCCAGTCCCTGACTCCTGCTGAGGATCTTTTTGAGAGGAAACTCAAGGAAACTCCTCTGATGACTGAAGCCCACAGGGTGGGCACCCCTATCCTGGCCCACTCTGGTGTAACTGGGTGCAGGGAGAGGATGCATCCCGTTGCTCTGATATAATCGTGATACAATCATTGCTAATGATGTGATCACCAATCGTTTATTTGCACTACAGAAGCACCAAGTGGCAGCAACCAAGAATGAAACCCGTCATACAAGATGATGCACAGACCCGTAATAAAATAAAGCCCTGGCACAGGGACTCTGGAAACCAGACAGGCACAGGATAAGCAAAAGAAACCACATTTCACCAGACAGGAGGAAACTGCGGGACAAAACCATCATCCTGTGTCAGGTACACCGCAGCTGATCCTGAATCTCCAGAGTCCCCAAAAAGTGCCTTATCCCTGGGCCAAAGCTCCCTTCAGCCTTCACCTCCATTTGTTGGGAGCAGGAG
Source organism: Phalacrocorax aristotelis (assembly GCF_949628215.1). NCBI lineage: Eukaryota > Metazoa > Chordata > Aves > Suliformes > Phalacrocoracidae > Phalacrocorax > Phalacrocorax aristotelis. The sequence continues at coordinate 52,266,936 of NC_134282.1, forward strand.
AGGAGGAAAAGAAGGAGATATTCTCAGTTCTCTCTAAGTAAACAGGAACACTGATAATCTCTGCATTAGTCTTTTCCCAATTTCTGATGAGAGCTGGGTTATACTCCAGAAATGCCGAGGTCAAGCAGTGTTTAAGGAATTTCAACAATCTGACAGCTGCTGCTGGCAAAAACGCTCTGTACACCTGGGGAGAGAAATTCTTGGGCTTGTTGTCTCCCCCCAAGCAGGAAAGGGGGCACGGGGCGGGGCTGGGGAGCAGAGCTCTGCCACAGGCTGGGCTTTGCTATAGGGACCATCCCACACTGACTCTGGTACATGGACTTTCTGTCGTCCAAAAAGCTTGTTAAAGAGAAGTGATCCACTAAAACCAATCTGCAAGGGCTTTTCTGCAAGCAAAAATTTATTTTCTTCCTGCACTTTTTAACGTTACCCTTTCACAGCAGCTCAGGGGCTGAAGTCAGGGCATTAGCAGGGGGATTTCGCAGCGGTCCGAGGGCAAGCACAGATCAGAGCGGCTCGTTTGTTACTCGTTCCTACAGGGGCTAAACAGGGAGCGATAAAGCGACTCAGAGGTTGTGACTAAATGGGCAAAATCCAGGAAAAATCACCGTGTCAGTGTGACTTAAGAGCTGACTTTCTCACTAAACGCATTTCACTGCAAGTCATAAAATGCAGATTTTTTGATGAGAACCAGAATGCACAATAAATTCATATGACCGGCTGGTTAACCCCAAGAGATCTGAAAAACAATACCTTCCCCCTCAGTACCTCAGAGTGCCTTTAAAACCCATGCAGATTTATTGTTCTGAATCACAATACTAAATGTTCACGCTTAGAATAATATGATATTATCATCGTATTATATAGTGATTTCAATATTTCAAAACACAGAGAAATGAAATGAATTGTCCAAGGTCACCCAAGAATATCAGTTAACAGGAGCCGAGACCAAAGCAGAATTCATAAAACACTATTTTGACAATAAAATATGAAAAATAAAAATCACACTCTTTGATTTATACTCTAAGTCCTAAATAGGCATTCAGGTTTTTGGGAGTGGGCTCAGCTCCCTGAGTTTGGCCAGACCCTGCCCAGCTCTGGAAGCGGCATTTCCTCCGCTGCTCACCTTCCCCTGCAAAGGCCACGTAACGGTCCCGCAGCTTTGCTGCCGAGCCCAACGCCCGCCGCAGTGCCAGCTCAGGGCCAGAGGGGACAGTGACCCAGCAGGGACACAGCGGCCAGATGCCAGCACCATGCAAAGGGGTTGACCGTGCCTGACTATCGAGGAGGAGGTTTCCTTCTCCAACCAGAAAAGCTCTTTGATGCAGGGTCAGGAAGGAAGGAGTAACAAAACGAGGGACTCGCGGCAGGCGAGCGCTGCTGGAGCACAACAGGGTTCAGGGCAACGTGGGGGGGGTCTGTTTTGAAAGGGAAAAAGGCTCTAATGATACACATGGTCCCCAGGGACTCTGCCAGCAGCAATCGCGGTAAGAACGGGGAGGTCCCCGGCACCGCCAGGAGTGACAGGCACTCTAGCAGGGATGGGAGCGTTGCCGGCATGGGCTGTTAGATCTGGATCAAAAGGACAGCAGCACCGAGAGCTGCAGCTCGTGCTGAAAAGGTGTCAGCGCAGAGGCAGGCAGCCCCTCGGGAGCATCTCCGCTAGGCAGGCACTTGAAAATAATCAATCACTAGGGCTGGAAGACATATCTGTGCCGCTCACTGCCGGCAGCCCTGCCACCACTGCCAGCAAGAGGGAGGAAAGTGCTGCGAGCGGCCTCCTTCATCCCCTGCAGGCAGCCATCCTCCTCCTCCTCCAGCCGGGCTGTGGCAGTGCCCTGCAGGGCAGCAGCTCCCAGAGCCCATCTCCATCTCCATCATCTCCCTCCTCCCTCCTCAGCCAGAGCTAGGCTTGGAAACCCCGGAGAGGCAGACCTGGCGCTTTCCTGTGGGTGAAGCATTGGCTGAAGTTGCTGCCCTGTTAAGAGAAGAGGGAACCCTCCCACCACGACGAAGAGCAGAGAGCACCATTCCCTTTACCCCTCTACACAAGATGGCGGCGATGGAAAGATCTGCAAGATTAGGCATGGTGGGGTAAGCAGTAACGACATGTGCCCAGCAGCACTCATGTTAGTTCAGAATTTACTGATACAACACCCACACCAGTGAAGCAGCGTCCCTGTGCTACCTCTGTGGCACACCACAGCCTCCAGCAGTGTGCCAAAGCCTAGGGTTAACATGCTAGCACATACCCGCTGTCCTGGTCTAATTTGTGTGCTCCCAGCGAGCATCGCAAAGCGTAAACCTTTTTCACTGGGGTTTAACCCGGTGCAATGGGTTTTCCATGGGGTGAGAGCATGCAAACGTCCCGTTACGGCAGCTCTGCTGACATGCAGTCACTGAAGCACGGTCCAAGCCCTTCAACAGACACTTACACACGGTGCCCGTGTTCATCATCCGACTGCTTTAAGGAAGAGAAAAACCACAAACGTTTCACAGACAGGAAACCTGGAAAATATCCATCTGAAATGAGGGATGGTCAGACGAGAACAACTAGCACTTTCTGCCCTGTGAGAAATAATAACTCAGGCCAGTAAATTGACACAAAGAACTTCACCACGTTGGTAATTTACTGTTCTCTCTTCCCTCCACATGGCTACTGTTCGCATAGATCAAGAAAACAGATAAGTAACAGGCATCAAAAACTCCTAGGTCTTTCAGAACTAGTTAACCTGCTTCCTTTCCCCGTCAGAGTTGATACACACAGCATCACTCTTTCCTCAGCCTCACCCCATTTCACATGTTCTGCTTTTTTACAGCTGGCAGAGGCTAGTTTGACATTCGGTACAGGCGTTAAGTCTCCTGCTCCAGAACCGCTGGCCAGGCAGCCGTTCCGGAGGCTGAAGGCAGGCTGTGAGGTACGAGCGTACGCTGGCAGGCCTCCAGCCACCGGCTACCAGCAGTTATGTGTATCTGATGGACAGGAGGATCACAGCTCACGCAGGGGGGAGACCCTTTGCTGCAAGCAAAAAAAGCTCACAGAGAAACACACACCCAACCAGCCCTGTGCAGACTTCCCTTGCCTCTTATCTCCAAATCTGTCATCACATTTCCACAGGAATCTAGGCTGGTCCCCTAACCAAGAGCCACGGATCCATCACCACTGCTGTCACAGGGGACCACAGTGGGTACCCAGCATCCCAGCGGGGTTCTGACCTGCACAGAGTCCTGCATCTCAGAGGCCACCCTGCCAGCAGGACATAGCCACAATTTGCAGGTGACTACTTCTTTGGCACTCTTACCTTCTCTGAAGGTAACCCACAAATGCTCTGAAGTCCAGAAGCAAGCTGTCCTGTTTTCATACGAGGAGGTTGAGCATATCAAAGGCATGTCTAAGAGGGCACAAAAGTGTCATTCACTCCTGGCTGCTTGACCGGGCTGGCCTGTACGATTTGACTTCATATTTCCTACTTCCTTCATACTAGGAGCAGCTACTGAAACATCAAGGGAGACTGCTGAAGCTAAAAGTGTTTTAAATGAAAAAGAGTGCCAAATGAAGAAAGCTGAACTAGAAGGTGACAATCTAACATCAGGTTTAGAAATTGGCCGATGAGTTATTGCTTGAAGGGGCTCCAAGAGATCAGCTGGGTCCCACAGAAGCAGCTAATGGAGGATGGGCAACGGGTGGGTCAGCAGAGGGTAGCACAGCCATGGAAACACGGTCGCAGCATATTTGCACCCTGATCCTTCCTTCACGGTGCCCAAGGTCATCACTTCCACATGATGTTTTGTGTGCTTTCACAAACAGGCCAAACTTGTGCACATGCAAAGCATGGATGTGGGTTGCTTTGGTTTGCCCTTAAGCTTCGTCACATCCTACCTCCAGCAGCACGAAACCAAACAGCAGGTATGTGATTTTGGTCCTTTTTTTTTGGAGAGGAGACCTTAGGGCACCGTCATTTCTTCAGCTGGAGCTTTCAGACGTGAAAACCTGTTTCTGCCACTGACTTCAAATGTGGATGGAGAACCAAGTTGAAATTCAGCCTGGGGTGCTCAGGGCTTCTCTTTCTCGTCTTCCAAAGCAAGGTTAGCCCGCTTTGGTCACAATGCAATGCTAACAGCCTACAGAACATAATTCCCCCATTAGATAAATAATTGATCACCCTCTGTGCTGCAATTACTTCCAGAGTGGGCAGGTCTCATAAGGAAATGATGAATCTTCCACATTTCCAAAAGAATTTATTTAATGTAAAGCTGCTGTAACTCATTTTCTCACCACCCTCCCTCTACCCAGAAACTAGCGCTAATTTACAGGCAATGAGACAGATTTATCTGCTATCAAATGGACTGATCTGGCAGGAAATAGTAACAATCCAGAACCAGGAAGGCGCTATGGCCGGACAGAGGGATGCTCCTCAGTGCTGTTAGCCTAAAGCTCTCTTAAACTGTCCTCGTCCAGGCCAACAGTGGGAAGAAGAAGACAGAAAGACAGTCAGGAGAGTGTTTACTGGTACCGACCTGATACGGTGAGTCTGGCCTCCCGGCTGAACTTCACATTAGCAATATTGGTAGCAACGCAGTGAAAAATCCCACTGTCTTCTGCCCTCAGTCCCGTAATCTGGAGGACCCCCTTGGGAAGCAGCGTGTACCTGCGGCAAGAGAAAAGCAGAAACAAAAACTTGCAAAGCAGGACACGATGCGAAAGCAGGCTGCACACCCATCCAGGTGAGGCAGGCTGGCTCCCCGCATCCCGGTGCAGAGGCGCCAATACCACTCCAGTGCTGCAGCCCCTAGCAGGCCAAGCCCATGCTTATCACTGCATCAGTTCTTGATTTTGTTTTTTAAATATTTGAGCCTCTGGTCTTCTTTTACAGGGATTACATTCCCTGTCTTCATCTTCTGATGCGTCCTTGAGAAAGGATTACTTTTGCTGGAAGGCTACAAAGTAGGTGCTTCTTACTTCATCTGTAGAAAAGCTTTGGCAGTGCATTTGCATGTGAACACAGCGGACGTGGGAGTTATCACTCACCAGCTGAAGCACAGTGACCATGGACAAGCACCAGGTGAAGTGTGTGCTCCACAGTCCCAGCCCCAGGGCTCATATCCACATAATATTAAAACCTCAAATGCTTGGAAAGGCGTGTTTAAAATAGATAGCGAGTAGGCATACATACACATAAAGAAATATTTTATGTATTTAAAACATAGGTACATTTAAATCATGCATGCACACACACATATATGTATACATACATTACAGGTTGCTTGGCAACTGTGTGTTTAAATTGGCTGGTAGTAAGTCATTACATTGCGATGAGTTAATAATCCATTTCCGTCTGGAAGATGAAGAATATCTTTTTCCCTATCAGCATATGGTTAAGTGCCTATAACCCGCTCCCTGCGCTGGGTTCCAAACGCGCAGCTCGGTGTCGGTGGCAGCGTGACAGCAATCAGTTTTACACGTCCCAAAGTTGATTGCAATCTCTCTGGGACTTTAAAATGCCCATTGTTTTGGATGAATTATACCACAAGAAGCCTTCATTTTTGTTAACAATCTGCCCACAGCATTAGAAGATTCAATTCCAAAGCTATTATTCTGCCTTCAAAGGCTCCAAGTGCAAGACTCGGCATACAAATTTATATACACTTTATACGCAGAAATGCACCAAGCGTGATTAATGCAGAAATCCAATTCAGTTAGAGAAGCAACCCTCATCACCCAGGCCCGTTCGTGTCAGAGATTAATCTACTGAGCTGACAATAAAAACCTTCCCCAGTAACTTTACTGCTACGAAAAGCCAAATCTGTTCAAAATCAGGACACTGAACATAGGGAAACTGCTTCTAGCCCACATCCTCCAGGGCTTGGGCAAGCTCCCTGCGCTGGAGGAGAAGCAGCTTGGGGCTCTCTGGGCTGGAGAAAAGTCTGGGCTCCTCAGTCTTGGAGCTCGTCAGTCTTGGGGCTCCTTGGTCTTGGAGAAAATTCCTGTTCACACTCAATTCCCTGCCACGTCTCTGACCATCTCCAGACCCGTGACCCTGGGCTCAAGTGGAAAGGAGCAATAATGCATGAAGGACTTAAACAGAACTTCACGTGTACTGCAGCATCACGCTAGGATGCACACAAGGTGTCAGGCCCGGTTCTGTGCCCCTTACTTTTGCTGACAGCACCTCAGACCACTTGCCCTGCTCTGCCACATCCCCAGTTTAGCACTTCTGCAAGTAAGGAGCCTTCAGAGGAGATCAAGTTTAACAAATCAACCCTGTGCTGGGCTAAAAAAAGCTCAGATGAAAAACGCAAGAAAAAACAAAACCTGACAGTTGCAGTTTTCCACGGCAGGGTTGGGCCTCTTGGGTCCTTCTACTGTAAGTTCACAGCAACGCTGAAAAGGTCAGGCATTGTTCCAGCTCTTCTGTTTTCTCCTGCCTCCAAAACACCCAACCACGTTCTGCTGCAGAACTGACATTTTTAAGAATAGGGGCTTTCAGGAAAATATTTACAGCTTCCTGGTTTTGCCTATTCCCAACGCACAGATGTCAATTCGCGATCAAGGTGTGCTGCGACCGATTGTCTCCCACCATCAGTTGCGCAGCTCCTGAGCTGCAGCTGGGACCGCCGGAGGCTGCCGGCACGGAGCACGCGTTTCCTGCCACCTGTCCTCCGCCGGGCCCCGCCGCCGCTCGGAGGATCAAACCTCGATGAGGGATGTTTCCGACGCGAAGGGAGCAGCCTGTCAAACACAGGAAGCAAGGACGTGCCGTCCCAGGTCTAGGTTAGGGAAGGGGGGCAGCTGGGGTTTCTCTCTAGGAGGGTTGCGTGGGAAACGGCAGCCCAGGGTGCTGCGGGATGCTCTCTGCAGAGCTTCCCTGCTGCCACACACAAAGCATCACGAGGGAGTCCACCTGAGAAGGGAAGTCTAGCAGCCACGGTGTAATTCAGAGCTTGCAAGAGTTCAGGATCCACATGGAAGACCCTAAGTCATGGATCTGGCTTGGAAAGAGCTCCACAAAATGGAACCACAGAAGGGTGATGGATGCCAAAGGTACGCCAGCTCTCCTAGGATCGCTGGGTCGGCTCTTCATGCTGGAAAGTAAACCTGGAGTAGGGCTGATCAGGGCAGGTCAATGCAAGCTCTCAGCCCCTCCAAAATCAGCTAACAGGGTTTATCTAGTTCTCTTGAGAGAGTGTTTGGCCAGAAGGAGCCCAGGCAACCCACAACATTAACTGAAAGAGCCTTCCATGGCAGAAACGCTGCCAAGACACTCAGCCCCGATCAGCTAAGCCCTAACACAACTGTGAGAGCAAGTGCAAGCCTGGCCACATTTGTCCACCTAGGGAAAGGACGGCAGTACATGGTTTGGATATGTCCTACCTTTCGTTGTCTGTGTTGACCGGCATGCGGTTCTTTTGCCAGAGGATGACCGGCTCAGGCAAGCCATGGATCTGGCACTGGAATCTGGCTACACCACCTTCCTCCACCACTGCATTCTGAGGGTGGATGTGGAAGTCAGACATCGCTGGAAGACACAAAGAGAGACAAAAATATTCACATGTGAAAAGAGATCCACGGCCAACAACTTCACATGACCTAGAAACACCCTGATTTCCCAGAGACAGTAAATGGGATTGTAACGCAACAACAGAAGGCTGGTTTGCAGCCTCACCTCCTGCATGGAGAAACAAGACTAGTGGCAAGTTCGTGCTATACACCTGCCTCTGCACGTTGAACTAGCTGACTCAACCAGGACAGGAGACGGCGCTCCATGACCCACATGCTCCACAGCGAGGTCTGCTGGGACAGGGAGACGCACAGACACTGGCACCTATCAGAGGTCATTCTCAACAGCTCCAGCAGGCTTTGGATCCAGTCTCACATCAGAAAAGAGGTGTCTATCCTTGCTGTTGCTGCTAACGTCTTATCTGCTGTAAATATCCTTCTGATGTGCATGGCTTGACTATTTTGCTTTAAATACCTTGACCAAAAGAGCTCCCAGATGCCTTAGTAAAACTTACAGCCCTTGATTTCCATTTCTGTTTGGCACGTGCTCCAGCTCACTGCATACTCTGCCTTCCAGCACCGCAGAAGGAACGGTCGCATCCCCATGCTGTGGAGCAACAGGCTTCAGCCGACAGAAGGAGCAGCTGCCAGGAGCTCAGCAGCTCAGCTCAGCTCACCCAGGCTTTTGGGGTTGGGACTACCCGACAGCAAATGACAAACCTCAGCGTGCCCACACAGGATGAATAGAGACCAGCCTGTTTCAGCACAGCCACAGCTGTAACCATTGTGCAGAAAGACTCTGGCATGCTGTTAGAGCTACATAAATAATACAGTAATTATTACTATTAATTAATTGGAAGGTGCTGCCTGTTGACTCTGCAATAAACATATTTGAGGCTAATAAACATCCCAGTGGTTATTTAGCTCGTGATTCATTTATAGTGCCGCATCCGCAGGAAAATCTCTCACATTATCATAGGAGATAAACTCCAAGAGAGCCCCCCGCTCTGCCACCACAGCCCAATAATACCCCTCTCCCCAGCGAGAAAGCCTTGTCCCCTTTTACATGCGTCAAGTGTAATGAATGTACCTCTGCGAAGAAACAAGCTGCGTATGTGTCAGCGTGGCTTAATCATTCATCTGCAAACTCCACTTGGGCTCAGGCAGATGGGCGATGGCCATTAGCAATCATACATTAAATATGTGTTGCATTAACCTGCCCTGCTCCCCCAACCACTGCTCTCAACCCGCTGACTGCAGATTTGTTAAGCTGATCGAGTAAGACGGCGCAAAGCCCTGGCCCTGCATGGCCGTAGGGTTGGGAAGGTTTTGCAGCCGTGAGGGTGGGACGGGCAGCCAGCCCCACATCGGGATGCAGCGATGGGAGCGGGACCGGGAGGTGGCTGTGCAATGCTGCGGGGAGATGGGAACGCACCAGCACAGGGCGCAAGGTTACACAAAAATACATTTCCCTTTCCCAAGATGAAAGCTAATGCAAATATCCTCTCCGGTAGGGAATGGAGCGCAACAGTGAAATGGCAATTTACCCAGTTCATACACGTTTAGCCTGAAAAGGAGACTGCTCATGGCCCAGCGCACTCAGCTGTGTGGGAAGGATCCCAAAGGCTGCTGGGGGGTCTCTCACACCAGGTGATTCCCCTTTCAAGGTGGCAAGGGATGCTTCAAAAAGTAGGGGAGTCCAGAAGTACCCATGGCAGGAGAGCTCAAGGGAGCCTGCAGAATATTTCAATGCTACCATTCGGCTTTCCAGGCCAGGGCAAGCATCTTGCAACCAAAGCTTGTGAGCTCTCATGAAGAAATGAATCCAGGAATTAATGAGAATGATACAAAGCTCATTAATAAAGAAAAAAAAGAAAGAAAAAAAAAAGCCAAAAAAAAAAAAAAAAGCAGATATTCAGATGCCTGCGGGAAAATTCCTCTCAGATGTGCAGATGCTCAGCACTGAGGTTTTTCGGTGGCTGACAGGGCTGGTAAGAAGAGGGAGGTGTGAATGAGAACAGCCCCAGCACAGACTTCGCTCTGCTGGCTACAGAATCCACTGCCGTTCCTTTATTTCAATAATATCACCTCTTATAGGTAAAACTGCAGCAATAACCTCTACTCTTAAAGACACTAGTATTAATATTTATCATGAATAAAACATGGAAAGTTATAAATAAACCAGTTATGAGGATGTTAAGTAAAATATTACTCTTCAATGACCCTATAATGTGGCTTTGAAGCACAGTTTTATGTTAAATGCCTAGGAAACACTGTGACCCTTGCCAAGACCAGCTGGTTTGCAGAAGATGCATTAAAAATTCATGCACCAAGCTACAAAATGCTTTTTTTTTTTTTTAACACAGGTTTATGAGTTCATTTACAGTTGCAGAGCCAAAAGCTGTTGTAGCATCTCCTGTAAAACAGCAACAAAACTTGAATGTGAGTGATTACCTGGGATGCTGTTTTCAGCCTGGAAATAAATCACTGGGTGTAAGGAGAGGAGAGGCATAGGAGCACAAGTGCTTTACAGGGCATCGCTTGGAGGGGCTAAATCTCTGCTGACCCATGGAAGAATTTTATATATGTCCCAACCGACTGTAACAAACTCATACGGCGGAGTGCTTCCTCCTATTTGTTACTTGCCTTTCAGCAGCAAACGCCAGGACCCCCGATAGCAGCCGGGTGCTATTGTTTCAGCCGCCAGAGAAGAGCTGCACACCAGCCCGGGTGGGGTTGGCCATCAGCCAGGGAGCTGCATCTCATTTCTATGCTAATGGCCATAATAATTTTAAAAATAAATACATGCAATCACAACATTCACCCGCGAGCTCCTAAGAGGGGGGACACCCTCTAATCCATCTGCACGCTGTCTCTGTCGTCCAGCAACGCAGCATCTGCGTGCCAACGGAGGGACTGATGCTGCCCCAGGCCCCTTTTTACTGTCATCAGATGGGGTGATGGTCAGCCTGTCCCATTAAACTTCCCTCTGCTATCTCCATGTGTAGCACGGTACTGTCCACACACAGAGTGAGCGTAGGGTAGTCATAGAGCCATAAAAATCAACCTAAACCATGCACACACTCATTGCTCCGTATCGATCCTCCAAGGCATGGTGTCTCAGTGTTCCTGCTATCATCACACCTGGATTTTGGCCATGGTACACCCAGGCTGGCACAGGGCAGGGAAAGACAAAACAAAATGGGCTCACAGCAGACGGGGAATGGATCTATCAGCCCTCCCACGCTGCAGGCATGGGTGCACCTTCTACCAAAGATGTTGGCCTAGGCTAGATCCAGGCTGAGTTGTCTACAGTCACACCAACGCATGAGGCAGAGGAGTTACTCTTCACCTCTTCTTCCATCACGTTGTATCATGGAGGACCTCTACTAGGATGAGGCTGAATCAGAGGTGAGATTCTTCCCTAAAGAGAAACCCATGCTTGGGATCTCCCATCGCCTAACCCTCACCAAGATGCACTTCCCAAAGGCAAATGAGGAGAGGTTGAGGGAACTGGGATTGTTTGGCCTGAGAACAAGGAAGAGGAGGCTGAGGGGAGACCTTCTCGCTCTCTGCAACTACCCTGAAAGGAGGCTGTAGTGAGGTGGGGGTCAGTCCCTTCTCCCACATCACTAGTGATAGGGAGAGGAAACAGCTTCAAGCTGCGTCACGGGAGGTTCAGATTGGATGTTAGGAAAAATTTTTTTACTGACAGAGCGGTCAGGCCCTGGCACAGGCTGCCCAGAGAGGTGGGGGAGTTGCCATCACTTGAGGTATTTAAAAGACGTGTAGACGTGGCACTTCAGGACATGGTTTAGGAGACATGGTAGTGTTGGGTTGACAGTTGGACTTGATGACCCTAGAGGTCTTTTCCAACCTTAATGATTCTATGATTCTATGTCCTACAGACACAGTGCAGGTGAGCAGCAACTCTTATCCTCATCCATATTCAAAGAGGATTTGTTCTGGCGAACGAATTTGCTGGGTCTCCCCTAACTGAAGTGCAAACACTCCCTTCCATTCTCACAGGCCCTGTGGAAAGGCCAACAGAATAAAAATGAAAATAGGTTATCGAGAGAAATTTTCTTTCCTCCATGAAAGACTAAATTGAAACCATTAGTGGCCAATCCTTTTTTGCTCAGTACAGCATTAGTGCTAAGCTGGAGATTGACCTAGATTTGATATAGAAAAAGAAAACATTAACTTGGTATGTCAAAGCAAATCCCAGGCCTGTTAGAATCATTAAAAGGCAAACATTATTATCAACTGCAGGCACAAGGGGAAGAAGAAGACTTAAAGGTTCAGTGCCAAGCCTGGTGTTAGGAGAGTATTTGGGAAGCCCAGCTAGTTCTGCAGTCACATTGCTTTATACTTTGAAGTTACTTACGGGGAAACAGATACCCAGGTTGGCTCTGACACGAGAGGATGCTGGGGAGGAGTTGAGCATCCTCACTGACAGTGACGCCAGACAGTTCACTAACAGCTGCCCATGAGACCCTTTTCTCCACACTTCTGCCATCAACCTGCTAAATTCAGACCTCTTCCAATACAGGCATGTGGTTAAAGTGCCTCAAAATTAACACAGTCCAAGGAACAAGAGTTTAACGGGGACATGCCTCCAGTACCTGGGCTCCTAGACACCCCTGCCAAGGAAGACAAGCTTCATTAGCTCCACCACAACTGATGAAGGTGAAGCCTGGGAGGCAAATGGTTTGCCCAGTGTGACCGAACATGCCATGGGCAGAGCTGACCACTTCCAGAAGTGGCTCTATCCCGATGCTGGTGACAGCTGCTGATTTTCATATTGAATTTCCCAACTTACTAATAAAACTGAATTTCCCCTCGGGTCAGCAGAACTCAGGGTCATTTTTAAAACACAGCGACCACCATGCTAATTACACCCAGACCTAAGCCACTCTCAAACAAGGCTGACAGCTCCAGCAGAACCAACCCTTGGTATCTGTGAGATTTATTAAGCCCCCATCCTCTTTGGTACTGCAACTCCTTCCCAAACACTTTCCCTGCCCCAAAGCAAGCAGCAGGATTACATCTTCCTCCATTCCCTCCTGGCTTAGGAGACCTTCACCATTTAGTTAGCAGCCTGCCAGAGAATATTTTCAAAGAAGATGGCAGGTGAAGGCTTCATAGACACAGGTCCCCTCTTTGCTCCCCTCCACGCTCTGGAAATGGAGGATTCTCCTACAAGAAACAGCCGGCTCAAAAGATGGGGGGCGTATGGACAACACAAATCCCATCCTCTCCTCTCTTCCCCCTGCTTTCAAACAGGGACGCTTCCAGGTCTTGAAGAAAAAGGCATTACATCTTTCTTTACATTTTTTTTTTAAAGATGCATTTTTATAAATATAAAAACAGCCCACATCACAACCGCCCAGTGGCTACTCCAGCTGCAGAGCTGCCTCTGCGCCTGCGAGCCGGCCCTGCGTGTCTAATGATGCTATTGTGCGAGGTTGTTGCTGAACTGCCATGAGCCCAATTTTCAATGCAAGTTGCTTTGTGCATAGTGAAGCGTGAACAACAGCGCCGCCCATTTATCTATTTAATTCTCCAGGAGTAGCAGGAGCGGGGGCCTTTGCTTACATCTAAAGGGAAGAAAAATCGCCTTTCTCTCGGCTGTGGAAAGGGAGGGAAATATTAAAGACCAGCCATGCCTCTCCCAGCACACAGGAAAATCCCCTCTGCCCCTGCCCACTAATCACAGGGGTGAAAATCCCAAATCTCTATTGTCCGCGCTGGGCCTCAGATCTCAAAAGAAAATGGGCTGCGAGACTCAGGAGAGTTTGAAGCAAGGAAGACATTTTGGAGGAATGTAGCTCATTTAAGAGGAACTAAAACACATGGTGAGATGAGAGAGGGAGGACGCCCCATCTTGCTCTGTGCTGGGCAAATGTAGAGGGAAAGAGGGTCAGTCGTGCACCCCTTCCATTTGCAGTATTTTCAAACAAACGCTCACTTCTCTTTCGCTTTGGCTGTCGTTTTCTCCCCCCGGCGCTGATACGGCCGCTCAGAGCAGGGACAGAGGATGGTCCAGGCTCCCCGCCCTCTCTGCATTTCGTATGTCTCCGTTGTTCTCACACTCAATCAAGGCTGAGTGAAATAAATCAAACAAGATTGAGAAGACACCCCATCAGACAGAATTCTCCGGTTGGGGAACATAGTCTCCACCTGGCCTCTTTTTTTACCCTCTTGCCCTAAGCCCCTGGGACGGAGATAAAAGGGAGACAACCGAGCTAATGCCTCGCAGTGGGACACAGCAGCTGCCCGCAGGAGGGAACACGCAACAGATATTTTACAAGGGGGTGGGGGTGGGAAATCTCCTGCTTCATGACTCAGGTCCACCAGGAGGCAAACTGCTGCCTGATCTGGGACTGTGGCTTCTCAATTTTTTGCATAACATGTGAAATGACTGCGAGCCAAATCCAGCTCAGGTCACCTCCCTGCCCCACTGCAACGAGCGGCGCCGATGGACTCTACCGCTCCATGATTTACTGTTTGTTTTGGTGCTTTGAGAAGCAAGTGGAAGAAAGCACAGAGCCCTACGGGGGCTGCTTCTGCACAGGGATGATAAATAACCTCTGAAGGTAATGAGCACATCTCCACTGCACACAGACCGTGGGAGGAACAGGGTCAGAGGGAACGTGCTATGGGGTCCCTGGTTGCTCTACCCACCCTGCATGAGCAAAGGACGAGGGCTGGGAGGAGAAGGAATGTCATTCCTGTGAAGGTCCCTGTAGGGGCTTTATTGTGGCACCTGGAAAACTTTCAAATGCCCGTGCTGCAGCTCCACTCCTCTTCCTGAGGGTCCCTTGAACATGCTCCTCACCACCAGCACACCCCAGCCTCTCCTGCACAATCCCACGCACCTCCAAGCCAATCTCCCAGTCCTAAAGAACATTTAGTAGATTTATGGTATTGATGATAGCTCACTTATTGGAAAAATAACTACACTGCCATCAGTTGTTGATGCAGGGGCATTCTCCCATAAGTGGGAAAGATTTTTGACTGGATAAATGCAGTCTCTGAGCCGTGCATGGAAATAAACAGGGGCCATACACCCCAAGGGCTGTTTTAAACTGAAATGTTTCACAATTTCTATAAAGCTCACGAAGTGCTATCCCTCTGGAAAGAGACTGGGCCCACACTGTACTGCATCCCAGTACGGCATGTCAGGGAGCATCCCCAACATCCAACACCCCACCGCCCTCGCTATCTTGACTTGGGAGGATAGAGAGCACCGGGGGAGCTGCCTGTGCTGGAGGAAACCCCTGAAAGCAGCTGGCCTTCGCCACGCTCTCCCTCATGCAGCGGCACTGCCCAAATGCTGCCTGCTCAGACCCAAGACCTCCTGTAACGTGGCTGCAGCCAGAAATCATCCCAGCCTGGAAATCCAGAGCGGCGAGTCCCAGTGCCTCAGCACAAATGCCCTCTCCACAGCCCAGCAAGCAACCAGGGCTGTCTGAGCATCCTCAGACCGTTCCTATAAACGTATTGGTCATTTTACAGAGACAGGCACAGGGGACACAAAGTGACACTCACAGTCACAACCCAAATCCAACATCATCCCCTGAGTACTAATGGCATGCTCCACCCACAAGGCGAAGCTGCTCCTTATAAATCACTTCGAAAGATGCATCTTGGCAATCCCACGGATCAAATTTCTCACTTCCCTCTGTGTTTGGAGCACACAGCAGCATCCCATCCTGGTACCTGCTATGGAGAGCAGTACAGCAGACAGCCCAAGGTGGTTATTTGTCCTCCAGCACCCTCTTGTTTTGCAGTGGAATCAACTAATAAACAGCCCCTTTAGCGCTCTTAAATTGGTTTCAGGGAGAGAAGTTTCTGGTGGAGAGGGAGGCATCGCTGGGAGAGACCTTTATCAGGGAGCGCTATTGCAGTAATTTTTCAAGATGAAATTGCTCTCTGGCTCATGACAGCATTCAGTGTATCCTGAGGCGACCATTTGTGAAGCCAAACCGGTGGTCCTGCCGCCCCACTGCTGGAGGGAAGGGGGAGTATTAAATGTCATAAACAACTCTTAATTTGCTTGGGTGGACTGCATATGGGGCTAGCGATTCTGCAGTGCAGGAGGAGGTTATCCGTCATCATTACAGTGCTCCGGCACCAAGGGTGATGCTGGCTGGGCAACACCGGCTGCTGTCGCACCTGCCCAGTGGCACTAGTCCCCACGAAGCCCTCCTGCATTTCTGTGGGGTGACCTCCTGAGAAACTCCAGCATCACGCAAGGTTCCCACCCCAAAGCAGGGCTCCCCTCCAGAACCGCAAGAAGATGCTCCCTCCTGTTGCATCCACAGCTCACCCCGCTTTGGGCAACGGCTTCTTCAGGTCCTCACCACCTCCCCAGCTTTCCTCTGAAGCACATGTATGCTCTTTGCAAAATACCTATGATTTAGCCTACTCAGGTGCCCCTGCAGACCCCTGAAATTATGAGAAAATGAAGGGCAAGCTGTCCCACAAGCCCCCAGGAGAGGCTGTCTCGGCGAGGGCAAAGCCAAGCGTGCAGCACGCTGCCAGCAGGCAGGTCTCTCCTGCCAGATTCCCATCCAGAACTCCTCGTGTTTTTCCTACTCCTAAACACACAATTAAGACAAATTACATAGTTACCATTTTGATTTGTTGCACAATAACAATGTTTTCCATCCCTCTCCCAAATATTGATGGAGATGGTACAAGAGGAAGCTCCCGCACAGCCGTTTTTGGCCCTGGACCACTTTGTTGGCAGCCAACTGCTTCCAATAGCGAGCGTGGACGAGCAACCCTGCTTTTTGTCAGCTCGGTGAGGCAACGAGCCATCCCAACACAAGGCGTTACCGCAGTCCTTGGAACACCTCTAGGTAGAAGCATCCCTGCTCAGACCTCCTGGTCTGCAAAGCCAGCAGCCATCCCTGTTTTTTCGTGCTCATCAATGAGCACACGCTTCATTTCGGCATCTCTAGAGGCGACGGTGGAATCCAGAAGGGTGAAGGAAAGGAAGCTTTTCATCACGACTGCCCACAGAAATGCCATCAGCCCCGCTTTCAGACAGGGAGCTGTCCCGATTTACGGGCTAATGAATTTTAAATGAGATGCATTTTTTAATTTTTTGTTGTCAGCCCCCATTTTTCTGCTAGCAATCATTCCAATAATAGCTTTAAATTTTCAGCATCTGTTTTTACCAGCTCTCTTGTAATTAGTTTACTAACGTATTTCACTGCGCCTTTGTTATTTTCAGAGAATGACTCCATTCCCAGCTATCAGAGATAGTGCACTTCAGTCTATAAGGAGTTTGGCCTTTGTTCCCTTGTGGTTATTCACATGGGGGAAGATGGCTCAGTGAATGACAAGCCTTTCTATCACCACACATTCTCCACTTAATGTCTTTATACTGGCTCATTAATTACCACAGAAAACTCCTTTCCGAATGGAACCTGTGATTTATAGAGGACTTGGGCAAGGTGCCATTTTTATCGGGCCGACAGCAAACAGCACCAGTGCCCGTAATTCACTCTTCATTTTCCCTTCTGCTGCAGCGAGGTCAGCCCCGCTGCTGTGGGAGTTTTGCCTGGGCAAGGGAGCTCAGCAAGTGCCGAGTGCTGCTGAGCTGCGGCCGTCACGCTGCTCCTGCATGGCTCAGGTGACCGAGTCCATAGAAAACTGAGCTACAGCCCGTTCTGCCCGTGCACTGTGGTACCTGCCGTACAGACTGATGCACTCCCTTGGGCGGCGGCTGGATGAGTGCCTGGAGGAGGTGGGAATGCCTCCAAGATGATGCCTTGCATCTCTCTATCAAATCTGGTGGTCGAAGGTGTCGCGGTGCGTACAACAAAGCGTCTCTTAGCACTCGGCAAAAACCCAAGCGCAGCACGGAGGGAGGCTCAGGCTTTCATTAAGGGCTGGGCAGTCAGACACGATGGACTCCGCAGTACCTGGGTGCGCCTCTCTGCCGTGTCCCGTTACGCAGCACAGGCTGGATGGCAGGTTTGAGTCCCAGCTGTATCCCTCAGACTCTACAACATTACAGACTTGCAAACATCCCAGCAGCACGGGGTCTGGCCAGGGGAGAGAGCTGTGCAAAGACACCAGGTAAAGGCTCCCTGTAGACCCGAGGCAGCCAGAGCACGGGAGAAAGGCAGTTGCCCTGCCTTCGAGAGGGAGTAACCCAAACAACGGTCTCTCTGTCCGACGGAAATTAACTTTAAATCCTTCAGAACACTATGTCTTTCACCACATCCATACCCTGAGCCGAGCATGATAAACTGCCCCCTTCTTTATTAAGGAATGAAACAGAGGTGGAAAAGGCACACAAGTTGACTAAAGAAATTATTCCATACAGAAAAAACTAGAAGCACTGCCCTAATGCTCCTTTCTGTTCACTTTAACACTGAATTTCGCTTGAATGCAGGTGAGTTTTCAAAACGCCGAGTGCTCCTCTGCTCCCATCCCTCGGTGATGAGCACGGCCACTGTGTTACGACGTTACCTGATCCAGATGGAAGGTGATAATATCAAAGATGTAAAAAGGACTGAACTGCTGTGATACTGAGAAAATCCAGCTTCCTCCAAGGTCTGCTTTTCCTCCTAGCAGCAGCTAAGCCGTTAGCTGTCATCTCATCCCTGTGGCTGAGTTACATATATAAATTCCTGTTCGCTCCTTGGCAATAGCAACAGCTTCCTATTTTGCTGGCAGCGATCCAGGGGAAATTCAAGCTGAATTACAGCCATTCTTCAGAAAATAGGCCAAATCCACGAAAGCAGGACACATGACCGCAGACGTGGAGCTCGTCCTTTTTCTATTTATTTCACGGCGAGAAGCCCCGTTGGCTGAAAATAGCTTATCTCTGGAAGTCCCCCTTTCCGTTTGCGGCTGCCGCTCCTGGCTGCTAGCCAAACTATTACCACCTCAAAGAGAAAGTTTATAGCTCCGGCGTATCAGCCCCACCGTACAGGACGTGTGGTTTGATGTTTTCACCGATTTCTCTCTGGGAGCTCAGAGGAGACAGGGATTGTATTTCTGTGCATGAGCCACAGAACGTTAAGTCTTTTCCTGCGCCTCTGCCGGGATGCTTGTACTTAGGGTTCTGCCCCAGCATCGCTTGTCAGCGTATGCACAGTAGTGTGCGTAGACGTATGTGCACACACGTGCATGTATGACACAGCATGGGTGGTAACACAGGACTCCATGAGCCGGGGTTCCTCCAGATGCCCATTCCCATGTCAGGGTGAGAGCTTACATTTCACGCCGGGTCAACGTGAAGCAACCACCCCATCCAAAAGCACCTCCGCACCCGCAGCGAGTCCTCTCTCCTCCCCATGTACCCCGTGGCACCCTAAATACAACTGGGAGGCACATCGCCCTCCCGAGGCACGCAGACGGACAAATACAAGTAAGGACGCAGGAGGACAGTTAAGAAGGAGAGGGAGGATGGTCACACAGAGGAATAAAGTGGCAGCAGAGTTACAAACAACAAATCTCACTATCTTTATCTTCTTTACCATCCCCAGACCATCACCAAAGCCGAGGAGCATGGAGGCATTCCAGAAAAAACAGCTGTCTGGGAAGGACTGGCTTCTGGTTGATAAGAAGCGGGGAGGCTTATCTCCCAAACTCGCAGCGACACCTCACCCCGGGCCCAGTTTATCAAATTAAACTCATTACCTTCGAGGACTCGTTAAAAAGAGGTGGCAGGAGAAGAGCGGTGGGTCAGGGAGGCAACGCTCCCACCGCCCCCGGCTCAGCGCACCCTTACCGGCACGCACCGAGCGGCGGCGGCGGCTGGTGGGACAACACCGCCTCCGAGACCACCACCAGCACCAAAATGTCCCAGAGTGTCACGCCAGGGAAGAAAACCCACAGAAAGAGGAGATGCACTGATTTACTGCGAGGCCGTCGCACGGCGCTGCAGGTTGCGGTGTGTACGGCCGCGCCACGTAGGGCTGCACCCACTGGGTGCGTTTTCTGCGTATAAGACAGTTTACAACAGCAGGCTTCTATATGGTAGAAAGATAACCTCACCGTGCCTACGGGAGAGCGATGTATTGGGGATCCGCCATCCTCCAATCTCCATGCTGTACCACAACCAAATACAATATTTTGCACATGCAGCTATTACTGGCAAGGAGAAATAACCAAGTCCTTTCTACAGGAAACTTTTAAAACGAGCAGCCAAGCAAAACAAAATTTCAGCCATGAACACTTTCCTAAGGTATTCAGATATATACCTTGGATATTAATTTTTTTTTTTTTGCTTTTTTAATCATAGCTTAGACAAACACCGGTAACCTAGGTGGTGTCTCTCCTCTCAGAGACCTTTGGCACAGTTTATGGGAACAGGATACAACACGAAGCCCTGTGAACCATGAGGTGAGGCTTGGGAAGCCTTTGAAGAGCATAATTCCCGAGGGGTGCTCCCAACTAGGATAACTATTAGCTCACAGGGCTACGAGGGGCTCTATCGATTTGCTGGGAGTAGGAGAGATGGGAAGAGCCTGTGTTATTTCCTACTGTGGAATTTGCAAATATTTTACCCAAATGAGTTTCAGGATGCACGAACACATGAAGAAGCACAAACGCAGCGGGTCAGGGCGGGCAGGCTGCCAGACTTCCCAAGCACCGGTCCCCTGACTAGGGGACACAGATTGTCCTGCGGGTGTGTGGCGACCATCAGATAAACTCTCTGCAGATGCACCAAGTTCCTACGTCCTCCATCACACTTCCAAACAACTCCTGGCAGCAAAATTCAGTGTCATAGACAGAAGGCAAGAGCAGACCTTGATAAGAAACCCAGCGCCCCATGCCCAGCCTGGAGAAGGGCTCAGCACCCACAGCTCCTGCTGAAGGAAGCAGAGCTAGAAGAAAGGCTGGACGCTCAAGCTGGACGATGCAATTCAAATTTAAATATCAATATTTGCCTTCAAAGGCTCTCAGTGACGGGAGAGCCATGCAAACCTGCAACCGCCCAGCTACGATGCAGAGGAGGGGTGCAGCCACGTCCCTTCTGTGAACGCTTCCTGGCTTTGCCAGCTGGGTGCACCCGTGGGAGAGGATGATCTCGCCCCGCGCACCCAGGACACCTCCATCCACACCCCTGCTCGTGCACTTGCTGTCCCTATTCGCTTCCTGGATGCATTTCCCATGCAGATGCCAGGGTTAACAGCATTTAGCCACCTAAGCTCCCTGTTGTCATGAAATTGCATTTTAATTGAGGTTTGTTAAGGGTTTGGGATGCGCACATGAGTATGCAAACCTGCCTGGGCTGGAGCGATGCTAAACGGCAAGAAACAGCAGCGTTGTAAAAGCAATGCAGGTTTTAGAGAGCAGGCAGAGGTCAAACGCTGTGCTTGAACAGTGGGGTTGCAGGGGGGTATTTTTACTGACTTTGAGCTCTGAAGTTGAGCTTTGCCCTGGTGTTCGCAGAACACTGGGGAAATCAGAGCCAAAGCCCCGTAAGCCTGATCTTCAGGGGGCCTTTGCGGGGGTGTTCAGCCCCTCCTGCACCGAGCCCGGGGAATCAGTCCTCTCTCTCCTGAAATATGCATCTTCATCAGAAAAAATACTTGCCCCCCAAAACAGGCACCTCTCTGGTATTAACACAAGAGATGAAAACTCAGTAACAAATGTGTAATTGTAGCACAGACTATTAGAGACCTGAAAAACTGCCGGGACACCTGAAATATCCAGGATGGCGATTAAATCCATCTTAACAAAACCTTGTGGCATATAACGGCTCCCCAGAAGACCCACTATGATACCCTAATAACTTGTTTATGCAACCAGATTGCCCAAGAAGAGATTTTCCGTGGGTTTGCACGCACACGGCACTGCGCGCCCCACGTGCACATTCAGGCGTGGAATAAAAGACGGGAAATAGCGAACTCTGTAAGATACTCGCGTGGGACAAGGCAGAGGCATCCGTATGGAAAACATCACCAGCAACTTCACAGCCCTCCCCACCATGAAACGAAATGGATAAATAGAGAGAATTAGCTGTGAGGGTGACAACGCCGAAGGAAAATGAAAGCAGAAGGGGGGTGTGTGGGGGGGAAATCCAGCCCCGCTCGCTTTTGTGTCCCTGCACAATGGGGCACGTCAGCTCCAGAGCCTCCGCAAGCCATCACCCGCCATCTGGCACCGGGCTGGACCGCTAATGGGAGGCCCCAGCGCCCCAGCTGACTCCCAGAGCCACGGGGGAAATCAAGCTGACGAGGTCCCCACATTAAGCCGTCTAAATTAATGCAGATGCGTGGCCCGCTCGCAAGATATTTGGCTGGCGAACGGCAGCAAAGAGAGTGGTATGAGCCAGCTGCAGCACGCCACAAACCCTGCGCCAGCTCGGAGTTACAGCCCAGCCATCGTATTACGCAGGGCCAGGGTGGAGGCGAGCCGCCCTTGCTCGTTTGCAAGGCAGATTGTTGGCAAAGGGATCTGGAAGTGCAGCCCTCTTCGTCCAGCACTCACAGCTCGACTGCGAGACGCACGACGCCGGCCAGATGCAAATCCTGCAGCAGCGGGGACGGCCCAGATTAACACCGCCTGCCCGATACGTCGCTCTCAAAACCAGCCTCATTAATTGATGTTGCTGTAACGCCGTACGGGAGCAGATCGGCTAGGAAATTACTGTGCGTGGGCGATACACAGGGAAGGGGATGAAGATGTTGATATAAGCGCTCGGGGCCAAGCTCGCCAGCGGTACCTCTCCCCAGGAGCAACCCCAATGATTTTGGCAGGGTGGACCCCAGAGGACTCACCGCTCCAAAGGAACATTTACTGCCATGAGTATCTGTTTTTCCCCTAACACTATGGTACAGAATAAGGGTGCTAGAGCCTGGTACTGAATCACAAGGTAAAATTCAGTGCTGCCCTGGTGAAGCAAAGGGCTGACTGAGCACCTTGTTGAGGACACGAGGTCCAGCTCCAGCCCCTTCCCTTGCCAGCAGTTGGATGAGGAGTGAGAAGAGAACAAGGCACAGGCGATTTAAGATGCACAACTCTCCCAAGGCATGGAAATACGTATGTGGTAGCCCGTCTCCAGTCCATGGGTGACATGCGATCCCACCTCCTCCCCTGCTCCTAACACAGCAGTGGGCTTTGGGGCCGTGCAGAGACCTGTGCCTCCGAAAGCATCCAGGGTGCTGCCCTGGGGACATCTGGGTATGCTGATCAGTATCTAATGCTGTTCCTGTGGCTTAAGACGCAGGTCAGAGCTCCCTGAAGGGACTCAGGTCTGGCTGGAGCATGCAAAAAGATCTGCCCCCTCTACCTGGGCACAAACAGAAACGACAACCTTCAGTCAGGAATTTCATATCTCCTCTCCATCACCTGCTTCCAAGAACTGATGGGAACCCAGCTCCGTAGCGGCCCGAGCCAGGGATCAGAGACAGCAGGGTTAACTCAGAGGCAGGCGAAGAAGAGCCTGGGAGGATCAAAGGAACATCGCAGGAGCACAGCACACCAGACAGCTCTCACCGCTGTGGTTTCACCGCAGCGCGCGTCATGCGACGAGCGGCGCTGCCTGCCCACAGCCGGTCCCCCACACGCTGCCCTACACCGCAGCATGACAGAGGCAACCGATACCTTCGCTGCCTTTTTGCATGCCTTTGCCACGGCTGTAAGCAGCAGCCTGCTTATTGCCAGTGCCGAAAAATAGCCATATACCTCCCCAGGGTGAACGGAACCAGCAGAGACCTCCAGGGAATTGCTGTGACAAAGCTCGGGCCAAATAAAAACCAAACCTTTAACAACTGAGGTGCATTTCAGCATCCCCAGGTACAGCTGCTGTTGCACAGCCCAGGGAACCTCTCAGGGTGGCAGCGATGCCTTGCAACAAGCAGGTATTTAGGGATCCATCACTGTCGCTGACAGCTGAGCTTCTGCCTACAGCACAAGGGTAAACCCAGACCCTTTCTAATGACTTTGGATTCATAACCTATTCCTACAGATGGAAAAATTTATTCCCAAATGCACAGAGACCCACATGGCAGCAGCTTGAGTGATTATAGTCTCTGCTCTGTGGAGCTGCTATCATTTGCAGGGAGGCAGAAACAGCCCCGTTTTACCTAAAGGGGAGGGTGGTAGCATATGGTAAGCGTAGGTTACACTCAGCCCCAAGAGTAATGCTGTAGCTCTTACACAGCTCACGCCACCTCCGAATCACATTCCAGGTCCTTAACGTCCCACCAGAAGCGAAGCAGATTTTTTGCTGGGGTGGGAGAACAGGAGAAAACCTCTCGATGCAATTAATTTGCCTCCAAATTCAAGCTAGTTGAAATAATCTGTTGGTAAACACAAAACACCATTGGGATAACAGCTGATCAGAGGCTTATATTAAACAAGCATCTTCAGATGAAAATATCACTCATCTAAAAGGCATCACCATTCATTCATGCTCAATAAAACACAAAATGGTTACAGATAGAACTGATGGAAAATGAGAGAGAGAAATGGAAGTAAAGGTAAAGCTGCCAGGCAGGAAACGGCACAAAAAATAAAAAAAAAAAAAAACAAAAACAAAAACAAAACCAAAACCAACACCATGAAGAGGTTGATTTAGCATTCTGCTTTAGGAGACATTTCAAAAGCAGGTTTTAACATCTGATAAAACTTCACTGCTGGTTGCCACGCTGCCTGACAGAAGCACAGAAGGGGACTAATAGCCCTGGCGTACGACGTGATAAAACATTTTAAGCTCCATAGCTTTACTTGGCCTTGCTACTTTTAAGGACGTTTTATGGTTCACTGCTGTCCCTCAGTGTCTTACCAACAACCCCTGAGCATGCACAAGCTCTCATCTACCCACCAGGCAGGTAGTTTCCTCTAAGACTGAGTTTTTCCAGCCTGCAGATTGCCACAGTTGACTATTAGCACCTGGCTGCTTTGCTGCAAGGAACTGCAAGGGGCTCATTGCAGGACCGCCCGGGCTGGTGACTCTAGTCTTCCTGCCTCGCATCTGGCTCCTCCAGGGCTCTCCAGTGTCTGTCCTGCTATAACAGGGCCCATTCGAAGGCCCCTCATCTCGCAAACCCTCCATCTGACTGGCTGGATGCTGCTGACTTGGCGTTAATGAGAGACATGGGAGCTCGGTTTCCAATACACTTCTGCTTTATTGATGATTTCCCAATCTAATACAGAGGCAAAACATTATCTGTCTTTTCTTCTCTTATTTCCCAAGGAACAATAAGCCTGGAAACATCTTTCTGCTTCACTAATAGAACTTTTATAACTCACTTCCCTGAACCCCTGACCAAAGGCCCTTTTCCCAACGAGAAGCCTGGGATAAGCAGGGAAAGGAGCGGCACGATCTGTATTCACAGCCCGTCCCAGCTCAGGTGGCGGCGTGAAACGTCAGAGTCACACTTGGATGCAGGCTGCAAAAATACTCCCCTTCGCTGGCTGCCCAGGGATTGTTCTTGCCAGTCAATGCAGGCAGAAGGCTTTACTGGACACAGGGCAGCGTAAGTCCCACTCCCAAGATTTAAAAGCTATCTGGCCACTCCAGGAAAAAAAGAAAGGCAACTGAAAACATAAAGGCAACTAAGATGGGGTTTGTTGGCTGGTTTGAGTCTTATTTTGTTTCATTTTTATTTGCAATGCTCTGGTACCAGCCTGCATTTCCTGGCAGCCATCCTGCCATTTTCAGTTTGATTTTACGTTAGGGGAGAAGTCAAAAAACAGGCAAATTTGGCCACGGGATGGACTGGTCTACCTGCACATCCGTCTGTGTGACCGCAGGTCTCGGCGCAGCCTGCAGCTGCACTGCCACGCTGGTGCTGCTGCCAGGGCAAACTGCTCTGGTTACCGGACAGACT
Source organism: Phalacrocorax aristotelis (assembly GCF_949628215.1). Lineage (NCBI taxonomy): Eukaryota > Metazoa > Chordata > Aves > Suliformes > Phalacrocoracidae > Phalacrocorax > Phalacrocorax aristotelis. The sequence goes on from NC_134282.1 coordinate 52,292,250, forward strand.
GCGGGGCAGCAGGAGCAGTGCTCTTCTGACCCATAGCTCTGCATTTCCAGTATTGCCAAACTGGTATAGATCTATGGGCAAAACTGCTGAGACTACAGAGCAGGCTTGTAGATACCTGGAGGCAGAAGATGACAGCAAGTTTTCCAGAAAGCGTACGGTCATCAGTGCAACAAAGAAACCCAACAGGTATCAGTAACTTCCACGCTGTATTTCCAGCTGGAAGGAGGAAGAATCGGCACAGAACGGGCTGTATGCAAGCAATAATGCTTCTCGGTCTTCCCTGTCATGCTGCCCGACACAGAGTAATACTTCACAAATGATGCCTCCCCACGTGGGAGACAACCCCAGCAGGGCGAGCGAGAAGAGGCACAAACCCACTGACTCATGTCACAGCTCTGGGGCTGCGCTGAGAAAGGACAGGGTTGGCCAAAGCAGATAATTACTGGGAAGCCCTAATTAGGAGAATGGAGAGGAAGAACACGGAAGAGGAAAAAAATATCCAAAGCAATATGCCTTAATCACCCTGAAGGAGCCTTCCCCGACGGTCCGCTGCTGCCTCCATGCACACATGGATAACTCTGAAGACTGTTTCTAAATCCAGGAAACCTCTCCTGGCCACAAGCACAGGGTCAGGAGGGGGAAGAAAGGGGGAAGAAAGCTACTGAGGAGGAGGAGAAGGGCAGGAAACTTTTTTTTAAAAAATCACATAAATCAAGCCAGGGAAAAGACTTCATGCCCCAGAAACCCAAGGCCAGGTTACTCATACATTCAGTCATAAACTCCAGGAAGGAGAGGTCTTTCCTTTCTTTCTGCAAAATGCTTTTTTATGTCAGGAATGGTTTTAATTAGCGTGCCCAAAGCTTGCAAGCAGCTCTGGGAGCTGAAAAGCCTGCCCCGTTAACGGTCGTAGAGAAAGCGGAGTGCCCCAGCAGCACTCGTCCCAGCTCCTGGGGATGGCTCATCCTCCCAGCTCCACACCGGAGAGCGGGCAGGAAAACAGAGCACGGGGTAGGTGTCCGCATCATGGGAGATGGTCAGGTTTCCAAAGGCCCTCACAGTTTCTTGGCAGCCCCATGCTCCACAGCAAGCTCCAGGTATGGCTCTGAGCAACACCAGCCCTTTTCTCCCCACTTCTGAACGGTTTGCAGAAGTCAACACAAAGACCACTAACAGGCATTTCACCGAGCGCTGCTTCAGGCTAGAGCTTTCCACGTATGCCTGAATATAGATAAGAGCTCCAAAAGCAAATACCCGGTTATAGGTTCAACTGAGCACACCTCGCCTGCTGAAAGGTCCAAGCCATTTGCAGGGTACACACGTGACGCCCACGCATTTTGCACTTGACCACAAGTTTGTTCAGATCCTGGCTTGGCACACGGCAAACAGCTGGGGAAAAGCTCCCTTTGGAGGTAACATTACCCTTTCCCTATAATCCTTTCGCCCAACCAATGATAATAACCGCTCATTAAACCAGAGTCTTGTTTAGAAGAGCGCATACCACCTCCCTCTACATTAAAATAGCAACCTGACCTCAATAAAGTATAAAACAATTAACTTACTAATTAGTCAACAAAAAACTGTTTCACCCAAGTAGATACTAAGTTGTTAGGAAATCTATTAGCATTTCCACTGTAATTTCATGCTTTGCTGATGATGAATAAAACATGGTTGAATGGGACCTATTCATGTCCGGAGCACAATGCCCAGTAGCTGTAAGATAGCTAGCGGGAAACTTCCTCAAAAGAGCCAAATACCAGGACCAGAACCACCGTCTGGATGGTGTCACCAACGCTACAGCAGCACCAAAACCCGGCAGGGACGGTGTCCACAGCGAAAAGGAAGAGCAAGGGCTGAGAAGCTGCTAGGGGGGAAACAAGCTCTGCCTGCACTTCTCATCCAACGTTCATGCATGCAAGTGGATGGGGCCAAAAAAATCCCACCATTTTTCTTAAATCAATTGTTTTATATTCCCCCAGCCAGCTCCACCGTGGGCAATAGGAATCTTAGCAAAAGAGCTAGTTTTTGCACACCTCTCCATGTGCCCTCCTGCTGTGGGCAACAAGCAAGGCCATCAAAAGCCACCAACCCATATGCATCCCCCTCTCCACTCCCTTCCAGAGGACTGAAGCACCCCTCGAGCACAAGCCAAAGGTCAGATTGCATGAAGGCCCTTGATTTACAGCACGCTGCTACCAGCCCTTCCACTTAACGTGGGCAAGTGTTAATGTGAGTGTCCGTGCTGGTCCCAGGGATGAAGGCTGGGGTCTCCCAGGTGACATCCATTTACAAGATCCTCTTCCCATGTCAGGACGTGCTTCTTGGATGTATTCTGAAGATGCCACAGGGGATATTTGAGCGTCTTCCAGCCCTGCCTGCCTTCTCACCTGCCCTGGCTGTGAAACCTCGGCGTGCAGGCCAGATGGGACCCCATCACAGGAAGGGACAGGGACACAGCTAGCTCAAAACCTAAGTCTACACAGTCCTGATGAGCACGCACATGTCCAAAGATGTTCAGAGACACCGATGATAATATCTAAGGCCAGAAAGAAGGGGCAAAGGATGTAAGCTGCTGTTTAACAAGAAGTACCAGAACTTCCTTAGGTCTGTGGTCTCCTTCCCACCTATGGATGAAAACCACCTAGAAAATGAGTGTGAAATTTGAATCGAATACAGTGAATCAACAGGTGCCCTGGACTGCCAGCAAGGCAAGGCACAGTCTGTCTGCCAGGGGTACATTCAGCACGCACACTGGTTTCATAGCTGTTTGCTGGGCTGGGGAAGGAGGCTGTGGATTCAAGCTGTCCCATTCACACCAGAGCAGAGGGATTATAAAACTCCATGGTAGGGGCTTTGTAGGGGGGGGGGGGGGGAAAGAGTCGTGATGCTTGGATCAGTGAAATATTCTTCAGCCATACACAGGCCCCCCCATCCAGGCAAGGGCTGCTGTTCTGCTCCGTTTTACCAGCACTTCAATCACCCCAAACCCAGCATCCTGCCCAGCATCACCTTGTGATTCCTGGAGAGCTTCTCAGAGACCTTGCAGTACAACACACCCAGCCAGGAACAGGGCGACACATCCAACTGCCTGCAGAGTGCCTGATTCCACTCACACAGCACACACCCACGAAACACAGCCCCTGCCTCCCTTTCATCCTAACGCACGCCGGCTTCGGAAAAAAAATTTGCATGTTAGAACAATTAGATGTGAAACATTACATGCCTTATCTCAATGATATTACATAATTGGATTTGCGGTGTACACAGATAATGAAAGCCAGAGCTTCCAGCATCCAGAAATATAAATCAGACGCTGGATTTTCTACAGTTAAAGTTAGGAATATTTTAAGAGGCCCCAGCAAATACGTTGTTTATGTTAAGAAATCGAATCATGTTAGTAGGCCTTCCATTTATCTAGTAAAATCTTTAAAAAGCTCATAAACTCGTTACTTTATTAGTTCAGACTTATTATATGTATTTGAAGCAATACTCAGAGGTATTGTTAAGCTACTGCAGGCAAGGGTTACAGGTCTTATGTATTTTCCTTTTGGTAGTACCAGATGTGTGGGAGGCAGCAGCTGTGCTGGGGGCTTGCTGGGAAGCTCACTGCTCAGAGCAAGCCCAAGCAAACTTTTGCGCGTTACCGTTCACCGGAGACCCGCAGCACATTCAGCGCGCGGGCACCTTTGCTTTTTCCATGGATGACTCCTCACCAGCCTGCCCACCCTCCAACCCGTCCTCCCCCAGGAGGAAAGGCCACCGGAGAGCTGCCTGTGCAAACACAGCTGCGATCCTGCTCCAGAGGCAATGACGCCTGGACTTCTTGTGCTAATTAACCCAAACGAGTTCCTGCTCTGCATCACCGGAGCACCCACGGAGAGCTTGCAGGACCCTAGCGCGACTTGCATATCAGGGAATCGTTTACAGAGCTGCTCTTGCAGCAATTCATCGCCATCATCCTCTCGGATCCAGAAGATTTATGCAAATAGCTTAATGTGTTAATTTACATATTTGATGAATATGCATTGTCGTGCCCATAGAAGTGACAGCAAACATCCTAATTACCAGCACACAAGCCCGATCGGGCTGCAGGATGGAAGGAGCTGACGAAGCAGAGCTGTGCCGTGGTTCTGCTGGCTCTGGCTGGGTTACACCGAACGCTGCTCCACGCACTGCCCGGCTGTTCCCGGAGCTGCTGCCCCTCATCTCATCGCCCAGCTCCTCCATCGCCTCCCGAGGTGCACCGTGCACCGGGGCCCTCAGCTTTTGTAGGGGCAGGTCAAAGAGCATCTGATCCCAGAAGCCTCCCAGTATTGCCAACACATGTGCTTTGATCTCCAGCCTCACAGTGGCTGGCGTTCCTCCCTGACCCTGCTTGCGGAGTCGTGCAGGAGGATCTCAGCTTAGACTGGAATAAACAAACCCGTCCCCGGCGGCTACAGAGAAAACTCTCATTGGGGACCACAAATCATCCTCAAGGACCAGAGTGCAAAGTCACAGATCCCCAACATGAGGGAGATATTTTCCTCCTTTGGCAATCCTGTCATTTTTAACCCACTTTCCTGGCTTTTTTGGGTCGGATCTGATTCTGGAAGGCTTAAGGCCACCCAAAGCAGGGCGTATGAACACAAGGGCACCAAGCCCTGTTACCAGCCTCCAACACGAGCATGCCCAGCAAGCCAAAATCATGCTCCAGAGTCTCCAAGAGACGTGCAGGACCCCATTACATCATTTTAGGCAGCACTGCTCCAAGAGGACTACACTTTTAACAGCTGCCCTAACCCCCAGGTGGTGATTCACACCCTCACCTCGGCAGCACTAAAGATCGTGTCCCCAGCACACAACCTGCACGCCGAATTTGGCAGGCTGTGGGGTGAAAGGCATGTGCGACGTGGCTTTCCCCACGTTGCCTCCTCCGTCCCTCCGCTTCCCCTGGGCTCCCTCCTCCCGGAGCAGCTGTGCACCAGGTGAGCCGGCCTGCGGGGAGGCTGGGCAAGGGGCTCGCAGCCCCCGTGACCCTGCAGCTCCTCTCCCCCCTTCCCGATGCCTGCCTGCCTTTGAAGCTCGGCTAATGACAAAATGACATCCTGCTCCCTCCACCTCCCCCTGCCCGCTAACGGGGGCCCCTCGCCTGACCTTAAGGTGTGACGGCTCCTCAGGTTCAAAGCAGAGAGAGGATGCTCGGAGCTGAGCCCCAGCCGGCTACGGCGGCGCTGCCTTCGGTGGGGAGGCTGGCGGGGGGGGTCAAAGGGGCCGGGGCGAGGAGCCCCATGTCGCCAGGCGCTTCGGCTCTCCCCTCCGACCGCTCCTCGCCGCCTGGCAGGGAGGAAACCGGCCATTTCGCAGCCGCAGGGGCGACGGCTCTAATGGATGTTGCAAACCACCACCACGTTTTTCCCTTGCACTGCATGGACTGAAAGTCCTGAAAGACTCAAGAAAAGCTTTTCTCTGGCTCCTTTTTGCCCGCTGAAACGTTAGCAGATTCAATTGTTACGTTGGGAGCTTTTACCTGGAAATCAAGCCCTTTCCAGGTGATCGGCCACCACAGCTCCCTGCGCCACCAGAGCCTAAATACTTTATAAGGTCTAACTATTGGTGCAAGCAGACAGGGCACGGATCGCTCCTCGGCAGTATTTCAAAGAGGTATATCAGATGAGAGCTAGCTCTCTATCTGATATGTTGTTGTCAGCTTCCCCTTATCTGCTTCTAGGCTCAAACACTGGCAAAGACAGACGAGACGATTTCTTAAAGTATTTCCTATCTCCTCTTTAAAAAAAAAAAAAAACAAAAAAACAAAAAAAGCCCTCACAAAACTTGAACAAAGCCCTCCCAAGCTTTCCAAGCAGACAGGGAAAATATTTTTAATCTCTCCCTCTGCAGTTTAATATCAGCAATCAGTTACCATTGGCTCAGATTTATTTAACAGGATGTACAGCATGAACAAGCAAATGTCTACTATTAGAAGCTGGGGATGCAAAACTCCATCACTGGCGGCTGCAACCATCGTAAAGGCCATTAAGGGAGCTAGTCTGCCTAAATGCACATAATCAGCAAATTTATGGCCTGTTTCTTCTGCTCAGTGAGGAATTGGCAGAGGCAACAAAGATGTGTGATACTGACAGCTTACAGGCAGGGCTAGCGTGCACGCTCAGAAACATCGTCCGCCCGAAACCTGCACAAACGTGTAGTTTGGTGTACAAATGTGCCACGCATCTCACGACAGCTCCATCGCACACAGACACAAAGCTGCCCGCTTCAATTTAATTGATTCCCCCAAGGGCTTTGGTATGGGTTTTATAGTGCATAACTAATACCGATAAGCAGGCATGATAAGGTAGTGTTATTACCCAACTAATGGGTCACTTCATCCACAAATACTTTCTAATTTAATTGAAAACAGGAACATGAGCTGCAAGCAGTCAAAACCTCCGGTACCGTCCACACCAGCATTCCTGCCAGGGTTTTTTGCTCTCCCCTTCCCACCTCCAGTAGCTGGTGAACCACAGCAGATGTCACAAAACCGTGTCTTGTGGCTACAGATTCACAGTTGAAGATCTCTGGATTCAATTCAGCCATGCAGCGAGGACGTGCAGCTCCCACGAACTTCAAAGAGAATTGCATCCATCACTTTCAGCAGGGCTGAATTGGCCTTTGCTTATACCTACCTCCCTAGGTCTGCCCTGGAAAGGAAATTCCTTGAATAACTTTCATGTGCTTAACCCTTCGGAAATGGTAGGCATTAATAAAGTCCCTCCTCAGCATCCGCTTGCCTGGCAGAGGTTGGAGGCCATCCGCGTCTGATCGGCAGAGATGTTTGCCGGTCATTAGCAGAAAAACACACCTCCGCATTTCCATTCTGCTGGAAAAAGAGCGTATTTCCAGTCTCTCCCGAGGACATTCCTTAAAAGCACAGCTACCATTACACAAATTGGTTTAACGAGAGCCTGGCCTCCTCTAATAACAGCTACGGGACCAGACAGAAATATCAGATGAACTTCTCGGTTACTGGGGTACTGGTAAAAAACGCAATGACCTCTAATTCACAGAGAATAAAGTATTTTCTCCATTTTCAGTTGGTCTAGTGCTAGCCCTCCTCCTCAGGGGTATTTTTTGCCCACCCTCACCGATCCTGTGCTCGGTACCGTCGGGTGCCACCACGTTGCAATGCTCTAGCTCGGTTCACGCTTAGAAATCAGACCAACGCCTATGGTTAGAACGGAGAATTACTGAAGTATTAACGATTACGTCTCCCCCTTGTGCCTACAAACTCTGCGAGAGGCTACAAGCCCAAGTTCAACGTCAGAAGTTTTCTTTAACTGGGAGAGATGGACCTTAGAGCAAAACTGAGCCCAGACCAGCAGCTGAGGGCAAGGGCTCAATGCGGTCCACGAAATGGAGCATCGCTTGTGCCGGGGGTGGGCATGTCAGTGGGCTCACGCTGTGAGTGCACACGTTGTCCGTCGGAAGACACTGGGTTTTGCAAAGCTTTTTAAATAAAATGCTTCCCAGCCCGTCCATGAGTGTGTTTCCCTTCATTAGCACTAAGATCAACAATTTAGCAGGAGGCAGCTAGGGGATAGTAAGACCAATCCAAACAGTTTTACTTAAATTCCATCTAAATGAACCCAGTTTTCTGGGCTTTTAGCAACAGAGGGATAATGTATGCCTATTAAAGAGCATGTCAAAGCCCCAGTCACACAGTCTGGGCATTCAGTTAAAGCGAAGGTCACAGATCTGTGCCCTGGGGCCAGGGGAGAAAGGCTCAGAGGAAGAGGAGTGGCCATCTGGTCCCCCGCTTATGCAAAGGTCACTGCTTTCTGTCACCCCCCCTGTGGCCTCTGACTTCTAGGACTCAAAGAGAGGGAAAAAAAAAAAGCCAGGCATGATGAAAGTGGGGCCCTGATGTGCTGAGACAACTTGCTAAAAGAGCTGTAACTAAAAACAGCCACATGCTCTGCACGGTTAAAGGCACAGCTCTCCACTTCCCAGCGCCTGCTGCAACACTGACTCCTGCACGGGAGCATTTTTCCACGTGTGGAAAAAAGCTGGGATGAAATACCGAGCATGGTAAAAACCTACTGAGCCATCAGGAATGGGGAAGCAGGGAGCCCGGTGTAAAACACATGAATACAGCAGCAGCCTGATCAGGGTGGAAAGTGAGGCGAAAAACAGAGTCACAGCCTGTTTGCAAAGCTCTCTGAAGTGCAAGATACTTGCACATGCCTGAAAATAAGATTGATGCTATCCATGCCCGGCGTGCTGGTTTCCTGCTCAGCAATGGCATGTGCACTGAATCGAATCCGGTAATTGTTCCGTCCGCATCACGATTTGCAAACTAGATCGCTTAGGAGCCAAGAGAAAATAACTGAAGTGTTTATTAGAAGGAAAGCTAGTTTCATCAGCACCGTCTCCAAACCGCCTTTCTGGTTGAGATGTGACTTTGAGAGCTGCTAGGGCTTTTATTCCTCTGGAGATACTCATTCAGCATTCAAAGCAGAAAGGCATTATAGTAACACTGCCATTTATTTTCAGAGTAAACAGGTTTCTTGTTCATTAATTACATGGGTCTTCAGATAACACACACTATTTCCCATTACCTGGACTCTGTGCAGTTTGTTCCCTGCATGCCAGAACACCGTAGACGTCTTATCAAGCAATTCTGCTTCATTTTAATCTGTGATTTATCTGAGGGCCCAGCATCAGCGCCTGAAGGGTATTGTTTAAGTAACAATACTGATGTACACGTTCCCACATCAAACGTCAAGGGAGAAGAGGGCTGCTCCAGAGGATGCACGGACTCAAAGGAAATCATGAAAAGCCACTGGCCTGCAGAAACTAAACTGTATTCAAAAAGAAAAACTAACAACAGACAGGAAGCTACTGGCAACCAGGCATGGTTTAGGAAAGCGGCTCTGGGGGGAATAGCTCAGTTTGCCCTTACAAACTCTCATCATGGCCCAGATTTCTTTTTTTAGGCAGTGACACACACAAATTAAATTTCAGTTCATACACACAGCCCTGGCGCGCAGATCGGTGGTGTTCAGATTTAATTCTTGTTTTTCCTGGTGTGCAGCGGCATCGCACCTCATCCCTTTGAGGCAACAGCAAACCTGCCACTGCCCGTGGATGGAGCCGGGATTTGACCAGCCCTCCTCCCTCCCCGCCAGCTTTGAAGCCACTGGAAATTAGTGCAGCCCCATCAAAAGCAACGACTCCAATTAAAAGCTGTTGAGAACCTTTCCCATTTTATATCCCAAATGTGCTGCTGTTAAAGCACACCCTCGAGCAAGCGCGAATCAATCTCGGGGAACGCCACAGTTTTGTGACAACAGGAAAAAGAGGTTTTGTATTTGCTGACTCTTCCTATATTTGCTCAGGAAAGAAGAAGCACTTATTCCTAGGGTGCGATCTGCACTGCAATGGACTTAGAAGCTACTTTTAAATTAAGGGAAGGGCGCAGTGCTAAGTAAAAGGCTAATCGGCACAATGCGGGGGGAAAGCAAACCATTATTTTTGTCAGAATAATTTTTAAAAGAGCTATTTATCTCAACCCTGCTGCTCAAAAAAGGTCAACAGATGCTACTACCATGCCAAGGATGGAAGCAGCTTTCAAAGGTGTTGTACAAAGAGTCCTCAATCCCGTAGAGCAGTAAAGCACCTACACAATTTACAGCTGAGAGTAATGCCACCAAGCGTTGACTTTGTGGCCCAGATCCTAGAAAGGCTAATGCTCCTGGAGGCCCCAGGGCGATGGGTACTACAGCCCTCTGGAAAGCCAAGGAGTGCATGTTCCACCCAGGGGGGTGGACTGGAGCCTATGAAGAATAGCAGAGAAAAGAGCTGCTGGTTTCATTTTCTCAGTAACAGATCACGTTAACGAAGTCTTGACGCTATGGAGGTGCTCCGCAAACCCAGGGGAGCAGTGCCAGGGAGGGGCACCCCGGCACACCGCGGTCCCAGGGCGCTGGCACGGACCCACGCAGATGCCGCTCTCCGCAGTCGCATATTCTCAATGAGTTTCCAGCCCCAGAGGTACCTGTTTCTCTGAGGGAACGGGGCATTTTAGGGAAGAATTTGGGGCAGGACTACTAGCCCCACTGTCATCAGCTCTTTTCCTCCAGGAAGCCCAACAGTTTTGCAGATCTCCAGGAGCACAGGGCACAAAGTTGTTATCACTGAGCTCTGGAGCACTTGCCAAGTTAAAGCAGCTACAAAGGTGCTATTTCCTTAGGAAGCCAATACAGAGCAGAGGGAGAAAGGGAGGATGCCTTCCTAATTTGGCACCGAGCTAGGCACCACCAAACTTCACCAGCTGGCAAAAGCACAGCTGCTTTCATTTCACTGTTGTTTTACTGTGTTTTGTTCAAAATAAGACTGCATTTTACTTTACCAACCATCAGCAGAGCAGCTCCAGAGGTCCCTGTTCCCAGCTCGCTAATACAAGGGTGCCTCCAGCAATTGGGAGTTAGCTCACGAGACCGAATTAACTCAGCTGGCACTGGCCGATCCAGGCCCAATTCAGGAAACAGCCCACCTAAGAACAACAAGTAACAGGCTTAACCTGGTTTAAAAGGTTCTTCAGCCCACACTGGTGCTGTCCTGGTTAAGGATATTTTCCAAGAACAACCATCACAGGAAAAAAATGTCGCCTTGCGCCATTAGCAACGTTTTAGTGCGGGCTGTGGGACTCTCCAGCTGAAGGACTGTCACCTTAAAGCACTCGCTCAACTCCCAGCTACTTCTTTTCCTTCTGCCCCAAGGCTGAAGCCATTCCTCTGCTTTAGCCGTCTCCAGCGCGTTGTCATGAGCCTGTGCTTGCAGCCCACGTGAAGTCCACCAGCCCTCCATGGCCACAGCAGCCTGCCAGGAACCAGCCTGGGCTGCGACATCCCAGGGACACACATTGCTTTTCTCGCAAAATAATTGGTAAGGCATAGATGTATGTAGAGCGGTTGCGCTGTGAATTCAAACAGAAGCTCCAAGATAAGCTGGAAATGCAGCAGATCTCATGGATCTCCTCTCAAAACAATACAACATACCAATGTCTTTAGGGAAAAAACATTTGCAGTGTACTTCACAATAAGGAAGGGAGAGAGGAATTAGACGCTAATTCATCTGCAAATATAATTAAACTCTGCAACACTAAGACTTCATTGTTAATTTAGTTGCACGTCCATGTCATATGTGCAACAAATCAGAAACAGGCCTATTAATTTACAACTTTATGTATAATATATTCAGAATGTAGCATAAAATGGCAGGAATACAGGCAGTTCCATCTAAAACTCTGCAGTTGGTAAATTAAATCTATTTGCAGCAAAGTGAATTGAAACACATACTGAACTTATTACTGTGTCTAGTTTAATATCTACAAATGGGTTGGATTTCTCCAGGTGAATATTAGCCATATGCAGCGAAAGAAATTTGGCTGTTTCCATCTCTGCTCACAATATCGCGCTCGTCCTGGAGGGGCTACTTAGCCCAGACTGGCACCGGGGGCTTGGGGTGGATGGGGGGATAGAGTAGCCAGCACACAGAGTTTCAAAATTTGAGTGTACTCCAAACATTAATAGAAAAAATATTGTATTTTCAAAACATGGCAGCGTCTTGTAGTGCCCTTGCAAGATGTCAGATGCACAACTGGAAAAATCAAAGCGTTTTACTCCTCCACAGAAGCATTTAGATGTCTTTATACCCAGGAGACCATCAAACATGCACTCAGGAAGGTCAGGGATGTCCCACAGGCTATTACAGCCAAGGCCTTAGGACACAAGTCAGGGTTGAGCAGAAATTCGAGGAGGAAGAAAAAACCCATGTAAAACGTTTTTCCCACCTACAGGATCCCTTTGCTCCCGAGCCAGCAGACCCAAAGACTGAACGTCTAACTGAGACACCCAGCCTGAGCTGTGGAATGATTTCCTAGCTTTCTGTAAAGAAAACCCAGACCTGTACATGAGACTGCACTTCAATTTAATTTTCAGAAAAAACCATCCCCTTTTCCACCCCCACCTCACTGCTCCTGCCTAATGGGCTTTATTTAAACAAAACTCACCAACAGCTCTCCCCCCACCCCCCTTAATACTTTCAATCCATAATGCCTGAAAGGCTCTTTCCCTGGACCTTGCACAGTTTATAGGGTTAATTGAATGCACACTGATCTACTAAGTGTCCATAAGAAGAAGAGCCATTCTTTAAGATGTCATTTCTCCCCCCCAGCCCCCTCCCCGGCCCCCCAGACAATGCTGCGGGGCTGTGCCCGGCCAGGCTTGGCCCCAGCGAGGTATTGTTCCCTGGCCGAGGGGGCTTTGGAAAACAAAGCAAATCAAAAGAATCCCTGACATGCCTAAAAAAGGAGACTTCATGCCAGAGCTAACCTTTGAAGATTTATTCCCTGCTGCCCTTGTGACCCAATTCAACCTCCATTACTCAGGAATTCCCCAGACAAGCCCCAAAAGGCAGGGATGGAATTTCGGACTTTCTAACTCATTTGTTTGTGCAGGACAGGGTGGTCTGGCAACCCCATCCAGACAGGGAACTCATGTGCTGGGAGAGGCTTTATATAAATATACATCTGTATTTATAGGTACTTTAGGTATTATATGTAATTATCATGACGATTCCCTCTCCCTCCGCTTAAAATTGCAAATCTCCACCTTGCACAATGCGACTGGATTGTAATAGGCTTTTGTGCCGTTGCTCCCCTCGAGCCTTAGAATTCACCGCCTACTTTTGGGGCTGTAAACTGGAGGGGGGGGGCGGGAAAATCATGAGACTCATCTACATTATAAAACTGAAGCATGTTTCTCTTGAAAATATTTCTAGTGGGGTGAGAACTTGGGAAATGCTCATTTGGGACATCTGCTCCAGAACACCTCCTGCAGCAAAGCCTTGGGAGGGCTGTGGGGCGAGTGGGGTTCACGATGTGCCGGGCTGGGCAGCCCTTAATGCAGGGCCATGGGAGATGCCCAGAGAGACGCGTCTGTGCCCAGCAAAAAGTCAGAGAAACGCTGAAGGAAAGATGTAAGAGCCATAAAGTCAGACAGACCCACTCTCAGGAGCATTATCTCTGCATCACTCTTCTGTCTGCAGATGGCTTTCCCAACAACACCGGGGGCAGGGTGGGGTGAGGGAAGGAATCTAATTTAACACTAAAAACTTGGAGGAAATAGCTTGGGAACGAGTCATAAAAACGTCACATACGCCTAGTCTCATTAGTCCAGCACGGGATGTGCGTCCCCGCTGCCATGCCGAACACAAACCAAGCCGGAGAGCGCGTTTATCCCAGGTCCAGTTCAATCCTCCGAACGTCATCTCTTGCAGAGCCCTGCTGGACATGGGACGAACGCCGCAGTCCCATGGGAGCGAGGTTATTGCAGCCGCTGAGGTCCAGGGCAAGAGCTGCACCCTCTTCGGAGGGTCCACTTTCTCTCCCTGCACAGCAACGGGCTCACCAATCAGCCACGGTTACCCTTGGACCCTTTGCCCAGGACAGCAGGGGGGATTTTGCATGCCTCGCACTCAAGGAAGGGGAAAAAGTCTCTCCCTGTGGGTAGCAGTAGGTGACAAAACCTGGCTGGGCAGAAAATAACCATCTGGCACTCTAGGTACACACCAGCCACATTCTGCAAAAATAGCTACAAGCTGCCTGCAGAATTCCTCAGATTGGGAAGAGTTCGGGCCAAGGCATCTCTGCCTCAAGCCAACATCTCCCAAGGTAGATGGGGACCTCCCTAGGAAATGGTCTCCAGCCCCACTGCATGGAGCTTGGTGGAGAAAAAGCAACACCACTAGAGTTGCTGAACACCTCAGAAATCAAGAAGCCAACAGAGGTTTATCTGCAGGAGATCTCAGAGACGTTTGTCCCGATGAGACAAGGTGCTCTACACTCCCAAAGCACAAAATACTCACGCTGCTGCTTTCCTCTTCCAAAAGGCATTATCCTGCCTACCTACCTGGGCAGCAAGGCAGGAGCAGAGAGCACTCACAGGCCATCAAGCCAGACATGAAAATATTCTGGGCCAAGCGGAGCTAATACGCTGGCACAGATGTGCCTCTCCGAAGAGCAGGCAGCTCCTGCCCGCTTGCAGAGTGGCAGCACCATCCAACCTCACCAGCAGGCAAAACCCCTGCTCTTCACTTACAGCACCAGAAAGATTTTGCCAGCTCTTGACATTCACAAACAGAGACTGTTTAATCGCTGCAGTTGGTTAAGTGCAATAATTAATATTACTGCCATTTGTGTATGAAAAAGCATTGAATTAGAATGGGACCTTTTGATGTTGGCTTTGAACGAGCATGAATGACTCCAGCAGAGCAGGTCTGAATTCCTCTCTGCACAGAGCACGCAGCCCCAACAAGAGACTGAAGGCTTTCGCGCTCCACATCTGCTCTCCAACAGAGCTCTGGACTGTCGCAGCACCATCCTACCCCTCCTATTCCTTCGTGTCCCCTTTGAAAAATGACAGTGATAGCGTTCACCTGCTTTGCCGGCCCTGCAAGAATTCCCTCGCTAATCTTGGCATAGTTCTTTGTAGATAGAGAGCTGTTCTCTGCTGGAGCTGTGCTGATATACGCCAGCTGGAGGTCTGTCCCATTAAGGGTAGGTGTTGCTCAGGTCTATGTTCAATACCTAGGAAACAGGCTTGAGAAATGAGGTTATGCACACAGCATGGTGCTGCATGTGAACTAGTAAAAAGAGCTTTACTTCTGCCTAGTTGATGCAGCCCTGAGTGACTGGCTGATTATTCCATCTATATACAGTAAGGCTACACTGTAAATATGTCAGCATTGTGTCAAACAAACCTCAGAAGTGGTAAGTACAAGGTGAGAGCCTGGAATGTAAAAACAATCCCATTTTTGCTGGTTTCTGCTAAATACGTTGGCTAAATGTCTAAACTGTTATAGGAAAGAGCTTCAAAGTGACCGTCACTTAGCACAGCACACATCTCAGAGGCGTATGCAACACAGCCCCACGCACCACGCTAGCCAGGGAAAAGTCACCTGCAAAATTCACTTTATGGTTATCCAAATCATTTTCCAAGTCTCGGCAGACATACTAGAACACCTCCTGGATTTCTTCTACAACCTCTCTCCCTAGAAAAGACTTCAGAGGACATTGGCATTAAATCCCAGGTAGCCACACCACCCCAGCTAAAAAACCCAGCTAAAAACCGTAGAGATGTCCCCCAAACAAACACAGGGTAGGCCGAAACACCCTCGCTAAGCAAAGCTCCATTAAACTCCTGACCCTTCTCATTAAGATAAATGAGGTCTGACTGTCACTTTACCTTGCCACCCTTTCACTTAAAACTGAGAAGGAAGCAGATGCTTAATTAGCATCCATCATGGGTGTTCACGGGTCTCGGTGTAAGGAGTAAGCAATCTGCTATTTCTTCTTAGAAATCCCGGGTGACATCCTCCATCCACCTGCAGCGACGCACGCTGCTGAGGTCCCTGGAGGGACGGAGGGACAAAACTCTAGATTTGAAACTAGAGCTTTGCTAGGAGCTCAGCTTTCACCTCCACATCCCAAGGCAGCCAGATACCCAAGTCAAACACCTACAGCTACAAGGTCTGTGTTATCACTGTGGTTAAGATCAAAGATTTTCTAGGTCTCAGCCAAGATAACTCATCCACTCCAGTTACAGACCCAGGAATGGAGTGTTGTACAGTCAAACCCCCCGTGCACTATTAGACGTGATAAACTCCCCTCAGCTAGGGGGAGGTTGTGTGGTGAATGAGCTAAACTGGCTGCATTAGAGTGCTTCCTTTGTTATTGCTTGAGACTTTCCTGCCATGGACTGCAAAACTTCTGAATCAAGGAGCACTGAAAGGTTTCAGGAGGAAAAGACGAAGAAGGAAAAAAAAACAAAACCACACAAAACCACAACCCCAAAAACCTAGACCTGTTTTCAAAATTTTTTAAATGCCATGGGTTGAAGCCACTCATTTGAGGACCAGCAGCTACAAGGTGACTTTGACACACCTATAGGACCCAAACAATAAACTGTGTATACAACCAGTGGAAAGCTCCGGTCTCTTTTCAACCCCACAAGGACAAGTTGGATTTAGCACAACCATGAGCCCCTGGTCCTTCTCCCTGTAGGAGAGACAGATTCTCAGCTAGGAGGAAGCAGTTTGCACCTATGCTAGCTTGGTCCAAAGACACAACTACATGAAAAGCTAGTCTGCTTTAAGCTCTGTTCGCACCCCTTACTCCTTCCTAACATTTTGCAGCACCCAGGGAAATCATAGATTCACAGAATCATTTAGGTTGGAAAAAAGACCTTTAAGATCACCACTAAATCACGTCCCTAAGTGCCACATCTACATATCTTTTACATACTTTCCCAGATGATGACTCAACCGCTTCCCTGGGCAGCCTGTTCCAATGCTTTATAACCCTTTCAGTGAAGAAATTTTTCCTAATATTGCTTAAACCCTCCCTAGTAAACGGCCCCTTTGGGAACTGGTGCTGAGCCCAGTCTGGTTGCGCACCCAGACCCACGTTGGTGAGGGTCAGCGGGCATCATACCCCGCTCTGGTGTGCCAGACATCGGGGTAAGG
Source organism: Phalacrocorax aristotelis (assembly GCF_949628215.1). Lineage (NCBI taxonomy): Eukaryota > Metazoa > Chordata > Aves > Suliformes > Phalacrocoracidae > Phalacrocorax > Phalacrocorax aristotelis. The sequence goes on from NC_134282.1 coordinate 52,308,813, forward strand.
GTCCAGTCTCAGGTAAGCTTCAGTTTCCTGCGCTTTTGTTGTACCTGGCCATGGTCCATCTCATCCCCGTAGTCTCTTTGGTCAACTTGCTTCACCTGAAATACTGCAGCCATCAAGAGCTACCCAGGTTCTCCAAGGAAGATAGGAAGGGACAAAAATATCTCTTTGAGAAAACCAGGAGGAAAAGGACCCTGGAAGGAAGGCTCCAGAGCAGCGCTGCAATCAGACCCCAGAAGGACGAGAGCTCTGCATCCAAGGTAGATCCCCATGCTGTCATGCAGGGGGTCGTCCCGTGCCACCTTTTACCAAACCACAGCCACATAGCTCCTGTGGCAGCAATGCGAACCGGAGTTCGCACCTCCCAGCGCTGCTCACCCAAATCTCAGGGAGGAGTTACCACAAGGAGCAGTAACGAGGAATAAGAAATCTCCAAGGTGCCGAGATTGTCTAAATAAATCACGCTTTGAGGCATGATCCAGCCGTTCTTCTTCCCACCTGACAAGACACTCAGCAACTTTTCTCCAGTGAAAATACAGCAAGTCTCCAAGTGAGAAAGAGCAACAGATTAGACCCCTCAGGAAAAAGATAAAATGGACTATTGGCTGTTTAAGAGTCCTTGATTTGAGGAGGATGGGATTGTGGTTCAATTTTATCAGCTGCTCAATAGGTACATTTAATGGACTACAGTCCTGGCAGTTTCTTGACTCGGGTAGGGATTAGCATTAAACTGGAAGAAAACAAAGCAATTTGCTGGAAAAACACATGACTGGAGCAAACTGGGATGGAGACCACTTCGACCTCCACAATATCATGGAAATGTGCAGCTGAACCCATAAAAAAAAGTCCACAAATATCCGAGATTAAAAATTTAAATCCCCCAAAGTCACCTTTAAGCAATCCTCCATTTATTTCCCATTAAAAACTCCTGGTTGTGTAAATTGGATTCAAATGAATGTATTTACATTTGCAGTAGGAACCTGAAGTCAAGCTGTCAAAATGTCACTCTGTCACTCATGTTTTCATTGCACTCCGTCACAACACTGAGACGTTTCCCCCCACCGCCTCGACAGCCTCCTTGGACACAAGGGAATGAGTGGCAGGAAGGAAGGACGGCTGCTGGGAGGGTGTCTCGTAAGGATGCTGTAGTGGAAAAGTGTTATTTGCCTGTGAATTCTGGCACGCCGGGCTCTTATTGTCATTGGCTTTCAGCCAAGCACCGCCAGGACACAAAAAGTCAATTTACGTCGGGTTTTTCATTGACTCACTACCCCTCATTCCTCGCGTTTTTGGGGCAACTTATTATGAAAGCTGGCACTGGCCATATGTGGAGTTTTCACATAAGCGTTCATCCTAATTAGCAGCATGCCAGGATGGAGAGTAAATTACAGCGGGCCAGGATTGTGTTCGCTGTGAAAAATAGTGTGTTATTAATCTGGGACAATCTATTCTATGTCAAGGACTACATGACTCCTCATTTTCCTGGAAAAAAAAAAAAAAAAAAAAAAAGCCCATGGGGAAAAAACAGTCTTTAAAACCAAACAGTTTAGAGCCATAAAAGCCCGCTCTTCTAAGTGAAGTTTCTGAAGGCAGTAAAAATCTCCAGAATGAAAATAAATTCCAAGTAAGACCAAGATTTACCACTTGAAGCTAAACATTCAAGGGAAAGCATCAGTAAGTTATTACTTTTCATTTTATAAGAGGATGCTAACAGTGCAGCAGAGATAACAACTACATTTACATCAGTCTCTATGCAAGGACAGGGCAATGATAAAAGGACCTCACCCCATCTTTTTCTGTTTCTCCCCAAAAGAGCTCTTTCCAGGATCTCTCTCTCCAGACCTTTTGGGTAGCAGCTCCCAAATATTTTGGGATTGACTTTCTCTTGGGAAGACACGCTGGAGCTGCACACGGGATGGTGAGAGGAGAGCAGCATTTTAGAGGAGACACCCACACAACCCAAGGGTAGAAACTCATCTTCTTTTTGGCTACTACCTGATAGATATTTTTGCAGGATCAAGCAACAAAATAACCACAAACTGATAGCACTCCTAAAGAGAAGTCTAACTAAGCTGGAAAATAAATCTGCAGCTCTGAGCACCAATGACAAAGTATACGATCTGCCGATGGAAGGAAAAAATGTCCAGCTGCACACGCACCCTATGGCATGGGCAAGGTCCAAGTCAGCCCACGGAGGCAAGAGATAAAATGGGCAATTGCAAGGCTTCTGCTTGGCTAGGCTTCCAACCCAGGGAGCAGCAGGTCAATCTCTGGAAACAGCGAGTATGTCTCACTTAGTCTGAGTAACATTACCTCTGGGAGGACAGCCGTGGAAATAAGGCACATTAATAGAAAAAGCAAAGCAAATGATGGCAAAGCTGGCAAACGACGCCACTTCCAATAAGACACAGAAGATGGACTAACCCCTACAGACCATCCCGCCGCCTGCAGGGTTTAATCTGTAATGAGTGAGTACCTGTGCGATGGGAGATCTCAGTTGCCTGTCATACATGGCTCTAGTGCCGGCCTTAATTCTTCCAGCCAGGTCTGGAAACCTCCCTGGTTTTGTAAACAAGCCTCTGCCTCTGGCAGGGAACACGACTGCAGTCAAACAGCACTGAGAAACACTTAAAAACACTGCCATATAGAAAATAAGGAATAATCTTGGGTCCAACCAATAGCATGAGAATTACGCTGATACCCCAAAGGATGTGCCTCAGGACCCTGGGTTCACTTGCTCTCGGGAAAACTGCCACCAAAGCCAGAATTGCTAGGATGGGGTAAGGTCTTCCAGCTCTTGCCTAGTGGGTTACCATGCCAGAGCAGCCTGCTAGCCTTTCTGGGCCCTATGTCATGAAGAAAATTTGGAAAACAGGATGCTTACAGCCTCCAAAACCAGGAGGCAATGCAAGATATCTCTTAGGAATGACCTCTAAGCCCAGATTCTGATTTTTAAACATAGCTGTTCCCAATCCAGAGATGGAAGCACATCCCATGTACCAGAATATCCCATGTTTTACTAATGAGTATCAAAACAAAAAAATGCTTATTCTCAATACCATGTCTTGCCCTTTTCTCTAAACCAGCTGGTTTGGACCCTGTCAGAGTCAGGAGACTGCATTAACCAGAGCTGATGTACTAACCCATCAATTCCACACTCCTCTGAGATGTTGCCTTCAAGCTCATTATCCAAAGCTTAAATTGCAAAGAATTAGGTACCTTCACTCTGCATACCAGCAGGAAAAGGAAGAAAAAAAAAATCAAATAAAATTCACAAGCCCACAATCTAATTAGGAAAAAAACTTCCAGTCCTGAAGCGTTTGTCAGTTTTTCATCCTGCAAAATGCATACTAATGCCCCCTCCCCTGCACGCTGCATGGGACTGCCATTACGCTGCTTCCATAACATGTCAGGAGTGATCAGCATTAGGCCTTCCTAATGTGTCTCAGAAACAATAGCAATTACGGAGTCGCCCATTCATATCTAAAGGCTTACCAGACTACAACTTCCCTCAGGAGGCTAAAGACATTTCATCGAAGCAATTATATTTATGTAGCATTAAAGTACTTCCTTTGAAGCCACGGCAGTTACCTTTCTGCAATAGAAGCAGAGCAGTAACGAGGAACCCTCTCACCCGATCCAAACTCCTCCAAGCGTCTTTTTTGCCTGTTTAACGATTGCTAACACACATACCTTGGGGTTTTTGCTGCCTTATTTTTAATATTATTAAATTCCCTTACCCGAGGGATCTGACATGCAGATTGGAGCCTATTTGCATGACAAGGGACCAGAATGGAAGAAGCTCATCAGTTTATTCAGCTTTCCCAGCTCTCATCATGTCATCAAGGACCTTGCGATGTCTGGCAAGGCCGTGAAGCCCCAACTTTCAGCGTTTCACAGTTCTGTCAGCCTTAGCTCTCATTATGTTAAAAGCGAGATGTTTTCAAGGTTTTTTTTCCTCCGCGGGTCACAAATGCTAGAAACATGACTTAAGTGTATCATAACAGCTAAAAGTCAATCAACAACCTAAAGGAACTAATAAGTTGTTATTTTTTAATATCAAGAATTCAGAACGAGTGTTATGATTTTGGGAGGGGAAAGGCAGCTCCACTCAGGTTTTGAATGCTGGAAGCTGACAATATAGTACATTATTTTCCACTTCCCCCTCCCCTTCCCACAGGAAGCCAAGTAACTCTCTAGAAATATTCCACCTATGAATTTCACAGCATGCATCGAAAAAACAAAACACGAAGCCCTGGCGTGACGTCTCAAATCTCTGCCATTCAACAGCTGATCATATTCTCCCTTTGAGCTGCACCAGCTGCACCCCACCAGCACGCCTGGCTCGCGCGGGGCTGCCAGCGGCAAGTTCGGTGGCCGGGATCCCGGCTTGAAGAGGCATTTCCTTCAAAGTAAACGCTACACCTAGCTCTGGTACACAGGGAGGATTTTTATAGTACTTGAACCGCTAATAAGAGGAACGGATTCCTTGTGTTTGACCAACATTCCTTGGATCTGGGCTCTCCATCTTCCTTCCTGAGCTCTGCGTGTTGGAGGGCAAGAGCTATCACGACCCTGCACATGGGTGCTGCCCTGCTCAGGATCCCAAAAGGATCACACGTTCTTTTTGGGTAGGAAACCAGCAGCCTGGATTTTGCAGCTGGCAGAGCATCTTGCAGGCACGAAACCTAACCCCATCCCTCCTGTCCCCCTGGGTCCTTCTGGGGATGCCGCAAGGCTGGACCGGCTCCTAGCCACCTTGCCACTGTTGCAGCCAACTGTTGTACTGGCCTAAGGATGAACTTGTTGCCATGGCAGGAGTCAAAGCACGCATTGCCCTGCCGGCATGGCAGCGAGCGGCAGCACAGAGCGCCGGCTGCTCCTCCACAACGGCTTTTTGTTGTTCCTTTCTCACCGAGGCGGCCTCGCCACAATGAGCCCATCCTCTTGCCGTGCTGGAGCAGCCTGGCAAAATCCAGCTGACCGTAAAACACAGCAGCACCGTGGCCGAGGGCCCAACATCGCGCTTCTCTGCTGCAAACTCTGCCTCTTCCCTGCCTGCTGCAGGGCACAGCATGGGAAAGCAGACCCCACGGCACAAGGCAAGTGTCCCGCTGCAAAGACAAGACACAAAGGGATGCCAAAGTTCTGAGGCAGGAGCTCTGTCCAGTACAGTGAAGGAGATTTTAAGTGAAGGGAAATAGCATCACTCAAAAAGGAGGTTGTCTCCAGCTAATGCATTTCCTCACTGCTGCTGGGATGTTTGTCACAGGACAGGCTTAGCTCAGCTGCCGGGTAGTGCCTTTTAAAACTCCCTTACAGCTTTGATTAGCCTTGCTAAAACTAAGGGCATCTCTCATTCATACACTAATTAATGGCAGGCTCAGAAGAGGTTGGTATCCCTCATTGCTGCAGATTTTAACAAGGAGAAATACAAAGGTGGGCTTAAAAATAAAAGCAGTGCTCCTTCCTGAGCAGCGGTTTCAGTGCCTCGGAGATTACAAGCCAGCCCCGCTCTGTGTGTCAGCAAGCCTTTCCAAAATAATGAGCCTGCTTCCGTCCCAAGCAGCTCCTGTTGCACTGGAGAAATGAGCAGAAAGGTATTATGGGCTCACACTCACCAGATGGATGTCCTGCTTTGTTCTCCGCTTACAGAAAACCCTACACATACAGTTTGGATTATCTTCATTGTAATTCTAATCACCACCTCTCTGTAAGGGAGGGAGGGAGGGATCCTTGCCTCGGTCAGGAGAGCTAATTAAAAGTTGTGAGTCATCCAGACTTCTCTGCACATTGGAAATGCTTTTGGAAGATCAGGTAATCTCTCTTTCTTAGGGGAACCTAGTTAGCAAAAGAAAAATTAAGCAGGCTCCCCTTGGGCAGAGAGCTGTACGAGAACAAATCCCGCTTCCCCCGCAAGACGTGGCAGCATGAATCGCAGAGGTGCTTCAAACGTATGCAAACTATGATTTAAAACAGAAAGGCTTGTACATGTTCCCCAGCACAGAAACAGAAACACCACCTGTGTTCTTATACCCACTCTGGCTTTCAGAACTCATTGTCTAGGAGGCTTTCACATACAAATACGACGCAGGGACCTCTGTCTTCCTCTAAAAGAACTTCCGAACCCTCAAGCTCGTTCCTGGATGGTTGGGTACAAGCTCAAAGGTCTCAGAAAAGCCAGATCCACGAGGCTCATGAAAATCAACAGCCGGCAGCGACACAAGGTCCACACAGTGCCCCAACTCCTCGACCCCGATTAGCTGCAGAGCAATCGGCCACCGAGCAGCGCGCCTGGAGGGAACCGGCCTCCCCAGACCCGCTGCGGTGGGAACGAGCTGCTCGTGCTGGAAACAAGCTCTGACAGCTTCAAGTGGGGTCAGGGCCCCCCACACCAGCTTGGCGCAGTCTGCGGGCGATGGGCCCCCAAACCCAAAGGGGCTGGGAGGAGCTGGGCAGCACCGATGCCTCCATCCCCAGTTCCTGGGCATACAAAGACATCAAGAGAGTTGCTCAAGATCACACAGGATGGCAGCAGTGGAGCCAGGCTTCCCAAGGCATGAGCCACCACGCTGCTTCGGCTAAAATGGTCCAGCCTGAATCCTTAACGCTAGCACCCAGGCTCTGTATTTAATATGTTGACCAGTCCCTGTCATTTAGAGGTGCTGGGCACCTGAAGAGCCTGACTGAGCCCCCACAAAGGTCTAGAGCACCCATGGTTGTCCCAAGGGACAAGGAAGCTGTTTTCTCTTTGGCTACCATAAAATAATAATAATAAAAAGATTATCTTTGTAGTCATCCTTCAAATGACTGGTCCAGCATGCAAAGTGCCTCTTTCACCTGGGCAACAAGTGCTGCTGCTCTTCCTGCTCCTCACCACCGACAGGAGAGATCGGGCAGAGACCACTGCTGGGGTGGGGAAGGAGGGAGAAGGGGTCTAACTAACTGTATCCTCATGGCTGGCAAAACTCAGCTGCGTTCATACAACCGGGCAGCCTGTGCTGCCATCCCAGGCGCCAGGCAATGCCCTGCAGAGCCATGGCAGGCCCAGGGCACGGCAGGCACGGGGCTTCTGGGGGCAGAGGGAGCGTAGCTAACGTGGCCCCACGTGTACCCTGGAGCATCACCTCCACATCCCCCTTCTGCAAAGGTCTCTCTAATGCAGCAGAAGAATTTAAAGACAGATTTTTCCCAATGGTCATAAAATGCCTCCAAGCGTTACTACCTATAGGCTCACTTAAAATACATTATTTTTATAAAGACTTTTTCTTTTCTCTTCCCACCCCGCTTTTTTTTTTTTTTTTTTTTGAGAGAGAGAGCTCGAGCTGACCCCCTTGGGGCCCTGCCTCTCCTCTCCCTGGAGCATTAGGATCACTAATGAAAGACACAGTCGGGACTTTCCCTCCCATGCCTTTACACATTGCCGTGGGAAATCATGGTGAGCTGGATGTGGATGCTGCTCTGAGCAAATAAAATGCCTTGGCAAGTACTCTCACCTCGGCAGGAGCCGCCACGCCAGGGACCAACGGGACACGGCCACATTGCTTGGCCATTCAGGGCAATGTCACTGCAGAGAGCTCAGGATGAGAGCAAACCTCTGGACCGAGGCTGAATGTCCAACTGCCCTCTGGGGAAGATGCTGAGCTGCAGGGAAAAAAAATGGTAATGGGCAAACCTCACCAAGGACCAAGGGGAAACAGGGGACTGCCGCTTCCACCTGATCATTTTGGAGGTTAGCTCAGTACCATAAACCTGTTTTGGTTCAAATCTATTTAGCCTTTGCTTCATGGGAACCCCACAGGTCCTGGAGAACCCTCTTGGCAAAAGGACACCCCAGTCAATGTTCCTACCTTTCTGCCCAAGGCAAATCAAACCAAAAATAGACATGATGCATTTCTACCACCAAAATGATTTGCAAACTGATTTTAACTGGCACAGCCTGGGGATCTGGACATTTGCAACCAGCTCATCCCAAATACACATTAGCTCTGACTTGTTTTTGTCTGTGAAGACTTGGGCAAACCTGAATCACGTTTCTTCAACGATCAGCAAAGCCATGAACCCAACCTGTGCACACCTGGCTTTTCCTTGTCCCTCCTGCTGCATCCATGACATCCCTGTTGATTGAAGTTCACTGTCCCCCTTCCCTCTTTGACACCTCCTCCAAATCAGCGTTCCTCTGCAGTCTCAGCAAAGCAGTGCAATCCCTGGTAGAGCGAGCTACGGCCCGAGGTGAGGATGGGCATCACCCTGCCCAGAGAGGTGGGCCGGGAGCACAGTGAACTACGCTCAAAAGCCACCAGCCAATTTGCAGTGCCATGCTCCAAGAGGAGCAACACAACTGAAGGAACACAAGCTCCTGCTCTTGCTGCTGGCCAAAAGCATCTCGCAGGGATTAACCATGACTTGATCCGGCAGGTTTGCTGTCCCTGCCCCTCCTGGGCACAGCAGGCAGGAAAACACTTGGTTTTTCCTCGATGAATAAGCACAGAAGTATCGATCAAATGCAGCGGCGTACAATGCTGCAGCTGAAGTACGCACACACTGAGCCTTTTCTGCTACTGCAACACTGCCACTCATTTACACACCAGCAGCCTAAAACTATCTCTTTTGTACACCCAAATTGATCCTCACTCTTAATTAGTGCTCTCAGTTGCAGCAAAATTTCATTTGTTTCTTCCAAACGTGGCCTGATCCATTGTCCCTCTCCCGTGACCTATGAAAATTAGTCATTGAGCTCGGTGACAGTGGTAAGTGTGAAATGCAGCATCAAAGGGACATAATGGGGGCCTCTTAGGACTGACAAAAAAACACCATTAATCAAGGCATGCTCAAGTGGTGCCAACTTACCGAGGCATGTGAGTGGCACCGGTCCGAGTGCGGGCCCTCCCGTGGGGTGCAGAGGGATGTGTGGGCGCAGGAGAGCTCCCCACCACCGGGCAGGCGGGTGTGTGCAGGGTCAGCTACCCCAGCATCGCTGCTCCCTGGGCAGACGGTCTCTGCTCTGCATGTCCCAAGGATTTGTCTACCCGCTTTCCAAAAGAGGTTGCGGAGCCGTGCTTTTCCAGGCACATCCTTGGTTTAGAGAGTGTAGATGGAGCTTGTCTCGTGATATCCAATGCACTGCTTTAACTGTGTCCGTGGCCTCTCCTGCTGTCAGGAGCGATATATGGGACTCCACACCAGACCAGGAGGGAGATGTCAGCATCTCCATCTGTTTCCAGAGCTAACACAAGAGCCTGAAGGCTCCCAGAGCCAAACACATGACATTGTCCGTCCAACAGCACCCTGCACTGACCCCACTTGTGCAATCCCAGGACCAAGCTAAGGGGGAAGGCACAAACTGCACAGACAGACCAGAGTGATGTGGAAGCGGCAGCAAAATCACCCAGGGAATTATCCCAGGGATCAGGGCGTGAGAGCCCTAAGGAGAAACCTGTGCAGGTACAAAGCCAGAGCAGTCCCACAACTGGTGAGACAACAGCAGAGCAGCTGAAAGGGTAAGGGACCAGTTTTAGCTGGTGGGGGCAGAGAGAGTTTTAACATCAGAAAACCAAAGCAAAGGGGTAAACCTCTGCAAAATTCAAACCTCCGTAGCAAAGCAGTGTGTTTAAACCCTCTCCCACAAATCCATGTCATTAAACAGAATAACTTGGACTCGGCAAATCCAAATGACTCTCACTTTCAAGGTCCTGCATTCAGGAGCCGACAATGGAGAACAATGAGGGAGAGAAAAAGCTGAGGATCTTGACGCCGCATTCAGAAGGCCATCTGGTCCGGCCAGCACAGCCAGCGCTGGGAACGGGCAGCGTCGTGGGTTGAGATTTAATCTGAGCCACTTATTGAGTGACCTCAGGCGAATCGTTTGACCTCCTTTTGCCTCAGTCAACCCAACTGTAAAATTGGGTTTAAAGCAAGAACCTCTCTGAAAACCATATGCTATGCCTAGGAGGAGTGGGAGCAGACTCCCTTCCCAGCAACAGGGCTGTGATGGTGGGTAGAGCCAAAACCGGAGTGGAAGAGGTGGTGCATGGAGCAGGGATCTGGCATCCTTCAGTGTCGGGGAGCTCTGGCTGACGGCTCTCCTGGGTCTCACCCTGCCATCCCCGGGAATGCAGCTTTGGCCCCTGTGTGTGGGCTCACCCGTAAGAGGGGATTTGCAAGGCCTGCCCTTGCTCATATCACTACTGCATCCAAAGGTCCCAAAGATTCAAAGCAGGGTCCCCAAATCCCGATCTCATAGCAGGCAGGCTGCTGTGGGCAGGGATCAGCACAAAAGACACAGCCCTGACAAAATCGGGTATCTTCCTCTGCAGCTTCTGCGCCCTTTTATTTATTTACGTGTTTGTTGTTTTCAGTAACTGTGGATTATAGCCGTGACCAGAGCTTCAAGGCAAACGCAGCGATGCTCTCTTTTAACTTGCCTGTTACCCACTAGATCAAGAGCATTGATTGCTCTGGTCAAACGCCCCTGAAAAATTGATTCCTACTCACAGCCTTGCCAATGTACAGCGGCAAAAAAACAGCCCCCCCCCCCCCCCCCACCTGGGCACCAGCCTTTCCCCAGCACTGCACGCCCTTCACCTCTTGGCAGGCTTGCAGGGAAGCAACGGCGCAGATGAAACACCATCCCCAGCTAATGCAAGTCCCCAGTAAACAAAAAACAGCAACCTGCCCCCCTGCCAAGATGGTCACGGGGTGTGCAAACAATGGCACTGAGGCAAACCCATCCTGGGTTCAGAGAGGGGAAACTGAGGCACAGATGGGGTTACTGGCCACCCCATGGTGGCTGGCTCAGCCAGCTGGGACCCTTGCAGGGCAGTAGGAGAGTGAAAGCCATATATAACCATCATGCCATCAGCAGCCTGCTGGAAAAACAACCATATAACTAGTGGCATTACAAATCCTTAAGCATAAGTAAATAAAGAGCTGCTCTAGCTGACAGCACCGAGGAGATGCCGGGGTGATGACTGCAAGCAGAAGACTAAGGTAGCAGAGACCTGCCCTGGCCCCATGCTTCAAGGAGAGGCAGGAGCAAAGCAGCAGCCAGAGGAACAAGCAGCGTAAAAGCACACGAGGCTGAGCACCGCGGTGCCTCTGCAGAGCTGCCCGCACAGGTACCCGCAGAGCATCACCCTGGGTTAAAAACGCAGGCAGCGAACTCGGGAGCAGCCTCGTGCTGCAGGCACTGGCTGCAGAGATGTCAGAACTTCCTCAGCTGTGCTCCAAGAGTTAATTGAGACAAATAACTCAACAGTGCTACCATTAATGAAATTCTTCTGATATATTTCCCCTGAGCTTTCTATAAATGACTAAGTGACATTACTGCCTGCAGTGCAAACCCCCTATATGAGAGATAACATTGCCGGAGCTAAGGTTGGCGCATCTGCGTTAGAAGCCTCACAGAGAAGTGCAAGATGATATTTAAATAACTATCACACTGCTAAGAAATGAGCAGCCAAAAGAAATATGGTCTTATAATGTGCTCAAGTCTCAGGGTGAATCCTGGCTGTTACATGCAGACACTGAAATGCAGTGGGTGGTAAGTGACAAACTCTTTTAATCCCGCAAATCTACTAAAATTCCCAGTCAAATCTCGCCGATCTCCCCCTGGTGTCTCCTATATTTGTATATTTGTTTTGCAGCACACAGAGGGCCAAATACTGCAACAGTACAGATGTGAGAGGCAGCATCACATAAGCCAGCATGTCCTAGAGGCAGCCAAAAGAGCTGATGGAAGGAAATAACCCACTCACCCATCATTTCCAGCCCCAGGAAACCTCTCTCACAGTCTTTTTGCTTTACTTAATTTCTTTTTCTTTCCTATTTTTTAGTAATTCCTCATGGGTATTTTTCCCTTCTGAGACCAACTGCTACAAGCCCAGAACTTGGTATGGGTTTACCAAGAGCCGTGAGCATTCAAAGCACAGCCAATAAAGAAACATCACTGGCATCAGAACTGAGCCCTTATGCTCAGCATTTGAGAAGAAAGGGCATTAAACGTAAACAGAGCCACAACTGAAGGAAAAAATAATCTTGTTTGTGGATGGAGGAAACTTGGCGTGCAACACCAGGGTTTAAACAGCAATAAAATGAAAGCCACCATTAGCCAAAAGTTCCTGGGAGTAACAGGACGACGTCTCCAGAGCCGCAAACCGACACCAGGGCACTTGCTTTAAAAGCATACCTTTACCTCCAGCACGTGTTTCGCACCACTAAAATGTGTCATCACAAAAGTATCCCGCTCCCGACCGCAGAAACAGGCTCACTCGATCTAAGCACAAGCGATAGGTTGGGCTCTGCTGACAATACGGATACTTTACACGCACAAGAGAAACCAACACCAAACCCACGTGTTTAAGGTCTGCCTTGATGTCTTGAGCCGAGACTCGCAATCTGCATCCAAACAGTGGCATTGCCCAGGAAATACCTTGGTGACAACTTTGGTGCCACCTTATTTAAATCTTAATTTAAAATGCTAACTTCATAATGAGTGGAACAAAACTGTGTAAAAACATTTCCCACTCTAATCCTGGTTTGATCCCCCCAGTATGGCCTTCTTTTGTAATTACATCCCTTTGTGATCTCACTCTAATGCCTTGTATTGTGACCCATAAAATAATCAGCCCCCTTTGTCTCTCCCTAATCCTTTTAGACTTCCTTCTTGTCTCTACACTCTTATAAATGCTGCCATTATTTGGGCTCAGCAGCTCTTCCCACCACCCCAGAGCCTGGAAAGGGGGCTGCAGGTTAAACCCTGAATATATTCTGTGCAGAGGAGCTGAAACGATGGGAAGATCTTTCCTGCTTTAAAAACCCCACAAGTCCCAACCTCCTCCCCTAGCCACACAGCTTGGCAGGGAAAACAACTTGCAGGCATGCATCCAGACCTCTCCCCCTTTTATACTTTGCAGATGACCTTGAGACCCTTGGCCTGGAGGTCACAGCAGCCAGCGTGTTTGTGGGGAGAGCATGCTTGGCCCCAGGCTGGGCGAGAGGCGCTGCTGCTGCTGTCTGCAGGGATCAGTGCAGAGGAGAGGCGTAACATCTGCCTTGCCAGGGCTATTCACCCTTCCCTCCTGCCAGCAGGGTAAGTGCCACGGATGCCCAGGCACAGTGGGATGGAGGAGAGGGATTTGGGGCAGGATGTGGAAGGGAAGGGGCTAAGGCAGCAGGGAAGGGATGCGCAGTGCTAAGCTTGGCTACAAAACAGTCCCCCTGCAGTAAGACACAATGAGAAAAGCATCTTTACACGCCCAGATGCCTCCAGAGCTATCCTCAGGTCCCACAGTACTTGGGCAGGTCCATTTCGCCAAGCTTCAAGAAACCTCTTTGGCTCGAAGTTGCACAATTGACTGACTTTCCCTCTTTCCTGATTTTTATAGCACCAGATCAAACAGGGAAAATTGCTACTCTCAGGCTGGATGCGTGCAGAGCCTGATCCGATACCCAGTTTGATGGTGATTTCCAATTAGTGGTAACTGCTTGTTATTGAGTGATATAATCAATGGGTCTTACTCCACCGGCCGGGCAGTGATTTATGATGATGTGGAGCCAGCTCCATCAAACTACAGCATTGGCAAAAAAGGGCTGGAAGTGCCATGAGGCAACATGATCAGAGTCAAGTAAGGCCAAGTTAAGCAAAGGGTGGTGATGAGAAGAAAGGCGGTTGCGTTTTGGGGAGCTTGCCTTCCGAAGGAATGGACTCTAGCCGCTACTGTTGCTCAGAGGGTATCTTTATCCACCAACAGCAAAGCTGTGCATCAGCTTCTGGCAGGCGCAAGGGAAATACAGCTCCTCAAAGAGACCCGCAGAGACACAGCCAAGCAGTGCCTCCAGAGAACACTCTGCTTATGAAACTGATTTTAATTAAGACAGCTCAGAGTCATGCAAAATTATGAAACTGTCATTAGGAGAAAGAAAAGATCTGTATTCAATAACCTGATCAGATTATAAAAACATGTTGCATTCCACAACCTTTTAAACTAACACTCCAGGGTTTGAACAGACGCAGAAACAGCAAGCGAAAAAATTCCAACCAGCATGTTAGGCAGAGGGTGGAGATGCCGAGGGCCTCCGCTCAACTCAGTCACGCATAGGCTTCTTGCACACTTGTACTTGTTCAAAAGAAGGTTACGCTAGAAAAATAATATCAGCGCGTTTAGTACCTGAGCTGCCAATCGACAAACCAGCCAAGATCCACTTCCCTCCGCTGAGCATCTCTGGTTAATAACGACAACATACGGAAATTCCCCTGAATATTAGTTAAATAAATGTAACGAGTCAATTTTTAGGAGGAAGGTTTTAAGAAGTGCCCGCTCCGTGAGGGAACTGCACGCACCTCAAGCCCATCAGGGCCGCACGCGCAGCGGCTGAGAGCAGCATGTTCTTCCAGTTAAATTTTACTCAATGCCAAGTGTTGAAGTAAATTTGAAACATAAAAATACGATATCCAGCCCACATTTCCTGAATGCAAATATGTACATTCCTCCGAGCCAAGAAGATTATATTCCAGGCAATAATACAAAGCCAGGGGTCTGTAACGGTGATATGAGACTAACGGCCTGCCTTTGAAGACAGCGGAAAGTGCAGCAGAGCTCTCGAGGGGCTCCGGCCTGTCAGATCCCTTTTATTCCTCAGTAGCACGGCCTTGATCAACTTTCAAGATTTTTGTTTGCGAAAGGTTTTTATTTCTCCTTTGCTTTTGTGTTCACATGTCAGGCTCAGAGGGTAGGAGAGATCAGCGCTGGGATGAGGTTTTACCCACCGGCAGTATTTACTCTGCTTCGCAAAGGTCTGCTTAGCACTTGGGGTTTTTTTTTTTTCCCCTTCCAGGCAGCCAGCACCCATTTCTTTGATGCAATGGTCCCCTCATCCCCAAAATGGGGATAATCACCCTCCTTCTTTGTTTGACTTGCTTATCGGAACTTGGGGCAAGGAAAATTGCTATTACTTATGTGTAACCACCCTGAGACATGGGGGCTCAAGGGTACAACTATGATTCATTCTTAGGAGATTTCATCTATGCTTAAGCCAAGTCCTAAGCGCAAGTGCATGCTCCTGCAGTTCAGGCACAGCAGGGGAGCTCGCCCTGAGCAGCAGGTTACATTTGCCCACAACATCCCATTTTATTCCCATTATCAGCAGGCACCTGTGGCATCGAGGCCAGGTGCCCCATGTTTTGTGCTGGCTTCACCCAGACTTTTTCTCAGGCCTGGCAAGAAACCAAGCCAGAACAGAGATCAGAGCATTTTCAACCCGATCCCTTTTTCATTTTGATTCACACTAAACTACGGCTACAAAAGGAAATGCTATTCAGGGACACACAGCACATCACATACATATTGATGGAGGAGCCGAGATAACAGTGTTTATTGACAATCCACTATCCCAAAGGTAATTCCTCCAGCTCTCACGTCTCCTGTTTACGGGTCCGAGAAGTTTGACATTGTGCTTGTGTGTCAGCCAGCTCCCGGCTCATAAATGCCAGAGCTGTTCACCAAAAGTGCTCCAAGGTTTAGCACCACAAGACTGACAAGTTTGAGATCCAGCTGCTAATCTGGCACGGACCCAAAGCCCTTGGCTCCTGGACAATGTCACTTCTTACACCACTGAAAAGCTAGGTTTGCAGATGGCCACTTCATGCACTCGGGGATTGTTATACACAAGGGCTGGAGTGTTCCCTTGGTGGGCTGCCAGCCGGCCCCAGCGCTGCGGGGAGTGGGCGGCAGTGCTCCAACAGGCCCCCCAGTTCGGGGAGCGCGGCCAGGGAACCCTGGCCCCAGACTTTGCCATAGGCTTTTCCTGCTTTGCACCAAAAAATCACGGTGTGATTTACAAATGCAACAGAAGCGATAGTAAGTTGCTTGCACAGAAAGAAGAATGGTAGCCATCGCCCAGACAAGTTGGAGAACCCTTCAGTAAAACTTATTTAACCAGGTCTCAGGGCCATACCAGACACCCATCCTCACACCCATATATAAATTACATATATAAATTTATATATAAATTACACCCATATATAAATTACAACCAGAAGCAGCGACTTCTGGTTGAATGCAAAAAGGATTAGTGGCTGCACACCCAGAGCCCACAGAGAGCCTGTGGGGAAAGCTGGCCACCAACTCAACTGGGGCAGAAACCACCAGGACACCTCAGGTCTGCCAGCAGTCCCAGGACAACCAGAGCCAGCAAGGGGAAGCCCAGCAGCCTGCGTGGCAGGAGACCCAACAGGACCAACCGCTCCGGCCATGGCAATGCAACGGGCTAAGCTGGGTACTGCGCAGGGCTGGAGTCACAGCCTGCCCCGTAATTCTTCCTCCCCCAGCTTTAAATTTCGTTCCCTCGCTGACATTTTCATCTCTTTCCTCCTCCAGGCTCCCCCACCAGACAATCAGTCTGGTGTTGTTAGCCTTGCCCCCAAAGGCGCTGCCACTCTGGGTAGTAAATAAGACCTTGCTGCCTCCACATTGCCTGCCTTCAATAACAAAATGACAGAAACCATGACCTTCAGAAGGTCTTTGCTTATGTTTTGGAAAGCGCTGCCTGCTGAGTAGAGCCCAGACGTGCTGCAAAGCAGAGGGGCTTCCAAACTGACCACAGGAGATACACAAACCATGGACTATTTCACTGTATGACTTTAACATAACTTACCCCTCCAAGACAGAGAATTTACTAGGTGGCAGCTTTAGTTTTCTCCCCCTGAGAAGGCTAATTAGCTTTTCTTTCACACCTGGACAGCTACGCAGTTTAGATGCCAGCCAGATCCCCACACCAGCTCCACGTTCTTTTTTCTCTTTCCCCTCTTTTCCCTCCCTGAACACCCAGCACCCACCACACCGCCCTCCTGCTTCCCAGCAAAGCCAGGGCCCCTTGTGGGATTGCCCCATGAGGTGCAGATGCAACGATGCCCATACTTACTCGCTGCCTGAATCCTCGCCTTCCGGCTCACCACCAGCCCGTAGTGGTTTTGCGCCATGCAGTCGTACTCTCCTTCATCCGAGGACCCATCTCCCCGGACCCTCTGGAAGCGGGAGACGTAGAGCGACCCGTTGGCCAACATGAAGGCATTCTCACTGTCCACGATCATCACGCCATTCTTCCGCCACGTGATGGTGATGGGCTGAATGCCCTCCACCTGGCAGTAGAGGATCAAGGGTTGCTCCTGCACAGCTATGTCATCACTAGGCTCCACAACGAACGCCAGCTCGGAGGAATGGCCAAAATCTAAAATGAAGAGAGAATGACAGAGTCAGCAGCGTGTCCACAAACAGCAGCAAGAACCCAGCTAATGGGATGGTGAATGCGTTTTGGATATAGTGGGCTACACTAGGGCTACAGGGTGCAACTGTTTTGGAGAAACACAGACCCCTTGGGCATGCTTTGCCTCCCAGGGCTTTGTTATCAGAATCTCGAGGCGCATCTGCCGAAGGCACAAACAGGCACAGACCTGCAAGGCTACGTCTGGAGACTCCACTGAGGGGGACAGGCAGACATACCCCTTCGGTGGCTTGCCAAACCCGAATTCCACTTCATACCCCACTGAAGACTGCCTCTTCACCTCCCTTTGCAGGAAAACAGCCATACACAATAAAAACTTGCTCAAGCATGGGGCAGTGCTTACTTCACATCAGCCATTCCCAACCCTAGGAGCAGTTTACACCAGTTCAAGAAATCTGCTCCCAGGCGGGGAGGGGGCTGCGCTATGGCCCAGCCCCATTAGCAGCACAGCCGGCGGGGGTGAAGAGGGGGTTCGGCAGCTCCCGATTCAGACCATATTGCCACCGGCATCTTCGTGACACTTCTCCCGCTTGGCAGAGCAGGAGGCTGTTTGCCTCTCGCGCGTAACACATGCCCTTCTGTTGCTTTGGTCTCTCTCGCGCTGTAACAGGCAAAGGATGGTGCTATTCAGTCCTTAATGAAGAACAAGTTAAGCACCGAAATACAAATGCACAATGTTCTGGCTCAGCGACACAAAAGGTTTCTTGCAAAGCAATTACGCTAAACGAGGTCCAGGAGAGATAAGTTACTGCAGAATTTGTACCAACAATAGGCAAACCCTCGCTTCCCATCGTACAGATACATACTAATTTACTTCTTTTGCCAACAGAGCCTTTAAACACTACATCTTTGGCATGTTATGCTTCACTTGGTCCAGCACACCTTTTTAGGGTATAATTTGCCATAGTCATGATTAGACCCTACAGAAGACAACAGAAATAGAGCTATTGTTTCAAGATTAGCCCAAAATACATGCTGACATGAAAGACAAAAAACGACCAAGAAACAGGAGTCATATAAATATCTGAAGAGTGTAAATGCAGGGATGAAGACAAATTTTGTTTTTCTTTTAAAGAAGAGCAATGGAGAAGAAATCCCAACAGAGTAAGAAAACTACAATTTCATCCAAATATAGGGAAAGCCTTTCTAACGATTATCTTGTGCAGCAGCCCCTCGATGGGTGGAGGTTTCCAGCTGCTGAAACCTGCGACACAGCGTCTCCCCTCTCTCACGGGCTCAGGGGGGCCTGACTCCACAGCTGCTCACAGAATTGGGACGCACGTGGGCAACTTCTCTTGGCAAACACCAGCCCAGCACAGTCTTTGTAATGCCTGTCCCTAATACAGATCCCACCGCACTAGGCTCAAAACCAGAGCGAAGGTCAGATTGTTAATGCATGGTAAAAACAAGAGATGAGAAGAGGCAGTTATCCTAAAGAAAAAGAAGGGGGAAAAAAAAGTCTGTCTTTTCTGCTCTGCAAACCCAGTGAGATTTTTTCCTTCTTTCTGTAAATCCCCGTTGCTTTCTTCAGCAACTTAAATTGGATTACGGGGGATAAACATTGAGTGCAACCTGAGCCGAGGCAGATGGACGGAGCAGACAAAGAAGGCAGGGGTAGCGCATGGCAGGTCAAAGGTACTGCTGTCAAGGTATGAGTGTGTGCAGGGAATGGACAAACTCTACTTAGTGACAGACACCTAAAACACACACTTTATTAACCCATTAAGTCTTAAAATGCCAGGCTAGCTCCAGCCATCTCAGTGATCTATCACTCACCGTGGCTTCTTTTTTATGAGATAGCCCTGGGGTCCTCTCAGCTAGTTAGACTACAGCCAGCACAAACCCATCAATTACTCTTTTCTTTGGTGAAAATTAAGGAATTAGATGAATGCTCCACATTTTTCTGCAAAGTGGCCAGAATCTCAACACCACCTACCACACCGGGGCCCATTCCCTGCATGGGCACTCCTGGGAACTAGGTAGGATAAGCGCCCTTGTCCTGACTCCCCACTGAACCGAGGGGGCCTTCTGACTCCAGAAAGGCTGAACAAGATTTCAGGATTTAGCCTAACAGGCGAACAGGAAAAAATCCCTAATGAAATAAATGCCCCATCTTCCCCCAGCTCCCCTGTACTCTTAGATAAAACAGCTTATTATTAGATGTACAATAAAAGGAAGAATCAACATAATTACATGCCCTTCCCACAATAGCTGTCATTACAATAACCATCATTAAGGCCTGTGATTGGAGATAATCATGTTTACCTCCATAAACATTTGGTCTGCATCCTAACTCCAGGCTGCGCGAGCAGCAGAAGTGACGACACTCATAATTAGGGGACCAGTGCCCTCAGACGCATGCCGGGGTGGGGGCAGACACTAGCTGGTCCTGGGGTCTCTTGGGGATGTAGTCAAGAGGGGGATTGTGTGAAACTGTGCAGTGGACAGTGTGCAACTGGTTTGTAACCCACAGACGCCTCACCATGTTCAGAAGCACCCAAATTCCTCCTCAATGGATGCTTTTTTCGTAGGAAGCTTTTCTGACCTTAAAGAAATCCCACTGCCACTTTCCCGGGGCTTCAGGGCCACATAGCCAAAAAAACGGGCACATGGGGAGAAGCAAGCCCAGCCCATCTGGGGATGTGGAAGAAGCCAAGCTCCATCTTTCACCCCAACATGGCCTTTACATGCAAACTCAGCCAAAAGTCTCTCTTCTCCCCCGATACTTAGATGCTGAAAGGCGCAGAGAGGCATACTCCTTTCTCTGGCACCATGGGCACATTAGACCTCCTAAAGCTGCCTATCTGCATCATTAAATAGCTAGATCTGAAATTGCCTTAAAAAACTGAGCTTTGGTCCTCAAAGGCCTCAGTATCCCACTCTGCAAAAACCACAGGCTCTGTTTTCCATGGGGTAAATGTCCGAGTCTCACAAATAGGTAAGTCATTGGTGGCAAAGTCAGCAAGAACCAAGCTTGCAAGCTGACCTAAGCGTGTTTCTGCACCACCGTGGCTCTGCAGCCCAGCAGGTCCCCAGCATGCAGCAAGCTCCAAGGAAGCAACCATGGGCTCTTCCCCAGCCAAAGGTCATCTTGAAGCCAGCACTATTCCCTACGGTCCTCAGCCTCATGGCCTAATTTGGAGGCACAGAGTGGGCTTGGTGAGGACAATCAATGGTGTGCTTCTACAGGGCATCACGGAGGTTCCTGGAGGTTTTCTCAAAAAAAAAAAAAAAAAAAAAGAGATGAGGCCCTGGGATACTGCACACTGTCAGGAATGGGTATGAGAAACTGGTCCACAAACAGCCCAACCTAAGATCCACAGGGCCAATGGAGAGCCGTTCTGGAGAGAACTGGGTGCAAGGCATGGTAGAAAGCTTATACCTTCTTCATCCCGTTCTAAAGACAACCCCCCCTTCATCCATTTGGCTGTAACCATGGCGCTATTTGCATTAGAAGCGGTTTTCAGGGATTGGGCTTCAAACAGGGACATTGGGATTTGGCCTTCCAAGACTGGCACTGTAGGGCTCCAACTCTCAAAGGCAGACTCTGAATGCAGAGCTTCCCTGGGATGCTCGGGATGAGAAACAAAAGGACAAGGACACCCACAGAGGAATCTCCATGGCAGGACAAGAAGGGTCCTGGAGTTTGCTCTAGAGGTCAGCTCAGACGGGTCAGAGGGAGGACCCACACAAAGCAAGGAGGTAGCGGGGGAAGAGAGGGACCCGGCTCCGTTAGCATAAATAGCTGATTGGAGTTAGCAGCGAGGCACAGGAACGATGCTGCAAAGTTGGAAGTAAACAACACTCCAAAGGCACATGGAAACAGTAAAAGTGCAATTAATTGAGAGAGACAGAGAGGAAATCGCTGAGGCCGTGCACACTCACTCAGGGAGCCTGAAAGGCCCATCCCTCTCCAACTGCTGGCTGCGTATCCAAACCCAGCTCATCCCACACAACGTCCCGGGTACCGCCCGAAACAGGCTGCGAGGCAATGTGGCTCACAGCCACTCTCTGCTCAGCCCACGGCAGCTTGAGTTTGTAGTTAGAGGCAGGGGAGCTCAACAGACTGCTTGTCTCAGCGCCGGGGAGCGTGCGAGGGAAAATTGCTTTGCTTTCTGCAAAAGGATGGAGGAGGAAGCGTTATTAGCTCTGACATAAAGGCCACAAGAAAATTATTGGAATCCTCATTCTACAAGTCTCCTTTTGAGAAACATTTACCATCTCCCTGAGCAATACAATATGTGACTATATGTGCAAATATTTAACAAAAACTACTTCCCCTATTGATCAAGCAGACAGGCATACTCAGAGAAACCAATTAGCACTTGTGCTTTTGAACCAAGAGATTTATTTAGCGCTGAGAGAAAGAACTTCGAATTAATGGGAAGCTTAAAAGACACTTTGAAGTACATTTAAAAAAAATAAGTTTAATTATTTTTTACTTGACACTGTGATTCATGTTCAAAGCTTCAAAAGAACTTGCTCATACCCTAGCATTGTCCTTTTCCATTTGGGAAACCCAATTTCGGCTTTCCCTCCCGAGCTTCTGAAAAATACAGCAGCTAATCTCACCGCTTTAATTAGGGCTGACATCCATCGCAAAGGACCTCAGTCACATCACGGCTCATCCTCCTGGACCCCGTCCAGACCCACAGCCAGCAGGGCCATCCTGGCCCCCGGAGCACGTGGTCCCGACAGATGAGGCCCGTGTTATTACTCCCATTCTAGACAGGGAACATTAATCACAGAGAGATGAAATGACCTGCCAAGGGCCCGTTCTGAGCTCGTGGCAAGGCGAGATATTGCAGGAGCACTCAGATCCACCCTGCTCTTCCTGGCGCAGCATCACTGGGGGCACCAGCGGGGAGACTGAGGCAGCCCCAGCTTCTCTCTCATCACTCCAACAGCACATTCCACCTGCAAACTGCCTCTCATGAGCAGAAATTTGCCCCCTCCTGATTTACCGTGTTCATTCCCAGCATAACACAGCATAAATCAGCAGCGACCCACTGGCGAGCCTTACATTCACCATGAACAGCCACTCCAGTCCTGCTTCAATAAAGCCAAAAGAAGATTCCCCTGGAGTCCCACGAGCCCAGGACCAGAGGTTTTTATAGTGGGATGCGGGTTAATATCAGGACCAAAAACCTGGGTGTGGGTTGGGACAGCCCTACAAAAAATGGCTCCTGTTTTTTCAGTAGTGTGGGTTGGTTTTTTTTCAAACCCTTCTGCAAATGGGAGAATATGGAAAGAAGAGATATCTGGACCTGAAAGATATTCTCCAGCAGATTAAAACAGGTTTCAGGCTGATAAAATTGGCAACCCAAAAATCCAGCTGGTGCTCCCTTAAATCTCCTTGAGGCTGACCCAGACCCTATGCAGAAAAGCACTACACTGCAGTAAAGTGCAAATTGGCTCTTTAGGGCATCCAGAAAATTTACATTTAAAGAAGAGGAGAATAGGCTCTAACAGGCTCAACATCTTGCTGGCAGTAAAGTTTACTAGCTCAGAATTTTTTATTCCCTTTCCTTTTGGACAGGACATTATATAAAGCGATTTTTCCATCAGGGCACATAAACCACATCCACTCATTAAGCAATTGCAGGAGGTCTCTGTCAAGGATAACGCAACCTCTCGGCCACCTGATGTGGAGCCCAGAGACATGCCCAGCATTGCTGCCCTCGGTGGGGGCACAGATTTTAGCCGAGGTAGGCAAACACAGCCCAAAGAGCAAGAGAAATGGCCCCAAATAATTTTCAGATGTTCAAGACCGGACTGGGCAAATCCCAGGAGGTCGCTTGTTAAACACAGTGTGGAAGCTGGAAGTGTTCACAGCACAAAGACCCTTTCCAGGATGAGCTCCGAATTCTCGTGGGCTCCCCCATCTCTGAAGGAGGCAGGGTGAAACCTGTTGGTACAGCTAGAAAGGGCAAAGACCTCTTCCGAGTTAATCGCCCCACAGTAGCTCCATCCATGGTGAGGCATCCAGAGAGCACGGCAGCAAGCCGAGCGTAGGATGTGTCGTTGTTTGCATTCCCCACGTGTTTCGCAGCCCTGACCAGATCACAGTCCTACCGCAGAGGCCATCAGCGATACAAATACGGAGCAGGAAACAATCGTGCACGAGAGGATGACAAAGGCAGCGGCCAAGATGGGAAATTCTGTGTCCAGACCTGGGGTTCCCCGCAGGCGTCAGCCCCACAGCGCTGCTCTAACGACGAGCAGGGGTTTCAGCCCCCAACTCTGCAAGAAAGCATCAGGGAGGCGGCTGTCCTTGCAGCTGGTCCCTTGCACAGACCTGGCAGGGCATGGACTAGCCACATGGTACATAACGATGCTCGTGGACCAGAGACATGGTGGTTGGGAGAAGCATGAAGGCATGAGGCTGCCAAGATGCCCGGCACCCTGGCATCACGGTGCCAAAACCACCAGCCACCAAAGCCCCAATACTCAGCCCTTGAAATTCAGCTTGAGTACTGGCAGGCAGGACTGGATGGTGCGCAAGGAGAGGAAAGGCAAGGTCCTTCTGGAGGAAGAGAAGTTTCTGTGCACAGTAAAATCTTCAAAACTCTTAATTGCATACAGGGGATTCAAAGGAAACACAGCACTCTCTCCTCCCTGCCACCCCTTCTGCCTCATCACCTCCCACCCTGAAGTTCAGGCTGGAGGAAAGCATCGCCTCGCTCCTCTTAAGGAGCCGAGCACCGCACCGATCCCTGCTTGCTCCAAAATCAGAGCTGTTTCAACAAAACACTAGCACTTCTCTCCCTTTTCACGTACTCTCAGGCTGCAGCAGCAAAGACCCTTTTGCAAAAGCATCTTCCCAACCCAGCAGAATCACCCGCCACAACCCGCATCCTCCTGACTTGCCATTAGCTTCATCAACACAACCGCATGCACAAGAACAACAGGAAAAAAAAAAAAAAAGGCAGCGAATCCTTGACTCTGGTCTGAAACTCTGGTTTTAAATTACCAACGCAGGAGCGGGTCTGGGTTGTTAAGTGACCGGGCTCCTCTCGAGTGGAGGGTGCGATACAACAGTGACATTCGATATAATAGCGAGGCCAGATCAGCGTGCTGTGTGCTTTTCTCGGTACGCTCGCCTGTTTGCCTCTCTCTTCTCTTAAAGCGCAATTATTGACATGTTCGCCTCCTTAACCATCAGTTTTATATGCTTGCCAAGGACTCCTGAACATGTGTAAACAATTATTTTTATTTTCTTGCAAAACCAAAATGTTACATATTCTTTTGGATAAACAGACTCGGGTAGATTTTCATGAGCCCTGCTACATAATTTATTAGTTTCTAAACTCTGTAAAACTAAAAGCTCCAGTAAAGTTCAAATAAGTTTGTGATTTCAAAGTAATTTTGAACGGACTATTCCTGTTCCTGCCCGATGTTATTCAGTGATTTAAATGGGAATTCTTAATCTGCAGAGGGGGACTCCTGTGTCGTTTTGTTAGACCAAATAAAAGGACAATATCCGGGGTCAGAAGCGCAGGAGCGCAAAGCATGAAATATAAGGGGGGAAAAGGGGGCACGGAGAAAAGCATCTTCTGTCCCAGATCTGTTGCAGGCTGCAAAATGAAACGCATGGTCTGCTCGAGTGTGTGCTGGATGAGCTCGCTGCTTTGGGGGGGGCAAGCCAGGCGCCGGCAGTGGGTTCACAGGAGCTCTGCTCACGTCGCTCCCCGTGCCACAGCCCCGCGTCAGGGCCCCGTCCTGCTCCCGCCGGAGCCCGCGCTGGATTCCAATGCCGCGGCGAGGCGAGCAAGCCGGGAGCGGCCATCCCAGAGCGGCGGAGAGAGATGTTCCGAGGCGGCGGGACAGGGAGGTGCAGGAGGAACAGCATAGCGTCCCAAGGGTTTGTGAAGCTGGCACTGCACGGGGTCGCCGCTTGGCACGTCACACGCTGTGACACGGGACTCTCCAGAAACAAGGAAATCAGAGAAAGAAAGGTTTGAGCAGACAGAAGAGAGGGAGAGAGGCTTTCTCATTTGCACACATAAAATGAGAGCAGTTTTGCAGCTCTCCGCCGGGCAGTCCTGCTGCTGAGCTGCTCCACGCTGGCCCGTGACCCACTGATTGCGCCAGGGTACGTGGGCCAAAACTGGGATAGAGCAGGAAGGAGAGGAGTGGGGAACTGGGCTGTAACCTTGGATCTGGAGCTCTCTGCCCAGCTCCTCTCCCCAGGACCCTCTCCCAGCTCCTAAGCAAGCACAGAAGCTTGTGCTGTACAAGTTCCAGTGTCTGACAGGTAATAAGAAAAGGAACAACTACACTAGTTTAGGATTTCTAACTCTGCGCAAGGGGTGGCAGGGCAGATCAGGCGGGGACCAACCTGCCCTATTCCCCTCCCTATCAGCCAGCTTTTAAATACTTCCAATGCAAAGTTTAGTTTTGGCACCGCGGCGGCCCCAGCAGATGTTTGCGTGCCACTGGCACGGGCGGCTGCACGCTCGCACCCCTGCGTGAGCCTCGCGCCCAGCACCGGTCCCAAACGTGGTGCACAAGTACACGGCTCTGAGATGACCGCCCCTTTTCGCCAGCCGCATCCACCACGCAGGAAAACCACGTCCTGAGATTCTCCTGTTGAACTCCCCGAGAGACACAAAGCCCAAACGTGGGCTTGAATTTCATAGACCATCTCGGAGTATTACTGGGGAAAAATGATACCAGAAACCCTCTACGTATATTAAGAAAAAGGATGGGGTATTACACCAATTTAGGAGAAAGCAATCCTTTTTTTGCACCTAAAAAAAACCCAACAAAGCCACACAGAGCAGGAATTAGTGAAAGCTTATAGCTTTAATAATTTAGAAGTAAGCCTACTTAAATATAAATGATGATGTTTAATTCCAAGGCTGTTACTGAGCGGGGCTGGGGAGCCTCTCGTATCCAATGCCCGCCTTTGAATGCCGGGCTCAGCAATAACAGACAAAAGCTGTCCACCACCCAGAACAAAGAGCTCCAGGAAATTAAAAAAAAAAAAAAAAAGAAGGAAAGAAAATACTGTCTCACTGCTGAGCCACTCCAGCACGCTGACCAGCAGCTCCCAACGCCTGCTTCACAGTCCCCAGGCCAGCGTTTTGGGGAGTTTGAAAACCGCAGGGGTGGGAGCGGAGCATCCCGTCCCGCGCAGCGCGGCACCGCTCCCGACGCAGCACCCGTCCCCGCAGCGAGGCTTTCTGCTCTGGCGCTGACTGACACCGACGCGGGAGGGTTTATTAAATTCAGCAGAGCGCAGAAACGCGTTGCCTCGCTGTTAACCGCATCTAGAGCGTATAAACCCACCGAGGGGGGGAAATACCTCAGAACAGAAAAAATTCTAAAGTGCGGCCAAGCACTCTTCAGCGGGGCCAGCAAAACACACCCCAAAGTCAGGAGCCACTGACCTGCCAAGTCGCAAAATAAACACACACACAGGGTGATTTGGACAGCAACAGGCGATGAATGAGACACAAACTCAACTTACTAAAGTTTTGCTTCCAAAAATTAACTTCTTTTCCTTCCCCCCCCCAATAAGTACTTTTTCAACCATCCTCAATGCACTCTTGCGTACCCAAGAATCCCAACAGAGTAACGAGACCTGCTTCGTTACATCCACTTCACAGATAACTTCTATTTCCCGTGAGTTACGCTGGCTTCTCCTCGCCGTGGCTGCTATGAACCACGTGGCGAGATTTATTATGGGAATAGCCCACAGCCTGGTTTCCTAAACACCCCGGCAGCTAATCTCTGATTAATCTAACACACGCTTTTCTCCCTCTGACCACGCTGGGCTGCTTGTACATTTTTTTTAAACAATTCCTACTTTCCCTTATCTTTAAGGCTGCTAGGTGAGACGAGGGCAGGATACCCATGGGTATTTCGCTGCATAACAGCATCTTTCTCAGATTAGACCCATGCTTAAGCAGCATCACCAGCAGAAGGAAAATATTGCAATTTATCAGCAGGGCATGTGCACGGTAGGTCCAGGGAAAAATCCCTTTGATGTTTTTGTAGTTCGGCCCTGGTCCGGTGGGTGGTGTTACCAGTTGCGGCTGTGTGAACCAAGCCAGGCATTACAGGAGAGCACATTACTTGTGGGTTTGAAGTAGCTCACCGTCATCCCCGCAACTTGCAGCCCAACATCTCTTTTCTGCAGCTACCGCCTTTGCTAACGAACACGACGCGTGTGCTCGGGCGCTGCCTCCCGCTCCCATCGCCGGTGAGGATTTCGGGTCCGGTGGCCGAGCATGGATGCCCAACCACACTACCGCCACCGCAGCCATCCCATCCCTCCCAAACACTGGCCACGGAGGGGAGGGCCCCACAAACACCCCGGTCCCTTCCCCGGAGCCCTCTGCACACGTGGGGTTTCCAACTGAAAACACAGCTTTTTGGGGGAACACTGAAAACACTGCGTTTGGGGGAACACGTAGGGACTGTCTTCGGATTAAGGCGTGGGGCGGGCTGATGTGGAAGCCGACAGCCGAAAGCCGTGGCCCCGACGCGCCCTCCCGAGGGACGAGCCCCCCGCTCCCGCAGAGGGGTGCTACCACGGCGGGTGACACCAACAGCCGCGGCCGCACAGGCGGACAACACGCGTGCCGGGGCCGCGCTCGGTCCCTCCAGCCCCCCGGGGCTGTTCGGCCCCGTTCAGCCTCCGCGGCGGCCCGATGCCACGGGGACGGGCTGAGCGCGGGGGACCGGGACCGACCGCAGGGTGGGGAAAGACGCGGGGGGACCAGCACGACCCCGGCCACCACGGGAGTGATTGGGGGGGGGGGGGGGGGGGATGCGAAGTGCGGGAGGGACCGCGGGCAGGACCGACCGACGGACGGACCGACCGACCGAAGGGCGAGAGCGGCGGGGAGCGGCGCCGACGCCGGGCGCGGCGGCATGTCCGTCCCCCGCGCCCGCTCCCCGAGCCCAGCCCGGTTCTTACCTCCGCGGCAGCCGAGCAGCAGCAGCCCCAGCAGGCAGGCGGGCAGCGCGGAGCCCGGCGGAGCCATGGCATCCCGGGCGGGCGGGCTCGCCTCCCTGCGCCCCACGGGGAGGGAGGGAAGGAGGGAGGCGAGGCGAGAACCACCCCCCGCTTGCGGAGAGCGGGGGGGGAGGAAAGGAGAGGGGGGCGGGAAAAAAAAAAAAAAAAAAAAAAAGGGCAAAAAGCGGATTTCAGCGCTGCTCCCCTCCGCGCGAGCACGCCGCCGCGCCGGGCGGGCGGGGGGGCGGCGCTGAGGGAGCGGGGCCGCCGGCGGGCGGGGGCGGGCGGGCAGCGCCTTGCGCCATCTTGCGCATCCGCCGGGGCCGCCGGCAGCGCCGCGCCGGGGCCGGCCGGGCTGCGGGGTGGCGGCGGCCCGGGGAGGAGGAGGGGGGGGGCGGGCCCCGTGCGGGGCCACTCAGCGCCCGGGATCGGCGGGGACTGTGCCCGGGACCCTCACCGGGTCTCCCCGCACCGGAGTTCTGTCAGCAGAGCCCCCCGCACCGGGGCCACTGCATGGGTCTCCCCTCAGTGGGGACACCTCATAGGTCTCCCCTCACCAGAGCCTCCGCATGGGTCTCCCCTCATGGGTCTCCCCTCACTAGAGACCCCCTCACGGTTCTCCCCTCACCAAAGACCCCCTCCTGGCCTTCCCGAGCTTGTGGTAATCATATGGGAAGAAGTTTCCTTACTCTCTGCCCGAGGGGCTCTCTCCTACCTGTCACTGCCCAAAACAACCTGTTTTTGGCAATGGTGACAGGTCTGCAGCAGTGGACGAGGGCAGGGTCCCATCCCCGGGCCAGGGAGCTGCCTCTTACCTGCCCTTAGCGATGGGACCCAAAAATATGGCATTAAAACAAGGGAAAGCACTCATGAGACAGCAAGATCTGGGTGGTTCCACCGAGCGTTTCACAATGCCTGGAGGTGACTGGTGTCCTCAGGAAACAGGGCAGTGGGATCGCAGAGCGATGGCCACGAGATCCTGGGGACTGGAACGAAGAAGAGCTTGGCTTTTCCCACCCCAGTGCTCCTTAAACGCTGTCATAAGGTGACTTACCCAGGTCAGTCACGCAGATGCTGGACCAACCAGCTCACTCTCAAAGCGGTCCCAGTGAGGAAGGACCCAGTAAGGGATGAGTCTGCTCCTAAACCCTGCTGCAGCCCTCGAGATAATTTGTCCACCCTCCTGGCATGAAATGAGGGTAACGCATCCCTGCGTGGCGCTGAGCCCTAGAACTCATGGGGTATTTTGCTGCCTTCCAACTGATCCTGCCCAGTCCATTGCCCCATGTTCTCTGCAAACATATCACCATCAGCAGCAAAAGTCATCTTTGCAATGGCAGCTCAAAGCCTTTTGTGGTGTTTGCTTGGGGGAAAAAACAACTGGGAAAAAGAGAAGTGGATCCTACCTAACCTATTTTTTTCCAAATAAAAACAGAGCTTGATGGACTGGGTTACTAAGCCCTGTAACTGTGGCCAGAAACCTGGCGACAAACACTTTGTAAAGAGGAGCAACGCGTGGCTCCCCTGGATGGTGCGCCCTGAGCGTGTTGGAGTCAGCTAACGAGGAAAGAAGACGTCACTACATCTGCTCCACATTAAAGCTTCCCTCATTTAGCAGAGGGCTGAGCTGTACAAGGTTGCTTTCAGCCAGGGAAGAATTTGCTCTGGCTCCCTGAGCCTCTCGGTAACATCTGAATTTCCGTGCTGTCCCTGACCTTTTGGCACCAACCCTGCTTCTGTTCCCCAGCCGTCTCCCTGGCTCCTGCAGCGGGGCCCCGCCAGCGTTCCTGTAACGCTCGCAGCCGTCGTGGGCTTGTGGCAGCTCCTGGGATGCTGCTGGCACCAAGTATGGCTTGCGGGAATTAATAACTCCAAGGGAAACAAAGCGCCGTGTGTTTTACAAGGTGTTTTCCCCAGAAACCACAGATTTTGAGCGCTTTTGCTCCCATACGCAGGCGATGGCCAGTGTGGCAGTGGCAGGACCCAGGAGCTGGGGGAGGTAGCTACGTGTTTGTTGAACTCCACCAAGTTCAGTCCTGTGTCTTGCAAACGACACTTGTGACGTTGCTGGTGTCGCATTCACATATCCCAAGTGCGGGTTGTTCTGCTGAACAGGACTCAGATGAAAAGCTATTAGATTTTTAAAGAAAAATGCAGGTTTGGGGCTCTCCTTAGAGCCACCTGAGAGCAGGAATCTGGAGCACTCGTGTTTTTCTGGGCTCCTCTGTAACCATGAGGGCTTAAAAAAGTCGCTTTGTATTGGAGGCAGGGATTTGCTTATCACACTGTAAGCAGAAATTAGAGCCTTTTGAAGAGCAGCGGGGTTACAGGAGCAGCAGTGCCCAGCCCAAACCAAGGCTCCAAACCCCTTCCCTGCAGAGCGGTCATGGGCTCCATCCCTCCATCCTCCCTCCTGCAGAGGGGCACAGGGTCTGTCCGTCCATCTGTCCTCCCTCTCCGCAAGGTTATCCTCCGCGAGCACTGGCCTCAGAGGGTGTCGCGCACCCCTCGCTCCTTGCACAGTGAATTAGAATCATAGAATCATAGAATCGTTAAGGTTGGAAAAGACCCTTAAGATCATCGAGTCCAACCGCTAACCCACCACTGCCAAGCCCACCACTGAACCATAGCCTCAAGCACCACATCAACCCTTCTTTTAAATACTCCAGGGATGGAGACTCCACCACCTCCCTGGGCAGCCTGTTCCAGTGCTTGACAACCCTTTTGGTGAAGAAGTTTTTTCTAGTATCCAACCTAAACTTCCCCTGGCGCAGCTTGAGGCCATTTCCTCTCATCCTATTGCTTGTTACTAGGGAGAAGAGTCCGACCCCTGCCTTGCTACAGCCTCCTTTCAGGTAGCTGCAGAGAGCAATAAGGTCTCCCCTCAGCCTCCTCTTCTCCAGACTAAACAACCCCAATTCCCTCAGCCGCTCCGCATAAGACTTGTTCTCTAGACCCTTCACCAACTTCACCAACTTTGTTACCCTTCTCTGGACACGCTCCAGCAACTCGATGTCCTTCTTGTTGTGAGGGGCCCAAAACTGCACACAGTACTCGAGGTGCGGCCTCACCAGTGCCGAGTACAGGAGCACGATCACCTCCCTTTCCATGGGCTCCAATAGTGCTCCTGACTTACACCAATTAACTGCAAACTGAGGTCCCCAAGACACCGTTAGTAGTTTCAGCAGATGAAGTGAGAGATTAACTTGTCTGAGTTCACTCCATTTATTATTCAATGTGTAATTGTGGTTTCCCTGTCTGCTAACAGCCTGGGAGCTTTTCACTTACATACATACGCGTGGGTTTTTAGCATGTTTTGTGGTCAGTGAGCAAAAGGGAGGGGAGCAAAAATCGCGGCACCCACCTGGAGGCACTGAGCTGAGAGCCGTCCCCGCAGTGGTGGGAGAGCCCCGCGACGTGCTCCTGGAGGCTGCTTTCCCCAGCAGAAACCCCTTTCCATCCACTTTTGGCTTTATAAGCACACAGGTGGCGTGGTGGCAGGGGCCAGCGGTTGTCACCAGACCGAGGGGATGCCTCCTGGCACTTAGATGCCTGGCTGAGGAGGAGCTGTGTGTTCTCTGTGAATTGAAAATGATCGTGTCACTGATCCACCAGTTTTGCCGTCAGTGGAAATGCGTGTGGGGAGCCAGCATGAACAATGAAACCCACACGGTTGTACCTGCCACACAAATCACGGGTCTGACTGTGCTGGTGCAACTGCTGCTCCGGTGCTTTGCTGGAGGGGAGGAGGTCAGAGGAGTCCCCATGAGATGCAGTTTCCAGAATCAGTGTCCGCTGAGCACCCGTGGAGCAGCCCTGGCCACCTCGCTGCATCACGCAGCCCATCGCCTCGTGCTGTGTCGTTTCCTGGAGGGTTGAGCTGGGCAACGCGCTGCACTGGGCACTTGTAACTTACTGAGTTACCCGAGACCACGTGAGACCCGAGCCCGCGGCAGTGATATTGCCAGCTGCACGATAGCACAGTGTACCAGGGCGATAAAGGCTGGGAAGACAATATAAATGCCTCGCTCTTATCTTCCCTTCTCCATGGTCCCGACACCCCTGTAACTGCCGCGACCATCCCTCTGCTCTGTTCACCCACGTGCTGCCCCGTTTGCAGCCACCCCGCTGTGTCCCCTCTCAGCAGCCTCCCACCAGCGTCTCATGCTGCGAACTCAGAGCTGGGAGTGGGATTTGCTGTTACCTGCCACCACCCCCCCGAGGTCCTTCCTTGCTCATTCGTGGGGTTACCTATCATTAGGAGAACCTCTCATCAGAGCTACGCAGTCTGACACAGTTCCCTTTAACCACTATCAGAGAACACTGTGCTAAGTGCAGATTTATTGCCTCTGTAACGCAGATAAAATGTGATTTTATGGCTCCGTAGTCCTGGCAGCATAAAGTAATAATGGAAACTATCCACTCAAGTAGGGAATGCATCCCAGGAAGAAAGGGAGATGCATGGGAGGTTAATAGCGTGTCCTCGGGCACTGCCAGATATCCTCTTGGCAATCTCGCTGGCCGCGAGCTGCTGAGCATTCAGCCCACCGCGCCATCCGAGAGCTCTCACTGTTCATTTGCTAGAAGCTTCTGCTTATTCTTCACATTAAAAAATTCCCCAGCAAGATAAGGCATGAAACTGGACAGATGGGTTGTTTTCTTTTTTCTTACAGGAATCATGTCAAAACTGAGAAATGAGCGAGCATCAAGAAACGCCCAACGAACCCCATCTCTGCCCACACCTGAAATCCCCAAAGTGACGTCTAAGGAATCAGGCACCCACCATCATCCCACGTTCCCAACCTCCACGGTTACGAGCTCTGGCACTGAACTGGCACGCGCGTGTATCCTGCGTCCTGCTCCCGCTTCCCACCAGCGAGGTACACCCTTGCCGTGGAAGGCGCTCTGCCACGTGGCCCCAGGTCTGCCAGCTGCAGGCTCCCGCGCAGATCCAGCCAGGAGCGAGCGACTCGGACAAGCAGGAGGCTTGAGTCGAGCCGTTAGGAAACGCACATGCAGGCCACCCCGTGCTGGGAGGCACAGCTCCAGCCCGGCTGACGCTGCCCGCAGGGACGCGTTGCAGGTCCGTCTCCGGCCAACCCACGCAGGCAGAGCGCTCTCCGGCCACCCCCTCCATGCTTCGAGGGGCAGGGTACGGCCTGGCACCTAACAGCAGATTTCCCAGGGTCCGGCCACTCCATGCAGAGTCAGCCTTCCACGACAGACCTTCTCTTGGAGCAAGAGCTGTAACACACTGCATCGTGAGACAAATTCCACTCTTTTTTTTTTTTTAATATTTTATTAATAACCCATTAGTTAAGGAATATAAGGACAACGTCTTCTTACACTTTAACACTAAAGAGTATTTGTGGAGTAAGAACAGTCTCTGAAGAAATAAAGTTATAATTAAGTACAGCATGGAACCAAACACAGACACAATCTTCAAACGAGATCAAGTTCTGGTTACACATCCTTATGCACTGTGTAGAAAAATTAAAGGAAATTTAATTTTAAAATATTAGCAAGGGAATACAATAACAGAACTAGATGGTAGATTTCTGCTGGACTAAACACCTCTTTTCTAATCAACACCTTCGTTAGAAAAGACACGATGATCCCCTCAAAACACCTATTCCTAATGAGATCAAAACCATATATAGTGCTCTATTAAAATGGTTGTTTTCTCACGCAGTGGATTTAATGGGCTGATCCCAGGTTTGTTAGCTAGTAATGTAAAAAATTCTCAAAACCTAGATTATAAGTTATCTCATTTGAACTATTTAAACCAGAACTTTGCTGTCTGTTAACAAGAAATCAAATCGACAAAAAGTTGAGAATTTTAGCCGAGCCGCGTTTCATGTAACAAGGAATTAGAAGAAATAAAAGGATGAGAATTGCGACTCTCGCAGCAGCATGGGGAATATACAGTTTTGTAGCCAAACGGTAACATTAATACTACAAAATTATGCCAGTGAGACAAACCTGACCTTTTAACAATGTAAAACAATATACACCAGCAAGAAGTTGAACAGCAATGATCTTTAGTGTTACTGAAAGGAAGAAAAGGGAGAAAGGAGCCTGATGCGTAGGAACATATATTAAGTACGATGGGTAATTAAAGGTATCAACAGTTTGTGTGTCTGTGAGAAATCTGCAAGAAAGCTACTTATTTCATGATAAAAAAATATATGCACTGGTTGTTTCAGCTTTACACAGAAAATGTGTTTTATCTGTCTTCTTCCATTCGTTTCTAGCCGAGACCAGAACAGGTCCCACATGCGCTCAGGACAGGAGGGACCTGGGCGCAGCCGAGTTAGACAAGGACCCCCCGCACCGCACGGACACGCGTTTGTACAGAGAGCGGCTTTGCTGGTGCCCGAGTGGTGATCTCTTGGCTCCGAGGGATCCGCCTCGATTTCTGTAGCTGAGGTCTGGCGTACTGGTCCACGGCCACCGCAGTACTCGGGAGATCCAAACGCTGCCAGTTTCACACTCCGGTACAATTTGGTGGGGTGTAACGAGATCAGAATAAGCCTCAGCGTGAGGAGACGAAGTATTTTTGTGATGCATAAGCAGAATTGTTTGTACTCTGCTGCATGTCCCGCAAAACGCTCTGAGCACGTAACTAACTGGGTGGTTTTGTGATCGGCCCAAGGTGAGCCAGGGGAATGGTGCCACACTGCGCCTGCATGTGTTGGCTTCAGTGGCAGGTGGGGGAAGATTTTAGGCAGATCAGCAATGCTCACCCTGTGGCTATATGATTGCTGAAGTCAGCACAGACAAAGCAGAGGGTGCCTGTACAAAGGAACCACCAGAAACCACGACACACTCCTAAATGAGCCACTGGACTGAGCTGCATCCCCACATACCCCCTGGATGGAAAGCTCGGGGCCGGTGCATGACCTGCCCCAGGTACAGCATCACAACAGGGAGCAGGGAGAACTGCTGTGCCCCGGCCATACCCGCTGCTGGCCAAACTCCTCCTGGTGCTGCCCACCGGCAGCCAAGGCGCTCAGCAGAAGCGGCCCTTCAGCATGCTCCAATGCTTGCAGGCGGGTGACTTGGTTTTGGAGGTGAAAGGAAGTCACATGGGTTCCTCTGGAGTGAGTTTGTTGAAGAAGGATCCTCCTCCCTTTCTGCACATCAGCAGCAGCAATATGGTGTGTATGGGGTCTGTCCTGTCACTGGGGAAGGGCAAGGACTCTTCCACAAAGCTAGCTGCAAACTGAGGTCCAGCTGCAACAATCTGTCCCCACCCTCCACAGCTAGTGCCCGATACTCCCCAGCTGGAGGGTTTATACCTCTGCAATTGCATCCGCTCCCATATAACTGTGAATTGCCCTTATTGCCCGCAATAACACTTCACTGCCTTATCTGTAACCCTGCTAAGTCATTAGTTTCAAAGTCTTGTGGCAGTGAGTTCTGGAGGTTATTTATGCACCTCCTCTGCCCAGTTATGATTTCTTGCCTCTCTAGCTTCTTGCTCTGGTAGCGCGCACACACACAAGCTCCTGCCTAGCATGCTCACTGGCACTGATTTCCAGTCTCTGTGCCACAGTCTTTCAGAGTCATGGCACTTCAGAGCGTGGAACGTCATTTCTGAGACTCCTCAAGATACTGAGCAGCAGCTGGAGCCACAGAGCAAGTGCAACGAGTGGAAATACACCCATTTCCCAGAACGGTGCGTCATGCTGGGAGGAGGTGCTGTAGGGTGGGGAGAGGTGGAAGCTCCAATATCCTTCCCAACAGGGTACACAGAGGCTTGGAGGTCCTCCTCTACTGAGGAGCTGGAGCTAACAGGGTTTGATGGAGGATTGCAAGGATATGGGCTGGTACAGCTCAGCTCCAAACACAGGGCACACTGCGATACGGCTCTTCACAACAGAATTGGGATAGGGTGCTGGCAGAGCAAGGTTCTCCTTGCTGCAAGCAGTGGTAGCTCAGTCCAGATTTCACCACAAAAAACAAAGTCTGAAGTCTTTTACAGGATCTCAGGTCAGCACACAGCTCCCCATGGAGCTTTGGGGAAATTTTGGTAGGAAAAAGAGGGACATGAGCATCTTTCCCCTCCTTTTTTAAATAAACACGTGGCCAGATGTCTGAATCCTCCAGGAAGGCAGAACATTGACTAAACACCCAATGAACAGAATTCCCAATCCTTATTACCCCTGAGGAGCTGGTCCAATCTGTAGCGATCCCAGTGAAACTCTGCAAGCCTGGAACAGGAGAAAGGTAAAAAAAACATTCACCCAACACCAGAAGGCCATGCTGAGAGACACGTCAGTGGTAAGCAAGCTGTGTCAGCAAGGAAGAGTCACTGGATGATTTTCAAAAGTTATCTGTAACAAACCCAGACTGACTGGTAGGAAAGCGAGGATTAGATTTTAATTTTTAAGCTCTGGTGGTGCTCTGGTCTTTAAAAAAAAAAAAAAAAAAAAACAAACCCCAAAATAAAAAGCACTTTGGCCAGGACTCTCAGAAGTGACCAGAAAATTTCACCTGTTCATCCAAAGCCTTCAGCAAGTCCACTGCTTACAGAGGCTGAGCGCTGCTCTCTGGAAATCAAAATCATCTGAGATGTCTCCACTTGAGCACAAAAGAAAAAAAAAGAAATAGGTGTCCCCATCTTACTTTTGCAATTGTTGGTTCCTTTTTCCCCGAGATCACAAGTTAATTTTGCAATTGTTGGTTCTTTTTTCTCTTCGCTAGTATAAGGTTCTTAAGGAAAGATGGATCAACATCCTGCCAGCTGAAGCAGTCTCCTGTGGCCAGCTCCTGCAAAACAGAGTCCTACAGAGAAACACAACCCAGCTCTCCAGCTGTAAGGAAGGTGTCCTACAGCAGCACTCCGAAACAAAGCAAGAGAGACACCAGATCTGCAGCACTATGCATTAAAAAAGAGCCAACAACCAGTGCAAACATATTCTTTAGAAAAAGGCAGTATAAGAATAAGTTAAAACCTATAATGGACTATAACAAAAGACTAGATCTACTGCTTTTTTTCTCCAACAGACATGAGGTAGTTGTGTTGTTAGGGAGGGGAAGAAAAAAAAAAAAAAAAAAAAGAAAGAGAGAAGTAGTAAAAATGCTACTCTATACCACACACTACTCCACTTTATAAAATTAAATAATATAAAGATGTTCCACGGAAATAAAAATACATGTTGTACATTAAAAGGACAGATGTGTACCTGAAATATTAGGTACAAGAACCTACATAAAACAAAGTCCAGGTTGGTGAAATGACCCAGACACTGAAGAAGGTTCTATATAGTACAAGTTGTTAGAGGCACTCGTAGAGTGTGTAATAAAAGGCCACTACATCAGCCTGCTAGTAATAGTTACTGCGGTAGCGCACAAAGAGAGCCTTATAATCCTTTTAACCACGGGAGGGCAGAAAAGGCTGGTGGTTACAGCTCACTGAATTTGTTTGTGTTGGCTTCCACCGCCTTGCGGGACTCCTCTGACAAAATTCATCCCAACGCTGCGAGGCAGTAGGCAGTGCCAAGGCGCTCCCTGGCGAAGAGACCGTCGCGAAGAATCACTCGGTGTACCCTGCCTCTTCCCAGCATTAAAAGACGTCTTGTCAGTCGCCTCGAGGACTACAGCGAAGTGACAGCCCCAGTCTAACGCAGAAGGTTCTAGCCGTGGTTTCACGTCAGACTTCGGCAGATGGCTCGATCCTGCTCCCAAGAAAACCAAGTTGCTCATCAGCTTCAGCGGGAAGAAGATGGGCCCTTACCAATCTACCTACTGATTTCTTGAAGGCAATATGTACAGCTGACAAGTCTGAATCCTGTTCTGGTGAGATGCTGCACCTTCTTAGCTCCTGCCGGGCTCAGTGAGTCGAGGGCATGCAGTACCTCACAGGGACAGGCCCTTACTAGTGCTTCTAGCTCTCCCATGATCAAAATCAGATTAGTTCACTCTTCAATGATTGTGGACACATGCCATGTTCTCAGATGCTGAGGATGAACTGGTTAAACCAGAGTTACTGCAGAGGGGGGCCTCCTCTGGGGCCAGGGAAAGCGACTGGCACTTGACTGGCTGCACATCCCCCCTGCCTTCCTGGATGGAGTCCGAATCTCCGCTCTCCACTGAATCCAGACTTTCCCCGTGCCTGTGGAAGCCGTTGGTGAGCCCACGGATGCAATCGGCCTCTGTTCTGTTAGTCTTTCTGTCGGTACATAACAGCTCATCCTGGGCCTGAACCTCAGGATTGCCCGTGCAGTCCCCCAGCACATGGCTAGCATCCTGCTGGGTGCCAGGAGAGCTGGAAAGAGTCAGCTCTCCGCAGGGGAGCTCTTCAGGTTCCTGGTCCTCGGTTTCTGTCTCTTCGCTCTCCAGGGTGTGCAGCTGGGAGTCATAGTCTCTGTCAGAGGCTGAAAAATCAGAATGGACGATGACCTCTGCTTCTACTTGGTGGAGGCTGGCCGGTGGGTGGCTTTTCTTTGCTTCATTCTGTTATCAAACAGGAAAAATTAAAAGTAAAGTAAATGAAATTCAGATAATTGAGGTTGTGACCCAAGCAAGCACTGAAATGTATTTCTTTTTAATCCCACAGAGTGCAATGGGATGTACGCATGCCTCTATTAAGCATTATCTTGATATGCTTCTCAGAGCTGAAGTATTAAGAAGCATCTCAGATCACCTCAGGAACAGTATTCCTATTTTACACTTGGGAAAGGAAGTCCCAAGGGAGTAAAGTGATTTGCCCACAGTTTCTTGGGCAGGCTGGAGCAACCATTCCAAGTCTCTGTCAAAGACCACAATTTTCAAAACCTGCCAGTCTATTTCCATAATAAGGGCCAGATTTCTAGAGGGCGAGTGGGCAGCGCTCTGGGAAGCTGGCTTCCAAGACAGCTCATGATACAGACCCACAACTAAATACCAGGGCTCCTTTTACTTTCCTGGTTTAATTTTGGCTACGTATCACAAAATGTTTGTTTGTTAGAGCCCTGGTCACAGCTTGCAAAAGCTGGTGTAAAATCAAGCCCTTTAATTCAGCAAGAAAACAACTGTTTCTCCTCTGCAGCGGTTAAATGGAGTTCAGGCTACCGGTCTCTGCAAATCTGGCTAACGAGCAGGTCATTCTGCCAGATTATCATTCAATAATTTAACAGGCAAATTATTTTGGAAGCTCACAAAGAGCTCTCTAGGCAATCAGCGCTCAGATTCTGGGCCGAGTGTGACTTAGTAGCAAGAACTATGGAACTATGGAAGTATGGAAGTGATATCCCACATGTAATTTGCGCTTTCTGTTGAAGCCAACTTTGTGCATCATTTACATATTTTAACACTTTTTTCCTTTTGTTGACACACTCTGATGGCTAAGCTGTGCTGTAAATGGTGCCCTGTAATTGGGTTGTAAAACATTGTCTTAACTCTATCCACAATGTTAATTACATCCTGCGTATAATTGATTTTCACACTACTATCTGGGAAGGAAGCATAGGTAGGTTACTTAGAAGTAGTCACTGTGGGTGGAGGGTGAACTTCTTAAACCAATAATCAAAGAAATCTTCTGGTACAGAGTCACTCTGAGCAGGCGTCAGCTTGCTTTGCTGAGATGGTGGCACAGACATCACGACGCTTGTAGAAAGTCTCCCAAACACGGGAGTGCATATTTATTTTAATGAAGCAATATCAGAAACAGCATTTCCTCCCAATCTATGCACCCACACAAAGACGACAAGTGCGGTGGAAATTCTGTATCTGGAGAAGGAATTTAAATCAACCCTTGATCTTTGACTCCTTTTACAGTCAAAAATGCAATCCCTCCTTCAGGCGAGCACGCTGTAGATCTTAATCACTGTGCTGAGCGCTGCAGCTCCTAACTCATTCAGCAGGCTGCCTGCTGCATGGCCACAGCGAAGACTCAAAGCAGACCGCTGAGTCCTGGTCCTCAGGAACCAGGACTGTCACAACCCTGCTGACAACTGAGCTGTCTGACCCCGCTTGACCACCACCAAAGGAACAAGCCCACAGCACAGGCCCTCAAGGGCTGGCTGGAGACAATTTGAACGATCAGGGGAGAGCTGAGGCTTTGAGCGATTCTTGGAAAAAACAAAAAGCTTGTACTCAATTCTCATCAGTCTCGCTGGTATACAACTCCTGTAGCCAGGAAAAAAAATAAAGCCCCTCATCAGCCAACTAAAGCTAGCTTAGAGAAGAAAACATTTTCTCCTGTGCTGCAAAAAGGAAAAAGGGAGATGGGGAACATAAATGGGAAAAACACATCAAAACACACAAGTCAATAAACGACCAAAGACACCCACCATCATGGCATCGTAAACGAGAGCTTGTAACAAAAGCTTCTGTCCCGCACTGGAAGCGAGCTTCAGTGATCCGTTCACAGCAGAGAGAGGCTCTTTCGTGATGGTGTCCCCGTACCTGGCTATGCTGTTTGTCCAGGGCTGGTTGGCTGATTTATTCCATGAAGACTGCAGAAGAAAAGTGGGAAGAGAAAAGATCCATTTATCACAGATACAGGTTCTTATCCTCATAAACCTGAAATGAGAAGCACTTGAGAAAGGAACGTGCGGGTTGGGAAAATACCGTAGTGTTAGAAGACACAAGTTAAATGAAGAGAAAGCTGCTGATGGCATCAAAACAAAAACGCTCGCTGCAACAGACTCACACAGTTGCCGTGTTAGAACAGGCTTTATCGCTCTGTACATGGTCTGATGTAGAACAAGTGGATAAAAGCTGCCAGGTGCTTCACAACTGGTCACAAAAGGGACTTTCCACCGATTCTCGAATTTTGAGGACAAACAGGTATATCATGGCACAAGACGCCATTTAAAGGTCCACTGAAATCAACTCTCTGCAAAGCTGCGAACAACCCAGAGCGGTATGAGCCTACTGAAAAATAACGCAAAGCTGGAATGAACCGGGACGGCGGGAATCTGGGCCTGAATGGTTAGAGTATTTGCTTTGGCACAAGCGATGCTCTGCAGCGTGAGAAGAACCCTCACCTGTGTGCGCCGGCACGTGTGCTCCAGTAAGAGCTGAAGACAATGCTGAACTGCTTGCTCTGTGGTGCAGACAGACTTCCTGCTCTGAGCTTGGGTAAACACTCTGCCATTCCCCATCAACACAGAGGCACAAAACTGGGGGCCTTATTTAATTTTTTTTTTTTTTTTGCAGCAGACCACCAAGCAATTCTTAGCTGAGCTTTAAATCCCCTGGGCAACCAGTGTTACCTTGTTTGTAGATCTAATTAAATTATATGGGCTGAACACAATTTGTTCTGGGTTCTCTCAGCTTCCCCTTGCAATAAACCGTTGAATGCACACCTCTGTGTATGGGAAATGTGTGCCTTTAAGAGCTGAAGTTATTTAACAGCTCAGACTATTAGTTCACAGGCAGAAAAGTATTTTCTTTCCAGGTTTTGATTTTATTGGGCTGTCCTGCGTATACCTGAGCTCAGCCTCGCTACTGACTCTCATACATATATACACACACACGCTCAGATTTAAGGACCACACGAGCCACTTATCTCTGGGCTTGTTCCACAGCTGTTACACGTTGCCTGGATAGAAGTGAGAGGCTGACACAAGGCTGAAGCGAAGAGAAAAGCCCAACCTGACACAACTGCGAGTGTGCGTGTGCATACAGAATAGTGCTGGTGTGAGCAGGATGGCTGTGTAGGGTGAAGATATACGATGCATCTATTCAAACCTACTGCTCACGGTCGGGCAGGAGGAACCCAGGTTTCTGCTCTGCACATGCGGATGCTACTTACACAGGTCAGATCTATTCCAACAACAGTCAACATACCACGAGCCCAGCCAAGATGGCAAGGAGATTTCTGACATCAGCCTGACCTTGTGTGAGTCATTTGACCTCCTTGTGCCTCAGTCCATCTGGCTGGAAATAAGGTAGAAATACACGACCAGATGTTGTATGAAAGCCAGGCATTCCTAAGTCAGCTATTTAGCAAGACGCAAATGCTACCTCGTGCTGTTGGTGCTGGCAGAAGGCACATTAAAGCGCTCATGTATGCACCGAAGGGCTGCCTGAGCCGTTCCCGAGCACTGTCTGTCCACCCGGACTCAAGCACCTTGTGGGAGGCAGAGTAGCGTTACATCCCAGCACCAACCCCAAGTCACAGGAGCTTTGCTGCTGCCTCAGGATGAAAATTCAAGACGACAAGTAGTAAAGGGCCTCATTTATAGGACAGCACCCTGCAGAACGGTGACGTCCAAAC
Source organism: Phalacrocorax aristotelis (assembly GCF_949628215.1). Taxonomy (NCBI): domain Eukaryota; kingdom Metazoa; phylum Chordata; class Aves; order Suliformes; family Phalacrocoracidae; genus Phalacrocorax; species Phalacrocorax aristotelis. The sequence continues at coordinate 52,351,271 of NC_134282.1, forward strand.
CCAGCGCTGCGGATATCAAGCATTCACTAATTTAGAAGTGGATGCTGGAGGCAGCAGCTTTGCCATTCCTCTCTCTGCAATCCTCAACAATATATTCTGAGCCAAGGGCATTGCCTAATTGCTCCCTTTCTAAGCGGACAATCATTAAACTACACTTTAACAGCAAGAAATCAACCAAGTGATCACACACAGCTCACGATAAGGAATATCACTACATGTGAATACTCAAGGAATGTGTTCAATTTGCTTCTGACGCCATCTGAAAGGCTTTCTGCAGCTCCATCGCTGACTGATGGCTTCTGTGCCTTTTCCAAGGAACATACGTTACTGAGCAAATACTGCCTGGAAATTTCAGCGTTGAACCTACACAAACACGCACACACGCACACAAATGTGTGTCCTATTATAGATGCTTACATGCATATTTGCCATCAGAAAGATCTGAGCATCATACGCATACACACACACAGAGAAAACTTGAAAACCTTCTTGCAGGCATCTTGTGAATACCAAAAAACATGGAAAGAAACAGGCAGCTCTACTGCAATCCCCAATGGACCATCTGTTAGCGGAAATGTCAATCTGCCATGTTTACATAGGTTTTGATGACTCTGGGAACAGCCTGTTCAGCTCTGGCTGAAATTGGCTGCAATGAAGAACAAACTTGTTTTGTACCAGTTTGCAACTTTCAACAAACAGAAAAAACCATCAGCCACACAACATAGCCTATATCCCACATGTTGTTCAAGCACATTATGTCTGAGAAGAAAAAAAAAGTCCCTCTTGGGGCTTAGTCTCTAAGGTTGGGGAGTGGCAATTAACTCTAGGTCTGTTTTCATCACAGACCTGAAGAAAGTCTTGTTTGCCTGAAAGCTTCTCTGCTTTTTTAAGCAGTATCTTTAGGTGTAATAAACAACACTATTTCTTTCTGCTCGAGGCGGGGCTAGTGAATGGCTGAAGGAAGACAAGGAAACATTCTCTTGGTTTTTACAATAGAACAACGAAGGCTAAGAGTGTCAGTCTAATACTAATTTAAAGAGGGAAAAATCCCTTTGTCAGTTCACTGCAAACACAAGAATGAAAACTAATAAAAACATCTTCCAGTAAAAGGTGTTTCCATTACAGTTAAATCCTTATCAAAGCAAACAAGCCTGTTCATTTTTAGCCTTTTTACAGAAACTCTGACTGGTAAAAATGTGCCTAGATCATGTTACCTTTTCAGTGACAAGTAATGATTTCATGCAAATATATGAGCTGAGAATGAACATGCAGGAAATGTCCATCTTGAAACCTTCCCTGTTCTATGAGGATGGTTATTTAAACTAGCTTGAAATCCTGTGCAAAGCAAGGGTGACCAACCACTTCAGATGTGCCCAGCTTTTAAGGGTGTCAGAGCGGAGAGAAAGGATTCATTGCTGAATGGCACCACAGCAGCCGGTGGGAGTGGGAAAACTCCGTTTCATGCAAACATGCAGGCATCCCTGCCCGCAGCTGCGCCTCTTAACAAGAGGCAACGTAACACAGACCTCTCCCCCACCAGATAAAGGAGAATCTCTGCTAGCTGTCACCAGGAGCACCGCTCTCGCCTAAGACTTTTCAGAAAACATTGGGACTTTTTTTCCATGCAGAAAAATTTCAACAAGATGAACAACCCGGGTAGATCCAAGTTCCCTGATGCATTACAGCTTTTGCTCTCCGAGTCACAGGGATGCTTCATGGGAAACACAGTCCCCGTGGGGAGGAGACCCGCAGGGAAGAAGCGGGACAGCAAGCAAGGAAGGTTCCAGCTTGCAAGAAGCACAACAGCAAACGTTCCCAAGACAAAACGCTTGGGTTTGGCTTCATTCAATGAAAAGCTGAAGTCTTCCATAGAAAGCAGATGCTTTTTAACGTTCTCCCCCACCCCCTAAATTGCTTGGCCCAAAAGCAGCAGTGACAGAGATGTCTGGAGCAGAGCCATTTTATCATCCTCAGTCCATCTGTGAGGGGAAACGGAGCTGCATCACCACAGGCTGTGCATTACAGTGTCATTTATAACGCAGGCTACTGAAGGCATCAGCCTGGGGGTCACCTGAAAGGCGAAGAGAGTAAGAGAGGAAAATCACTTGTCAGTGTATTTACAAATCCATGAGTGTGACCACTGGGAACACACAGAAAGGAAGGGCCTGCTAAATGGCTGAGCGTACTCCTGCCTAATGGAGCTGTCAGCCATCCAGAGGGGCCCCGTGCCAACAGCTCGGCTGCAGAGCACCTTGTTGTCCTGCACGCAGGGGCAGGGTGGCCAGGTGGCTCCCCTGGGCTGTCCAGCAGCACAAAGACTGTCCCACCTTCCACTTGCACCATCCTGCACCCCCAGCATCACTCGTAATGGCTCAAGAGGAATCATGGCCCTACGTTTGAAGGAACTGGTGATCTTGACTTGAAAACGACCAAGGAGACTTCTCAAAATCCTTGCCCACAATTCTTTGCAGGAGTCAGTTCAAATCTCAGCCTTGTTCAAGTCTTCCTACCTTTGGTCTCACTGTTCTCCAGCCCCAACACCTGCAAAGCGACATTCACTCACTTCTGACTGCTTATGGCCATGGGGACAGTCCCCTCTTTGTGCTTGTACATCTCCTAACAACATGGAGCCTCCAATCTCCACTGGAACCTCAGGCTGCCACAAGAATAAAAACAATAAAGAATAATGTATGAAATGCTAAGTAACAAGCCAGCTTGTGAAAATCCTGCAAGCATGGGAGCAGCTATTGCTGCCACTGCTAATGGCAAGTGTCACCCAAGCTATGCAGGAGAGGTTTCAGGAGCGTAACTTGAGGACGGAGAGGCAAGCAGGGAACTGGAGGCCACGCAGGCTGGAGCTGCCAGTTCCTTGGCACTGCAGCTGTACAAACCTGCCCAACAGTGGCAGCAGCATTGGACTAAGAGGCTGTCCCGGCCAACATCCTGAGCTCTGCGGTTACATGATATGCTGTTAAATAAAAGGGATCCTTGAGACATTTCTCACTCCCTTTCTTTATTGACTAGGACTGCAAGTCAAAGAACCCAACCTAGAGCACCCTGGGGAACTTCCCCTTGCCAAGCTGGATGAGGAATTTCCTTCCACAAGGATATTCTCTTTCCTGTGGCTCTACCACATTCCTTGCCATGGGTTTTCACAGCCCCAACCACACACAGCATGAGAAGAAAAGAGAAGGCAACAAGGGCAGCTGGTCACTGTAGCGTACAAAGCTCCTGGCAGCACTCAGTTCCATGCAGAGTCCCTGGTGGTTTTTGGCAGCCTAGCTTAAATGGCTGCTGGAAGAAGCTATTTGCAGCACACAAGACAATCCAAGGAACCTACAACCCACTTCTGGGCCTTGGCTAGTAGCGTTTTGTCTGCACGCAGGGAGATGCACACACTCACAACTGCACCTGACTCTGATTTACATCTGTTGTGGGGACCAGGCATGTGTGCACCGGCCTGGCCACACTCATGAGACCTGCCCAACTCCTTGACTGCCCCGCCAGGTAAAATCACATCACCATCGAGGCACGTGGCCCCTTGGCAACTGCAGCATAAAGATGTTTTTGGCCTTGATTATATATGCCAAGAGTACAGGGAGGCTGGAACGGTGCTCAGGGCTGGCTCAGGTGGCACTTCCAGCAGGAACTGGGCAGTGGAGGGAGCAGGGCCTCCTGCGTGGGAGCACATCTCCCTCCAGCGCCCACTCTCAGCAACAACAGCCTGTTGCTCCCGGCCACCACGCGAGCTCTCCCTCATCTGCCAGGTCATCCTCACCGGACAGCACGGGTGACAACACTGCTCTCCGGGTGGCTGTGCGTGGCTGCTCCTCAGTGATCTTTGCTTCCCTATCCACATCCATCAAAAAAACAAGCTCTTTATTCTGCTGGCAAAAGTCCTCAGTGAATTTAGCTCTCAGTGGCCTTTCCCCATCCCGTTACTGAGGCAGAGACAACACAGGCAGAATCACCCCTCTCCCCAAAGCTCTGAGATCTGAATAAAACTCCATTGCTGGATGCTGCCAGCCTCTGCAACAGATGCTGGGAACCCCAAGCTCTCAGGCTTAGCCCTGAGCAACCATGCCTTGGCACTTCCCTCTCCAGCCTCTGCTCTGCAAACATCAAAATCTTTGTGCAAACCTCCGCAGACAGGATTGCTGCTCTGGAAGAGAAATCTGGATATGCTGCCCCCCAAAAGGCCTCCCAGGGGAGGGAACTTCCCCCCACCCCGACCTGTTCTCAGGGTAAGTCACCATCACTGAAAACATTTGTTCCTTATTTAACAGAAAGAACTGTAGGAAATTCCTCACACTCTTCGGCTTGGGTCCAGACAGGCAGCTACATTCCACTAAAATCCACAGATGTGGCTTGGCTGCAAACTGCCTCTCCTTTAGCTGAATGCTGATCTGCCACGGCACTTGGGGATGGCCGAGAGCACAGCTTCAGGACTCAAAGGACTCTTAAAGCCAGCAAAAGATGTTGCATTTCCAAAAGACCATGCCTGCACTGACACTAGCAGCAAGGACGTGTCAAGCCAGGTATCCTGAACTCACCTTTCCTCCAGTGACACACGAGCGCATCGTTGATGCAAACGTGAAATCCCACGCGCTCACAATGCATTTGTTTTACTGAACCTCCTAATTACTTTACATGCTCTCCCTGGACTACAAAGAGAGACATAAACAGATTAGCTAAATTAGGCCAATTAAAGGTTCCCTAATGGAATGAAATGTTTCAGGCAAGCTTGAGAGAGGAAATGGGCAGGGAAGAATGAAAGACAATGCAATGTCAGGCAAACCAAGCAGGATAGGAAGAGACTACTTCAAAAAATAAGGTTCACAAATAAAATTTCACCTTTTGTGTATCTTCAAGGGTATTCCAGTAAACACACTATTTATGGACAAAACTCCTTTTACTCTAAGCAAAAGAGTATCCTGGAAGGCAAAGCATCTACTCTAGACATCACACTTTCTCCCACCATCTGTCTGCCACGGCAACAGGAGTAGTGCAGCTTCCTGCAGCAGTAAGTCTGGTAGCTGCTTTCTGGGGATGAAGGGTCACTGACCCAGGAGATGAAAACAGGTGGTAGATGGCAGGGGGTTCTCAGACTTAGGTCTGACAGCCAAGACCGAGCCAGTCAGTTCCACACAGCGGGAAATGCGTAGCTGCCCAGCACCAGCTTGCAGCCAAGACTAGCAGCTCTTTGCAGAGCCAGGACAGGATCAGACCCTGGCTTCCCAGCAGCGACACACCAAGCAACAGGTCTTGCCTAGGGTGGGAGCCCAGTCACCACATGCATAGGTCCTTACCTTCCTCTTCCCATGGACAACGTCCTCAGGGAGGCTCATGTGGATGAGGCTGTGCACTTCTGTCAGTTCTGTGATGTCCCCCAGGGGCACAGGCGCATCCTCGGGGAGTGGGGACATGAGGGACTCTAGCTCATGTGAGTCCAAGGTGGCACTGGGAGCTGCCACCCCTTGCCTGCTCCGGTGGTAGTACGTGTGGTTGCTGGCTGCCTGGGAGTCCAGGCCTGGCAGGGCCTCCCTGAGGTAAAACAAGCAAGAGCTGACATCTCTCACAAGCTTCACTTTCCTCTGTCCCAAAAACCTATGGACTGCCAGACAGTGATCTCCTCCAGGCCACACAGCCTGTCCTTGTGGAAGCAACGAGGCCCAAGCTCCCGCCCTGATGCTCCTGAGGAAGGGGATCCTCTACCCACATCCTACTGTAACAGCTTGCGCTGCAGCATCCTCTCCCCAGATGCATCTCTTCACCACCTTCACTAATTCTAAAGTTCATACAAAGCATGGGGCTGTGCACAAAGCCCTCCCCTCGCCAGTGGATCAGGAGTCCCAGCACTAGAGCAAGCGCTCTCTAACTCCTGCCCGTGGGGAGTTGTGTCACTCCTGTCACCCCTGCTTTACAGATAAGAGATGCAACAGGATGGAAAAGTTGGGTGACCACATTAAGACGAGAATTCAGAAGTTGCTCGTTCCTAGTCCTGAGATCTGCTGCCAGCTCAAAGGTCTTCAACAACTAAGCTAGTTTCTGATCACTGTCTTTCCAAATGCTTGTGGCTGGATTCAGACCCCTGGGATAGCAGGGGACTTTGGGCTGAGTCCAATCCTCCTTAAACCAGCCCGTCACTCACTGGGAAGTCTTTCATCATTTTCCCAACTGGAAGTTAACAAACCCTTTCCAAACATCCTTGGAGCTGTCCAACCTCAGAACCAAAATACCCCCCATACTAACAGACAGAGGTAACAATCTGGCAGTGGATTTTCCCTTTTCTTTTTTTTTTTCTTTCTCTGAAAAAAAATCCTATTAGCCTAACCATGCAAATTAAAGAGAAACTACAGAGAAAATAAATCAGTGAAAAGATTATACTAAATATGTTCCTTAGCCAGCCAGCACTCCCAAGACTCAATGTCTGTATTAACTGATGTCATCCACCACATCCCAAACAGCCCAGCTGAACACGGGGAAGCAGCTCAGTGTGTTCTGTCTCCTCCCACATCGGCTTCCTTTGCCTCCTGCGAAGGTGAGGTGACACCTACCTCTGCTTGCTGTTGCGGAAGCTGGCACACATGCAGAAGAGTATGCAGAGCAGCCCCAGGCAGACTCCCACAATGATCCCCGTGACAGAGTGGATATCCAGAACATCTAGTGGGGAAGGACAGATACATCACTTCAGCTGGTAGCAGGAAGAAGGCACAAAGTGTCTTATGTTCAAGGAAGCACCAGCTTCACTAAAATCAATAGGTGATGCCTCTATACACATAAAGGAAAAAGATTTACTTGGCAGTGACAATTTAGAGCAGCTTAAAGCAAACTGGCATCTATGCACACTCATTAATTTCATGCTACACAGGCCTAAGAAAGGCAGCAAGACGCAGGCTGCACGTGCCCTTGCAAAGGAGCTGGGAAGGGGAAGAGAGATGAAGTTCGGCTGTGGGGTGGGTTCTGGAGCTGCCCGAGGCCCGCAGAGCTGCACATCTGAGGACTCTGCCGCGACCCTCTGCACTGGCCTATGCAGTCATATCTCGCATCCTGCGCAGTGACATCAGGCGATCACTTGGCAAACAGAAATGCCACCGCTCACAAATCGCAGTCTTCAGCAATGCAGCTCGCTTCCTGCACTGGGACAAAGGGGAAACTCATACCAGACAGCTTCTCCCGGAGGGTGTGCACGTCCTTAACGTTTGAATAGGGACCAGATCCCACGACTGTCTTTGCTCCCATCTTGAAGAAGTATCTGGTGTCACTCTCCAGGCCATGCACTTCCGTGCTGAAGATATTTCCTGATCAAAAGCAAGTCAAAAGAGGTTTAAAATGTGCAGTTCCAAGAGTATTCAGAGGCTGCAGTAAAGTAGCAGCAGAATTCTGTTGGATCCTCAGAAATGAGGGATTTTGTGTTATGAGCTCTAAGAGGTAATTCATACACCTCTTCGGTGTTAATGAACTTGCTGCTTAAAGAGCTGATGATACAGACTGCACGTGGTGTTGCTGGCATAATTCTCCTGGGAATTACTGACTGCCAGTCTGTATGGGCAGGATGTTTGCTGGATAATAATGGTTATTTCAACTGTAGACATGTATGACTCCATGTCTCTCAGTAGTCATGTCCCTAGACTCTCCTGTATGACCAGGAGCAAGGCCCAGCATACACTCCAAGAAAGCCAGCTGCATGAGCTCTTGAATGTTTATTTGTATGTGCTCAAAGTCAGGCAAAAATCAGGGCAGCAGGACTGACCAACCAGGGCTCTGTAGGCAGGGAAGAAGGCAGGAGGAGGAGAAGAACCTGGTGGAGTATTACAGTACCTCGAGGAAGCTCACCTTCTCGTGTCAGCAAGGTCCACATGTCATCTGGCTGCGTGTTGTTGGCATTATACAGGATGAGATACTCCACAATGATGCCATTGGGCTCGACAGGGGGGCACCAGTGCACCTGGACAGCATAGGGGTTGAGGGGATGCAGCCGCAGGTCAGATGGAGGAGTTGAGGGACCTGGCAGAGACAAGCGAAGACCCAGTGTGAACAGCAGAAAAGAGGAGAGCATTCAACCTGCAGGGCGTGACAACTGCTCTGTGCCTTCTCTGGATCCACCTCAGTGGTGCCGCAGCCAGGTTTGCAAGCATGAGATGATGGGCAACCTCTGGGGCCGGACACCTCATCCAAACAAGCTGTGGAGAGCAGAGAGAGCAGGCTGCTGAGCCCAATACAGGGCAGGATTTGTGTGTCATGGCCAACCAGCCACGGGAAAGGTGACAGTGCTGATGAAGCCACGCGGCTCAGTTTGAGGCTGTGCAACATTGGTCATTTTTGAGAGAATATTCCCAGCACACCCTTGTTCCTTGTTGCTTTCTTCTCCGTCTTCCCCAAAGCCCTGCTTGCACCGCAACTAGTCCTAGCTAGGGGCAGGACACACAGCACCTCCAAAGGCCATTGCTGCTCCTCTGTGAAGCTGATACTGGAGAAGCTGTCACAGAGTAAAGAGCTAAAACACTGCAGCTCCCAGGATCATCTCTGCCTTCCAGCCTTCACCAGGCCCAAAGCTAAGAGGTGGAGGTCTTACTGGAAAGCCAGGCTGGGCAAGGCACTCTTGTTCTGACAGTGACATTCAGCACTGGGGACGACCTACTGCCTTAGAGAGAGCTGATAATGCATCACTTATGAGCAGGATTTCTCTGAACCCACAGGCAACCCCACAGTAACAGCGATCATTGCCCCGAATCTCTTTACATGCTCCTCTCTGTTTACAAAGCAGCACTCCTTTAACAGGCTCGGGAAAGCCACCAGGATGTTTAGTGGCTCTCAGCATCTACTCAGGGGCATCATACCTTAGAGGTGATCTGAAATCACATCTCTCAGGGGCACATTAGGAGGGATTTGACAGAGGTTCAGGGAAAGCCAGGAGAAACCAGGATTCAATTCGGATAAATACTCACGGTCAGGAAGGGTGAACCGCTCTACCACGCTGCCAAAGGGCCCATCGATGCCAACACCATTGGACTGCACAGCAAACTCGTACCTGGTGTAGGGCTTCAACCCACTAATGAGAATGTCTTCATCCGAGCTGCCAAAAGAGGACACATTCACAAGGCCATGAACACTAATTGGTTCTCCCTCCCACTGTCACGTTGATACCTTACTGGGAACACTGTAAGACATTATCCTAACTCTTACAGTATTTGATTTTTCACCTAAAGCTTCATCTCCTGAAGTCGTGTGAATGCAAGAGCACTCAGCTCCCAGATACACAGCAAAGTAGGTTCCCAGCCTCCCAGACCATTTCTGATGTACTTGCAGAGAAAGGTTTGAAAACACAGCCTGGTTATAGGCTGAAAACCTGCACAGGAATCTAGATTTAAAATGCATCCCCAAATTGTTGTAACTGCTTAAACTCTAGCAATTTTTAAACCAAACTTGTGAGGGCCATCTCACAAATCATGAATGCTTTGAGGCTGGTCATAATTGCACCTGGTTATATTATTAACAGGGAAACAAGCGTAAATGGTCCAAGCAGAGCAGAAAAAAATGCAGAGACAGGCAGTAAATGACCCCTTGATATTCAAGTCATAGGCAAATCCCAGTGCCGTGTTTCAGCAGTTCTGAATGTATCTGTGACCAAGGCAGATGTTTCCAGTGTGCAAAACACCCAAGATTTTGCACAGTACCAGAACTTCCACGCAGGATCCTCCTGCCCCGTGTTTATTCCTGACATGAGCAATATCTGGCAGATGAACCCTTAGCACCCCTCTTTACCTTGTGTAGTACGTAACAAGAGAAGCGTTTTTCAGGCCCCAGGGGCTGAAGCGCACGGTGTAGTTGACAATTTTGACTGTTGTGAAGTCAGGTTTCTTCCACCTGAGCCATATGGAAGTTGAGCTGTTGGACTCTGCATAGACTTGGACTGGAGGCAGCGGAGGACCCTTCTGCACAGGGGGATCTACAGTGCAGGACAAAGAAAGAAAAGAGACATGGAGATGTACATGATGGTAAGGTAAGGCAAGGCACAGCCACCACAGACACAGAAAACACAGAAAAAACAGGCCTAGGTTGTGAAGCCTGCACCAATACGCTGGCCTCCAGCGTAAGCCTAGATGCCTGGCTTAGCCCTCCTGTGCATGCAGCAGTCCACACTTTTCCTCACGTGTGGGAAAGATCACAATGAGGATTCATGCACCAAGGTGGTGGTGTAGTGCTGTGGAGCACAGGAGGCCAGCTTCAAAGCTACCCACCTGACAGACCCACACCAGGGTAAGGAGGAACCCAGGCTGTTCACCATCCCACAACAGACTGGCAGAGCTGAGAATGGAGCCTAAGTTTTCCGAGCTTTTACTTTATAACACTGCAAAAACCCTGGCATGTTGCTAATTCACGTTCTCGAACCTTTATCGTGTAAGAGATGAAACCCAGGTTATTTGGCATTTCCAAGACCAACCCCTGAGCCGCTAATGGGCCCAGAGAGAACACAGTGAAGGCTATCTGCACCCGATATAAGAACAACCCTAATGAGAAGGGGGATATTTTGCTCCTTTCTCTCCTTCCCAAGATAATTCCTCCAATGCAATTTGCAATGACTGTCAAAGGGAATTTCCTTATATTGGGACCTTCCCCATTTTTGTATTGTCCTTCTTCAAGTTCATCTTTTGCAACTTCACCTCTACCCTTCCTCTGAAGCCACATGCCAAGCAGAAGAGACAGACAACAAATGAAGGGCATTCCTCACCTACTGCTGCTGCAGGTGCCTTTTCTGTTTTGCCCTTCCAAACTGCTGCATAACCATCTTCGTGCTTATTGAATGCCACCAGCTTCACCTCATAGAGTCTCCCAGGAGCTGGAAAAATCAATCAGGGTTTGTCTGGGGTTATTTTTGTTACCAACCCTCCCCAGTTAGAAACGTTTGCTTTGATCTGACCAGCTTTTCTCACCACCCAAGAAAGTAGCTTGAACAGAGTTGTATTTGCTAAAATACAGCAGGGAGTCACCCTTCCACTTCCAGGCTTTCCACATTCAAATACTGCCTCACAACTGGAACACATACCATCACAGCTACTCTCCAGTTCTCCCCCCACTTTTTACAGAAATTATCAGCATCGAATGGACTTGCCCCAGCCACCGAGGGTTAACCAGTGTCACGTCCTGCAGCACATCATCTCAGGATCCCCTTTCTCCTTTGCAAATTACTAAGGAAACCTCTGCACAATGACTCCTCTCTCCCCCCCATGGAAGTGGATGCACTCTATTGTTTAGTGTTGCGGAGTGAGGACATCCCCTCCCCTCCAAAATGCACCTCCCATTTCTAAAGTCCTTTCTGGTGTATTCACTGCTGTGAGGACCTTCCTTCCAGCAAATCCTCACACACCCTGTTAAGTCACTGGCAGCTTTTGTTGTATGGTGACTATTTTGCCTCCACAGCCAGGATTTGCAATTAGAAAAGCAACAGCACACACAAAACCCACACCAGAAACCTCCTCCCATCAGACAGCCACGCACTCTATGAGGACCCTCACACTTGGACCCAAACTGATGTGCAGGACAGGGTAATCTATCTCCAAGCAGTGCTGCCTTGGTCCAAAATTCACCTCCCTCTTTCCTCTGGCCTTTCATCAGCTGAAACACTCCTCTGCCCTCTTAAGTAACATCTAAGATTTATTTTTAATGGAGATGTTTAATCAAGGAAACAACTTGGGAGATACAAAGTTCTCACATAAGACACTCGCCAGCTTCTCCCTTCAGCCCATTCAGAAGTTCAGCGAGAGCAGTGCAGACCGTCTTTGGTTTCCTTGGCTGCAGCGCGTTGATGAAGTTCGTTAATTTGGGACGTGCCTGTTCATTCCCTGCCCTGATAGATCACTGCTCTCTTTGCCAGACAACATAAGCAGAATGCAACCTTTCTTATTGATGCCAATTTTATTATTACTGCACTGATTAAGCTCCCAGAGGCTAATGGTACCAATTACCAAAGGCTTTCTCTGCTCCACAACACATGTTCGCACTCAGAATATAAAAACAGTTCAGCCACATTTTTCTCCCCAAAAGAATCTGAAAAGCAAACAGAGTTTTGTCTGTCTCCAATACAGCCTGATCTGCATTTCCACACTCTCCAGCCATAGGAAAACGTTTCAAACCCACACAAGGGGGATGAGACCAAAGGGCACTCATCTTCCAAACAGCTGGGACCAGGGGCTTGGTGGAACAAAGAACCCCACAGCCCATCCCTTGCCAGTACACACACTCCACCTCCTGCCTGAGCGTTTGGCTGGGCTTCACTGGGACACGAGCTCATCGTGGATGATGCGACCCAAAACGATGAGGAAGAGCTCACAGATGCGATGCAGCTGTGGGCAGCTCCTGTTGGAGAATGAAGTGAAGGAAAGGACAAGTCCTCCATCTCCGTCCCTGGGTAGGATCAGTACAGCAGCCGCTTACACGTGAAGCCCGAGGAGCTCCACTATAAGATCAAGCGATTCGCATTCTGAAAATAGGGTTATTTTGGATTTCTCAGTCAGAGGCTTGGCTTCAATTTTTATACACAGGCCCAGATGTTCAAGCTCTTAGAACATGCAGACATAAAGCTCTATCAAGCTGTCAAGAAGCTGGTAGGCAGCATGAAAACAGATGTATTTCACTGCATTCCATCATACATTAAATATAAGCAGAATAATCTAGTCCAGATTATTTCAAATCACTAATCTGGATGACTGCATAATATATCTAATATGCTAAATATGTTGTTCTACTCAGTCTTTCAAGGTGTTCATGTTGGCCAGATGCCACATGCCATTCTTTCCTGTAAGTGGGAAAATACCCTGATCTCCAGGGAGTCACTCAGAGGAATGCACTCTTCCTTCATGGGAATGTGGAAGACATGATCAGATCCTTACCGTTTATTTTTCATGTAAATTACGGCCCTGGTAGTTGCACACCATTACAGAGACTAACTGCTAGAACATAGATGGAAATGAATGAGAATTCCTCCAGGAAAAGCCCTCCTGGTGATTCAGGACAACTTCCTTTTGATTTTGTGGGCTCATGAAATTGCTGTATTTCTTACATGCCTTTGAACAGCTGCCCACCTCTCTCACAGGATTTCAGCACATAACTCTCAGGCAAGATACAAGGTGTGCCATTAGCAATATCGCTCTAAGGAGATGTGGCTCGCTCCAGAGGTTAGCACGAGCATGAGTGAGAAGTATTCTTTTATTTCAGACAGCTCAAATGGAGATCGCTGGGACATTACCAAAGGCAAAATCAAGAAGCCAGATGCTGGGGGTTAGGCAAAGGTTGAGGAAGCCTGCAGGATAGAGAAGAGGTGGTGGATAAAGCTGGCATTATTTTAGCAGCAGGACCAGCCAATGCAAGAGAAGACAAAACAAGATTATCTTGCACTGGACCATCACAAGGACCCTTACTGCAGCGTGAAACACAGTCTGATGTTACAGGAAACTAGGGAGGGAAACACGGGCAGGGCTCTTTGCTGGTGTAATTGCTGTGCTATTGCTATGAATCAACAGTAACTGTGCTCAAGAAGCTCTGTCCAAAGCTGCTTTCTGTACACCCCTCCACCTCTGTCTGAGGCATGCCTTGAAAGGAGCTGTGTCCCCACAAAGTGCTTCCCCTCTTGCACTCCTGTGGTCCTGGAAAAAAACCAAGGAAATTCAGGAAATCAAAACCAAGCTGTGCAGGAACAAGCAGGGATGTTTTGTCTCTCAGGCCACACCCCAAACCAGGACAAGAGGCAGAGCGTTGGTTTCCCTGGCACTGCAGGGATGTGGAGCTAAGGGGCATTTAGTGACTGCGCTGCAGCAGCACGTAGCCCCCGGCGGGGAGCATGCACCTTGTTTGCACTGACATGGTATGCAACCATGTCTGAGCTACAGCCTTCTATTCCCAGTGCCTAACCCTGGGGTTTCCTGACACCTTATTTCTTCAAGCTCTTGAACCAATTTGTAGTTTCAGCCATGACACCTCTTCAACAGCCCACCTCCCGTGGGCCAGCCCGGGCAAATTTCACTCTCCTACCAGACAGCACCATTCACCACCCACCCCTCACCCTGACATCAGGAGATACCCAACACTGCCTCTTGAGGGTATTTTGTTTCACTGTTTTTTACAGAGGGATCTTACCACTGCTGTGCTTCCCAGGCAGACATCCATGAGCTGAGAAATCCCCCCAGCTGATTCCCTGTCAGCCAACGTGCAGTAGCATAGATCATGTTAGGGCTGCCAACCTTTCCCGAGACTGCTGGCCACTCTGCCTACGAGACTCCTAATGCAGACATAAGTACCTGCGCAGGGTAGCTCTCTGCCATAAAACTAAACTCTTCTAAATCCCAACCACTCCTCCTCGTTTCATGTCCAGACCCCCTGCCTTTGTCCACACAGCCAGATTCCTGACCCCTTCCTTCACTGTACGCGTGCAGGAGCACGTCATCCAATAGCATAAGGGGAAGAAAAGAGAACATCCACGGCTGGAAGAAACCCGAGACTCTCTTCCTGACACAATGATAGCTGATACACAACCACCAAATCATAAGGAAGCCATTAGGGCTTGACGGATGCCCAAATTTAAGGAAGTAATTACAGAAGAACAAGCAGCCTTCTCAGCATCATCGTGCCAGAGCATTTGGAACCAATTCAGCCTGCTCCCGAGTCCCTCTGCTAACTGACTTGCCAGTGGTTAGTGCAGCGCGTGATGATGTTCACATGTGGTTTCCTCAGTGCAATAATTACAGACCTAAATTCTTCAGAGAAACTCATAACTGTTAACACCCTCTCAGTGGCAGGATGGTTTCAACATGGCTGGAAACCTACTTATTGATGACACAGACTGTCTTTCCAGGTGCTGCAGCCTGACCTTTACACTATGCATAACACATATGCTAGATGTGTAAGATGAACCAGCGCGAGAAACACTCGCCCTGCAGTCTCAGCTCACTGGGCAGTTACAGGGATGAAGCATGAAGTGGGGGGTGGAAGAATTCTAAGAAGCAGAATCCTGTTTCAAGGACGCATCTGCCATGACTCTCTCCTCTCTCTTCATCCTGTATCAATGGGCAAATCAACTAATTGGCATGATCAGATGTTAGAAACATAACTCCTTATGGGAAATGCCAAAAGGAGTTAGGCAGGCAGATCTGACTGCGGTACAGACTTGTTCTCCAGCCACAGACACTCACTTTTCTACCCCCTTTCCCTTAGGGGGAGGTGGAGGGAATACTGACCTCAAATTAGCATGCTGTGAATTAACCCATCTCTGCATTTTAATGCAGAGAGCTTTCAAATAGCGTGTAATTATGGAGCTTCGTAGAAATACACAGGGAAGGAGAGATATTGTCCTGACTGGAGATTTTAATCTAGGTAGTCTTTATAGTGACACAATAAAAACCACTAATTGATTCAGATCCACTTATTAGAGTATACTAAGTATATTAGTAGCCCTTGGTTAAAAATACAATCCCTACTACACCGGCATCAGAAATTTCTGTATTTTAAACTCTGCTTGGAACAAGCCCGAAGAGCCCCACTCCAGAAATGATTTTGGGTGCCCTTAAGGCTTAGCTCACACAGTCCTGGTCCTATGTATCTGCAGCCAAGCAGATAACTGAGCTTCTTGGAAGCATCCCAGCACTGCTACAAACTGCAAGAATCAGACCCTGGGTTTCCACACCAACTGCTAAGAAGATGTAACCAGCTAACCTAGTCGAGTCAGCTCATACTGCTTCACTTTCTTCTTTAGTTTTATGGGTCCTACGTCCCAGCTCTCGTCTTCAGCGCCATCCAAAGGGCTTTCATCGCTGGACTCCTCTGGGCCCACTTCTCGGTAGTAGAGCTTGTAGCCAGATATCTGGGCATGGTTGGCTGGGGGCTGCCACGTTATCAGGAGAGACTCCATCTTTGCCCGGACTTTTAATTCTGTCGGGGCAAATGGAACTAGAAGAACAAAAAGACAAGAGGAAAATGTTCAGCCACTTGTCTCCAATACCCCGCTCTACTGAATCCTCCCTGTCCTCAGCAGTGAGGGTGGGATGTGAGGAGAGGCTGTCCTGTGAGAGGGATGGCTCTGCTATCTGACAGAGTGGTACAGTTACGCTCTACTGTTGACTTTACCAGCCAGGTGATACAGGAAAAAACAATGTCACAAAGCCCCTATGGGAATTTCTCAGTGTACTCCGACGTAACACCATCTACCACTGCGGGAGACTGGCTTGGGCTCAGCTCTGTTTGGCAGAATTGTCTATCCACTCCCAAATGTCGTAACACTGGGGTTTGGGTTTTTTGTTTGTTGTTTCTTTCTTTTTTAAGAATTTTCACAGCTGTATATGGAAGAAGGAAAGACCAACTACCCAGGCAAGCAGCAAGACACCGAATCATAGAATAGTTTAGATTGGAAGCGACATTTAAGGATCATCTAGTCCAACCCCCTTGCAGTAAGCAGGGACATCTTCAACTAGATCAGGTTGCTCAGAGCCCCGACATACAGGGGCTGCTCAACAGAAAGATCAAGGTGGGTAGTTTGGTCTAACCAAAACCAATGGTTGTAATTCCCTAATGAAAGCAGACATCCCTCATCATGCATCAAGTTCCCCAATGTCCTTCAAACCCCACTCCGAATGCCAGGCATCACCCAGCCTCCTACCATGCGTCTGGTTGTCTCTGTCAGGAGTCCGATGCTGGGTCCACTCAGAAGGGGCCCCATAGCCCACGCTGGTGCTGGCTGAGATGCGAACTTTGTACACTTTGTTGGGATGGAGCGAGTAGAGAGTGATTTGTGTCTCGTTTCCACCCACTTCAATGGAGGTAACCTGATCTGTTGGAACCAAGGTGACACCATTGAGAACATGGTTTTGCCAGTCAAAGGAAAATACAACTGAGCAGCCAGAAAGCCTTCCTATCCCAACATGGCCCGCACACCCTCAGCTGGCTCGGCTTTGCCCAGTGAAATCTCACGCTACCAGGAAAAACCAGAACTAAAGACTGGGCAGAGCTGATATCCTGACTGACAACCCCTTTCATCACATTCAAAAATGCAGGTTGCCTCAGCACCACTGAGCCTGCCCTGGGGGGGAGCTGTCAGAAATGAGCTTGCTGTCGTGATGGCAGAACATGAGCAGATGACATCAGAACATGAGATGGCAGCTGATGCTCATTGCTGTATTTAAATCCTCACCTTCATTTGAACCAGAACTGTCCAGCAGCCCTGCTTTCTGCACAATTCACACCTTCACCCACATCGGGCTGAGGTTTTATCACTCCCTCTTAAGCCCACCCAAGTTCATAGGGGAGATAACAGAAACTTTAAACTGAGAATGGCCTGGGATTTTCACTGTAACAACTAATTGATCTTGCTGAAAATCATATTGCCTGTTTGGTGAATGCAGAGGTCTTGCTTTTCAGCTTCACCTGGAGTAAACTCAGCTGGGAGCACTGTTCCTGCTATCTAACAGCATATTGCTGAGTGTGATTCCTGGACTGCAAATGTTTCCAAGGTTTTACGATGCCACAGAGCCACGTGCAGGCTCAGGGCAAAAAAACAAGAACCAGGAGTCACAATGTAGACTACTAATCCAGATCAAACACATGGGAACATGTCCAGCACTTCATCACGCTCCCCATCCTTCCCTTACTAAGAATAATGACCCTGGGAAGTGAGAAGCTGCAGAGCTTTGACGGTTTTAAGGGCAAACACCCAAAAGGATTTGCAAAGCAAGCACATGTGGAATTGGAACAGCCACATTCAGCACAGGGAAACACTACCATCCCTGCTGAAAGCTTCTTATAGTGTCTGACAATATAAATAGAACCGGATAAAATTCAGCAATAAAGCAACACAGCCTGGCCAGGATAATTGGGGTTTTTTTTTCCACCAGAATCACTTTGATTAGACTCCATTTTAAAGGAATCAAATGCATTTACCCTTCTTCCCCAACCAGCATAAAGCTCTTCGCCCAAAACACACAGTGCAGATGGCACCAAAGGACTGCTCATGCAAACATGCATGGGGCAGCACAAACACGCAGGAGACAGGCCATTCCGCTGGAGGCACAGGCTCCTCCACAATCACAGAAAAAGGCACCTCGAAGTAGTGTGAAGAAGCACAGCACCGGCACTGCCATGACCACCAACAGCAGAGTCAGGCTAAGAGAGGGAGCTGTTCTCCTCCCTTGGGTTAAAAGGGGTCCCTCCATTTTCAGCCTTGTACCTCCTCCCCTTGACATGACATGCTGTTAACACTGCTGGAGCAAAGACACAGCACCCCCCCCTCAAATGGTGCTTCCCTCACCTTCCTTGAGGGTGCAGTAGTCAATCTTGTACTTGGTTATCCTGCCGTTACTCAGCTCTGGAGGAGGAGGCAGCCATGTCACACGGATGTCACCAGGAGTCATGCTCGAAAGGGACAGCTGAGGGGCAGCACTAGGAACTGGGCAGAAGCAACAACGGGAAGTCAGCACAGACCAGGACAAGACCTCGACACACCTCTGCCAGCTCTCTCAGTTGGCTGGAGGCCACTACCTGGCCTTGGTCCTGCACAGCCACTGGTGACATGCTGTCTGTTGTGGGGGGAACCAATCCCCACAGCTCAGATCACCGGCAGGGTGTCTGGGGATGGGAGATGGTGGGCTGCTCAGCTTGAACAGGCTGATCAGAGCCTGCTAGCCCCACCACACTACCCTCTAGGGAAGCAAAATATAACTGACCCCGTGTCCACTGCAAACTGGACAGGTTAGCACAGACCAGCTAATCGGCCTATCCTGTACTGTGGAGCACGAAGGAGACACTAAAGGAAATTACTCTTAGACCCAGACTTCAGTCTGGGAATGTCCACTCCCTTGAGAATCACAGCTCTGTGCTGCAAGCTGCTTTCATGCTTTCAACTCAGCTTTTCAGGCTTCAGACATATACACATGGGACCACGCAGTTCACTACGTCAGGAGTATTAAAAGCACATAATGCACCCTGCAGCATAGCAGGGGCTTGCACGAGGTCTGCCAAAACCATCGCTTCTTGCCTCTGTCCTGCAGTCTGTTGAAAGCTGCACATGCCTTCCCCGTTGGGCAGCTGTCCTTCTGGCACTCTGCCTTTACTGCTCACAAAATGCTACGTGATAAAAGGTAAAATGAACACAAACTACTGGTTCTTAAGGGATCCAACATCAAGGCCGCTCCCAGCCCTACAAACTGCAATAGATGCCTTTCTTTGGAGTTGAAATCAAGTCCGAGCCAGAGTCGAGTTTGGAGCAATATCGTATTAGCTAGGTGAAAGCCCAGAGGAGCTGACTGCAGTTCCTGCAGGATTCTCATGGACCCCAGTGTCAGTGAGGTCATTTCTATACTCTTCATCACCTAAGCTGACGACCAGAGCAGGGTGCTTTAGTTTTGGTTGGTTTGTTGGAGTTTTTTTTAAAGGGCTTCCGCAAGAAGCTGTAGGAGCAGCAGGTTTAGGCTTCTAGGAGCTGATACTATTCTCCATAGCATTTCAATGCTCACTGTGACACAGGCCAAGAACATTTTTTAGGCACCAGTACCCATCTAATTCAACGCACCGTCCTCCAGGGTCTGAACAATGATGGAAGAGGATGTCCGGCTGGCTCCGAGCTGAGAATATGCAACCACGTAGAAGACATAGTTGGTATTGGGTTCTAGGTCCTTGACTTGCAGCTCAGTGGTATCATTATTGACAGCAAACTGGTATTCCACGTTATCTGTTCCTAGAGCCAAGGAAACACTGATCAGCAGGTCAGTGAACTGCCGAGACACTCCTCGAAAAACCACTTAATTCACAAGGTCCATCCTGTAAATCCACCTTAAAAATCACTGTCTTCAATTTCCCCAGCACCTGCACAAATGCAATCTCCTATGTGAACTCTTCACGTAGAAACATTCAATGCCCCCATGTTAACACCTCCATTTTGACTCAAGCTCCTTAATCCAGGCTAAGGCAGCTCAAATTACCAGCTTAATTTTCAGAGGAGCTCTGGCAACAGTTCAGCAAGAGTATCGGCTTGCTGGCTGTTTGGGAAGACAGACCCCAAGAGACCTAAGTGCCTCACTTCAGATTCTGGGTGTGAATAATTCAGTGATTACCCCTGGACACAATGTAGCGGTTTAATAGCTCCATTAATAATCACACCCTTTGCATATACAATCGATGCATTGGAGGGAAAAATAAGGATCAGAAATAAATTTCCAGAAGTGCCTGGTCCCACTAGAATCCAGACAACTTGGCTACATGGATACGCTACTGCTGGTCAACAAGCCAGTATATGTCGGCTAATCCACCGGCACTGTCACAGGCTGATGCTGACTCCAAGAGAAAATTCCTTTAGCTGCAAAGGAAAGGGCTAAACTAACTGGAATTGCCTCACACTTGTCACTAGCTGGGAAAGAAAGTCAACCCATGCCTTGCATCTTGTACCTGCAACACAGCTGTGTTGCAAGGCAGGTAACACCTACCCACAGCCCGCTGGTAATGTAACGAGAAGCCAATGATCTGCTCGCTGTTGTACTCTGGCCGCTCCCAGGAGACAAGGACTGTGGTGCTGGAGAGGGACACGGCTGACACCTTCTTGGGAGCGCTGGGCAATCCCTCCCGCACGATCACTGAGAGCTTGGCAGTGGCACAAGCCATGCCCAAGCTGTTCTCAGCCACGCACTGATAGTAGCCAGCATCCTCCAACCCGATCTGATTGATCACGAGGCTCCCGCTGCTCTGCACCTTCACCCGCCCATTGGAGAGGATGGCCTCGCCGTTCTTCAGCCAGTGAATGGTTGGGGCTGGTTCACCCTCTGCCTTGCAGACAAACCGGGCCGTGCTGGCTCTGGTGCGTGAGATGGTTTCAGGAGCCTGGGAAATACTGGGTGTAGCTGGGAGGAAAGAGGACAAATTAATGCAGGAAGGAGGAGGAAAAGATAGCAAAGCAAATCCCTTCTCCTCCCCGCTCGGTGCTATGTTTTATTCAGTAGCAGCTTTGCTTACAAGATAGGATTTGCCAGGCAGACTCTAGAGGCTTAATTTAGACTCTGTCCAAAAGGAAAAATAAATTCTGTATCAATCACGTACTGCAATCCCTGATCCTAGGCTGTTCTCCCTGCTGGCTTCCATGATACTGAAAGTTAATTGCTGATACAGATTTCCATGAACAGAACCCCGGAGAACAAGAATAAGGCATAAAACGGTTCAGTAAATACAAGGAACTAAACCCCAAATTAAAGAGGTAACACTCCCACTGAGAGCTATCCCAACCCAGGGCCTCCTGGCTCTAACCTGGCCCCCATCTTACCAAGCATGGGCTGCAAACGCAACCTCACGAGGAGCTCCTGGATGTTGGTGTAGGTAACCTGCAGCTACGTGGCACGTTTATCCTGCTACTCACCAAGGACCCGTAGCTCAGCTGCAGCTGTAACGAACTGCCTGGTCTGGGGTTTGTTAGCACGGCAGACGTACACCCCTGAGTGATGGGGCTGGCTGGAAGGAATGAGGAGATTTGTCCGGCCCAGCACAATCACATCTGTAGAAACGGGCTTTCCATCTGCAGGAAGAAACACGCACAAATGTGGGAGGGAGCCCCAAGCTGCCCTTTAGGAGGGCTTGTAAACAACACATCTACTAGAGCCAGGATCGCAGCTGGGGAGCAGAGAGAACCCCAAACCCCAAACCCCAGCCCAGAGGGGAATTCCTGCTGGGACACTCCCTCAGTGCTTGACCAAGCATCAGTCAGCCCAGGCTAACATTGGCCCAAGGTTTAGTTCAGCCTGTAATAACCAAAAAAGTTCTGGTTCAGATCAAAATAGTCTCCGAAGCCTAGGGTGTTCCTGCAATGAGATTCCCTAGGAATAGCTCATTCAAGGGAAAGCTACGCTAACACACATTTTGGAAAAGCTGCTAGATCTGCCTGCTGACCCCCATGCATGGACACACACGTGCCTCCTCCCCTCACTTGTTAACACAAGTGTCAGCAAGAGCACTGCATAACTAACAATACGGGGCTTCTGCCCTCCTCTGGGTCCTGGACATGAACCCAAATTTACTGAGCTTCTTGATTCGTTCTTTGCCCCCAGCTTGGCACCTGACCTGTAAGGTATGAGGATGACACCAGGTTCTCCTTGGGGCTCTGGTGTTCGGGTCAGAGACACAGGCCGTGAGCTGCCCCCTCCCCATTCTCATGACTAGAGAATGCTGAGTAGGGAAGGAGGAAAGGGTAGCTCTGGCCCCTGGCCAGAAGCTGAGCCGTCCTTCTACAAGTTCAAACAGCCCTAGGCTCCTCAGCCCGTCACGGACAGGGGAGTAGGCTGGTGCTGGGCACTGCTTACTCTCAGCACTGCTCTGATGTGAGCAATGTGGGGACCATGGCGTTGGTACCTCTGAATGAGTGTGGGGGAGCAAAGGCAAGAGCTGGGGACAGGGTGTGGGCAAGCACAGTCTGGACAAGGAAAGGCTCAGATGGGAGATCAGGAACCCACAGCCAGCTCTTGGCAAGAGTTAGTGGGTTGGGAGAGCCAGCTGGCTTGTGCAGTACCTGAGCAACACCAGACTTTGTCCCTCTCCACCTGCAGAAGCACAACTGTCCTTCAGACAGCAAAAACTCCCTACTCGCCTGCCGTTGCCTCTCACAGGTTCATCTGAGCCTCTCTCGATACAGAAGCAGAAGCTTCCCCACTGTGATCAGCTGCACCTACTTAGCACCGACAGCAGGGAACACAGCCGAGATCAGATCCTCTGCCCCCTCCATCCGTTTTGGGGGTCTTCAGATGGCCTCACAGTTCAGTGGCTGCACGCTCAGAGGAGAAAATCTGTGCAGCCCATTTGCACTGGAGTGGTTTGAAAATCTGACTCCAGATGGTAGCAATTAGCTGACACCACCAAGGCTGGCAAGAGCCAAACTGGCAACCTGGAGGTACAATCCTCGGTGTTACCTACATGACTAATTGTCCAGTAACCCAGCCTCCTCCTTAGAAAAGTCTTGGAAAGAAACACAGAACTGTGAGCACAGTTAATCCATTTCTTCTAATTTGAAGAGTCCACACTGGGAAGCAGAGCAGGACCAAGCAAACACTTTAAAATAAAGCATGCAAGGAACTGTTTCACCAACCTTTCCCTTTTCCCCCTCCTCTTCCCCTTATCCAAAAAACTTTCATAGTGTAAGTAACTCTAATATTTACTCTACTATGGGCATCAGTAGCTCTCAGTAAAACAATGAATAAGTGATATAGCATGGGAAATCTGAGTTTCCGCCAGAACATTTAATTCTTGCTGATTTGATTTCCAAAGTCACATCCTCTGAGATTTTTTTTTTCCCCTCCTTTTTTGTGGGGAAGAGGAAATATTTGTATATACTAAAATCACTGCCTGTGGACAAGTCTGGGCTGAAGACCCCCCACAGCAAACGGTTACAGGGGAGAGAGTCTTAAATCATGACCCAGATTTATGAAAATGACTAAGAGCCTTTTCTATGGGAGATCTGAATCCTGAGCTGAGCTTCAGTCAAGAGTCTCTGAAACACATCTGACGGATGCGATACTTGGTGAAGGGACACTAGCATCCTACTCGTGGCTTGGGCCATCAGCCCTGGGTAACGTATGCCAGTCTGGCTCATTTGTACATCCCCAATGAGACCTAAGCATCTTCTCGATCCTTCCATTACCAATCTGACCACAGTAAGATTTTTGAATAAGAAACTGCCAGCAACACTCCCAGCCACTCCAATGATTAACATATCTTATCATGTTTTATAATCCTGCAAGATAATAAAAGTTATTTCTCCAATGCAGTGGCAGATTCCACAGAATCCCCACTAACCTCTGAGTCCCTGGAGGAGTGCCAAAGACCTGACCCCATCTCATGACCTTCACTGCTCAAGCTCATGAGGATGACTAATTTAGATCAAAAGGCATCCAGGCACTAGAACTTCATATATTTCATAGGTCAAACAACTATAAAGTGAACTGCGTGCTTTGTAACCTTCTAGATTTAATTAGTAATTCCAGTTTAGCAAGGCCACCCTACACTGCAACGCCACGTGCGTCATTAGGTACTGATGTAACAAGCACTGTTCCTGTGCCACAGATTTTCCCACCTTTTAATAGATTTTTTAAATAAACTTTCCACAGGTTCCTCTTGACAACAAAAGCTTAATCCTGTCCCTCATGCTCACCCTGTCGTATCCAGGAGACGAAGGGGGTGGGATCAGCAGCTGCCATGCACTCCATCACCACGCTCTCCCCGGCCACCACCGTGGTGTTCTCTGGAGCAGCAATAATGGTGACATCTCCTCCCGCTGGCTGGGAACCTAATGTCAAAAATAAAAGGAAAAGTCTGTCCTTACAAATTGCAAAGTCCCCTGAGAAGCACAGAACGCAGAACTCAGACACCGCAGCTGTGCATCCCCAGGTAGTCTCATATGTGGTAACGGTTCACGCTCAGTTGGAGGAGAAAAGCATATCTTGCTTTTACATGACTACAATATTTTTACTAAAGAAATGAACACAGGGGTGCCCTGCAGATTTACTCTAATCATGCTGGCCCAGGTAAAAATTAATATCAGGATTTTCACATGGAAAATAAATAGAGTTTCAACCCAGCACTTTCATCGACTGTTGCTAAATGGATGTTTGTTCATTAGATGAAACAAGACACTGTTATCCTCAAACAGAGCAACAGCAACACAACGCAGCCTTGGCCAAGGCATTGTAACAGCTCAGAAAGAATCTAGCAACTTGGTTAAAGAAATTCTAACATTCAGATGCTGTACTGCAAACTGCAACAAAGAGAGGTCAAGCCCCTGCATCCAGGCCTTCACCTGATGGCGCAAAGACTAAATCAGTCATTACACATCTGGAGGAGAGCGCGCTATTTAGCTTATACAAGCACAGACAAACAGCCAACACGCAAATCAAGCAACATTTCCAGGAATATCTATAGACTGCATTGCACAATGTCTTGAGAATGGGATGGGGATTTTTTGCTTGAAATGAACCTTCTGCCTGTGTCTGCCCACTGCTGAGCAGAGGTTAAGGGAAGGTTAAGGAAATGCCTTTGCAGCGGCCAATTTTCTGTTGTCAGATGAAAACAACCGGAGCGCTCTTGAGCAGACCAGACTGTTCGTGACCCTCGACAGCAGCGACCCTGTTCTTCCAGCTCTCCCAAGTACGTCTAACTCTGCGGGACACTTTTGTTGTTGTCCTCATGAAGGGAGAAATAACAGCAAAGGAGTCACATAGTACAAGCAATTCTTAGGCCTGCTCCAGGTGCTCCCACGATCTAGCAGAGAAAGCTGTCGGCAGCAGGTCTCACACAAATAAAAGCAGGACCCTGTCTCAAGATGGTGCAGAGTTCAAAAACCAAGAGGTTCAGACAAGCTCGTGAAGGACAGGCACATTTACTGCGACTGTTTAATACGAAGGTCTCGCTGCAAGTCCCCAGCCCAAGATGTTCCCACATCCCTGACTGTCAGACGCCGAGGGAGATGTCCAAGGCAAGCATCGTGTCCGCCCTGCTTAGGTTTTTGGTTTTTTTTTTTAACATGCTTTCCTCTAGCATCTGCTGTGGTCACTTTTGGAGATGGCCGCTGCAACGCCTGGACCTCTGAGCTGACCCACACTGGCCATTCACGTGGCATCCAAGCAACACTCGTTTGTACTTGACTGTGTTGTGCATATAAACCAGAGAAGCTTTGGCCTCAGCACGCCAGCCTGCATGGCAGGAGGCTGCACATCGCTGCACCGACCGCACTGTGCTCAGCCCATCTCCAGGCTTGTTGCCGTTTACTCTAGCACAGAAGTCTTGCCAAAGAGGGTTCATTCAACACAGAAATTTTTGTGCAGTCCATACACGTGTTAAATGGATTTCTACCTGTAGTATTACGTGAGCACAGTTTAAAAGGAGCTAGTAAAAACCCCAAGGCACTAAGGAAAACGGGAGAGAGCAGGAGCCAGTGCTTGTCCAGCAGATGGAAGCAGAGACCGAGGAGCACTCGCGGTCGCCTACCTGGGGCAATGGCTGGACCACACTAAACTGCAACCCCAGACCAGGGCAAACACCAGCAATAAGAGCTGCCGTGGGCCATGAAGGAAAAGCCAAGCCAGCTACCCTCCTTCCAGTGGAACAAGTATGCTACACAGAAGGCCTGGTGTGTACAGGCCCATACCATCTCCTTTTGAGCCTGCAGCACGGTGTGGGCTGGCCAAGGCTCTGCCACATTCATGTACATTAGCTGTTCGCATCGTTCATGCTTACAAACACTTTCAGCCTCACAGCCATCACGTCCAGCAGGACAACTTGGTGGACAGAACAGGGACAAGAAGATACCACATCACACTATGGATTCAGAGGCCTCATTGACAAGCAGATCAAAGTGCTGGCTGCTCTTAACTGCGGAACCAAGACCGGGCTTGAGAACTACTGAGACAGAAAATGGGCTTAATGCAAAAACAGGGAGAGCTTCCGCAACAGGCGTATAAGCTGAAGGATCAGAGAAACACAAGGCTCTTTGGAATAGCAGATTTCTTTTAACTCCAGCTCCAGCTCAACAAAGCACTAAAATCCATGAGTAATCATTAGTGCTGCAAAACAACTGAGCACAGGGACTCCAGCGAGACCTGGCTGGATGGGTGAGGCTACTCAGCACATTGCTAATGCAAGACCTCTATCCTTTCTCTACCCCATACAGCAAAGAGGGATGAGGCAACACTGGAGAAAGAACAAGGAGAAAGAGCTTTCCAGCCAGGATTTGGAAGGAAACACATAAGAAAGCATCAGAAGCAAAGGAAAAAGCTTCTTTAGCAGCCATTACAGGAAAGACCACAGTGCTGGTAAGACACTGAAGAACCCAACAAGTTGTGAAGAGGTTGGTTTTAAGGGTGAGCTGGGGAAAGAGCTGAAAGTAGCCAGGTGAGGAGCTGCTCTCTGCTGAGGGGCTGGCAGCATGGCTGGACATGGCTGCACATCTCCACAGACCACAGGCTCAGGCCGAGCTCACCCTGCAAAGCTCAGCAAGCCTCATCTACCCACCCTAGAGACCCATTACCCATTGTGGGGCCATGGCAGCTTCTGATGAAAATGAAGAGGGCAGCAGCCTACACCCCAGGTCCTGGGAGCAGGAGTATAAGGGGACAGACTTCCAGCCTACCACAGGAGTGAGCTTCTTTACCCAACACCACCAGCTGCCAGCATACCTGCTAGGCAGGGCACGGCTGAAACATGTCTGTGTGTACAAAGCTGTCCTTTTCTGCAGTGCTGGGGGAAAAAATAAATCTAGAGTAAAAAAAAATAACACCAGCCAGATGGCAATATATTCCCTGCCAAACTTCCAAGCAGCCTTCTCCACCAAGCTTAGGGCAGAGGAAGAGAGCAAGCTCCTCAAACATAACTTAAACACTGATCTGTTGCATTCAGGTGCATGGCCCCAGGTGCTGGCTGGCAAAGGCACCTTACAGTTTATAGAAACTTCATGTGAAGGCACTCGTCCTATATCACCTGGCCCCTCAAAGGCTGCCTTGTAGTGCTGTCAGTCACTAGGAAAGGGATTTTACGAGCTGCACAAACCCTTATTCCAAAAGGGCCCCAGGAGCCGTCAGCCCAGCTTTGCAACTGCCTGGTTTAGCA
Source organism: Phalacrocorax aristotelis (assembly GCF_949628215.1). NCBI lineage: Eukaryota > Metazoa > Chordata > Aves > Suliformes > Phalacrocoracidae > Phalacrocorax > Phalacrocorax aristotelis. The sequence continues at coordinate 52,378,877 of NC_134282.1, forward strand.
GAGCCACTGAGAAGCACTGCTGTAAAGGCACAGCCTATAGCTTCACCGTTCCTTGGGGCCTTGCACTTCTGCTGGCTAGGTAAGGACCAACAAAACGCTTCACCACCCTCACCCTGAACAGTCCCACTGCAGCACCACGTGCCACCCTTCCCTCTGATGCTGCCCGTCGTACACCCTGGGTGCTCGGGAAGGGAAAAAGAGCAAGGAGCTCACTGATGGCCAGGTAACCAGCCGGCAGAAACTAGGCCTGGCAACCCAAAGGGGCTGATGACTAGCTACTTAATTAGCTCCACACTTACTCTGCAGAAGGTATAAAGGGAGCTGATATTGGGGCTTCCTGACAGTCAAATCCAAGGGCACAATTCAAGGTCTCTCTGACAACCAAGAGTGGCAACAGCCACAGGGATCTGTAGCGCAAACATCCATTTCTGCTTCCTTATCCCTCAGCCAAAACTCTGGTTTCAGCCTTGAAAAACTATTGGGAAAACATATTAGCCCAGACCCCACTTCTGTTTGTTGCTGATTACTATTGAAATTATGTTACAAAACCAAACAGTCCTGCTTGTTTTCCCAGTACATTCCTGGGTGTGTGCATGGATGAATGCCTCGTACACCTCTTGCACACACAAACACATTTCTCCCCAGCTCTGTCTTTCACTGTGGGTCTGTCCGAGCAAGACTACAAGTCAAGCTCTTCTTTAAACTGAGCCCCCTTGAGAGAACATTTTCCACCTGCTACCTCAATAGGCTGGTTGGATTGGGATGGATCGCAGGATAACTGCTACAAAACAGCTAAGGTTTCGTTTGGTTTGATGAGTTCCCAAGAATAGTACTAAGCTTACCAAGAAAACCTCCACACAGGGGATTCCAAACATCAAAGAGTAACAGCAATGTGAGTTTTTTGTCTCCACTGCCATCAAGATAATTTCAGGTCAAGAGGGAATATTGTTAGAACCAAAGGAAAGAAGAGCTACAGTTTCCAAGACATCTTTCACTGCCTGAACAAAACAGGTCACCAAATGCACCTGAGCCATGCTGGCCATTCTGTGGCACTAAAAGCTTTCACGGTGCTGCTATTTAAAACTTCACCTTTGAGATTTCTGCCTCCTCCAGATTTGTTTTGTCTCTCCAAGTAGCAAAGCTGCCCTAGGCAAAAGCTTTGCATAGCCCAAGGGACAACCCGTGGTTTCGTATCAAAACTGTCACTGATGGCCTTTGTGCACTTTTTGCCCTTCTGAATCAGATGAATCAATTTTGCTCCCTTTTACTGAAAAAAACGCCTGTAGGATGCCAAACACGGCTCTGGGATGACTCGGAGTAGTGCACTAGGACTGAGAGAAATCCTCTGGGCACTGAAAAGAGTTAGAGGTGAAGGCTCTTTTCCTACACGGTTCGTCAATCTGTGCACATGCTTGTGTTTGCCCAGAGAGACAGCAAGGGTGCCATCACAGAGCAAGAGGCAAGACTTCCTGATAATCTGCAGAAATATTTCAAAATATTCCACCAGGTTTTATTGTTTATGAACGACTCACTACAGCAGACATCTCAGTTTATGAGCTTTTCCGCTCTCCTATTGTGAGACAGGAAAGTCAAACCAAATTCAGGTGCTTTTCATACCTTTTCATACCATACTTTTTCATACCATTGCTCTCACAGGCATCTCTCAGTGCCTGGAGATGGGTTCCAAGGCCAGGTGGTGGGCAGGCACAGAGGAAATAAAACAAATCACTTATGATCAAGTGTAGTATAAAACTAAAAAGAGGTGGGGAAAGGAGCACAGGGAACGCTGAGACAACAAGCGAGCATGCCAGACAGATCTCAGCACACAGGCTGCCTAACCTCTAGAAATCCAGTCTGTATTGTTTCAAAGCAAAGGGGAACCATAAGCAGGGACGTGAAGGGAGGCACCACGGGGAGCTGCTTGGGACAAAGCTCAAAATGTTTATTTGAAGTTATAACTTGAGTTATAACATACACGAATGATTTCAAACTCCAAGAGTTTACAACTTGAGTCTGCCTCCAATGCATCCATAATTCATCAGCTATCCTCTCCTGCCTCCCTGCTCTTGTTAGTGCAGAGTATCAGCAAACAATTCAGGCAGTGCAACAGGAGGAAGATGTTTTTTGTTCAGCCAATTTGTGACGGTCGTTTGCAGTGACAAGAGGATGACTTCTTGGACGGGAACTAACATCCCTCTCCTGACTCCGTAAACACCCTGCCTCGGCGAAAGTGCTGGAAGGTTAAACATGACTTGCATGGTGACACATTCAGCTCTCAGCTGTCAGCAGTTCAAGATTTGGAGATATCCAACAATCAAGTAACAATCTTCTGTTCTGCGAACTTTCTCACCCTCTCTGGAGGAGGAGCATGAAACCTTATTCATTCCTGCGAGCCTCCCCCGGGAATAGATTCTAGCACTGAGCAGCTGTTCATTAGAGAAAGTCAATGCTGTCACTGCTGTTATTCTGCAGACAATAAAGGAGCAAATTACCCATTGCAAAGCACACACCTTCAAAAATGCAGGCACTGTGTTTGCAGAGCATGTCCAGCTCCCACTCCCTAGCTCTCTCCCTTTTCTCAGACAACTCACAGAAGTCCTGGACTGTTCAGGCAGAAAGCTGACAGCAACCATGGAGGAGAAAAAACATCCTCCACACCTGCCCCCCTCCTTCCTTTACACTTTCCTGGAGATGTATCTGCATTTTATTTCTACTTCTGGGCTAGACCCAGGACAGGAGGTAACTAGCACATAAAACCTCCAGGCAGGACACTTGCCTAACTGTATCCTAACACTGGCACATCAGCTTTGGGAGCAACACAGTGTCAGATCTCAAACCTGAGCATGCATAGCAACAAACACTTCTTCTTTTGTAGCCGTTCTCATGTGAACACAGCAATGCACAGCTTTGTAAACAGGAAAGCAAACCAGCCCAGAGAGGACCAGAACCAATGATTTTTCAGAAGTGGCTAGAGATGTTGGGTGCCACCCTTCCAACACCCTACAACTCAGGCCTCCGCAAAGCATTAGAAGTTAAACACTGCCTCCTCTTCTTCTGAAACGCAGCTCTCACCACCACACATCCTTTCTGAAAATCACCATTTGCTTTTTTGGTTTTTTCTTCCACCTTTGCTACACCAGTCCCCATGGCAGCTTGGATCCAAGTCCTGTTTTCCTCCATCACTGAAGCTGAGGAGGGATGACTTTTGGTTACAGGATTACAGGCTCAATTCACTCAACATTTGGTACTGTTTTGATGGTTCTCAGCGTTGAAAACTCCTCGTCTGCAGAGGATCAGGCCTTGCAGGAGCTTTTAGATGTGTGCCTCAATAGAAACTCCAGCACTGACCGTGCTTGGGTACTGGAACTGCAAAAGTTGCCCAAGTGCAATCTGGCAGCACCAGTGTCCACAGCTTCTGTCATTAGAAATGCTCCTTCCTTTCCCTTTCCACGCAGCTGCAGTGTGCCTGGGTCAGTGCACAAGTCAGCTCGGAAGGGAGAATGAAAGGGAACCTGGCTTTTATTGCACTAGTGACACTGTATTGGCATAATGGGGTTTTTCTGCCCAATAATATAAATGAGCTCAGTAAATCAGTTTTATATTGCCTTTTTACCTCACATCCTCAAAACATTTTGGAAGCAGTTATGCATTTGTCAATGCAAAGATTTAACTGAAAGGCTGAACAGGGAAGAATTTACCTCCACTTTTTGGAATGGGGACAGAGTCCCTCTTCCTACTTACTTAGTGCTGCAGCAGAGCAGCATACAAACAAACATGCATAAATGATTAAAACACAGAAGTTCAATCTCTTTCTTAGTGATATTAAGAGATCTCCACAGAGAGCAATTGTATCTCAAACTACTGTCACAAAATCCCCAACAAAATCAGCAAATAGATCCCAAAATACACGGTGCAACCTACACTACTAATAGCAGGCACAAAACCTGGTCCTTTAATGTCTGCATATACATGCATGCAAAATGGAGAGTTTAACAGGTTAAATACACTTCTATGATTTTAAAACAAAAAAGAGGGGGGAGGCGGAGAGACTAATGAATTTGGATGAGGAGTGTTCATTTACTACCTGGACATACTCCTCAGACCAGCACCTGCCACAGCTTCTGGGGTTTCTCCATGGAGCATGTTACATGCCGAGTGTGGCAGGAGGAGCTGCTCTAGGAACTGCTCTTCACTTGGCTTATTTAACAGGCTGTTTCTCATTTTCCCCAGCTCTGTGTCTGGTGTCTGGAAGCCTGGGGAGCTCACGGATGCCAGTACAGACAGGCAAAGGGGCCATCAGGCAGTCCTCTTTCATTCCCCTCGACTTCTTTATACAGCTGACAGATTTCAGCTCAGAAATTAAATCCTTTAATGTACTAGCTCAGCCACAAGTTGACATCCTGAACTATATGTAACCAGAAGCCCAGAAAGAGGCTGAGCAGTGGCAGGTTTCCAAGAACTGCTTTGGATTTTTAGGGGGCTCTTCCCCCATCCCAAACCCTTGAACCTTCAGGATACGGAGTTTTACAACGTTTAGCTCTGCTGCAAAGCAGTCTGAGTGTGCTTTGCCCACCACTCCACCTCCTGTAAAGCTGTCAACATTGGTTCTCTGTTTGCGTACATGCATTTGGAACTGCTCTTCATCACGCCAAAAGGGACGGGAGCCAGCCAGACTGCACAGCAAATTCCTGCTCGCTTCCCCAGCAAGCGCTTGGAAGCGCCTACATTTGCACTGCTCCGAGCGGGAGCTAGGCAAAATAAGCAGGAGGTGCCGCACCGACAGCCACGGCCATGCAGCCCTGTAGCCCCACTGCACGAAGAGCTGCTGCTTCTTGTGAGAATCAGGGCCCTCCTGGTTTTCTACCACAGGCCCAAGTTAGCCAAAGGGTTGGAGACCTCAGGCCATGCATCTGAATCCTCAGAAGCCTGCGGATTTGTCAGAGTTTCTGAGAGGCAGAAGCAGCAGACAATGAGCCAAAACATGGCAGAGGTGATAGGAAACACAAGCTTAGGGCACAGTGGACACCGAGACCTATCAGAAGGATAGGATAGGTTGAAGCCTTATTGATAATGTCACCACTGTGTAATTAACAAGCCTTTAGCCATTCTTGGCACTTCTTCACAGATCTTAGCGCAAACAAACTCGTTGAAGGAAACTCGGGTACACTAAGTGACTTAAGCCTCTAGATCAGATGAGAGGCCAACAAAAAGAAGTTAAAAAAAGACCAGAGGTACCTCAGTGTCCCTGAAGCGATTTGGAGGACGGCAGAGCAGTCTCCCTGCTCTAACCCTAAGACCCAGACAGCTTATGTTACTCACACTGAGCCCTTAAAGCACTGCAAGCCCCAGCCATTCCCCAGCAGCTGCCAGGAACGCAGACAAGAGAGACGAGGGCTGCAGGAGGATGCTTTGCAAAGTTATCACTGCAACAGGAACCACCACACTACACCATGCACTTCCCACCGCTGCCAACACCGATGCCACTGCAACGCGCCGTTCTCAGCAACACAAAGGACAGAGCCAGACCCCATCCTTGCTACCACCTGTGCTGCTCCAGTCCTTCAGCCTGCATGGCTGCTGTGGGCACCAATCCTCCACACAGCCCCAGCATGGTGCCTCAGCCCTGACCAGCCAGGACCATGTCCCAGCTTTGCAGCAGTGCCAGGTTCTGGCCCAGTGGTTCAAGAGAAAGAGAGTGTCTCCTGGTCTCTGCCACGAACTCACTGCGCTGCTGTGGGCACATCTCTCAGCATCGCCATGACTCCATCTGCTCAGAGTTCATAACATAGCTAATTCACAGAAGTGAAGGTGCAAAAGTAACAGCCAGAAAGCATCAGAAGACCCTTAACAAAAGCCACAGTATCAGAGATTTAAATATAGACACACCCACACCCCCCAATCAGTAAACACCAAATGGCCCCAGGGACCTAAGCCTGCCCGCCTCTGGGATTCAGTGGGAACTCTACCACGCTTCTTTAACCACCAGCTCTCTGCCATTTTCCTGGGCCAGCACATCACCTTCCAGGATGATGCAGGAGAAGTCTCCAAGAAAACAGCTGTAAGGCAGGTAAAGATGCTCTGTTACCTCTTGCACAGAAATCAGACAGAGACGTGGTCAACAGAAGACTCTTCTGGCTCATAGGTGACAAGCCCTGAAGCTCCTTACTCAGTCACCTCACCTAGTCTCAGTGGCTGGAGCCATTTCACTCCAGTAACCTCCTGGTGTTCAGAGGCTGATGTTTCCCAGGAGCTGACACCTATTTCATCAGATCTATTTGCAATTCAGATTTATTTGCCACAGCAGATCTATTTGCAATTCACGTACATCTAGCAACAGCAGAGAGGGAACAGGCTGGAGGCCCTGGGCTGTGCAGAAGGACACAGCCTGCTTTCTTTGTGACCAGGGCTTGTGCTCTGCCCTGCTACATCTGCCAGGGATAGCCGTTCACATTACTGTCGTGCACAGTTTGAAAAGAGAGACATTATGGGAAGCCACCTTGTAGCATGGTTTCCCCAATGCCAGGTATGCAGAATGCTTCCTACAAGCTACACTTCGAACACACAACATGCTGGGAGCCTACAGTAACACAGTCTGGCAGCAAACAAAGACTGCCAACTTGGAAGGAAGAACTAAAAGCAGATGGATGCATCTGCATTAACTCAGGACAATGCAAATCTGTTTTTCTAGGAAAGGTCTGGAAGGAAAGCTGGCTTTCCACGGGGAAAGATCATTAGTGATGTCCACAGATTCTGTCAAAGCCATTCAGCTGGACACTTGCTGAGCGCTGCAGAGAGCCCCAATGTGCCTAATGCCGTGCCTGAAGGCACAGTGTTTGATAACATCACCCACCCCTCCTTATCCCATCCTTCTTCCCTTTTCCTGCTTCTCAGTCTCATCCACAACCCACGCGGCATTGCCCCTTGGCTGCACTGGAAACAGAGTTTGGCAAGAGCATCTCTCAGTTACTGAAGGCAAACTCCCAGCTGTGTCCTGAGCAATCCCTGGCATCCGAGATATCCAAGCGAGGGCTCAGAGCAGCACAGCTCAGCTCCTGATCCAGCCTCCCCATGATCTGGGCTGACTCACCCCATTCTTCTTCCTTAGCACCATCAGGCCTGTAGATACTGGTGGGTCTTTGAGACAGGGACAAACCTCCTCCATACGTCTGTCCCGCATCTAAAGCAACGGGGCCTTGAGCTTTGCTATGCCTCTGGACACTTGCAACATCTTCACTCTAGCTGTTAGGATGCTGTAAGCGCTGTAGGGCACTGCTAGCCTTTGACCTCAGAGAGCTACTGAGGCTCCGCTGTAACACAGACAATTAATAATTAACAAGCACCATCAGAAACCCAACCACATCAACCTTCCTGTCCCACAGCCCATTGCAAGCTGGTGACCTAATTATGATCTCTATTCTTAGCTCCCTTCCAGCCTCACTGAGCAGGAACAGCCTGTTCAGTACCCTCCAGGAGTGGCCAGGTGTGATCCCTGCAGTGCAGATGCGCTGACGCACCACAGTGTTACACCAGCACCAAAAGACTCTTGGAGGAGAGCTGAACGGAGACGGCCGCTTAAACCCGCTTCAGTCAGAGCCTTACAAAACACCAGCTCTTATTTCAGGAAGCCTCAGAAGTGCAGCAGATCTGAATTAATAAGAGGTACATGTGGAGGAAATTGGAGGACCGCAAACCATCCCTGAATCCAGCCATCCCTGCTCTTCAGGAGTCGGAGGCAGAGCTGACTGTAACACATGCTCCTGGCCACACCTGACAGCTCCAAACATAACGCACTGCCAACGCTGCTGTGGGAGAGACCAGTTTCCCCTCAGGACCTGGAAACAGCTCACCTATTCCCAGCCGTACATCCTTTGTTCTGCTCTATTATCCTTGACACCTCTGTTGCCACTCACTTTGGTGCCAACCCTGGGCTTAGCTGTTCTGCTTAATGCGAAGCGAGGGCTCTGAATTTTGTATCAAACCCTCTGTCACCGCAGGCTGCTAGAGCTGTCAGGAGCACGGCATATCATAGCCCCACCAAACTTCACAGACAGCTGAACTGAAACTTCCCCTCCGGCTCTGAGGAACAGGCTGCTGACACTTGAGCTACGAGAAGCTTTCCCTTGGTGATGTGAGTGGTGTGATGCATGCTGGCCCCGTACGATCTCCAGTCAAGGAGAGAGCTGTATGTTTGGGTGGGTGCCTGACGCATGTCTGCACCAGCCCTTCACAAGTTTTACCCAGAATCTGTAGTCTCAGTCCTGTTCCATGCATGCTTGAAATCACTAGCGTTGCTACGCTCTGTAGAAGGGAGATGGAGTGAAAGTTTACAGCTTATGTTAGGCAGAAGGTCACTTCTAGCTTTAAGATCTATTTATTAAGCTGGAAATGCTGTGTATCTCCTCCTTAATCTTGCCATTCTCTGAATTCACATTTACCATGGTTTGCTTAGCATCCTCTGCCACAGAGGAGGATCAAGAGCATTTTTCACAACCCAGCAGATCCATTATGCAAACAGCTTCAGATACCTGCCACCCAGGAAACTGGAGCTTTGAAACACACATAAAACAGAGTCGTCATGGCTGAGCTTTTACGATATCAAATGGAGAGCTAGAAAGTGGAGATATCAAGAGTTCCCTGTTTAACTGCTAGTAAAGCAAGCGAGCAGAGGGCAAAGAAAAACAGGATGCTAGAAGAAGAGAGGGAAAAAGTGACAGAGCTCTGTGCCCAGCAGAAGAGGCACACGGAACAGGGACACAGCAACTGCAGGCTGGAACTGTGATGCCTCCTTTCCAGAGGCGAAGCATCACTTGCTGGTTAAGCCAGCAACTCACAGTAAAAATACAGCTGCATTACCCCACCCCACGTTTTCACTCCCTATGCATTTCCATGACCCTCTCGCCTCCCTTAAGCGGTCTCCTGTGCCCACAACCACAGCTGTGGATAGCTCTCCCCCCACAACACTGCAGGGCTCTGCTGCCTCTGCCACGTGTGTTCGTACCAGGGGAAGATCACCCCACTTTGACTAACACTGCCATTCTCCATCAATGGCAGCACAAACAGGATCTACGCCCAGCTGCGGCCAGGGAGGTCAGACCAGAGCAGCACTGACCCGAATCCAAACTGCCCTGTCCCTAGATTGCATGGTATCTGTGTTCAAAGCTGCGAGGGGAGCGCAGCATGTGTCGTCAGGGCTCAGGCTGAGCGCCAACCCAGCATCCAGCACGTCATTCGCACATGCAGGGACTGAAAATCCACTTGTGGTAACAGCACGTCTGTTTCTGCGAGGTGGTGGCCAACTGCGAGTGCTGCTCACTTCATCACCACCTTCCCTTCCATTCCCAAAGCTCATCCCGTTCAATAGCTGTGTTCTCCTACAACCCTTCGGAGCAGGAACCACCCAGGTCCCAGCACCCAGAGCCAGGGTCTCCCTTGGTACTCACAAGCCACTGCAACACAAACATCAAAAGAACAAAAAACATGAAGGTGTTTCAGCTGCCTCCAAGCTCTGTCCCTGTTATCATATTTCATACAAATATTTGGCTGAAAAATACATTTCCTGGGACACTGCTGCAGCAAGCTGCTACAACTGTCAACGTAAATGATGTTCTGCCAACGGCAATCTCGCAGTGTCATCTCTAATAACACAGTACTAAATCCCAACTCACGGGGGACGTGCTCATCTGCTGGAAGACTCTTCAGTGGCCTGCTCAGCCCAGACCCTGCTGTAGCTATGCCCATCGCCCTGATCTGCTCTCTCCATTCCTGCAGTTATTGCAGCACAGGCACAGGATCACGTGGAGCATGACTATCGAGACCACCGCACGAACATCGCTGCGCAGATGTTTTGTTGGCGCTGGGGGAAGGCTGTTGCACATTCTGACCCTTGCCAGCCCGGCCTGAGGCAAAGGTTTCACCCATATACCTGAGTGACGTGTCACAGCAATTGTGGCTACTCTGCATGCATAGATCACATCTAGGGTGCAGAGGACACAAGGAAGAAAACCCCACCCACCCACAATCAGGTATGAATCTGCACCTTCCTCTACAAGTGCACCTTGATGCCCAGCTCACCTGAGCAGACCTCCAGCACCAAATGCCCATAAACACTCTCCAGGCTGACCCATCAATTCTAAGAGGGCAACTCCAAGCCTATTACATTATGGCTATTTACAGAGGCAGAAATTAAGCTTAAAGGAACTGATTCTCCTCTGAAGCCCAACAACAGAGAGGAAAGGAGAACCCAAGAGTCCTGGCTCCCAGGACCACGCTTTGTTGACTCTGATGATTATTTGTGTTGCACTGGCGATGCAAGGCACAGTGCACCAGATATGGGGCAAACACATAGCAAGAGGTAGTCCCTAATCCCAAGAAATCGCAAAAAGAGCAAGGATGTGCATGGCATGGAGGGGAAAAGTGAAGCAATAGGCAAAGTGACCTGCTGAGACCACAGAGCAACACGTTCCCCAAGCCTCTCTGCTACTCCTCTTTGAGAGCTGCTTTATGAAGCACGGCAGCACTTCCTCGTGCATGCCAAGGACCTAGGAACATGACCAGGACACACTGAGAATTAATTCTTTATATATGAGTTCAAAGTAGGGGTCCAGAGCTTGCTTTCAGGAAAAGGAGGTACAAGAAACAAGACACAGCCCCGTCGAGACCCGACGCTGAGCAAAGGCAGCACACACAGACAGAGTGCCTGGGAAAAGCATCCTGCAGCCAGCTCTTAATGCCCTTTTTGGCTGAGAGCACAGCAGGGCTGCAGTGGTCATTCATCATCTGTCCAGGTGAGGGTTGAAGGGACAGAGCTGCCAGATGTGTTTGGCGCTCCCTCCACCGGGGAGCAGTGGAGATCCAAGGGGAAAAATCCAAGTTATCCCTATTTCGACAGCAGGCTCTGTTTCAGGGCTGCGTGACTGTATCCCGCTCTCCGTCTGCTCTCTTCCCTTCCAGCTCAAAATGCCGCTTCCCCAGGGAACGTCTGGAAATTTGCACCATGAAGTCTGCACAGCCGAAACATCTGCAGCGTTTACAGCACCACCGTGCACCGCCGCTCTCTGCCCTGCCTGGGCAAGGCCAGCATGTGTTTAGCCACGACACACAATAAAGCCCTCCAAACGTGATGGGGAAGTCACACCGTCAAGGGAAATGACACTTTCAGGGTTTTTAGGCCACGCAAATATGACAGAAGGGGGTCGTGCTAATTGCTGCCTTTCATGAGGGAGATGGAACAATTCCCAGCCATCCTGTTGGGAACAAGGGCTAGAGGGGGGAGGAAAAGGACAACTGGGCACAAGAGCCATAGGGAAACGGATTCTTTTGCTATGCACAGCCAGTTCAAATCCAGCACCGTCTGTCAGGGGCAGAGGCATGAACGCGAGGTGTTCCCAGGCCTGAGGGCTGGCAACGCAGTGCAAGTGGAATCGTTTGCATTATAACCAGCACAGCCCCAAAACCCATCACAAGCACACAGACTCGGTCATCGTCACACGGCACTGCCCAGGGCTGTCACTGGGACATCAAAGCTGCAGGCACAGCTGGTAAGGAGACACTAGGTCCCACTGCACAAACCTTTTCCAGGAGCCCTGGCAGTGCCGTGGGACTGACAGGCTGGACTCCTGTCTTACCTCAGCACAAATGACTCACTAGCCATCAGCAGGGAGGGAAGTAATTCAGTTATTCTTGCTTGCAGACACGTAGGAGTTCACTCCCTGAAATTTCCAAATAAGCAACTCAAGCAACACTAAATAGCTGTATTTCAGGCTATTGGGGGTTTTTGGTTGGGGTTTCCCACCCCTCCCCTGGGATTTTTGTTTGTTTTGGTTTAGTTTGGTTTTATTTTTTACAACCAGCAAAGGATTTCTGCCTGACCAGTTCACTCCAACTACTATCAGCTGCTTCCAAACAGGGAGAAGACTCCACAAGCCAGTCCAGGCATCCACAAATGTGCCTCTGATGGTGAAGTGCTGCAATAAAGAAGGATCAATACCATGCCAGTCACTCATGGAGGAGTTTGCAGCCTGCACAGGTCACTGCAGTTTCCCATCTGTCTTAGAGATACTTCTCCCCAATTATAAAAAACCCCACAGATTTAACAGGCATGTTTTTAATCACTATCAGCTCAATCTGGTGAAAAACTCAACCTCTCATATTTGTTTTTGCAGCCAGCGGGTGGTGTGGTGCTGCAGAAGCGAGATTTGGGTGAGAACTCCAGGCAGAAATCTGCTCAGGCCGGCTGGTGCTCCAGAAGGAATGCTTCCCATTTAACCTCTTCCATTGCCTACATTTGCAAAGCAGATTAAACATTGCAGAGTTACAAGATACTATTATGCAGAACGAGTTATGATGCCAAGGACAGCATATTCACCTTTGTAGCTTGATCAATATTACTTATCAATAGCGAACCAGACCCAACACAGGAGCGGTCTCTGGAGTGTGGAACTGCCCATAGCAAGCGCTCCCCTTGCCTCTGTGCTTCTTTAAGCACCCAGAGGATCTGAGGGGCTAGCAATTAGATATAGAGCATTCAACCCCTCACAAATTCTCTGCAGATTCCACACAGATTACCTCCACTACACAATCCATTGATCAGAGGTGTATTCTCAGGCTCCACAGTTAATTACACTCCCTGCTGATGGATGAACAGCAAAGCCATCTCTGTGAAAATACATTGGTAGCAGAATGCCAAGCAACGCAATCCTAAACAAAGACAAAAGGGGCTGGGAAGGATTTCAGAGCTTTCAAGGTTAAAGCTGCCTACAAAATACGCTGGGGTCAGCACAAACAGGAGACAGACATGGCAGGGGGCACTGTCCCAAGAGAAGGGACAGCTCAGCCAGACTCCCAGCCCCAGAGTGAGTTTGCCTGCTTGCAGAATGGGGATTATACAACCCTGGGGAGGTAGCCAGGCATGCTGGGAAGGATGCTGGAGTCTGGAGACCCCCACTGCACTTACGCTTTCAACTACGTTCTCATGTCCAGACTTGCCCACTGCACTCTTGGTTTACAGAGAAAAATGTGCTACAAGACTGAGGCCCAGACTGGGAGGCAAAGGACAGCTCACATCCAAAGCCTTGCTCCGAGGGTCTGTGTCAGCAGAAGAAATCCCAGCTGCGGCTGTTCCCAGATACCACAAAAAGATCTCTAGAGCTACCCAACAGCTCAGCAAAGAGCCAGAAACACAGACACAGAATGTAAGTTGGATTTCACTGTGCCTGTCCTCCTCAGGACCCCGCTAGGCAACCCAGGGTAGACACAGCCCTGCCAACTGCTCCAGCCTCCAGCTGTTTCTCTTGCTAGCTTGGGCGAGCATCTTCCTCTGTCCGTGCCAGCCTTTGCTTGTCTTGCCATCCAAAGTCACTGCAGATAAGATTGCAACAACCAGTACTTCCCCAAGGTGCAAGCAGGGTGCCTGACCCTTTCTCAGAGCCCCAGAGCATAAAGGAGGCTAGGGCTGTTGAAATCCACTCACTGCTACAATCCACCTGCAAAAAAAAAATCCCTTGGTGCAGAGAGAAACAACACCATTATTACCGTTGGCTGCCTAGAGCTAGGGCTGGGTGACTCCCAGGTGGCAATACCTCTCAACCCAGCCTGCTTATCCCATCAGAGTAAAAAGAAATCTTTAATAAAATGCCTTCTCTGCAAGTTTTAACCAAAGCCTGCCATGTACGGAGCCACACCAGCAGGAGAGATTGTCACTGGTATTTCAGCTCAGCTTGCCATCACACACAATGGCTATCTGCAGACACGTGCCCAGCCCAACACACTCCTGCCCACACCTTACCTTTGAGGACACTGAGGACTGCATCATTGCTGTAGCGTTTTCGGGCAGCATTGGTTGCCACGCAGTGGTAAGACCCAGCATCACTCTCCTGCACATCCACGATTTGGAGGACACCATTTGGAAGGGTTATAAACCTGAATGACCAAAAGGAAGAGTGTGAGACAGGCTATGCCTTACCTGTGCTGTTCATCAACTCAAAGCCCTTTTTCCCTTCTTTTTTGCCTGCAGATGTATCATGTACAGACCCTGGTAATCACAGCAGAGTAGGACCAAAAAACCTTTAAGCTACATAACTGGTGGTTCTTAAAAAGCAGCAGGTACAGACCTATCTGCAGCACTAGAGTTTTCACAACATAGGATCTGCTTCTGGGGGATCAGACCAACAAGGCTTTGCTGATACCAGCCAACTGTATAGTATAAAACAACTACACACACACACACACACATTTCTACATGCAGATCTGTAGACATCTCCAAGTATACAAGTGCCTCACACGCTACAGCCAGTTCCACCACTTGCTTTTCACAAGGGTTTGGTAGACAGAGAAAAAATACATCACAAAGAATTCTGAACTGCATGTTTTTCCTGCTGCACCTCAAGTACATGAAGGGGCCAACAGATACACAGCTACACTTTCATGGCCCAAAGCAGTCAGGACGGAACTGCCTGAACCTGCACCATTCCTGGGTTGTGTTGATTGTTTTTGTTCTCCCGAGAGGTTCTGGCTTTCACAAGCTGACAACCTTATAGCTGGGCATTCCGTATCCACCGCATTTGCCCATGGGGAGCTACTGGGCAACACTTCCACCGAGCAAAATGGCTACATGGCTCACAACACGAACACAATCCTTGCTGCATTATACTGAACAAAGCAGATGATTAGCAATTAGCATAAAAGTAGGAGCTGGCTGTCAGCATCTCCATTTTCTGCCTGGATTCCTAGATGGCAGCCTCTTTATTCTTGAATGCAAGGCGCAAAGCCTACGTGATCCTTTTTAATTATATATGAGATCCATTTTTAATTGCGAGCCTCTATAAACAGAGCTGCAGAGCTCTGACAGGCAGCTCTGGGTTATCAGTCTTCATTACGAAGAGGACACATTCAAAGGCAATTGCTAAGGGGAGGCGTAGCAGCTATTCCACGGGAACAGCACAAAGACAAGTCACAACCATGAATGCCAACCCTTCCGTCCACAGAGATCCTCATAAGTATACCTGATAAGTAAAACTGTGGTTCTCAAGGTGCGGAGACAGCTGGAGTGCCGTGCGCAAGGGTCAGGAGGACCTTAAGAGATCACCCATCTGTGTTCAAGCCATGGTCACCAACAGCATGCCTGCTCCTGCAAACATTTATCCTAAATCTCCAGTGATGAAAATACCTCCCCTGCCCTAAGCAGTCTGTTCCAGAGATAAATATCCCCGCTGCAAGCCTAGCATCTATCCTAGACCTCAGCTGCTGCCATCTGAGCTCATCACTTCTTGTCGTCTTCACAGCTGATGAATAAAGAGAAGAGCTAACATAGCTCCTCCAGTGACCATACTGTCTCTAACGGCACAATCCTACAGCCCGATTCATGGACACAGACTTGCTGAAGCTTCCCATGTACAGAAGGGCAACTGCCCCACATCCCTAAAGCCATGCTCCCGCTCCTTACAAAGATACTTTTCTCAGGATCAAGCTCCAGAGACCTCCGAGGAGGTGGTACCCAGAAAGCCCTCATCAGGATGCCTCATCAGGACCCAGGAGAAAGACAACAAATATTTGCATCCTCTCAGCTCTGTGGAGGGAAAGCCTCCCACTGCGATAATATTTATTTTTGTCGTGCATCTGCTATTTGAGTCTGTAATTAATATCAACATATTTCAAACACTAGGCGAGGCATCTCCCAGCCACAAAAAGACACTCCAATTACGTATCACAGATTCACTGAGGCTAGGAAGGACCTCTGAAAATTGCCTATGGTCTTCTCCCTTTCAGAGCAGGGCCAGCTAGACCAGGTTGCTCAGGACCGTGTCCACAGTCATGCTCAGCCAACACGTTCAGCTCCTCTCAAGGGCAGAAAACAAGCCACTGTGTTTCTAAAGAGAGCAGGAGGTGGAGTGAAGGGGGAGTGAGCAGGGAGACTCGATCAACACGTAGCTCAAGATGGTCCCTTTGGTGAGGCCAGCAGTAGGAAGATTTACTTAATGCAGCACGTGCTGTTGGAAAAGCATGACAGAGGTGAGCATTGCTCTCCCAGGTAAGCAAGGAGGGAAGAAGGGCAGGATTTCTCTACCCACAATTTTTCCCAGTCGCTCACAAAGTCTCCAGCCCTTCAGGCTCTCAGAAGCCCTAAACTAGAAGCCTCCAGGCAGCCTGCAAGGGCATTTTGCTCCATCCCCAGGCTCTCTGCAAGAAAGCTAAGTTTGCCTGATGATTCAGAACAGACAGTTAGCACTAGCTTTTCTTCCACATAAAGGGCAGACCTTTTTGTGTGCTCACCTTCACTACGGATTAAGGTGAAAACAAAAGACAAAGGACTGATAGACAAAGGCCCTGGGAGAAACAGAAATGCTGGAACTTCAGGAGTCTCAGTTTTGCCACTGACAGTTATAGCGCCAGGTTCTCACAAGAGGCTGCCTTGAACAGGGGCGAAAAGCAAGCCCCCAGCTTGCAGCAGGTAGCTGGTTACAGGGCAGCATGCTCAGACCAGGGTCCAACTACCATGGGCACAGAAGACAGCAAGCTGCGAGAGCAACAGGGCATAAATATGTAGCCGTTCCCCTCTGCTCCCCCTCAAGCAGACTCATACATGAGAGCAGGGGCAGAGACGGGAGCACACAGGGGCTGACGGCTCCAGTTCTTGCTGCTCAAGAACTGAAATCAAGCGCCGCTGCCTTGTGTCCAAACCTTGCAACCCTACAGCTCAGTGCACTACGCTGTGTGTATAGCAGAGAATATTCCAGCATTAACAGTCCAATTCCCTTTCTTACTTTCATCCCAGTAAACTGCTGGCAAACCCTTCCTCGCAGCCTTTTGAAGGTATACAAAATAGACTAAAGCACCAGTCCTTGGGACAAGCTAGGAACCTGCAGCTTTGTTGCAGGCTCAAAGCCTGCAAGCCCTTTTGCTCACAGCTCAAGAGCCCTGTACGTGAACGTGAACCATATAAAGGCACTCTTGACACATGACAGAATTAAACTCTCCACACAGATAAAACCCTCACTCAGCTGTGATATTGTGATTGCAGTCCATGTGATCTGCAGGGTGTGTGTTTATGTGCAGACCTCCAAAGACCTCCAGTTCCTAGCAAGTACTCATCTTGGCTCTACAGAAAATACACAACAATTTGGAGCCTGGTGTGAAACCCAGCCAGCACCTAAAACAGCGAAGAGGTTATGCCAAGAGACGCAGCACACACTCCAAAGCAACTGCAGCCTAGAGAAATCCTGCAAACCACCTCTCAGCAGCTGCTGCAGATTCTAGACCATGTTTTTAAGAAGTATTTCAGAGCCAGAATTGCAAAATACTTCTGTGCCTTACTCATGTATGAAAGTTAGATTTTTGTCCTGAACTTCAGCAGGGCAAGAAAGATACTCTGAAAACATCAATAAGCCCTTCTCTACCTCTCTACCCTTTGGGTTGTTCATATTTTTTAATCTCAGCCTTCAGCACCTTCGAGGTGGCACCATGCTAGAACCTACACCCAAGGGCAAAGGCCAAAGAGAGTGCCCAAAGGCAAGATCAACATAAAAAAATGATAAAAAAGGAAAAAAAAAAAAGAAAAAGGAGAGGAAAAAAGCAGTATCAGCTTGCCATGACTATTCTATCCCTTTTAAAATAAATCATAAACACTGATGTAGTAGCATTATCTCAAGGGTTGTATCTATAGCCCCAGAGCCTGATTTTGTACATACACCTAACCTTGCTCTTCTGGAATATGAAATCATCATCCTGACGCCTACCTATCCAAATGATTGCATTTTCACAGGCTCATCAGATGTGTGCACAGGAGGGAGTCCACAGTAATCAGAGGCTGGCCTGAGGTCTGGTCCTTAGGCACGATGGGGTAAGGATAACAGGGCTCTGGTTGGCAGCCAGTGTTTCCTGGAATTCATTTAATTCCTTCGAAAGCCGGTAATATTAAATCCAACAACAACTAGACAACAACAAAAAAGCAAATCCTTCTGAAAAAGCATATTAGCTAAAACATGATTTAAAAAGCAAGATCTGCAGCCAGAGATTATGGTCTGGCGTTTACAAGGAAAACAATTTTCAGGCTGCCGTGTTGAAAGCAATCTCCGAGCAAGTAATTTCACAACATCCATCGAGCTGTCTCATTAAAAAGCCATTGCCCTATCTATGGCACACTTCCCTCTGTAATCCCTTCTTTTTTGGTTGTTTTTTTTCTTTCTTTCTTTTTTCATTAATTAATTTTCTTCTCATTACAAAGCAACAGCCTCCTATAAACCTTTGGATGCCACACTTCAGACTCAAGGATATATGCAGTTATTCTTACAGAAACCGTCATTGCTGCAAAATTATTCCTAAACCTTACTCCACCCCTCTTTCCTTCCTCTCCTCCTGCCTCTTGGCTTAACTTCCCTGAGAGGGAAGCAGCTCCTTCTGCAGAACAGAAAATGAGTTTTTAAGAACTAAAGGACAACGCAGTCACTGATCCCTGCAGGAGTGACATCTACAGACCAACTAACAGCCAACTTATGGTTTATCCTCTTCTTATCCCTATAACTGACCATCATTAGGGAAAAGGTATCATGCAGGATTCTCACCCTTTCCCCCAAAAAAAAGAAAATTCAGGGTCTTTTACTAGATGACCTCTAAACATGGGAACAAAACAAAGAGAAAGACCTCCTAGGTTACTGAGCACACACAGTGCTCTAGAAGAATCATTAACCCTGAGACAAATCTGTGTGGGAAAACGGCGGAGAAGACAACTGTCTCTAAAACCACAACAAAAATGAGAAAAACCACATCATGGAGTTCAGTTGCACATGCCCAGTAGACCCAGCGCTGTACCCCCACCGACAGCTGGGGAAATATTCCTCACGCCAGGCCCCAATCCCCCCACCAAGACATCTACCTCCCTTAACTTCATGCAAGAGGACAAGCCAAAGGCAGCCCACGCTGAGCCTGCTGTGCCCTGTTCCATACACACACAGGCCTTCGCAGGGTGCAGGTTCTCTGCTGTACGAACTAGCACAATTTCAAGCTTTGCTATTCACTTTTGCACATTCTTCTCGGCTTCCCTCCAACACTCTGGATTGGGAGTAAATAAATATCTGATGTAAACTGTACTGAAATGGTGCATCTTTGCATACAGACCTTCCAGGTCACTGGAGAACTGAGGCTCGAGCCTAAATCACTTTGTTTTTATCAGCCAATTTCTAGCCAATTTTGTTTCCTTGAAACTATCTTTCATAGAGTGAGCACTTGGTCCATCATGGCAAAGGTTCCAGAATCACAGAATCATTTTGGTTGGGAAAGACCTGTAAGATCATCGAGTCCAACCGCTAACCTAACACTGCCAAGTCCACCACTAAACCATGTCCCTAAGCTCTATGTCTACATGTCTTTTAAATACCTCCAGGGATGGTGACTCCACCACTTCTCTGGGCAGCCTGTTCCAGTGCTTGACAACCCTTTTGGTGAAGAATTTTTTCCTAATATCCAACCTAAACCTCCCCTGGTGCAACCTGAGGCCATTTCCTCTTGTCCTCTTGCTTCTTGCCTGGGAGGAGAGACCAACCCCCACCTCACTGCAGCCTCCTTTCAGGTGGTTGTAGAGAGCAATAGGTCTCCCCTCAGCCCCCTTTTCTCCAGGCTAAACACCCCCAGCTCCCTCAGCTGCTCCTCAAAGGACTTGTGCTCCAGACCCTTCATCAGCTTCCTTGCCCTTCTCTGGCCATGCTCCAGAACCTCAAAGAAATAGGCATCAGTAATAAAAAGGGCTTGGTTCTTTTCTTTTTTCGGTGGGTTGGATGTCTGGGGAGAAGTTAATTTTGTGTCGGAGTTTTATAGACCTGTTTGCACGGGCCCCTTGAGCACCTCCCCTTACATCACTTGGTAATTATCAGGTCCAAACCTGGACTATCATCACTCTCTTCATTCTACCTTTTTATGAAGGATTTCCACATCCTAAACAGTCAAGTCTTGTTTTGTGTTTTTTCAAGCTAACCCAGGAAAGCAATCAGGGCATCACCTGGGTTCTGCTGGAACAGCTTCATGGTCCTTCTCCCACGTGATGACAGGGGAGGGCAGTCCTTCGATCCGACACTCAAACCGGGCCATGCCATTTTCTTCCACTGTCTGCGACTCCGGCTGTTGGAAAAAGCGTGATAATGCTGGGGAAAGAAGAAGGGAAGGAAAGTTAGTAACTCAGTGTTTCTGCTGAGAAGTACAAACCTGTTACGATGCATGAGTTAAGAGGAAGGCCTTTCTCTCCCAAAGATAGCCCGAAACATAATTCCTTACTTTCCCATGCCCTACAGAACCGCAGCAGTCCTAATAACAGTAACTGAAAGGCTTCAATGTGCAAATTTGCTTCTTGCCTCATTTTGTCCTTTAAGGCAACAATGTGAGAGAAAAGACAGGCCATTACCAGGTTTCAGCCGTTGCCTCCCTAAATTGCTTCCTTGTCTGTTCACTTGCTCCATTTGGGAAGGACACATAGAATGAGAAAAAGAAGAGGGGAAGTGCCACAACCCAGAGAGACAAGCGTTTCCCCTTGCCTTGTAGCACTCCCGCAGCCACAGGAAATTAAAACAAGGCAAGAAGAAGAACAAAGCCAGATGTCAAGTTACTTACACAAAACAACTGCCCACACGCTGGCAATGCTGGAGACTAGCACGAGAGACTCTATGAGTTATGATTCTCCTTCTCCAGAGTGAACAGCTTTGCCTACAGAAACCAACTTCATCCTACTCAAGCAGATGAGACACAGCCAAGGGAATAGACGCAGCCACCTTGCTGAGAGGAGGATGATTTCATATATGTTAGGACACTTATTTCCAAGGCTTACTGCTGTCTACATGCTTCTTTCTATACTAGAGCTAAACTTGCTTCGGAGACAAAGGACTGACGGTTGTGATTGCTCTTGCACCGCACCCTTCCTATCGTTGATACACAGCTGCCTCACCTTCCCCTTCCACGCACGCAGCAAGACCCCGCTGACTTCAGCGGAGCAGAAACTCTCTCCCTGGGGCTGTCAGCATCTGTCCTATCAATACTATAACCCAAAGGCATCTCAGTCACACAGCAGAGTTTTGAATATGCATGCAGGCTCCTCGATAGGGGCAGAAAGCTTGTATTCTTCTCCACCAGAATAACCGGCTCCTGCTTTCAATAAGACTGTTAAACCACCTTTGCTATTAAAACCACCCCGCAGTACAAATTCATCCAGCAATGCTATAACACAAGTGTCAGAAATCCTGAATGTGGCACAATAAACATAAATTTCAGCCAGAAAGCAGGCTTGATTCCTGCCCAAGCAGCGCGCTGTGCTCATAAGGACCCTAAGCGACCTTCTGGTCCTCCAACACAATTATGTGCTTGACCCACCATCGCTTCCCAAGAACATCCACCATTGCTTTGGATTTTATAGGACTCCAAAACTGAAGTTTTCTTTGGATCACACACAAACACACAACCATACATGCACAGACGTACACACTTTATTGCAGTGTTAGCTTCAGGAAGTATGTACAGTTTTGAAAATTAAATGCTTTTACATGACCCATTTTAGCCTCGGCGTATTCTCAGCTGTCATTAGTGTTTTTCTTTAATTTAAATAGTTATCACATGTTTAAAGCAACTCATTGCTCTCCGCAGCAGCTACAGACTGATTTCTCCCACCAGCTGTCCACCAAACCTAGTTTTTCAATTCAACACAAATGGCAATGAGAAATATTTTCCTGGAAAATTTTGAAAAAGACATGAATATGTAAGGCTCCAATTCAGCCAACTGCTTTAGTATTTTCAAATATACACTGTAGACCACTTTAACACAGAGACATTTCTACAGATTGCAAGATCTTTTAAGCTCATTTTAATAAAACTTGCTGAACCCAAGAGTTTAAAAGAAAATCCACCAAATGCCACCACATGCTCAGGATGGCACCATCAAAACAACCTTCTCCTGGCAGCAGATATTCTTAATGCTCCTTCCCGTTATTCTCCTTTCATACTACAAGTGTAAATGAGAATACTTTGGTGGGTTCTGAAGGGTCTCATGTACCCGGAAAGGTCATGATGGGAGGCAGGAATCCTTCTAAAAAGATGAAATCTGTAGGCATCTCCGTTCCCTCTGCTTCATGTCACGTCACCTGTCTCTCTTCTGTTCATTATTAAGTGGCATCATATAAGCTGATACAATGAGGCCCCAGAGTTTACAGCAGCTTTAGAACCTAAGTGTACCACATGGTGTGCATGACCAACAATGCCACTGTCACTAAGGGCGGTGAAAAGGCTCCGTAAATCCCAGCATGCAGCTTCCTGCTCTCTTTGCTCTCCCTCACGGCCACAGCATGTATATTTGGTACAGTTTAGTAAGAGATGCAGGACATTCAGTGAGCCAAGTGTATCTCTGCATGTTTTGGCATGAAGTGCAAAGGGGTACAAAAGGTGGTGGTGCTTCCTGGGTTCCCTAGGGTTCCCCAGACAGTAACCTGCCCCAAAGCAAGGGGCTGCTAGCTGTTGTTCTTCTTCACCTGCCAAACCTGCATCTGCAACCTTGACATGGCCTGAGAACCGGATCCTGCCCTTCAGCTCCACCCAGCCCCATCTGCCTGCTGTGCCAGGCTCTGGAACGGCTCTTCAAAAGCAAAGAGCCAAGAAATGCATCCGTGACAGATTTCTCATTCGGATGTGGAGGAGCGTGACTAAACAGCAACCCTGATTAGGGAGCGCAGCGTCCCTCCCGCCCTGAGCGGCAGGCGGGAACAGCCAGGCTTCCCAAGCAGAGCCACAGCTCCCTGGTAGAGACAGCAAAGGCTGAGAGCTCAGTGGGTGCCCAAGTTTCAACCCTGGCACTGCAGAGCAAACCTTGTTTTGTCTGTTAGTGCTTTCCTGTGATAACTCTTGGGGTGGGTTTCAGAGGATGAGCACCTCAGTCAGTCATCTTCCTTTTACAGGCTCAGGATAGGGATAGGGGGAATCACTGCCGACAGGCCGAAAAAAATCACCTCTGCAAGCTCTGAAGCAGCAGCATGCAGCTTCCCCAGTGATGGAGAGGACAGGGAACACGAACAGAGATCTTTCATGCACAGAAAGCAACACCAAAAAAGATAAGAATGGTGAAAAGGTTTCTTTGATACAGGACCAAACGAGAACCCTGGATATTAGCACCAGTGAGGCTCAGCCAGAGACAGACTTGCTGTCCAGGCTCATCGCTGCTCCACAAGGATCCTCTGCAACAGCTTGGTACCAAGACCACATCATACTGTGATCCCTGTGTTCCTCCTGTCTCGCCCCAAGGGGTACCAGGGTGGAATGGAGGAAGCAGATGATGTCCAGCACCTACAGTGTGACCTAACCTACGCTCAGAGCTGTGCTGCAAACAGCTGGCACTGGGAGGAAAGCAGAGAATCAGCCAGAGCAAGGCAAGCCTGCTGTGCAAGGAGAGGACTGGAAAGCAGCTCCTGCTACTCTGACGCACTGCACAGACGTACGTGCAGGTCACAGTGAGCACAAGACAGGCTCCAACACACTGCTCACCCCTAGGGCCACAGGGATCCTTAGGAGGGGCCGTTCTCCTCCCAGAAACACGTTCTGGTGGAACGGACTACTGCAGAAGTGCTGTGAAGTGAGAGGTTTTCATGTTGGGAGGCAGGTAAAGAAGATGCTTGAGGGGAAAAGGGAAACAAAAATGACACATACATACTCAACATTATTTTTAACTCCTCAGCTAGGGTTTAGCTTGCAAATCCATCTCAAGCCACAAAACACTTCCCAGTCCTGCTGCACTTATTACCCTTAACACCTTAATAGGCCACTCAGTAAAAATTACCCATTGCAGGTGAGAAGGTGAAGAGCATTACAGCAAATTGCCCTCAGCAACATGCCAAAGCACCAGGCTCTGCACCTTCAGAAACGGAGCATGCAGCTCCCTCCCCGCTGACATGTTAAACCCAGCTGCAGCCAAGCCGTATGTGCCAAGGCTTTTAGCCCCAAGCCCAGGGGTGACTGCAGTATGGTGAAACGCAGCACCCTCCCCCTCTCCCAGCAGCCTGATCTGTGCAGGAGGCCGTGAGCTTGGAAAGACTGCCAGCCAGCAACACTACACCCCAGGCAGAAAATGCAGTCTATGCAAGGAATTCAGCCTTCTGAAACGGGCTTGCTGCTCTCTCCCACAGCGCTTTGTCCCCACTCTCCGTGTGCTCGTCCCTTTTGTATCTTTTACAATTATTAATAGGTATTTCTAAGATGGGGGCAACTACAGCCCCTACTGAGATCACATATACCACCCAGACGACCCTGTCTCTGAACAGCTCACCTCTGAACAGGCCAGAGGGGTGGGGATGGAAGGGAAACATGCACAGAAAGTCAGCAAAGCCATTTGCCACGGCCCGAGAGCGCAGTGGAGGCAGAGCCAGAACAGAGCTTGGTCTGCACGGCCATATGGCAGCACAGCACCTGTGCTGCCCAGCTAACCTGTACAGGGCTTGCTCCTGCCTCCTTGCCAATGCCAGTTCCCCACCTACTCTAAACAGCAGTGAAGCTTGCATCTGCAGACAGTCCAGAGCCTGTGCATTCATCTGCTAGAGGTTTCCCTGCCCAGCCTGGCTCTGCCTACAGTCACAAGCCTTCGCTCACCTATGTGCCTAATCCACAAAATAAACAGCAGAAAAATCCCTAAATCTCTAAAGTAAGAGTAAATCCCAGTCTGCTTTTCCTCAAATCCCAGACACATTGCATGTCACGGAGAAGAGACACTCTCCTTGTGGAGAACGGCTCACGAGAGCCCGTGTGTGTGGATTCCTGCTGTGGCCTGTCCCTCCAGGTGCAGCAAAACACCAAACCTCTCCTGCGCTCCCTGCCAGCAGCCACGCAACGCAGGCCCATTCCCTCCAGGCACAGCAAATGTCTTCATCTGACAGTCACAATTACTGTAATTTTCTAGAACCTCCCTCGCACAAAATGTTTAAGCTAAATTAACAGCTTTAACAAATCTTCACAAATGTAGTTATTAACAGGTAGAAAGCTACACCTTCCCACAACTAAAATAACGCCCCTGATATTTCCACGTGGGAGCACACAGGGCTCTGAGAAACCTGCAAACCTAATTCATCAGCCTGAGCAGCTGTTCACGCAACAGGCACGCTCACACCAAGAGCCATCACAGCCTCGCTCCTCCTCGTTTGCCACAGCCACCACTGCCATGGGGTGTGGATGGTGGGGTGCGGATGGTGGACTGTGGATGGATCCCCAGCTCAGGGAAGGAAATGAACTGCTTGTCAGAAGCACAGGCTGACGGCAGGGTTAATATATCCCACCTGCTGAAGACTTTTTGTTCTACTGCCCTGTACTGATCAGCAGTGCCTGGGGCCATCAGCACAAAGAGTAACTCCATCTACATGTAAACAGCTTTGGATAGACTACTGTATTCAGGGGGAGGGGGGGGAAAGGCCTTTACAATCCTCATTTTCACCAGCTGAATGCTAATGTAGCAAGTGCTTCTGCCCAACCCACAAAACAAATCGAAGGGAGAGATGCATTTCATTAATCGATTCCCTCGCTGCTCTCCATTCAGAAACGAATGTGTCAGGTGCGTGTGTGAGCCACAGAAGCAGCACTTTCCCCGTGCAGATGGTAATAATGGGAGACATATGAGTACGCACAAGGAGAGAGTTCACCTGAAATTCCCTGTTTCTGGGAGAAACCTAGAATGGGGTGGAGAGGTGTGTCACCTACATATGCTCCTCTAGATAAATCCAGGAGGAGGGAAGGGCAATTTAAGTGAGTCTCTCGGTTTTGAGATGTTTCCACTCTTCTCACTCATGAGACACCATACAAAAAACCCAGGTGCATAACAGAGGCACAAACCACTGCCACCAGGCAAGAGGCATAGTGCAAACTTCAGCACAAGTCATCTCTAAAAGGAAACATACCCTAATTCAGCGTGGCTGGCATTGGGGCAGGAGCAGCCAAATAAATCCTCCCGGATTAATGCTGCTTTTTCTACTCCAGTTATCCCATCTCCCCTGACAGTATCTGCATGCAGGATCCCTGACTCTATCTTCAGAGCCCTCAGGGGTCCCTTCACTTAATGAAATACTCAAACCAGCTATTTATCTGGCATTACAAATCACTGAAAGAAGGGAGCAGGAAGGATGGGTCACCAGTAATCTATGGGTGCCGCATGCTGAACATTTTCTGAGCAGAAAAGGAGAAAATGTTGCAAAGGTCAAAGATTTTCTCCTGATTGGCAAAAGCTTCACCTGCCATCAGGAGAGCTGGTTTCTACAGCAATGCTCACAGACCAAAACACATGCTTGGCCAGACCTGGACCACGCTGCCTGGGGATACCAGAGGCTAAATACATCACAGTGTAAAGTGGGTGTTAGGGCATCCACTCTGCATCTTCACCTACCACAGCTCTAAGCAAGTACAAAAGCACCTTGGCCCTGATGGTGCTCTGTGCAAATGCATTCATCAACATTTACATAAGTCACTGTACCAGAGAGAAGCGTTACTGTATTTGCATTATTTTCTAACCTCACTTATTTGGTAGGTCAAGGAATCATTTACTGGCACTCACAGACTTAAAATAGCTCCAGGAGCCGTTCCTGAATACAAAGGAATTTTATTCTTCAACTCTGCACAAAGATTCAGCAGTTCAGATCTTGGAGTGTTGTTCTCAGAGACCGAAACGAAAAACAGCCTGAAGAGCCCTTTCTTTCATCTCTTTCATTATAAGGAGATACTCACCTCATAAGACAGTCCCAACACCAAGTGGAGCCACAGACTCTTTGTCACGTAGACAGCCGTCTGTCCCAGCCTCCAAGCTGCTCTTCATTGTCTGGAATTCTCCTTGTAGTTCAGAGATTTGCACCATGCTGAGATGGGCTAAATCTGCCTGGAGGAACATCTGAGCAAACCCAGTGGCACCTACTGCATTCACCAGCTACTGAGGGAGCTACAGCTGCTTGACTCTGCCCTCCTCTTGCCACTCCTTGCTCAGCATCAAACTCCCCAAGTCCCCTCAATGCTCCTTCCCAAACTGCGCTGACTATTCACCAGGGAACCCAGAAGAGAGCAACCGTGACCTGGAGGCAGCTGAGCTGACGTGCACAGCCAAATCCGGTGTGTGAGACTTAGAGACTATTGCCAGAGCTGCCATCCTTTCTACTCAGGGCTATGACCTCCCCCCGGCAGCTTTCCAGTTGAACCTGCTCTCAGTTCCTTACAAAAGAGCTTTTGCAAGTCCTTGCAAGGCCAGACCACCCCGTCACAGCACGGCAGTCTGGAAAAGTATTTGATCAACTCTTGATTTGCACCAGGCCTAGCTCTTCAGGCTCAGCACCAAGAAATGGGACCGCAGGAGCGGAACCTTCAGATTAGCAAAAAGGTGTCAGAGAAGGTTACCCTGCCCTGCCTGCCCATTTCTGTTCAAATTACCCCTTCTGCGGTTCTGACATTGCCAATCCTACTCAAATGCACAGTTAGAAATTCAAGGACAAGACTAGCCCAGTAACCTGCATCAGAGAGGAGAGGCAGCCGTGGGGCCAGGAGCTCTGTCCTGCCCAGCCGTGGGAGCCTGGCGAGGTTTGTCAGACACAGAAAGAGATGATGGTAGAAGGTTGTCTGGGAGCACAAGTCCAATGCCACGGTCTAGTTTGAGCTCTTTGGGAGGGGAGGTTCTCTTTATAGGCATTTCAGAACATGCTGATGCACAAAAGTTCCCTTATCCAGAATCCCCAAGCACAATGCTCTCTCCCGCTGCATAATGCAGTTGAAAAGGGGGGTGCTGGACACATCCTTCCGTGCTGGGGACACACTGGCACTGAAGCATTGTAGAACTGTTTTGGCTTACCCGCTTTCCTCCCACACTGAAATCAGCAGCACTGTGCTTTAAGAAGGCATGTTTGGGAACTGACATTCAGTGCATCTGTTCCCACTGGGACCCTGGTACCTCCCTCAACTCCACCAAGAACACAGAGAGCCTCGACACCCCTGCTCACTGCAGTCACCAGCCTGGGCCCTCCTCAGATAAGTCGATTTGCCAAAAATTACGCTCCTGCTTTTCCACTACTCACTGTGCTGAAGGCAGAGCTAAGCTTTCACAAACAAAAGCCATCAGACGGGGAGACATCCAACATCCTGTCCATCAGGACCTCACAGCACAGAACAGGAAAGATCCCAAGGCCTCCCTCGGTGCATCAGTTCCCAGCTACGTTCACAGTCTTTATCATTTTCATAAGACCATATTCAGACACACTAAAGCTGTCAAAGTCACCAGACATTCCAAACGGGGAGAGCAGTAGGTGCCCCTAGAAGCCTGTTAAGATCTAAGGCAGCTACTGAGAGCAGGGACAAAGGGGAACTTGGACCACCTGAGTACAGCCTGGCTTGTTTCCAGTGTCTTTTGCCGCACAAGCGACCACCCACATTCACCTGTCCATCTCTCAGCGATTAACTTTTTTTATCAGTGTATCCACACTCTTCACTCAGGGTAGATCCTGCTCTGGACAGAATTACGGGCCACCCACTGCTACCTCTGGGGTGCGGACAGGATAAAGAGATCAGCACAGTTGAGGTGGGAGCACACAGCACACCAGTGTAAGCAGCCCCGTCCCAAACACAGCCAGTCCTTCCAGCTGTCCCCACACAAGTAACGTGGGTGCATTCCTGCACACACCATCCAGAGGTGACTCATGCAGAGGAAAGGTGGTGGGTGCTTTTTCCCCAACCACTTCCCCATCACCTGGCCCAGGAGCTTCAGCCAGTGCTCACAGATTCAGGGCAGTGCTCCTTTTCTATAGAATCAGAGAATCACAGAACATTGTGAGTCGGAAGGCGCAAGGACCATCAAGTCCAACTCCTGTCCCTGCACAGGACAACCCCAAATTCACACCATGTCTCCAAGGGCCTTGTCCAAGTGCTTCTTGAATATCGCCAGGCTGGTGCCGTGATGCCTCCCTGGGGAGCCTGTTCCAGGGCTCCACCATCCTCTGGGGGAAGAACCTTTTCATAATACCCAACCTACCCCTCCCCTGGCACATGTTCCTGCTACATCACTGGGGCAACAAGCCCATCATAGCCTTGGCCAGGAGAGCCAGAGCTGTCATAGCCAGACCTCCACAGCCACCTCCCCAGGCAGAGGGTGCTGCACTCAGGGCTGTGAATCGCGTTCTCTGCAATAACAAGTGCTGTCTTTTGGAGTGTGGCAAGGGTCCTGTTTTTAATTCATGGCTGATGGCACTTACCTGGGAGAGTTACACAGGGTGTTATCAGTGCGATAACAGAAAGACACCACTGCTTATTTGTGGACTATCCCAAATCCCACCTACACATGATTAGTAGAATTTCTCTTCATAGATGCTTCATCTCAAACTCTCAGGGAGGCAGATGGTCTGTATAAACACCAGGAGGGGAAAAAAAGAAAAACAACAAAAAAACCCGCAACACTTACTTGAAAATCTGACTGCAGCCGTTTGACTGGTGACAGCCCCTAGGGAGCTGTGAGACACGCAGGAGTAATTACCCTCAGCACCAGCCCTCTCAGGATATTTACTGTCCTTTGCCACAGCCTGGGATGAGATGAAGAGCGATCCATTCGGAAGCACGTGGAGATGTTCCTGCTCCACTAATGGAAACCCATTCTTCTTCCACGTGATATTGATCGCCTGCTCAACAGGGGCCAGGTTACAGTCCAAAACCACGACTTGCTTTGGCTCCAGTATCACTTTTGCAGGACCGGCACTACAGCTCAGCTCCAGAGAATCCCCTTCCGACAGCCTCCCTGCAAAGAAAAGACAGCATTGCAGTGGGAGTTCCTTTCCTTGGTTAATCACATCCCGGTTTTACACAGCAAAGCAAGCACAGTTCTCCATGAGTGTGGCTGGAGATAATAGGTGAAATTCAGCCCCGTTAGGTGTCCAGCACCTCCTGTTAAACTTGTGCACTACATTCTCCATCACACATCCTTGGGGCTGCAAACACAACCTGCACCATCTCTGCCACTCCCAACGGTGCCCAGCAGCCACCCCTTCTATCCACACTTGCTTTTTCCACAGGAGAGGCCAAGGCCCCAAGATCTAGACAGCAAAGCAGCAAACTCCTTCAGAGGAGATGTAGGATGGGTTACAACACCCTCGGGGGAACTGGCAGTAAGAGCTGGAGCCCAGCTGGGTACCCATAAACGCAGCATCTGCTGCTGGCGTTCACGTACCCAGAGACTCATTTCAAAGGAAAGCCAAAAAAAGAATGGCTAAAAACGTGACCTGCCATCTGAGCGTTTTATCCCATATAGCTGGATCCAGAACGAGAGTGCACGGATGCATTTTCCCCACTAGAAGAGGAAGGATATGGAAGCTGCAAATGGACAGTTACATCGTGTAGCTGCCCAGAAGATGCCCTTAGGCAACCTGCCTGCTGCAGCCGGAGGCCGGAGCAGTGACCGGCAGCAAGCTAAGCTGAACAGGTTTCGGTCTGGCCAATTTCCAAACCCACAAACTCGTAGGAGAGCTCCACCTCTGAAACAAGGCTCAACATTTCCTAAAAGAATATTGCCATTAATAAAATGCATTTGCCGTTAGAGTTCTCCAGAGACACTAAGTCAATGTTAGCTGGCAGCGCTGCTTCCACACACCAGCAATTTCAATCTCTGCTGTGCTCAAACCATCACCATCCACTCTTTTTATGGCTCTGCTCCAAATTATTTTGTCACTGCTCCAATCAGAAATGTTTCCTGCCTCTATAACAAGTTTATCAACACTGGATATGAACCACATGGCTCCCTGCCCGTCTCCTATCGCAGAAGGCTACAGATTAATTTTATAGGAATTCAAACACCCTATTAAACCTGCTACTACCTACTGCTGATAAAAGGGCTGCATTTTAAAAGAGCGTGTGTTAAGCATGCAATTAGGGGCAATGACACGCAAAATTACACATGCAGGGAGATGGAATTATTTTAAGGCGTGTGCCGGAAACTGCAGGTGCCCATGAAAGGAAGGGCCTAACCCTGCCCACGCATGGGGCTCATTTGGTGCCCACCCAAACCTGCAGGCGTGGGAACTTGTCACATATGCCGTCGCTGCTGGTTTGCAAATGACCACCAAGAACTTGTTGTTGGCCAGCTATGTCCCTTCAACGGCAAGAAGGCTACACAAGAATCCTACCCATCTGCTGCCTGTTCACTACCACCGTTATGGGACAGAACAGACCCTGCCCCAAGCACTGACATCTTCACTAGGACATCCAGGGGACAATCTCCCAGGCTGCAAAGCCAAACCCCAACAGGATGCAGAGATGCCCACTTCACACCATGCTATGCAGCCAGCGCAACAGCCAGGTGCTGTACTCCACGATGGAGGGGCAGCTACCACCAACACAGAGCTACTTACAAGTCCCTGGATTTAGGGTTTTCCCACACAGATGCTTCCACTCTGAGCAGCAGACGTCATCAAGCTTCCAGCGCGCACACACTGCAAAGTAATTTCTGGATTTGTCAGCCAGCCCAGCCCTGGCAGATTCCTTGCTGCCCGGCCCCTCAGGCCAGGGAACAAGCTGAGGAATGCCACTACGCAGGGACTGCCACCAAATGCCCTCCTGTAAGGGCAATTCTGCCTGTTCATGTCTCCTAGGAAAGATTAGTTCTTCAAGGATCACAGCAAGCTACAAAACTCACTCACTAGAAGTAGGGGAACACAAAGCTGAAAGGCTGCCCCAGACGCTCTGGAAACACACTGCCACTGGAAGCCTTCCATCCAAGACAGTCAGTACAGAAAAAGCTATATGAAATAAGGAGGAATAAAGCACAGAGCAAGTCACCAGCAAACATGTGCAAAAGGCGACACGGCCAAACACAGGAGAGGGTTAACAGTCTGAGCCTGCAGAAAACTCAGCTGAGCCAAGGACAGGAGGCACACTCAGAGCCACAACACTGTTGTGAGAACCCCC
Source organism: Phalacrocorax aristotelis (assembly GCF_949628215.1). Taxonomy (NCBI): domain Eukaryota; kingdom Metazoa; phylum Chordata; class Aves; order Suliformes; family Phalacrocoracidae; genus Phalacrocorax; species Phalacrocorax aristotelis. Next base: position 52,410,782 of record NC_134282.1, read on the forward strand.
ATCCACGGAGAAGCAGCAACCCAGACATTTCTCTGAAGGGATCTCCTTGTAGCAGCTGCTCCTGGCAGCATGTCACACTGGGCTTAGTCGGCCTGTCTGTACACACCACCTCCAGGGAGGGAGGGCTGCTAAGGCAAAGGCTGAGGCACATGATGCAGAGCTTATTTCAAAAGATGTTCAAACTTTGCTGGCTGAAGCCTTAATCTTCTGCCTTTCCTTAAATGCATGGTCTTTAGAAGCACAAGTAGAAACTGAGGAGACAAGGAATTTACGCAGGTCGCAAGTCAGTCCCCTTAACCAATGGCTCCAGATTTCTCTTTGCATCTTTCCCCTTGACTCCTCCTTTACATTCACCGCCAGCAGCAACACATCAACATGCCTCGGACTGCTCTTGTGCAGCACCAGCATCATGGGCACCAACACTGCCTGTGCCTACTCTTACTCTCCTTCGGTACCGACCCTCCCGTTACACAGCAGGGCTGGGTGGGCACAGCCACATGGAATCAGTTGGCTCTGTGTGCCAGGCATCCCACATGCCCCTTGTGGCCGCACACACGGGCTCTCCTCCCGCCTCCAGATTCTTCATGGACTCCTGCTCCACGCCAGGCGTTCCTGTTCATCACTCAGGGAAACAGCCCATGTATCTGTCCTATTTTCTATTTTCTTCAGACAGCAATTAAAATGGCATTTTGCTGAAAATACTCCTCCTCTTCGAAAGGTGAGGCACAAGGGGACAGCTGGCTGGCTGGCTCAGGCATCCTGGAATAGAGCAGAGATCTGCACTGCAGCTTCCCACGCCAGCACAGGTCAGTAAGCAGTGATTATCATCTTCCCAAACTTCAATCCCTTAAAAATTAACTTAACCTGCTTGCAGCGGAGTATGAACAGACAGCTCCGTACTCTGCACCATAGCAGAAGTGTTTGCTTTTTAAAAACATGTGATGATATTTCTATACCCCTAAATATCACCCAGCTCTTTTCCCCAAAGTCAGAACCTATGTGGATCCAAGCTTCTGGTTAGTATGCTAGAGGAAAAAGGGCCAGTTACAAACCTCAGCACTGGACTGCAGAGCTCACCCACGCCAAACCCGGCAGCCTGGTTCAGGTCCCACTCCGCTATACCACGAGAGGAGAAATGACCATTGGAAGGAAATGCTTTTGAAACTGGACTTCACAGGTGACTGTTCTGCCACAGCCCAGGAGCACGCTCACCAGAGAACATGCTAACACCAGGAGCAAAGGATCCTCCACGAGCAACCACAGTGGTCTGTTTCTGTCATCAATACTTGGTGCACTTGCCAAGCTGGCCATGACAATACCATCTCACTGAATATTGACAGGAGGAGGTTGCCGCCTTTCATGCCCTCTCGCCAATAAACACCTGTTGCACATCATCTTTAAAGAGCAACAGTCACTCCCTTCCTGGAAACCTGTTCCAGCCACATAATCCACCTAGTAACAGCAGAAACCATTTAGAAGCAACCAACCTCCAGGGTTTCAGTACATTTCTACTTGCGTCTAATGCATCGCCAAGCGATGCAGGCTCCACGCGATGGTGAGAGCTCGTGACCGTACCCAAACCACTGCCGTTTATTCCAGGAGCACCAAAAAAGTTTCTAGACCAAGTAAAAACCGAGATGTACTCAGAACCCTCAGGGTTCAAACTGAGCACCTGGCAGAAGATCATGACAAGGTCAAATGCATGTGACAACCCATCGCTGTCTGTCACTTAACGCAGCCCAGGGAGGCTTCCAGCTGGTCAAATGCAGACCCCAACAAACATCAGGCTGCTCTGACCTGTCCCAGATCATCCAGCCCTCCTTCCTGCCCTTTTGACCCTAAAATACTGCAGATTTTTGGGGACAGGCCATTTGCACATACAAAGGCTGGAGCAGCAGGGGCCAGGACCTGGACCTGGCATTGCAAAAAGCCCCACCACGAGTCTTGTCCTAAGATGTTCACAGAACTGTATAAACACTCCCTCATGAAGGAAAAAATACCTTCCAGGCTCTGGAAACGTAGGAGGAGGTCTGGTTCAAAACACCACACTAAATTAGCAAGCCTGACAATGAGATAAAAGCCCCTTCAAGGGAAAGGATCAGAAGAGAGTAAAATTACTTCAAGTGAGATCAAAGACAAATGAAATCAGGAATGTTAAGTGCTTACAGAAGCTGCCGACTATTTCCAACCTCCATTCTTCATCGTATAATGACAGAAATGGATACGACCCTTTTTAAACACACAGCCACACGCTCGTGCAGCCTTCTGCTCACCTTCACCCTCTCACCTGCCGGAGGTCATGCTGTAATGTAGTGAAGACTACCCAGAACAGCCATTTGCCTCACACAGCAAATATAGCTACTCCAACAGACATCGATAACACAGAGGTGAGCTTCTGAGTCAGATGCCAGAAGGTCTTTCCACCTATCAGTTCAAGGCAGGTGTTTCACCTACAGATCTGTGTTTTGGAGCTGGACTGCTTTTTGCCTTTGGCTCCTCCTGGATGTAGCTTCAAGTATCAAAGCCTGGCAGAACTGGAAGTTTTCAGCTCCTAAATCTCTAAATTGAGGCCAGGGAGCCTCATACAGCATTGCCCTATGGTAGGCAACGTCACATGTACATTCAAAGCAGGCTTTTACATCACAGCATGCAAAACCACCTGCCTACCAATGACCCAGAAACAACCCAGTGCATCTGAGAACATCTCAAACTGCTTCTCTGAGGGAAAAGGGGCCAAAAGCAAAGCAGTGGGTTGCAAGGAGAGAGAAACAGTGCAGTCTGTGCCCATCCAGTCCCAGGTAACCAACAGAGTTCACACTAAACTCCACTAAGCCCAAACTGCTGAGCTATTCCAAGGCAGACAGCAGCAGCTTTTGAGGTTATAAATGTATGTGCAAATACACACTTACATGTAGATATATACCACAAACACGTGCGTTCACATACACAGAGTTCTGGAGGAATGCAGATGCATTCAAACGTAGAGCATGCCCCGAAATGATGGGTCTTTGATGCAGCAAGTTAAAAGCATTTTGTTCCCATGAAAATTATGTTTTCTGACCTGGCCCTGCAGCGGTATTTTACTCTCTCCTGTGCTGCTAACCCCTAGGCTACACTATGCACAAAAACAGCCCAGGAGAAAGATGTTCTTTTTCTCCCATATATTTCCTCACTTCCACCAGCCAGCCATCCACTGCTGGTGTCCAGGCCCAGAGAAGTAAATTAAAAAGTCTCCTGTTGAGTGGCATAAAAAACGGGGCGTTTCAGATGAACAAAGACTGTAAAATCTTCAAGGCACAAAGCTGTCCTCTGCTCTCCAAGGCAGCACAGCCCCTGCCAGCGGCAGGCTTTATTCCAGATCCAAAGCAGGCACCTGAAAATCCACATTAACCCATCCAACATCTCCCTTCCCAAATCGTACATCCCAACATACAGCCAAAAGCACTCTTATAATCTCCTCTCCCTGACATCAAATGGAGGCAGGAATAGCCCAACTTACCACTGAGCAAAGGGAAAAAAGAATGAATTCTCCTGGTTTTGTAGTTTCAAAACTATAAATGACCAGGTAAGGTGTGAGCTAGCAACACAGCAAGGTTTGACAGATTCCTGACAATGCAATTACTTGGTTAGAGTTAAGACCCTCAGAGCAGCGTTTTCACATCCAAGACACACAATGCTCTGAGCTCACAGATCTGCTGAGAACTTGCACTCCATGGCTGAGAACAGCACAAAACCCCACTTGTCTCCTGGTACATAGGGTTATTTCCCTTCCCTGAGATTTAACCACTTAAATCAAGGAGGAAAGACCTAGACAAGGGAGATGCTTGTTCTGGTGAAATTTTGGCTATCAGCAGTAAACACGTCCTTGAGCTCTGTTACACAGCACGAGCAAATAAAAGGTTACTGTTCAACAGGAGACAAATGGCTTTGTTCGGAGGAGGATGAGTTGTGTTTTAGTAATTACTATAAAAACAAAACATACAGGCATAAACCAAAAGGGATGCATTTCTGTGCACTGGCATCTATGCTGCTTTGTTTTTGTACAGCACCTAGCGCAACTGGAATCAGCTGATCCACAATCTCAGAGCAAGGTCCATGAATAAGCTCACTGCCAGCTCCCGAATGGCACATCACCACATGGACACACAGCTCTGCCATGCTGGTTCAGATGGACGTGTGTGTCCCAGCTCCAAATGCAGCACTACCATTAACTCAACAGATAAACCCATCCCAGTTACGCAGCACAGCTCAGCCTCTTCTCTGGCTGGTCTGAGGAGAGCCCCAACAGCTCCCCATCACAGCCACAACCTTGTCACCAACCAAGCCACCACCCAAAGGGGCTGCCCTAAAAGCAGACAGAAGGGTAGTATTTGGGGGAGATGCACCTATCTTCTCTTCCACAAACCGAGTCAGCTGGGGAAGACAAAGAGATTTAAGCACATACAAGATCCCAAGGCACAGTCATTCCTACAAACCCCAGCCCATTCCTACGAACATCCAGCCCAGCAATTACAAGGCTTAGACCTTCACTTCAAGGCAGGGAAGGCCCATCTTTAGCACAGCTGAGTTAGGCCCCAGGATCAGCTCAAGGACAGGACCCAGCCCAAAGCAGCTAAACCACCAACAGCTTCCAGTCCCTTCACGCAAAAACCCTCAAACACTTCCAGCCCAAAACAAATAAAGTTGCACTGAGCCAGACAGGACCCTTTACAGCCCAGGCCTTGGGAGATTAATACTTCACAGAGAGCAAAGTACAAGGGTTTCCAATCTGACACACTTCCAGAGCTGACATCACTTCTAGTTCTTGGCAGCTGGAGATTTTCCTGGGGAGCTGCTGTTGTGCTGCAGGTCCCACAGCCTGGAGCCTGGCCAGCGCGTTTCCTATTCCACACACATCTGGCACTTTGGAACTGGCTTGTGCACCTTGCAGAGCTCCAGCCAAAGAAAACCTTCCCAGGAGCAAGGAAAGCGGCTCAGACGAGGCAAGCAGAGTGCTCAGTCATCGTGTGTGTTCTGCGGGTTATCAGGCAGTAAGAGGAAAGGGCTTCTCTCTCCCCTCCACATCCCGCAGGAGGTGGCAGGAATTCAAACTGCAGTTGAGGCTCTGCACTGTCGCCTGTCTTAATTTATGTATTTATTTTGGATGCTGAACTCACGGAACTCAACAGCGCAATTAATCTCATTTAATCGGGAGTGAACAGCACTGAAGAAAAACTTGAGTTACTACTTCCAAAGGGTTTTCCTACCTCTCAGCAAGCCAACTACTGTGCCATTGTTCTGCTCGACACAACCTTCTGCTGATGCTCTTCAGACACCCTTAGAGCCGTAGAAAATCTTTACGTTCTCATTGTCTAATTCAAAGAGCGACCATACTTCAGTGTGTCCCCATTAAAGCAGCACAAAGCCCTCTTTCTTCTTGGAAACTTTATGCATTGACAATTAAAAGTCAATAGCTTGGTTTCAGCCTGTTTTTAGGGCAACTGCACTTGGCAAGTGGTGACCCAGAAAGAAATCTGGACGGAGATCTCTGACAAAGCCTGCATTCTGGGTGCTCAGCAACATCAGCATTGAAAGCAGGACCGGAGCAGCTCTGGGGTTGGAGCACCCAACTCCCGTGATCTCTACAGAACAGGAGGCTGAAAGAGGAGCTAGGCACCTAAATCCCCTTGTGCATCAGGTCTTCAGCCTCCCCACGCCACAAAAAATCAGAAAACATCCTTCCACTCAACCGTAATGAGGCCTGTGAGATGGAGGGGTCAAGATTCCTACATTCCCTTCCCAGTTACCAGACGTTACTGGAACTTTCTGCCTTGTAATGGCAACGCAAACAAGGTAAGAATAAGAAAATTACACCTTCAGCCTCCATTTAGCCTCTCTGGAACAGTAGGCTCCTAAAACTATCTCCAGGGCTGAGGGAAAGACCATTTTATTAACACCTGATAGCCATGCACAGCAGAGAGGTGCCAGTACTTAGCAGTGCTTGCCAGTGGAAAGCAGGCCTTATCCTAATTCTGCATATAAGCAAGCTAGATGGTTTATTTAATAATGCAGCATCTCCCACTGCTTCAGAAATATTTATCCAGCTGGCAGCAAGGGACTCTCAGATCATCCCCTGTCACTAAGCAGATCCCAGCCTTTCATGAGCAGCTGGGTGCCAGACTGGCACCACATGCAGCAAGAGACTGCAGTCAGACACTGTCACACTGTCCCCGCGTCAAGGGCAGGGTACGATGCCACGCCAGGAGCGATCCCCTCACACCCCGCACAGAGCCAGCTGCAGGGTCCCTCGCGTCCCAGTACACGTGGGGAGCCAGGATGAGCGCTGGCAGGGCAAGTTCAGCTCTATCCACACACAGTCCAGTGGAAATGCCCTGGAGCTGGCTGCCACACACAGGCTTGACCAGTCTTAACAGCTACAGACAGCTCTAGAACTGCATTTTAGACAGAATTACTTTGTAATATGCTCTCAGAGTGACACACGTTGCTCTAAAGCTTTAGGAGGGTCATGGTCCAAACACCCTTCTGAGCAAAGTGTTGCATGACAGCAAATACACTTGAGCCCTACCGACTGCATCTGTCCAAGCAGGTGAGCTGTGCACCCCTGGAAAGGCCAAAAGGGAGCCCAGTTACTGCAATAAGACCAGTGGAGGGAGTATGCTGCCAATACAAAAATACCCCCTTCCTACAGCTCTACTTCACTTAATTATAAAGATCTTTGCATCTAACAAATCTTTACGAGGCTTTGTGGCTTTGGGACATCGATCCAACCCATTCATTTCACAGTGGTCCATTATTATATTTTCACATGTATACAAAGTCCTTCCATTTAGAAGTTAAATTAATCATAATTTATCGATTTGTTGTAGCATGCTCCAAATTCAACTCTCCCTGAAGAATGATGCTGGGCAAGAGCCTCTTCTCTTTGTTCTGTTCAAACCCCCAGTTAAAAACAAGAGAGCAGAAGGGATGTTATGAAAGAAACATTATCTAAAACACGTGCAATGCCACATTAGTTTATAGGCCATACCTGAAAAGCTTGATATTATCTAGAGCTGTAATTAAGGTAAATAGGTTAATAAATAGACTCACATAGATAAAAGCAAAGGCTGCCAAAGCCCTGGGTAAATTAGTATCTTTGTGTATAAATATAACATACCAGGCATCAAGGAAATAAAACAGCTGAAAAGGTCTCTCTCTAAGTAGTTTCAAAGACCGTTCTGATGCTCCTAGCTCTGAAACCAACTGCAGCTGCTCATTTCAGCCACCCAAGACCATCAGAGTCACCAACCCATGGCTGTAGTAACCCTGGAGACTCCAACTCAGTAAAGTATCAACTGATTTCTAGGAAGGACTAAATGCTCTCATGCTTCTGTACAAGCATCAGGTTTGCCCAAGCATCTTACCTGCATCTACAGATTATTCCTACCAGACAGGGATAAACACAAAACTAGCTCTCAGGATTGAGTTCCGTTTCACTGAGATGTATTTTATCCTGACATATCCTCTGCAAACGGTCCAGAAAGATGAAACAAATCAATAGCAGTAATAATTTATTCATCATGTTGAATTGTCAACAGCAATCGTAACAGTAAAGTGCTTGACTCTTTCACGAAGGTTAAACCTTTGATTTTTGCCTCTCTGACCCCAGAAAGGCTTCTGAAACAGCAGCTGAAGTCTAGAGCAGGCCAAAATCTAGTTTTGTTAAACTCAGCCTTTTTCAGGTCTTCTCCCGAGGGTGCCTCTCACTACTGAAAGCAGAACAGGGAGAGCTGTCCCTGTATACAATAATATCAGCACTAGCATCGCTTGCATCGACGGATGCTTATTTTAAGTGCCAAAGTGACTTAAACACTAAAATCGCTGAAAACCTCTTCACAGTCCCCCACAATGCCAGACCCAGGGGCTGAGCTGTTTCTGTCCCCTCCCCACCTGCTCCACACCAAGTACACACCACACCAAACTTCAGGCTTCGCTCTATAAACATCTCCAAGGAAGCCTCCATCTCCTAGCTGTCATCTCTGCCTTCTTAAAAGGCCAATGAGAAACAGCTGACACTATCTCTGCAGAAGCTGCTGCAAGCACACGATGCATGGGGAACTCAGGACAGAGCCTTGGGTTTGCATTCATGAATTTACAGTGTAGAGGCATATTAAAATTACAAGCTTGAACAAGCGCACTGGAACAATAACACATCAGAGTCCTGTAATTGGGCCCTGAAATACACTTAGTGAAAAATACAGACCAGCTGCAATGTTGGAAGTGCTCCTAATGCAATCCAAGGTAATTATTGGTAACAGACCATCAAACAAGTGCATTAATATGCTCTGATCAGAGAGAGAATCAGATGGACAGTCTGGCACAGCAGCTTGTACCTGCAAATTATGTAAATAATTTGAAAGAGCAAAGCTCCAAAGCCGTAGAAACACTAACTCTAATGAAAGTTATTAAATGCTATTTTTGTTATCTGCTGGTGTTAACATTAGAAGGCCCATTTGCCGCGGTGACTGTAATTTTGCTGCTGAGCAGTAGTGCAAGCTGAATAAGCCTGATATTTGCCGTTTTAAAGGACCGCATCATGCTAAATGACCGGCTGAGATTTGCATGATTTCATAGACAACATTTAACACATAACTACTTCCTGCATTTTTCACTAATGTTGGAAAGGAAACCCATTCATTTTGCTTTTGTTAGATGAGAAGTTCCTCGTTTTATTTCATGCATCATACACACGTTTGATCTGCAAACAAGATCTCCTGTTACAGTCTTACCTCTTTTTGCACTTAGAATCACAGAATGTCCTGAGTTGGAAGGGACCCGCAAGGATCATCAAGTCCAACTCCTGAACTTGAACTATTTAAGTTTAGCATGTTTTTAGGATACGCTTTCATCTCTCCATGACTGAGAAAACTAAAAGAATGCAATATGACACATGCTTTAGTATTATGCCTCTTGAGAATAGTCACTTTACTAGAAACTAGTATTACCAAATAAAATACACAAAGGTCCTTTGCCTGTGGGCTACAGTTAAAACTCTGAGTATATTTTGTAGCATTTTTCTCCTGGGTTAGTGGCTTTGTATATTCCAAAGATACAAACATAAACACATTAAAAATGGAATAATGTTCAGCTCCTACAGTGAATAGTTCATCTGTCAGTTCCTCACATCGTACCCAATTTCAAACCTTGGGAAAAGTCAACACACAGAGGAGTGAAACACTGTCCCCACTGCAGGTCTGAAACTAGCACCCAAACTTCCCAGCAAATAAATCCCTCCCATCCCCTCTACCAGACAAGTCTTCAGCATTTGTAATCAAACTTTTATAGGCAAAATGCAGCGTAAAGCTCTGGAGCAAACTGACAGAGGATATCATGCCCCTCCCTCATTTCAGAGGCCTCCAGACACTTGAGCTATGCTTTGTAATTCCCAAAGAAAAACAACACCTGTAATCTTATTTTTTTCACATTGCAAGGCTGAGCCACCCCAGCTGAGTGGGTAAATATTAACCCTGTGATAAGCAGCCTGAGGTCGCAAAGCAGGGATGGCTGCTTGAGCTATGCTTAACAAGATGGACACGCTTCCAGCTTGGAGGACCCAAAGACTCACCCACCCCCAAGGCGCAGGCTCAGACCTGATGAGAGCCAGCGCCATCCCCAGTGGATTTCACAGCCTGGTTCATTGTCCATTTTGCTTCCCAGGTGGTCAGCCGCGTCGTGTGTCACCAAGGACAGCAAGAAAGCTTGGCAGCAAAGGAAAGAGGAAGAGCGTGTTACACGGAAAGGAGGACACAAGCCCTTTGACTCTGCCCTCGCTCAGGTATACGAGGCCTGTGCTTCCAAGCGTCAGCTTGGCCCAACAGCCCTAACTCACCCACCGTGGCAATATGCAAAGAAGGCAGGCGATGACAACAGCTGCTCTAATTTATTAGTTGTCTCTGTTCACGTTCACCAACCCTGCGCTACGACGCACTGCTCCATTTGCAACCAGGCGGAAACAATGAGCGTCACTTGAGGCAGCGGGAGAAAGACTTCTTCATCACATGTACTTTCCCCATCACAGGCTCCGCTTCCAGTTGTCTTGCCTGTCATTAAAAGGAACTTACAACACGCTGCTGAATGATGTACCGTAATCAATACCAATAGCCATGAGAGCCCCTGAAAAGGATGTGGAAGTACAGCTCAGCAGCAATGTTTAAGAGTGCAGGATACCACAGACCAGAACAGTCCCAGCTCTCCCAAGTATTTCCACTATTTACACTGAGATCAGAAAATTAAAATGATATTTTACGCTTAATGGTTCGAACAAGACCTGTGAAGTCCTTCTCTCGGTCCCATTTACAACACAAACGCCAATGACAGAGCAGCAGATGGTCAGAAACACTCCCCTAGAATATTCAGGCGATTCAACTTGAATCTGTGCCCAAATCATTTAACTTTAATGGATTCTTTCATTAACAACCAAAGAAAGGGAATATGGTTGCCAGGACATTAAAATCACTTTTTCAATTATACTGTTATAAAATCGAACAAATTAGCTGTAATTCTTAGCTGAAGCCTAAATGGAAGCGCGACTTTATGAAAGAAATGAAAATTGATTTGGATTAGTGGGCATCAAGTGCTTTTTAAAAATTAACAAGATTCTTATGACTTCATAGCATGGATGGATTAGCTGGAGGTTTCACTGCCCTGCACTTGCTACCTGCCAAGGCACGGCAGCTGGCTTCACAGCATTTGTTACAGAGGGTTTTAATTAGACTAAGGGAAGAGGATGCAAGGATAGAAGCTGGAAACAAAGTTCTGGATAAGCTGGGTGGTGTCTGAATTCACCTTTTGGACCCAGCCCAGCAGGGTCCTGGCAAAAAACGGGAAATCAGAACCTCTAAGCTTTAGCAGAATAAGGACTGCAGGCTCCACTATTTTGCTTGGGGTGGTCTTGCTAAAAGATCCAAGGCAAAACTGCACTGGATTTTGCTTCACAAACACAAAAATCAAGCTCAAGATGCTCACTGCAAAGTGCACACAACCTTAATGCAGGCTATAGAAAAAAAAAAAAAAAAAAAGACAAACCACACAAAACCAAACCAGGTAAGGCAGGTAAGGATAACAGCAGAAAGAGCAATTCATAAAGGAGCCGTAACATTGGCCACCAGATGCAAGATAACTACAACACAGAGCACTGGGGTCACACTAGAAAGGAAGAAAAATGGCCTTTAGATTGTATTTTATGAGCTTAATGAAAGAGATGTTCACTGAATGCAACTTGCATTGAATCTACTGACCAGGAACTCTAAGATATATTTTAGAGAGCCAACCTCCTGCCAGGGAAGGTAGTGATTTGGAATTGCTGCCCAGAAAAAAAGAGGCTGAAAACCAAGCTGGAGACTTTTATACCTGCACTGAACAAAGCCTTTTTTACTTTTTCTTTTTCTTTTTTTTTTTTTTTTTAAAAAAAAAAGGCACCACTGGGAACAACCCTGTTCTGACCCCTGCAAGATGGATGGGATGTTCTAGCACACATGCTCCACCGCGAACACCTCCAGGACGATGCACTGCTGAGAGCACCTGGAGCTGGCAGAACTGGCCTCTCGGTAAGGTAAATACAGCAGAACATTTCAAAACCATGTTCATGAAATCTTACAACACAAAGCACTTCAGATGACTCCCCTTTACGAGTCAGCATTTCATATTTAGTTATTTCTACTCCTTATTGCAACACAGTGGCTGACAATTTGCATGAGTAAAGCTAGCTTGAAAAGCTAATCTTTCTTTGGACAATCCTGAATATTACTTCTTTGCCATAATTTTTCTGGTTTGTCACCCCATACCTGCCTTTCAGACATGCCACAGGGTATGATTTTCCAATAAACCAAGAAGAGCTGTACCCTTTGAGCCAAGCCTTGTATTGTAATTGCTGCGGGTCTCCCATGCGATTCTTAGCAGGTTCTGTATTTAAGAAAACAGGAGAACACATTTTAATCCAGAACCTTTTGAGCTCCACGTGTCTTGGAGTTCTTTTAATGATCTAAAAATCTGGGCAACCTCTGGTTTTCTGTAATAACTAATGGCAAGATTTGGCCTAGTAGGCTAGCATCTATATAGGCAAACATAACACGCACGACCAAGAGCTTTATCTCATCTAGGGTAGTGATCTGAAAAGCCTGGAGTCAGAGTGCTTTAAAAGGACGCCCTGAGATAAGACTATCACTGATGGTGATCTTTCTGCCAGGCAAAGCCAAATGGGCTTCTCCAAACTGACACTGTAGGCTGAAGGTGACTTAAGCAATGTCCTTTTATTTTTGCATCACTGCAACAGCATAGGAACACACACACCTCAAATTACTTCTTTGAGTAACTTTGAGCAACAAAGTGCTTCTGCTGAATGGCAGCAAATGCCAGGATAGGGAACAGTAATTTCCAGCCAAAAGCATAGGAACCTCCTGACCCAAACTGCCTGACCCAACCAACCAGCATGGATAAACACATTCAGCTGTACCTGTGAAATCTGGCCTCCAGCCTCACACTACTCCCAGGCAGAAGCAAGCAGAAAACTGGCACTTCTCACCACACTGTACACACACCAGCACCTTCCTGTCCATCAACTGTGATTTAAGAGTACTTACGGGGACTTCTGAATATCCATTTTGACTATTGTCTATGAGAAGAAGCTTACTATTACCATAATTATTAGTAACAATTATACAACCATTATATATGTTAATATATGTCAACAGAATAAGAATATTAATATATTCTCTACAGGGTATTCCACAGAATTAATGACATCTAGTAATGAGCCTAACCTCTCTGACATCTTGCTTATTTCTAAGCAAGCTACTAAATTCACTGTGCATCTGCTCAGGCAGTGCACTGTCCTGCAACTAACTCAATACCTGTAGGTCAGAAGTACACAAAGGCTGATGAATAGAGGTTTGTGCCTTGCTTGGGGCCGTGATGGAAGAGGGAGACACACACTTGCTCCTGCTACCTGTGTTATCAAGCTAGTACACTCTACCTCAGGGACAGGCAGCTCTGAGCAGCCAAGTCTCAAGCCACCCCAGCTGTCTGCTGCAGGGAATGCCAATCAGTTCCCGAGAGTTCTCTGCCATTGCTGTATCAATTCACATATATCACAGGGCTGTCCCTGTCTCCAGTCCCACCTCCCCTCAAAGACCTTCAAGCCTCGCAGTTCTGCAAGTTCAAGGCAAGTCCAGGGAGGCTGCTGTTCACAACACTGTTTTGCCAGTGGTCTTAGCATGCAGGGCTTCCCACCCTCCGACACCTTCCTCGGGTGCCAAGGAAAGAGAAATAACCTCCCTCCAATGGCCCGGGAAAGAAATCACAGGGCAGTCCTTAAGATAGTGAAATATGTCCCCAGGATCCTCAGAGCCAGGCACTGTGAGTACGCCATTGGGGTAAACGAGGTAACTTTTGTTTTATTTTGCATCCTACCCCCTACACAAGTTGGGTCCTGGAGAGAAGGGGTGACTCAAGTCATTTCAACAGCAGACCCTAAAAGCCTTCATTCTAGTGCAGTGAAGTCAACAGCAAAATTCCCACAGACAGAGCAGAGGATTTAGCCCTAGAGAAGTTCAAAACAAAAGCAGCATCTGTGACTCACCCCTGAGACCCACTGCACAAACCAGTGTAAAAATTACATTCACGTGGACCTGATGCTGCCTCATGGAAAATGACTCCAGAGCCTTTCTGCTTGCAGATCCCACCCCAGGCACGCTTCTCGTCCTCTTTTGTTCTTTATAGAGTACTTACATAGAAACAAGAGCTCCATTTCTCAGCTGCTCATTTCCTCCTGCTGTCTATCCTTCCCCAACAGACAGAAGACAGACTTTACAGGGAGCCTGTTTTCATGCCAATAGCCCCGAATGAGGGCTACAGAAGAAGAGAGCACATCAGCCCCTCTCAGAGACCCTGTGCCAGCCACCATGCCAAGGGATACCCCATGTGCACAGAAACCATCTCGCCATTTTGCTCCTGAAAGCTGCTGTGTAGATAGGAAGCGTTCACTGGGAAATTTTCAGAGCATCTTCCATGGAAGGCACTGAGACGATGTTGAGAAGGTCCAACTGTGCAAGAATGCAACATCAATCACCAGCCAGGAAAAGCCCCACTAGCCTGTGGCATCCTCAAACTCATCACTGAAATGTGGCACTGGGGAAGAGGAACCACCAATATGATACTCGGACTCCTTCAAAAAAAACCAACGCAACAGTTACAGGAGGTTCAAGTTATGCTCTTGCCCCTGAATCGTCCTGTGGTTTCTGCTCTTTTATAAGCCTATTACTGTTGTTCCAGTGGACTGGTTATGTGGAAAGCCTAACCAAAGAGGGGGAGCTGACAGTGACCTGCCCCGGGGAGTGAGCCAGACAGCGCTGTCAAAGGGCAAAGAATACACTCTGGAAACAAAACCTCTTTGTTCCTCTAATTTTGTTCCAGTTAAGTCAGTTCAGCTGTTCCATATAACCAGTCAAAAACATTCAGCATTTCCCAAAGTATTTTAAGACTTCAAAGTTGTAGGTTTTATTTTGACAGTTTTAAAGCACAAAGCTTTTTTTTCTTTACAGATTTTTCTGCATTAAAAACAAGGCTGTTTAATAAATTAAGCTTTATAACAACCACTGCCGCTCTGCTTTTATCATGGCTTCAATTAAAATATTGTTTCTTGACGACAGCTAAGACTGAGAAAAAAAAAAAAAAAGATGGTGTTTCACTAAGAATGTTTTCAATAGACTCAATTTGTTAAAACTTGTGATTAAAACCAAACTCCAAGTAGGGCAGGCTCAAAACCAGGGGCTTTTTAAATTTGCCCAAGTTGCTGATCTGAACACAAAAGTTCCCAGCCTTAAGTGAACATAGTCACCTAAAAAGTAAACTCTCCAACACTCACCGATGAGGAAAATGGAGGAAAAATACTGTTTAGATCAGTGCCTGGCAGCTCGGTAGAGACAGGAGCTGATCAGAAGCAGGCTGTTCCAGAACAAAACCTTTCTACATAACCGAGGCAACGGATCTGACCTTTTCATCTACAAAAAAAAAAAAACAAAACAGTCAACCCACCACCAAACATTACTGTGGGAGATCTGCCCCTCAAAACTGTTTTGTTCACAGTCTCGGGGCCAAACCTGTTCTGACACTGATTGCCTCCTGTCAGGAAAGTGCTGGAACAGCTTGGGGACAAGACCTGTGCTGAAACCAAACCTGTCTGAACTCTCCCCATGTAACATGAGCTTCAGACACTCACGCTGACATTGTCACAACACCGAACGGGAGCCAGGCAAGCAAGTGAAGGACTCGTGTCTTCAAAAGCAAACAAAAGAGGGTTATAAAAACTAATTAGCTGTTCGTGCTCAGTACTACGCTTCTCTGCAAAGCTGTAATCACAGCAGTCATTTTGAATCGAGTACATCTCTGAGGGCTTCTTACAGGCAGCACTGGGATGGACTGGGCTCGGCCAGCTTCACAGCGCCAGCAGCACAGGCCCTAATCCCACAGTTTTGAGGCCAAAGCTCCACTCGCACAGTTCACAGTGCAGCCCACAACCAGCTGTGTCAGCACAACCAAGAAAGCAGGATCAAGCAGCCATGGGGAGGGAGCTTTTAAGCCTGCGATGCTGCCAAATGCTTCGTATCACAACCCTGCCTATTTGCATTTCTGCCTTGGGCCCCATCTGTAGCTTCCCATCCATGTAAAAGCTGTCCCCAGGGAGAAGAAAGGCCACTGTCCATTTGTTCAACACATCTCAAGCACATCTAGTTTCAAATGAAGTAGGTGGTAAAACTCCTAACGCTAATCTTTTCAATGCAGTTCTGAACGTCTTGTCACCTGCGGACAGGGAAGATCAGAAATGGCAATAGCTGGTCCAGCAGCCCCGATCAGTCAGCGCCAGACACCAGTGCGGCTCCCAAGTCCTGCCTCCAGCTCCCAGCTCTCCAAGGCAGCACCACGTCCTCACCACCAGAAACACACACACACTTGATTCTTTTCTCAACTTCCACTTCAGACAAAGCAATCTTACAAAGTAGGTCTCCAAATGCAGTATCAGTTAAATCACTTAGCAATACCACATAAGGAATAAAGTATCTTTAAAATACGGTTACATCCTGTTCCAGAAGTCTTAATGGGCCATATTTTTAGCCCAGGAACAACCTGAAAGCCAGCACAGACATACTGCAGCACTGAAACTATGTCACTGCAAAGCTATTTCATTACAAGCCACAGCTCTCTTTGCAAAGACAATTTCTTCCAAGAGCCCAACTAAGCTGGTACAAGGTCTTCCAGCATTCATATGTGTAAGGCAGCCGGAAGAGCCCAATTCATCATGCAGAAGTGGAGAACCAGGAGAAAGAAACCAAGAAACACAGGAGATCAGTCCCTTTCAACATATATGTCTCAGCAGAGGTCACCGCAATGACTTTGAGCTGGAGGAGGGCCAGGGCACCGTGCATGCATCTGTTAGAGATCCCACCCAGGCTCCAGGCAGGCGACCTCAGACATATGCTAACTGCAAGGCTGGAGGAAGCAGGACCTCAAGGCGAGACCACCCGTACTCTTGTGCCTCTCACTACTTGTGGCAACAAACTGCCTGGCACAGCCGAGGAGGTAAGGGCTGGCACTGATGCATAAGGGAGCACAGACCCTCCTCAAACAGCCACTATTTTCAGAGCTTCATTCACAGCCAGGTCAGCACTGAGCCACCAACACCTGGAGGTGACGGACACTGGGAAGACAGAGGCAAGACCAGGCATCTGGCACCTCAACTTGCTTAAGCTCTATGTAAGCAGCTGTGGAAAGAAATGGGCAAATAGGGTACAAACCTGTGTCTCCACAGGATCCAGAGATGTCAGTGCCAGGCACTCTGAGGTCATTTCTGCTCATGCCCAGGGATTCGAAGATTTCAGCAGCCCCCGCAGCGGCGAAGTCCTAAAGCCCCTGGCTTGAGCACTGTGCTCCGACTGCCTGGGAGTCCTGCAGGGCTCATCAGCTCAGGAGAGGCATCGGCACAGCCTCCACCACCCATGATTCTGGAGACGAACTACATTGATCTCCTGTTCCCTCTAAAGGGCAAACAGCTCACAGAGATGCTCCAAGCAAATGCTGGGGAAGCTGAGACCCTAACTCAGAGGGACTTCAGTGGCTCTCAGACTGTAGAGAGAAACTATACATTGCTTTTCTGGAAGCTGCTCCTCCCTCCATGATCCTGCAAGAAAGCTGGAGTAAGAGAACACCCATACAGTCCTTATCTTCCTCATTACGAGGGAAAAAAGTTGCCCAAGAATCTACAATTGGCTTCTCCTCTGGATTGCCTCTGAAGCTATCTCAGGAAAGGCATGCTATCTCCCATCAGCCCAAACTACTTCTGTTTGGTAGAGAATAATAAAGCCATTAGTTCTGAGCAATCACACTATTACACTGTTGGTTTACACGGCTATAATTTAACAGTTCCTCACTGTTTGCTTTAGGAAATACATTCTTGAAAGGTCTATAAAATTATAAACTCTTGCTCCAGTATGAAAACACAGGCACGAGCAGAGATTTCTGTTCTCTAATAAATCACATTTCCCTACTAGTAAACACGAGCTTATAAGAAACATCTTTTGTTTATTGAAAGTAAATGGCATGTGGACATTTTAAACAAAAAGAAGGTGGGAGGCTGAGGGGAACAGACAGATTATGTTTTCCACTTTCATTTTGCCTTGTGTCTAAACAAACAGTTCCTAACAGCTTTGTTTTCCAAACCAACTTTCTCCCAGCTGCTATGTGGAACCACAGAAAGGGAAAGCAATACTCACGATGTACAAGGATTACTTGACTTTGCACACTCATTTCACTCAGCAGTGTTCTGGATATGCAAGCTACAGGGAGAGTTATTTGGAGTAAGCAGTAGCCGTGTAGAGACTGGTTGGCTTTGCCTACAAAGTGGTACTGGTAGAGTTCACTCAGACCATTCAAGCCATCCAAGAGGGAATCAGCATTTTGCCAAGCTTTTGTGCCAGGTCAGCTTGCCACAGGACACGATCGATTGCCTTCCACCCAGCCACAACTGCACATAAACTTGGAAGATGACTCTAAACACATACAACAACAGCTAAGATAGAAGGCCAGAGAAAACAGCTCTTACAGACTCCTCAGTTACCAGTCACCTGTAGCATCTGAAAAAAACAAGCTATTACCCTTGATGCTTTTTCACTGTGGCCGTGCCTGCTCCCATAAGGAAAGGACAGCACAGAGATACTGACCCAAAGAAGACCCAAGGAACTGTGGTGGGGTGGAGTATATTCTAGTGTTTCTGAATTTTTCATCATCTTAAAGATCAAAGATCTTGATCATCAAAGAACTTTCTCATCCCTCTGCCTTCAACTGATGATCAAGGGATCAAATATTCCTGCATTCCTTTTCCTTGCCTTTTTGCTACATGCAGTTTAGCGTTACTTAGACCATGACTGCCTCAGAAGCTCCTTGCCTACACAAGACATGTGGCAACGTTTTGCTACAGCTTCAGGATGGGAATAGCTACAGTTAATAATATTTTGACCCATTTCACTCAAATAGCAGAAGATTCGTTCTATCCGAGCATAAACAGATGCGTCTCTATCAGTGTCTTGGAAATGATGTGCAAATATACAGCTCTATCCCAGACCCTTGCGCATGTACCACTGAAACTTGCTACATTTGACCCACCACCTTTGTAATTATACATCATAGCACGCAAAACTACGCAACAACCAAACAGCCCCTCTGTAGAGAGTGGGATAACTGGATGCATCTCCGCAGCAGCGGCTAGGCACCCGTGCTCACAGAAGACCTCTGTGAAGCAGCCAGCACCTTCTACCCGTGAGGTCAGAGGGAAAGCCCCCAGGCAAGGCACAGCTCAGCCCCCACTGCCACTTCACTCTGGCCGCCCTTGACACAGAAGGGACACATCAACAACCGAAGTGAGGATGGAGGTGCCCACCTCTGTGGCTCCAGAACCCTGCCTCAGCTCCCGAAAAGAGGGCTGTAGCTGTGTTCTTTTGGTAACATTCATCTTGGGTTTGCTCCTTAGCTTAGTTTGTGAAACTGCTTCATACAGCCTCAGCAAACACCTCCTCTTCCCTTCCTGGGCACCTTTGGCCATCTGCCAGAAGCCATCAGCTGTGCCCTGTCCGGTTTTTACTTCCAGAGATGGCCTCTGGCTATGCTAAGAAGAGTTTGCAAGCCCTCCACGGGCTCCATGGACCGTTGTCCCCAACACAGCTCCTCCTGCCACTGCCTTTCCCAAGGTTACAACAGTCTTGCTCTGCACCTCTCTCCTGTTAGAAGTGAGCTGAATAGAAAAGAGGGAAAAATCCCGTTTGCCTAAACACTCCATACATATACTCCTAAAACTTACTGCCAAGGAAGCCATTAGGAAGTCAGAGACACAGAAAACAGGCCTGAACCTTCCCCGAGGACAGCGGATGACGTTTAGCCAAATGGCAGATTCTACATATCATTAATGTGCTTTTACAGTCCTGACGAAGAACTCGACCTTGGAAGCTGGACCTTCACAAGTGTTACCCAAAAAAGGCATTCACACAGCCACAGGTGGAGTCCAGAACATGGTAGCGTCTCACTTGCACCTCATTCACCCCGTCCAGGTCTTGCAGGAAATCCTGCAGCACCTGTACAGCTGGGGGATGTGCATGCAGCCCAGGCCAGCCTGTGCAGTCAGAAGCAAACCCCTCTGCACAAGCCCTTTCGTGAGGCCTTTTTTTCCCCACCCCTATACAGCTGGCACAATAGCTAAGTCTCCTGACAGCACATGGATTTTGCTGCTCCTCACAGCACAAGTAAGATAATTAGGCCAGAAATCTTCAAAGCCCTGCCACTGCCGTTGGTAATGAGACTCTGCAGTTCACCTGAAAATAAAAATGGAAGGAGGAGAGCAGGTAAAGACCGCTCTCCACCAGCAGCCTGAACTCTTACTGTGAAGCCACCCATCAAACAGCTTAGTCCAGCTTCCAACAAAAGGTCCTTCCTAGTAGCTGGGAAGTCCACATATGAATACAACCCTTAAAGTGGAGCATTTGTACAGGGAAACCAATGGTGTGACATATTTGCCAGTGAAACACAAGCTACAAGCAGAGAAACTGTGATGTTTTAATCAGTGACAGCCCTTTTATCTTACTGTGTGCTCACTTTCTCCTCTGCAGAACGGGACGAATGAGATCACATCTCTGTTCCTACCTGAAATGCTGTTTGCAAGGAAAAGGGCAAAGAACCCTTCTGCAGGGGTGACACTGCTCTGACACACATCCCGAGACACATGCACTCCCTCGGACTGTGGCGAAAGCTTTCGCAACAAACAAAATCCCCTGACATGTATTTAGAGTATTTATTGTACATTTCTGTTTTTTAAAGTTAAGCAAAAAACCTCCCTTGATTCCTCGCATTTTCTTGATAGGCTGGGCTTCAAGTCTGGAGTCTCTCTTCAGGACAGGGCATAAAGTGCCATAACACACAGCAGATATAAAACATCAAGAACGGCTCTGGTTTCAGTCCTGCCAGGTACCTGAGAAATCTACGCATTTAGCCTTCTCTCTGCTCTTTGTGCTTTCCTCCTCTCTCCAAAACAGCCAGCCTGTCCCGCAAAGCCCCAGCAGCGAGGCCTGGGTGTGCAACTTGCCCTCCAAGACAACAAGAACCAACTCTCACATGCTGTATCGTTACAAAGCCACCCGCCCCCAAAAAGAGAAGTCAGGCTCATCAAACTCCTGCTAACTTTCCTGCATTTCCTAGATAATTGCACAAACCATGAATTGATGAGAAAGAGTGAGACAGCACACGAGGAAAGGGAAGACAATTCAGAACAGCAACAAAGAAAACTAAAGGGAAAGGATGTTTTAATAGCTCACTGCAGACAACTGTCACTGCAAGCCTGCACCTCCCTGAGATGTTCCACTTCTCTGGGAGGACACAAGGACCGCAGAGCACACACACCACCCACGCAGCAAGGGAACACAAGAGAAAGGTGAGGCAGGCTTAGCAGGAGGTAATTTTGCAGAGAACAGACAGCGTGGGCAGTCCAGACAAAGCACCAGACTCTGTCCAGGCACAGCTTTGTCACCATCCACCGTACAGCCTCCGGGAAGTCACAGAACCCATCTGTGTGCTTCACTGCCTGGCTACAGGCAGCAGTGTCTGACACTGGGTCCCTCCACGGGTGTGGACTAGCCCTGGCTTTATCTAGCCACGCTCTGCTCCTTTTTGTTATCACCAAACTCACAAAGGTATGTTATCAATACTGCTAGCCAACCAGCCTTACTTGGACAATAAGAGGGTAGGTTTGAGAAGGAGACATTGAAAACAATAAAATATGAGATGCTAAACTGTTCAATCAAAGGAGTGCCCACAGACAGACAATGCCTTGTTCTTAACAAGGACTCGACCATCTCAGGACTTTGCATCCTCCTGGCATAGGTTCTCACCTAGACCAGTTTTAAAAGACAGTAACTGAGTTTCCAGTCACAATCAGATATAATTGAAAATGTAAAGTCAGCTCTTACAGCTCAGGGATCAGATTAGGAGAAACAGCGAGATAATGCCCGTATCTATGAAAAACAAGGAGCAGTACTACCTTCTGAAGATGGTTAGAACCGAAAGTCAGAATGAGTGGGAATCTGCCCTCACATTTCCAAACTTAAACTTACTTATACTGTAACAACAGGAGGAAAATATATTTCATAGCCTAGTTCCAAAATCCTTCTCTCTTTACTTGGCTGTTTAACTTTCCAACATCTACAGAGCATTTACCCACTGTCAGCACAAGTTTCTCTTTAGAGCACATAAATCTTTCCTTTTTCCAAAGCTGCAGCCAGCTGAATCTGACGGTTTGAGGACAAAGCAGTAAAAGGACCGGGTCTGCTTCCAAATGGTGAAGGACATGCTTACAACACTACAGTATCCGAGCAGCAGAATGCCTGTGGGGACTGTCATACCACTCTGGGGCCCTCCTATATCAATGGGATCCAGGCTCAGATGTGATGCTTCTCCCTGCTGTCTCTGGACTTCTGCTTATTTCACCAGAACACATCTAAAACCAACACCAGACTTACACTGAGATTTGAGCAAGAACTCCCAAATTACTCTTTTTTTTCTTTTTTTCCTACAGAGAGGAGAGGTTTTGCCTCCGTGCATCAGACTGCTGGATGAGCGTTATAGATGGTGGCTGCTTTAGACCAAGGAACACAACCTAATTTGTTAGTAAAACCAGATTTATTTCTATTAACATAGACTAATTACTGCTGCTCCTCTTTTAATGAGGTCCTGTGTGCCTCAGCACATAACATCACCACAAGAGAAATCTTCATAATCAGGCAATTTTGGGCCATTTTGAATAGCTCCCTCTCCAGTGTAAGAAGGAGATGATGAGAATGATGCCTCTTCCAAAGAACCAGTTTCATTTTGGGGACTGCTGTGTGATCATTATCATGTTCAGGTCAGTAACAGCCTTGCAAAATCTCCTTGACTTTATCCAACTTTTACTACATCTGAGCAGGGATTAACATTAATTGAGCCCACTCTATACTAGCCAAGGATTATTTGTTAGTCACCAGCCTATAATCACTTTCATTTTCCGACAGAGACCTTCACATCGCTCAGATAACTAGCAGGATAATCCAAGTCACATTCTTAATGAAATCTACATAAAAACACACATCCACACCCTTGTCTTCCCCCTTTCAAAATACCCAATTAGTTCAGCTTAGGAAATGCCATAAAAATTAATACTGTGAAATTTCCAGTCTAACAAGTTTCTGGTGAGAAGAAAATATTCCCTACAAGGGCAGCATTTTTTTAAACCCATAAACTTTAAAATATATAAACAAGTAATCAGGAATTTTCATTTACAGGCCTGCACATACCATGTACAGATCTCTGTATTCACACTGTCCCCGCACATATTCAGTGCTGATTCACCACAGACAGGTAGGTGCAAGCGCGTCTGCACAGCCCCACGCAGACACGTTTTGTACAGCACCTATTCCCCCAACTCTACAGCTCTCTCCATCTGAAGCACGTGCCTGCGGCACACTGTCCCATAGCATCTGGACACCTCCACCCCGAATGTATTCATGCTCAGTCTCTCTGAGAGGAATTTAATACCTCATTTTACAAATTAAAAACTATGATGCAGACAAAGGGTTACCCGAAGCCACTCGTGTGTCATACAGCAGGGAACCAAAACCCAAGAAGTTCTGCTATTGGTTTCCTACTGCTAAAGGCTCACTGCTGCTTTGTGGAGACAGCTGGGCAGAGGCTGGAGACATTTACACAAGAAAATAAAAACCGTGTTGTGTAGGCCATGTGAAAAAGGGCGGAGGCATCTTTATGAGTGGAAGAGGGCAAAGCTCCATATGTTCCACCTGTACTTGAAGCGCTGATGGAGGACATGGCTGAGATGTTATTTGGTGGAAGCTGCTGTAAGACTAAGACAGCATTTTTGTAAGCAACTGTAACTATATGGTACAATTCCAGCTTAGACAGCAGCCTTTCTCTTTAAAAGCTATATGGAAGCTGCACATACACGCCCCATCCTGATTCTTCCTCTGGTTTCCCACGTGTGATCATCCTGCCCCAACATCAGAAATCTGCCTCGGCAACAGCTCAGCTGCTCACCAAAGAGGTGCTCTCTGAGCTGAAGGTTTCTTTACTTTTCCCTCTGCTTGGCTGCAATCCCATCCCATCTGGAAAGCCAAATCCAGCACCGGCTGTCCAAGCTGAACAGCAGCTCTGCGCTGAGCTATGGGGAAACAGGTGCCCGCAGAGACTAGCAGGGTCCAGATTTGCAAAGTCGGGCTCTGAATTGAAGTAGGTAAGACGACATCTCTGCTGAGCAAACCCCTAACTGCTGAGAAAAGCAGGGCTTTTACTTGCACTAGTGTCAGCTACAGAAGCCTGAGATTAAGGGATGGAAAACAGATGAAGGACTTAAGGACCTGCACATATTCAGCTCAGTAAAGAGCAGGTTACCAGGAAACTCAGTCAGTATACACATACCCACAGGGAGGCTTTTCACACCAGTACCTGTCTTCATGTACACCTATAATCCACAGCTAGGCAAATTCAGACTGAATGAGGGTGCACATTACTAAGTGAGGACATCAAACCAGCTTACCGAAGGGCTGTGACAGACAAGCACCCACAAGACATTCTTATGTCAGCAGTGGCTGTTGCTCTTTAAGAGATGCTCTTGTTCAAGCACAACCATTAAACCCAAAACAAGAATTGTCCTCAGCTTCCCGCAGTACACATGAAGCCAGCACAACCTCACTAGCCTTAAACCTACGGAACCTACCCAAGTGCGTTGACCGGTATAAAAAACAAAGAGCGAGAAGAATTATTTGACGGCTCAGCCTCGTGCCCGGATGTTGAAGTGTTACTGAAGCCTTTCACCCCGCACTTAACTCCCTCTGCTGCTAAACAGAAAATCCTGGCAGCAGCCACAAGCGTTAAGTAAATGGAAAGCTATTCTCTGCCAGCAGCTGGGAGAAACTTCCTTCTCTCCCCACTTTGCACGTAAAGAAAACCCCACAATAGTACTTGTGGTAATGCTGCTAGCCAGATTTTCAACTGACAGACTCTTGAGGAAAGGCTCCAGATATGAAGCCTGCTCCTAAGGACCCTCTTCAAGCAGATGACATTTGACTTCAGGAACGTACGGCTCATCTCAAGGAAAGGTTTGCTTTGTTTTCAGTACAGAGAAAAAGAGTACAAAGAAAAAGAAAAAAAAAAGTTGTGTTCACTGTGACCTAGGAAAAACAGAGCTAAATAATTTTGATCAATATTTTGATTTCTCTGACAAAAGCCACAATCAGAACTGACATAAACAACTAGTTAGCAAGCCGGGGGGGGGCGGCAGCGGGCGGTTAGGAGGGGTAAATCAAACCAGAGTTTCAAGACACTTATCTTTCCATCACAACAATTGCCACCAATGACAGTAATTTACATGGCTAATAGGCAGTATTATGTTTACAAAATCATTCTTGGGAAGGAGGATCTAAACAATTTTTGCCAACCCAGCAAAGGAGCTGGTACTGAATCAGATGCTGGGTTTCTTTTTCCCCTTTTATGTGTATTTTGCCAAGATGCCTTGCTATGCAAAAATGCGTAGGGCCTTCGCAAGTGCACAAACCTGTGGAGCGTATGATCGCCTTCCTACGACAACCTGAATTCTCTAACAGCAGGGCTGCTTGAACTTCTGTGGAGAGGAAAAATACCTATCAGGCAGGAAATAATGGAATCAAGTTGGCAGCCCCAGATCCTCCACCCCATGCCACGCTTCTTACCCCACTGCTGAAGATAACCTCAAATAAGCCCCAGCATCTTGTACACAAGCCTTATCTCCCATACAGTGACAGGTCCCATCCCAACACCACAGGCTAAACCCCCTGAACATCAGCCTGAACATCTGGTAATTCTCTGCCCTCCCTGACCCTTGTCTTTTTTTGTCATGAAAAGCTCCACGTCTCCTTCTTCCAAGCTCTCCCAGGGCTTTGCCAGGAGTCAAACAAGCGAGCAGGACTGGAAGGGCACAGAAATGGGCTGCAACTAGCCCGGTCCCTCTGGGTCAACATGATTAAGAGGACTACACATTATCCTTTTAAAGCAGCAATATTTCCAGAAAGGCAACGACACATCACACCAGCACTACAAGGAGCACGGAGCTCCTGGAGAAAGCAAGGAGTTTTTCACTAGACCATCTCCAAAAAAAAAAAAAAAAAAAAAAGAAATAAAAAAGGGACAAACATTTCCAAAAGAACATAAAAGCCTTCTCAGCTGCACTAACAAAAAAAAAAAAAGCAAAAAAAAAAATCTGTGAACACATGACTAGTGCCTGATATTACAAGAAAACAATTCCACTTTTGTCTGGAAAATATATGCACCCATTCTGCAAATCGGACAAAACTAGCCAGTGTAAGCACTGCTGATGCTTTTGAAAAAGAAGATTTATCGAAGTCCTGAGTGTATGAACAGCCAGGTTTTGCCAAAACCCGCAGCACATTCACACAACACAGTATGGGAAATCCATCCCATTAAGTAATGACCTTTTTGGTCACACCAATTAACTTGATCATCTATCGACAGTCAATTTAGAAACTATCAAGAATGCACATTTCCGAGCACAGACAATGAAACATAAAGCAGGACTATCACATCCCCCCAAACCCACTGTCAGCCTGGTATCACTTCTGCATCCCAGGTTTGCTCCACCTCTGCTCCAAGTTCTGCCATCCCACCACCCTTCCCTGGAGTTCCGTTTTAACGGCTTAACTTCCCAAATTCTTACATTTAACAAGGTGCTAAGCCATCCCAACTCCAAAGGGAATGCGGTTCAAAGACCTAAGCAGGTAATGTGAGCAGAGAAGTCAGACAGAAAAAGACTGACAGACTGACTGAAAGACTCACACAACAGACTGAGCAGAAATACAAGAAATACAATAGCTTCACACACTAGATTTTAAGTCTCCCACCAATTTGGGATGAGAGCAACCTCTGGGGACGCTCACATTTCATTAACACACCTTTAGTATTAAAGACCTGTCCGCAAGAAATCCACGAGAGATCTTGAAAAAAAATTACAACACTAAAAAACAAGAAAGCATAGAATAAAACAGGTTATTCAATAGCTCAGCTGAATTTAATACGGCAGTAACAGGCAATTGTATTTAAAATGCAGATACAGATTTTTAAATAACTTCAGAACATCTGATATGAAAGTTTCAGTGGAGTACAGTAATTGCTTATCATAACCACCACAGAGAATGTTTATTACTCATGGCGATAACACACTGCACCTGCTGGACTTCTCAGATAAAGCAGTCCCATATCACAACAGCAGGATGCCATGGATTAAGAGCAGGAGAGGATCCGACAAACAGAGACACCAAAGGGCACGAACGAAAACACATCCAAGGGAGAACTACCATGACCCACACTCACAAGCAAAGTATCTCGACACCTGCAAACAGGAAAGTGTTAGATATGCTCCCAGCTGGAACAAACTGGGAAACTGAGGCAGGGGTAGCCAGTGACCAACACAAAGACAATGTCCAGAGCAGCTCCAAGTCCTGTGTTTGGAAAACACTTTCCCAGTAAGAGACGAAAGCAAAACAGCTACCTAGCCCTGTGATGTGAATGCTGGCGTAACCATAAAAAAACAGCATGTTTTCAAGCATTGAAGACTTCAAAACCAAAATAATCAAGTGGATACAACGACTTGAGATTTCCTGCAGCTTTGTTTCTTGTGACTGGATTACTCTGTCCTACCCGAACAAGGTGCAAGATCTGTTCAAAGTTCTTCCTGCAGCTGAGGAACTTGAGGTTCCTCCCCTAGGTGGGTTTTCCAGCACCTCTACTTAAGCCCAAACTGCATCTCTCTCCCCTACTTGATCACTTAATTTAAAAAACCCTGAATTCTCCATATCCACACTAGCTATGACTGACCAGCAGGTCCTAAAATTATTTGGAAAAGGAACAGGAGATCGACTGACAACCAGACAGCATGACTACGTAAGTCCCTTCTCCTTAGAGGACCAGGCTAAAAATACTGTAGACAAGTGGGCCCAGTTCTTCTCCAAAAGAAATTGCACCAGAGTTGATTTTGGCCCAACGTGCACTTGGCAAATACTGATAACAAGGATTTACCATATCCCCTCCAGTATTACCGCTGACTATAAAGCAAACATTTGCTTCCTACAGATAACAAAATGACTATGATCACTCTGGGTTTGTAAAGGTTAGGTTTTCTGCCATCACCCAAGGCAGGCCTATAATTCTCAGTGTCCAAGCAGAAAATCCCCTCTGTGCAACACTGGCCTCACTTTTCCCTCAGGTACCCACTCACCTCATGCAGAGATACAGTTTGGGATGGATTCCAGCAACAAATTACAATCAGATTAAATATTAATTCCCATCTTAATTATATAACCATGACTAGGCTTAATGGCCCAGCAGCCATTTAAACAGGAGAGGAGCATGTAAATCACGCAAGCAGCATCTCTTACACCGCGAATGTCCTGACTGGTTCACAAGCACCTGTATTTCTCCCTGGGAGAAGAGTCAGCCTTTGGGAAGACAGCTCCAAGAGAGGTACAGTTCAAATCACCTGGCAAGCAATACCATATCAGGAATCACAAATTTGTGAGCCAACATGGGACAACGCAGCATCCCTGCCTTCGGGGTAGTTGTACATTGTAGTGACGAAGATCATACACATGCTGAACACTCATTGACAGATTTTCTCCTCTCAACACCTTTGACAGCGAGAATTGCAAAGCATCTCTATTTTTGCCTACATACGGGCCCTGAGGACAGCAGAGCAGATGAAGCAACTGGCCCAAGGATCACAGGAGGCACTCAAGCGAGACGGCCCTTATGCCACGGTGAAACGCAGCCCACCCCAGCAGTCCTCAGACGCAGGTGGCTCTCATGCCCCCGATGCACAGAGGCGTGTGCTGTACCACAAAAGCTGCCTCCAGCTCCAAATCAGGCTGCAAGCGTGCAGACAGGGAGAATCCTCTCCCTTCTTCCCCAGGGGAAGGCAGGTTGCCAAACATTTTCATTTTAAATTATTGCTTGCACCACTCCGAAGCGGCTCGTGTACCATCAGCGATACACCCATCCCGTGTGGGGCCCCCTGCAGCAGATCAAACTTTCTACAGCTACCAGGAGAAAAGTCTGCTGCAGAAAGGGGGGAGACATTGGAAAAATCAGCAGGTTCTGCTTTGCTTTGGACTTCAGTGTAGTCAAAGGTGAGTGCACAGAAAAGAAAGAGAAGGAAAAAGCTAGGGAAATCAGGGAAAAAACAGAACCAAGCCCAAGAGGTTTCTCGTTCAGCCTCACACACCAGAAGAGAAACAGAGAAATGCCAGCAGAAACATTCCGCCCCTTTGAAGCAGCCTCTGCCATCAGGGCTGGGAGATTGGCTGTCATGACAGTCACAGCACAACAGCAGCAAGCTCCCACGCGAGAAACCTGCCCCGGAAACACGATACAGGGAAAACCTCACTAACATGGTGTGCATGAGTGTTTGGCACTGTCGGTGCCCCCCATTTCTTGGGGTCTGTAAGAAATAGCCCTTCCCTGCACCACTTGTCCTGCCTCCTTGCGACCCAGCCCATGGCCAGGCGACACTGCAACACCACAGGCAACAGGGCAAGCAGATCTGCATGCAGGTGACGTCCTGCGAAGCGCAGCCGACCGCAGCAGCAGAGACGCATGATCCCCGAACAATGGCAACACTGACTTCCCCAGGCAAAGGCACTAACTGCACGCAGCAGGCTAAATGCGACAGGAAGGATAAAACAAATCAGAACTAAAGTTAGGTGATGTCGAAAAAGGAAATCTGTTCCGCAGCAAGAGGACTCAACCACAAATCCAAATGACATAAACCCAGATGGATTTCAGCTGATCCCTCGGATGGAAAGCTCAGCCCACTTCCCACCAACACGTCCCCTGCGGAGAGCCCCACGGAAAGCAACCAGCACAACCCCCTTGCCAGAGCCAACTGAAAAGGGGTTGTTTTGGTTTGGTTTTTTCTTAAACCCCTTCCCGCTACTGCAGGGAAAACAGTCTCAAAGTAGGACAGGCAGGCGGCTTTCAAAACACTGGATCACATCCCCAGCTAGTATAAACTGGCACAGCTTCCATCAAATCCACAGAGCGGGGGGAGGTTTTCCAGTCTACTTCTCTCCTAAGTATTTCATACCCAGCAAGGCTTGAACTTTGGATCAAAACATGTGGGCTTTGGGATCAAATGCAGACTTTCCCAAAACCATTTCAACCCTCTGCCAAATTAACTTCAGACTGAAACAAGACCATGTTTTTCTTTTCAGAATCAAACCCACCTGTTGGAAAGCACATCCGCATGGACCGAGCAGCACGTCCACAGCCTGTGCAAAGGCACTCACTACCTCTACGCAATAAGTGGCCCATTGTTAGAAAACAATTTTCCAATTTTCACTAGTTGCCTAATTGCTTGCAAAAAAAGCAGAGAAGCCACAACTGCAAATGCCCGCAAAGCACCTGAAGTTTTCTTGTTGAAGTAGGTTTGAAAACCAGCAGCCACTCCACCACCCCCCTTTTTCCCTTTTTTCTTTTTTTTCAAATCGTTGTTCTCCATTACAAGCCTCAGGATCCACTTAGCCGTTTGCTCAAACACACAAGAGATACAGCTCCCACCCGCCCCAGCTCACCCGTTCATCTGCTGGTGGGGTCACAGACTGCCATCCATCTAAAAAAACCCACACGCACTGACGACAACGGGCCATTTACATGGACTGTTATTCATTTCTACACAGAGCCACTGTAATGCTGCACCTACATCAAATGATAACCTACCCCTTATGGGAGATCACAATGTTCTGAAAAAAGAAAGAAAAACAACCCTGCAGCCGTCCACCACATTGTATTCTCCCCCAAAAGGCTATTACTGAAGCCATAAAGACTAAACATCCTTTGTGCCATTATTATGTTCTGCAAACCTGAATGCACCATAAAAAGGAATAAAAATGTACAATGACATCGGGATGACTCCTCTGCCACGATCCCCCGTTCAGGAGGCTCTTTTAAACGCCAGCAACTCCAGGGCACACACAGAGCTCACGTTTTTTCGGTGCAGCTCCTCCAGCCAACACCTTTCCAACCCCTTCTCGGGGATGCAGACAAAAGGTTTTGCGGGTCTGTGCTCACACAGGGAGCAAACCACGCACCCCAAGGTCCGCAGCTCCAACGACCCTCAATGCAAACTTTGATGGTGAACGCAGAAAGTCAGCGAGCGCGACAGGCGTACGTGTGCCCGTGCACGGAGCCGTTTGCGTAACCGTTGCAAAACGGAGGGCGCGAGGAGCACGGCTACTCCTGGGTCGCTTCCTTGACCAACGGGACGTCTGTCCACCCGTGCATCCTGCGCTGGTGGGAGCGGGGCGAGGGGAGGCAAGGGTCCCCACCACGGCCCTGCCAGACACCTGGGCCTGCTCTGGGCCAGCCCCACGCCAGACACGCACTTCGTCCCCCGGCCGGCCTGGCGCAGCAGCTGTCCCTCCGGAGGAAACTTGCCGCTGCAAGGCAGAGGAGGCCCGTGGGTCGCTGCTGCTGGCCCGCTCACCCCTCCCCAGCCCGGCCCTCTGAGGGGGGCTCCCTGCGGGGGGCGCCTGCTGTCACCCCCAGAGCTGACCCCAAAGAAGGCACCGTCCAGACATGGGTTGAGGCCACGAGTGGGGCCGTCGCCCAGCTCAGGGGGAGGAAAAGCAGATGGGGGAGAGAAGGGGATGGAGAGAGGGGCGTGAAAATGGCCACAAGGGATGAGGGAAGCGGTCACTGAGGGGGGGAGAGGGCGACTAAGGGAGGGGAGATGGCTGCTGCGGGGGGGTGAGGAGAGGGTCCCGGCCGGGCAGCGCATCCCCGCAGGGAGCCGGCCGCTGCCCACGGCTGCGTGGGGCGCGGTGTAAGGGCAGGTGGCGCCGCGGCCCCACGCACGACCGCGACCGTCCGTGGGCTCGGAGGCACCGACACACACACCCCCCAACACCACCCCCTCTTTCCTCACCCACCTTGCACGGCCAGGACGGCGAGGGCGGAGAAGCAGAGACAAAGCAGGTCCTCCAGCGCCATGTAAACCCCGCCGGGCGCCGGGAGCAGGGGCCGCCGCGGCCGCATCTAAGAGGGGAGCGCGCTCTCCCGCCGCCCCACCGCCATCTTGTGCGAGCGCCCCAGCCCCGCGCTGCCCGCCGGCGCCGCCGGGCCCCGCTGCCGGGGGCGGGGGCGGCCCTGGCTCTGCCGCTGCTCCGCCTTTGTCAGCGGGTTCGCCGCCGAGCCCAGCCGAGGCGAGGCGAGGGGCTCCTCCCGCCCTCCCCGACAGCGGCGGGACCAACAGGTTGCTGCCAGCCCGCGGCGGAGGGAGCGGCTCCGTTTCCTGAGGGGGGGAAGCGGGGCCGGGCTGCCGCGGCAGGTGCGGGGTTCCTCCGCCGGGCCGACAGCTCCCCAGGCTGGCAAACGTGGTGGTGGGATTATAAACATTTTACGTGCTTTTTTATTAAAATTTCCTCCTTCTTTTTAGTTTCTTTTTTCCTTTTTGCCGCAGGTGAGCGTGGAGAACACGGCGCTGCCGCCAGCCGTCGCCTCTCCCCTCACGGTGCTGCGGGGGGGGGACACCTCTGCCAGCCCCTCTGTCCCCTCAGGGCTGCGGGAGCCCGCGGCGGCGTCCCACTCGCGGCTGCCCGCCGCTTTCCCTGACAGACGGACAGACCCGGGTCCGTGGGGAGAAGGTGAGGCTGCCGAGGCAAACAAGGCAGCGGTGACCATATCGCCATTGGTTTGCAGCCCCGCTGGGGCCCCTTTCGAAGCACAACTCCTTCAGGTGTATATCGTTCATCGGGCTCTTCAGGCATCAGAGCCTAGCCTGTGCTTCTCAGCTGTCTTTAAAAAAATAAAGCAAATTAAATACATGGCGCAGCCTGTCCGCGCCCCGTCCCTGCAGAGAGAGGCAGGACCCATCCAGCAGCCAAACCAAGCCAAACAGTGGAAACTGGTCGGGGAGATGAAGGGTGCTGAAAGATGGAGAGCGAGGCCGCTGCCTCCCCGGCTTGGCTGGGTCCCAGACTCAAAGTCACGCTGCATGTCTGCGTGTAAAGCCGCAGGTGCAGGTTTAGTCCTGACAGCAAACGACACCAAGAGCTCCTCTTGGCAGCAGGGGCTGGCACCAAGCAGAAGGCAACCGGAGCGGGCAGGAGGGAATCTGTTTTGGCCTCTGAAAGAAGAGGCTGCCCGCTGCACCGGGATGTTTTATCACAACGGTATGGCATGCAGAGAGGGCTCCAGCTATGCAGAATATGAAAAAAGAAACCTTTTTAATCCAGACCCTCCTATTTATTAGCTTGTATAATGAACTATAAAAACCTTAAATGAAACCAGAAAGGCTGCATGGTTGGAAGCAGGTTTCCTGTGTGTATGGGTTGTGCAAGTGTATGTTAGTACTTGGCACTATCACCACAGACAAGCCCTGGAATCCAGCATCCCCCTGCCCCAGACAGAGACATGCAGGGAGGCTTTGCCAAGCATTGGGGCACTCACCACCTCGCTGGGAAGGAGTGGGTAATAAGGCAAATCCATCAGCCCTGTTCCTGCACCATCCATGCACTTACCTCCCTGCAGAAAGAAAAGGAGATAGTAACAGCCGCACTCCCTCTGCACTACTCCAGCACAGAACTAAAGATTAACAAACTCTCCCTTCTCTCTGGGCCTTTCCCACTTGCTTCTTTCTGTGTGAGGTGGTCTTAAAGGTGCTGTCAAATTGCTTTAACAAGGCCACAGAGCGATGACTCCTCATTCTGTCTGCCAGTGGTTTGCTTTTAGACACACCCCTTCCCTTTTTTTCCTCAAATCCTGGACATTTCTCCCTCCCTTTAAGCAAGGAAACCTTTACCTAAAAGTCAGGCATAAGATAAATAATGAAAACTGCTAGCAGTCTGCAAAATACTGCATGCTCTGGCTAATGGCACTCGCCTGTGTTAAGGCATTGACCCAGCTCCCTGCCAGCAGGTCAGGGTTAGAAGCAGGCACTAGCCTAGAGATCAAAAGACCCAGGTCTAATTCTTGTCTCTGCTCCCTGCCTGACATTACAGTGTTACCCAATTCCTCCATGGCACCTCTCGCTCTTCCTGCATGTCAGTGGGAACAGGAATTAAACCAGCATTTTGACAAACCTAAGCTTGCAAGAGACACATTCCTTGAATATCTATCCCTGGGGAAAAGAAAAAAAAAAAGAAAAGACTTAGCAAACAGCCCCTGAACTGTGGAAGTGCCAGTAACGTGACCCAGAGCACCAGCTCCTTTCGCACTGACAACACGCGTGCTCTGCGAGAGTGACACCAAGTCCCCACCGTCCACCCCTCTCACCCGCATCGGCACAAACTGAGCTCGCGACAACCAGCGTTTCCACAGGGCGACTCCTTCACAACTTGAGCCAACGCTTCGCAGGAGCCGGCCCTGTGCCTGCAGGGAGGCGTTGCTGGTGTCACACCTCCGGGTGGGCATTAGCTGCTTGAGCCGCCCACAGGGATGCGCTGCGCTGCGTGAACTGACTTCTTGCAGCACTTACAGAGGAAGGAGAGCCTGGAGAAAGAACTGCTTTGTAGATTTAGGAAGGATCGGGTAACTCCCTGACTGTAAGTCCCTAAAGAACAAAGTGACAGCAGACCTGTGCCAACAGAAGGGACATTCCTTCCCCAGATAATGGCATTTTGGCCCCAATACTTATGGCAAGCAAAAGCCCCCGCTTATGCGCTGCAGACTCTGAGGAGTTTCTTTCTACCTTTCAATAGCTGCAGACCTCTAATATTTAGAGCTGAGAAAGTGTGAGTGGCAAAGAGTAGCAGCAGTGTCAGGTGTTTGTAGTCCAGCCTCGTGTTCTCCCTGCAGGAGACATTATTTCTGTGCTCCAGAAAAAATCTTTGGTGAGTCAGGTATGTGGACAGTATATCGTACACATCTCTCGGTTTGTAGAAGATCCCAGCAAAGAGCTCATTAGGGGAAGCGGGAGCTTCTCCCATGCAGCCAGTCTGTAGCCAAGGGGGGATCTGTGCTTTTGAAAGGTTGGTATAGATGCAAGAGGCCTCGAAGCACAGCTGCGTGAGTTACAGAGATTTCTGAACGAGCATTTCTCCGGGCTCTGAATCCAAACCCACACTAAGCATTCCATGTCCACTTCCAGGTGGCAGCTGTAGGATTTGGACTACCAGGATCTGGTTGTGCAAGACAGTAAACAAAAGCAGGTAAAGACCAACACTTGCTCCCCAGAAAGATCCCCCAAAGTAAAAGAAACCCAAAGAACCAGGAAAAGCCGTTTCACAGAGAAAGCAGCGAGGAACAAGAAGATTCAGAGCACATCGCGTGTTTTTATTAAGTAGGCAGCACGGTATTAACCCAGTTCTAGGTTCAGTGGGAATGAAGGAGACAGCAATTTAAAGCAGAATAGCTATTTTTAAAATCATGACGAGTATGTTCTTACTCCAGGCAAAGGTTGCTTTATGTTCTCTTAGCTTAATCCAATTTACGCTGAAACGGACTGTTTAAATTTGGAATAGGCACTTTCTTCGTAGGCTGAGCGTGCTCCCTCCGACCACTGATCAGGAACAGCAGCTCAGACACAAACCCCCATGCTGCCAAACCCTGTAGCTCTGAAGTTAGAGCACGTTGAAGCTTTTGTGGATGCACTTGTTCAAAAGCGCTTCCCTTCTAACTGAAAGCATCCCCCGGGGGTTAGTGCCCTCCAGTTTGGCAGATATCAAGTGCTGCCCACAGCTACTCAGCCCCCAGCTCGCAGGGGGTCAGTGCCTGAGACGTGTTTGGGACCGTGCTTAGGTTCTTTCTCTCCCAAGCAGGATTAAACCTCCCTGTCTCAAATACAGCCTTGCTCTGGTTTCTGACCGTGCCTGACTCCAGACAGGTCTGCAACACTGAGGTTGACATTTTATGATGGATTTAAGCTGCTCTAATTGCCAGAAGAGTTGGCTGCTCTTTCCTTTGTGATGGCGCTAGTGCTTGAATGAGCCCAGAGCTGGACAGAGGAGGGACGATGGTGCTGAAAACTTAATTGGCAACAACAGTAACAACAAAATCAGCCCCCTGCTCCAGGGGGCGTTAGACTTAGTGCCAGCACAA
Organism: Phalacrocorax aristotelis; assembly: GCF_949628215.1. Taxonomy (NCBI): domain Eukaryota; kingdom Metazoa; phylum Chordata; class Aves; order Suliformes; family Phalacrocoracidae; genus Phalacrocorax; species Phalacrocorax aristotelis. Next base: position 52,446,473 of record NC_134282.1, read on the forward strand.
GGAAAGCAATGGGAATATACAGAGACACGGGGAAGCTTTCAACGGCAGCACAAAGCTGGATCAGCTCAACCTCCTTGCAAAACTGCAACCTCCATCTTCCCAGAAAAGGGGTCTCTCAGGGCCCTTTACCACCAGGACTCGCTTTGTTGCCAGACTTCTTCTGGTCTGGCAGCAACTTCGGTGCTAGAGGGAACGTTGACTTCCAGACAAGACAAGTGACGGTAGCCTCCTGTTCTGTATGTGCGAGCAATGCCAAACAGGAGCAGCTGGTTGCACATAATAACATGCATTGTGTAAGTGAGCAACACAATAAGCAATTTGCTCGACAACCCAGGGACATCAGGACAATTCTGTATCACAGAGAAGAAAGAAAAGAAGAAAAAAACATGTGATGACCAAACCCTAAGGGAGCCTCGGTGTACTACACATTCATTTCATTACGCTTGCTCTTATAAATATTTATTACACAGCCTATCTCATCATTCTTCCAGGAATGGGTGTTGTGTTATTGTTATACCCAGGGAGGGCTTTCCCTCTTCCTCTGGTCCTGCTGCAGGCGGTCGGCAGTTGCCAAAGATAGATAGGGGGCAAGAGTGTGACATTAACTATGGAAAATGCTACTTAAAATGGGGCTCAGGGGCAGATATTGGCAGGTGCATTGTTAGGAGAAAGAAAAAATGAATGGAAGAGGAAAAGATGGCAAGTAACGAGCTTCAGAAGCTTGTATTTAAAATATGTTTGTGGCAAAAGGGATTTCTGCAAACATGGGCCCTGGCCCATACGGCCGAAGCCACGAGATTTTTGCACCTTGCAGAATCCAGGATGGGGGAAATTTTGATTTAGATGAGCGCTGGTCTGTGAAACAGCAGTGAGGCAAAGGTGTATTCTGAGCATCCACACCATCTGTCTACACATGGAAAGCTATCATGTTAATGTAAGGCAAAAAAAATAATCTAGCATTTATAAAGCTTTGCACATAAAACTTGGAGTGTTTCCGGGGTTTTTGTCTCTTCGATTTGTATTGCTACCTGGATGTCCCCTGTGCCCTACTCCTTGCTTCTACTGGCTCTTGTCACCCAAGTGAGGCTTTGCAAAACCAAATGTTAACTTGCCTTACGCAGAGCCACATCGGCCAATTCATTATTCGAGCGACTTGGATTGGGTTACTGGAGGTGCTGAGACAATCCAGGCTCGGTAGATTTTAGATGAAATGAATCTGTTTCATTTAAGTTAGTCTCCCTTGCTGTCATGTGAGTCTTTTTTGTATGCATTTGTTAACCAGCTTGTTCACTGTCAGCTATAATCAAATAAAGACCCACTAGAAACATCCCGATGTGTTATAAAGCAGTTGCATAAGAACATCACTATCTTGTAAACATGCATGGCTATGAAAAATAATATTTGCTTATAAACAACGTCTGAGGACTTCTCCCTACAGCAGTTACCAAGTACCAATAAAAGTTTTGATCCCTAAATAGTCTAAATTTTATATGCTGCTACAGTACCTGCTAACTAAAGCTGGTTTTAGGCATAAGGAACACATGTAACATCAAGGAATAGTGAACAGTCAAGGCTGCCTTCAGAAACACCCGTCAGGCTCCTTTGTAGCGGTAAATGTGTTCATGTGCCAAAACCAAGGGTCTGTTCCGAAGTTTTATTAGATCTACAGAGCTGGCTATAAAATGCCATGCTAGAAGCGAAGCAGCCGAAGCAGAGAAGCTGCCTGGTGCACATCATCATGCCACCCTCTTGTGGCTAACCCCAGAAAATAGAGCGGTGCACGCCCCAGGACACGGTGTAAATGCCGCCGGGTTATCTTCGGAGCGCCTTGCCCCACGCTGATGAGCGCGCTGCGTGTGCAAGCAGCAAGGTCCAGCTTTTAGCTTGGTGTCAGTTGAAGCTAGCTTAGGAGCAAAAGGTGAAGTTTGAATAAAGCCGTTCCTGCACTCTGGAAACTTTGGGATCTGGAGCTGATCTGAGAATGGGATTTCATTCCAGTCCGACACTCTGAAGGTCTGCAGATGTTCATGGTGGACAGATGTTTGACTTCTGTGTCTCTGGCTATACTCTACTCGGAAACTGGGACCATATACCTGCCTCCTGCCATAGTTTTAGCTATAAAATTCTGTCCTTTGCTAACATTTCACACGGAGAGAAAGAATCTGGTGCTTTCATGCGTTTCTATTCCTGTATCGAGAAGCCCTGTTGCCCTTTACCTTCCGGAGAGCCCCACAGATGGGCACCAGGAAGGTGGCTGGGCAGCTCTTGCACCCCCCCGTCTACATAAAGAGTTTTAACGTCGTTACTCAGAAGTGGCCAGTTTGCACCCAAAGCAGATGCTGGCTTTCACAGCGTCCTCGGTGCCCTTGTTGTATAATGCAGGCTATTCCCATCCATCAGACGGTTCTGCAAACCTAAATAGATGATGTATTTATTTATGGATTACTGACCACAAGAAAGAGAAGCTTTGCACTATTGTCAACCTTACAGCGTTCGGTCTGCTATAAATAATGCATCATTGTTCGGTGTTGGTTTATGGTTTAAGTTCCAAAGAGCATCGCGGACCAGCAGACTCAGCAAAGATGAAGGCAGCACGGGGTATTAGTCAGAGAAATAGTACCATCGGACGAAGAGTATTAGAAAAACAAAGCAAAAATGTAATGTTGTCAGAGTTATTTTAATGTCAACTTCAGCAGCCACAGACCTGCTTTCACCTCTGACGGAGGATCACGCAAATCTATGATTATCCTCTGATTTTCACTCTGCTTTCTCCCACTTGTAAGCTAATTCGATTTCAGATAAAGCTCTAATTAACAGAAGAGGTCACCGCCGTGGCCAGCAGGCACTGTTGCAGCATGGCATTCAAACACACTAAGAGATCAAAAGAGCCTCCGCTGCTTCCTTTGAACTACCCAATTAAAATTTTCACAAATATAGCTATTGTTTTATGGCTGCTTCTTCCAGGGGGGGAGAGAGGGCAGAGAGCTGAGAGATCATTGCCTCTAATTGGGCTGTTTTCCCTCTCTTCTTACAGGTTTCCTCCGTGTGGGTTTTTTCTCCAGACCAGTAGAAGAAAAGGTTGTCCAGACCATTTGCAATGCAGCTATTACACTGCAAGCCTACAGCAGGCTGAAGGCTAAGGCCGTGGGGAATCTGATTTCTCTCTCGTGAGCAAAAAGGGCATCAGTGCCTTTCTTGGAAAGTTTGATTGATAGCCCTTAAGAAGGACTCATAAAATGTGTCTCTCTCTGGCTATTTAGGCAATTCCCTTTTGAAGATGAAGGAGAATATTAGATTAGTCCAACTGCTATAATAGCATTATCTCCTGCTTTTAAAGAAAACATATTTTATGGCGTATGTACCCTAATGGAAACAACCTGTGGCTGCACAAGCGCTGGCCACAAGGTCTGCTGCTAAGAGTGCTGTGGTCTCCTTGGAAGGGGTTTTCATCCAGCTTCTGGGGAACTGGTGTAGATATCAGACTTGTGCCACTGTCCCACGTGGGCCGCTTGTGGGCAACAGAGAAACCAAGGCTGGGGCGGACCATGGGGTCTGAATTCCACTCTTATCCATTGGGGAGCTCGCTTAAACTCGGGATTAAGGCAAATTAGCAGGAGCGTAGGGAGAAAGCTGCATGGCAGCTGTCTGGGCTGTACAGACAGGGAACATCAATCTTGAGAGCTGTCAGCCCAGACCATTCTGGAAAAAACTAGATGGAAACACCGGTCGAGTATTTGGTGTTATTTGCCTGGTAAAGGTTGAGGAACCTTCAGCTCTGGGAAGCAGATGGGTACATCCCTGCAAGAACACACTACAGCGTATATCCCACAGGAGGGTGCCTTCAGCCCTCTGTAGAGGCAAGCCAGAATAAAATCCCTGCAACCATGACCCAGTACTCAGAAACATCACCAGAGAAATACTCTTGCTGGGAAGGGAAATGTGGAGCGGGTATGTCTCGGACGGGGCACATCAACTTACCTCTGTATCAGCCTGCTCTGCTTGCTTGTCCTGGTCTGCTCCTTGGCAGCGCCCTGGGGAACAGGGCAGCTCGTGCCTGGCAGGGGCTGAGTCCCTTGGGCAAGGAAGACTGGATTAACTGATTATTCACTCCTGGAAAGAAACGTTATCTCCTCTCAACAGCACTGAAGGGAGGAAAAAAAAATCAAGATAGTGACCACAAAGGAGATCAGGCCCTAGCTTATGCTCACTAATGGCTTAAACTCACCTTCTGGGGTGTTCATTTATTGGTGCCAAACGGTGAAAGAAGATCACAACTCCCAAAAACCAGAGCAGTTGCTGTGAGGTTGTGAAGTTCAGCTCCTCGCCTGGCCCTGCCTGGCTGCCAGGTCTCAGAGAGCAGCTGTACCGTCCCTGCCTTCGGCGCTGAGCCCCAGCAAGCGGCCCGTCTTTGTGATATTGGGGAGATGCCTGGCTTTGCAGGTCTAGCTTCTCACCTTGTGCGTTGTACTGGGTTTTGGATTGCATCTTCTGCAGCTCCACTCTCATACCTTGACTGACCACCTGAGCCGATCTGACCCTCTGATGAAGAAGCTGCGTTACCTTAAAATATTCCTTTTCCCTGTAATGTACTCCCGGATGCTGCAAAGAGTACATTGCTCGTCCCAGGATTTAATCAGATTAATTAAGCTGTACTTGTATTAATCTAAATTACAAGTATCTGAGGGCTCAGCCAAATCACGTGATTTATGGGCCATATCAATCTAACTAATACCACCGACTCTTAAAATAAAAAACTAATAAATGAGTTTATTATACAGATGTACGACTGACTTACTAGCTTTGGGTCTCTAGTGACATGGATGATTTGATGGAAGTTTTATGTCCTTGTTGGGAAAAGGTCTTTTTTTTTCCCCCCTTCCCACTTGCTGTATTTTTAAAAAGTATCTTCTACAGGGCAGAGAGAGGGAGAAACAACACAAGCTCGGTTATCAAAACACTAGCCAAGCCAAGAGGTCCCCAAAGTCTTGCTGTACACAAATTGTGTGGGTTTTATAACTGCAAGTGCCCACAGGAGAATAGTTTATCTGGCTTCTTGCAGGCAGAACCTGCCCCGGTCTGCGTGCTTACTGTTCAGCAGTCTGAAGCAGTGGTTAGCCAGGGGATGGGAATGGGAAGAGAATTAAAAGCTTCTCAGAAGTAAATCTGCGGCAAAGCGTGCCGTTTGCAGGAAGGAGCCGGGCTGGTTTGGAAAGTGCCTCTGTGCTGCTCAGCAGGGTGACTCTGTCGGGCTGAGTGATGGGTGCCATCTGCAGCAGCTGGAAAGCCAAAGTGCCCTAAAATGTCGCTTGCACAGGGACAACTTAAAGATGCAAAAGCTACTCTTTGTCACACAGCCGTGTGGGGTTTCAAAAGTTATTGGGGGGGAAAAAAAAAAAAAAAGAAGTGGTTTTCTGCAGAGAAGCCAAATGCCGCGATGAAGCTAATTACACAGAGTACAGGAGATGCCGCTAATCCACAGCCCAGGTGAAATGAAATGCAGAGCTAAAGGAGGAGGGAAAAACCACGCTCGCCCCTGCCATTACCCGGCCCCCAGCCCGCCGGCTGCCTTCGCCTCCGTCCCCCTTGGCAGCTCGGCTCTGTGTTGGCTGGCTTTTCAGTGAGATGCTTTTGCTTCAGTCCTGGAGTTCACGCTCGATTTCCCCAGCTGTAAGATTGTTTCCCTTGCTTTGCAAATCCCCCCTCAGAGCAAACAGCCACGCGAGAGCTGCGGATTGGAAAAAGGAGCAGGCTCCATCTCTTTACCCTTTGCTTACAAAATAAGTTCTTCAAACGCGTTTGTCTTATTGTGTTCAGGATAACGACCTTCTCCAGCAAAGAAAAGGGAAGGAACTGGGAGGGCTTTCTAGGGGAGAAAATGGGGCAATTTATGGAATAGTTACATAAAGACAACGCTATCCTGTGTGTCTGTCGCCGTGATTTATTATAGTTACACAGAAGATTGGCTGATTGGACCATAAAAGACGGCTGCAGGCAAACCTGAACCCCTTTGCTTTCCTGTTCGCCATGCCACACACACAAAAGCCAATGAATTAACTCAGCGACGTTTGTAACACACTTGGAGAAATGACCCCTCTTTGCTATTTCAAAGGAGGTGCCGGCGCAAAGGTGCTGTAACGAGCAGTTTATCCGACACGGCCACGTTTACTGTTCCTGCTGCAAAGCCGAGGGCTGGCTGCCTACACGGGAAACCCCTGCAAACCCCACCGCTGCCTTTGCTGGTGTACATCAGGGTCTGGGGGTACGTTATTCCACTCCTGCCAGCATTAGGTGGATCATTTAAAAGACTTTTTACAGTAACCCCTGCCTCCTTTCTCTGGCGGTTACACTTTCTACGTGGCCCCGCTATTATACACCTTCTTTCCGTTCACTGCCCCCAATTATCGTTTTGCATTCGTCTACATCCAGCTGCATTTTCCATTTACCAGCTCGTTCGGCTAAAACATCCTGATCCCTTTTATATCAGATCAGGTGGCTTCTACTGCTTTTCACCCACCACTCTGGAGTCATTTGTGTTTATACTAAAAAAGAAAAGCATTTAGCAACCAAAAGCACTGTTAGCTGAAGGAGGGGGGACTCTGGTTAGGCGGGGACCAGACAGGAGGAAAGCTAAACTTCCAGCTCCAAGGGGGACAGGGTCTGGGCATTTTCATTCCTCTTCAAAGCTGAGGACTGTAGGTCATCCAGGGCTGGGAACTCATTCCTTCCAGAGATGTTTCATCAAGGGAAAAAAAATTCCCCGGTGTTTCTTTGTGCAACTACTGTTTGGCAGCTCTGCCAGGTCTACACCACCACTTACCGAAATCTTTTTAGCAGTCCCCGGCTTGTACCGAAACAGCCTCTCTGGTCCGACAGCGTGTCTCCAGAGGAAGCTACAGGGTCACATCTTCCCTCATTTAAACCCTCAGCAACAGCTTGTAAAACTTTTTCCCTTTGGTCCGTGGGCAACCTGCGGTGTATCCCACCCACGCGGCCCCGGAGCCGCCTCCCTTCGAAGGATGGGGCACAGAGCAGCACGACGGCCTCGAAAGCAGGAGGCAACTGCGGGACCTGGGAAAGAGGTCTGATCCTTAACTCTACGGCAGCCCACCGCAGAGCTGGGTGACTCTGAAGGTCCCCGTGTCCTTTGGCTTCCCGCTGGCCAAGGGCAGCCGAGGCACAACCGTGTGCAGGGTGAAGTCCCTTGGGTTTATCTGGGTCACGTATCACAGCGGTACCTGGAACAGGCAGGCTAAAAATAAGCTGGAAGGCAAAACAGCAACAGCCTATGGAGAAAACAAGCCACAGAATGATTTACAGATGAGCAAACTCCCTGCAAAGCCTAGCAGGGAGGGTTATTCCTTACACTTTCCAAAACACAAACTCCTCTCCAATAATTCCTGCTCACCAGTTGTTAACCTACTGCTAATCTTGCTGCAAGCAATATTAGTTGTTGCTTCAGGCCGTGGGTTGAAGATCACCACCTTCTACTAATAAAAAGAGTAGAAGAAACCTTTGTTTTAGCTAAAGCAGAAGGAGAACCGTCTTCATCCTTCCATCGGAGGAAAAAAGTTTCTTGTGGCCACTGCGTGCAGAACAGCAGGCAGACCTCAGTGACCATAATTTGTAACAATATGGCAGAATTAACTTGTTTTATTTAAAAATGCTTGAGCTGGAAGAGGAAAGAATTTGAGGCATAAATAGATTTTATTAAAAATAATTATATCCAGGAAGAGCGGGGATAGAGTTTATCACAGCTGTGGTTCCAGGCAGCATTTCTGCATGTGGGCAGGGCCGTTATAGCAGGTCTCTTGTAAAGCGATGTCTGCTGAATGTGTGTCGAGTTATCGCAGAGAAATTTTCAAATAAAAGCCTGAGCTAATCCAGGAACAGCATTAAAAGGTGTAAAATGGCTGAACAGCACGGAAATGTTTAAATCTGCCCTTTGCTAAATGTTAATGGAAAAACTCTGTGTAATACAACCAACCTCCTGCAGAAGAATCAGGTCTGGCCAATAAAAGAATGAGAAATGAAAACTAATTTTGTATAAAGATAAAAAGTAACTTTCACTTCACTGCAGCTTCAAGCTGCATTGGGAATAGTTGGGTTTCTTTCCAGCCTATATATATAAAAAAAGACAAAACATTTTAATTTAATACAAGGTCATAGTCTGGCTGCAAAGGAAACTAAACCTCAGTGTAAATACAGTGATGAAACCGGAATCATCAAAAACAATAATAGTGAAAATCATGTCTAAAAGGAAGGGCAGCTTAAGGGGCCGATGCTCTCACAGCAACACAGCACGGGTTTGGGGAGCAAATTGTCCCTGCGGGGTGTTTTGCACCCTGGTTTATAGGGTCTGCAGTGATCTCAGGTGTGTTTGCACGTGCGTGTGGGCATGAAGCTGCTCCCGCCAGAACAGACGAGACAACCTAAAATGGAAAGGACACGGGGCTGGAACCCTTCCGGGGCTGGAGACGAAGCCCTGCTGGGATGGAAAGGCTCTGGGAATGGGTTTATTGCCCAGGACCAGCAGCGGGGCCGGTGCCGCCTTTCCCAGTCCCGCCTGATGCAATACCCAGCCGGAGCCCGCGGACAGCTGCGGCACAGGAGTGGAAATTCCTCCCGACCCAGAGAGCGCACAGCAGGGAAGAGCATAATCTCCGTGATTTACAGGCTGTGACTCTAGTTTAAAATACATTAGACTCCAACTATTTAATTACTGGGCACTACCAAATCACAGAGACAGAGGAGTCAGTCACGTCTGCTAATGCCAACATTTATCATCCTATTTATCTACTCCAGCTTCTGAGACCCATATCGAATCACTTTCCTGTATTAGCTAATAACGTATGAGTTTTTTTCCTTGTACCTCTGGGCAGCCCTCAGTGGATATTATAGCACTGCTGGCAGCACACATCCACCTAGGGATAGATAAACTGGTTTACAGCATGTGAGGGGTTGTAATCATCAGCCAAAACTCACATCCAAATCAAAGCCTTTTTCTCTGCTGTCTCCTGCCCCCAGATACTAATTCGCACCAGAGAGTAAATATGCAAACAGTACTCAGGCCCACTGTCCAGCTGAAAGGCTGTAAGCCTCCTGGTATTTCTGAGAAATCATTAAATATCCACATTTTACGGTTGCGGAAGGGCATAGAAAAATTATGCGGCTGTCTGAGAGCTGGGGAGCGGGACAGAGTGCTCTCTGGGCAGCAGTTCATGTCCCTCCAGCAACACGTCCCCATCCTGCTCACTCCTGCGGGGAGGGCAGAAACGAGGTGGCACAAGCACGGACACAACACCGGCTCTCACAGGGCTGTTAGATACCAAATCAGCCGCAAAAGAAATTCAGTAGGTGAAGCAAATTTGTCCAGGGAAACATATTGGGTGTGGAAGAAACATCGAGAGGAGAGTGAGAAACTGCTGGGTGATGGGTGAAGCCGCTCCTTGTGCTCAGCCCCTTCCCAGCAAAGTCCCAATAAATCCAGCACGATCTTCCTCCGCCTGCTTTTTCCACTGAAAAAGATATGCCTTTAGTTTTGCTTGCTTATGCTGCTTTCAATAGGGAAAACAATTTTAATTGCTGTATTTGGAAAATTTTCAAGCAGTCTTATTTTCAGAAGAAATACTCGGCAGCCTCTCAGCTTTGTACCAGCGTCCATCCTCAAGCTGGGCATTGAGAAAGAAAGAAGAGGCTTTCCTTCCTCCCAGAGAGTCACAAAAGAGCACGATAAAGCAAATGTCCTTTTATTCCATGGCAGGATTTTTTTTTGCTGGTGCCTTTTACTTCCATCACTATGATGGTTATCTCATAATTGCTTATATATTACAGCCTACCATATATATATATATATATATATATATATATATATAAAATCTGGTGGTTTACTATTAACTCCTGTCACCCTCTGTCTAATTCTACTTGCCAAGCAGGTGATCCTGCCTTTGAGACTGATAACGCTTAGAAAACCCAAATACCCTGAGCTCTGATGGAGCAGTCGTTACCGAAAAGGCAGTTCTAACGAACAGAGCATTGCAGGGAAATTATCTCTGGATCTTCGCAAAGTCCTCTGGAAGAGTTCAGACACGAAGCTGTCTTAATTGATGGCGTGGCCACTTAGGGGAGCAGTATCCATAGAAACTCGGGGGCCTTGACAAGATGACAAACAATGCTGTGAGAGCCTAATAATAGCAGAAATAATGAGGTGTGGCCAAAAAAAACCAACAACAACAAGCGAGGAATCTTGTGGTATCGAATGGGTGGGCCCAGCCTAATGAAAGCCTGGCAGCTACGGTGACGGCTGGAGGAAGACGAAGCACAACTGGAGGATGGAAAAAAGAGTCGCCAAAGCCGGATGGGATTTCTGTCCCAGGGAAAAGCCCCGCAGCAGACGGTGCCACTGGGGACGTGGGTACGGGGCTTTGCTCTCTGTGTACAGCCATAAATCGGGAGCAACAACGCGAGCACCTTGGGAGCGTGGCAATGCTAGCGCAGAAACCTAGTTGCATTTTGGAAGAGTCACCCCATAGCGTGGCCTTGGGGACAGCACTTTGTCCACCGGGGATGTCCAGCCAGGCTGGGACCTGGAGAGCCCTTGGGAACCGCGGCGGGTGGTCTCAGCCCCTTTCCAGAGCCTCTTGTTGGGTTTTAATCACCTCTTGACCCAACTACGGCTCTTTCTGCTCGTCGCGGGCAGAGCGATGCCACTCGCGGCACAACTTTCCCACGCGCTGCGGCGTGCGGCAGGAGAGCCCGTCGCCCACCGATTGGGGCTGCGTCGCGCGCTGCTCCCTGGGCTCATTGTAGCACCGTAACTCATTGTTTGGGGAGACCTGACCTTTTTCTTAATTAGCTTAAAACTGCACAATAAAAAAAAAAAAAAAGAAAAAGAAGGAAAAAATAAAAGAAAAAACCCTCCGTAAAAGCCAGCCACAAATCAAAAGAGGCAACAGTGAGAGCAAGCAATGTGTCACCACAAGTGTCCCGAGTCAATGGAAACCTTGTTAGGTGGGGAACAAGGGTCTCCGCTAACAAGCTCTTATCTGTGTTTTTGTTTTCTATTGAAGGTGCATGTCATTAGAAGGAGTGTTAACAAGAGCTCTCAATAGCTTCATATGGCCAATGGCCTCTGAATATTCATGAAAGTGTGAACAGAATGTGGGAAAGCAGCGGAAGAAAAGGCAAGAAAAGCGGCAAGAGGGCTGATTGTGTGGGGGAGAAAGGACCCAGGGCTCTGTGGGAAAAAGGGATCCTGAATCCCACAAACAAGAGCGTATTCCCCAGGCAAAACCTGTCCTTCAAGCTGTGAGGATGGTATTGATGGAGCGAAAGATGTGGGTTTTTTCTGAGCAGCGTTGGCAGGGAACCAGCTTCTGTCATTTTAGGTGACAGTGCCCAGGTTTGGGTTTTTTTTTAAACTAATATCACAGTGGCCATGGCTGCTGTAATTTTACTTTTAAAAAACCCCAAACCTGGAGACCTGAGTATGAATAATGGAAAAACCAGGTGTATTTCCCGGCGCTACTTCTGTCCATACAGCAATGCAAAGCACCTCTTAGCCCGCACATCTCACCGGCCCTCCTGGGGATGAGCATCCACACCCCGAGACCTGCTGCAGCCTCGATGGCGGACGTTGCAAGCTCATGGATGTTGCAACCTCAACATCCAGCATTACCCTCAATATCAATGCACAAAACGCAGCAAGCAGGCTGGCAGGGACGGGCTCCCTGCACATGCCATTCGTTTCTCACCGGGGACAAGGCAGGCACCTAAATTTGGAGATGTGCAACCCTCTCTCCAGGCTTATTGAGTCCCAGAAGGGATCCGGAGGGTCATTTTTGCTGGATGCCCTGTACTGAAGTGGGAATGTGCTCACAGGGGATGGAGAAGAGGGGAGGTGAAGGAGCACACCCGGACACTGCTGTGCTCACCCTGCAGAGGGGAACGGCTCATCTGCACCCAGATACCACTTGCTTCCCCCCCACACCTCCCGGCGTCCCCATCCCTAGAGAAACCCCAAATTTGGCTCTAGTGAGAGCCCAGCAGGGCCGCCCATGGGGCCAGCCAGGGAAAGAGGCTTGTCCTATAAAATATCTCTGCAGGTTTTGTAGCCACTGATTCTGCACGATCACGGCATGGAGAGGTCGGGGATTTCAGCCGTGCTGTTTTAATGTGGAGCTCTCGCTCTGGTTGTTTCGGAGCAAAATTATACCGCAGAGTTGCCTCTTCTTGAAAGGCTCCAATCTCGTGTGTCAGTCCCGGATAAATAGTTTTCATTCAACAAATCAATGAATAGAAACAAAGTACGGCAAAATAATGTCAAGTCATTTCACTGATAACGACAGCTGCTGGGCTGCACAGGAGAAAGGGAGAAGCAGGAGGGGGGTGCGGGGGAATAGATTAAAAAATGTAAAAAGCAATGAATCACAGCTGGGGGAAAATCATAAAACCACAAACCGCCACTGCTCCCACACAAACGTACACGGTATTTACTCATCTATTTCTAACAAAAATTAAAGTAGAATAGAAAAGGAAAAGGGAAGAGAGGACTGGTACAAGCAAATCATCAAAACGATCCTCGTTAGAAAAGCAAAAGGTTTTTTTTTCCTGGCGTGAAGGCCTGATACAGAATGCCAAGCAGCGCGGCACCGAGTGCCGAGTGAGCGGGATGCTGCCCCGGCTCGACCCCCGGCCCCGCACCACCGCCCCTTCCTCCTGCATATTCCTAACTCTATGCTTTCTGGTCATCATTTGCTTCCTGTTGGTTTTCCTTGTTAGGCTTCTGCGGTGCTCATGGCTTTGGTCACGGGAAAAGAGGCTGGGAAAAAGGAAACAAACCCACGCTGAAAGGGGTTTTGCCAGTCGGGAGGAAGAAGGAGTTTTGGCTGCCCTGGGGCAGGGAGCGTGGCAGGGACAGGGCAAATAGAGTTTTTGCTGAGCCACAGAGGAGGTGCTGCCAAACACCCACTTCACAACGTACCCACCTGGCCGCAAATGCGGGAGAAATTTCCTCGAGCTCAGCACCTGCCCTGGAAATCATCTCACCCCTGCTACAGAAAACGTGGTGGCATTACGGGCTACAGGGTGACGCCTCCGACATCTCGCTTGGGGTCAGCCACAGCCCAGCTGCCCCAAAATAACCCAAATTCCCTCCCCGCAGGGAGACAGGGCACGTGATTGAAACGATGCCCTGCAAGGTCCACCTTTTAAATCCCAAGCCGCAGCTGCTCTTTGTTTGCTGCCTGAAATCTCCCTCCGAGGCCATCGCTTCGGCATCCTGCCCCAGCTGGGCACCTTCCTCAGCTCTCATGTTTCTGCGAGCTTTTGTTTGATTTTTAAGTTATGTTTTTCAGTAAAAAAGCAGCTTGAAGTTAATAAATGGCTCCTTGCAGCTCCTGGAAGGGCTTCTCATGGACACGGCAATAAAAAGGCCCTTGATGAAAACATGGACACTGCTGAGCAGAGTGATGAGAGCCGAGTCCAACACAAAATGCTGGTTCAAGGGGATTTTTTTGACCTCTTTACCTCACCGAGGATGTGTCAGGCAGCTCAGAGCCCCCTGCCTCCTACTAGACCCCAGTTATGCAGAGCAACCCCAGCAGTACCTTGTACAGGGCAGGGTTTGTCCCTGGAGAGTTGTGGGGTTTGTCTGGGGGGGGTGGAGGAATCACATGCATGAGGCTCCTGCGGGACGAGAGCCCCGGCATGGCACCAGCGAGGATGCTGCCTGCTCCCTGTCCTGCTGCGCACACGTAGCGCCAAGGCGATGCGCGGCGTTGCTCTCCTGCTGTTCTGAAAGCTTCCCTGAAAAAAATACCTTTCCTTGAAGAAATGTGACCCTTAGAGAAAGCCCCCTCCAAACATGAGAAACCCCGGGAAGACGAGAAATACCAGAAATTGCCAGGAGCGGTGCTGAGCTGGGACAAAGCCCTGGGAAGATGATGTGGAAGCACCAGGAAGATGGTTGGGAGCTTATCCGGCAGCTCCACAGCGTCCTTCCCGGGAGGCTGCCCCAGCGCTGCTGCGGCGAGCGGGGACCCGAGGCCGGCACCTCCCGGGATGGAGCTGCACAGAGGCGGCTGCCCCACAGCAGAAGATACTGAGTCTGCACGTGGGAGTTAAACTGTAACCCGGGCAGAGTTGTACGACAACGTGTCTATTTAGACAAAATTTTGCCTGGAAGTCAACCTGCAGAAAGCTTCCAGAGGCCCAAACCATGCCATTTCCACTCCATTCCTGCAAGTTTGACTTTCCATTTCAAATAAGCTTTAAACTTTCAAATAAAATGCTGTCAAACAGCCCTGTAAAAGGCTTAATTCAAAGTGCAACATCACAAGTGTTCCTCTCGCCAGGATTTCACCTACCGGAGCAGTCCGTTGCTGTTTGCTTTTAAGAGAGGAAATCCTGAAATGGGGAATTCCCTGGGAAATGCACAGCCCGGCTGGGGCCAGCCCGGTGGCACCGTGTGGGGAGCGAGCAGGGAAAGCTCACGGGGCCAATGCTCGATGGCTCGTGCCTGTCCCGGGGAGCTGGAGTTAAATGGTGCTGGTTCTTCCTGGGTCTGTGGGCAGGGGCAGCCTGGGGGATGATCGTCTTGAGAAAAGATTCATCGTCGGGGAGGAAAACGCAGCCCTTTGATCTCAGCTACTGTTTGCAGTTTCATTATTAATCCCATAAGGTGAAGAGAGGGTTTATTTTGCTCAGGCCATAAATTCTTCCAGGGCAGATCTTTCCCTTACCCTGTCCCAGACCAGCACTACAACCTGCAACATTAAAAATAAGCCATGATTTCAGGCCTGAAAGGACTTTGCTAAATTGTCACTCTTTTCTCTCAGGTCTCTCTCGGGTCTCAGCAACCTCCATAGGTGCAAGCACTAAGTTGGGAACTGTGAACCTTGTGTGGCAACAGGGCTCTGGCCGGACCATGCTGGGCGTGATACTGAGCGCAGTCACCTGGGGAGGGAAGCAGCTTTTCCAGAGCAAATATCTCAACACCACGACCCCTGAACGAGGACCCTTCGTGCTCTTACGCAGGGGAATCCGCCTTGCGCCAGCCAGAGGGAGCGAAGCTGCCCTCTTGCACCGAGGCCAGTGAGCATCGCTTCACGGGCCAGCCACGACTGCAACGTGGTCGGGGCTTTCAGGGTTGCTGCTGTGCCGTGGCAACATGAAGCTCAACAGCAGCGCAAGGAAAGCCTCCCTGCGCCCAAGGCTGGTGCGGAGCAGAGCAGAAGCGAGCGCTTTCCCCGACACCCAGGGTGCTTTCTAGCTCCCTCCAGCAGCGAGCAACAGAAAGCGCACATGCCCACCAGCATGCCAAACTGCAAATAAAACCCCCTTTTAAAATGTGGTGGAAAACATGCTTTGTTGCAGCCTGAAAAGGCTGTGAAGTGCGCGGGCTCTGGCTGCACCGTTGCGGCGGGAGGGACGCGTCTCCATGGGAACCGTGCGGTTATTCATCTGGAACAGGCCTCGTAAGGTGCCACGGCGGACATCTCGCCAGGGATGGGGACAAACCGGTGCCCAAAAGGCTGACGGGGTGGCAGGGGCTCACGGCTGAAGGGGGACTCGCGACGCCATGGCCGTTTGCTCTCGCGGTTCCTTGTCCGGTGGCCGAGGTGGAGCTGAGAGCGGGTCGGAGCAGGGGCCCTGGCGCTGCCCTGCCCGCAGCCACCATCAGTGCCGGTGGATGGAGGTGCAGGGGGAAGGGCAGGATCCTGCACCCCGACAGCCCTGCCCAGGTGCTGACCCAGCCAGGGTGACGGGAAACAGAGCTCCCTCTTCCAAGAAATAGGAACGTTTTTTGAAAGATTCTTAGAATTTTAGAGGAAAAGAAGTGAAGCGAGGAGAGGGCTCTGCCAGCGTCCTTGAGCCCGTTGCTCACAGCAGGGCTGCTGCTTGCTCTAGCCAGAGTGCAAGCATGTGTCGGGACAAGCCCTCCCCTGCTACACCCCCTGCACACATGCACAGGCCCTTCCCAGCACCTCAGAGTATTTCGGGTGCCGCAGCCAAGCGCCCTGAAAAAGATGCCCACGAAAGCTAGGATGGGTCTTTCTACCTGCGGCATGTGCACATCTCCCCATCGTAAATTAAAAGCTCCTGGGCCGCTACATGCAAAGGGAATTTTTTCCCCTTTTTTCCGCTGAGCTCCTTCTGCAAACACCGAAGAGCTCCCAGCGATGCCAAATGTCTTCTTTAGGCTTGAAAAAGCAGTCAGAAACAGCCCAGTGCTGCGAGGAAGGTACTCAGGTGGCTCCCTTGGTGCAGGACAGGGCATGCCAGTGGCTTTCACGTCCCCTCTGCAAAATTAGTCTGAAGGGCACTAAGCCATGCACCTTCCCCAAAGGCCGCAATTGCTTTTTGGTCTAACTGGGGCCTTTCTTGCTTTAAAATCAAAGGGTGAGGTTTTCAATGAGTGTTTGTTCCTGTGCAAGGGGCAGCTACTGAGAGGGGGAGATGCAGAGCTCAGCAGGAGCCATTCAACCCACCTGCTGAACTACCCCGGCAGCAGTTAAACTCACCCAGGCCCTGGCATCGGGTTTCTCACAGGAATTTAGTCTTTTAGATAAAGCTGGAGTCTGGAACTATCTCTTAGCTCATCAGAAGAAAACAACCACTGTGTGTTTCAGTACCAAGGCTGCCACGTGTTGCAAAGGCGTTGAGTGCTGCAGCTCATGTTTCTCTTGGTTGGAGTGTTTTGGACTCCAGGAACACTCGGTTTCATGCCCCTCACGGCCCTGGAGAGAAGCAATGGCGAGGGCAAGAAGAAGGGCCAGGTGCCTGGAGCAACTCTGCCCTGTGCAGGGCTGAGCCACCCCAATCACCGCCAGTGCAAGGCACCTGAACCCAGAGCCCACTGCAGGGGTGAGGGAAGGTCAGAGGCAGCTCTGCCCAAATATTTGGGGCAAGTTGGGCAGGGATTTACATTTTCTGGGGGGATTAATGGAATTTATTACTGCCCTTCAGCTTGCAGGGATGGGAACAGGAGACAACGACCGTGTTGAGACAGGCAAAGCCAACTGGCCTGGATCAGCTCATCCCTCCTGGCTAGGTCACCTCTCCTCCGTCTCGTTGGCCTCTGCCCATCTGCGTGTCCTTCCTCTGCTGGATTCCTCCCTATGGATCCAGCACTGCTCACGCAGAGCATCCAACACTTGGCTTCCTGCGCTTGGCAGATCCATAACTGGAAAATAATTGCCACCCACACGAGGATACTCGGCCATAGCAGAAGGATTCGTCTGCCTCGCCTGATGCAAAGCCCACACCGGTCTCCAGAGCTTAAGAAACAGGTGGCTGGGTTAAGGTGGAGAGTGGGAGTGCCTAATGGCTCGTGGAATTGGTTTCCTCCTGTCTTGTGAACACGGGTTGACGAATGGTCACCGAAAAGACCACAACTTGTTTTTACAAAGTCATTTAGAATTAGAGGGACGGCACAAATGCTCGCTTGCCAGCGTGACGCAGAAACGCGGCAAGCTGCTAATTCATCAAGCCCAAGCCGAGGAACGCGCCCGCAGCCGCAGCAGGAGCCGTCCCCTCTGCGGGAGAGCTGCTTGTTCCCGAAGCTGCTGCCGGTTGGCGCAGCCCCCGGGTGAGACCACGCGGCTCCAGGCTTGTCCCATCTCCAGCCCAGCCCAAGAGGGCTGTGCCAGGGTGAACCGGGCTCTCTGCTCTTGCGGGGCAGGAATATTTTATAAACCAGCAGGACAGCACAGATGGGAAATGAGTCTACAGTATTAACATTTCCAGGATTAAGACCCATTGGTGTTTCTAACTAGCAGAAAGAACTGCCAGAGCTTGTATTAAATGATACTGCTGAAAGCTTGCCTCGATTCCTCCACCTCCAATGACCGTGGAAGGGACGGCTGCAGGGCAGTTGTAGCTCTCCCCGCTTATCACACCCCAAACTGCAGGACATTGCGAGGCCTTAGGGCACCTGGAAGAGGACAGAAATACTTGGCCATGATAAAATCGTTCAGGCACAACAGCATGTGGAAAAACCTCCCTCCCTGCTCTCTGGTGACGACACACCTGCACATCCAGCTCAAAGCACCAGCGGGTCCCTCCACCAGCCACAACCCAAAAGCCCGTGGCCAGTTGCTGGTGTGATGCTCGTGTCCTGGCTTGTGTTGCACGAGGGCTCCTGAAGGCTCCGAGGGAAGCTTTGCCGCATTATGGTAGGGCCTACACAAACCCCAGAGGGAGACAAAATGCAACATATCAACACAGGGTTGCTCACCAGTGTATTTCTGAAAGCCACCAAAACAGTGGGTGCTTCCAGGTGGGTGAACACTCAGGAATGAACGAGTCAAGACATGAATTGTGACTGCCCTGAGCCCCCCACCAGCCCTTTTGGGGCAGCACTAGGCGGAACCGGGGTGCCTGCAAAGCCCCTACTGCTCACAAAGACAGATGAGGTGACGGTAGAAGAGACGTCTCCTCTCTTGGCAGAGCCTGTCCTCTCCACACAGGTCCCTCTGTCCTTCTGCCTTGGCACCGAGGCCCCCTCCTCCCGGTGGCGCTTGGCCCACCTTGGCCAGGGAAGCTGTGGATGTGCCGTACCCGGTGCGACAGCTCCGGCTGGTGGCTGCCGAGGGCCGCTGACGGCATTGCCACGGAAACATTTAGGAGGGGGGAACATAGTCACGCCAAGCAAATGCCTGATTTTCCCGCTTGTATCAATCTACCTAACCACAAGGAAAAATCACAGATGCTTTTGCTAAATAACCAACACGTATATAAAACGCGCGCACACACATTTTCCATCATTGCTGCTTTCCACAGCACAATGAGAGAAGAGATTTAATTACACCCAAACTGTACTAAATCAAGAAGAGAGACAGTTGAAAATAGGGAGGGGGGGAAACCCATTTAATTCAATTTATTTAGCAGCATCTTTATTGCAACAAAGGTTTTGTAATAAAACGCAGCAAAACTAATGTCTCCACTTTACATGATTAAAAGCCATGTACTAGAAAGGTGGGGGAAGGAGACCAATAAACCCACTGGAGTGAGACATGCAATTTTGTTAACACAAACAGCAGGCACTTCATGTTCTAAAATTAAACACCTGAACTTCTACTGTGCAGAACAGCCAAGTGAAAACCGTGTGAAGATCTCTCTTCCAAAGGAGCGGCCCGGAGAACCGCGAGGGGCACACAAAAAGTCTTTACAGGGTTCTGGTACTCAAGTAAACAGGCAATTCAAGGCAGCGTCCTCATCTGGCTGATTATTTCACTTATTTATACGCTATTATTGCCTTGTCAAAAGTTGAGCGTCACACCAGCAGCAAAACAGCCTGCCGTAGACACGGATACACACAGCAGCAACACAACCCACTTTTCCTGGTAGGGAATAAGGGTCGGGATCCCCGGCGCTTGGACTGTGTGAATTCTCCGTACTTCACCATCCCGCTCAGAAAGTATTTCCACAGCCTATTCCCAAGTGCCGTTAGTAAATAGGGAGTGCATTTTCCATTCTAATACAATGAAGTTAGTCGACTTTCAAAGCTTTGCTTGGTGCTTTGAGCTCATTATTTCATTAACAAACAAGTTAACCGAGTTTATAAAAACTAAGCAGTTTTGGGTAGTTCCTAATTCTACTTTGTTCTGAATAGAGAGAGATAATGGAAAACAGGGGCGAGGTAGGGGGTGCAACTCCAAAGCGAAGGGTGAAACCCAACAGTTTTGCACATTGCACGCTTGAGGAATTACTGGAAGCTGCCTTAAAACAGGGCAAAAGACCGTGCTCCCACCAGAAACCAGCACAGCCAATCCCAAACTCTGCAAATGAGGAGAAACTGCTGGCATCACCACTCAACAACTTCAGTACCTCCTTGCTCAGATCCCCATATTTCATATATCTTCTTAAAAATACATGAAATTAAAACATTCATCTTGAAGACACCTGTGCAACTAATATCCACCATGCAATGAAGGCTCCATCCTGCTCCTGCTCAGGGCAGGCGTCCTGCTGGGCAGAGCTGAGCTCTGCTGAAGGCAGGAGATCCCCCCAAGGGACATTCCAACATCTGTTTTGGGAGCAGCAGGGACAGCTCCTCCTCACACGTTTTTGCTCCACAACCTCCCTCGCACATGCCCCCCCAGGATCTCATTAGTTCTGCTCGAAATTGACATTAACCAAGACATTTT
This sequence comes from Phalacrocorax aristotelis, assembly GCF_949628215.1. Taxonomy (NCBI): domain Eukaryota; kingdom Metazoa; phylum Chordata; class Aves; order Suliformes; family Phalacrocoracidae; genus Phalacrocorax; species Phalacrocorax aristotelis. The sequence goes on from NC_134282.1 coordinate 52,466,620, forward strand.
AGCATGCAGGAAGTGACAAAGTATAATCCCAAATATCAAGCAGGCTGGAAATCTCTTCCTGAGCAACAGTATCATCTCCTGGACCACAATGTACGACCTCACCCTGGAGCAGGCAACTCCAGTGGCGCAGAGCAGGGCAAAACCAACACGCTCCACGCCAGCTCGCGTCCGCCGCTGGACCAACGCTTCGCCGGACAAGGAGCAGGGCTACTGCTGCCCCCCAAAACACCGATGCAATGGTCCCCAGCACTAACGCCTTCCTAACTCTGCAGTCTCAACTGCAACGGGCTTCGCCCTTCTTCCCGTGTCACCGGGAACTTAGTCATTGACTGCATAGGGCTGGATCAGACCTCATACAAGGCTCCTCTCGCAGCTCCGCCTACAAGCAGGCGCCTTTTGCAAGAACTACAAAACTCTGATGATAAACCCTCCCAGCGATTCCACAGGATAAGAAAGCATGGGGTCTTAAAGTGCTTAACTACTGGAAAAAGAAAAAAAAAATCTGTAGGAAAGAAGGAAATACATAATTTATGTTGCAAAATAAAGTACTTATAGGACGCTGTACTTTAATAGCTTTTCGATAGATATATTTAAAACAATGGAAGGATGCATTATTAAAAAGTTATATGTCAGCACTTACAATCACATCCTGGGCTAAATCAAAACCTAGCCTGGTTTACTTGCATAACATTTAGTTCTTCAGTTCCCAAAAAAGCACTGTTTGATGAAGGCCATTTTTGTCCTGTTTTTTAAACAAAAGGATCAATTTAGTCTTAAAAATCATATACATTTACATTCAAGGGTAATCACCTCTAGAAAAAGAACAAAACTACTGCAAAAAGCAAGTTAATTTAATATTGAAGAAAATATAAACAACCTTGGAAAAGGTGATACTATCCACGGGTAATTTTATACATAGATATATGTATATATAATACAGCATAAACACGTAAGGAACACAATGGAATCCCACAGTAACAGCTTATTCATGTCTCGACTCACGGCCGTGTGTTCTAGTTCACGTGCATCAGCACCCCTACCCGTCCCTCAGCACCGACTACAGCACGCTCCGTAGGGATGCTGCGGTCGCTTCAGCCACGACAATTAGCTACTAAGAGAAGACATAACAGGAGCCGCGCTCCTTCCCTGCCATGCCCTTCCCAAAATAAAACCGTAAGTCTGTTATTGGCCTGCTAATGGTATTTTCCACTCATAATCCCTGTGATCTGAAAACCAGAAGAGAGCCCAAACTGAACATCCCCACCTCGGAGGAAGTTTGCACTTACTGCATGCCTGTTTGCTTTGGCCATCTTTCGTGCAACCCAAAAACCAGATCCCGTTCTCGCACACAGATTTTACAGCCGTGTAACTGCACCGGCTCCCATAGCCTTGGCGCATATGCCCGGCAGCCTAACTGAAAAATGATGCGGTTTGATACAATACAGCCAGATTGTGTTAAATCCCGGAGCTTCAGGATCAAGCTGAACAGTACAAAAGCGAGGAAAATACAAGGTTACGACATGTGGAGTACTAAGAGCTCAGTAAACACTGAGAGTGATTCCAGATTTTTAGAAGATGAAAAGAAAATCATGCTCTGCTTCTCTCTAGCACCAAAACATAACGAAAAGGAAGTTCTTAGGTTTCTAAGAAAACCATTAAAACTTATAGGACTCTCAGAGGCAAGCCCCAAGGGGAGAATTTCCTGGATTAAAGAGAATCATTTTGCTATGGATTTCTATCTTAAATGACCTGTTGCAAGTTAAAAGTGACTTCACACACTTATGATGCCTTTTAGCCAAGCCTGCTGCTTAGTTAAAACCTCACTAGCAAAAACACAACCCGGATTGCATGTCCTTTAGGCTTAGCGGGGTTACCTTAAGCTATACAGAAGGGTGTTTCTCAAATACAGCATCATAATCATGCTACACAGCAGTGCTGGGAAGGGGCCGGGAACAGAGGACTGAATGGAGTACGAGCCTGGAAAACAGTCCCTCAAATAAAGCAGGAAATTCAGTGAAACAGTTCATATTGCCTCACTGGTAGTGTTCGTAAGGTCCCTCCTCACTACACCCTCTGTAGACCTTTGAATTAAGAGTATTGGATTTTAAAGTCGTTAACAGGATGCACATACCTATATCATGCTGATGTGGGGGTAAGAAAACAGTATTGCAAAACCAGCTCCAGAATGAACATCAGGGAAGAATGTCAATGAGAAATGGGCTATACTTTTAAGATTGTTTAAAAACTTACAAAGTTTCACCTCTTTGATGTAAGTTAGTTTGCATCTCAGACTAAAAGACTGTTATGCCCATGTCACAGTAAAATACCATTTCCCCACTGAAATCAAGTACAATCAGGATAGGATCTCACGCTGCTGAAAGAAAAAAAGAGTACGATTTATCCTGGGGAGAGAAGAAATAATTGAAAAGAACCTGGCATCAGCTGAACTGAATCCAAGATTTAAATTCTTCAGGAGGCAGCTTAAAAGTCTGTCATCTTAAAAAACAATTAACAGCCTAGATAGGTGATGTGTCTAACTCGTGGCCAGCTTCTAAGGAGCAAGACACATCCCTTTCATGAAGCATAAAAGCCATCTGATAGCATTTAAAATGTAATACAAGTTGTAACCATTCAGGTAAACTCTTGCTGTGTAGTGAGTAAATCATCCAGTATTATGTAATAAGATACCAAGAAACACTGTAAAAATACATCAGTTAAGTCATAACGCTTTTAAAAAGTGAAGACCTGGTGCTGCAGAAGTACATTATTTTCGGTTTCAGCTCCTGCCCCAAGAGAACAGCCATGGTACTGCATTATACCACAGACATTTGATTTTATTTACATCTTAAGCTTTAAAGTTATTAGGTCACCGTACTTCAATTTCCTGTATGGCACCAAATTTACTCTTAAAAAAGTGTCTCCGTGTGTGTGTGTGTACATGTAGCAGGCACCAAAATGCAACGTTCCATCCTATTTTCTCTAGTTTCCTACATCTCCTCGTTCGGTAAAGCAGCCGGTGGAGCAGAGTTCTGCAGACGTCAGTTACATTGCCTTCAGGGCAGCAATACGGGAGCCCAGATTCTCTTGCAGGTAATACAGCAGATGGAGTTCATAGTGCTCTCCTGACTCGGGTACCCTTATGCTGTGTCTTTCCTGAGGGTAGATCTACAATATAAAATAAAAGTTGTAAGTATCCACAAGAGTTGCAGGCACCAAAATTTAAACCAGCCCCCAAAGCCACATTCAAAATATTCATGTCACCTTCCTGCATTAGCTCTGCACTTGAGCTAATACACCCCATCTTCCATCCCCTGAAGCCAGAGCCAACCTGCCGCACCCTCTCATCCAGCTAGTGCGGTGCTGGCGGTGATCCGCCTGGCCGAACACAGGCAGATCCCGTCCAGAGCCATCACGGAAATCAGCACGCTCCCAGTTCTGCGGCATGGTGTGGGATACCTGGACTACATCTGCACAGAACCAGCAGGGTTTAATTAAATGCAGAACCCTGTTCCACACTCCACAGACATTGCTGTACTGCCTCCAAACTGCAGATCTCCTTGGGAGCAGCCTTAACTGCTCATTTGCCTAATAGTTTTTTCTGTTTACTCGTAAAATCTTCCTTTTAAGAAAAATGTGAGACTGAAATATTCCAGCTTTATCCTAGAATTCCAGGCTGCCCAGCACAGCCATGTTACAAGCTGCGATTTTGGACTCCTCAAAGACAGACACACTACCTTTACATCCGGGTTCTGGCCTTACCTGTAAGTCATACGGTTTCCCAGCTCTCACTAAAAAGCTGAGCAAAATACTGGTGTGTGCAAAGTGAACATTCTCATCCAAGAATCCGTGTAGCAGCAGCAAACGGTTTGGTCTGAGAAAAGCAAGAAAAACATTTCTAGGCAGCATCCCAGAACCTGCCAGTCAATTTCACAGCCCACAGACATCCCTTCAAACACACTCAACAGAAAAAAATACTTGCATTAAAGACAGTGATTTCACTATTGTAAATTGTTCTGGATGGACGTGTCTCCCAAACCTATTCTTTCCTCCTCTGAAAGTCCTTCCTGCCTACGCACACCATGGTCAGACCTTTCATCTGTATATCTTCTTTATTCTCAGAAGTAATTCCTAGCTTGGACAATAAAACAGCTTAACACTTGCTCAGAGGCACTGCTGATTTTCAGCTCTTTGGCAAGAAAGCCCATGGTCTCAGCCTGCTCTGCAGACAACCCAATACAGCCCTAAAGCATGCAGAAAGCGTTGTGATCAACTTATTTTTGTCTAGCTTAATATGGCCCTAAAGCGCTAAGCATATAATTGAAGATAGGTTTGTAATTTCTTTAGACATAAAAGACATCAGACATAAAAGTCCTTAATTACAGCTAGGATAAAAGGGATTACATGGAATGGCCTGCAATTATGCAAATGTTTATTCAAGTCTCTTAAGTTTACTAGTGTTGGGGTTTGGTCTTTTGTTTTTTTATTATTTAATACTAGCATTTATGACTCCAGGATTCAATTGCCAAGAACAGGGAGATAAAAATGTGTCCATAGGGCTTGAACTTTCCTGGTAGGAAAAGTACAAGGCAAGAGCCAGCACCAAACTTACTCAGAAGGAAACTTCTCAGCTTGCATGGCCACCGAACCTAGGTAATACCCCTGCTCGTTGTGGTCCGGGTGGCCCATGTAACGCTCTGTGTAACCAGTGTCATAGAAAATCCACAGCGTGACGGGTGCTCCGGCAATGGCAACCTGCAAGTTCAACAGGGCTCTCAGCATCAGGAGGGGAACGATAACATCTGACCCCCTGATCAGGGGACGTCCCTCCCTCCCACATCTCTGTCACTGTAATTGCCCAAAACACACTGAGAAGTTTACAATCCACAGCCTGCAGTGGAAAAAGAAAAGCAATCCTCACTCTCCCTCCCACAGTTCACACATATCAGCACAGTTCAGCTGTGATCTACGTGTGCTGAAACCCAGGCAGCTGCTGAAAGCAAGGAAGGTCCTACAGACAAATCAGAAGCAACACTGAACATATCACCTGCAAGACCTGCTGAGGGAAGTGGATTTTGTCCAAAATGCAGAGTACTCTGGTTTTGGGTTGCAAAACCTTTGTTCATTTGAATGTCTAACAGAAACTGGGGTTGATAGCTCCCTAGGACTCAGCAAACTACCTTGCATAGCTATGCCCAGCTTGCAGAAAGGCTTGTGAAAGAGAGACCAGCAAGGGGAAAAAAAACCCGAAAACAAACCAAAAAACCCTTTGCAAGGCAGGTATTTTTAAAGTAAAAATATAACAATCCTTAAGGACTTGAGACAGGTAATTATTAAACCTCCCAGGAATATTCAGGTTGGACTTAGACAAAGCAAGAGCAGCCACAAAGAACAAAACACATCCCAAGAGCAAAATCCAGCTCTTGCCACATCTCTACCTCTGAGACTTGCCCAACAGCAGTCCGGCCATTAACTACAGTGGTCTAAAGTCACATAATCACAAAAACCTCCTTTCAATACCTCTCCCCATCCCAGGTTGCCCTCCTGGCTGCTTCGAACACACTGCTACGCAGCAGCATGGGCAATGTGATCTGGGAATAGATCAGTCTGCAAAGAAACTAATCTCTCAGGGCTGAAAAGAGGGGAGGAGGAAGAGGAGGTGGTGTCATTTTTCAGCAGGATCATTTCCCTTAGTTGGCTCACAGCACAAAGAGCTCGGCTGACACGAAGCAGGCAACAGCTGAGACTATATAAGGTACCTTCAGCATCGGTGACTTGAGGTTGGTATAGCTATACCAGCACAGTTAAGTTATTGCAAGCTCAACAGTCCAACAGTTTAAAGCTCTCTTACACAGTTCCAGAGAGGGAATATCCTTCTGTGCTCAGCCGAATGGGGTGACCACTTGTTCCTCCTCACCCCAGCTCATGAGAACAGACTCTCAGATATTCCAGTAAAATTGGCGTACCTGAACAGCTCCCCACTCCTCTTACATGCCAGGCTCCTTGGAAGGTAAGCGCGTTCTGCCCAAAAGCACCCTGCTCACATTAATGCAGGAAGCCTCGTGGACAACACCACGCCTTCACACCAGGTCAGGGTTATGTCTGGCTCATTTGGAGCTGGGGGAAGCAAGCACAGTGATGGTGCAATCACATCACGCTCTTTGGGGCAGCCACACTCACGTAAGAACACCACACTCTCCTGGGGAGAAAAGCTGCAAGTTTTTGTGGAGAGGGAGGAAAGTGCAGCACTTAATTGCACAAATGCAATTTTCTGATCTGAGGCATCTCCGTTAGTATTAATTATTAGGGCTGTACTGGTATCACAGTCTCTGCAAAGCTGAGTCCCGTAGCTGTACCAGTACAGCCTCAATGTGAATACCAGTCCCAGACACCAATCAGAGCCTAACAGTGACAACAGGCTTACAGAGGAAGAGGATCTCAGCCCCACGCTTCACATAGGAACGCAAGTGGAGAGAACTGAGGAGACAACCCAAGGTCGCACAGTAATTTACAACTGCTCTTGCAATACCCATTGACGGCTGATTTTAAAAGGTACTGTGGTTTGTTAGCAGGCACTACCCTTAAAGCGTGAACAGATTTTCAGATCTGTTGTCTGTGAAGTATCAAAAAAACCCCAAAGCCTGGAAGTCTAATTAGAAATACCATGGAAGGAGTGTTTGCTAGAAAAGCGGCTTCTCTCTGAAGTCACCCAAATAGAAGAGTCTTGGAGCAAACAGCCAGAGCACTGTGCCCTCACTTGTCTAGAGCAAGCTCAAAAGTCTTTGTGCTGTGAACACCCATGGGAGGTTACACGACTAAGGGAAAAATTCTGTCTGCACCACCAGAATAAGTACTCAATGTGTGAACATACCCTGAAGATATCTGACCTCTGCATTAAAGCCATAAGAGAGAGGTAGCCTCCATAGGACCAGCCATGAATGCCAACACGATCCAAATCAATGAAGTCATACTGTGATGCTAAATACTGCAGCCCTTCCACCTGGTCATCTATTTCTATTTGTCCCTGGGAGAGGAGAGAAAAAGGTAAGTTTTGTTACTTCCAGGCAAAAGTTACATCCTCAGCATTTCCAGAGGTAACCTTTGCTGCTCCTGTTTGTGCAGCACCCAACCACACACCAGCACTCCATTGTGCTAGGCATGTTACAGAAAGATGACCCCCTTTCCCCATAAGACAACAAATACCTGCCAACCCACCTCTTAACTACCCTTTCCGTCATTTGTCTCCTTGCTTGTGGACAAGTAAGATTTTTCAGTGTTTTCACTTTCTGCTGTTATACAAGCAAGGCTGCGTTCGAGCTCTGTGCATAAAAATGTCATTCCCAACACACAGAGAGCTACACTGCAAAGCCAGCAGAGCCTGGCACAGGCCCTCCCTGCCTGTACACACAGCCAAACACACTCACCCTCTCCAGCCTGACACAGGAACTGCCCTAAATAATAACCCACGCTGTGAATGAAACTATCCTGCTTCATGTGAGCAGCAAAGCATATCTGGTGGGAGTCAGAGACCCCCTTAGGAACCACCTTGCATTATGCCAGCCAAGCTGGAGCTGGTTCACAGCCTCAAACCCTGACGTTACCTATTTCCCACATTGAGCGTCTTTCCGCTCCTCAACTATATGCAGTTCCTTGACCCAAACCCAGGCAGCGTCACACAGGCAATGCTGGGCATCTGTGCCAAATCAGTGCTTCAGCTCAGATAACTCTGGGACTCAAACCTGTCTCTGGCTGAAAACGAAGGGCCAGACTCAAAGCTCCACTTACCATTTTGTATTTAAAGGCTCCTTCAAACTTCAGCCCTCGGTGGCAGGATCCCCTGTTGTCAATGACAACGACAACGTAGCCTAAAGAAGCCAAAGTGTTCAAACGGAAATACTTGATTCCTTTAAACCGATTGTTCACTAGCTGTACCTGGAATAGAAGAGCAATGACACAACCATGTATGTAATGGAATCCAGAGGTCACCTCTTAATCCAGTTCCAGACTTTACTTATATTTACCCTCCTTTAAATGTTTTATACATTTTTATACATTTTTATAACATAAAGTTTTAAAGATCCCTACTCCCTGCTGCAGAATTCGCTCTCCCTGCCTGTGGTCTGCTATGAAATAAACTCTCTTCCCCCAGTACCAAGGCATTCTGTGTCACAGAGATGAAGAGCTGAACTGAGCTCCCCTGCAGCACCAATGGGCACAGAGCAAGAGGAGCAGCTGCTGACAGCACAACCCAATGCCGAGCCTGCAGCTTCCCTCTCCACTCTCTCTGTTCTCTTCTAGGAGAAAATCTTTCCTTTCACCAAGTCTCACTCCAGCTGCCTTGGACCACAGCAGAGCACAGCAGAGTTGGGGGAGCCAAAGCAGGGCTAAGGGGCTCACCTTCTCCTCTTCCTCAGGGGGAAAAGGAGGACTGGGGAGCAAGCTCTCTGAAGCACACGCTGGTAATGGTCAGTGCTAACAGAGAGCTCCCCTCACATACACATGGGGAAGTGGAAACAAAGAACTGGAGCCCCTACAGAGGAGAAGTGTCCTGATTTTGGCTGGGATAGAGTTAATTTTCTTCATAGTAGATAGCACAAACCCAAACCACAGCCCCGTACTAAAACAGTGATGATAATGTGGAGATGTTTTAGTTGTTGGTAAGTAGTGCTTACAGTAGTCAAGTACTTTTTCAGCTTCCCATGCTCTGCCGGGTGCACAAGAGGTTGGGAGGGGACACAGCCAGGACAGCTGACCCCAACTGACCCCAGGGGTGTCCCATGCCATATGATGTCATGCCTAGCATATAGAGCTGGGGGGAAGAAAAAGGAAGGGGGGGACATTTGGAGTTAAGGCATTTTGTCTTTCCAAGTAACCGTTACATGTGACAGAGCCCTGCTTTCCTGGGGATGGCTGAACACCTGCCTGCCAATGGGAAGGAGTGAATAAATTCCTTGTTTTGCTTCGCTTGCACGTGCGGCTTTTGCTTTACTTCTTAAACTGTCTTTATCTCAACCCATGAGTTTTCTCACTTTTACTCTTACGATTCTCTCCCCCATCCCACCAGAGGGGAGCGAGCAAGTGCCTGTGTGGGGCTTAGTTGCTGGCTGGGGTTAAACCATAACAGGGAGATAAAACAGGGACCGGGGACTATCTGCACTCCCCTTTCTCCCAGTTCCAGCTCTGCTACTCCATACCCGTTCTCAGGCAAGTGGCAGTGCCACGATCTATGATCTGGAAATCATGGCTGCTTACAGCGCCTTCGGCCAAGCAGCTAGTCACCAAATAGGCAAAACGCTGCACGCTATCCTCAGCACAGGGCAGGAACTGTTCGTACAGGAGAGCAGTGGAGTGATCCAGGCCAGCCCACCCCGCTGCTCACCAACATGCCACGCTCACCTGAGGCCCTCCGTAGATGAAGAGCACCGTGGGGTATTTCTTCCCTGGTTGCAGATTGTGAGGTTTGTACATCATCCCATAGAGTGTAAACCCCGTGGAACTCTCGAAGGAGAACACTTCTGGGGGAATGTAATCGGGAAGAGGGCCTGCCACAGGAGGGAACAGAGAGTCTGGTTTAGCAGGGAATGCATGAATAACACAGCTCTGCTCCAGCCCACCAGTCTTGCTGCAGTCCCAGTGAAGCTCTCCCATGCTTTCCAGTGGGTGTGGCTGGGACCAGGCAGAGACTGGGAATGCCCCAGCCCTAGGGCAGCCTTCTCAGTCCTATCACATTCCCATCCCTGTTCTGCTCTGAACAGTAGTAACTCTTCTCCCCTGAGACAGCCATTACAGGTACCCCATCCCTTCCTAACCCCACATAGGACTCACTGCATTAATACATGGAAAGCATAGGATGTAGAGCATGCCTTGGGGAAGGAGAGATGAAAGGGAATAGAAACAAAATGGAAAAATAAAAGCCCAAGAGCTGTCTCACCAAGACATGAGTAGGAAGCAGCACACAACTATTTAAGGAGTGTATGCCCTTCCCCAGAGGCCCAGCAGCATTATATGGTCATTAGCAGGTATACAGCACAGAGTAAATGACCACACTTAAACCCCTCCCCTGATGCTAAAACGGGCTCTCTGCAGTTTCTGCTGGCTCTGGCAGCAGAAACTTAGTAATTTTCACTCTAAATTCCTTCATGGCCAGTTTATACCAATTCATTGCTGAGCTGAAAATCTCACTCAGGTACTTCCAAGAACGCCTCACACAAGCATGAGGCTGAGAAACAAGTCTAGTCACCCGCAACAGCAAATCTCAAGCAAGCATATTCTGGGATATCTTTCATTCTGTGATCCTGGCTGTCCTTTTCCAGTTCCTTATCCATGCCATTACCTGCCGAATCTAAAATGGTAGCCCAGAATTCCTTTGTCCTATGAGCTGCATCATCTTCAGGTCCTGTCAGCCGGTAAAGTGACACACAGTGAGGGTTCTTCTGATTACTGTACTTGCTGATGAACATGTCGCAATCCTAGGGAGAAAAAAAAACATTATCTTGTACTGCTCAGTGTGGAGGCACAAGCAAAAGTGATCACATTTTTCTGCATTTCGGTCTTTCAGAAGATGCTTATGGACCAAATTAAACCAGGAAGTCTGGGCATTTTTGATAACAGCAGACAGACTCTGAGAAGCTACAGTCCTTAGAAAGACCCAGATATTAACACTCCAAAGCCAAAAATACACCTGCAAAACCAACAGTGGCATGAGGACCTTGTCACACATCTGCTTCTGGGTAAAGCATTCCCAGCTGAATGGGCTACTGTCCCAGATGCCTGGAACCCCACCCAACGCTCACACAGGCGCATCTCCTCTGGCGATCGCTCTACTGCCTACTTCAGGCAAAAAGAGCCAGGCTCAAACAGCTTCAAACAATTCATCCTGGCTCCTTTTGCCTGAAGTGAGCTGAAGAGGAACTGGGAGGTCAAATCTGGTTTCCAGTGCAGGTTTACACACTCACTGTGCAACACACAGGAGCACCCAACACAGTGTAAAATCTACTTTTGTTGTGGTCAAATACAGCCTTGTCTGCTGATTGATGAAGGATGAGACTGGCGATAAGCCACAGCACACCCAGCCAGCCCTGCTTATACAGGGCCTCACAGGCAAACAGGTACCTGGCTGACACAGCAGGCGTGAGAGTAACCACGTTCTGTCAGCCGCTTTACTTCTCCAGGATTCTCATAGTTAGCAACGTACAAGTGATGCTCCAAAGGTGAGTCTTTTGTGCCTTGAAAGTACACCAGTTTTTTGGCTTCATCAACATAGATCTGTCAAAACCAGAACAACACACCCCTCAGCATTGTTTCTTGCCAACAGAATACCCAGTTCTACTGCCTCCAAGTCTCACCCCCCATCCCACTTCCATAATGCTGAGTTACAGCACAACAATCTGCAAGGAATAAGTCAAGTGACTGTTCTTACTGTCCACAATGCTGTCAGTTATGATTTGCACTTCACACCTTGTTGCTCAGCTCTCTCATGCAGGTCCTTCACTCTTCCCAGTCTCCCCTATTGTTTGCCATGCTAAACAGAATCAGAGAATGGTCTGGGTGGGAAGGAACCTTTAGAGGCCATCTAGTCCAACCCCCTGCCATAAGCAGGGACATCTCCAACCAGACCAGGTTGCTCAGAGCCCCGTCCAATCACCCCTTGTCCTGTCACAACAAGCGCTGCTAAAAAGTTTGTTCCCATCTTCCTTATAAGCCCTCTTCAGGCACTGAAAGGCTGCAATAAGGTCTCCCCTCAGCCTTCTCTTCTCCAGGCTGAACAACCTCAACTCTCTCAGCCTTTCTTCATCGGAGAGATGCTCCACCCCTCTGATCATTTTTGTGGCCTCCTCTGGACCTGCTCCAACAGGTCCATGTCTTTCCTGTGCTGAGGGCCCCAGAGCTGGACACAGCACTGCAGGGGGGCCTCACCAGAGCGGAGCAGAGGGGCAGAATCACCTCCCTTGACCTGCTGGCCACGCTTCTTTTGATGCAGCCCAGGATACAGTTGGCTTTCTGGGCTGCAAGCACACACTGGCCAGCGTCATGTCCATCTTTTCATCTACTGTTACCCCAAAGTCGTTCTCAGCAGGGCAGCTCTTGATCCCTTCGTTCCCCAGCCTGTAATGATACCAGGGGTTGCCCCGACCCAGGTGCAGGACCTTGCACTTGGCCTTGTTGAACCTCATGAGCTTGTCCAGGTCCCTCCAGATGGCATCCCGTCCCTCGCATAACTCTGCCCCCCATTCTTTGTCATGTCCCCACTCTCCAGACCCTTTCCCAAATCACATAGGATATAAACAAGCCAGAAGGAAATCATGGCGGTAGCTGACTGTAAACCACTGCCATGTTAAATATTCCTCAGTTGTCCCATCTTTTTGAGCAGGCAGCAGAACAGATTCAAATGCTGGTCAACTTGCACACCTCATTCCCTAACTCCATTTCTAATTACCTAAATGGTACTTCAAAGACATTTACAAAGTCCAAACCAGTCCAGTAGTTCTCCTTGAACTGTTGGTTGATTCAAATGATCAAAGAATTCATCCAGCTCAGAGCTAGAAGAGCAGCAGCTTGGGGAGCATTCTCTCCCTCCTTGTGTAAGCTCACAAGCTACATGGAACATAAACACTGTATTCCGGCTAAAAAGAGACAGGGCTAATAGATTGACGCTGATCCCTCCAAGGAGTATCTCTTGATTCCAGAACAGCAGTTGGATACCATTGTGACATCTTGCTGCTCACAGAACATGTGGAATTTCCTCACTGCTGCCTCGCAGTATTTTTGCTCCCTTCTCCTCCTCTTTAAGCCTTGAACTTAGCAATGAAAACTGCTTGTTGACAAGGATCCACACAGGAACAGGCAGGAAGCCAACTAATGTTGCCTGTGTTGCATTCCCACGCTGCCAAAATCACAACCTCTGGTCCAGAATAGAGGTAGAGAAGGATGAAAGCACACTGTAGACCAAAAAACCCCCACATGACACACATGCTTAAATTCAATAGCAGGTTGTGGCAAGGCCCACTCTTCTCAGGGAGCTGAGCCTCACTAATGCGAAGTACTTATTTGCAAGGCCCAGAGATCATCTCCCTGAAGTGTGTGCTGCTTGCAGGACATCCATGCAGCAAGAGCAGAGACTTACATTGGATCCATGTCTGCCAAGCACCTCCCATTCACCACTGGTAATCGCTGTCTCCTCTCTGATGGGGCACTTGAAGTCACCTGCAAATAACCAACATACAGAGATTTTACACATTCACGTTTTACAAAACACGTGGTCACAATAATACTTCTTCCTTCCAAGCTTTTTTATTAGACTAAACCCAAGAGCAACCTGCCTTTACAGAAGACCCACACCTCAGCACAGACAAACGTTAGGGCTAGTACGATTTAAGATTCTGTGAAATATATGTTAAAGGGTTCACAGGGTTCAGCCTGAGGCCTGGACTTTTTAAAAAAAATTTTGCAGACATAGAGGTTTTATACTGAAAAATGGGTGTGCAAAGGTAATCTCAGGTGTCAAAAAAATGGGGAATTTTGCAACAGGGCAGGGAACAAATCTGCTTTTATAAGATGATCTCATTTCCCTTAGAATGAGGGAGACATAGTGGGAAAAAGAAATCATGCATTCAGAGAAATCTAATCAACCCAGGATATAATGCTATCTGGAAAAAAAAAACAAAACCCAACAGTTGCATGAAACTAAAACCTCTAGTAAAATTAGGTCTATTTTGTGCATTCAGAGCTTAGTAAGTGTCTTCAACACACACCACGTAAATCAAGTATCACAGCATGAAACTGTGAATTAAATAATACATGCTGTGGAAAAACCACTCCAGGAGCATTGCACAGAGCTACACCATGCATCTGAGCAAGACCAAACTTTGTCTGCAGCTCAGAAGCACATGGCCCTTGCATTTTTTTGTTTGAAATGGCTCTTCCTGCATTTCCATTTGCAACAGCTGCCAGTAATTTTCTCCTACTGACATCGCTGTCTATACAGCAATACCACGGTTGTTTTTAAGATCAGAGAGGAATTCTCTGAACAGTTGTCATATCATAGGTTTTGCTGCCAAGCACACATGTTCATTTTAAAGGGACTAACGTGTGGGCCCGCTCAGACAGGGAGGCCCTCTATGGACATTTTTACAGGGTGTTCAAACAGTGCTCTTTGTCAGCCTCTCTGCTACCAATCTGCTTGCAAAGGCTGACAGCGACTATGTTGGTTTTACTTGCAAAATCAAGCCCTGAACCTGTATCTATTAGATACATTGGACCCTGCACATCAGAGGTAGCCATGTTATTGCTACAATGATTAACCTCTGGCAAATTCAGCGCACAAAGAGTCCCAACATTGACAAGGGAAAGCCAGTTAAGTGCATTTCACAGTATTACAGGGAGCCTGTAACTTTGGGAAACCCTGAAACTTTTCCCTCTAGTCCATGAGGAATAATCAGCATTAAAACTAAGGCATGCTGAATACAGAGTAACCCCCCCATACAATTTCAAGAGGAATGACTGTACAGTGAAGTGCTTTCCTGGACAACAGCAGGGGTTTCCAATAAGACAATAATTCCTGCACCTGGAAGGACTTTTATTTCCTCACTAGTCAGCAGAAAATGCCCAATTAAAGCAAAAGAATAATTCCACTTACTTGGAGCAGGGAGGCCTCCACACGACCGTTTATACTTGCTCTCCTTCAAAACAGAGATGACTTTGTATAGGTGCCGGAATCCTGTTTTACATTCAGAGGCAAAAATGAACTCTATCTCATCTTCATGGGTTTGAGGGAAAACATAGAAGATATCATGGATCTGTGGAGACAGAGCAGTGGATTATTGTTATCAGCAGGACTTTGGCACTGAGGTCACACATAATAAGTGCCTCTTACTGCTCCACACAGACAACACAGCTCACACTAGCAGGGTGCAGCACTGCTCCTTACTGGGAGAACCAGTGATGCTTATGAGCAGCCACATATGCTGCACAGTGCCAGGCTTTTTGTTAGTCTAACTCTAACTTCCGGCCACCAAACTAATTAAGTAAGTTTTTCTGCACCTGCCTTTCTAGATTAGATACAGAGGTGGGTCAAGCTTTGCAGAAACCATGAAAGCCACCCAGAGATGCCAGAGTTCAGTGGCTTCCTCTGTCCAGTGCTGTCTAGAAGCCCACAAGTGAAGGGTTATTTAAAGATGAGCTGACATCACCTTCCCACTCATGAAGATGCCAGCTCTTGCTTCAAGGGTTAACCTTTTGAGGGACTCAGGTGCATTTATCTGTACAATATGAGCTGCCTGTCAAAAACCACTCCAGCCACTAAAAATCATGGAGAAAGGACAACTCACTGCACCACCCTGAAACCGTGCACACTATTACTAAGGAGAAGACAAGGTATCATAGAGAGCACTCGCTGTACAGAGATCACTCACTGAAAGGCTTTGTGCAAATGCTCTCTGCTGAAAGATCCAGCTACCTGTCAGTGATTGATGTTCCCAGGCCTTCCTGCACCCTGGCACACCTCCAACAGGATGTCATTTTAGAGACATCAATCTTTATCTGTAGAAGCGTGAACAGCACTCATTTTTACAGCATTAGCCTAGCACGCCAGTGTCTGGTCTCACAGCACAGGCTCTAGGGCACACCTCTGAGAACACTACACACTAATCTATTTCACCAGACCATATGGAGTTAAGGAGGGGTTTTAGTGACTGTAGCAGGCTCTCAGGACTTGTTCACCCAACATCACCTAGATACATCTTTGCTGGCCAAAGAATAAATACTTCATCTGCTGGCGCTGCTGGTGGTGAGCAACTGGCACCAAGAAGCCAGAGGGTGTCAGTGGGTAACACTGTGGGCATGGCACCACCCTGGAACGCCAGAGCTCTCGGCTCTGCTCCTAGCTCTGCCCACTGTGCGGCCTCAAGCAAAGCAGCTCTGCTTTCACATCCCAGACCTCTCTGTTCTTTGCCGGCTGTGAACTCCTTACAGCAGGAAGCACAGAACATGCACAGAACTTGTACAAATGGGAAAATTCACCTGGGCAGCACAGTAACACCACTGTTACTCGAGTGCTACAAAACAGGGTCTTGAACAACAAACTGTCAGAGAAGGCTGACATTCAAATTCTTACGTTTATCCAGATGTCTGTTGTTTCTTCATAAATAATGAAAGGTGTAACAGAGTCTGGTACAGCATCGATAAGTTTCTGTCTTTCCATTGCATCATCTTCTGTGGGGATGAATAATGCAGGAGGGATCAAGACTATCTGAAGTCGAGTTTGGGAGCGATCCAGTAAGATGGACCAGATGCTGTTGAGGAGACAGATATTAGAGAAAATAACATGCAACTGTAAGTATTAGACAGGTCTGAAAATCTCAGTAGTCATTAGCACTAGGCATTTTGAGGGAGTCAAGAAATGTTCAATTTCAGATTAAGCACAAAGCCACATGTAAAATTTCACCCACATAAACTAATCTCTTCCATAACACGAGAACTTATTTCACTTCATTTCAATATTGCATAAGCACTGCCGGTTCAAAAGTTTAATTAATTCTGTTCTCCCAGATTTGACTTGTGCTTTAGGGGAGAAAGAGAAGAGAAAAATCAGAGGGAATAACAAGGCATAAAAATTTCAAATGAAATTTCAGGATATTTGTGAAAATACTAATGTTTTAAATCTACACCTGGCAGAGAATAATACTGGTACCTAAATGGACTGGCAGCAGACCCTGCCATACTTCTGATGACTTTACATGTAGCTCTAACAATGATCCCACAAAAAGCAAGATAATGGAGCAAATGTGTCCCTGCATTTCTTTCCCATTTGGGGGGTGGGGGGAGGTGCAGGCAGAAGTAGATTAAAAAGGTGAAAGCCATCTTTAGATTCAAGAACTGGAGAACTGCAATTCTGGAGAAGCTTCTGATCAGTTAGAAACACTGTACTACATCATCTACAGGGTTAAAAATGACATGCAAATGTAAGTAGCACTTACAGCAGGTTTTCTGATCAGTAAGTCTGGTCAGCAAGGATGGTCCAGTGGTTAGGGCGCTAGCCTAGGGCCTGGGGGACCTGGGCTCATTTCTCTCCTCAGCCACAGACTTCCTGTGTGACCATGGCAAGTCACTTAGCCTCTCTGGGCTTCAGTTCCCCATCTGTAAAATGGGGATAATAGCACTGCACTCTCTCTCACAGGGATGCTGAGAGGACACATACATCAAAGGCTGTGAGTGCCCAATACCAAAGCAGTAGGGCAGAGAAAGAGACAAGGAGGACTCTGTTTTGGTTTTTGGAAAAATCATCACCTTTGCACAAACAAGTTCGTAGCAATGTAAAAATGAAAGCAGGCTTAAGCTTGAAGATGACAGAGACCACTACATTCTGCTTCTAACTGTATTGCCCCAAACCCTCTAAGCAGAGACAGGATTAACATACGCACTATTTTCCTTCTGGCGTCCACCCAGCTCTAGCAATGTACTCTACTCCTTCAAAGAGGATCTCGAACGGCTGAACTAGCTCTTTATCCACAACATCTGCAATCTGTTGACAAAGCAGCAATTCAGTGACACTGAGATGAACCCCCACAACCAGTTTTCATGCACGATGAGAGTCTGCACACAGAAGACTTCTTCTGTGCAACTCATGCAATTTAGATTGTTCAGCCTTTGCAGCACAGGGGATTCAACCCCGGCTGCAGCCAGACACACAAATCCATCGCTTATCTCGGACAAGTCACCTGAACATTCAGTTTCCCCGTGTAAAAGGGAGGTGATTTGTACCGAGCTACTCCGTACGGTGTTTTCATGGGTAGATGTTGGACATCCTGAGTGAAACCCAGTTATCAATGTGGTTCTAATTCACGATATGCAGTTCTGCAGTCTGTCCCTGCTGTGACTGGGAACAAGTCACAGTGGTACCCAAAGGGTCCTGATGGCTTTCCCTGCCTTCGCTGGCTGATGCCAGCATCGCTATCCCAGCAGGGGACTGTTGACGGCTGAGGTAGCTCAAGAGTAGAGAGAATCCCAATAGTGTACGGCTGCTACTGTATCTGTTTGGTAAGATTAATTTCCCAACTGTCCGAAGATCTTGGACTGGGCTATGGTAATTTCTGCATCGGTTAAAAAATCCCAGGGCGAATGCAAAGTTCATCTCTTTCCATGTGTTCATGCTTTCGTAAGGCGATATATTCTCTCTGCAATCAGATTTTCCCCAATATCTGCAGCCAATCAAGAGATGTCACATAAGAAGGTCTAACCATCCACACCTAAAATATTCTGCTCTGCAGCTGAGTTCATAAACCAGTGGTAGGGAAGGAAAGCACAGCCTTGAGAAATACTGCTGTACACACAGACACCAAGTATCTGCACAGGAATAAGCCAAGTGCACTGCCTCCAGAGGAGCCGTTAAGCTGTCACAACCAAGAAAGTTTATTTGTACCGAACTGGAAAATGAATTTTACCAAAAAAGAATTACAGAAATTATATTTATTTGGAAAACAAGCAGAACATAGAACTTACTCTGCCTTCCGCATTGATTGTCACTTCAGATATCTTGAAAGTGACCTTTGGATTTGCCGTACCTATAAAAACAGATGTTAGCAGTCAGCCACTAATTGTTTGCTTCCAAGAGGGCAGACTTGAACGATGGGTTATTGTGGTGTTATTCATACAGAACTGGAAAAGGCAAACAGCAGAATGGTCTTTGATCAAATAGCCTACTTGCATGTGTGAGAGACAGCACAGAACCAGGCAGGGAAAAAAGAAACTGCAAACATGAGACAGATTCAGGGGATGTAATCCCGCAAACGGATCTGATCAAGGGCCATGCTACTGTCACGGTCAGTCTTCTCTCCCACAGTCAAAGGATGCACGTACTAGCTGGAAGTAAATGCACAGGAGTGATCAGGATAGCGAAGCAAGCTTCGGTTTACTGTTTGGCTGTTATTCTCAAGGTGGTACACAGAAAGTGATCCAGTGCTAAAAAGCATCTGTGAAAACTAAACTGTCAAAATTAAACACTTGAAAACCTATTGTCATGACTAGTGCAGTTAAGATAATAAAGCTACATATTTGTGTTGAATACCGAAAATCTGAAGTTAACTCTTTACACAAAGCAGCAACTCATCCTGCTGTACAGAACCTGCGGTGCTAAAAGCTGGGGCCTGCTCCACAGCAAGAAGAGAGGGACTATAAAGAATAAAGCCGCTGCCAGTCAATCCACAAGAAGCCACATGTGGCAAGTTCCGTGTATTCTGAATACTTCCAATGCTGCTGTGAAGTACTCCCACGACATCAACCTGGTTTATAAAAAAACCTGATGCACTGAGGTGAAAAGACTTGCTTTGGGCCACAGTGCTGGCCTGTTTAAGTACTTATCTTCTGCCTGAGAAGAATTTTCCCCACTACCTCAAGTTTTGCCCTCGTAACAACCCACAGAAAAGGACTATTGCCCCTGCGGCTCAGACTAGAAACTAAAGTTCAGACATTAAAACTTAGTTTGTTTTTTTTAAAGGGATTTGTACTTTGGTTGCCTCATTTTCCTAAACTGCTGAAATGTAGCATTGAACAAAGCTATGACAAAATACCCTCAGAAATCTGGGTGTACACAAGTGCCAAAAAACCACGAGGAGTCATCTCTCCCTTCCCAGGCTAACACTGAGCCTTTCTTCCTCCTTGAAACAAGTAGTAAATCAGGATCATAAGCAGAAAACTTTTCCCAGTGGATCAGGGAATCTGCAAGATCTGAATGAATTCTGCAGCTTGGGAAGGTCAGCCAAACAGACGATATTTCTCAATAAAATGAAGATTTCAGGAGTGAGGAAAGAAAGTGAACCACTGTTATCTGTGAGCAACATGCACCGCTCTACCAGCAAGGAAATCTCAGAGGAACAAGGGTCAGACTGTTCAAATTTGCCCCATCCACCTGACCCATGCCAGGGAATCAGCCCTCAGCAGGTCTGCACAAGTGCCACTTCCCCGCTTCCAATGGCACTCCACTTAATACACTTCAGGCCTGCCCTCACCCCTTTACTGCTGAAGCCTCCAGATCATTTACTGTTTGAAAATATGACAACAGGGGGTTTTCCTGGTAGACTGTAAGCATGCTGACTTTGTTGTTCAAAGTCCAAGAGCAATCATGGAGACCAGAGTCCTTCAGAACTTGAATTACCAGGACACTGCCAGCAACTAAACAGAAACCCTCCCAAAAAATCAAAAGGCCACAATTCTGCAGCTATTCGCTGAGATACAAGGCTGTAATGAGAACCAGCTCTTAACAACTCAGATCTGCCAGGATCTGAGACAGCAGCTCCAAAATAGCTACAATCAGATAGGGTTTCTGCCAACTCCTGAGACACCCAGACTCAGAGCTCTTAGTAACCACATGGCTGGAATATCAGCACAGTCACCAGTGACTAATCTAACCTCCACAGCAGCAGCTTCTCCAGACACATTTCCATCACCTGGACTCCAATTCAAAGACTACTCAACACCTCTCCAACAACTCCCTGATCTAGGCTAGGAGTATCACTGCTGTCAGGCACAGGGAATAAAATATGTCTCCCAGATACAGAGAGGTAAGGTACCAGGGTCTTACCGGTTTTGGGGTACCGGAAGGAATCTGTTCTTCTTGTCTCCAGCATGGGCGATGTGACATGAATAATTTCCACCTCTGACTCATCATTTTCTTCATAAAGAATTCGAAGAACTTTACCCCCATTCAGTGCTGTAAATGAATTAACATTTCCTGGTCAGAACAGCTCTCATTATCAGTTATTGCAAGCATCAATATTCTCTCAGGAGCACAAGGTTGGAAAGATGAAGGAAAATCCAACAAAGTCTGTGATTCACATTTCCTATAAGTAAATCACTCTGAGACTATATAACTCCTATCACTGTTGGGAGAAGGAAAGCCTCTTCTCCCAGTAATATGTGCTGACAAGGTCACTGTAACATGCCCACCACTGCAGACAGTTCAAAAGGAGCTACAAGTGTAAGTTTCCTTTCTTGTGTAAAGTCAAGGAACAGAAAAACATAACTTCGCACTGGACAGCACAGCAGCGGGGCCACTACTTGTGCCTGTCAGACACACTCGATCCACCACACTTACTTGGCTGTGCCGTTGGGCTCCACCAGTAGCCAGTGTATGTGTCAAACTCCTCCTGCAGCACGAAAGTAGCCACGCCAGCAGATTTTGGATCCTCCTCGACATTGGCCAGTTCTAAAAAAAGACACAAAAGAATTAGTTCATGATGTACAGCAGAATCAAACCAGTTCCGCATTATCCCAAGCATGGCTCAAGTTCACCCCCCGGGAACAATTACACGATAATAAATCTGACTTCTCAGCAGACTTGTATTCTGCTTCCACCCTGCTCCGTTGATTTATTTAGGGAGGATCTAATCCTCTCTGACATGGCAGCTTCTTTTAGGAAAGGAAAGCCATCCTCTCCTCTTACTCCTACCCAATTAGTCTCTCAATTTTCTATGTACTAGTCAAAGAAAGAAAATGTTTTCTCTACCTCAGCTCAGCGAACTGGAGCCACAACTTTTAAATAAAAAAAAAAAACCAAAACCTTTCTGAACAACTGAAAATATCAACATTCAGAAAAATGAAAGCATCAATATTTCATTCACTGTACAAACCAAACATAACAGACTTACATAACATCTCAACATAATGACATATCCATAGGGCTTCAATATTTTCCTGTTACCCTGGAGGTAACTTAGCAGCGCTCCATAAATAATTATCATCTGAGAAGGAGTCATTGCTACAGTTTATTTTTAATGTACTTACATAACATTTTAATATTTAACATTTAAATAAGCTAAAGCATTATCATGAAGTGTCAGAAATTTTAATTTAACTAAAATTTAAATGATATAGTTTAAATACAAAGTATGATTTAAATACAAAATGCAATCCATTTTCAAAAAGTGTTTATCCACAATTTCCCATTTTCCTTCCTCCAGGATACATGCCTAAAACAGAGTTGGAGAGGGTAAGAAGCGAGGACCTAAGTTACTGAGTACGAGGGGCCCGCAGAAGCCACAGTCCTGTTCAGAAACTGCCTATATTGTTTCTAAAAGGCCTGCAGCCTGATTTCACTGACAAAAACTTTCCTCCAGCTCTATTCCACCCACAGCTCCTCCACACAAAAAGGGTTGTTCCAGTAAAAAGGAACATGCTGTGTTTCAGGAGAAGAGCCCTTCCATATGTATTCAACAAATAACTCACTTTGCCAGATTCCACAGTGCAGGGTGGGGGGGAAATCATCCCACAATATTTGCACCAGAAGAAACACATAGAATGTGACAAACAAGGTGGAATAAACAGTGTCCGTTCCCCCAGATTTCAGAAGAACCCCTAGTGCTATTGCTTAATTCAGTCTAGCAAGAACAAGTGCAGAGGAGGTGCAGAGATGTTAATTCAGGATGCATTACCATTGTGCACAAATGTTAGCCTCCTTTCTTCTCTGGTTTCTATATTAGATACCCAGATGTCATTGCTATGGATAAATGCAATCCAATTTGGATCAGCTGGACAAAGCTTGGGATCCATCCGGATATTTGGACAACTGGTCTCTACCAGAATGGGTCTTAAAGGCTGTTGCTGTTTGAAAGAAAAAAAAAAGCAAAAAAGCACAGTAAACAATGGTAACATATGGACACTGAGAGAAGTTAAACTGGATTCTCAGAAGGTCTCTAAGACCTTCTGGTGTGGACACTGACTTCAAATGCACAGGTTTACAACAGAGGAATCTATCAGCTTTAAACACAGGAAAATACTATGCAGATATTTCGTAGGGAAAGTTGTGCTTCTACCACGGTTGCACAGATCCCACCAGTGCCTCTTTCCATAGTCCTGAGGATTAGCCACAAATCAGAAATTGCCTAGAGAAGCCTGGCACACTCTTAAAAACAGCACCCTAGAAAGGGGCTGGCAGAACATACAATATTGTCCTCCAAAAGCAACTCAGGGTATGGTAAATTTCCCCTGACAACAGGGTTAGACAAACATCAGGCATTTGCTATAATAAGAAGAAATTATTTCAGTTCTGAAGTCCAGCACCAGCAGAGTAAAGGCTGCTTGTTCTGCAAGTTATACAGCCAAATCTTGTAACACATACAGCACTGACCACTGAATAGTGACCTCTGAACCACAGCTTGGGAACAAAAGCTGCCTCTGATGTGACTCCTGACTACATGAAAGAGCACAGAGCATCACAGCCTTTGGGTTGCTTTTTATTGGCATTGCTACTTATGAAATATCTACAAAAATCTGGTGCCTGCCTTGCAGCCACGGTTTCTACCATTTCTCGTATAGAGAAACTCTTTCCCCATCTGAGTTTCTACAACCATGGAAATGCATCCCTATGGAGGAATTCTCTGCATTTCAAGGGTTGTCAAGGCTGGTGCAGCATAATGATGATCACGCTCTGCTTTCGCTCCAAGCCAAAGGAGCTTCTAGCCAGAGGAAAGTACTACTGAAAAAAAAACAGGAGAGATGAGTAAACTCACAGTGAATCCATGAGGGCCTCCATCTTTTACATGATAAATTCCACTCCCAGCCTGAAACAGAAAGGTGCCGCTTTCTCGGTGGTAATCATAAGAGGCAATCCCAATGGTGCCAATTCGCTTCCTCTCCCGTAGCAACTCCTCTTCACGAGAGTACATCCCATAGTCCAGGATGGCCTAAACATGAGCAGAGAAGCACAATCAACACCTCTGCTCTGCACGCTTGCTGTGCTGTCAGAGTGTCTCTGCATACCAAGCTTCCAGGAGCAGATGGCTGTGCAGACACCCTCCTCCTCCAGAACCCTGCTGGCGGCTAGAAGTCTGCTCCTGCCTGTGCCTCTGCCACCAGCACTTGTAGGTGCGGGCCATGATCGGATCCTACGCAACCTGATAGCCACTTCTCCCATAGCAAGGCCGGCATTATTTCTAATATACACCTGGATAAGAAAGGTCAGACTAAAAGTCTGTTATTTCTAGAATGAGCAGGAGAGTCTTTGCTAACTTCTGCAAAGATACACAGTGACTGGTCTCGTGGGAGGAGAGCACAGCATGAATTTTATGTCTGGCTGACAGCCTCAGGAAATAACACGGGGGAAAAACACACCTAATTCCACATGGGGTTTGTCCCACCTCCTCCAACCTGCCACGGTGCATGGGGTGGGACTGGTGCAGGCTCGCTATGTGCAGAGGTGAAAAGGGGACACATGTCCCAGCGAGTGGGAGAGAGATCCTCTGCTTCAGCACGAGCCACGGAGCCACTGACTGATCCTCAGGGGGACCTATCACTTCTCCCTGCAAGACAGTGATTATTGGAGACTACAGGCTCCTTCGGCAGTCCCCAGGATCTCATAGCAGAGAATTTGATGTAAATTAGCACTTGCAATCTGTGCCGGCAAAGGAGGAATCATCCAGCACGCACAGTTTTTTATGATGCACAAAGGCTGTAACTCCAAACACTGAAGAGAAGACTGTGCTTGTTTTTGAGGTGGCTGCAGAGTTAGCCAAGTACAAGGAGAATTTTTAAATGTTTAAGAGGATATACTCCAAATTTTAGTGATGGCTTATAGATGCAATCCCCAAAGCCTGCGTACTTGCTACGCTGCCAAGAAGCAAGAAAGAAATCAGGACCCACCGGAAAAAGATCCAAAAGAGGTTTCCAGGAAAGCAACAGGACGGCAGCTTTGTTTATGGTTTTGGGAATTTCAGAGTAGAAGAGCGTGTTCTCCCTGTTCTCCCCAGACATCGCTATTGTGAAAGTGAGAAGAAATAGAAAAATGTATATTAGCTTTCTGTTAATAATCCAAACACTCTCAAAGGATACCGAGGAACTGTTTCACAGGCCCTTCCTACCAGAGAAAGTACTGACAGCCTCTGCACTGCAGCTTCACCCTGGGAATTCCTTTCTTCACAGAAATGCAAGTCACGGAAAAGGCAGAGAACAAGGAAATACACCCAGGCTCACCCCATGCTGCCTGAAGCATATCTGTGTCTTCCTGAAGGCTGGGGGCCTTTTTATTTTATAAGCTTTTAAAAATCAAGGAGGGCCTTTCTGCTAATTCCCCTGGCTAGAATACAACATGATGCAGCTTGTGTTTCAAAGATAACACATCTTTAGGAAGGTTTGAATGTCCCTTTCCTGCTCCTCTCCCTCAGTCCTATTCAGATTTCTGAAAGCTCCTGCCAAGGCACATAAGGATGAGCCCAGAAGGAGCCAGATGTGCCCCAGGGAAGGCCAAGTCTGACGTATAGCTCAGGAAGTGGCACATCAGAAACCATTGCTCATCTCAGCTGGGCTCAGTCTTAATTGACCCTCAACGTGCTTGAACTCAGCAGCATTCAAGGATTATGACCGCCATCCTCTGAAAAGGGGAAAAAGAGACAGATGAGCAGCTTTCTATGTCACAGAATCGTAGAGTCCTGAGCTGGAAGGGACCTGCAAGGATCAGAGTCCAACCCCTGTCCCTGCACAGGACAACCCCAAAGTCACACCATGTCTCTGAGGGCATTGTCCAAGTGCTTCTGGAATATCGCCAGGCTGGTGCCACGATGCCTCCCTGGGGAGCCTGTTCCAGGGCTCGACCACCCTCTGGGGGAAGAACCTTTTCCTGGTCACTGCACAACACATGCAAAGACTCTGTGAATCACAAATCAGAGCTTAAGCAACTAGCCTGAGCAGTAAGCAGTGGGGCTAGAACACAGTTCCAGCTCCCAGACCTTTGTTCTAGCCATTGCTTCTCCTCTTAACCCAGTTTTTTATGGACTTATGTTCAGCTAGCACAGTTTTTGACAAAAGCATTCCCCTACCACAAGGCCTGCTCCAAAAAGCCACCCAGAAGGTTGCTCACAGTATCATTTGCGGTGCCAAATCACTTCAAGCACAGCTGCCATTTAGAAATGCAGATATATCAAGTGAACACTAATTAGTGAAACAATGCAGAAGTGAGGCACTGAGGCCAAGAACAATAAATTACATTAAGTTCTTCATTATCGAGACCAAAATTGTTGAAAAAACTACTTACTCTTCCAAGCTGCCCCTGCCCTACACTGCTATTTATTCCCTCCAGAATCCCTGGAAAACCTACTCCATCAGTAGCTGAGGCACAAACTTTCACAATTCCATTTATAATCTCTGTTTTGGAAGGAAACTTTGAAGGAGAAAAAGATTCTACCCACTCATCATCATCAAGAGAAAGGAGCTCAAACCAACACAGCTAGGGAACGTGCCCCAGGGGACACTTCATGGTTCTTTTCCAGCTCTAACAGGCCTAATGGGTCACCTCCAACCACACCACATCTGTGGGAGATTACACCACAAATTTTAATGAGGAATTACAATCATGATCCTGACATTTCACCAGCCAACCGGGCCTGAAATCCATTCTAGCTGCCAGGAACACCCAGGTTTCAAGAACAGTCAAACCCGAACAGCCTCTGCAGTGACTGTTTAGTCAAGGCACAGGCTGTCGCACCAAGCTTACCCAGATAGTAGATCCTATCGGAATGAGGTCCTTCAGGATCATTTTTCTTCACAAATGTGAAGTCATGAGGGGCTTTTGCCATCATGTACCCATGATACTTCCGCGTATCTGTGAGCAGTTTCCGAAGCTGGCTCCAGGAATGCCTCTCCACATAGAAAGGTTCCAGTTTTGGCTGCTCCTCAATCTGGACCTGCTCCTCAGGGCCCGCAGTTTCAAAGATTTCAAGGCCCGGCTGTTCAGTTTCCATGGCTGCTGCCATGTTGCATGTTTCTGGAAGAACAGAATAGCAGAGGTTCAACATTGCCTTCCAGCAGCTCAGCAAACATTCACTTCAGATTCCCAAAACACACCACAGCAAAAGTGCTATAAGAAAACCACCATTTCATGTGGGAAAAAAACACAGCCGAATGAAGAGGACTAGGAAAGAGATTTCTGCTGTGGAAAACGGGCTGCCATCACCCAGTCTTTCTGCATGGAACCAAGAACTTCACAGAGCCAAACAATTTATTGTTGTTTGCCTTTGCCACCCCACCATGTACCAATGTTTCATTTCAGTTCATGAAGTGGATAAAATCTTCCCCGTTAAGCTCCTACCTGCACCTTCCTCCCTGTGAGCTGCATGCACATCACCTCACTACGCTGACAGCAGAATGGGGGATGATTATGACTGTAGCAAGATCTGGGACAAACAACTGCTTAGAAGAAACATTAAGAGTTGATTTGGAACCACCAGGCCATACACAATGGGATGAGGCAACCGCATGCCCTTATTCCCATTATCCTCCTACAATTTCTTGGGTTTGTTTGCACGTCTTTTCAAACAAAGCTCGGAAAGGTCTAGCAATTATTGTCACTGTTGTATCATCTCAGGGATACAATTACAAATATTGTGCACATAAGACTTTTTCAGAAGTGTAAAGCAATACCAGAAGAAAAGGGACACAGTGAAAAAAACAGTTTCCAAATAGATTTATCTGCAGCATCAGTCTTATCCTCCTGAACAGGTTGTAAATTTAGCAGATATCTCCTCCTGCAGTCAGCTGCACTTTACAAAGCAGATCTGAGCTGGAAAAAACAGCCCAGATGCCTGGCAAGAGGAAACCGAGTCTTTCCACTGTAAATCCCTGATCTGAGAGCAGCTCCAAAAGGATCCAAGCTATAAACTCCCACCACATAGTTCATTACTGGAGAGACCGAGGTGTCAGGATTGTCAATCCTCAGAAGGAGAGGTTGTTTCTATATATAGAATGGAAAGGCTGCACAACTGTTCTGCACACTGCTAGGGCAGGGCTTGGCAGCCTGAGCCTAACAAAAACTTTAATATGGACTAAATAAAGCATTGCCATTGAGCCAACAGGCACTAAAGAACCACTGAATCACAAGGCACAGGCTTGGGCAGCACAGCTGCCCGAGCAAAGCTCCAGGATGGGCCGGCTCTCCTGCGGCTCTCCACAGCAGCTGAGTATCTGTCACAGACAAGTGAAAAAGACGACCGACAGCTTGGACCAGACCCATTTTCATACAAACTGCTAAACGCAAAACAGAGCGGATCTCAATTAAAAGTTTGGTTCCACCTTTGACAAGACAAACACAGGTCTTTCTTTTGTCTGAGCTATTTAAAACACAAAAATACCGCACAAGTTAAACAGCCCTGTAAAACTGGAAGGAAAGTCCAAATGCGTACACAGAACACTATGTTGTACCAGCATGCAGCAGTAACACTGCTCAGGCAGCATTACAAACTGACAACGAGACTTCTATCGTGAACGAGAAAACTCTCCTCTAATTTTCAGAATATCAGTGAAGAAAAAATCTTTCCCCCACACCCAGATGCTGGTTTGTCTTAACCCGACCTACTTCTGACACTCCCCTCCCAAGAAAAACGATAGAAAACGTAGAGCGGCAGACTTTAACGGGCTAACGAGAGTGAGAACCGCCACGCAGCGAGGTGATGTCAGCCCAGGGCAGCGCGAGGATCTGCCTCCCAGGAGATCCCTGCGGGATCTCCACCGCAGCCACCTTCTACCACGCGAAGCATTTTACCTCCACCTTCCCGCAGCCGACAGAGAGCCCGCCCCACCCTTCGCACCGGCGCACGGGACCCCCGGCACCGCAACACCGCAGGGCTCCTCGCACCCGCAGGGCGTGCGGAGGGGCAGGGCGGGCCCGGGACCCGCCCGTGCCGCCGAGGTCGGAGGAAGCGGGCAGACCCCGGGAGAGACCCTCCACCGCCGGGGGCGGCGGGCAGGCCTGCCCGGGGGCGGAAAGCCGGGCCGGCCCCGGGGCAAGCCCTCTCCTCCCTCCTCCTCCTCCTACCCTGTGGAGGTGGTAGGAGGAGCTCCTCCCCGCAGCTCCCCACCGGGCGGAGGCGGCGGCCCCACTCCCCGGGAGCCCTGAGCCCCGCAAAGGTCCTCGCCCACCCCGGTACTCACGGCGCTCCGCGGCGGCGACGCTGCCCAGCCGAGCCGCCCCGCCGGGCCGCTTCCGCTTCCGCCAGGAGGGGCCGCCGGGCCGCGCCGAGCACTGCGGGGGAGGGAGGAGGGCGCCGCCTGCCGGCCGGGAGGACCGCGCGGCGGGGAGCCACGGGACGGGACGGGCAGCGCTCCCCCTCGCGTACCGGCACACGCGCGTGGTCCCCGGCACGGGGACCCGGGACACACGGACGCACGGGACACACCGACACATTACCCCATGCCTGGGGTAGGATCATGCAAACCCCCACGCACGGGGATCCTTCAGTTTCCAAAATCGGCTTTTTTCCCCCAAAATAAAGCTACCACTTCCACATTGACATGCTTCCCACAGCAAAAAAAATACATCCCAGCTACTAGTAACGCGTGTTTAGCCCAGGGCACCCACGGGCTGCAATGCAGTGAGCCCCCAGCCATGTGTTTCTATACATTTGAATTTCCCTTTGCAAATCAAAGCCACTTTTTGTAGAGCAAAATCATTCTTGACTCGCTCTAAACGAGAACAAATCATTTTCCTGCAGGTGCCCCCTCCTAAACACGTGCACGAGCAGAAACCCCAGGCCTCACGCCGACCTGATGGCTGGTTTGCATTGACTCCCACGCGCTGCCCCGGGGCTCGTTGGCCCCTCAGGGGTACGTGGGGTTTGCGTTCCAAAATAAAGCAGCCCCGCAACTATTGCCACAGCTCGTCCTGTCCCTCCGCAGCGGCTTCGCAGCCCCAGGGCCTGGCAGAGGTTGGAAATCCTCCGCTCAGAGGCAGGCTGAGGCACGGAGCTGGCGTCTCTTACCGATGCAACGTGGAGATTGGCACAGAAAACCCTCTGTGGGGTCATGACGAAGCACCCCAATGCTGGGAGGGAGAGGTTGCGCCAAGCTAGGACGGAGGGGAGGGTGAGGTTCTCCAGCTCAAGGTGGAAGGCCATGGGTGAGGCGCCTGTGCGTGAGCTGCGAAGGGGGCAAGGGGTGGCCTTTTTGGGAGTATCACCAAAACCAGCCCTATCCTTTTTTAGCCTTAGTAGGATCACAAAATGTCCTGAGCTGGAAGGGACCCGCAAGGACCATTGAGTCCAACTCCTGTCCCTGCACAGGACCACCCCACAGGGAATGGCAGGGAGGACATCTCTCTGCCATTCCCTCGGGTCCTGGTGTTGGTCACCAGAGAGAAGAGACCAGCCCTGCCCCTCCTCCTCCCCTTGTGAGGAAGCTGCAGAGTGCCATGAGGGCTGCCCTCAGCCTCCTCTGCTCCAGGCTGAACAAACCCAGTGACTTCAGCCGCTCCTCATATGGTTTCCCCTCTAAACCCCTCACAAACCTCATGGCCCTTCTCTGGACACTCTCTAGTAGATTTATATCCTTAATGAACTGTGGCGCCCGAAAGAAAGCAGATTAGCAGAAAGATCCTGGGGCACGTAGTAATTACAATGCAAGCATTGAGGCATGTGATCATGGGGCAGGCTACAGAAGTCATGGTATTTCATTTTTACGAGCCTCCCTTGGCTAAGAGTAAGGTGGCTTGAACAACTCTCCCTGCCCTTGTGAGCGGCCGCCTCTCAGTGAAGACCTGCGGCACAGAGGAAGACAGGGTCAACACCAAGGCCTCAGGTTGGAGCAGCAAGGCACGCTTGAGGGACTGAAGTCCCACACTGCAGAAAGCTGCCAAGGAGGGGGCTAGCGGTGCCCCTAAAGCGCCACAGGCCTGTTAAAACACCACAGGTGTTCTCTCACCGAGGTCACTGCCATGGGGGCCAACGCTGGCTGCAGTCCTGGGTTGTGCGGCCGCCGGGCACGGCGACGGCAGGGCAAGGGGGAGGCCGCGCAGGGGCCGGGGGGCGCGTGGGGGGACACACACACTGCGACCCCGAGGGCCCACGGGTGAGGTTGCGGGGAGCAGTGCGCGGTTCGCTGTGACGAGGCGATCCCTCCACGGCTGCCACCATTACCCGCCTCCTCCCCCGCTGTGCGCACGCGCGGCAGGTACCACCCGCAGGCGGTGGGCGCTGTGTGCACATGCGCGCTGGAGCCACGCCCCCCTCCCCTCCCCTCCCCGAGCGCCCAGGGAGCGGCGCGGCGCGCGCCATGGCGGGCCCCAGCCTGCGGCCGCACGTGCACTGGGCGCAACGGCACAGCGAGCTTTATCTGCGCGTGGAGCTGAGTGACGTGCAGGTACCGGGGAGGGGGACCCCGACCCTGACCCCCACCCTGACCCCCAAGGGGAGGGGGCCCACCCGCGGGGACCGGCGGGGGGGCCGGAGGGCGCCCACGCAGCCCCGGTGCGCGCCGCCGGCGGGGCGGGTTTGCGGGCGGGACGAGGGAGACTTAACGGCGGTGGCGGGGGGGGTGCCTTGTACCGCAGCGAGGGCGGGCTGTGCGTGGGGGTTTGGGAGGAGCGTGGTGCTCGCGTGGGGTTATCGAGGCCCCGGCGTTTCCCCGGTGCTCGGCGTGGGTGCGTGAGCTGCCGCCTGACGCTCCTTCTCCTTCTGCAGAACCCGGACATCGCCATCACCGACAACGTGCTGCATTTCAAAGGTAGGGGCTCCCTCCTTGGGCGGCGGGAGTGGGGGTCTCCTGTAATGCCGTGTCTGCTCGCTGAGCCTGGCCCACCCGGGTGCGCGGTGTCCCGGGTGGAGAGAGCGGGGCGCCGCAGCCACGGGGCGCCTGGTCCCCATCGCTGCCCTTGGTGGCAGCGGCCCAGCTCTGCTGGGTGCGGGCACGTATGGATATGTCGTGACATGCACCCGCCTACAAACCCTTGTATTCCAGCACTACCATCGGGCGCTGGTCTCTTCTCTCTGGTGACCGACGCCAGGACCCGAGGGAACGGCAGGGAGATGTGCCAGGGGAGGGTTAGGCTGGGCATTAGGAAAAGGCTCTTCCCCCAGAGGGTGGTGGAGCCCTGGAACAGGCTCCCCAGGGAGGCATCATGGCACCAGCCTGGCGATATTCCAGAAGCACTTGGCCAAGGCCCTCAGAGACACGGTGTGAATTTGGGGTGTCCTGTGCAGGGACAGGAGTTGGACTCGATGGTCCTTGCGGGTCCCTTCCAGCTCAGGAACTCAGGATGTTCTATGATTCTCTGACTAGTAACGACAGCAGGTTGTATCTTATCTAATAAGCAAAAAAAACCCCAACCTCCCCATATTTAAATACCAGTGAAATTTCCGTATGTCTTTGCTGTCCTGTCTCAGTTGAACCCTGCAGATAACTCACAGCAATTTTTCCGTT
Organism: Phalacrocorax aristotelis; assembly: GCF_949628215.1. Classification (NCBI taxonomy): domain Eukaryota; kingdom Metazoa; phylum Chordata; class Aves; order Suliformes; family Phalacrocoracidae; genus Phalacrocorax; species Phalacrocorax aristotelis. The sequence goes on from NC_134282.1 coordinate 52,498,783, forward strand.
CACAAAGACCTTGTTTGCAACTGTTATCGAACCTCTGCATCGGGAACTAGTGCTCGATTTGAAAGGTAAAGCAGATCTCGTCCTAAAAGATAGTTTTGTTTCAGCTGGGCAGCTGCACACTGGAGCACCGTGGAGCTTGTGCTGGTTGACTTGTCTGGGTAGCACTGAGGATATGCTGTATCTATTTTTGTTTGGATTTTCTCATTTCTTTGGGGGTTTTCTCACTTATTTGGTGGTTTTCTTTAGATGCATTGTCTAGCAAAAGCCGCCTCCCTGGCGAGCCACAGCCAGGGCCATTTGATAGGGTGTTGTTGCACACCGTGTTCACTTCAGGATCAGTTTACGGCATGGAAGGGTGGAAATTAAACTCAGCATGCAGGTTTTTGGAGCTCTTCCAGGGACGAGACCCATGTATGCAGGTGACAAAAGATGAACACACTCTTCTGCCGTTGGGAGGGGGCTCCCCACATCACCTTCTATGGACCCACCAGAGACTGGCCTCCCTGCGTGCTCGCTTGTCTGTGCGGAGGCTAGATCCCCCAAAGGCTGTCGAGCACAGGGGATTGCCAGTCGGATTCCAGTTAGCCCTGTGAGCAGCCTTTTGGGCCCCTCCTTTTGGGAAGCTTGCATGTCGCCTTCCTGCAAGCGAGGACCCTTTTCCAGCGCCATGCAGAGTTGCAGCAGCTTTAGCTGCCGACTGCATCGACTGCACCTCCAAGCAACGCCTTGGGCTTTTGTGTCTTCCCTGTTATTGCGTGGCTTCCTCTTGCCTCCCAGCAAGGCAGGGGGAAGCACTGTAAATAACCGCTGAATATTTCTATGTATAAAACGTCCTTTGCAGGTGGGGTGTGCGGAACTGGCTAGGACCTTCACGCTGACTGTTAATTCTTGCCTTTTAGCTCAGGGTCATGGTGCCAAAGGGGACAACATCTATGAATTTCAGATTGAGTTCCTAGAACCGGTTGAGCCTAAAGTAGGTATTTTTACTTTTCTAACTCTTGCAAAGAAAAAGTAATTTTTTAAAAACTTGAAAATGGATGTGCCTAAAGTTCATAATATGCTGTTTAGATTTCTCTGGTGACTCTAACTGCTGCAGACTAAAAGCCATCTGTGGCAGTCCTCTGTCCTGGTGCTCAGCCACCATCCTGCCTTAATGCAAATCACCTCACTGAAGGTACTATTCGCATAGGTCAGCTTTAACAGAAACAGGGCCTGACATGTATCAGTTGTTAAATGGTAGCTGTAAATTTTATAAAGGATTTAGAGCATCAAAATAATGGGAGAATCTGGCAATGTGTTGTCTGATGCAGTCTTGACTGGAGAGCAGGGGAACGCCGTGCTGCGAAGTGTCAGTGTGATGTTTCCTGGCTTCTTTTGCAGCCCGACAAAATAAAGTCATGAGAAACAGTGCTTCTGGCTTGAGCAGGTTTCTTAGGTTGCCAGTACAGATACGCTGCAGCTGCTATTGCAAATCTTAATTGCTGCTGTAGTCCAACAGCAGAGAGCTTGGCTGGAAGAGCAGCCCCTCCATGTTACTTGCAGGTGGCTCTAAGGCCTGTCTTTACCCCTCAGAGCTGTTAGGGGCACAGAAAAACTCTGGGCTCTGCTCCCAGTGCAGGATTTGTGCTGCTTATTGCTGGCTGTCTGTTGGGGATAGCTGCAGTCGGACTGGGAGCCACCGTTCACCTCTGCTGCTTCAGCAAGGGAGGAGACCGTTCCCTCTGTGCAACACAGCAAGGGGCTGGAGGGTAAATTTCTAGGGTCAGGTCATCCTGAAATTGATGTTGAACCAATACTTTCCCAGGGAAAGGCAACCCCAGCTCTATGCTGCTGTCAGCAGGCAGGGGTCTTGTGTGGCTCCTGCCAGCTATTCAGTGCCAGACAATGAATTGGTTCCAGGATCTGGTCATCGGTTTGTCATCTGTCCTGTAAAGCAGCAGCCGCTGGGTCTGTAGTGCAGTGAGAGGTGCCCACCACCACCTGCCCTTGTCCCCTGTGCTGGCAGGCAGGGGCTGTGCTGGGAGCCAGGCCTGGAAGACAAGCCCCTGCCTCTGCAGAGCAGTGTCCTTCCAAAAGTCTAGTCACTCTGAGTCACAGTGGAGGGGCTGGAGGAGAATAGACCCTGTGAAATCTGTGTAACTACAGAAGGTTGGCACTAGGAAGTATTGCAGTCCAGGGTTTTCTCCTTGAGCTCTGATGTGCACCATGAGTGCCTCTTGCTGGTGCCGGGCTGGCCACCAGCAAGAGATGGAGCTTCCAACAGGCAAGGACCAGGGGTCGATAGCTGTAATTACAGCTACAACCTTCACATGTCCCGGGAGCACCCCAACAGCCTTGAGAGACCAGTGCTGGTGTAACATACACAGTTAAGAGCGCAGTTCATGGCTCTTCTGCGTCAGTTCCAGCTGGTTTGAGAGGCAGTCACATGCAGAGCACCCTGGCGTAGGCTCGAGGTGTGGAGGGGTGTGGTGGTGGCAGTAAGGGTGGGCACCCAAGGTGACAATGCTGTGGGCTGTGAGGATGGAGAGGTTCTGGGCTGCTGTTGCACAGTGTGGCCATGGTGGAGAGGCCTCGTGGGGTGGCAGTGACCATGCTGCCAGGTCCGTGAATTCATTGTTGTCTCCAGCCGTTTCCAAAGGCTGTTAGCTCTTCCTCTTGCTGTAGCAGATGTCACACGGAGTTTACTATTTTGGACAGGGACCTGTCACTGATGGTAGTGTTGTTTTTACCACTGGCTAGAGGAAGTGAGTGCCCTACAGTACTAAATACAAGAAGGTCTAAGACCAAGATCATGGGCTGTGCCTAGGAAAGGCAGTACCAGGGTCTGTGCCAGCTCTTTGCGGTGGGATGTGCAATGGTGCTGTGTGGTATGGGCAGGCTTTTGAGCTGCTTGTTAACTCCTACAGCCGTCACAGTTGTCATCCTCACCTGGGCTGCCCTTTGCTTCCATGCCTTCAGCAGCAGAGATATGCTTATGCCGCAGCAGTCCATGTTATCCCTGACTCCTTGATAAGGAGAGCTTGGGTGTCAACTCAGTCGCAGAGCTTGTTTCCTGGGACTTCTGCTGATGTATGCTCCTGTGTCTGCCCTCAGCCTGTATGCAGGGTGACCCAAAGGCAGCTGAACATCACTGTGCAGAAGAAAGAGAGTAACTGGTGGGAGAGACTCACCAAGCAAGAGAAGCGGCCGCTCTTCCTAGCTCCTGACTTTGACCGCTGGTTAGATGAATCCGATGCTGAAATGGAACTGAAGGAGAAGGTCAGTCCTGTGGACACGCGTGGCTTGTGCTGCCAGCTGCGAAGTAAGCGTAGCTGTTCCCCTGCGTTGTTCATCTACCTGGAGTTGTCTGGCGCGCTGATTGTTACCGCTGGTTCATACAGATCCCACATAGAATTGGTTGAACGGCTCAAAGTGTAAGCAGGGGTTCAGAAATAGGCACACTGCTGGCTAGAAAGAGCAGCAGCACGAATCTGAACTGGTGGCTGGGCGCTAGCTCAGCACTGGCCGGGGTCTGCAGCCCTGTGCCCTGATTCATATGAAGGTCATACCAATGTGCCATACGGAGCCCAGCGATGCCAGTCCCAGGTATTGCTTGTCTGGAAAGCAGGGATTTCTAAGGCTCTTCCCTGAGCCGCTGGGCTAGCCCTGACCATGCGTTCCCACCATCTGGCAAGCTCAAGCAGCTTACTGCAGCAGGGAGGTGCGAGACCGTCCTGGAAAAGACTTGAACAGACCACATTTCTGCAAATCTATTTTACAACAAACGCTGCCCTGTTCCCCTCCACAGCCAGTGAGCTTAGCGCGGAGCAGAAAGGGACGCTGCAATGCCAGGAGCCAGAAAGCAGTGGTGAAGGGCAGGCAGAGAGCCTGGGCTGGATGTTCTCAGTTCCCTTCAGGTCACTGGTGGGTCATGAAATGTTTTAAGGAACAGCTCTGAGAAACAGTAATAACTGAGAATTAACACAGGAAACGGCAGGCTTTTTCAGCAAAAGCATCTAATTACTATAATAAAATATATAGTGAAGGCAGGATAACTAGTTAACACCCTCTGGCTTTTACTGTACCATAATTTCTGGACGATGAGTGTGCTGTTTTATGTGGGTGAAAATTTAAACCCTCTAGCAACTGGGTGCTTAGCTGAGTTTTAAACCCACTAGCTTTGCAGTAGTATAGTTAACAAATCACTTGCTAATTACAGTAACAGTCTTTAAAACCTTATCCTTCATCTTAAGGAAGAAGAAAAGATTAACAAAATGAAAATAGAATCCAGAGTCCCAAAAGACCGTAAGTAACCATACCTCTTTAGTGTGTAGGGTGGGGTTTAGAAAGCTTCTGTCACTCTTGTATGTGAACCTCAGCTCTTAGGGAGCAATTTTGACTGGCTTTGTGCATCTTGGTGGGGGATCTTTGTATTGTGAGCTATTTAGAAACATAATAAAAATGGGTTGCAGTTTCCAAGGAATTTAAAAAAGCAAGAATTGAGTTCTAGCTACTGACGGTAAAAGCAGGCAGAACCCACAGTGCACACAACCACCCTTTTAGTGCAGTCAATAGCTTCCCTTTTTCTTGTAAGCTTTATTCTTACAGAAAGCCTAGTTTGCAGCTGTACTCTTTGCAGAAGTGTTACCATTGTACTCTGCTCACCTGATGTGTTTATTATTGATTTTAGCTTTCAAACACCTCAAGAAGGGTTACTTAGTCATGTATAATCTTGTACAGTTTTTGGGATTCTCTTGGATTTTTGTGAACATGACAGTACGACTGTTCATCTTAGGAAAAGGCAAGTAACAAGCGCTATTTTATTTACATCGGGGGTTTGGTTTGATGTTTTAATAATTTCTAAATAGTGAAATATAAAGGAAGACATTATTTAGGAAACAAAACCGTAAATGCATCACCGAAGCATACAGCAAAAGCCTCTCAAAAGCCATCACAGTGTCAAGGATAGGAAAATACTGTCGTCTTGTAAATCACAACTGCATATTCTGATGAATGATACTTGTTCTCTGCCAAGATTACTTCTAAAGAAATCAGTTGGAGCAAAATGTCTTGCTCGCTGCAATGTTAATGTTTTTTAAAATGAGCCGGGCAGAATATTTTGTTTTTGAAGCAAGAACGATTCATTCTATTGAGGTACAGCGCTATCGCTTTTTTTTTTGTAAACTAATTACTGAAAGAGCTCTTGAACCTTCTGTTTACGTAAAAGAGCACTTTAGCAGTATTTCAGGCCTAACTGCTGTGGCTTCAAGATGAAGAAGCTACATAATTACGCATAATGGTGGGTCGTTTGGTTTTGGTTTAGATGGTTTTTTGTTTTGTTTTGTTTTCCAAATACAACTAGAATCCTGTTATCGAAAGCTGTGCTACAGCACCAGCTTCCTGAACAGGGAAATTAATTTCTTCTCTAAAATGGTTTCCTGTGCCTTACAGATTCCTTCTATGACACATTTCACACTATTGCTGACATGATGTATTTCTGTCAGACCCTGGCATTAATGGAGGTCATGAATGCACTCATAGGACTAGTCAAATCGCCGCTGCTACCTACTGTATTGCAGGTAATATTTTAAGATTCTTCTTGCTCTTCCCATGTTTAAAGTAAATCTCCATTTTACAAAAATGTTGAGACTCTCCTTAAATAAGTGATACAACCTCACTGGCACTGGACTAGAGAATGTATTACTCCAGAGGCAGGACTCTGTGCTTCCCAGCCAGAGCTGTGGCAGGCTGTCTTTTTCCATCACCTGCATAAGGTAACTTCAGGACAACCAAAGCAAGAAGCAGCTGATGAAAAGTACATGATTTTGATTTGGAGGCCGTGCCATTTTTATCCTGGTTGTGGTTCTTGGGCATAAAAATGAGGATAGGTGATTTAAGACCAGGTCCCTTGGATCGCACCTAAATACAGAGCAAAATGCATGCTCACGAGAAGCAGGTCACAGCTTGGCTGCAGAGTTAGTTACGTGCTCAGCGTGTTTCGGGCGCGAAGAGTAGATACCCTGTGTGGTGTTGACAGCAAGGACTTGCCTTTTCTTTTGATGAAGAGTGTGACTGTTCCTTAATTTGTTTTTCTTAAACAGGTATTTGGAAGAAACTTTATTTTGTTTGTTGTCCTGGGAAGCTTAGAGGAAATGCAGAGCAAACCTGTGGTGTTCTTCGTGTTTTATTTCTGGAGTATCATTGAGCTGTTCAGGTTTGTGGGATTTTTTCCTCTAGCAGGCATGCACAGAACAACGTGGTTGTTCCCCAAAACTCTTTAAACAAGATTTTGGTCCTTGTACCTTTTGGAAGAGCAGCTTTACTGCATTGGCCCCAGAGGGTGAGATCTCCTTTAGACGTGGACTGTCACAGCCTTCCTAGGTTGCTCCATCTGCCAAAAGCTGGGGCAAGGCTGGAGTCTGGAAGTAACACTACCCTGAACCTAGGGAAACCTGTTGCTTTTTTCCTTGAGGGTTCTGTTCCTTTGAATTTCCATTGTTAAGTGAGCTGCACTATGCTCTGTTTTTCTTTCTAAACAAGTAATTTGTAAGGTTCATTAGGCAAGTCAGGCAGTTACGTTCATCCATATGGTAGGAATAATAGCATTAGTTCTGTGAACTGCCAAATAAGGGTGTGTCCATCATGGTCCATAGGAACAAGTGTTTTAATATTCTTGTGTCTTTTGGGAATTATGTTGACTACACAGCATATATATGCAAGACTAATTCTAGTAGCAGCTTGCATTTTAAACGACGTCTGTTTCTTCTCACGCTGAATTGGCTTTAGGTATCCATATTACATGCTGTCCTGCATCGGTATTGAATGGAAACCACTCACCTGGCTCCGCTACACTGCCTGGATCCCTCTCTACCCCTTAGGAGGCTTGGCAGAAGGTACGTCCAAAAAAAATGGTTTCATAAATAGTGAATTCAAGGCTGGGCAAATAACTCAAACTTTCTTTCTTGTTGCTTAAAATTAATAGAACAACAGCTGAATAGACATTTGCTTTGAGCTGAACCCAATATAAGCATTTTTGTCTTTTTTACTGAATCAAATATGTTTTTTCAACTTGAAAAGAAGTCTTCCTTTTGGGGACTGGAGAGGAAAGCAAAGGCAACAAAAGGTTACCTGAACAAAGTGACGAGCGCACCACAGTCCACACGAGCGGCACAGGACAACAGTGCTCACTTGCCTCTGCTGATCCAAAGCAATGTATTTGCTTTCGCCTGCTAGACCTGACTTGGTCAGCCTAGCTTGGGTTCACACCAGCTCACAGATCTTGACATAATCTTGTAAATCATTGCATAGGACAGGTAGGGGCTGATTCTTCCTCTGAAAGCAGCGTAGCCTGTTCTGTGATGGGCATGGTGCTTCCCAGATAGGGCTCTGCCCCCTCTCCGCTTTGAAAGAGACTGCTTGATGCAAGAAGCAGGCGCTCAGTGTTCTTGCTGTAACTGCTCTGGGTAGGGGGGCGTTACAGTGACCTCTTCTGTCTTAACAGGTCTGGATTACTTTTAATTTTTATTTATTTAAGAAGCATATCACTGCTGAGCTTCTAGCTGTAAGAAATGTGTTGTGATCATACCTGTCAGAACCTGTTTCCATGAGCCAGGAGTAGGCTTGGGCATTGCCCAACTCGGGGCACAGGAAAGACTACGCCTGTTCCATTGCTGTGGGTATTTCTGCTTGGTAAATACTGCTGGCATGGGCCCCGCAGGCTGCAGTTGTGTGTGAGAACAGTGTCTCACTGGGTAAGGTCACTGTGCTTAGAGTTTCATAGCCGAACTGCTACACTGCCTCAGCTAGTGCTTTCCATCATGCTGCATGTTTCAGAAAAGCAGCTTTAAAATTGGTATAGTTAATGAGAGTTAGCAAATAAGAAGGGAAAATCCTGAAAAAGTCGGTGTGGGCTGGGCAATTGTATATTTTATCTGTGTTTGATAACGATGGTGGCCTTCTGCTTTCAGCCGTCTCTATCGTTCAATCCATTCCAATCTTCAGTGAAACAGGGAAATTTAGTCTGGGATTGCCAAATCCACTGAACGTCACAATCCAGTTTTCATTTTTGCTTCAAATATGCCTTATAGGCTTGGTTTTAGGTAAGGTACTTAATTGTATTTCTCACTATTGAAATAAAAGGGCCAGTTTCCTCTGAATAAGTATATTTTTTTTCAAAGCAAATTAAATTCCTGCATCTTGGACATCACGGCAACACAAAATTGCATGAGGTTAAGCGTTATTCTTGTTGCTTTTTTAATGTCAGTTTGTCAGTGGTGGAGGGGAGCTCACCTAAAATTAACCCTGGTTAGCCCCCAAGGAGGTAACAAGTTAGCACCATTATCTACTAATCATTTGGGTTAAAAGAATAATTTTTACATGTATTTATAACCTCGATATACTTAGTTTCACCTTTTACATGGTATTTGAGGTTTGCAATGATTTAGTGGAAACCTAAACATAATTTCGAATTAAATCAACGTTAAACTAAACTGCATTATAGTCACTAATGCAACAGGAAGCCATATTTTTCCAGGAAACAATACAGAAGGCTCTTTAAATAGTGTATTTAAAGAATGGTGCTTGATACATATTTGATTTCTGGTGTTACATTTTTAAACATAAGTGAACTTTGTAGTATGCACACCCAGTGGGTCTGGGTATCCGCAACTCGGTACAATCTAACCTAGAATTTTAAACTTAACTTTCCCTAGATTTCTCCCTTTCATAGACATTCCACAAAGAATACCTTTAATTGAGTTTTACTCTGAAATACCTGTTTGATCCTTCCCCAGCTCAGCACAGCCAGTTGTTGCAACTTTTTAAAAGTGACAAACGAAGCTCTGAGCAGCCCGGTACCAAAGAGCCTGTGCAGCAACTCCTGCCTCACCCACCAACAAAACACTTGCATTATCTTTCAATGCTATACACACCCTTAAGTCATTGCTTTTTTTGTGTGGTGGTTTGTTTGATTATGGTTTTGTTGTTTTTTTTAAAATTTGGTACAGCCATCTAGCAGTCAAAAAATGCAGTAATGTCCTACCTAAACACTTCATTCTTTTTCAGCGATATCTGTAAACTTCCGTCATCTTTACAAGCAAAGGAAACAGCACCTTGGACCAAAGAAGAGAAAGATGAAGTAAAGGAGGACTGCAGTGCTTTCTTACCTAACTTATCTCAGTGACAAGATAAGCCTCTAATTCTTACGGTTTTACCCACTGTAATGTAAAGAATTTTGTATAATTAAATGATCATGCTAGATTTCATTATTTCACAGTGAATTCAGGTAACATTCCCATATACTGTATTTTGTTCCCTTTCAATCATGTATGCATGACATTTACCACTGAACAGCGCCATTTAAACTTGTATCCTGTCAACTACCATATTAGGAAGAAATCCTATTATCTGCATATAATATGCTTATAAACAGTGGAGCAGCACTAAATAGAATAGTGTTTATCTTTTAATTGGATATTTGCTCTTTCAATATTGCATGCAGATAGGGCTTCTGAGCTGGGATATACTGTTAGCTGGCCAGTGCTAGTACTGTTCCTAGGGTGCGTCTCGATGGCAGGAGGGAGCACAGTCTGAGGCCACTGTGAACAGTGTTTGGGTATTTATTAACGGTTGGGGTAAACTTGCTCAGCACGTACTGATGTTGCAGAATTAAAACTGGAAGTAGTTAATGTCGATTTAAATGCTACCTGCTTAGTCTGTTTCTACTTTAGCCTTAACAGAATAGGAGTGCTGTGTGGGTCCTAGCGTTCCTGTAGCAACACATCTGGTCATTAGGGAAAGGAAGCTGCCACTCTGACATGGTCAGAAATGCTTTCCTGGTTGCTAATGCAAGCACTGAAACGTAACAAAATAAGGAAACACAGGTACCAGCTTTCTCCTAGCACATGAACCCCAACAGAACTCCATCCCACCCATGCAAAGGGGAAGTGTGGAACTGTCATGGGAGACCAGGCTCCTCTGGTCATCCCTGGCAGGGCTGTAGCTCCTGCATTTGTAGCCCTCAGAAAGGCAATTTTTCCTGCTTTTCTACTTCAACTTGGGTGCAGCTGAGAATTTGGTGTATATGCTTGGTTGGCTGGCCCCTGGTGGGATGGAGCAGTGGGTCAAAAGAACCGCGTATTCTTTTGATAACGTGCATCAAATCACAATAAGGGTGATCCCATGCAGGGTTTTGAAGGGACCCTTTTCTCTCTGCTTGCTTTAAACAACAGCAGCGACAACCAATAAACATGGCTCCCCGCACATTCCAGCTCGTCTGCACTCTCACCTGGAAACCTTTGTTTCAGGTGACTGTTTCAACATGCCCTTCTTCACATCTAGCCTCCCGTCATTAATTCCTGATCCCTCCGGCCTCCGTAATCCAGTTTAGAAAACGTACAAGGAGTTTGCCCTAAACCGTACTGTGGTTATGACAGGTTGCTTCACAACAACTGCCGCTGCCCCCAGGGCACTGCAGAGCCATGCCAGCGATCCAGAACAGGCACTGAAGTTGAGATTATCTTACTGCCATGTTACTATTTATCTTTTTTTCTACTGTAAAACAATATGAACCCTCAGAAAATTATTTTCTATATTAAAGGTAGCAAACAGCTTACTGTTTGTGATACAGACCCAGTGTAAAGGAAGGAAAATAGCATTCTGTGGAGCTTAGCAAAGAACTTGTAGAAGCTCCACGTTGCATTTCACAAACGTGTTCTGTCAACAAGAGGAATAGTTCAACTTCTCTTTAGGGATACTTGAGGCTCGCACTCAAAGGAGAGCGTAGCTTACTTCACTCGGAAGAGTTGAACCTTATTTACACACTTAATATTTCACGATAGCACACACTGTACCTACGTCTGAAGTATGTCAAAGGATTGAATTTGCTGAGTAATGGGACAGCAAGGATCACTTTCATACTTTAACTTCTCCACTGGGCATTTAAACTTCTGTTATGAAATCCTTATGTATTCATACATGGTATTTCTCAGTGAAGTCGTGGTACCTAGTGCAAGCTGTCATGGATCTTACACTACTGAGTTTTAGTCCTTCAGAAAGAATGTGTTTCTTTTAATAAAGATTTACAACCAAATTTTGCTTTAGTTCAGTTTGTTCTTTCCCGGACCGTGAGAAGCTGTATAATTTGTTATTTAACTCGTGATAAGCCACTGGGAGCCAAGTCTTTACCATGTCAATGTTTTAGGCTCTGAAAATGGAACAAACCCAACTTAAGTTTTCATGAAGAATTACTCTTTATTAATATTACAACACGAATAAAAAACTTGTTGCATGAGATTAAGTTACTTCCATAAGCATAAGCACTGCAAGGCCAGTGATAACCCCCCTGACGGCAGTACAGACTGGCTCTCGAGTCAGAGATAAAATTAGTGCCACCACCCTGAAGTTAGCTGTGTATCTGATCCTGCACAGTGATTCTCACACATGGTTTTTCATACTAATCAAGCTGGTCTATAAAGTGTAGTAGCTGCCTTTCAGGATACTTTTACCAGTGAGTTCAGTGATGTAGAAACCACATTTTGGGGAGGCCAAAAGCCATGAAGAGTCTGCTGCCTGTGATGGCATTTTCTTTCTCTCCTCACACATACTGAATCATCACACTTTCACCCATCATCCAACACAGTAACTGACTTTGGGACGTTTTCCACAGTTGCCAGGTCTGACTAAAGCCACCACAAACTAGCTATGTTTATTTAGCGAGCACTGATGGAGGTAAGGGACCCTGTTTTGATAGGAAGTTCTCCAAACAGTGATTAAACAGGTCCCAGAAAGTAAACAGGACAGGAAAATTTGAACCAGTCGAGTCTTAAATCTATAGAAGCTCCCAAAATGGAGACTTCACATTCTTTCAGTGCTGCTACTGGAAAAGTCTGTCTGCAGTGGAGCAATGTTTTGATCATAGGCAGCATATTCCGATGCTCCAGTACTTGCCACTTTAAGCTGCTGAGCGGCGTGTGTGAGCTGAAACGCTGCATCGGGATGAGCTGTGTCAGGAAGCAGGGTGCACTCCCGCTCCAGCATGTCTGCCACGCCTTTCAAGAGGTCCAAAAAGCCAAAGGCCAGAGCTGCCTTTCGTAAACGATTAAGTTCCTGCAAAGAAGGGAAAAAAAACCCTTTTAAAGCCACTCTAAGACTTTACATAAAACATCACTTTTCTTTTTCTAAAGGCAAGATTATTCACTTAGAGGAAAATAACCTGAGTGACCAATACAGCTGCTGGAAACTGCCCAGCTGCTCATGAGAAAAAACTGCTTCAGGGCTGAAGATGACAGTGGCACAATGAAAACAGCTGGTTTTCCCTTGATCCCTTCCTATAAATCTCCTCTTCTGCCTTTCCCTTTCGTGCATTTAGCTATTGTACCTGCCTGTTTTGTCTGTGTCCCAGCTAGGGGTGGCCACCAACTTAGCCTTCACTGCTGCCTTTAACCACAGTGTCCAGCAAAATGCATATATATTGGGTTTTCTTCACTGAAAACTGATGAGTGCTTATGTGCATTTAGGCAGCGCATCCATTCTTGAAGTCTCTGGGGGCTACAATGATAAACTGCTTCAGCACTAAGCTTACAAGAGGAACAACAATTACTTCTAGCTACAGTCTGGATTATGGATTATTATGATGCGGCCAAATGTGCTGGGAATTTTGCCTTTCCCTGCGTCAGTTGTAGAAAAAATCTAGGAGACATATTCAGACTCAGAATGACATCTATGTTCCAATTCCTCTCTGATCCCTCCATTTATTTCTGCCTGGGCAACAGCATAAAATCTGCAAAGTTCACCATGGAAGTAGCAGGGATCATGAGGAACACCTGTAAACATGACATGGCTATGACACCCTGCCGGAAAACGTGGTGGCAGGGAAACCAGATGCCTTTGTCTCACCTTAACTGGTCTGTAAAGCAGACCCAGGATGTCTCCTTTACAGAACTACGTATGTTTTTGCAGAGCCCTACAAGCCTGCACAGAACATACCACAGACACAGGCAGTAGGTGCTCCTCTGCCAAAAGCACCACTATCACTATGGATCAAACTTTACTCACTTTATAGAAGGTTTGAGTTTTTTCAGGGAGTTTCCTTGCATTTCTCAAGATCTTCTGTACATCAGTCTGCAAAGAAAAAGAAAAAAAAATCTTGGCAACTGCTGGGTAAGCCGCAGAAAAAATCCTCAACTATTTATTGATAAATTATCCTGACCATTGACAAGACTGCAGCTCACAAAGGCTGGAACATAAATGGCAATTATACCAAATCCAATAAACTAAGCCAGATGCTACACTAGAGACACAGCTTTCATTAAACAAGCTATGCTTTCTGATTGCATTTTAATCATGACATTTTAAAGAGGCAGTGTTTATAAAAATGAAAGAAAAGCAATAGAGCAATTACATTAAGTGGACAAGACACACACAGACTCCACTTTGCTGGTGAGATGGCTATTGCTGATCAAAGTAAAGCATCAAGTCTAAAACCTGTATCGTTACCTGGAGGCCACTTGGTTTAATCCATACGGTAACATTCTGTGCGTAACTGCGCTTGTTCTTGGGTTGCAAGGGGAAAGGGCTCTTATTGTCATCCTCTCCGTAAGGATTTTCTTTTGCATCTGGGGGGCGGGGAGAAGAAAATAGAAAAAACTTAACAACTAAGACTTGGCAGGGTCATTCACACAAGAAAACACTGTATTATTTGAATAATTATTCAAGAGTTATTCAAATGAGTGCGAGCAGTACCTGAAATAGGTCCAAGCTGTGCCATCTTCCCCAGCCATGGAAGGGGCTCAGGACCAGGTTCAAAGAGCGACATCATGAGGTTTGATTTCTTCTTGCTATCAGCTTGTGAATAGAGCATTCCATACCACTCTGGCCTATTGGGAAGAGCAAATCCCAAAGGCTGAAAATCTTCCACCTCCCTTTGCCCAGAATTTGCCCCCTCACACTGTGTGGAGGCTCACTATTTGCAATTTATACTGGCAGAAACATATCCACAATTAAAACTGCACAGCTTTATCTAGCAGTGCAGAGTTCTGTACGGAATACAGATATAGATAAGCAAAAAATTTATAAATAAGTAAGAAATTTTTCAGGCAGACATCCAGCTCCATACCCCAACTGGACGACAGCCACCATGCCTTCCACTTTCAGGCTGCCATGTAATAAAACACAGAAGTTGGGGATTTTCCCAGCAATCTGATTAGCTGAATTCTCGTCTTCGGTGTCATCTGTGATCCCAGGTCCCACCTCATCACCTTCTGGGGAAGAATAAAAGCAAACAAAGCAACAACATAAGAATAAATTCAAACACATTGGTTCCATTTCCATGACACCACCCTGTATTTTCTGCCGTGCAAGAGTTAGTTAATACTTTTGTAGAACAAACAGCTGCTAAATGAACTGTTTGGGCAAAGTGGCACCATAATGTTATATAAACATTCCACTGCATCCTACCCACAAAGCACCTACCAAAAACCTGCAAATAAAACCTCAGCTTTGCAGAAACTAGAAGTGAAATGAAACGGCACCAAGAGTCTGGCAACAAATACACGGTTGCTTCCGAACCAAAGCATCCTGAATTTCAAGTCCTCCTGTCCTATGCAATTTGCAGTCACTATGAGAAACTTGCTATGATTTAGCAGCTGGAATACTGCTGTGATTTAACTGCTAATATCTTCTAAGGTGAAAGGCCTAGCAGGACAAGAATGTTAATACAGAGCTGAAGGCATATCTGGAGCGTTCATGCTTCTTTACCAAGAGAAATCTCACTTTCTCTTTGCTCCGCTCCAAGGCCATGACAAAAGGAAAGGGGAAGTCCTTCTTATCACAGCCTCATGCTCTCAAGTAGCTGCAAGTCAGTAATACGCTTAATCATCCTCAAAGCCTACGCTAGCCATTTGTGTAGATACATATACGCTTGGCCCCAATGAGCTGCAATTACTGCTCAAGTACAACGGAGCAATCTAGCTGTGATTAAGATCAGTTTTTTTCACAACAACAAATCATTCCAAGAACCAATTAGATGCAGACATTAAATATTCATCTCACACCACATATTTCATGTCCCGTAACTATTTTTAGCTTTAAGTTTAGCATGTTCTATTAATAATGATGCTATGAGGACACTGTTTCCTCCATTAACTTTCTAAAGAACACAGTATTCAAAAAAAGAAAGAGCTTGTGTTCAAGGTTTTGATTTTAACGTAACCACACAAACATGTCTTTAGAGACGTTTGGCGTTATGATAAAGCCTAAAACCTGTGCTTCTAGTCTAGACCACTGCAGACATTACAAGGGAAACTTAAAGCAGTTTCTGCTAAAAGAAACAAAACTTGCTCACCTCTGTTAAGTGCAATGGGCAGTACCAAGTGCCTGGACAAGACAGGAGGGCTAGAAATGTCAGCTATATCTACAAACCCAACAATTTCTAGATCTGTGGGGAGACAACAGGTTTAAGTCAGATTTGGAAATAGCTGAAATGTATTCACAGTCAATTTAACATTACCACTTCTTACACCTCTAAGTTTTCTCAAGCAGAGACTAGAGGCAGCACAACAGAGCCCCAGCTTTGACTGGGGTGTCTAGGTGCTAATTAGATACAAACATTCATAAATAATACTATGGCGGGTTAAGAGGAGAACATAACTTTCATCACACACATGCTGCTGCCCATGAACTGTACTGCTAGACAAATACAGAATTGTGCATGGTGGTTTTTACACTGTGCACAATCCATTGCCATTTTATAAATTCAAAAGAAGAGAAAACAACGGACTAAACCAAATGTGCTAGCTTCAAAGCAGCATCACAGAACCTGCAGGAATTCCCATCAACTCTCTAGCAGGGTTAGCCCCAATGGGACGTGTTCACAGGACTGGGAAGACTGAGTTGTGGTTCTTGCACTTTATGTGCCCACTGGAAGTTTAAATGCAGTTCCATCTCATACAGAGTTGTGGGCATTTGCTGGTAAAAGATTGAGGCAGCCATGTGCTTCGTGCTCAGCCTTGTCCAATTTCCTCCCTGCTGCTTGGCTGCAAGAAATGTCCTATCGGGTTCACGTCTCTCAGCCATGTGAAGGTTTTGGTGTATGGCTTAGGAGTAGCCTTTGACTAGCTCTGCACTGGTGTCGAAAGGTGTTGGAAGTACCTGCTTTGTAAACTCTACATGAAGCACGGTGACACATGGCGTGCTCTAGCTATGGACACCGGTCCATATATGTATGGCACAGTTAAGAAATTCAGCTGGAACCAGGGAGCACAGCCTTCTCCTTGACAGGCCAAGCAAAGGACCTGGCCCAAAGGCAATTCAACTGATTCTTCTCAGAGCTGAACAACGAACACTTGATTAAAGCCATGGAGGAACCCAGGGGCTGAACACACCATATGCTGCATTTTAATGCACACAGAACACAATTTCCTTCGTGCCAAATTCCCATCTTTGGAACGGCAGGAGGAACTCTAAGACTGAATGCAACACAAAGCCTCCCTCATCAAGGCACACTGCATGCTCTTTTCCTTTGCTTTAGCTATTTTGGTACAGATCACTCATTCCTATTTAAACAGTGTGCAGCTACAAATAAGAAGTGATCACAGCCCAAATGAGAAATGCTTTTTCTCTTGTGGATTTAAAAAAAACCCAAACAAATCAAGGCGATCTTGGTGGCAGTAATTTACGGGTTGCAGTTCACTTCCTTGCAAAGTTTTACCACTATTGTGTCTTTATTCACATGCAAGCTGTGCACATTTTGTTGGTGAACTCTATAAAAAAGGAAGTTTACCAGACAGACCCAGGAAATGAAATTGCCAGTAGAGCTAGAAATGCACAAAAAAGGAATTATCTGAAAGGACACTTGGGCATACGATCTCTTTGCACTTCCCAAGTAGCACAAAGCCAGCAGGCACTCCCATCAGCTCCCTTGCAGAGTTGACCATGTTGATGTGTCACTGAGGGTGCCAACCTTTAGCTCAAGAGCCACAGCACTCTAATGCCCGTCAACAGGAAAGAACAACAAAATGTATGCCGCCAAGTGCACTGCTGAGGAGCTGAGAGCAATTTTGATGCTACAGTTCAAACTTAACTCTTAAAGTAAAGCAGTGAAGTTCAGCGTATTCTCTCCAAGAAGCCGTTTGCAAGTCACATGCATGGGCTATCCACGGGCTACCTGCTGTTCATGGGTGCAGTGTCCACTAATGGGATGGCTGAGAAAGGTTTTCTTTGCACAGTTGTTTTTAAAAATAATGTAGTATTGGTAAGAAGTGCCAGGATGGCAAACAAACCCAAAAGACACAGGTTTCATAAATCTCAACCTTTACTTGTTCTGTCTCTCTAATTCTTCTCAACTCCACTCCCAGTGGATTCCTTAAAGAGAACTCCAGAAAGATGCTAGTTTGTCTCACCTGATAATAGAGAGTCTTTCTGATAAACTCTAATACAAAATGCAGCCCCTTCTCCAACACACCTCTCCTATCCTCTAGGAGGCTTAGGAGAGTATTCACGGAAAAGCCCTTGCCCCTAGAAACTGGCACCCTGGGCCTTCAAAGTGCCTCTACCCTACTCCAGCCCTTTTGCCAGGTACACAAGGCTGAAACAGAAGGAGGTTCTTGTCCCCTGGTGCCACATATGCCAAAAAATTACACAGTCAGTGACTGATCCTTGCAGAGAGAAAGGGGATGAAACAGTAACTACACAGGATAAGAGGTGGTAGTGGAAAGGTAGAAATTAAATGGATTTAAGTAAAAGGCAATCAAAGATTTGTTACCTGTATTAATTGCTTTAGGGATGGGGTCTATTTCCTCATCTATAATGAAAGGTTCTGGTCTGGGAAATACTTGCACATCAGATGTTAAGTGGCCACACTTGAGAACAGCATGGAATGGTGTATAAGCCAGGTCTATTAGCTTTCTAGAACATGATCAGTTATTATTAAGGAAAACATAATACATATCAAATGAAAACAATTTGTCTAAAGGACACTAAGCTCCCCAAACTTTTTTTTTTTTACTACAGTTAATTCAATAGTTCCAGTATTGCTAAATTACGAAACAAAGCAGCATATTATCACACTGATGGCAAACTAAACATAATTCCGTAAATCAGTATCTTCTATCTGCCAATCGTAACCAGATGCTATGGTTTGTTACAGAATGATTAAAATAAATATTGACCTTAGCCAGTGAAGGTCGAGATGGAAATACAGTTTAACAAGATCATAAACTAAAAGCAAAAAAGGCTAATTAGAACACCCTGTATCAACAGATTTCTTGTCATATTTATTTTCTTTTACAGATACTAACTGGAAACCTTCACAAAGGCATATTATCTACAAGTCTACTAACCCAAACATCGACTGTACATTCTTCAGGCAAAGGGGTCCATCAATGGTGAAAATTTGCCCTTCCCCGTTGTTTAAATCTATGAGCCGCTCCAGGCAGTCTAAGGAATCCGTGCTTTGAAGCTGTAACAAAAAAAAAAAACAAAACAGTGAAACGTTTTTGTTGAGTTTTCTTTTTACTCTCTTTTTATTAACCAGTACGTTTTCAGAAAATATACACAGCACAGCAAAAAGCATCTGACTGGATGCCATCATGATTTTTTGTTCTCTCACTCCTTTCTGAATCAACCACCATTCTTGGTCTCCCAGGAAATGTACTCCTTATGTTGCATTTATATTAGACCAGATGCAGCATTTGGCCTAGTAACAACCAACCACAGAATATCTCAAGTTGGAAGAGATCCCAAGGATCATCGAGCCCAACTCCCAATACATTGCCTTATCATGCAAGGTTCTGCTTTGAAAGCAGGTTCAAGCAACCAAAAATCCCAGCAGCTCTCCATCTTCAAGAGGACAGGAATGCCTTAACTAGTATAACATTTTATTGGTAATGCTCAGTTTCCAGCTCGTTCAGGGTAATACAATTTTTAGGAGGGAAGGCGGATATAATTCTTTTTGAGAAGTTCTTAGAGAATGCTTGTGAAAGCACCTAAACATATCAGCAATAGAAGATTTTAAACATTTTCCTAGTTATTCTGATGAGTAGACAACGCTTCAGTCCATCAGCTTTATCAAGAGGATCATCCTTGATAGAGACCTTGAAGCCTGAATATCTATTGCACGCCTAAGTAGAAAATCCTTCTGTGGTAGACTGAAGAATATACGTGTCAAGGCAAAATCAATGCTATTAATAAAAGCTAATCTAAGGAACTTCAGTCTAAATAGGCTTCTTTTTAAACACTTTTTATTCAACAGAATGCTAATTACTGTGAAGATTTTTAAAGCTGGTACTGAGATTTTCAAGGGTACCCGGACAGGAAGAAAACAGTCACCTTTCCTTCAAAACTAAGGGAAGTTGGTCTGAACACTGGCTTCGAAACTTTAGAATTTTGCTCACTCACTTTTCTACATAAAGTTATTGTTGTTTTAAGTGTTGAGCATCTTTGCAGTACAAGTAATTTATTCAAGATTTTAGCTGTACATTAAGAAAATACCCCCAAACCATTCAGTGTAATTAATGCAGTATAGGTAATGATATCAACAGAGAAATTAAAATTGCATTATATTCCCCAGGGAAAATCTGACATGATTTTAAAAGTTTATGGTAATAACGGAATAGTAGTAGATAATGATAGTGCAATAAGAAACTTTTAAAAAGATACTATAGATAGATTTCACCAAATAACTAACATCAAGCACCAGATGTCAGCTAAACTTTAAAACTTAGCACAGGAACATCAGAGTATATTTTGTGCTGACCTGATGATTAGTTCAGAAAACAATAATTACCCAATTTAACAAAGAAGGTATGTGTTAAAGACATCACCTCCTCGAGATTTGCCATGCACATGACGTACAACTTGGATGGGAACGGGAAAGGCAATGGAAACCGGTTGCTTTCACTTCGCTGGTTGTGAGTAGCCAGTGAGTGCCGTAGGGAGCCTCTGCCGATCCCCAAGCAGCCGTCAGTGACAAGAACAACCTTGGATGAAAGAGGATAGATGAGCATTTCCAAGTAAAGACACGTTTCTATCTGCAGAGGGCAACTCTACACCAACACATTTCGGTAGCCTTCCTAGCAGCTTGCACTTCTGTACTGAAAATCCCCGCTCACACGGGGATTTCCTCCACTGAGCTGGGGAAAGAGTTGTGAGTAAAATTTCCAGAAACAGGTACGTAAACGAGAAACTGAATATTTAACCATTGCAATTTAAACTATGTGCATGGTAAGCATACATTTTGTTGTAATTTGGCACTTGCACTTAAATTTAAATGTCACAGCCAGAAACACAGCATGCTGTGCATAAACATGGCCGTCTTTAAGTGTACACTAGAAGCACACTGACTATACAGCCAAAAAAGCAGCCTGCCGCTGGTGGACTCGAGAACTTCGGGTTTATTTTCAAATGGAAGATAAAGGCCAGCTATGACCATTTCTTCTGCAGAATCTGGAGGGCGACCCAACTTCCCCTACAAGCCACAGAAGCCATACAATAGATAGTATTAAAAACCTTAACTCTCTGCAAAAAATATGCTCATATTTTGCAGCAGAACTCTTAGAGCAAAAATACGCATTTTCCCATTCAATTGCATGTCCAAAGTCACTCCTTGTAGAAACCTGCACCAATAGGTTATGCTCAGTAATGGAACTATCTACACTCAGTTGAGACCCAGTGATTTCCAGAGTAGTAAAATAGCTCCTCTTTCAACATTGCACAGCACAGCAGGCATTATTTTTGGCTGAGAGGTAAGAAAAATCAAATCCAATTGAAACTCAATGTATATCTGCTACATCCAGATTTGTATTCTCTCTTCATCCTCAACCTCTCTCTTTCGCAGTCTCGCCAGTTACCATCTGAACTGTTGCTCACCCGTAATGTTTTTCACTGTCACAAGATTCTGCACAGTACATTCCCCGCTGCCTTTCATCACCCCATCCCCTGAAGTTCCAGCAAAATGAGCCATGACACAAATGAGAGACCAAATTGTTGAGGTCTAATCTATGCTCGGTTTTCACATCTTTCTAGTTCTTTGCTTTGAATGTCTGCTTTTCCAAGGTGCCTTTTTATCCTTGCTAGATTATGAAGCATTGCCTAGACAATAAACCTCTATCCTTTTTCTCCTTATAGAATATTGCTTGAGACATCTTCCTAGCTCGCTGAGCTGCAAAATTACTGAACTGAAATCCTTACCCAAAGAGCAACAGGCTCTCAAGTGTCTCAGAAAACTGACAGCTAAAAGCAGACTTTGCCGTAAGAGGCAGCAACTTCAGAAGGCTGAGAGCTGCGAGGGCTGAATGCAGCGTGTGAGCAGGTGCCTGCCAAATGACTCATAACGGAAAGCAGACAGATCAA
The DNA here is from genome assembly GCF_949628215.1 of Phalacrocorax aristotelis. Taxonomy (NCBI): domain Eukaryota; kingdom Metazoa; phylum Chordata; class Aves; order Suliformes; family Phalacrocoracidae; genus Phalacrocorax; species Phalacrocorax aristotelis. The sequence goes on from NC_134282.1 coordinate 52,520,107, forward strand.
AACACCAGCAGCAGCAGTCTCATGCTGTTGCTTGAGACCTGGAACTGTTACAAGCCCTGGAAACCATCAGGTGCTGGAGGAGAAAGGTTACTGCATGTGTCCCTATGCCCTTTCCAAACCGACCGGGGCTCCTGGGACAGAAGATTGCATCCAGATCAAATGCCAAGCCTCTGGAATAGTACTCTTGCGCCAGATTTTATAATCCACTCCACTACAATAATATGTTGGGCAGGAAGCAGTCTCGTTTTTTGTTGTTGAATATTTTAATAAAGATCACCTTCTGTTCATATTCCAGATACATCCAAAATACTAATTTTCTTTGTCTTCCTGTAGCACCAGCATGCCTGAGTGTGTTCGGTTCCCAAATTACAGGCCCTTTTCCATCTGCAGCTTACAGGGAGTACTAAGTATACGCTAGATCCTAAGAACAGTGAAGTCAGTCATACCTGGCAAGGAATTGCTGCACCCCATTCCTGCTGGACAATATTGCAAACCCCCAGCAGCGCTGACTCTAGACAGGTTTTGTCATAATCATCCATGTTACTCAGGGCTTCCTGTAAAGACAAACACTGCTGTCACTGCTGGGTGAAATAGCACTACCAGGAAACAGAGAAAAGTTATTCACAGTTCTGTGGTAAGTCAGTATGTTTGCTCTGCACCATAACACAATGTAAAGTGCTATGTTCATATATATGACCTGTGAAGTTAAAAAGATATAAGAAATAGTGAATGATGTCATGAGGCAACAATGAAAGCAGACTTTGGAGAAACTCTAAAATAAACACAGCTCTTTGGGAGAAAAAAAAAAATCCTTTGTATGTCTGAAAGAAACAGTAAAGTCAAAATCTGAAGCAACGTCTAACACGGAACGTTTAGCTTAGAAAATCCTCCCAGGTGTCAGAACAACTTTAACCTCTTAGAGTTTCAGAAAGTAGGCCACAAGGAGCTTGTCTCACAAAAACTCTTTGGCAAAGAGAGTAACAGAATCTAAAACTCATATCTGCATCCTGTTTCTATAACCATAAACCAGATTTTCTCCTTAAAATGAAAACTTCACACCTAGCGTCAAAAAAAGGGTGCAGCTGTAAAACTAACATCCTGGAGGAGCTTGGCTGGATTCTTGGCTTTCAGAAATGAATTCTTAGGGAGGGGAAAATAAAGCAAACATAATGCACTAGAATTCATCTGCTAAAAGGCAAATGTAACCGAGAATATCTTTTAAAATCTGTATATCCCACAATCGACAAACCTAAAACATGGTGTCCTGTGACAGTGACGTATCATTTCGCCTCACTACTACATATGATAACCAGACACATATGTACAATTTTTACTGGATTCAGAAACTTACTGCATTCATATGGAATTTCTTTCTTGGACTTCACCCTTTTCATTTTCTCCCAACTTTCCATCACATTGCGAGGCCTAACATCACTTTTTTCTTATTCTTGCCCTGCTTCAACTGGCACACACTTTTAAAAGCATCTTCTCTCTACCAAATCACTCGACTCAAAACCTTTCTCAACGGTCCTGTCTGCTGCACCATTCACCAAGAGCAAATCAACAACCACAGGCAAAAACATGAACATCACAGAACCTCTGGCATTTCTAAGAGCTTCATCAGACAGCCCTTTCCTCCATCCCCACTTTTAACTTAAATAACCACACTCCAGAAGTCACCTGCAAAGGTACGGTTTGCAAAAACCGGTGAAGCAGCAAAACATTTCAAATGCATTGATGTCACTCAACTCAAGGCATTATGCACAGGATGACATGAAATCATACAATTTCACCATGATCTGGAAACATGTGTGGGGTTTGGGGTTTTTTTTTAAATGTTGACAGCCTGCTGCTTCGGTGTCTCACGCACACTACCTGCAGTGTGTTGTAATCTCTCGTAAAAGGCACCATCAGCTCCCAAAGCGACGAAAACACCACCAAGGCCGTGAACTCCAGCTTGTAGTTGGTCGCCATGTGCTCGAATAGCATGGTCAGGCCGTGGACGGCCAAGTGTTTCCGCTGGTACTCCTCGGAGCCCTCCACTGACACCGGCCGTGTCATGGAGAGCGACACGTCCATCACCACCACTGTCGGCATGATGAGCTGCTCCTCTCTGCTACCGTTGCAGAGAACAGCGATCCCCTGCGTGGATAAGGAAGAAAAAGGCCACACACGATTACTGAAGCCGCAGTTATGAGGTGACGCGTCTCGCCCTCTCGCGCTGACCCCGCTGTGCAGCGGGGGAAGCGACAGTTACCCTTTTGTCCCCCCCAAAACGTGGGCTTTAGCACAGATTAAGTCGACAGATCCGCTCCTGAACCACACACTGCACATCCAACCGGCTGTAAAGGCCTGGAAACGGCGAGCTGAGCCTCGATGGGGGAAAGGGAGCAGCAGGGGCGCCCCGAAGGCCGAGGAGAGGCCCGGGACCCCCCGGCAAGGAGCCAGCCCTCCCTCCCAAGCCCTGCTCGCCAGCGCAGTCTGACAGACAGCCCCCGGGGACGCGCCGCGGTGTTTGGGTGGGTGGGAGCGGAGAGAGGCAACAGGGGGAAGGGAAATGGTGTGGCTCACCCCCCGCCCGCCGTGCCGCCATGGGTCCGTCGCAGAAAGTGTCCCCCCCGGAACGCCGCGGCCGAGGCGGGAAGGTGCCGGCCCGCGGCTGCCGCTCAGGCAGACCCCGGCAGCTCCGCCCTCTCCAGGGTCTCCCGCGGGGGGCAGACGGAAAAACCGGTGGTTTTTACCAATAAAAGCAGGAGAAGTGACTGTTGGACTTGATTATCTTAGCGGTCTTTTCCAACCTTAATGATTCTATGGTTCTATAAGTTTGTAATACTGCATACTTTAGGGAAAGCGGTTCAGTTAGATGCCAGTATTGTGGAAGAGTATGCCCATGGTAAAAAAGACTGCTATGCATGGGGAAAGTTTTTGAATACGCATCCCAACAGGCTAGCGGACCTCCTTCTCCCAGTTCTGTAAGTGTGGGAGTAAGAATGGGGACTTCAGTAAACTCGGTTGCAAAGCTTTCCCCTGCAAAACTGTCCATTCAGGCAACAGTTTGCTTTAAAATTATCAAATCATCATTTTATAATTCCCCGGTGATAAATCTGCTGATTGGATTTTTTACAACCATTAAATCTTTGGACGGGAATATTGTTCTTTCTTGCTTTGTGGACCTGCAGCATATCAATGCCACTGGGTACCAGAGAGCTGCTGACACCATCCTCAGGTTGCCCTGCAGCATCCCTCTGCCTCTGCCATCGTAGTGCGGGACCTGGCTTTCCCAGGAAACAGCAAGTTTCAAACCTCCCTCTGGCATTGCAAGGTAGAATCATCTTGCTGCAAAGGCCAGCAGAGCTGCTTGTCTGGTGTCTCAGCCATGTAAGATGCCTCAAAATGAAGCTACATGCAAGTTGTCTTGTTTAAGTGGCCACCGCTCTGTGCAGAGGAGCAGTGGGATTTACCCCCACCACTCTCCTCCATAGCTGCTGTGAGAATGATAGGTGTCTCACGGTGCTTTCATCTGGTAGCTTGTAATGCAGATAATCGCCTGCCCTCTGTAGCAGCAGACAAAGATATTGGCTTCAGAGATAGACCCGAATCTATAAAATACTATTTAATCTTCTTAGGGACTGCAGGTATTAAAATGGATTGGCTATTCCTCCAGTAATATGTCCTTCACACCTGACCCTCTCTTGTATTAGAACGCTGCCAGCAGAGGCATCGTGAAAATGGGATCATTTTCATCTGCCTCTTTCGGCAACAGCATCTCCCATCTGGCTGTTCAGTGTCAAAGAACCTTCCAGCACGACACTCAACCCTTGGTACTGCTCTTCCTCTTGGCCAGCATCTTTGGAAGGTAAGCTGTGGAGGTTCATTTGATTGCTTCAGATCTCTTATGACTGAGACAGTCCAACCAGTGAGAAAGGAGTTGATCAGGAGTTGACCTGTAAGAGAACGGCTAAACTTACAAGAGTAGAGGAACAAAGAGGCTGATGGTGAGGTATTGTGAAAGGCTGGAGAGCTCTTACAGTTGATCCTGGCTTTGGGTGTGTTTCTGCTTGCCAAAGGTCTTTGAAACCGCTCATTTTGGAGAGCAGAAGTAAAAACAGTGTTTAAATAGGAGCGTGGGAATGCATCTTCTGTTCTCCCTGGGTCATTCTTTTTACTCTTTTATCTTTGTTAGGAAGGGTTGTTTTCTAATAATGTGCAATTTGTTATACATATTACACAGTTCTGCCATATGCATGTTTATGTTCTTTTTGCATATGAAAAGCAAAGCTTATATCATCTATTTATCTAGGTTCTTCCATGACCCTCTATTACTGTTGCCTTAGCGATCCTCCCAACTATTTAAAAGAAGATAATAATGCCTGTCTTGCAAGAAATTTAGGCTGATTACTTCACTGGGTGTTATGCAAGAGGGTAAGTGTGTGCTAACTTGCATGAAGAGCTTATCTGAGAATGGCTTACAAAACTGCGATTCACATCCAGCTCAAGAATAACGTAATGTTCCCGCTCTGGGGACAAAAAAAATAATCCACGAAGAGTTATATTCTAAGGTAAAACATTTAAGCAGCGCTGAAGGGTAAATTCTGTCCAGCCGCAAATCACTGTCTCCATGCCATCACAGCTGCAGGCTCTGTCAATCTGGCATTTACAATTTCTCTCTCTTTCTAAATGCTGTTCCAATAATTATGCAAGATATGCTAATTATCCCCTAATAAAAGGTATGATTACAATTTCACTTTGCCAGTTCTGATTTCTACAGAAAGGCTTGAAAAGGTGTAGTCATAGAAACAAATGGATGCTCAGCGCCCTCAGTTTTGCTAGAACCAAGTCTTCCTCAGGCTTTTCTCAAACTGAAAGAAAAAGGCTCACCCTTGCTTTGTATTCTGTGGGAGTGCGAGGCTGGAGAGCCACGGAGCAGCATACCTGGGAACCATCAAGTAGATTTCATCCTCCTGTTGATGTTACTTAGGTGAATAAGTTAGGAGGAGTTTTTAACAGCATGATCTTGTCTTCAGAGCACCATCTCTGTTGAGAAGGACCTGGCAGTGCTGGTGGACAAGAAGTTGACCATGAGCCAGCAATATGCCCTTGTGGCCAAGAAGGCCAATGGTATCCTGGGATGCATTAAAAGGAGTGTGGCCAGCAGGGCAAGGGAGGTTATCCTCCCCCTCTTCTCTGCCCTGGTGAGACCACATCTGGAGTTCTGTGTCCAGTTCTGGGCCCCCCAGTTCAAGAAGGATGCAGAGCTGCTTGAGCAATTCCAAGTGGGGAGCTGCCAAGATGATCAGGGGACTGGAGCATCTCCCTTATGAGGAAAGGCTGAGAGATCTGGGTTTGTTCAGCCTGGACAAGAGAAGACTGAGGGAGGATCTCATCAATACCTATAAATATCTAATGGGTAGGTGTCAGGATGATGGGATTGGGCTCCTTTCAGTGGTGCCCAGCAACAGGCCAAGGGGCGATGGGCACAGGTTGGAACACAGGAAGTTCCACCTCAATATGAGAAAAAACCCCTTCCCTGTGCGGGTGCCCGAGCAGGGGCACAGGCTGCCCAGAGAGGCTGTGGGGTCCCTTCCCTGGAGACATTCACCCCCCGCCTGGATGTGGCCCTGTGCCCCCTGCTCTGGGTGTGCCTGCTCAAGCAGGGGGTGGGACTGGGTGATCTCCAGAGGCCCCTTCCAACCCCCGCCAGTCTGGGATGCTGTGATCTTTTCTAGCGATATAAAGCAGATTCCTTGACAGAAGCCATATCCTCTCCTGCAGAACCCTGGCCCAATTGTTAATACGACAGCATAACAACTGGACTCATCTAAAACACAAGTCTTAATAGCTCATGCTTGTGGGCATTTGGTGGAATCAGAATTCAGTTCAGATTGGACTGTCTCAGCCAACTCCCCTCTATTAAGCCAAACATTTGATTATTGATCAGCATAGCCTACAGTCATTAAAAAAAAACAAACAACCAAACCAAACAAAAAAAAACCACAAAAAACCCAACTGAAACCTGAATCTAGATCTGCCTTTGCTCATTTAAGTCCATTTCTTCTTATGGAAAAATAGAAAAGTGGTCAGTGAAGTAATGCTACCCAAATGGAGGAAAGTTACAGTACTTTATTTTTTACACAGATCCTCTTTTGCAGGATTCTACGTTTTGTGTCATTCAGTTTCACTCCTGATGCTTAAGATCAGCTAGAAGCTCCAATGGTGGATATAAGTGCAAACTGCTGATCGAGAGAGGTCTTCAGTGGCTTCTGGACACAGCTCTGATTTTTGAACTTTTGGGAAATGCATTTACCACAGAGAAGGCGGCTACAATGGAACCGAATCTTTTTCTTGCTTGCCATAGTGTTGGTGTTCGCTCTCTATCAGCTCCAGTTCAGCCCCTCCGCCCTTCCAGCACCACACAGAGCACCCCAACCCATGGACCCTGTCAAAGTGACCTCCAGGGACCTCTCCAGCAACAGGACTGCCGTAACAGGCAATGTCACAGCAGCACCCAAAATAAGGCACTGTGTATATGTGGATCCTGAGCCAACTGTGCCCATCACGATATCAGTGGATACAACACCACAGCGAGAAAACACCAGTGAAAGCTACCCAGATGAAAAACCACCACACGAGTCCAAAGGAGAATATCCCCAGGACCTATTCAGTGTGGAAGAACGCAGGCAAGGGTGGGTTGTACTTCACATCTTTGGCATGATATATGTATTTGTGGCCTTGGCCATAGTGTGTGATGAGTATTTTGTCCCTGCTTTGGGAGTGATCACAGAGAAGCTGCAGATCTCTGAAGATGTGGCTGGAGCCACCTTCATGGCAGCAGGTGGATCAGCACCAGAACTCTTCACCTCCCTCATAGGTGTCTTCATCTCACACAGCAATGTGGGCATCGGTACCATTGTGGGCTCAGCAGTGTTTAATATCCTCTTTGTCATTGGCACCTGTGCCCTCTTCTCAAGGGAGATACTCCACCTGACATGGTGGCCCTTATTTAGAGACATCTCATTCTACATTGTAGACTTACTGATGCTCATCCTGTTTTTCCTAGACAGTGTCATTGATTGGTGGGAAAGCCTCCTTTTACTGACTGCCTATGCCACATATGTATTCACTATGAAACAGAACGTGTACCTAGAACAATGGGTGAAGCAGGAGCTGAACAAGAAGCTAAATGCTGTGCAGGCAGCATCAGCAGAGCATGTACGGAAGGTTGGTGTCCTTATTGTTCAGAGGGCAAGTTGGAAATGATTCGTTCTAGTGTAAACTGCAAAGAAAAACTGCATCTCCTTCACAAAGTGCATATTCAAACAAAACCTCAGAATACAGGTACTGGTCAATAATTACGGTTATGAAATGAGGGAAATGCAATCTAGATAGCAGAGATTCAAAGAAATTAGAGAACACCACTAAAAGAGAGTTCTACTCTTGCAATTACTAAAGATATCAGTTGCAGTCAATTATCTACTTTCAAAGGCACGCGTGGGATTTTGCCCACTCCGTTGTTGTAAACAAGTTTAAAAAACAAAAACCAACACATGCAGGAACACACTGTTAGACTGGGAACATGACTGGACAATTCTGTGTTAAATAGAGGGAAAAATGCTTCTGGTAAGAGGCGCTGTCCAAGCCTCTTGCAGATGAGAGTTGTTGGAGGAAATTATCTTTTCCCATTCTGAGGCTGGGTGTGTTGCTGGGACGCTGGTGGTATCACTTGTTACCCAATCTGCCACGCAGAAGGGGGTCTGGCAGCCTTTAGCAACCATTGCTGCCTCTCCCGGTCAGCATCTGGCAAGAAGATCAAAATGCCCAAATCCCAATTCCATGTACTGACCACAGCTGTGTGTGCTCGGAGGTGATTCCCTATGCTGCTGGTGCTCAGGCAGGGAGGTTTGTGGCTGTAACTACACGCTCCAGATTTGAGACAAGGGCCCTTCATTCATCATCTTTTGAAGGAAGAGTTGACTGCTTACACAAAGACAGTGTGTGAAGGTGTCTCCCGAGCCAATTACCCTTTCAGACTGGCAGATCTGGCCAGGACGTTGTCTCTAGAACACTTGGGGCTTTGCCTTCTTGACTGTGCTTGCCCACTTCTTCCTCCTCTGTCCCTCCCCAACTCCCCTACTGCCTCTGTCCTCTTGACCTGTGCTACCGCCAGCTGTCAAGCAGAGACCATTAGATTTCAAATTGTCCTCTGGCATTACCATGCTTTACTAGTCAGATGCATGTCGCTGGCACTCGAGCATGCCTTGCCCCTTCTGGTCTTGGCACTCCACATAATTTAAGGAAAGAAAGGAAGTCGGGTGAGGATAGTTGAAGTGGTGCAGAATCAAGAGAGTGCTTTGCTTTTCTCCCAGTCTGTCTTTCAGCCAGCGCTCGTGGCTGGGAGTCCTGAAAGCTCATGAGTAACATTCCAGTGGGATACGTGTGCAAGATACTGCAGCTATACACATACATCACTGTGGACATCACCAATCATCACCAATTGAATCCAACCCTCCAGACTGAAGGAAAAAAACCCTGCACTTTAAGTTTACAGAGAACCGTCACTAGCATATAGTAGCATGATAGAGAGCTGCTGGACCTAACCCCTGGGAAAAATAAATTATCTATATGGAAAGTAATGGTGATCACTGGAAAAAAAACCACCCCTTTGCACCTTCACTCTGCCTGTGCTGGAAAATGAGTCAGGATACTGATGTTTGGGGATGAAATCTGGGGCTGCCGATATCTGCGGGAATCAGATGCTAGAGGTCATTTGAGTCCACCTCCAGGTACCTGCATTATCACTGAGGACCTGTAGGTAGAATCGTGTTTCTCTTGGAGGCCACATGGTTTAAGGAGAGTGCATGGCTTTGGGTCCTTCAGCAGCATCCACGTATAGTCATTTGTATTAGCTGTCCCAGTTTCTCACAGGCAATAGACTGAAGAGCTATCATTATATCCTGAAAAAGCAGGTGAAGCAGTACTGGTGTTCAATCATTTTTGTTCTTGCTTGCATGCAGAAAAGCAGTGGGGCAGTTGCAGATGATGGAACAAAGAAGTCAGCAGATGGGAGAAAGCTGCAGGTAAGTCTAAGCAACTTTACAGGGATCTGAAGTCATTGTATTTTGAACCCTTCCCCATGTAAGGTCATCAATAAAGGTGTCAACTTCTGTGTCAAGAAACCTGGATCAAATCCTACCTTGCGCAAAGACCCAGCCATGCTTGGCACAACATCCACACCTTACTTGAGAGGACACCTGCCCGAGTTGTGTCCTCAGAGGAATTTTTATAAAAATTAAGAGACAGCTCAGGCTTCCCGAGTGGATTTGACTAGCAGAGCACTATTCATTGTATGCTTTAAACAGGCATAGAGAAATTCAGAGCATGACTTTTCATACCTGATTTCATGGTCAATTTTCCTCCTGAGCTCCCAGAGCAGAAGCTGGTAGGGTCTGTCCTTCCCCGTAGCGAACACTGAAGAGCTCATTCCTCTGCTCCTGGTTAAATTCCTGACCCTTTGTCTACCCCGTGGCTGTTAGCTTCCTCAAGTGGATGCTACTTGTCCCTCTATGCACTTAACCTACCTGTACCAATTAATGTTCAGTCAAAAGCTCATTAGGTGTTGATCATGAAAACAGAGCACCAGAGCTTTCAAGTTAAGTCAGGACACTTGGCATGACTGAAACATTACCTTTTAGCAGCATATAAATCTACACAGTTATTAACAAGTTTGTGACTAAAAGCGCTGTGTGCTTTGATTATTATAATTTATAATGACACTGTATTGATGCTGAGTCCATGTGAGCCCATTTTATTTATCTAAGGGCAGGTCGGCCTGCTATCTCAAGAGCATGTCTCTTGCTGTGAACAGCCAATACCAACAGCCATCCTGTGAACTTAAATGCAGAGGCTGTTTAAAATCCACGCTGACGCTGCTCCTTGGGTTGGGGAGATCAGCCTCCATATAAATGCATCCCCAGGGTGGAGGCGAACCAACAGTGGAGGTGTTTTGAGGAGAAAACTGCTATTGACTGCTGCATTGTACCTCTCCATAGCCTGCATCAGCCTTACAGCGAGGCAGCAGCTCAGCCTCCCTACACAACTCTCAAATGCGCAGCACCATCTTCCAACTCATGATCCACACCCTGGACCCTCTGACGGAAGGTGAGTGAATGCTCCACACCCGAGGGACTTGGGCCCTGAGTGCAGAGCAGTTTAACTGGGAATACAGCCTTTGTACGTCGGGGTGTTGGGGATCATCCTTGAAATACAGCTCTGAGTATCACAGGTAATGTTAGGTGGGGGGAGCTCTGCAACGGTGGGACGCACCCCTTCTGATTGCGTGGCTAGCAAGGACAAACACCTCACATTTTGGCCTTGCCATATCTGCTTTGCCTGTGCCAAACTGGTTACTGCTGTGGTGGCAGCTGCTGCTTGAGGGAGAATGAGGGCGTGTGGAGCAGCTGCTCTTGCTGGGGTCCCTGAAGTCCCCTGTCTTCTGCTGACCCTCTGACAGCAGGAGCAGCAAACGTGAGTTACAGACTTCCTCCATCTCATAGCACGTCACATCTTCCTCTTCTTAGCTAAGACCTCACCACAGCCTTGGAACAGCAGCATTCGATGCTGACTATGTTTTCGAGACAGAGCTGCCCAGCCTGTCAGTCTCATTCACAATGGGAAAATGAACATGGGGAGAGCTCATTACCTATACACCCCCGCAGCTGGGCACACAGCCCCTCACGAGGCATAAACTGGAAGAACAGGAAAAAGAAATTACAAGCCTTGAAGAATTATCATTTTGACAATGGTTAAAATGCCAGCTGAGATCTAAAACACACAGCACGTTCCAATTATGGTGGTTAAGCCAATCTGTATGTGATTTAGACCAACACTGAGCACCTCTAAAAGCTCACCTGCAACACTGCAGTATCATCATTGCCATGGAAAACTGTACCACATCTCCAGACAGACCCAAGGCCTTTGTACACAAACTTTTAATGTGCTTTTTTGTATCAACTTTAATACAGAGTGTGGAGGTTCATTTTCCGAGAAATACTGAAGCATGCTTAAAAAGAGATGTTTTTTCGCTTTGCTTTCCTAGCTCAGCACATGCCCTGCCCCTCCACTGCCCTCCTTGTTCTAAAGAGATTATCTGTTGTCCACTGAAAGAGAGATTGAAGTAAGCAGATCAACACCTCTCATGTCTAGCACAGAGGTTACAAAAAGGACTCTCCAGATCAAAATCCCAGCTGCACGAACTGATTGAGGGAACAAAGGAGGCTTGATAAGGACAGCAAGACAGATAAGTGTCTGCTTTGATAGATTTCAGTGAAGGCACCCATCATATTACTAACAGCTGCCCAACAAGAGCCAGACTCATCAGGGTTTGCCCTACTGCCCTTGCCTCCTGTCCACCCCAAAAGGTGGTATCAACAGTACAAGAATAAAACCAAAAAACTTACGAGAGGACGTGCCATGGCCTTTAGCATCAGAAAGTACCAGACCTGAGGGACTGCTGCCACTCAGACACCCTCCGGCACCTCTGAATGTCTTTGTGCAGCACCTGCCCACCCCAGGCCAGCACACACTTCTGGCCCAGGCTGGTGTCCTCAGCTTGGTGAAACCCTGGGACCTTTGTGGAAGTTGTGGGTGCCTGAAGATGCCAACTCAGGCCCAGGAGAGCGCTCCAGTGCTTGTCCCAGCCAGCTCAGCCCAGAATATACTGCTGGGGGTTTTCAATGCAGGTGTAAGCCACTGGCCTTGCTAAAGGGGCTGTTACTACCACGGTTTGTGAATATTGAATAAACGGGACTGGGGGGAGGCAGTTTGGATCTTCTCTGAAAGCCACGTTCCCCTCTCACTCCAGCTAGGCAGAATTTGAGCTGCTGTCTCAGCGTGCGGCAGCCACTAGATGGGAGTGTGACCGTACGTACACCAGCAAGCCTGGTGTTCCCAACCCGGACGATGCGAGGATGGGCTGCAGGTCTTCCCAAAAGGCTGTTATTTCTTACACCGTTTGCTACAACAACGCCACTGAGTTAAGGGCAAGACTTTTACCCCAGGTACGTGCCTGTTCCACTCAACACTGCCAGAACAGAGACAGCTCCTTAGGGAAGATAGAGATAAAGAAAGTTCCTGAGATTACAACAGCACAGCACTTAAAATCAGGAAGCCAGTGTCCCAAGTGCTGAGTATCTAGAAGGAGACACTCCTTACCCTGACACATTCATACCTAAAGAAAAGGGAGTCTGGAGAAAAGGAATAATTTATAAATAGACTGAGAAACTTCAGTGCCTGAGGATCTTGGCTGAAAAGATGACATGACTTCCTCAGGATGACTCAGAAAAAGGATCTGAACCCGTCAAAGCATATCAGGACTGCAAGCTCAGCCTTTGTGCTAATAGTACTGCAGCCCTTTGGTACCCTCAGGACAGCTGGGCGCCTCATTCCCACTGATCACCAGCAAAGTCCTCCTCTTTGCAGTGTGTGCAGCACTGTCCGTACCAGACGCATTTCTGTAATTAGGTTGCAACATAAAAGATGATCCCAAAGCAATTTATCTTTCCTCAAGGGTCCATGTTCCTTCTTGCCAATGCCTGTAGCATCTGCTCTTAGAGGCTGTGGTAAAGAACACACTAGAAAAGGAAAAGGTTGCCAACTATTGCTCAGCAGTTCTTAACTTAACCTACTGAAATGAGGATCTCTGTAGGGTTTCCCCTCTTTCTGCTGCATTGCATTTTATTTGGGCAGCGCGGAAGCGGTCTCAGGGCAGCAAGGGTCCAAAATGTGGGGAAACTGCCAGTATTTGGCCTCCGAAACCAACTTCCAGAGGCAGAGGGCTGAGAAATAAAGGACAAGTCTGAAACACAGAATTTGTTGTACTGTTCCTAATGCAACACTACTTGTGTAAAACAAAATTTTTCATTTGATCAGTGGATTAAGTTCAGAATGTTTATTTTTTCTTTTTGTATTAGAAAGGGATCACTACTTCAGTCCTTTTCTCTGCCTGCAGGAGGCTAGGTGTTGTACTCCAGAAGTTCTAACATTTACATTACATCCTGAATTATATTAATGATAGAAGCTTTCATTTTCAAAGTGCCCTTTTTTTAAAATGAGGAGTTTCTAGCAGCTTTGGTCTTTTCCCCACTTTCTCTGAAAGCGTGTAGAAGTAGAGCATGAGACCTTTTCAAGATCTTCCAGCTAGACACCAGAGGGATCTGTTGGGGAATTAAAGGGAGCAAGGATTTTGGAAAGACTGAGGAACCCTCTCATTTCTGAACCTCCAGTCTCACCATTGGATTATTCTTTAAACTCTAGTCACATGGGGAAGAAGACAGAAGCCTCTTTTACTTCTGAGTGAAGTTTGTCTGAAGGAAGGTCGTCGGAGCTGTCTACCCTCAGAATGCCCCAGTTAACAAGCTAGGGATTCTGGAAGTTAGACATAATAGAGCAGCAGGCATTGTTGCAGGCTAGCCTTGAGCTAGACCACTGAAGGCAGCTACGGTTTCTCCTGGCTTCATCAGCATTCAATCACTTGTTTTAAGAGAATCATGATACCAAGAGGTAAAGAGAGTAATGAGATTTTTTTTTTTTATGTCTACTTTCAGACAGCAGCATCCCCGAATCCCCCAGGTTCACGCCAAATTTTAAAGAAAAAAGTCCTTCCTGCTGTTCATGTTGTAAGTTAGTCCTGTTAGATTAAATATTAAAGCCAAATAATTAATTAAACAAAACAGCCAAACTCAGGGTAGAAGCTCTTTTGCCACCTTAAGTCCAGCCTGGATGCTGTCAATCCATAGGATAGGGGTCTTCCTGAGGAGCACCTCAGGGCCCCTGGACACAGGCGTGTCTCATGGGATGAGCTCTCAGACCAAGGGGCAGAACTGCCAGCAGTGAATGCCCCAGGGGTCTGCGCTCCTCAGTGAGCCAGCGCTGCCTTGCTCAGCTAATCCCCGGCACTAGCAAGGACCAAGATAGCTGAGGACAGATATCCTTCCTCCCCGTGCTGACCTGCAGATCTAGCCGGCTTATAGCCAGTTCTTCCTCCCACCTCAGTCCATCTTGCATGAAATGTGTGTCAGAGGAATTAACACCTTTTTAAACGAGGCTGATCTGATGAGAACTGGATAGTGGCCTCGACCTAATCTGTTTATCCTGACAGAGATGCTCACAGGCTCCGCTCGGGTCAGCGCTCGCAGCCTGCAGCCTAGGTGAGGGCGGGAAGCCAGGACTCTGAATTTATGTAATCTTTTTCAGGCTGAGCCTGACCGCCCTGACCCTGCTGACAGAAGCTTTTGTAACAGCTTCTGGGAAAAGCTGAACAAAAAGATGCATTGCCCAGGAGACCAGGAGCAAAAAATCACCTCTCCATGGCCTTGTACCAATGGGTACGATTGTGCTTAGCACCAGTAGAGGGGCAACAAAGAAAAGCGCTTCACGTCCCCTCTGGTAGGCTTCATTATTGACAAGGAGCATGGAAGAGTTGGGCTTTTTAGTCCCAGCCAGCCTTTCAAAGGAGAAGAGCTCATCGTTTCATCTCTGTCAGGCCATTCCAGTGTTCAGTGGAAATCCCAGTCAGTGAGAAACATTTCTGTCAGATGGTAACAGGAATCACACCAGAACAGGACATGTCCCCAGAAGCCTCCATGACTGAGCCAGTCCCAGTTATCAGTTGTACACCAGAGTCTACTTATTTTCACGAGGTTCAGCTCAGAACGGTAGATCTGCCTGCATGGCTCAGGGCCTCGGACCTGCTATTGCTGTTAACTCAGTATCATGGTGATGAATAAAGTGGCAGAGCCCTGCCCTTGAGGCAAATGACACCAGCACGTTCTGGCTGCACAGTCGACAGTACAGTAGATTAAGTCAGTGTGATAAAACTTTCAGAGGAAATTAATTTACAGCCCCACACACAAGCCAAGCATAGCACGGCCAATTTCTTGTGGCTACTGTCCACGTGCAAACCCTGTAACCCTCAGCTTAGTCATTGGGTAGGCAGCTCAACAGAGGATATAGATTAGAGCAAAACGAGGCTTTCCTTTGAGCCAATGACTTGCTCACTTTCAAAGAGAGTAGGAGTTAAGATATTTGAGAGCAACACCTAACTATGGAAGCACACCCAGTTTCATAGTTCCCTGCAAAACAATAATAAAGCAGCTCAGCTGAGCAGAGCATGGTTTACAGTGGCAGAAGTCCTCAGCAGTCCCAGAAATACAGTATTGGGTGCTGCACTGGTGAAGATGATCTCTTGGGTAGCCTGGACCGTGTTGAACCTGGATACCAGGAATTTAGATCAACTCCAGCGGAGGAGACACTCATTTATGCTTAGAGAAATCAATCATTTTCCAGATAACTGGAACATAAAAAGGCTTTCATTTTTCCTTGCCATCAGGCTATCAGGCTGCAAGCAGTGCAGCACAGCCTTTTCAACAGCCACATGGCAGAAGGAAGGTATCGTTTTTAGTTTGGACATAATCTAGCCTGAAAAAAATCAGTGGTTCTTTGGGAATAAAATGATATTGCATTGAAATTCCTCCTCTATTCTTTCTGCAGTTCCTTCCTATGAAGCATTACTGAACCAGAAAGGATTTCTCTTCCCTCTAGATTCTCTTTTAAATATGAAAGTATTGATTACATGTCAAATTGCTGGCATAATTGCTGTAGTACTACGCATTTAAATATAAAAGCTACAGTCAACTAGCAGCAGCCAAAACCTAAGGCCGCAGCCAGAAAGGCAACTCACAAGGCAGCGTTGACTGCAAACTGTGCAAGAGGGAACGGGCAAGAGAGTGTGCATGTGTTGGGGGGAGGCAGGTAAAGGGGGGCTTTGCATAGCTGACAGCTGCTGGTGAATGCATCCGTCTCATCCACAGCAAAGTTTAAAGACAGGGTTGACATCCTGAGCAACATAGCCAAGGCCAACGTAGAGACTCTGGCTGGACAAGGATCAAAAGCAGAAGGTGAGTGCAAGAAGAGTCAGTGCTGTTTGCCTTCTTTTGCACTGCAAACCCTCACCTTCCCAGCACTCAACACCCAAGGGCTGGCAAAGAAACACTATGGTCTAACATAACTTTCTGTTACTGCTGGTCGCAGATGGCTGCTGTAATAATGCAGCAGAAATCAATCCATGTATGCTAACAGTGGGCAATAAAAGCCATCCCCACAGGAGCCTAGGAGTGGTTAGTGAGATAGCATCAAACAGAGTGCTACAAGGATGTAGGGTAAATTGCAGCCAGAAGGGTGGAAGAGGGGAAATCAGACTGTTACAGACAGCAGCTGGGTGCTGCTATGCTGCTGATCTTTGGTAGGCCCTGTGTTGTGGTTTAACCCCCATGCCCAGTGGGGTGGGGAAGAGAACTGGGGGCAAGGGGGAGTAAAATTCATGGGTTGAGATAATGACAGCTAAATAGGACAGAAAAGGAAGGGAAAATAATAATCATACGCAAAATAAGTGACGCACAATGCAATTGCTCACCACCCGCTGACTGATGCCCAGGCAGTTCCTAAGCAGCGGTCGCTGCCCCCACCTGACTCCCCGGGTTTGTATACTGGGCATGACATTGTTATGGTATGGAATATCCCTCAGGCCACTGGGGTCAGCTGTCCTGGCTGTGCCCCCTCCCAGCTTCTCGCTGGCAGGGCATGAGAAGCTGAAAAGTCCTTGACTAGTGTAAGCGCTACTTAGCAACGACTAAACCATCAGTGTGTTACCAACATTATTCTCATACTAAATCCAAACCACAGCACTGCACCAGCTACTAGGAAGAAAACTAACTATCCCAGCCGAAGCCACGACACCCTGCAATGAGGTGTTTGTTAAAACAAAGTGCCTTCCTTTTAGCTTAGAAATATGGCACGCTTGCAGAAGAGCACAAAAGATTCCTCCGCAGAGAAAAGCTGCACTGACTTTGTCTGCGACAATTCTAAGGGTCTGCGCTTCCTCCTTTTTTAGTAATTTCTGCTCTTTCTGTATCACTACTGATACACAGGCTTTCTGAGCCAATTCAGAGGCAGGAGCTGGCCTGTGCTACAACACAGGTCCGCGCTGTCAGTGAGGCCGGAGACCTTGAAAAACAAGCAAACCTTTGTGTGGAAGCATAGCAGCTACCAGGGTCCTCGCAACATCGAGCCTCACCTTGGTGAATGTCACCAAACTTGGGGAAAATGCTGTTTAAAAAACAAGTAAATTCTCAGTGTGAGTTATCACACTGACTTCACTGAACTGTGAATTCGCGCCCCATGACACGTCCCACAAGCTCTGTTGTGCACAGTAGAGCCGAGCGCATTCCAAAAGCGTTGTCGCTCTGTCTCCCACTTCGGGCTGAAAGTATCCCGGGTGAACTCTCTTAAGGCCTGGTTTCAGAAATCACAAATAGGACTCACTGAAAACATAAATTTCTGAAAAGGTCCCCTCTAGGCTTGCTCCCTGGTGCAGTTGTGAGGCACTGTACTGGGTCAGCTCACCCAGCTCAGGAGAAGATACCCCATCCCCGTAGAATTCATGGGATAACGTGATCCTACTGACGCGACAAGTTTGACTATATGGAGGGGATCTTTTAACCTAAATTACAACAGTCTGAAAAGGGGCCTTGCCGTGACCGAGCAGAGCCCAGGCACTCCCTCTCACCTCTGCTCTCTGTTATCTGTATTTCTACACTATTCTGTACAGAGGTTTCTGTGTTCCTCCTGGCTATGCAGGTTAACACGGCAACAGAACAGAGGACATTGCAGTTATTTCCTTGTATGTGTCAGCACTTTCCTATTTGCATTTGAATACCTACCAAATGATTAGGGATTAAAGTCTGGCAGCACCTAACAGTCATTTCTCAGAAGCCTCAAAGAATATCAGCTCCCCAGAGAATGCCATGCTCTACTAGAAAAAAGGGGAAGCAAAGCTTTACATCCTTTCTAGCTTTTAAGGAGGGCTTTAATAAGGTCCTCAGAATCCGGACTGAAACCAAGAAATGCTCATCAGCTGTAGATCAGATAATTAGCATTTCCCTGTTGTTACACACGTGCCACTTTGAGCAGTTTCAGACAGAAGGTCATAGGAGCATCAGGGTATCACCCTATGCCAGGTGGGCCAGAGTCTGCCCAGCTTTTACTAATAATAATCTACAGAAGACGGAGGGGACAAACAGAAAGCCTAAGCCATCAGGCTGCGTTTAACCTGAAATGGCACACATTTTTGTAGGAAGCTCAAACCTCCCTGCTGATCAAGGGGAAGGTGGCTCTAACGTGACTGAAGCCAATATTCCTTCTTATCACTTTTAGCAGAAGAGGAAAAGGAGGCACCAAGCACCGTTCAGGTAACTCCTGCCAGCGACTCTGAACCCAGCAAAGACAAACAGAAGGCAGACGCACCGCAGGACAGACAGGTATTACAGTAACTACCATAGGCAATAAGCGCTCAGTCCAGACCAAACTTCACACGGACTTTCCTCCTTCCCTGTCCAGAGCTTTTGGGATAGGACCCAACCCATGGCCTGTAACTGCCAGCTATAAATAGACTCTGTGTGTAGTGATGAGTTATATTAAGGTGTTAGCTGAAACATTTCGCCTTACCAACACAAATCGGGTCCAAAATATGACACCGAGACTGTAGAGGATTTTCTCCTCAAATGACTCTTCTGAGGTCAGAGGGTACTCCAACGCAAGGGAAGATACTTGTATCTGCCTGTGCTCATCAGTACGTGTTTCTGCTTTGTTTCCCTAATTCCTCCTTTCACTCGATGCAATTTAGCTATTCTGATGAGGAAAGGTTTTCAAAGAGACAGTAGATGTTTCACTGGTGTCAAAACCCCATCTAAGAGTTGGTTCTGGTTAACCGATACAGATTAGTTAACCTAACACACCAGCACCGAGAGAGGCTGTGCCTGGATTTTGTCCCACAATAGCACGACGTGGGCCGTGGCTGCCCTCAGCCACGTTACAAACGTCACCCCTGCCAAGGCAAGACCCTGGTGAACAAACACTGTGCAGCTCCTTGTTAGGGTGAAACATATTGGCTTTTTTGCTTTTTTCCTAATCTACAGCCCTCTTCAGACAGCGATACCTCAGAAGATAGCAGCTCTGAGAGCGAGGAAGACAGTGACGATGACAGCACAGCTGATGATGAAAATGATGAGCCATTATCTCTCGAATGGCCAGAAACTAGGAAAAAACAAGCAATTTACCTTTTCCTCTTTCCCATTGTCTTCCCTCTCTGGAGCACTCTGCCTGACGTTAGAAACCCAGTAAGAATCTATCTTTCTTCTGCTACTGGATTAATTAACTGAAGTATAGATTTCCTCTCGGCAAGGGTCCCCAGCTCTATTTTTCTACGTCTAGAGCTTTTATGTACTTGAAGGGCTGTTAATGCTGCAGGGGACGGGGACAGGAGCCCCGGCTGCAGTACAGCATAGCTCCAGAGACTTAATTTAATAAACCACAGAAGACTAGCAACTACCGGTCATCTAACCAAGCTGAAAAACCCAAATACAATTAGAGACACCAGGGTCCACGTTAAAGCAATTGATTGCAGTGAAGTGCTTCAGGTGAATAATTTGCATTGGGGATCGTTAACTTTCTTGAAACTTCTCCATGTTTTTCTTTTCAAACTTAATTTTAACAGGACTCCAAAAAATTCTTTGTCATCACGTTTCTTGGATCCATCATCTGGATTGCTGTATTCTCTTACCTCATGGTGTGGTGGGCTCACCAGGTGAGGGGCTTATTTTCTCTCTGCAAATAAGACTAGTTCAGAACAAATAGATGCAGAGGGAGAGAGAGAGGGAGATAGAGGGAACAGTATCACTGTGGCATTTTATCTGATGAATTACAGCTGCAGTCATCCATCAAAACAGCAGAAACTTTGTTTTGTTAGAACCCAAAAGGGAATTTTCAATTTCATTCTTTTCAATTTGACAAAGAGTCATTCTTTTTCGAGAGCTTCCAAGGGAATTTGTGCATCAGTGAAAGGAAAAGTGTCGTCAAGATTTATCTTAATACTGCCTTTTCATTGATGAATGCTTCTGTGCAGAGCATAATTACCCCTCACCTAATTAAAATTCTAGGAAAATACAGGTTCTGATTCTGGAAGCTGCTAAACAATCTCAGCTCCCATTGCCTTAATGTTCACCTGGCGTTCTGGGAAATAATACTTTGCATCTTGTAGAATCAGACCCGCAATTTGCATTTAGTGATGTATTGCACATTCGCAGTAGAGTTGATCAAGCCATAAATCCAAAGACTGTCATTTCCCAAAGCTCTCGGACCACACGTAGCTGATGTTAAATTTGGACTCGGAGAGGTAGAAAGCATCCAGGAGGGGTGAACCTAGGACAGAAGAGTCGCACTGTACCTGATCTCACCTTGCTTAGTCTTGGCAACACCGGGGTCGGACGCCCTACGCTACAGAGCGAATCCGGGATCAACACACACTATGAAATTTAACTTTTTTATCCTACAAAGCAGAAAAATGCTACCACGTTTAAATGGGATTCAGTATATTTTAATTCAGATATAGCACAAACCCTGAAAGGCTGCACGGAGCAATTGAACTCCGTCTTCCAAAACTAACAGCCCTACCCAACTTTTTGTTTATTAGGTTGGCGAAACAATTGGGATATCGGAGGAAATTATGGGGTTAACCATACTGGCAGCAGGAACATCGATCCCTGACCTTATCACCAGTGTCATTGTTGCACGGAAAGGCTTAGGCGACATGGCCGTCTCCAGCTCTGTAGGCAGCAATATCTTCGATATCACTGTGGGGTAAGTACTAATTCAATGCTAAAAGATGCGTTTCTTCTGAAATACAAAGGTAGCTGTTTTTATTCCAAACATGGCTTTAATTAATTTCATTTTAGTTGTAATTAAATGAAGGGCAGCTAGGCAACCCATTACTTTTTTTTTTTTTAAACCCAGCCCAGCCAGGAAAGACAGGTTTTTGTAACTTAGTCCACCATCTTCACCTAATTCTGAAACAACAGAAAATTACTGATTTTTCAAGACAAAAATGCAACAAATCTTTGGCCAACATTGAATTTTTACAGACAGGATGCTTCTCCAGTCACTCAGACATTCGGATCCTGTGCAGTCAGGGCTCAGTGTCTGTGCCTGTATCTTTCATCAATAAAGCATCAGGACTTACTTCTCTATTCCAGCGTGCCGAGACACTTGATTCATAGGTATTATTTAAAGAACCCTTTTAGATTCTTGGATTGCATCATGATAGCGCGAGTATTACCCAAATGCAGTTTTTGACACTAACAACATCAATTTTAGATTTATGCTGAGTTAGACTGAATGCAATCGTTCTGTAAGAGTTTGGGAAAATTGCTTAGTTATGATGCAGAAAATGAACCGCCTTAAAACATTTATTTCAATTACTTTTCCTTTACTTGCAGTTTGCCAGTCCCTTGGTTCCTTTATTCTGTCTTCAATGGGCTCAGTCCAGTTGCAGTCAGTAGCAACGGTTTGTTTTGTGCAATTGTTCTCCTCTTTCTCATGCTCCTATTTGTGATTATCTCAATCGCGGTATGTAAATGGAAAATGAACAAGCTACTGGGGCTCACCATGTTTGCTCTTTACTTTGTGTTTTTAATCATCAGCGTGATGTTAGAAGACAAGATAATATCCTGCCCAGTATCTGTATGACATTTGGACACTTCAAGATATGTGTAAGCATATATCAAAATCCAAAGGGGCTTAAGGTAGCAATTGTTCTACTGAAAAAAGCAACCAGAATTATAACAAACTTACTGAGAATAAAATACCTTTAACACACTTAAAAAGCAATCTCAAGTGTATGTCAGCCTCTGCTATTTTCCTTTAGGATCAGAAAAGTTCAGATAATGAAGTGACCAATATCAACCAACACATATGTTTAGGCATTCATGGAAAGGGCAGTATGATGTACATGCGGGAAGTTTTCAGTATGGCTGATCCCCTCAAGTTAATTTACACATTATAGAAATATTTTCAGGAACACACTCTAAAAGTACTTAGCAAACTCACTGAAACCGATGAACTTTTACTTCAGTGGGAAACAGAATCAGACCTCTACAGCTTGCCTTTACAGAACTACTCTGCTTAAAATCATTGTGCAGACGCACATTCTGCATCTCAGAAGTGAGCTCCCTCGAACTGCATATAAGCACAGAGCACGGCAGTCCCCAGGGTTTGTGCTGCAGCTAGTTTGCCATGACTTCCCTACACAGAGGTAGTTTTCATCCCTTCAGTGAACGCCACTACAAAGCACCCACAGCTGGTACTCTGCACATACCTCCAGGAAAGCGTGCCCAGAACATGCGATGCACTTCAGAGGAAGTGCTTTTTGCTGGCCCTCTTCAGGCTGTGGCAAACGGAATGCTAAGGTTTTCAAGGGAAATGCAAAGCAGTAAGAGTTATTTCCGCATGCAGAAGAACACAGGATTTGAGAGCTGCAGAGCGATCCTGGAAGCTATCCACATGGCTCCTTTTAAATCTGTGATCTGATCTTGCAATACAATCCCTAAAACTTATGGTAAGTGCCACGTACGTGTGGGGTCACATGGATTTACATCTTACTGTAACGAGCCTAAAGGGATCTGGAGTTAGAATATCACGTTACCGCTAAAAAGAACTAAAACCAGGCATCAGAAATACTACAAGAAATTGAACTGCTTGAGTGTTTTTCCATCCTGACACTAACCTCTGAAATTTACAGATTACGGTGTCCAGCACTAATTCGTGTTGTTAGCACTGCCTTCCATGTAACCGCTATGAAAAACCACCACTGACATCGACTATCAACAAACCTGAAAGGTTTATTGTTAACAATGCCTCATGAGCAAACAATGTAGTTAAGAGTTGCAGACATCTCTGTCATTCTAATCCACCTAATAAAATGTTAATGAAAATAACCAGAAAGATTTTAAGCTTTTTATTGACTCACTGTAAAACTTTTTTTTTTTTTTGGATGAGACACTAAAAAAAAAAACCAACTTAACATTGTGAACACTGACTTGCATGTTTTAAAGGAACTACAAACCAAAGCAAACATCCAACGTACTGGTTTTTGGTAAATAAAATTTAAACATTACATATTTACAAATCTACAACCATTCATTTAAAAAGTGCTGCTTGCAGACTAACAAAGTACCATTTTAAATCCCAGTGAGATAATATCCAGAAATACCCCTCTCTATGATGACTATTTGCATCTCCCCTTTGTTATACAAAGATTTTACATGCAGGAATTTTCTCTTTCTTGGGGTACAAGTCATTGGATTCACCAGTGGAAGTCTAACTCATCAGGCTGTAACTGTACCAACAGCAAACCTTCTCAAAATGGGAAGCAGTTAGCAGTGTCAGAGAAACAGCACAATTCCTATTCACATTTCACTATTTCATCTCCAATAATTATTCCAGTGGAACCACAAGTAAAGCAAAATATATATTGCACTGCAAATGTAAAACCTTTGTTTAAGGTTTTTGACATACGCATTATTTAGTACACAAAAGGAGAAAATTCAGTTCATACAAAATTTTAAATTGAAAATATGTCTCAAATATTTTATTTCTTTATCCATCTTTGCGGTATTGGAAAATATACTCAAATTGCTTTTCTAATAAAGGACAGTGAGATTTGAAAACTGTTTCAACATTGAATTGTACGATGCTTAAAAATTATCCACCTCAGGACCTACATTTTGAGCATAATGACTTGAATGAGGAAAATTTCCCACTTAAAAGTATACTACTATTCCAACTATATTTTATTATAGTATTTCTACAGTGGACTGACTTGCAACAGACTTTATAAAACAATTCATTAAGTATAATGATTTCACTTGATGAACTACTACATGATATAATTTAAAAGCACACCCAACTAAACGTCAGCAATGCTTCAGGAGTGCCGCTCTGAGGATGCAAGAACACAGTAGGATTGTTCGTCCGAAGGACGTACATACAACCCTTTTCATGGTACAGTATATGCTCTTCTGGCAATACTGGCAGGACTGTTGGTATTTGAATGACGTGGCAAACTTGTTGGCTTTATAAGTCTGAAGACAGTTGGAAGTACTTACAACTAAGCTGGGACTAGAAGGGAGAAAGCGGGCCGCGTATTACGTGTGTTGCAGCTACTCCTGTGCTAGCGCACGCAGTTGCAGTGTTACGTCCTAGGTAGTGAGAGGTGGTTAGAGACCGGGCTCAGTTGCTTCTGCCAGACTAAAATAGGAAGCGTGAAGCTTGCTTCATAGCTCAGTACTTCTAACACACCACAGCAGCTCTGGAAAAAGCACTTGCCCTCCTTCATGGCTTGAAGGTCCTATAAAACAGTGGCTGCCCCAAGGGGTAAACGACACGGGAAACAGAACTGCAAAGAGCTAGGAACACTACCTGACACACAGCACAGACTCGTGTGAATTTATATACACAGCAACTACCGTATGCAACTGTTACGTGGTAAATACAGTGTACCTACTGTACAGAGCAGAGCATACGGGCACGCTAATCAGTACTTACAATGAATATGCTAAAAAATAACCTGGTGTTCTTCACAATAGTTCAGAAGAATGAAGGGGGTATATATCCACCCTACACTGATATGTTGTTTACTGTCCACCCGGGTGAAAAACGTAGCTACATTTCATGCATGAGGAATACTTTACAAGCATGGCAGTACAAAAGAGAGCATCACAAATTGTTAAAATAAATTAAACGTGAAAAATGTTGGTAAGTGTAGCATTGCTAGCTCCACCTCAGGGCGGGGAGACACGTTCAAAAAGGTCAGCTACATAATTAGCAGCAAATTAGAGAAGAGGTATCACCCAGTGAAAGCCATATCCAACAAGACTGCATCTTGCAATTATCATCAGCATATACCTGCAGCTCTAAAAATTTTAAATCCTTCCTTCTTAGGGCAGCATCTTCTTACTACTTTACAGACGTCTGGGAGGAGGTTACATAGAGCTTCATAGCAGCATTACTTCTTATTTAAGCCTCTAAGAGGCTCACTATTTATTTTAATAAAGTAAATGTGAGCTTTAAAGTTTATCTCCTTTCCGCCTAACTAAATATTGCTGTATTATTACACTTGCAAACTAAAGAGATTTTAGAAAAATACCTGCTGGCCAGCAGATCGAAATACAAAAATCTAATGAAATAGATTAATATTTAGAAGTATTATAACAGCAACAACTAGAAGAAATTAGAATTGGAAACCCATTAAGATTACTTAAAATAAAGCTATTTGTTAAAGCATGGTTTAATTTGTTTAGGGCATTTTATACAATTCAGTGTTTATTTTCCCACCTCCATACAAAACTTCTGGTGTTTTCTCTGTAGCCTACCTTCCGGTGAGGAGTTGCTGTGGGACTAAGAGCACAGAACATATTTTTTTTAAATCTCTAGAACAAGAAAACATGAGTCAAAAGCCATGACTCCACCACAAGGACTGACATAGCATTTTTCTTCACAGAAAAAAAGTTGGTTTGCCGGTGAAATAGAGACCAAACATTCCGAGTACATTTAACTATGCACAATATGCCCTAATAAGTTACATTCCCTATATATTCCCTGTAGCAAGTTTGCTGTATCTACTTTAGTTAAAAGCTTTGGATTAGCATTATGTACGTGCCACATTTAGTGTGTTTCAGACACATCCACCAAGACCCTGATCACTGCGTGTTTATGAAGAACTTCTTGCAGGCTGTCATTTGCTCTGCATTACATCTGTAATGAGGTCACATTAACAAATGCCAGCAGCCGAGATGTACTGATTCCATAAGGTAATCTGCAGGACTCTTCAATATGCTTTCTCTTTACTATGGAGTGAGGAGTGAAAGGAACAGGCGAGGAAGAGGAGATTTCTACAGAAGTGTTTTATAGAGACATCAGTGTCTTCATTAGTAGAGTTTTACAGATGTTTACCATACCTTCCCTCCGATTGCTGTGGTAACGTTTTCCATGTGCACATAAGAGAAATCCTGTGTCTAGAGGACTGTCTAGTGAGGGTTAACGTTTTCTGTTCTGCTTTAAAAACAAATCACTCTTCAAAAAGTAACCAGACAAGTTACTATAAATAGCAGTGTACTGAAAAAAAAACCATAAGCACTGCATTGCTTGTGCAGCAAGTCCATTTAAAATTCGCTCCAGTAATTTAAAAAAATTAAAAAAATATCAACTTACTATAAACAATTTAAAATATGTATAATACAACTTTGTATGCTCTTCATAACATCATGAATATTCTATGTAAACAATAGATTTTGAAGAATTTACTTCGCTCACATTAGTTTCAGTGCATTGTTTTTGTCCACCTGTTATTGAATTTTTTAAAGAAGGGAACTGTAATATATTGTCCCAAGTTAAAGATCTGATTTTGTTTAGAATCTTCCTTTCTACACACTGATTTGCAGAAAGGACAA
The DNA here is from genome assembly GCF_949628215.1 of Phalacrocorax aristotelis. NCBI lineage: Eukaryota > Metazoa > Chordata > Aves > Suliformes > Phalacrocoracidae > Phalacrocorax > Phalacrocorax aristotelis. The sequence goes on from NC_134282.1 coordinate 52,546,497, forward strand.
GGGACAGGGAAATAATATTTGGCCCATTTTTCACTCTGTCTATTTCCACAACTGTTTACAGGCCTAATTTTTCCAGGGCCTTCTGCCATAGTACATTCGTACATACGCTCTTAAACACTGAAGACTGAGATTTTCCTTGTGACTGAAGTGGTTATTTTACACAGGTACACATCATAGATATCACCTCTTTATCTAGGTATTTTTAGAGATATGGTTGTCCAAAAATCTTTCTGCATTCCATCACTCCAGTACTTGGCGGTCTATCACAGTTATGAGTATTCTTCACTTGATTAGCTGTGAGACGATCATAGGCCATTTTGTACTCTCTGTCAAAAGCATCTGCAGAAATAGAAAACCAGCTTCTGTATACGGTGCTCAAAAAGGCAACCCAAACTCAATGACAGCTAGTACGCTTATCAGCGGAAAATAAAGCTTTTTATTCAGCACTTACCACTGAATGACACACACCTCAGCTTTTTTAGAAGCTGAAAAACTAGTTTGCATACATTCATCATCTATGTTCATCTGAATAAATTCTAAAACTTACCTATATCAATGTTATCTCTTCCGAGGGCAACAAGGGAAAGAAATAGTATTTCTCTGTAAAGGCTCCTGAAATTGTTAAAAGAAATGTCAATTTATATACTGCAATAATACACCACAGAATCTATTAAAAATAGATTGAATCATTTGAAGATAACTTATTTTTAAAAAGCAGCAATTTTAACATAATTCCTGATTGCCACCTCCAAAATGTTGTCGTTTTTGACCTCTGGACAATGCCCTGGACTCCCCACATGTGGGGATCACTCGTGGTGGGTCCTTAAGGTGCCCACTAATGCGGACACCCATTAGAAGTTGCACCAAGTGCATGCCAAGTGAGGCATGCACTCAACCAAATTCCATCAAATTTGACATACAGGTAAGGAGTTTGCTTTTCTGCAGTTCTACATTATCCTGAAAAAACAGGCCGCCAAGCAAATAAACACCTTGTCAATACTCAAGCTGTTGAAAAGGCTGCTCTATATCCTATTGTAAATAAAAATCAGTAAGTCCAGGCAGGAAATAAATTCATAGGAAATAATTTTCACTAATTCCATTGCTAATGGAAGAAACCTTCCTAAATATGAGACTTAATCTCTCCTCTTAACTGCCTTTCTGTTCTCTACTGGAAACCTAAAAAGAAACAAAAAATCCACCCATGTACCTTAGGAACAAGTATAGGTCTTATATTTAAAAAAAACAGTAATATATAAATAATATTTACCAACAAAATATACACACTCCCTACTTGATTTCCCATCATTCACGCTTGAGAAAAAAAAGTGGCTCTAAAGAGGAGAGGGAGAGGAAAAAGTGAAAAACAGTTTCTCCCACGTTTTTCTAAAATGGGTTTGTGAAAGTTATCACAAAAAAGAGTATTTACCAGACTGAGTGATAAATCTGAGAACATGGCTGAAAAACAGTACTTTTTTCTTTTAAAAACACTATGAAAATACCATTCATATTACAGTAGCTTTATTGTTGTCCAAGCTTGCTCCAATTAGGCATGTTCGTTTTCTTACCTCTGTCTTTTACTATGTGGCCATTTGTTCAATCTCTCCAATATTTGACTCATTGGTCCGTACACATCATTCATCTTAATGCTTTCCACCATATTTCTCAAGAGCTCCTGATTAAAAGAGTCATCATCTTTTTGCAATAAATGGACCATTGGGTACTTCTGGGCTGAAAAACATTAGAAATGCTGTAAGAATATATATATGTTCTTTGCATAGAAAGTTATTAAAAAAAAGGTGGGAGGCTACACAAACTTAAAACATTGACATATATGTAGTGAATAAAGAACAATAAACATCAAGTCAAAATAATATCAACACAAAAAGCACATAAGAAAACTCGACAGCTGTAATGGGTCATGAGCTACTTTCAGGCATATGGTCCAACACTGGCAACAAAAACTCTTAGTAAGCAAATTCTAAAAATAAGAAAACAAGCTAAGTGGATGAACTGACAGTGTAAGTTCAGTGTATCACTGAAACATATTCCCTCTTATTCCTCCCTTTGCAGTGAAGAAAAAGCCATTGGAGATACTGGTCAATGATTTGAAAGATGCTGGAAAACTAAAACTTGTTCAAGCAGTTGACTGCTAAGCATACAGCCACCCTCCCTCCCTCCAAAAACAAGTCACACAAACTTAGAATAGCAACACCAAGCTTAACACTCACTCTCAAACAAAAGAGTGCGATTTTGACCTGCAAGACAAAAAGCAGTATGATCAACAATCAGTTACGTATCTTGTGCGAACTATCCACAAAGACATCTTTTTTCAAAACACATCCATCAGTTGCTCAAAATGAAAATTGTTCTTAAAAAACAAAAACAAAACAACACACAAAAAACCCACAAGAAACATCACTTACTCTGAGCGTTCCACAAAATATACAGAGGCTGCCTTGGATCCTGATGCAGTTTCATATTGTCCCATAGCATCTGAATAAGAACATATTTACTGTCCTCTGACATACAGTTTCGTGGAATCTGAGCAGGAAAATGCATACATAAAGATATTTTATTACAAAGTCATGAAAGAGGATTTCCGTATTTAAAATATATCTTCACATCTATAGGCCTCATGTTAAAAAGCTTCAATATTGAACTGCTGTAAAACCAGAGAAAGCTAAATCTGAACAGGACATCAGTGACACAGCAAATGAGTATTTTGCATATTTTCCTACAGTCCTGAAGTCACAAATTCCTCTTCCTTCTATTCCCTAACTACTCAAACTGCAATAAAGCCAACCATCGTCTTTTTAACTGAGGATCACAAATTACAGTGTGACTTAAGAGCTAAACACTTACACCACACAAGTACTGCTGAGCCCAAGTTCCGGAGTTACACGTTTTTTCCTTCAGTTGACACGTTCTTTACCATTTCAGGACTGGGCCCAGCATGTTGTAAGACACATTTCTACGAGTTACTGAATTATCTAATGATTTCTTATATGGAAAACCAAGCATTTCTCATGTGTCAATATTTCCTGTCTGATTCCATACCTTGGAGTTTTTATTACAGTGCTCAGAAGAAAGTATTAATCCTGGCAAGTTGCTGGGCAAGTCCAAGCGTCTGAAATACCACACCAAATTCCAGAACACAATAGGATGATGATCTACAAAGTCCGCCACTGTTATTGCATGATCCCCTTCGTTTTCAAGTAAGCTCTCAAGTTCTTTCCATACCACTAGAGGACTGAGATAAGGAACTGTTATAGGATCAGGACTAGGTAAGCGCCACTCCAGGCCCAAGGAATCCTATGGTAAAAAAAGAAAAAATACCCTTAGTTGGAACGTAACTATCTTTACAAAGTCTCGTGAATGCTTTTGTTCCCTTTGAGACACACTAACATCTAAAAGCTACAACCAATATTAGTTTAAATAATAAAACCTAGTATTTCTTGTGATTTAGGATGGTTAATTCTGTTCTTCTACTTAATGCTGTTTCACATTTCTCTAATCTATGGCACACTTTAAAAAAAATGGCATTTAAGGTAGAAAAACTACACACTGTTGGTCCTTGCAAAGTAGCAGGCAGGCTACCAGTAGGAATGATATGGCTGATCTTCTGGTTCTCCTTCTCATCTTCTTCCAATGGACCAAAAGTACTGATACTCCTTGCTACAGGGTGACCTGTACATTCTGACTCAGAGGTATTTTGCCTTCTTCCGGAGGGGATCTGGATACTTCTGGCACAAATATTGTCATGCTGCTTAGATTTGCTAGGAGGAGAAAGAAATAAGTTAAGAATCTCATCTTTCTGTTTTATTCCAAGTGCTCAAACATATAAACAAACAGACAGAAATATACTGGAAATAATCAATTTGACACCATAAGTTCTACCTTGTCAGCCACCACATTCATTCATGCTACAGGGCAAGCTTTATTCCCTCTTGCACTGATAATGAACACAAACATCCTAAAAGGGTACATAAAATTTGCAGAACTACAGATGCCTATGTGATTTTTTTATATTAGGGATGAAATGGTAAACACCATGCTGAAAAAGCATGAGGTGGTCAACTCGGAGATAAGGTGGAGGCAGAAGGAGATCCCCTCAGATCAATTTCTCCTCTTCAGACAGTTTCTTACTAAATTTATTTCTGTTGATGAGGAATACAGGCACATCCACAGAGAACCCGAGTAATTTCTACACAGAAAATGCAGGTTTACCTATTGGAATGTATATCCTCTTGAACAGACATTAGCGATGTAGCAAGGCCAACAGTAGCTGCAGTGTTACAAGACTTCCCGCTCTGATTTGCAAAAAGTGATGGGAACTGCATGTTTTCTGTAGAAGGGCTGGACTTCAGAAAATAACTGCAGGGAAAGCAAAAGCTTAATATTAATCTAAAAACCAAACAAAACCCACTTCACAACGATGAGCATTCAAAATTGAGGAAAATTCATATAACATGATTACCGTCCAGGCCTCCGAAGATCTCTGATTTCTATGCTTAAAAAAGGCAGAAATAAATTGCCACAGAAAGGACACGTGGTATTGAGATTGGAATCATCTGCTGTCCAACCTGCCATGATTTCTTCATCATGAACCAAACAGTCACAAGTTCGACATCGTGAACAGCTTGAGATGAGGACCTGTGTACAGCAGATAACAGAACTCCGCTGTAACACATTCTCAAAACAATGCTTCTTTTACAAAGCAGTTAATACTATAGCCAAAACCTTTGCCCTCAGATGAACACTGCTCACCACTGGCATACAAGTTCAGCCTCATATCTGTTCCCAGGCTTTAGGTTAGAATATTTGGGTTTAAATGTATGTATTTCAGAACAGCTGTTGAATCTTAAATCCAAACTGCATTAGCAGACCGCTGATACAGTAAATGACTGGAATGAACATTATCTGAAAAATTTATTACATGCAGATCTTTGTTCTATTGTTGCAAGTAGACTGAGATCTGGAACCGTGCTCGTGAAATAAATATACTTTAGCTGAGTGGGTTAGGTGATCCTTTTATGGCTTCCCAGAATAAAACCAGCCAGTTATTCAATAATATTTTTATTAACATTAATTTGTAATCTGTTTGCAAACACAACAGTACAGGAATATTTATGCACCTATGTAAATTATTCTTGGAATTTAAAAACCCTTCTGCAGTGACTGTCAGTATAATAGAAATGAGGGGGAAAAGATGAAAATGACCAGTCATTAATCCAAGTCCAGTGTATTGAAAAGCAAAGTCATCTTACTAGAAACTACAACAAGAAACAGGTAGTTACTTATTCCGTATTTTCAAATGTATTGTGCTATTTAAGACTTGGTATTTTCATTTCAAACAAATTTAGCTGCACAAGGAATTTAGATGCCTGAATTCAATGGCATCCAGTTCTCAAACTCTTGAGAACTACAGCTTTAAGGACCAAAAGATGTGACTGCAGTAAAGACACAGGATTACAGGATTTGAAAGGAAACTTAACTCTGTCACAGAAACATTTATCTATCTTTCAATGGATTAGTTTTAAGCTTTGAACTTCAACAGAGATTCAGATAGCATTCATATTTAAAGATATATGTTTTTAGTGTATCAATTAAAATCAATAAATCATCCTGTACCTCCATAGCGTAGTTCTGAAACACACTGGTACTACTTGTACTGCAAGAAGATATCAACTCTGATTTGTCAGGTAAAGGGAACTTTGAAAGAGACCCTATTAACAGAAGAAAAACCCCAAAGTATTAGTTATTCAGAATATGCATTTTTAGTAAACTCTTTTTCTGGTCAAACAATACTGCAGTTATAAAATGTGTGACGGGAGATGCAACAAATCAGATATACTCAGACAGAAAGAAATGTGAAGCTGGAGTGTGAGGCTGTCATCCGGCAAAAAAAAAAAAATCAAAAAAAACCCAACATAGAATTTCCATATGTTCAGTTTTCTTCTTTTACAACAGTTGGTAGCTTGGAAACAACTTTGATAGTAATTCATACCCACACTTTCTGTCTGGACAAAAACTAGGGAATGATAAGAGGTGCTGCTTGTGACTGCAGGTATCCGTGACCCTTCTCTTCGCTGCACTGAACAAGCCAGGCTCCCCTCAGCCTCAGGACGCCCCAGTCCCCTGGCTGTGACGGCAGCCTCCACTGCCCCCCTCCAGTTCCTCCACATCCCACAAACTAGGGAGCCAAATCTGGGCACGCTCTTCTAGGTGCTAAGGGGAGGGATCTGAGTAGACTGATGTTTCCATTCATCCCGATTCTGCTTAATGCACTGTACTCTGTAATGACAGTAGTACAGAAATTGATATAACGGTTGCTACCAATTATCCAGCGCAGATTAGGAAAAAAAAAAGTCTGTCTGATAGAATCAGCTGCAACAGTGGCATATAGAAAATGCTAACAATTTTCCAAAAAGGGTTTTTAGTACTTTTAAGAAAACAAAGCCAGACTAATAGAAACTTCAAAAGAAACCTTTTGAAAGTTTTAATAGATGTTTTCTGGAGCTGTGCAGGTTACACAAATAAGATGATTACATAAATACTGAAGGACTTGAAGGGTCTCTTATTTGCATAGCTGTAGCATCCAGAAACTTATTCAGGACAGGATGTTACTGTGCAAGTTATTCCACAAGAAAAAAACACCCCAAACAAGATTCTACAATAAAAATATCCATAGGTATGGACATAACTGTATGAGTAACAGTTTGCAGGTAGGAAAAGAAAAAATGTACTTCAACACAAAAAGGACTAATGACTAGCATGATCCCAAACTGAGAATTATGAAAGAACAGCTTCTAAAACTGGACTATTTCTGTTCAGGTCAATGAATGCAATGCAAAAGCTGTCTCTTACCACACTGCTCAAATTGTTTTGATGAGCCATCGTGGGAAGCTGAGCTTTCTAGGCTTGTCCTGCTGAGGCCAATTCCCTTAATTTCTGACGTGGTATTCTCCTGAGGAGAAGCACTTTCAAAATCGTTGCAGACATCTTCATCAGTTAGAGAAGTAGATTCTGAGTCCAGAGCTCCAAGAGATGAAACACTTGCTCGGTCTGAATTTTGGTCCTGAGAGAATAAAACAAATTCCACTGAGAAAAGGAAAGCAAAAATCTTCCTGAAAATAAGAGGCAGCCTTCTTTGTCTCACTAAATTCAAGGCATGAACTTCCCTCCTTGGGAAGTCACTCAGCTCAGATCTGTATTCAGAACAATGTGAAACAAGGTGAGTTTCACTCAGGGTTAAATGGCTACATGAGGATTCATTTTAAGAGAGTCTCTGAGTAAAAAGATCTAAATGAAAACTTAAACTTTTTAATCCCCTAACTTTTCTCCACCGTTGCTATAGAAGTTATTAGCAGCCATACAAATGCATTAGGACAGACAAAGCATCATTGATACTTTAGTTAATTAGTCTCAGATTGCTTTTAAGAACATTAAGACAATATACCAACAGCAAATGGTATTTTCATTCCCAAGGCCTGGAAAAAAATGAGTTTTGGTTTGAGCTGGTAGCAGCAAAGATCTTTCTAAACAAATGACCTCAGTTCAATGTGAGCCTTAAGTCACTTTGGTAATCAATACAAGCAGATTTTCCTTTTTTAAATAAAAGCTATAAAGAATTAAAAACATTATTAAGTATTTTTTCTTTAGGTAAATAAGGGAAGGCAGAGCAGTCTTCTCTGCCCTGTCAACTCACTATGGTATACTTGGGTTTTCCCATTAAATATACTCTGAACTCACGCTAGACTGAAATTTGGCTTGATTCAGGACAAAAAAATTAGGGTCCTGGAAATTCAAACATGATTAAAACAACTTAATGCACATAGTCTACCATGATGCATGCCATTCAAACGGGGGACTCATCACATAGGAGCAGGTGATTAAACCTTCACAAAGCTTCTGCCTTAATTTAGAGGAACTTCGGTTTTGTGGGGGAAAAAAAGTCATTATAAAAATTTACCTTTGAGGATGCAGCGTACATTGTAAACTTTGAGTACCACTTGCTAGCTTTCTCTGCAACACCTTTTCCAGCAGAAAACATGCTGCTCTTTAGAACGTCAAACTTCGGTGTTAGTAGCGTGTCCAAGTTGAATGATGGTGAAGACACAAGTGTTAATGCACTAGTTGCGTCCTGTGGCTGTTCCTTTGCTGGACTGTTTGGGGAATAAGCTGGGGAGGACCAAAGCCGGTCTCTTGGTCTTTCTTCGTTTTTTGCGTGATAACTCTTGGATTTGGTAAGACTGGATGGCCTTGGGGAGTTCGGGGGAAGGCTGGACCTCCTACAAGGTTGGATTACTGTTGGGCTCTTTTTATTAGCATTTCTGTCATCATAGGGCTTTTGCAACTCAATGCTTGGGGCTCGACTTGACAAAGGGCTGCTCATGTTGTTCATGTACATGACTATTTCTTCAGCTAAATCTCGCCTTGCAGATGGAGTAGAAACACTTCTATCATCCTCTTCCTCCTCATCCTCTTTCTGCTGTTCTGTCTCAGCAACCAGGAGGGACAGTGGATCAAATCCAGTTTCAACATCTGTCTTTTCAACTGGCTTTACTGGAAAGCTGCTCTTTCTTTGCAGCCTTCTAGATTTTTCACTGGAGGATTTTACTGCTGTAGATGTTTCAGGTTCTGCATCCAAGTCTTCCAGATCAAAGATAACAGGAGACTCTGTTTTGTCTGTAAAACTACAATCAAAAGCTGCATCTTCATCACTAGATTCTTTCTCCAGGCTTTCTCTCTTCGATCCTAAAGAGGAACTTCTGATATTGAGAGTTTTTGGCCTTATGCTTTTCTGTAATGCGCTAGATAGGATTTTGGCATCAGCTCCTAGTTTTTCAACAATTTCTCCAGGGTTTGCTTCCTGATTTATTCTATTTATCATGAGTCCCACTAAGCCATCTCCACTCAGGTTACGGTTCCTGCTTTCCCATGGTATCTCCCTTAAGTCAGGTTCTACTGCACTTTTATGTCTCTTTCTTAAGGATTTACTTTTTATAACTTCTGCTTCATTGGCATCCTCAAAAGATGATGTAAACAACAATCCTACAGAACTCTCTGAAAAACAGATGAAACAAGGTGCCTTATTTCCTGCTAGGCAAGAAAACTAAAAATTACAAAAGAATGCAAATTTGTCTCATATTTCAAGCAGTTCAACACAGAGAGACTGAATTCACTATGTATTGTGCTAGTGGTTGAAAAGGTGAGTTGACCACGGCCATAATTTTAGGAAGGGTCAGACGATAAAACATTTAAAAGGGAATCAAATCATATGACTCAAGAGTACTTTGAGAGACACCATCAAGAAAAATCTCAGATGTATCTCAGATGTATTTAGTTTCCTCTTTCGGAGACATACCCCATTATTAAGAGGTTGGAAAGCTAGGGACAGCGACGGTATCTAGGAAATGGCAAAAAAAAAAAAAGGCAACACGTTCTAACCTGATGAATTACAAATAGATCCAACAACAGGAGTTATTGTCAGAGAAATTTCCATTGTTTTGCAAGAGCATGAAGATGCAGACTTTAAAGGATGATACTACAGTACTTCAGGCACAGCTGACAGAATTATAATGACCAGGTTTGACATTACTGAAGACTCGTGAAAATGCTTGAAAGTTTCTTTTAATTGTACTGCATAGAAACCCCTTTTCCACCCTGAAGGAATTTATTGGTTGCTGGAGGTTATAAGATAAAAACAAGACATGGGATTTTGTAAGCGGGTAATATCTATAGCAAAAAATAAAGGAGGCAAACAAGAAAAAAAATCTGGAAATGCAGATTATTCAGACACATCTCCCTGACACAGCATACGCAGGCTGTAACATAAACTCACTCCCACAAAGTGGCTCCCACAAATTTCATCGGCCACTGCCGTGACACCGATAAAATACTCTAAGTTTTGTGGACAACAGAACGCAGGCACACTACTTAGAGCTCTTGTCAGAAATGGAATATATAGAGACAAAATTGCACAAGAATCAAAATCTATTGCCTCTTCCGCTCACCCGTGCCAGTTTCTGCTACAGTGTTGTCAACTGTACCGTTGAGCCGCACTATGCTAGATGTGGCTTTGGCATTACTTGAGTTCCGATAATTTAGTTTAGGTAGGCAGTCACCACTCCCTTTTGTGCTCTCCACTTCGGACACTGTATATAGAAAAGGACAGACAGTTCTTCTGAATCAAAGCAACTAAATTTAAATCTCAAGTTTTCATTACCTATTAGATGCTTTATGCTTTATTACGTGACAGCATGTCGTACATAGCCCATGATGCCTAGCCTGATATATACTTGGGAAGAGGTTTTCAAGCTGGAACAACTGAATTATGGATACTCAATTCCCGGCATTACTTTTATAACTGCAAGTTCCATGAGCTTCTGTACCCAGAATCCAAGCAACCAGTACTTGCATACCAAAATTTGTGGTGGTTGTGGAGACCAAGACCACCCTTGTTCACTTGCAAAGGATAGGCATGTATTTTCTCCTGCCTCTGCAAGAGCTCAGGCCTATGAGCCTATCTTTGTACAGATCTCATTACCCCCATGACCCTGACTACACAAGAGAAAGGAAGCAAACGTTGCAGTGTTTATGGTCACCTCTTTTAGATATGAGTCACAAATTCCGTTGTCAGGTGGCTACAGACAATTACTTCTCTAAAGGAATTCAAGCAAATTAATATTCTCAAGTTGTATTCAAAAGTGCAAAATGTTTTCAGCACATAGTATTACTAGAGAGCGCCACAAACTTGTCTTAATTATGGCTAAAAATAATACACACTTTCAGCAGAATTCACATTTTCTGTGAAATTTCAGTAAAGCCAAATAACCTGCCTGCCATCTTACAGGTATGTTCTTATGACCATGGGTAACACTTACACAAATTTTCAAGCAAACTGAAGAAAAAAATGCTAATGCTAGAAGGAAGGCTGTGGTGAAAAGAAAACACTGAAGTAACTTTTCTTGTCCCATATTTTCTTACACTTTTACACCACTTCCACTTGACAAGGGGATAGTTAAATAGTAGGGGAAAGCACACCGAAAAATTTAAATAATGATATTATTAGGAGAAAATTTATTTTTAAGAGTACTTTCAATTAGTGTATATGGGAATCTATAGTACTCATACATTTTTACTACACAGTCTGATCTGCTATATGCTTGCATGAAGTCTATGCTGCTCAACTGCAGTTAAGGGAATCGTGAGCAGCAGATGAAACCTGCTGGAAATAAAAGTCCACAGCAAATCCAGAGCCCTTCTCATTTCTGATGCATCTCCTAAATTTTGAGAATTCCAGGGAGCTGAGTAATTTAGACCTCTCTCACAGACCTGCAAAAATTCAGCTGTTCTTCTCTTAGGGGATTTATGAAGAAAACAGACTGGTAGAAAAGGCTTTCCTGTAGATTATGCCTACAAAGCAATTTAATTTTTTTAAAAGACAAAAACATTAAGCTGTAATTATCATAAGCCTTTATAATACTATTAGCACTTTTCCCCCCTCCTCTTTCAAGTAAGAACTGTAATTTAAAAAGTTAAACCATTAGACATTCAGAAAATTACATTTAGAGAAAAGGAGGCATGGGCATCAACTGGCATTATCACATACACTCACTGTAGAAAAACAAAAAAATAAAAAAATCAGCTGCCCCACTTAGCTTTTACTGAAATCCCTATTTCTCCACAATGAACTAGATATCTGTATTCACAAGGTACATACGAGAACTGGAGTCACTCTCTCTCTTGTCCTCTTTTTGTTCTTGTATACCTTGAAGACAAGTTTTCCCTTGCCTGGTTTCTTCTTTGAATGATGTGTTATTGCCAAAGTCTGAAAGTCCCCCTATCATAACAGGGCAATGACAGAATAAAGATGATTACGGTATTTAATAGCGTGACATTGTTAAACAGAATAAACTGAACATCCTCAGAAATTCAAAGGCTTCTTATCAACTACATTCTAATTAACAGTGAACATTTTACCACAAAAAAAGTGAGAAAAATAATTGGCTTAGTTTTACAGTATAAACACTGAAGTGATACTCTACAAAATGAAATTAAAGGGGTAATTCGCAACCTTTCTTTTTAAATACTGCACTAAAGCACTGCTTGTCTTTGATTCTGTTGCCTGGTTTATTTGATCACAATGTTACATCTTTTCAAGATCTTTAAGAGGCACGTAAACATGGTTTCATTTTATTGTAGTATGTTTCTCAGAGTTAATGCCTGTAATTCTCATTATTTTACTCCAGAAAGTTTAAAAAAAAAAAAACACAAAGGAAAAAATGCAGCAGCAACCATAAATTTGTTTGCAAAATAAGGTTAAAATAAAAAGATCCAGGACCACCCCTGCAAACATTCAAGTCACTATCTGGCCATTCTTTAGACAAAACATTGCCCCAGGTGTAACTAATAGAGTCTGACTAACTGATTTTGAGAACCAAGTTACTTTACACTAACACAGTTGTTCCTCTTCCAGGTTGTTATAAAACATTAGCACCAAAATAAAGCAAATTAACACAGCAGATAAGAAAGTATCAGTTCACTCTAAATACTAAGTGAGCACTTCAAGTCACATGCATTCCATGTCCTTTGTCCAGGAGAACCTGAAGTCTCCAGTGGCCCCACAGCATCTTTAGGGAGGGGGGGTTTACTCTCTGCACTTTAGGAGATAACAGTAAGCACCTGTCCACGATCAGGAGGGTACAGCATGGCTGAAAGTCAGCTTCTTTCCCTCTTTTCCCTAAAGATACTGCACCGAATTGCTACAGAGAAGATAAAAACCTTATGGCTATTGCAGTGATGACAAAATGTTCTGTAATTTATGGAAAAAGTCTTTGGGATTGCCTGAAGAGTCAGCATGCATTCTAGCTATGTACTTTCATGGAAAGAAATCTCAAAGAAAAAAAAATCAAATTATATTAAAAGCAAATACCATTAATTATATAAATGACAGTTACTTAGTAAAGGACTAATTGTGCTTCCTTAGATGACGTGGTCTGAGCTGTGACCAACCTCATTAAGCTCTTATATAGTGCTTTGCACACATGGGTTTCAAAAGAGTGGTTTATGGGGAAGATCAGATTCGTAAAGAATAGGCAGAAACTAAGTAAACTTGTTCAAGGTCACCCAGAAGGCTAGTGACGGAGCCAGAAGTAGGGCTGTAGTCTCCTGTGTCTAGGAGAAATACTCTAGCCATAAGACCACCATAGCTATTCTGTTTGACAGGGCAAAGATTCATTTGCACATATTTGGAATCCTAGAATAGCCCTGGTTGGAAGGGACCTCAAAAGATGATTCAGATGATTTCACACATTTATACATGTATAAATTGTACAGGTCTTCCAAGGCTGACTACAACTAAACTAACTGTATTGTTGGTACTTTAAAAAGTACTATCTTGCTTTACTAGTAGTAAGTTATAAATACTGTGGAAAGTAGTACCTATGAAAAATACAAACTACAGGTAATCACCAGCATGGTAACATAGCCGTTTGAACATCATGTAAATTTTTACTGGAAAGAAAAGGAAAGAAAAAAAATTACAGCCTCAAGTATTGTACTTATATTCTAGGTAACAGTAAATATGATCACTTCAGTTGGTACGCAGAACCTGCAAACAGTACTACAAACTCAAGGACTAGGCAAGGCTGGACAGAAGTTTCTGCCAGTTATGAGACAAGGTATCGTATGAATTAGGATAACTGATTTCAGGTTCATGTTTTGTCTCCATGAAGAGCTGATACAATAAAGAAAGCGCAGACTCTGTTGGCTTCAAAGAAAATAAGAAAACAACTCAAAACCACCTGTTGTTTTAAAACTTATGCAAGAACTTTTTTTACCCCCCCCTAAAACAAGTTTTATCATCAAATTCACAACGGAAAGCTTTTTGAAATAGTTTTCTTAGCATTAAAATAAAAAAGAAAAGGATGTGAATACCGGGAATGGCTGTATGTGAAGTGCTCGCTGGTAGCTTTTTCAATGCTTTTTTAAACTGTGCTATTCCTAAAACAACGTTTCGTATTTTCATCCATAGGAAATAGCCACCTCGATTGCTTGAAGGCCAGGTGCTTTCCAAAAGGGCCTATTTTGGAAATATCAAAGTCAAATGAAGTCATCCTAAGGAACAGCCAGATGTGAAATCATTAAGTTAAATTTCAAATTGGGTTACATTGGCACTTATAAAGTAGAATTCTAAACCTACAAAACCAGAGGCAACAGAATTATTGTTTTATATTTCTTCCAGTTTCTAGAAACAACAGAATTACATCTGAACTGTTCCCTTATTTTGCTTGCCTCTATTTGCCTGGATAAAAATGCATACTTTATTACCCCCTCCTCTTTCAAAAAATACTTACCTTATTGTAGTAGCCATAAGTAATGGCATTAGGGTCAACACCAGCCTTCTGCATTTCAACAAGCACTCTCACTGCTAGCACAGGCTGACCATACTGTCCACACAGTTGCATGAGCACTCGGTAGCATACCTGAAAATGACACAAGTTAGTACGGTGCTTCTACAGTCAAAGACATAGTCCGTTCAATAAAACCCATGGGATATTTCTGGAATTCTGGCGTTGACGTATCTTACCTCATCAGGTGGATCTATTTTTTTGGTATGCATTTTTTGTAGCACATCATATGCAGTTCTCAGAGCCCTGACTTTTGAATGGCACACTTTCACATATGCAGGAAGGCAGATAAACCAAAGACCATAGCAGTGACGTAACAAACACTTGGACCACATCTGTGGTATGGATGAGTACTTCTTCGCGATTTTATGTGCAGATTTAATTTCCTGTAAAGAATCATAAACATTGTGTACATTTACATAAACATTACACAAACCCACACCTTAAAAACCGAACATGTATCATAATGTTGCAGTTTCTGTAGGTATAAATATAAACACGCTCAAAGTGGGAAAGAAAATGAAAGCGGAACAAGTGATGCCAAAACCAGTTGCTGTGCAGTATTCCCCTCCTAAAAACTTGCCTTTCTTTAAATTTATGTTTATTAATTTCGGTCTGCATTTTTTGTAAGAAATATTTGGAAGTTAGAGCCCCTCTTAAAGCCCTGGACAGTGAAAAGCAATAAAATTGGATGTGGAAACCCAACAGTTTACGCTCATGAAGAACAGCGTGAAGGAGGCGGAAGGTATAGGGACAGCACACCAAATGACAGTCTGCGTACAGGGGCCCTGTACGATACGGTGCAGGCAAGAAGCACAGGTAAACATCCAAAGAACAATTAGCATGGTTACCCTATAGTCACCGTATCAGTGAGGAACCATTAGTTAGGCTGCAGCCTCTGCCAGTCAGTCTTTATAGCCAAACTCAAAATAAAGGCAGCAAACTGCCACATCCCAAAGCAACTCACGCTACAAGAACACCTGCAAGTACCTGTTTAGTTCTCCTGAACATTGGTGATGGGCTGTTGGGACTACTGGCTTTTGAGGACAGTTTGTTATTTGGTGCTGTGAGAAATCCTTCAGGTCGCTCAAACAAATCTAGTTTTAATACTGGAAATCCATTATAGCTGTAAAAGAAATGTGTCGCTTAACTCCCGCAAGGCAGTTCCAAAGCAAACACATCACATAATAAAAGCAAATGAAATTAATTGCACAGTTGCACTACACAGGAAATAGAAAAACACAAAAGTAAACCTTTAAAGGCACCATTGACAAAGTGGTTTACTAATCCATCTGCATGATTTCATAAGCCTGCACAGTCTCTTAACCTGTTATTTCAGTGTAAGCCACTTAAATTGGTAAATACATTTGCTTTCATAGCATTTTCTTTAATTAATGTGTCAAATGCATTAGTATTGATTCTAGTAAATAATAAAAAAAATAATCTGTGTGGTTTAGTCCCTAGTGAGCATCACATGACATTTATAAAAAAAATCAACAATATCAAAATATCTAGAAGATTAAATCAGATTAGTTTTTAAAACGTTTTCAGTATTAATGAAGAAACCAATAGACAAATTCATTTGATATCATTACTAAATTAGTAACATCAGTTTTCAGTGATTCTTTGAAACGTACTTTCTCTTTCCAAAGAGTATCAGCAGGTTGTATCGTTATCAGTAGTAGCAGCAGGCCAACAGACTGGGTCCGTTAATCTCAATATTAACCTTAAATAGTGTCAACAGCTAGCACAATGTAATGTAAACAAACAGCCAGCTTAATTAAGTATTATTGCTTCCGTGTGCGTACACACACACACACGATCACTAGAACTTCAAAGAGCTGGCACACCAGACGTTTTACATCCACATTTTTATTTGAGCAATGTAAAGGGACAATCTGTGCTTCGTGGCTATCACAAGAACCTAGAAACTAAACACTACAAGGGCAGCTGTTAGGATTGTGGCTAGCATCCTACTGTGTCCTTACGTTACCTGTATTGTAGCGGGTGTTCTTCACCATTTGGCAGATGGGGGATCTCAGGTGGTGTTATGAAAACTGTATGCTCGCTCTTGTATGACTCATCCAGCTCAATCAGTCGTGTTTCCCCAGTTTTGTCCGTATCGACCTGTAGAAGTTATGCCAAAAGAAAAAGTGGTTACTAGTGTTGTACTTTCTGCCATTAAAACTATATGGTCACCCAGAGCAAAGTCTGTTATCAGGATCAACACATTGCATTGTAAAAGTACAGATGCCTTGCAAAGTTATAACGAGAACAGTAAGTGTTGCATCATTTTTGTAAACTTTATGCCAATACAAAAGTCAATGTTTAACGATATATTCTGAATTGAGTGTTTTCAGTTAAATATAAGTAATTGTACAAAGAGGTTACTTTTTCTGAATACAACCGTTTCTGGAACTATGCTTCCTACTGCAGCAGTAACTTGACATTTATTTTTAAATATGAAAATGAGAGCTATTTTTTCCCCTCTATTTGAGCCACTGAAAACAATAACAAACTTTATCCAGTTGTCTGATGTATATAAAATCTACAAACACAACCATGTAGCAGTTTCAGTCACTTACATGGTCATTAAGGTCACACTAGTTTGCGGATATTGCAGAAATACACATGCATTCAAAGAGATAATGGAAGCGTGTGACCTTACTAAAATCAAAGGGGAATAGAATTAACTTTGTGTTTGTTTTTTTTTAAAAAAAAAAAAATCCCCAAAACACAGTAATCTGAAAGGTGAGGTATACTTTCATGATTTCTTTTCGTCCTTCAGGTAACTCAGTCGTACGTGTGAAAATACAGCATGTATTGCGTGGTCCTGTCTTCTCATCGCTAGCATAGAAATTCAGTTCATGGGTAACAAAGGCAACTTGTAATAATACTATCATTAAGAACAAATCATGGCTGCACCTGGATGGTGGGTTTGTTTTTTTTTTTTTCTTTTGTTTTGGGTTTTTTAAATTGTTTCCAGCTTTGTAACTGGCAATTTGACCATAAATCCTTGCTTTGCTAGCCTGGCTGTGGCAGAGAGAAGAAATTCGCACTTCCCGCATGCCCCTGCTTTAAAGACAGCTGCAGAGACATACTCCAAGGCTCCAGGCAAATTTCAAAGCATCAGACTGCAGGCTCAAGTGGGGAAGAACTGTCCAACAATTTTACTGAAAGAAACTCATTCCATTGCTTGAGACAAAAATAAAGAACCAAACAAGACTCGGTTACCCTAAACAAGATTTTGGGAACCTATGAAGTGTTTCCCTTTCAGAAAAAGGACAGAGAAGCCTTTAACAATACTAGAAGCTTCCTACTGCTACTGTTTGCATTACAGAAATCACTAGGAACACAGCAAACATAACATGTATTATGTTCCACCCAAGAGCCTCTACTTGATATTTGTACTGGTATACCGGTATTTGTACTGCTTTGTCTCCGCTCTTCTGTCAGCAATCGTGTCTCCTCCAATACCTCATAAGCGCTGCTTCTGCTCGTGGGATGAGACGCATCTCCATCTCAGAGTTGGCACTATCAAAAACTGTTTACTTGGTAGTGCACAGAACATGCTTTTAATTCACATTACGGTAGCCCCAGTGTTCAGCTCAAAACCTGTCACAGTTTGCATTTATAGCCATTATTTAAATGGTTTAAATTGGCAACGAAACTACAGCCAAATGGTACGGTATTTCAAAGAAATGAATAAGCAACCTGGAACCCGAGGATGTATGTTCTTCATGCCTTAAGAGTTCAGTAACAGAGAATTAATGTACAAAAAAAAAAAAAAGAATAATCCACAGTTCTCTCCCTCCAGTGAGGTGGAAATATATCAAGTAGTTCCAGCAAAATTCTTGAATAATTTAAAATCTGATAAACAAAGAGGTGTTCTTAATTACACGTTTTACTGCATGAGACAGATGGAAAGTATTAGCAAATTGAACCAGCCAAGTAGCAAGAACATGTGGCTTCTGAGAACTAGAAAGAAATGAAACCTAACTTGGCAATTTAAATACTTCGAAGGATGTAACCCCCCACCCGCCCCCCAGTTACAAGTTTCACCAGTGAAATACAGTAAAGCCAGTAGCTTAAATATGTATTGTATTGAGATAATTTTTGAATTCCTGGAAAAATGAGAACTTGTGAGACAATTACACCATATCTTTCAGTAGACAAAATGGGTAATCAGTCACAGTCTCTGCTGCTGCTGCTGTCTAGGGTAAAACAACATGTAGAAGAGATTACTCTTCAGCTTAAACTATTCTTAGAAAGTATTTGAGGCAAGGCTTAGATTATATTTTATAGATAACTAATTTCACAGTATATAAGATTTGTCTCAACCCAGTGGCTTATGACTACCCATAAGAAAGCATTATATCATCTTTCAACCCATGACATCACTCTTCCACGCATACCCTTTCAGGTACTGGTTCACCTAGTGAAAGACATTCATATATAAATAAATATTCACTTAATTGGAACCATTCAAATTTGATATCTGGTCAAAGTAGAGCAACTTGGCTAAAGCTCTAGTTCATATAGCAGTCCTTGGTATATGTACTTCAATATTTTGACTTTTTATGTTACTGTTAAGCATAGTATCAGAAATAAGAGAACTCAAGAAAGAGAAGATGAGGCAAATATTGCACAATTGCAGAATGGCAGGGGCTGGAAGGGACCTCTGGAGATCATCTCGTCCAATCCGTCTGCTTGAGCAGGCACACCCAGAGCAGGGGGCACAGGACCGTATCCAGGCAAGGTTTGAACATTTCCAGAGAAGGAGATTCCACAGCCTCTCTGGGCAGCCTGTGCCACTGCTCTGGCACCCTCAAAGTAAAGTAGTTTTTCCTCATATTCATATGGGACCTCCCATGTTCCAACCTGTGCCAGTTGCCCCTTGTCCTGGCGTTGGGAACCACTGAAAAGAGTCTGGCCCCATCCTCCTGGCACCCACCCTTCAGGTATTTAGAAGCATTGATGAGATCCCCCCTCAGCCTTCTCTTCTCCAGGCTGAATCAACCCAGGTCTCTCAGCCTTTCCTCATCAGGGAGAGGCTCCAGTCCCCTGGTCACCTTCGCAGCTCTCTGCTGGACTCTCTCCAGTAATTCCTTGTCTTCCTTCAACTGGGGAGCCCAGAACTCCAGATGTGGCCTCACTAGGGCAGAGCAGAGCAAGAGGATAACCTCCCTCGCCCTGCTGGCCACACTCCTTTCCATGCCCCCCAGGGCACCGCTGGCCCCCTTGGCCCCAAGGGCACGGTGCTGGCTCAGGGTCACCTCGGTGCCCCCCAGCACTGCCAGGGCCTTCTCAGCAGAGCCGCTCTCGAGCGGGTGACCCCCAGCCTGTGCTGGTGTGTGGGGTTGTTCCTCCCCAGGTGCAAGACCCTGCACTTGCTCTTCTGGAGTTTCATGAGGTTCCCCTCAGCCCAGCTCTCCAGCCTGTCCAGGTGTCAGTGAACAGCAGCACAGCCTTCTGGTGCATCAGCCACCCCTCCCAGTCTTGTATCATCAGGGAACTTGCTGAGGGGATGCTATGACCCGTCAACCAGGTCATTGATGAATATGTCGAACAGTACTGGACCCAGCACAGACTCCTGGGGAACACCACTAGTTACAGGTCTCCAACCAGACCCTATGCGGTTGATCATGACCCTCTGAGCTCTGCCCATCAGCCAGTTCTCTATCCACCTCACTGTCCACTCACCTAACCCACACTTCTTAAGCTCACCTATGAGGGTGTTATGGGAGACAGTGTCAAACGGCCTTGCTGAAGTCAAGGTAAACAACATCCACTGCTCTCCCTTCCTTTCAAAGAAATCGTACATGGGAATGCATTCCCTCATGTTAATAAAAATCTAGTTTTACAAGCAATTCTGAAGCCATGGCAAATCTAAAATGCATAGTTAACTCCAGTACCTCAGTTTCCCCACAGTTATCACTGGCATAGAAGCAGTTGTCCCATTAATAAAACAGAATGAAATCCTCACTGACAGAAGTAGGAGAAATACAAGTGTTTTCTGTAGATTTATTCTCATGGCTCTGCCATGAGCAAGTTTTTTGTAGCAGAAATAGCTGCCCACAGCAGCAACTAGCGAAACAACTGGCATTAGAACATATGAGACTTTGCCTCAGCTGTACGAGTGGTTACTTAACCTTTTCTAATAGGTGAAAGCTCCAACAGCTCCAAAGATTATGTGCAGTCTCACAGTGGCATCACCAACCTAAGTATTCCTTTTTTGGAAGAACCGTTTGAATTCCAAGCAAGATAACTTTAGCTAGGGCATCAGATTCAGTGCCCTCATAAACTATTCTATAAAATGAAATATAACAGGCAGAATTTGATACTTACACAGTCAGCGCATTCTGAATAAAAATCCTATTTAGCATTAGCCAGAGAACTAACCTGCAACGCAATGGAAACTAAGTACTGCTCAATAGCGTTTAGTCACTAGGGTATGTATTTTCCTGTCTACAAGACCTCCGATTTTGAAACACTAACTGGTGTGCAGCAGAACAAGCGCTGCATGTTGAAGGCTTCTTAACTGAACTATAGGATAATTGAGTGAACGTTACAGAAATGTTTATAATTAAATCAATTTACAACCCATGAATACCTGCAGCTCATGCTGTAGAACTGTGAAGCACGTTTCTGAAAACTGCTAATAAAACATTGAGACTAGCAAAAGCTATAAAGAGCATTAAATACCACTAGACTTTTATATTTCCCTCAATTTTAACTGCTTTCAGGTTTGTTTACAAAACAACTCCTTTTAGCTCTTCTGCACTTTCATAGCAGATATAGCCATAAATAGAAACTGTAAACAGCAGTTTTCATAGCCTTCAGTATTAATACCTGTGGAAGAAACAGCAGGTGACCTACTTCCCAGGACACCCTAGAAAACTGTGCATTACTTAAACATCAGTGTCCCAGAACAGAGTATTACAGGTAGCCAATAAGACGACAAGTAGGTGTGGAATTTCATATAATACTAATAAAATTTTCTTTCACGTTACAAGAGAAGCAGAGATATAAGATTGTGGAGTTCAGTTCAGTTCTGCTGAAAACAAAAACTAATGTGAAAAAATTTGCAGCAGCCTCAAAACACTTCATTGTATTTCCAAAGAGGGTCTACAAAATATTCAAAAGTTAACATACCAGTACTTTTAAGGAAATTAGCTCTTCACAGTGCTCAACGCTGCACTGATGTGGACCTTTCTTAGAAATACCTTAGTATTTTTAAAAAACAGAGTGATACTTCCATGGAAGACTAAGAAAGAAATCCACTTCGAACTGGGAAATCCAATTTTCTGGGAGCTCCAGTGCAGAAGTTCTAAGCTTATTTCAAGAAAAACGCCAGTTGCACTTGCGTTGCACTTTCACGCTCCTTGGCACACAATCCTTAACAATTGCCTTTCCTTCTCATTGCAAAGGAGAGAATAGCATAGCAACAGAGAGCAAGGTATTCCTTTACTGCAACGCAAACACGATGGTAGAGTAAGAGAACCCACATAAAATGTCAGCTTACGAAAAGCTTGCATGTGACACAGCATAATAAGTATTGCTTACTTTAAGAAACCCATACATTTCATATCCATCAATTTTGGTAACGAGGTCATTACAAAATATTTTTATCCAAGAGAAGAGTATCAATACAAGCTCTATACTTAAAATATTCACATCAGCAAGCTGGTTTTGAATTGCGGGAAGCAAATGACAGCAGTATGAATGAAAGGAGAATTGATAAAGATTCATTTTAATTATTTACTTTCAGTACAAGCCTTGTAAAAATTCTTTAAGAGTAACTAGAGAATTACTATTAGAAAGAACTGGCCAGCACATTGTTTAAAAAAAGGTCAAGGAACCTTCTATTTATAATGATTAAAAAATAGTGAGACTGCCTTACGTCTTTCAGCGTGCTGCTCATCAACCCCATTCCTGAATGGCTTCATGAAGTATTACACAATCTATAAAAGTGCTTGTAGTTTTATCTGAGGAATATAATTCTCTGATAAAGAAGCTCAAAGTTCCTACTTTACAGTCGAATATTACACTTCTTACTATGGGCCAGTATTTCAGAAGCTCACATACATGTGGAAATTAGTACTTCTCATTTGTTCTCATGATATTATATTTACAGTTTCAAGAATTTGAAGCAGAAAAATGAAACAAAGCCCAACAAAAAAGGAAAAGGGAAGGCTCCAGTGACTAGCAAAGAAGAAAAAAAAATAGAAATAAACTTGCACTTCGTATATATTCTGCTTGTGCTATATCAGATAATGTAAGTAACAGAAGTTAAAAAACGATATGCATATGAAGACATGCTTACTTTATCTACGCAGTCATCAAAAAATGCAAGGCTTGCATCCTTGTCACTGACAAAAGAACACTCTTCAATGAAGCGAATAAACATCTGAGTTTTGGTCATCAGCGTGTAAAACTTCTGATGTGAACGATCTCGACTTTTGAGGAAACCTATATGGAAGTGAAGTCAGAAGCCTGTAAGAATGCCTAAAACAAAAAAGCCCTCACCAAAAGTCAGCACACATTCTCCTAACGAGCAATAACCTTTCTGTAATCTTTGCCACTATATGCAAGATTTCATGCACTTATATTTCTACCATCACTCACAACACTAATGCTGCAAATGTTTTTATTCATTAAATAAGAGAGAATCGAAAATAATAAATTAATATATATAGAACAAGTTTATGACTCTTCACCTTGTAGTTCAAAGAGAGAACTTGCATCTGTGGCTGTTTCAGAGGGCGCCTCTTTTATTGGCCTGAGATAAGACCTGTAACCTTTTAGTATTGAGGCCATGAAACACAGGAATGCTTCCTGGATCTCCAAGTCTAAGAGATGCAGCTTCTTCCCAGAATTAAAGTCATAGTCATTCATCGCTAATTCCATTAATGCATCTTCTCTTGGTCTCTGTTGCACTGCAAACAAAATCAACATTATAATGTTTCACATCTCTTTTTTTCTAATATTGGTAAAAAAAATTTCTCTTTATCCTACTAGATTCACTGGTTACTGAGCTCCATTAGGTTTGGAACAGTTTACAATATATGCAATTAAATTCAATCATGGCATGCAGCAATGGATTCTGCTTGACTTTATACAACTCATATCTCTGGATAATACCAAAAGCAAGATACCTTTACCTTTTCGGCACATTAGTTACTACAGCAACAGAGAGAACCAGTATGGACAGAGCTTAAAAAAAGCCCTCAAAAAAGCTGTTTATATAAATGTGAAAATTTATACAAGAGCTGATTAAAGAAGATTTTTGGGACAAACACATAGATGGGATGGGTGTATTAATGTTTTGGGTGTTTTTTTTTTTACAGTGCCTTTCATTTCAAAGTGTTCACAAAAGCAGACTGTACATATTAGGTACCTATATACACAGAAGAACACTACTAAGACACACTAATAGAAAGAAAGCAGGCTTTTTTTTTTCCCTATAAATTTCTAGTGAAATCCCTATTCTTAAAGTAGATACTTGTATCAACATTTTAACACCATCAGAACTCTAGCTAAGACTTCAGTGCTACACTATGGCAACATCCTACTGTAGCAAAAAAGTGAAAGGATGTTTCATTACTGTCTTCCCACATAATATAATTATAGTCAACCTTACACTGATATCATGTTAAATTCTTATTACAGAGTAAATTGCTTAAAGATCAGTACCACTCTAGTTTTATAGAGAACATAAGGATTAAAATTTTTTCTAAAGAAATCCTCGCAATAAAATACATCGAAGTTTTGAAGCAACAGACAATTTTTACCACCTATCAGCTATACACATTGTTTTTTGCATCACCCACCAATAAAATTTTGTTTCTGTACATTCTAACTGGGGCACAATTAAATTCTCGTTACCTCAGTGGCCAAGAAGGTGTAAACAGCCATTAAAAAAGTGCCCTAAATCCAGGTGACAGTTACAAAGATCTCATGCAATATGCTTTCCAAGAATGTATTTCTCAAACATACAGTGTTGATCAACTCCATCTTTTCCATATTCTGATCTAAGTCTTAACCATTTGTTGTTTCTGTCACAACAACTTGATTTTACAGTTGCATTATTGCTCCTTACGGCTCCCTCCAACACCTATGGTAATCATCTTCCAGGCAGACAGGTAACGTCAGAGGGCTGAGTGACATCCTTCCCACGTCACAAAGCCTGTTAGCTATGATGCCCAAGCACATCAGCTGCCCATGACTACATTTATATTTCCAAAAGTTTTGTTTTGAAGAATTTCACTATCATCATCCCTATCTATTTTTCTGTTTTCTCACATCAAGGTTCAATATACCTTGCTCTACAATATCTGAGGATTCTAACAACCACCATTTTTTTCTTAGAAGTGTCCAGTAATCACGCTATACATTTAAAATCCCAATGTTTATAAAACATTTGTTTTTTCCCTCCTAAAATTTTAGGTAAAGTACTATCAGCTTGAGTGTCGAAGTTATCTCAAATTGTCAAGACATCCGCAGACTTGAGCAGGCTTTGAAGATAGAACAAAGGTCTTTATTAGGTTCTGGCCTACTCTTTGCTTTACTATTCCCTTCTCATAAAAGCTTTGCTTTTTTTTTGATACAAGGATAATATCAATACAAAGGCGTATCTATTGAGCATCGCCTTATACATATGGAAGACTCCTCCACCCCAAAAGCCCCTACACAGGTTCTAATCTCTGGATTTAAACCACCAATTTTCCTGTTCTGTATGCAAACATTACGTTTACTGTAACAAGTGGCTTGAGAATATATTTAATTAGCTATATTTATCTGTTGATGTGGCACAGCATATCCAATGTAAATTTTACTATGTACTTGCCCACTCACATTCTGCCAGTTGCTGATATAAATTACTTAAAGTGTTCATCAGATTTTTACAAGGTTTCTTTGGCAAGATCTTCCACGCAATCGCTTTCTTATCTCCAGTTCTGGAAGGAGGAAGAAAAAAAACAGTGTGAGTATATACTGGAATACGTGTGTATGTAAGACTGTATTCAGAGGATTTTTCCATCCCACCAGAAAAATGGGAGAACACATACAATTTGCTCCATTAAAGAAAGGACTGAGAAGGAATGAAAACGAACCAAAGTCAAACTTGATTTACTCTACAGAGATTTGATCACAGCATCCAACTAATGCCCCATATTTCAGGATGATGATTACGCAGCCGCGCTTTTTAGCGCTGAAATCAATCCACTTAGAAGTCATGAAAGATGGATTAATAGTGTTAAGCACCTACCACTGCACAAGCAACCACCACACATGCTATGTTCTGAGCTGTAATTACTTAAACTAGGATGGAGATAATGACTAGAATGCTCCTGGTAACCTGAAATCAGTTGGATAGGATAACTGCTTTGTGTTTGGTCCACGCAGATTTGGACTTAACTATATCATTATCATGATGAAAAAAATTACAACATTATTTGTCAACAGAGGGCACCAGCATGCCTCAAGACCCTATCAGTCACAAAGTTGCAAAAATCGTAAGCATTTGTTTAACACTTTTTTCTATATGATGAAACGGAACTAATCTGTTTAAGAAAATGCAAAGAAAAATCAGCTGGAAGTAGAATGAAAACACAAATAACTGGAAATAAATAATTTTCTGGTAATGAATATGTAGCTAATTAGACAAATACCAGAAGAAATGCACAAACACATTCCTCTTAACCAAAAATTAACAAAACCAAACCTAAAGTTATTGCAACCTAGTTTGAACTATATCCTAAAAACTTCAGAACAGAATTGATATACAAACATGGCATCAGCAGAAAATCCTTAACAAAAATTTCTATTTAAAAATACTTAATACACGCAACTGTCTCACAGTCCACACACAACTACTGAAGCAAAAATAAACCCACAAATAAGAAAATTTAGGAAGAAAAAAACCTTTTAGTTAGGCATAGTATTTATGAAAGAATGATAATAATGATATAAAAGAACACCGACCAAAGACTCTGAGAAGTTACACTAAGTATATACTGAGTACATTATACTGAAATAAAAGTTTACTTCTCAAATACAAATTTGATTAATTTTGCATGTTTTAGAAACTCGAACTAGAAGCCTTACCGTATTCAATTTTTATATCACATCATTGCAAGGAAGTAAGTAATTCTTTGCTTTGAATATCATAACAATATGGACTGTTTCCCGATGGTTTAACAGCGCAGTGCTGTTCCTTACTAGTGTTTTAGGTACTAGGTAATTAGTATTACAAAAAACCATAGTACTCTACACGGTTTTGAAGGAGAAATGTTATAATACTGTTATTTCAGTTTGTTAATGATGGTTTGATTTTAAGTCTTAATTAAGACCCTCACCCCCATGAAGGTTCACACCTCTAATTCTCAACATGTAGTTCCAATATTTCATAATGATATGGAGTATGATTTAATTGTTATAATTTTCAAGCAGATACCCTTATGAAGATACTAGAATTTCTTCAACACTAAGAAAGCTGATAATGAAAACCAAAAAGGACTATTCTCCTCCAGGGACAATGAAGTGAGACACAATATGGTTAATCCAGGAAATGTGCCAACGTGTGCAATAAGATTTTAATGTACTAGAATAAAAGGTAATCATGTTCCATAAGGATTGTACCTCCACTCTGCCATGTTGAACAGGAGGTATCAGTTCTAGTGTGCTCATTTCAAGAAGGATGATATATTAGAAAGTTCAGGGGTTTAAAACAAACAAAACCCCACCAAAGTTTTGGCAAAAAGCTAGTTTTTGCCTTTGAGAGCAGGAGGCAAAAAAAACTTAACACAGAAGAAAAATTGTTAATAATTACTTACTGAGAAATTGTATTGGTATCTAGGTCAACACAGCTAACGTCTGGTGGAGGGTCATAGAGATCAAAGTATCTTGAATCAATTCCCACTATGAACGGGCATGGTGCACTCAGCACATCTGCCAGTGCCAAGGGACAGAGAGGAATATATGGGCAAGGCCAGTGGAAGGGAAATATCATCTTTGAAAAGATACAGAGACAAAAACATAAGTTAAACATGTGTCAAGTATGCGAGTATAAACCACACTTCACTAACTGCCACTTGAAGATTATTTAACATGGCAGATAATTATTACTGAAAAATCTAGATGCAGATTATTAAATAAAAAATTGTGCTAATTTATCTACAATTCAATTTGTTTTATTTGTAGGAAAGAGCTCTTCAATATAATAGACTGTATATAGCAGAGGTAGCAAAACAATGCTTAGTGAAGACAGGCAGGAAAATAACGTGCATTTAAAATTCTGCAAGAGAGATACAGTGCTATTTGGGAAAACCAGGAACTTGTATTTAGTGCATTGTGATGACCAAACAAGCAGCTTATTTATGACATTTACACACAAAGAACCAACGACAGCTGCTCTTTCTCTTCTGTCTTCATGGGATACCATTAGCAACATGAATTTTTCTCTCTTATGATCTTTACTTTTATTCTTATTTTTAAGTAACCTTTAAGTCTAACAGCACTACTACTAATTTTAGGTTTTATCTAAAAAACATTCTTTTTTCCACTTACAGGTGTATGATTAAAAAACTGTTACTTACAGAGACTAATGCCTCTGTCACACTAGTAAGGACAGATGGTCGCAATGAATGGATGAGAATTTTGTGTTCCGTCACAGCAAATACAAGTAGCGTTATTGCATTTTCAGGTCCTAAATTCTGAAGTAGTGTAGAAAACTTGCCCCCGCTGTTACAGAACATAAATATACCGGCGAGTTACAAGGGACCATAAAAACCAAAAACTTCAACAACAAAACACAAAACAAGGCATTAGAGTAGGATTCTACAAAAGTAAATCTGCAAATCTTTCTTTTAAAGAGGATTGTAAGGCAGACTACTTGGTACACTTCACTGTTGGGAAGTAACCATTCCTCACTGAATAGTAACCATGATTCCTTGAGACTCTTCCATCAGCCTAGACTATTTCCAGGACACATGCATGAAGTTTTTTCTTTCTGAGAAGCAACTTACAGGGAGACAACAGGTATTTCTTTAATCATTCTCCTGCACTGAGAGATGAAAGTTAAGACAGTCACAGAACTCCTTCAATTACCTTGCAGTACAATAACTGCACTATCTTGGAAGCCCAGGTACCAGCTCCTAGAAAGGGGATCTAACAATCTATATTCTGCCTCAAGAACCACTGAAATTATTTGAAAAAACATGGATATTGTTCATCAAGTATGCATCCTTGTCAGGGCGCAGGTCTAATCACATAAGTAAGTTTCAGATATGCTAGCTACAAAAGACACCAGACAAGGTAAGTTAATTTGCACAATTACAACTCAAAGTACCAAATCTTTTCCACAGCATAAATCAGAAAACATTTCACAATTAAACAGAAGATACTGCTACTTACCTCAGTGGAAGGGGTGATGACACAGGTTGGCTAAGAATCAGGTTATCATGTGGAGATAGCTGGAAAAAGATTTTGAAATACATTCTTTTTATTCTGAACTTTGGAAATATTTATTAGAAATTACACAACTATGACAAAGAACACCTTAAAATAAAACCTAAACTAAGCTGAACCTTATGTATCCCAGTTGTACAGCACTGTAAGAAATTGTGTGCAATACTATGCTTCAGTACCTTTTTGTAAAAACCGGGCAAAGCACAATCTTCCTTTTTTGGTCAGAATTGAATACATTGCATATTCATAAAGAGGAATTTAAACTAGTTAATACTGCAACAAATGGAATATATTAACTGCTGAAAAATGAAACCTTTTGTATTTTAAGGGAAGTGAGGATCCATAGTTCATACACAGCTTTCAGGGGCCTGCAGGGCATTCGTTTTGGATTTAGCGGGAAAGAGATGGATAAAATGCATGAAGGGGAGAGATGGCAGATTGTAATGTAAAGTAATATTTTCTTTGGAAGACATGAGAATTAGGCTCTTAGGTGGTAGAAACATATCAGCTTTAACAGAATCTTTAAAATTTGCATTAGTTGAAGATCCAAGACAAAGATCTTATTAATTCACATTTCTTTCTGACAGTGATAGGACATCAAGAGAAATCATTCATATATTCAGCATGAATAGGAGGATTCAAATGAGTACAAGAATACAGATACACAATCAATTTATCAAAGTTCAGCTGATGTTTTCAGCCATAGTAAATCCAAGGTAACGAGATATGAGTTAGCTTAATCCTTCCTGCTAAGTGGTCATGCATTTTCTATCTGTTGTATAAAAGCACACTTGCTGAATTACTGCTGCTACTTCGAAGTCAGAGTAACTTGTACAACTAAGCTGCAAGTTCAGACAACTTTTAGTAACTTTTCATTTCTGAGTATGTGTCACACTGCAGATGACGAGGCAACAGAAGTCAGATGATCAGATGAATTAGTAATACAAATGCTGAAGCACTAAACCACCTGACACTGTGCCTGGACAGTCACACGACAAAACATACGACATTAACAAGAGCCTATGCCATTCTGCTTCCTCGTGTATTTCACATAACAGAGCTTTTGAAGGCTGATGCTACATTTGGCTTCAATGACAAATGAGGATGGCCACACCACTCCACATGCTAGACTTATCGCTTGAAGACCTTGTCACCTCATGACAACCATCATCAGTAGCTTGTTCAGTGAAAGAATTCAGACACCTCATTTTTTCAGCCTGAGGTAACCTTCATAAACTATCCTCCGAAAGGAAGCATCAGCCTAATGTCCTACAACTTTTGTGTTTCAGCAAAAGCAGATAAACACAATCAAGCATCTATTCAAAGATCATGTCTCCCTTCAGCAGAAGGGGCACTTACTGCCCCTGTTCTTGAGAAGGAGAAACATATTACTCGACGTGCTCTTGAAGTTTGCAGGTTGTGAACACCTCATTAGAACAGGAACATCTCTGTAATAAAGGGATGTAGGACATGAAGAGCAGAGTCTAACAGATTGCAGATCAGAAACAATCTATCAACGACAGCAGCTGGAAACTGGCAACCAGGAACATTCCTGAATGTTTTACTAACGGCTATAATGTCTTTGAAACTTACTTTGAAAAAGTCAGACACATGCCACGTTCTCTCTCACTTGTAGATCCATCACTTAAATGGATCTAAGAATGGGTTACACATCCAGACTGGCCTACGTGTAGTTACTAAAATATATCAGGTCTCATTTTCAGAAAGCATATAGGTACATCTACAGCAATGTTCTACAGCAACACATATTCAGAAGGATTTTCTGTACTAATTTTTTAAGCAAAATACTATCATGTTTCACATTAACAAGCTTCAGAGACAAATCACTATTTCTTCAATTAAGTGGAATCCAAAAAGCTTGTAATTTTCAAGAATACAGGCATTTCCCACACTATTTTTGGGAAAACATCTTACAATCACCAGTGGTTTTATTCAGTGCAGTATCAACTCAAAAGTCCCCAAAAGCAGCTTGAAGGAAGTACTACTTCATAGACCTTAACTGCCACTGCCTACTCTAAGACCAGTGTGTTCTCCATCTGTTCTGTTATCTACTGAAGTTGTATTAGCTTGACACACACAGCAGTTTGAAAATAAGGTGTAACAGACACAATTTCACATCACTTACACCTATGTCCTCAGATCTTGCTCTGGGACATACACTCATGCATGCTTTGACAGAGCTCCCTAAAAATTCAGGCTAAACAATTTAAATTTTTTTCTCTAAACTCACTTACAGTTCTCTGTAAATGTCTTTTGTGTTCCTTAGCACAAATATTTCATTGAATGTGAATACAAAAAGAAACCCCAAGATGTAGAAATACTGCGTTTTGAATTGAAATTTAAAACCATAATACAAGTGACAGAAGTGTCAGATACAGTTTCAGTATAACTGTTCTCCAACCCCTTTTCAGTAACAGTAATAAATGCCACTTCTTCAGAATATCCAAATACACTAAGGAGGATCTTTAATATTGAATGCATTCTATTCTATAAAGACATAACCCAAGATTGTATTTACTCTGAAAGACTTCACTGACATGGGCTACGGCATTAGGACTGAAAACTGCACAGAGCTCTCCATATTTCATTTCATACAAGTAGTAATGGAAAGTAACATAATTTGGTAAAAACTTGTTCAAAACCACAGGATTGGTGGAATAACTACAACCAGAATACAGATGTCTCCTCCCAGCAATAAAATTTTAACATGTCTCTACCCGTTTTGCCTCTTATGAGGAAAAGTGAAGACTTAACACTTCACTTAAGAAGTCTTTGAGATAGGGATTTCCTCTCTCCCACCAACAGTGACATGGGTGAAATTTCAAATAACAGTAACCTAATCCTAGCAATTACACCATTTCATTGACACACAGTAAAATATGCTGGGTCTTGCAGGTAGGACAGAATAAGGGTCATATTTGATAAGTGTGCCTCTGCTGAATGCGCGTGGCTCTTGCAGTTTTCAGTAGGAGCTATCCATTATGTAGAGGACAGCATGAAGCCCTTTGGGAAAATGGGTAATCATAAATACACTCTTCACATCTGTTTTTAATTTTATTTATGTGTTTATTTTACACTCAGCCTTCATACAGTAGCAAGAAGAAAACAGTTCAAAAGCTATTGCAAAAAAATCAAACCAGATGCCGACTTTGAGTCGTTTTTCACCAATTTCCATATATTCTGAAAAAAAAAAAAGTTCTAAGCTTACTAAACAGTATCTTGTAATATCTCATTAAAGTCCTTAACTAAACTGGAAACAACAGTAAGAAATCTGCAAAAATTAAGTGTACGAATTTAGGAGAAAAATCCTGAACAAAAAAGAATTTGAACATAAAATTTTCCATTTTTTAAACTGTTCAACAGCTGTTTTGTCTTCACTTAAGACATAGCTATTAAGAAGAAATTTACACTTACCTGAACTAGAATTCTTGGCCTCTGAGGGGATGGAAAAGGAACTTTATGCATGAAATGGGAAATGTGTCTAGAGGAAAAGAAAAATACTGATTTAGTAGAAATTATATGTTCAAATTGCTTTACCTCAAGACAAAATTATTGCCAGTAAGAGAATTTATTATATAAAAATGGCAGATACTTGCTCAGAAGACAAAGATTAAAAAAAAACAGCCCCCAAATCCTACAGGGATATTCTGACCTTGAAAACTTATTTTTCTACTAACAACAACTAAAATGGCAGGCCAGATTATCTTTTAGACTACAAGCTTGGTTTGTGACACTGAAAAATTACAAGGAGTTTTTTTTTGTTTTTTTGTTTGTTTGTTTTAAAATCTATAAAGTAGAAATATTGATGTTTGAGCATCACAATACCATTTTACAACCCTGCTTCTGCGGCTGACTTGAAATAGCACTATACCTCAGAGACTAGCACTGGTTATTTGCAAAAAAATATTCACAGCTGAGTATCAAGGACAGTCATTAAGTTAATCCATTTTCTTTGCATCCATTTTCTTAATTTCCAAGTATAAAACGTTATGTAAGATTTCTGATGAAAAAAGTGTTAAGTTTTTCCATATACTACAAATACAGAAAAATATTTTTAAAAACTGAATAAGTTCTCTGTTTTATAAATCGATTAAACTTACAAAAGCTCTTTAAAAAAATCAGATTTCAATATAATACACACTTATACATTAAAAGAAACCACATGTGATCAGTAGAAACTCTGGAAGAAACAGGTAATCCATCATAAACTGCATGCTAGTGCACACCCTTTACTGTGATTTCTGCAACTTTTACCATTACTATGATGCAGACAACAACCAAATTTTGAAGAAATTCAGAGAAACCCATAAATAAGCATTGATTTATATAGAAGACTTGTTTTACATGTTTCTGATTCAAAGCTATATACTTCATACATATATTTCAGTGTAGCTGCATATTATGCCATTATATGTATGCAAAACCCATCATTTTTACTGTGTTTTTAATTTTGTGTATTTGTGCTAGGCTTAACTTTTTCTTGCAGTTCTATAATCACACAACTGGCATCAACCAGAAGCAGGCTTGTGCCTCTTCTTCGCCACTCCTCAACTGACCTCCTTTGTGTCAGCATCAACATCTGTGCAGCCACATGGCAATGACAGCAGCAAAGAAACGAGGCTGAAAACGGATTTGGGGTTTTGTCTTTATTACCAGTGTATGAAGATGGTGGCAGGTATGTGGAACATACAAGCAAACATCAAGGGAAAGGCCTGCTGCTTGCAGAAGCAGGACTGACTGAAGATGTTCAAATACACATGTATGGCACAGACAACCTCCATCATCATTAAAACAGCCAAAGAAACTAGGCTAGATACTGTATTAACCTCATGCAAGACAGTGTAGCTATATTTAAGTTATCCACAGTAAATTGGCCAGTCATTTTACAAATCTTAGAAATGTGAATAAGCAACTAAATCTGGAAAAAAAATTAAAACATTATATTTCTCATTTTATTCATTCCCAAAACTCAAAAACCAAAATGAGTTCTCAGCTTAAAAAAAAAACCAACAGAAAATCTTTTCATTATTGGAAGTTTACAGCATTAGAATTTTAAAACAGGTATAGTAGATACGAAGTAGAATAATGAAGCGGATAAACAATCACAAAAAATGCTTAATCCACAAAGTCTCATAAAACTTAATATTGAAGTTTAATCAGAGAAAAAGACTGATGTGTAATAAAGTAAAAAAGCAAATACTGCACTTGAAATCTGATGCATTAAAAAGTTATGTTAGCCTAGAAATATTAAATGATATTACATATCAATTACAGATATCAACCACTTGTTGCATCTAAGGATTTCCTCTGCATTTTAAAATGTGAAATCCTGTGTGTAAGAGGAAATTAAGTTTATTTGTCACATAGAGAAGGATCACTAGTGCAAAAAATTCAATCTGCTTTATTCTCTCTCATTACACAACAAACGGGCATTGGAAAAAATGCAAAACTATGTATTTCATTCTCCTAACTTAATGTATGCAACATTAAGAAAGGATTTATAATCTTGCTAAAGGGTGCAAAGCTAATTAAAAAAGGCTTTCAAGATACCTTTGCAGGCACTTAAATTACAAATACAAAATCTAAGCTTTTTGAGGAAGTAGGTAAAGATGCATTTAATCAGTGGAGAAAAGGGCTAAATCTACTATAACTATTATATTTAATGCTTGATGACTGAAGTCAAAAGGATGTTATAGGAAACCTAGGAGTGAAAAAAAGAGCTCTCATCACTTAATGGATTTTTGAAGTTACTTACTTCTCAATGGGTAGAACATGTGGACCAGAAATGGAGTAACGATACAGAAAGGTAAGAAACTTCTTGAAAGCATCAAAGAACGGCCAGTGAGAGAGCAGACAGATGCATTTATTTGTTTGAACTGTTCTGCATGTGTCTGACTTTCCCTCAACAGCAGCTGCTAATCCCAGTTGAGATTTTTGTTTCTCTGTGAGATTCTCTTCAGGATACAGTTCATAAAACTGAATAGCAGCACCATATACCTGCAAACATAGTTATTTGAAGTCAATAGATCTGCCTCAATCTTCAAAGGGATGTAACAAACCCGAAACATACAAGGAAAATCAAGTCTATATTATTGTTGGAAAAGGTACATTAAAGCACCATCTTTTGAAGCAATCTATTCTGGAATATTCTTATGGCTGTGAAAATCCAGAGTGTCTATTATTTATTTAAAACACTTAATGTCATATGAGGAAGAGTAATTTATGAAATGATTTAAGTGAGAGAAAAATAATTATTATAGAGAGTGCAACTAGTCAACTGCTCCTACAATTGCCTTTAAAGCTATTTTAGGAACCCTTTATAAGCAACTCAAAGCAGTATTCCTCTGACATCCAATTTACTTTTTAGAACAAGTATATACATGCAAGGTTGTTTCCATGCTTGCAGTAAAAATAGTATACTTGCATGCATATGCAGTCAGAATTTTTATAGCTCTGTAGTTTCAAAGGCTAACATGATTGGAAAGGAAAGGAGTACAGGTTTATATGATCAACAGTCCCGCAGTGAAATAAATGCAAGTCACTCTTTAAAGCAGTCTTTGAACTAAGCCCAAAGGAAGACTCAAGTTTGTCAATGAAAATATGCATTATCATCATCCTGAAAAGATAAACAACCAAATATTTTTAACAGTGATCCTTTTTTTTAGGCTTTCAAAATACCTTTTCCGCAGAAGCTCCAGTTAGTACAAATGTGGAAAAAACTGGGAGAGGGTATTTACTGTTAGATGGCCAACATTCAATTGTTGCACCCATAGGCAGACAAAAAAGAGGCACAGATTCTGGTAATGGGAATGATTCATAATCTTCTTCAGGATATCTGCATATTAAACCTGTAAAGGCAATTTGGAAAGAGGGAGTTACGTAAGGAATAGCAGAAACATATCTGTGATAGCTCATCACATAAAAACATGCCCAGAAAAATAATGTATGAGCATATACTAACTTCAGAAGATCAGTAAAGGAAAGCTGTAAATAATCAGGCATAGCAAATAGCTGGAAAGGGGCAGCATGGTTCCAAGGCCTAAGGAGAAATCACCCGACTAAAACATTGGACTGAAATCCTACTTACTGTCCTAGGAACTATTCATAAGTAATCTATCTTTTTTTTGTTTTCAGGTTGTGTGCATCTCAGCTATTATTATAATAGCTTACATTCATCACTAGTAAAGATTTAAAATTTAGTTAAAAAATGGTAACCTGAGTAATTGAGAATTAAGACTGATGCTTTCAATTATGAAAGCAATTAATTCTTGCCAACAGAAGTATCCTGAAAAATCTGATGTTAGATATTAGAGGTTTTTTTAATATCAATAGAATCAAACCAATTAATTATACTGATCCACCTCAGCTGAGGATGCAGCTAATGTGTTGTCAGACTAATGTGTTTAGACTTAATTTTAAACATAGCTGTAAAACATCAAGTTCTGAAGGAGAGGCTCTTAACATACGGGTCTTCAGTTACATCATACAGCTGTAGCAATCTATCCTTTCTTATTGCCAACCCAGGGGACTCCAAACTGAGAATAAACACTGCGTGAAGGGATTTAGGATTTCTCTGCATCAGAAAACACAATCACTACACATTCTTTTCTAGTATACAGTGAAATGTTAATAATCAACAAAAACCAGTAATCAAGAAAGGCAGTGGGATTTCCCCCCCATGAAGCAAAATTTTGTGCAAGCTACTACCAGATGTGGGGCCTTTAAAAGTTTTTATTTACAAATTTATTGTCCACTTTTTAGTTAGACCTAAACTACTGTTGTGTACAGGGTACAGCGTCTCAAACAGATAGAAGTGAATTAAAGCTTAAGCCTGAATCATGCTCATGGTTTGCACTCAAACAAAATCAGGGGTTTTTAAAAAAAAAAAAAAAAAAAGAAAGAAATCCCAACACATTTCATCAGAGCCATAGCAAATCTAATTCTGTCTTATAAATAAAACAACAAAATAAAGATGATACATAATCCAAAAATACTCAACGCCACTGATGTTCAGGGCAGTGTGGAAGTCTGCAGCATTCTTCAAAACGTTTGTTAAGGAAGAGATCATGAAAATCCATCAAATAACCTTTGCGGTATTTTCTTGTGCATATCTATCTAAGAGACAGTTATCAGCAGCAAACACAGAGGTAGGAGAGACACAAATTTGTAGAAAACTATCAAGACACAACTGAGCTTCAAATTAAAAGCAAATTTTAAAACAAAATAGTCATGATACCTAATTCTAAGGCTTATTTTAGGACATTATGTTAAAAGAGTTCTTTAGGGAAAGATTCCTTTTTGGATAACGCCACGACAGTGTCTTTGTCAAATAATTCTTAGATTTAAAAATGTATTACAATTAAGCCTGTACATCCTAAACTGAAGTGAAAAAAAGCTAAACAGTAGTTACATACCAGCTTTATATGATATGGTGTTGGTTTTTGCC
Organism: Phalacrocorax aristotelis; assembly: GCF_949628215.1. Classification (NCBI taxonomy): domain Eukaryota; kingdom Metazoa; phylum Chordata; class Aves; order Suliformes; family Phalacrocoracidae; genus Phalacrocorax; species Phalacrocorax aristotelis. Next base: position 52,583,847 of record NC_134282.1, read on the forward strand.
ACAGACTTTTTATAACATAAATATACTGCTGAGCCCCACTGGAAAACAAAAGAAATTGTTGGATTACGTGATGAAGTCTAACAGCAGGACACAACAGAAAAGGGTGGAAGAAAACCTCTTCTTCCTTGTTTACAAAGAACCATAATCTATGCACAAAACCACAGAGCATTTAGATATAGGAATTTTGGGCCTGCTACACTATCCTTTCTGACAATAGCCACAAAGAGATAACTGAAGGAAAAGTACTGTGTTAGCTCTGAGCTAACCAATCCATGGCAGGCACCAGCCTGACCTCTAAAACAGAACTAGTTTATAGGCTGAAGCATGACATCTATAAATTCTTCTCTAAAATATTTGTTAACACAGCTGCAGAATTTTAAGTACAATTGGCATCCATATAAATATTTAAACCTTTCTCCATTTTGTTAAACTTCTGGTTTGAATGTGTATAGAGACAGATATACATATATATATGTGCACTCTGTGTGTGTGTATACATAAATGAGTGCAATGTTTCAGTTACTAACTACATTTGTGTGTTACTTTAATACTTAATTTTCTTTTGTCACTGCATTTTTATTTTAATCATGCTAATCTTTAAGCCTGATTCCTTATTCCATCTGATTTCATAGTCTGTGAAACACTCCAGCATAACGTCATAGTTTCTGTAGATTCTAAACAACAGTTTTCTTTTTGGCATTGTTCAAAAATATTTTTGAAGTTCTCAGTTTCTGGACGTGAGCATAAAAGAACATGGAAAGCCACAGAATGGAAAAGACCAGCACCCTTTAAGGGCACACAGAGCTTTTAGGGATGGGGGAAGATACAGCAATTTCCATAAGACAGCACTTCCATAACCCAGTCAATACAGGCACTGGTAGAACTGAAAAATCCATTTGTTAATGTCTACAGGCGTTTATTTAAAAACAAGTACAGATCAATTTCCATGATCGTTTTCGCATGATACTACTTACATATGCAGTCAGCACGCTCATTGACTTTTGAGGACCCTACAAAAGGCAGCACATCAGGCTGCGGATTCAACTAGGAGATGCCTGAATATTAAGTTCTGCAAAACAAAGTGCTGTGACGCCTGTGTAATTTAGCCGGTCTAACTTTGGAAGCATATTATGCATTTAAACATGCTTACAGTCAACAGCATCCAGCATCACTCACATGGAACTTTCTTTAGAGAAAAAGTTTGTGAACTACTGAGAAGAATGACACTTAGGAAGTAGTACTGTAGGTAATGGGAGAGTTTAAAAACAAAACAGAAGATGGTTGTTAGATACGGAATTCCCACCACAACGGTAAAATCAGTGTCGGAAACTGCCCCACCTGTAAAACCTCCAGTTATACACATGGTGACACAACAGGTTCTAAGGACTAATCCAAAACTGCTGAAGCCAGCGCTAAAAAGACTATTTGCCCATAGACCTCCAAAAAGACTTTGTAACAAACAGGAACAAAGAAATGTAATCCCCCAACTCTGCCAAGATTTAATTTATCTTTAGAAAGTGTTCAGCAACATTTTTCACCAGGTACTCTGAGAACTGTCACAAATACTCCACAAAACATTACATGGATTATCAAGGGTTCAATATCCAGATTTTGAATCTTACCATACTATTATTAAGATTCTTGTCAACCTTGCAGAACGTATGTGGAGGGGTTTCTCCTTTACTTGGTATGATTATACATATATCCGTAACGGCCAATGTGTTTTGTGTCATGTTTTCAGACGCTCTTCGGTAAGTGATGTACACTCTTTGCGATGAGGCGCTACCACTAATATTAGCAGGCCGACCATATGGAGTAGTTTGAATTATTTCACAACCTTGCTTTACTCTTTCTTTCCCATCATATAAAACCCTAGTTAAAATGGGAAAACGAAAGTCAGAAGGCACATAACACTTTTAAACACTTGAATACTAATACTATACTAAGAATTATAACCAAGTAGTACTGGTTTAACAGCAGCTCTTGTCTCATCTCTGATCAAACATTTTTACTGACAAGTTCAGGTCACGTTATATCAAATTGGATTCTAACAGAAAAGCTTCATGATTAAATTGTACTAGTTTTCCTCATGTATAATCACTTTTGTTTACCGCAAAATAGTGTTATTTTCAATTCTTTTAAAGATTCATTGCCTGATCCCAAGAACGTCATAGAACTCACCTCTTTTCAATCTGTATTAAATAGGTTAAGTACCTCAATCAAAATATATACATTGAAAATTATAAACGGCTTTGAAAACTCCAGAATGCAAAGGATTACACTTGTCACTAAATCCACTCAGCATGCATTTTTCCTACCATACCAGGTTACAGTGTGCTCAAGTCAAGAAATATCTTCCTGTTTAGAGTTTTACTTTTTTTGATATAAAGTATGGTATTTTGATAAACCTCATTAGTCAAATAAAACTGCCAAAATCACTTACTGGAACAGAAAAACCACTCACCCCAAATCAGTAAGTGGGGGCTTATCCCTTCCTCGGCGATAACAAAGGTATATCTGTGGTCCTACAAGACTGCCATTATTAAGATCTGCAGACAGTCCTGATGGAGTAACATCTATGCATTTATATCCCTGAGGAACTTCCTCCCCCAGAGATTTACTAATTACTGTTACATCTGTAATAGGTTCTTTTGGTTTAGCGATTTTATGGCAAGCATCATTGAAGTGGATTTCTTCCTCAAGTGGTTTTGAAATATCTGTTAACCCTGCGACAACAAAGTAGTCAGCAACACGAGCCCCTTTGTCTTCCATCTTCCATTACAAGACGTTATAACTGGTAAAAAAGAAATAGATATCAGTATTTTAAAAGGAAATTATGATACATCAGAAATAATAAAGTTATGTTCATTTTTAAAACCAGAAAGTTTGCAATAACATAAACGAAAACACAACAGAATAATACAACAGAAAGAGATCCATCATCAGATCATGTAACATTTTTCATTTGTAATCATGATCTTTCCGATGTGGAAATCGGAGCCACAATCACAAGAGTTAATGGTGAAATCTTGAAATGGAAAACCCAAGTGGCCTCTTTTTGTTAACTTACACACTAGAGTAGCTGAACCAACAGGAACAGCAAAAGACTGTGCAAAGTTTTACAAGTAGCTCACCACTTAAAGCTCATGGCTGAGCCAAAAAGCAGTCCTCATGTATTTAGCATATAGTCTATTACTGCACTCTATTCACCATGACAATGAATCTTCTCAGGCATGATCTGCAATTAATTTCCTTCCTGAATATTAAACATATTTACAAAGGCTGTCTTGATTATTCTAAAGATACAACTGTAACATTTGCAGCCATCTCACCCTATGGGATTTTACATAAGATACCAAGGCCAGATCTTCTTGGAGTATTTTTGCAGGCTAGAATTTAACACCATTTTATTTTATAGTGTTTTGGGGCTCAGATCTTGATACGTAACCCATCCAGAGCCAGCAATATACCAACTTTTATACAAGACATTTAAACCAAGTCAACTTCAAGGGACTACAGACCACTGGGAAACAAAAATATTCAAGACCACATGACGTTTTTTGTAATGAAAAGGAATACAGCCTTGCTGTTCCAGCTGAGTTGTGTTGGGAAATTACATTCTTTCTTCCTGGAACATACTGATAAAAAAATTCTTTGCATGTGAATTCTTTCTGTAGAGTCTTTTTTTTTTTTTTTTTTGCAGTGTTTGCTACCAACATTGTAAATTAACTTCAGCCCAGGACAAGGTAATATCTGTAGGATGAAAAAAATGGCCTTGCAAACAACACAGTGCACCACATATCAGGAGATTCAGTTTCCTCTTTGTCAGAAACTCTTGAATACCTTTGCAAGTCACTTAAACCCCATGTCTTTTTTAATGGCTTGATTTTGCAAATAAAGAAAATACTTTCCGCTCTTTCATGGAACATTTTGAAATGGGCTAAAAATGTTTATCTAAGTCACTCATATGTGCTGGAACCTCGCTAAAGAAGCTTCAGGAAGTTTACCATCATCAAGTTCCAGACTTTTTAAACCAGACAAGCTATTTAAGACTCCCTTTTGTTGAATTAATTCTCTTTGGGTATAAGATTTTATTGCAAGAGAAACTGCTTGCTAACATTCAGAAACTCAAGAAACAGAATTTAAAACAGTTTGAATGTTTGCTGCAAGACTTCAGTTTTCATGCCACCTTTATTGCGTTTGCTTTATTTCCCTTTATTTTTTGCCCCAGGTAGCAAGTATTAAGCATTATCAAACTTCATACCATCATGACTCTTGGATTTTACAAAAAAAGAAAAAAACCAACCACACACAACCCAAACCAAACAAACTTTGTTAAAACAAGCAAAATAAATTTGGACATCTCTCACTGGTAATTAGGGAAATTATGCTCTAAGTCGAAACTTTGCATTTAATCAAACAGTTCCAAGCTGACCTCAGATTTCCAGCACCAGGCCCTGCTCAAGAGGGAAGAATGTCAGCCTGTGCGTGATCACCACTACCAACCTCATCCACCAGTGCAAGAAAGGTAATTCCATCTTCCTGCTCTTATTTTGTAGGTTGTTTATATTTTGCTGGAGTAACTGGCTTGACTAGCTTCTAAAACCACAAGGAAGTGAGTAACAGTTCTTGTTTTAAGGTTATTTACGTTATTCAAGAAAACACCAAGAAAAAAAACCCCAAAATATCCAACCTTTCTTTCTTTCTATATGGTTAGTAAGCACAACAGGACATTTTAGAACACATGATTACTGGGAAACAGTACACAACATATAGCAGTGTAACAGTTTGTAAATAACTCTTCAGCTTGTTTTCTGAGAGAAGAGAGTGTGCAGTTACAAAACCAAGCTTAATTTAACCTAAATTCAATTTTTAAAAACACATCTGGAATATATTCCTCAATTAGCAGTATATGAGAGTAATAACTACAAACTCAAACTTCTCCTTGAGTGATATATCCAAAGACACACAAATTCAACCACTGTATATGCCACCTATTACTTCACTGTACATCTGGCTCCAGCAGATCCAGAATAGGCTAGCAACAAATGCATGGAGAGATAAAGAAGTTTCATAAGGCATCTTTAAATTCTAACATAAGACCAAACACGAACATCTTTTAGCTAACATGACTGAAGTTCTAAATATTTTGTAACATTAACAATTCTCTGTAAAATTTAACTATGGTATACTCTGTTTCAAGTCACTGAAACTTTCTATTTTTATCAACCAGCACTCATGCTAAGGCAATGGATAAGCTCTAACAGTTTTTTTTTAAAGCTACAATACCCTGGACAAGCATTTGCTCTTAATCAAAACCAAACAAAAAAACACAAAACAACCAAAGAAAACCAAACAAAAACCCCCCAACCACAAAAAATACACCAAAAAAACCCCACTACCCAGAGCATAAGCAGTTCCCTTTAAAAAGCTGTACCATTTGAAAATGCATCAAAAAATGTGTAAAGAAAAAATAAAAGAATATTTCATAACAGAGATCAGAAAAGAGCTATGGCCAGAAACTGCCCAGAAGACAGAGGGAAAAATAGATATAAAAACCAAAATCTTCCTCAAAAACTGCTGAGGAAGAAACGGCTGGCTGAGCAAAAGCTACCAACCAAGCAATTTAAACTCAATGCTCACCCCGTATCAGCTGTGGTGAAAAAGTAGTTTTCCATTAAAAGACTTGAGAAGACAGAAGGTGGACTGAAAGCTGGCTAAGCCTTGCACTGTTGTGCATGAAAAATGCTCTGTAACCGCAGGCTTAGTACAAAACAGCAGAAACACTACAAAACTGAACTTTGCCTTAAAAATTCTGAGTTAGAAAAACATTAATTTTTATTTGTTCCTTTTCTCATTAGTATTATTTCACAAAATGACACCAATTTCGGGAGTGCTTCACAATGAATTTTAAGGTGAAAAGAAAACAATATTTTAGTAATCAAAAATTATACAAACTATGATTGTTAAAATTCCAAGTAAGCCTTTTAACTTCAGTGTTTTAGCAGCACACTATTCCAGTTTAATTAGACAAGACAGCATTACAAATGAAAAGATATACATACACATTATACTGAAGAATCATATCTATCTCACAATTTAAGCCTCACTATTACTTTTCATATTAAGTTTATACCAAAACTCTTAAATTCAAACATTCATTTATTCCCAAAAGCACTTTCATGAAAAACTAGGACAAGCTCTCCTCATTTAGAGCCAGTTAAAATTAGAATCCCCTACATACAAACACCTGCTATCACATAAATTTTCTTCCTAAGGTTATAGTAAGTAATACACAACTCAGCATGACTTTCATAATTTAATGGAGCTCTTACAGAAGGGAGAAAATTTTAAAAAAAACAACCACCCAAACAACACAAAAGGCCTGGCTGATGATGCCTCACCCTTTCAGATCTTTGTCTTCTGATATAAAGCTTAAAAAAATGGGATAAAAAGCAGAAGATACCAAGCAATTCAGTGATATTTTATTCAAGCCGACTCAGACTTTACTAGAGCTACTGTGATACTCAAGTTTTCAACATCTGTTTACTGTGAGAGCAAACTTATGCAAACTTTATGTTAACAGAGCCCAGAAAAAGGTATAGAATGTGAGCTAATTCAGTGACAAATAATCGTCCTGTAAAAAGCAGTTTCACATAAACTGTCAAATCTGAAAAAAAAAATCTGTAGAAACTCTTACCATGGAGGTATTCCAAAGCATGTTATCATTATATACATAACTCAGGACTGCAAGTCAACTTCCAGGAAAGAAAAAAACCACAACAGAGAAAATTCACACTGCACAAGACTCTTGCCTGAAGCAGCAAGTCCCAGGTGAAATTCAACAACATTAACAGCACCTCACTGAGAAGCAGCTACTATTGTTTCTCTACACTTCAGTCACCTGGGTACAAAAGGCTGCACTTCGAAGTCAATGCCATGGGATCATTAACATAACACCTCACGAAAGTCCCTGGAAACAAGCACAGTATATGGCCTTTGAGCCATGTCACGACAATCATTTCTAATGGACTGCAATTAATACCACCATAAATTAAACACCATCAGCATCAGTAAAAAAAAATCCTAGTAAACTGACTTATAAAAATATATTAAAAATACACATAGAATTTGCAGATCATGACTACATAAAATGTGGGAGAGAAGAGGGGTTTTTGCCACTTCTAAAGATATGGGAACAGGGGAAACAAGCAGACAATCCTGCCATAGATCCACAAACTATTAGCTTGATTACTTTGCTGAAAGACAAAAGGGTAAACTCAGTTTATTGTTTATTCAATTTAATTTTTTTCATACCATAATATTTCTTCATAAACCTTTATGAAACATTAATTTATAATTTTGCTGTCTAATAGTCACGACTGTTGTAATTCATAGATGCTGGCATTTTAGCAACTGTCCAAAAGCGATTAATCTCAAAAATTAGCTTTGTGATCTAACACTATAGATCTATCACTTGCATTAAGAGAACCACTCTGCTGCAAAGTGCCAAACAATCTGCTGTTACAAGAAAGATGATCAGAAGGTTTACAGGAGTTCCATGCGGCCGACCCTTTTGTGATAAAATATCAGAGGGACTTGGACTGAACCCTGATTTTAGTCAGCAGAGCATATATGCTGACATTTTGCTTCCAATTGAGTTTTTTCTATTTGCAATAAGCTATCCACAACTCTCATATAGAAAGCAAACAAAAACTGAAAGGCATGATCTTATACCAGCTCACATTTTCAGATAAAACAACTAAACCAGTATGCAAGCTTTTTGAACAAATCACATTTTTCATTCAAATACTATAAGAGGGAAGTACGCATCAGCTTTTTCCTCACCACGTGACCAGAACTAATGCAGATGTACTGTATATGCCATCTGTGCTGCCGCAACAGGCACGATGTTTCATGAAGTACAGCATTTACTGGAGATGCACTACAGCATTTCCAAGGGAAAAAAATAGTGACGTAATTCATACAACGGGCTCCTACCCACAGACTTTTGTGGGGGTAACTTGCCAGTGGACTGCAGACCAGGAGAACTGCTCTAGCAGTGCCAGCTTCTTTCCAGGAGCCAGCTTTCCCAGATAGCAAAAAGGGTTTACTCGTATGCCTTTTGTATGTGCAAGAGGTATGTGACCTGTGCAAGACAGCAGTAAGGACCACCCGACTCCATTAGAACAACTGCGCCAGTCCACCTCTGGCAGACACAAACACAACTGCCTTGTAATCTTTTAATCTTCCTTGTCTCCATACCCACTCCTTCCTGCACTTTGCTTTGAGAAAATTAATACGGGATTTAATGAGTTCCTTATTAGGTCCATTAGCTGTCTAAGGCAGGTGACATTTTACTTTGTTAGCCTGACTCCAAAGAGATGTTCCATTTGTAAACAAGGAATGAACGTCTCCCAGTGTATGTTGGAAACCAGAATAGGGCTCTGAAACACATCTTTTTTTAAAATAGTTCAAAGCTTTATCAAAAATGGTGAGGTTTTTTCCTAAGCATTTATCATATTGCAAGAACCTCCGTCCTTTGAAGGCACATGAAGAGGAGACAAACAGAAAGACAAAGCAGTGCCAATTTTTAAAAATTGCCAGTAAAGTTGTAACAGCCCCTAGCATTTCAGTCTCACATGTGTACTGCTGCATTATCCCATTGAGGTATGCTGCCAAAGCTCAGAAATGTGGTGGCTAGTCATGCAAGAGCAAAATGAAGTTAACTGGATCAGTCAGTCCTGCCATGGCTACTCAGAACCATTTCTCAGCCATGACACTGCACAAATCACATGAGAGCACAACAGTCCAGAGAATATGTAAGTAACTGCAGTTACCCAGAGAAAACCCTTCATCCCACCCCTGTACTTCCAAAGCTGCCTGACAAAAGTGACAGACAAGCCTTTTTCCCCAGTGTTTTCTTCACAGCAAGCAAAGAATCCTGGGAACACAGCAGAAGCACCTCAAATATCACAGGAATTCTCTCAAATCGGAACACAAACCTTTTGAAAACTCTTTCAATGTGTCCCCTACCTTTTCATCAGGGCATTGCTTCTACACTTTGCCTCTCTTGCTGTTAGCCAGGCTTTAACATAGACTTCTTGTTAAAGTTTCATTCCCTATAGAAACAGTAAAAATAAAAATTAAACCATGCACCTATTTGTTGAAACTTACACTTGCTGCACACTCCACTGCACCAGTCACATTAAATGAACATTGTGAATTGTTGAAGGAGTCGCTTTTCAAGATGTTACATGTCACTTAACTATTAAAAAAGTACATGAAACCAGATTTTAAACTTAAACAAAATATCAAGTTTTACACCGCACTGATATTTTAACAATGTAAACAACATTTAATGCTTTAAGAAAAACCCAAAATAAATCAAAGAACGCTTGAGCCAGCCACTTCAAATTATCTCAACTCTTCCACTATTTTCTGATAAATACCTTCCATGCCTATTCATACGTGTTTGCCAGCTATGAAAGTCTTTTAGCTCAATAACCTCTCAAAGTCTACTTCAAGACATTGTTCCATGATTCTGATATTTAAGCAGATCTTTCTTACTCCACAATCAGCAATGCACATGTACTCTTCCATTTAGCCACCTTATTCCAGCTCCCCATTCTTGCAGCTGGTGTTATAGTCTTCTTGCCACTTACTGTCACAATTACTGTATCTGAAGAGAAACAGTGCGTCACTAGTACAACCACTTTTAAACATCAGTATGACCACAGACAGCTTGAGCTTGTGTTTTACACCGAGGCACATGCAAGCCAGGCAGCCTGTGCTACATTTAAGCATTTTGAAGCAACAGCTTTCCACCACAGGACTGAGGAGAATACCTCACCGGGGATGCTCTCAATCTCCCAAAACAACTCATTAGCATCAGCAAGGCTGTAGTCAAAAATAAACTTTGTCTAAACAAGGCTTCTATTTGCCAGGTCTTGGAGAACACTCTTAGAAGATTACCGTGAGAAGACTTCAGAAAACAAAACGTAACATAAGCAAGCTGGGAAGAAACACATCTCAAGAGTGCTAATGCAAACCACAAAATATTTGCTTCGGCTCCTGAAGTGGAAAAATTTGGGGGGAAAACCCTACACTACGTTATCAGAATTATATTTTGGGGAGCACAAAGTTCAAGGTTCTATTCATAACCCCAATGTACAAGACAACTTATTTCAGGTCATGCACAAGCAATTGGTACCGTTAGTTCATTACTCCTACAGCAATGAGTGGGCAGGTAACACCCTGGAGAGCTAATCCAGCCCCTGGTGCAAGTCTCCCTAATCCGTACGGCACTACAGGCTAGTACCAGTCAAAGTCAGTTACTTGCTGGTAACTGATCTTGAACATTTTTACACAAGACTACAAAGAGGGCATGCAGCAGTAGCACCACATGTTTTTGTCCAGTGACCTGATCTGGAACATAAAGTTTCCATGAGTATCAGAAATTATAATTTTGGGGGTCACCTGCAGACCTCAGGCACAGCTGCAAAAAGTCTAAGAAATAAGCAGTATTAACACATTAATAATTTCCCCATGGACACTTCAAAAACCATCTTTCCCAGTCAACTTTCCGGAAGGACAATGAGGAGAGTTAAAGAAAAATATACATTTACACATCACAAGGAACACAGGGAGAACTTGCAGCTCTGTTTTGTAAATATGTTGCACAAGCTGCAAGTACTACAACCAGTTTATTGTCCTCCATCTATCAAGACCTACTTGTTCAAGAAACAAGGTGCAAAGGACCTACATTTTTACCCCAATACAAATTAACAAGAAGCTACTAGCCTCCACTAAGCTCCCTTTGGCGGTGCATCAATAGTACTACTAGTATTAAGAAACATATTTGCACGTGGAAAAAAAAAAAAAAAAGCCAAAACAAGAATAACCCAACATGGTTCTGCCCCTACACCACTAGACCGGAATTGCTATCAAGTTTTTTGCAGGCCCATTCAGAATCATCTACCAACTCATGGTTAACATACTCTCATCCAAATGGCAGAGAAGATAAATCAAGAGAGCTCAGAAAACTTGGCAACAGAGGATCTCTAAGAGGTGCCCAGGAAACAGAAAAGTGCTGGATAAGAGCGCAGGGACAGAACATAAGACTATGAGTTTGGGAGCAGAAAATAGGAACGCAAGCCAAGAACTGAGGGAAAAGCAGATTTGTTCAGCAATGCCCAGGAAGAAAGAAAAATTAGGCTTAAATTCAGAGGCTAATGTAGATTCAGTGAGATGGCTGCAGTCAGTGAGCAAGAACTGGCCATCGAGAGTATCAAAGCTTAGAGGAGGAAGCAGAATTACTGGCAGAGAGAAGGCAGGAAGGAACAGACTTCACCCTGAGGGAGAGATTAGGCATTTTCCCCATCTTCTATACTTTCCACCATCACTCACCAAGTCTTCCATTTGGGTCATCTTCATTGCTGTTTTTAGTCTCAATAAAATAAAACCATTGACTAACAGGGTCTAAGAAGGCCCAGGCTGCTTAGATGTTTGTTAGAGTTGTATCACAGCAAAATCCCACAATATTCAACCCCAACTACAAAAGTTCAAGAGAGTGATGTTCAAGTATCTCACAAGATTCATGACAGAGACAAATCCTAACATGGCTGGTTTTAAAATGTCTACTTTTGGTTTGGGGTTTTTTGGGGTTTTTTTTTTTTTTTTTTTTTTTCTTTCTACATGACAGTATTTATGGCCAAAAAGCACAACCAAAGAATGGAAACAATTTCTGAAGTACAACTGTGTTTGTAGGGAGGGATGCAGAATCTAGTTTATAGCACATGAGGGGGAGGGATGCCAAAGCAAGCACTATAAAGTATAAATATTACTTCATCCCAAACACAGTTCAGGAGGGCAGCTAGTCCATGTTTTTTGCACAGCTACTTATTATACAACAACTTGTTAAAAGGAGAAGTCCCCCAAACATAGTGTTCTGTTTTCCTTGGCACAGTAGATAAAGGTAAACGAAAGCAGCAAATCTTGCAATATTGAGCTTCAAACCCAAAACCTGTCACTGAAAATGTCAAAGTGCATCGACCAAGAGTGACAGAAGTGGCCTGATTTCACCAAGCCATGTTCGGACACACACGCCAACCTCAGTCTAGTTTTGAAGCCATTCTCTACCCAAACTAAAATTTTGAATTCATGGTGTGGTGGAGGGAAAGACAGGTGGGAATTGTTTCTAACATTTTTTTTTTTGCTACATTTAAAAATACACTGTAGTTGTGACTTCGAACATTTGACATTCTTCTTCTCAGGCCAGCAAAAGTGTCCTGTAAGGTAAGAAAACTGAACCCAGCCATGCTGCAAATTATAGCCACTGAGTGGATGATGTACATAGACTGGAACTGCAGGGCTGTGACTGCTGTTTGCAGATGTTCTACACCACACTGGAAAGGTTTAATGGTGAGATAACACCAACTAATACCTCCCTCATCTAGTAAACCCCTGTATCCAGTTAGCAAAATTTTCATCATCTACCCCACAGAAAAATAAGCGTGAACGTACTGCTACCAGTTCAGCTACAAATAGATCTATCAACTGACACGTACTGCTGTGACAGTTTCCTTGCTAGGTTAGCCAGCAAAGCAATATAAAGCAACATTAGGGTTCCCCTCGATAATCACAGTAAATTAGCTGAAGTGCAATGATATGCTAAGGTCACTGCTGCTTCAGGATTCCAAAGCCAGCTCAGAATACCTCTTTGTAACATAGAGCAGACATATCTTAAAACCCCTTCCCCATCTTTGGATGAAAATTATTAAATAACCACACCCTTAAAAGAAAAGCTGGAGCGTACTGAGTCAGGGAGAGCCACCTTACATGTTAAATATTACAAGAAAAGTACTCATAGGACAGTTTGCCCCAAGTGCTCTACATAATGAGGTTTCACTGTTCTGCGCAGGAGTTCAGCATACAAGGTAGCTACAGAGTTGTACAGTTAGTCAGAACACTGCTCCTGTACCACGATTTCACGGACAGCACTGTGCAGAGCCTGATTACTTTTGCACTTGCAGGATCTGGACAGCATTGCCTCTTTCACTGGAATTTTTATAGTCAAAATACACACAGACAAGCTTGCTGACATATGGAAGCTCTTGAAGACTAGTTCCTGATCTCAGCGGCAAAACTGAGAATAATTCCTTAAGCCCACAAGTTTCTTCTGACGCTCAAGACAAAACCAAAACTCAAGAGTTCAGCCCACAAACCCCTTCTCTTTGCATGCAAAAAAAGCGGGGGTTTCCTCTTGGGACTTCTTCATTTGCATATACGTATATACAACTTATATGATACACTTCCTGCCTGTCCACTTTATTTCAGATGGCTAAATTGAAATAATATAAATATTAACAATTTCTGACCCAATTTTTTAAAAGTCAAATTTTAAAGTAAAAATTAAATAGTGAGGATATAATTGGCTAACTTACTTCTAACAATCCTCCTTACTCTTCACATCCTATTTTTATACCATAGCTCCTTCTTCTTTCACTCCCCACCCTCCATCCATCATTGCTTACTTTAATTTCACTATTTCAGCCTCTACAGTAACCCTATATCTAATCATGCAAGTAGACTTTGAAAAGGTAAAAATATGCCATTTAAAAGATCAGGGCCAAGACTTTCTGAAGGCTTTCCACTTCTCCTTCACAATTTCCTCCTCATACTGCTTCTGAGCTCTTTAGGGAACTACAAGTGACTATTTCTGCATCATAGACTGCTACTAAAATGACTGTTATAGATCAAACCTCTCAGCATCTCTGCCTCACATAGCTTCACCATACATTTTAGTTTTGACACTATAGTCTGTGGGGGCACTTTATAAGCATAAGTACCTCAGCAGAGGATTTCCAGACCAGTCATAGACCAAGCTTCTAGACCAGCCATAGACTAAACCTGAGCTGAAGGATAGCACAAAATATCCAAGGCTTATTATGCAATACAGCAAAGAACCTTGTTCACTTGAAGTAACTACTTGGTCAGTACCACTGTTAGAAATAGCCAGTTTTAAATAGTTGATTCATTCCCTGTTTATACATATTCATCTCCTACCTGTTAGCTATCCTCAATTAAAGCAAGGAATAACTGGCTTTAGCTTGCAGAGGATTTGCAAGGATTTACTGCTTTTAGTATGGCATAAAATTGCTTATTTCATGTGAAACACATTATTTATCCTTGCAGTAGCAAATATTATGTATATACAGAATTTATATATAAGGGAATAGATGCAGGGCCTTTTCTGTGCTCTTGCCTAAGACCACCCAGAGAGGCTACAGCAGAAGGGTGAGGGTCAAGTACAACTCAGTCTCTGAACCACACCTCCACCTTTGCTTTTTGTGCAAGCTCAACCTAAACTTTCTTCAAAGGTGCTAAATCTCTACAGGGTTTGGGGTGGGGGGGAGGAATTGTGAAAGGGGGGGGACAGGCTGGGCAGTTTTTGGGTTCTTTTGAGAGTCAACGTAAAAAAAAATACCCTGAAATTTCAATACAACACAGAGAAGCCAGATCTAAATTCTTTAACAAACAAGAGAATCATACTAGAAATACACCAATCCACATAAATTGCATCATGTTTTTTTAAGGCACTTAAACAGAAATTATTATCTTGGTGTCTTTTTTTTGGTCCTTTCCCCCTCCCCCTGAGAAGCGTTACAGTTCTTTCCAGGAAACTTCAGAGCAAATACCTTAAATCCACAGCTACAGATGTATCAAAGCCTGAGCTACTGGAACCCTCTGTCAGACAGCAAGATACTTGGAAATCACCAATGCCTCAAACTTTATGTTTGAGCAAGGTTACAAGGTTACATCTACTTTTTTGTTTTTTAAACCAATATAAATTGTGCAACATTTTAGCCTCCAACTTTTTGGTCACGCCGACACCATATTTAAAAATTAAGGTCAACGGTGAGTAAAGGGCAATGAATGGAAAGAAGGCTTCCTACAAGTCTTCATTTCGGGAGATATTTAAGACTGAGAAAGATTCTGACTAAGCAGCTAATATACTATTCCCTTTCCACAACCTGCTGGAGTTTGACCACGAGTGCAACTGTTTCTACAGCCACTGTTATAAAAAGCATTTCCACCTACGCTGACTTGCAATACTGACCCCAATTCAGTTGCTGGGAAGTATGATGGAAATCGAAAAGGGATGTTGAATATTTAAGTGATGCTGCAAATTTCTTTTTTTCAGTCTTAAAACCTCAAGATTAACAAATCCCACTGTTGTTCAGCTTGGTCTAGATACCATCTTCCTCTCTGGAAGAATCACAAGACAATTTTCTGTAGGTGTCACACACTACAGCAGGAATTTACCCAGAAATTAATAAATCCTTCAATGCAAAATCCTGTAGATTAAAAATTGCCAGACTGGCTTCTGAACAGTGGTGCCCACAATTCCTTTGTAAGAATGACATAAAACTGAAGTATTATTTAGACACCTTCCTGAGACAACCTCATTCTCTTCAGAGCACCAGCTGGGCTCTACCCTCTTCCTTGCTACTTTCCCGTTCAAGCACATAATTTATAGGACCAGATTATTTATATTGTTCCTAAGCTTGACCTGAATCAGCTACGCTCATGTGAGCCCTCTATGTAGTATGTGCCAGGCTATGTCAATATTTATGCTTTTACTAACTAATAATTAACTCTGGCTACATAACCACAAATTTGCTAGTATTGCCATTAACACATATAGAAATTCCGTCAAGTGCCTTCCTGGTGCTATATCCAAGTAAAACATATGGAACAAGCTGTTGACCAGAAATGCAGACCTGCCACCACACTGCTACAAAAAATATGAAAACTCACGCTTATGAACATCCTTAATACCGGAAAAAGCATTTCTAAGTAAGCCTGTATTTCAAAAAATGGTCCTAGTGCCTTTTGGCTTACTGCTTGCAGAAACAGATCTTATCTTTTGTGCTACTTTCTAGTAAATTCACTGTTTAGAAGAGCCCATTGGGTAAAGCCTGTTCCAAAGGAGCAGAAGCTGCTCACAAACTTGAGGAAAGTACCTCATCCAGCTGGACCCTAACATTTCTAGAATAAGTAAATCATGTATATCACACGAGCTCTTAAAGCTAGAGAGAAGCTTAATCTCTTTTTCTTCTGTCTTTAAGGCTCCATGCAATTTTCCCCTTCCCCAAAAGCTAACCACAAAACTCTAATGCTCTATTTTTGATAATTAAAGCAATCTTCATCTGAAGTCAATTAGCCCTAGAAAACTTAGCTTCACTTACGAGAGATGCATTTCCACCTTAATGTTCACTTTAACTGAGCTTACAGACACCTCAATACTCTAAAAGCAAGACAGAGTTTCTCCAATACTGTAAATATATTAATTTCTTAAAAAGAAGAGAGAAACGGGAGACTCTTACAAAGTCAGACTTATATGCTAGACACACAAACCAGAAATAATCCATTTACTCCCCTTCGACCTTCCCTGGCTAGACTAGCTCAATTAGTTTTCCTAAACCACCACAGATACTTGCCAAGATTAAATATTTGTGTTTAATCATTCAGAGAGCAAAAGATTATGTACTGTAATGTAACACTTTTTACGGAAACCTCTAGTTGAGCAACACTTCCAGAAAAAATTGTGAAATGAAGTAAAAAGCTGTCCAGAACACCACGCTTGTACTCAGTTAATTCAAAAAAATTAAACTTCAGAACTAAGCGCCAAGTCAAGACCTCATTTTTAGCAAATCAACATTCTCAGAGGAGGCACATTTTTAAATGCAGCCCATTCGAAATTACTCCGGAATAACAACCATCACTAGGAAGTTATTAAGGATTATCATCCCCTGGCCAGCAACTTATGCTACACGCACACATCGTGACAGCACAAAGATAAAAATGTCAGGGCTAATTTTTACCGTCGCGTCCGGCGCTTCGCATTAATCCAGGTGGGCAGTAACCCAGGCTTGGGGGAGCCAAAGGGAAAGGCGCAATAAAAATACACACGCCCAAGGCTGAACGCTACCTGTGCGATTCCAGCTGACGCAGCGCACGTTGCGTGGAAAGGAAAAAAAAAAATCCCACATTTATTCGGGAATCACGCACCCCGGGCCGGGTTCTCTCCCCAAGCCCGCCAGCACGCTGCTGCCCTGCCTTTGTAACATGGCAGGTCAGCGGGGAGAGCTCCGTCAGGGCGCGGGCGGCTCTCCGCCCTGAGGAGCGCCTGGCCCCGCACGCCGAGCCGGGGGTGCGCTCCCCCGGCCCGCCCCTCGCCCCGGCGGCTGCGGGGCTGGCGGGAACCGTCGGGCCGATGGCGAAAAGGAGAAAGTTTCCCCCCCCCACCCCCACTGCGGCCCAGCGGAAAGTTCCCGCCGCCCCTGCGCTCCCCTCAGCCCGGCCTCCCGCCGGGCCCCCTCGCCCCCGCCCGGGACAGACAGCCCGGCGCGCCCCGGCGGACGCCCCCCCCCCCCCCCCCCCCCCCCGGCCCACAGCGCCCACCCCGCCGTATCTCCTCAGAGAAACGCCACCACCACCACCGCGGTGACAGCCCGGCGCGCTCCCTCGCCGCCCCGCAGCCCTCACCTCAGGTGGGGGCCGCGCTCCCCGGGACGGGGGGACCCGCGGCCAGTGCCTCCGAGGGAGCGGGAGGGCGAAGGGGGTCCGGGGAAGGGGAGGGGGGGAAAGCGCTCTCGGTCCTGGCGCCCTTATCTCATCCTAGCGGCGCCCGATCGCCTCCGACTCCCCGTCGTGTGGGCGTCTCAGGCGGGATCCCCCCTCCCCTCCGCGCCGCCTCCTGGCGCCGCCATCTTGGCTGTCACGGGGGGCGGGAGGCGGGCGCCGCCGGGCCCTGCTGGTCGGTGTTACCCCGCCGCCACCGCGCTGCCTTCGCGGCCGTCTCCGCTCGCCTCTGAGGGCTCCCGCTGACAGGGCGGGCCTGGCAGCGGGGGGGCCCGGGTCCAGCGGCCCCCGCCTCCCTCCTTCCCTCCTCAGGGAGCGGCGCCGGCGGCTCCGCTCCGTGATGGGGGGGAGCAGGACGCCCTCGGTGAAACCCCCCTTAAGCACAGCCTAAAATACGACGCGCAGACCAGGGGCGCGACTCTGCCCTCCCCACTCTGCCCTACAGCGTCTCCCGCCCGCTGGCAGCACCTTTAATTTAAACATAAATTAATATCCGGCCCAAATATGCCAGTTTTTCGCTCACCTGCGGCGCCCGCCGCCAGGACCCGGAGGAGGTGGCGGCTGTCTGGAAACCGAGGGAAGAGAAAACAGGGGATTTTCTGCAGGCTTGATGTAACCCGCACCAGGTTGTTGCATCAAAGCCTAGGAAAAGAACCCGAGACAAAAATAATCTTTTAAAAGCGCGCGGCTCAGATTAGTGCAGCGTGTCAAGATGTTGCTGAGCACAACAAAATGAGTCCTGCTTGTACCGACACACAAAAATACTACTTTTCTGGCAGTACCGCAACCCCGGGTTTCAAAATTTTATCCCAGTGTGCTATTTCTGAAGTGATGTTTAGGGATAAGTTCCAACCGTACAATTTTGGCTTTGGATTCAAGCTTCCCTCAGTTCTGGACGTTTGGCTGGAGGGTTTAAATATGGCTCATTATAAAGGCAGAAAATTCATATGAAGTTCTGAGTTTGGACTGTAAATGCGTACGTACATTCAAACCTGCTGTATTAGTTTACCTCATCCCTCTGAAAAATCTGACCAAATAGGAGAATATAAAAGCAAAAAGTACAAAATAAGATTTTTTTTTCCCCCACATGCTTTTATTAAGACAACTGTTTACAGCAGAAATGCTGCTACTCCTACCCCCCATGTAAGAAAGAGCAGCTGACACAAGCCAGGCTCTCCCCAGGCAGAAGCACCCATGTGCAAGCCTGCACACGCAGACACAGCTTTCTGCTGCCAGGTTTGATATTTGTGAGCCGAGCCTGTCTCTTTTTTTTCTCAACAGACAGCATACTGACTGAGGAATGTGTCAAGCCCCTATCCCAGGCAGGGACTACAAGAACAACATTGCCCATTCCTTGTATTTCTACGTAAAATGCATTTCTAGCCACACCCATACATACTTTTTCTCCCTCAAAAATATACAGTGGACTAAGGGAGAGATCAAGAACCCAGAACCTCTGTATTTTTTACAGCAAGCGGGTCTGTGTTCTGTAGTGAGCCCTTAAACTCTGTAGCATGCTGGTAGAAATTTTTCGAAATCCTTTGACAGTTTCTGGATTAAAATAATCCTGGAAATGTTTTTCAAATAAATAGCAATAATGAAGTCCATCTTCTGGTTTGTATTAGTAATTTTGATATTCAAACTATTCTGTGCTCTCTCTGCCCTTGCTCGTTTTTCATGTAGGCATAATTCTCAGTCTTCAGCGTTAACATACAAGATTAATGGGTCTGTTCCTACTTCTAAGAGTATTGTTTCAGCTGCGGGTATACTGAGGCAAAATCACTGCATTTCATGTGTGAATAGTTCACCTCTCACAGTTTAGGTTCGTAACCATTAAAATATTCTTGAGTATTTCTAATGGAAAGTTATATTTTACAGAAATGTAATCCCTAAACATTCTGTGGCAGTTTTCATACTTTTCAGCTCATGTCATAGGTAAAACTTTGTGTAGACATCTTTGATTTGCTGTTAATTTATAGCCTGACCTGTTTATTTCCCTCCACCATTTCTGTCCTTCTAGGACTTATCAACATTTAATTACATACAGCGTCAATGTCAACAAATCACAGTCAGGGACGTGGATCTCACCACGCAAGGCCTGATCCAAACACCAAACAATCCTACCATCCTGCCCAATCCTACCATCGCAGCTAAAACAGCGCTTATCTCTGTCCTGTCCTTCCCGTTCTTACGTCTCCCGCCCCTTCCCACCCTCTTCCATCAAGCCTCTGCTTTCTCTCCATGACCTACCTGCTGCTCGCTCACTCTCCTGGCTGTGGCACACTTTCTTCCCCACCAGCACATTTAATTGCAATGTTCCATTTCATTATTAGCTTGTCACCACCTCTATCAAGTCACCTTTGCTAACATATCTAGCCGCTGAGCTTTCCTGCATAGCTTGTCATCAATTTTCCACATTAAGGCTTGTCTAAAGCCATGTGCGAAAGGGTCTATGAGAAAGAATGACTATAGTGCTGTATTTATTTCTGAATAAAGCGCAGCACCAGTGAATGGTGTTACTGTACAGGCAGAGACAGATTTACTGTCTGCCCGGCTCCTGCGGGCTCATTGCACAGAAATGTGTCTGTGTGTCAGTCAAACAGAGCCTTTCCCTTCGTGGGGGCTTCAGGGAGCTCTAGGCAGTGGTCCTTGCACTCATACGGAGACCAACCCCAAGACCATGAAGTCAACAGAAGTCTTCCTATTAATTCCAGTTAGTGTTGGATCAGAATCTTGTTGTGCGTAGTAAGTTAATTAAGCAAGTTAACAACTGCAGGTGGGCAGGCATCATGCATGTTTAATGCGGTATTCTGCTGCCTCTCGAGTGCAGGGTGGAGCGCTGTCAGCCAGATTTAGCTTCCCCAGGAGTGAGGCCAGGGAGACGCGCAGGGCTCCTATGGGCTGGCAACCACAGAACCATTTTTTTCCATGTTGCAACCCCAAATTTCTAGCTTGTGGCACTAAAGTAATTTCAAAGTATGTTTTTTCTTATTTTAAGTGCATTTTACACATGGGTAAACTCAAGCAAGGCAGAGGACAAGTGGCAGATGGTCAGTGACAGAGCCAGGAATGGAATGGAGGATGACCCTGTCCCAGGACATGGTTTTGATAGACTTTGTCCCAGGATTGTGAGATTTGACTACTTGTAATTCAGCAGTGCTTCAGCAGTGCTCAAAAAAAAAAAGAAAAAGGGGGAAAAAAGGAGCAGCTATTACTGTTCACAGTATTTCCTGGCAGAAACTGGTTTCCATAGGCAAAAGTATTTCAGTTTCTTAAGTATGCAATTTGGGGTTTAATCTGTTCACTTTCTTAGTAGTTTTATTCCTTTTTAACTCCCTTGGCTGTGCTATGTGCACTGCTCGCTTACGTCTACAGGGGGGAAGAATGAGACTCCAAAAGAACCCAACAGAACATCTTTCAAATAGACACGACGTATCTGTAACCTTGGTAAAAATAACTATAAAGATAACGATAATGGATAATTATAAACCATGTAACCGGCAAAACAACACTCTGCATTTCAGAGGATGAATTGCCTTACGCTGCCCAGTAACCCACTTTACAGTGCAGTAATGGATCTACACCCAGAAGGCTGTGCAGTAAAATGGAGCCTTTGGCAAGCTGGAATCACACTGAAAACGAAGCAACATCTTGGTGGGGTTTTTTATATAGGCATATTTGAAAATCTGGAACTTATCCCTTTTGACATAAAGAGACCATCCCTGCTTGGAACGATTAAATTCTAGGACAGATTATGAAGTAATAAAGTATTTAAATATTATGATGCAGCAGTATAACAGTGCAGTTACCCTTCCTTTTGCTGCTTCAAGTATAGTATTTCTGAAAAGCTTTTTGCACTCCAGGGAAACTACTTCTTATAAATTATAAAAGAGGCAATAGAATATCATGCATATATGCAAAAAAAAAAAAAAAAAAAAGAGGTTTCAGACCCTTCTCTAGATAAAGAACTTACTGAATCAGCTAAAAATATGGGGAAATGAAGCGAACACAGGCTCTGATCCAAAGGCCACTAAACTCAGCAGAAGTACTGTAGGGGGGGTCATTAGGTGTCAGAGTCACGTACATCATGAATTACAGTTCACAAAATGAAAATAAAGAATTTTATTGTGTATGAGTAAAGATAAAAGTCTAATTGCAGTGTCTAGGCATTCTGCATGGATAAAATGAGCAGATTTTCCTCCGGCAGGTAAACTTTCTCAGCAAGGATTTATTGCCAATATTTATGTGAGTGTTCGTAGTCTCAAAAGCACAGAAATGCTGGGAAACAAAAAGCAAAGAAAATGTATCCAAAAAGGAGACCCAAATGTTTCCAAAAAATTTCTATAAGTAAAAATCTGATGCAGACTCATCATCATTTTGCTTTTCAGTGCTGATTTGCTTCCTCAGAATTTCAGAGTGCGCACCTGAGAATTTAGACCGTGCATCATAAAGTTTCCCTCAGAAATGCTAAAACTATTCACAAGATGTTGCAGCACTGCGGCAACTACTGAACGTCGAGTGATGAGAGACCCACTGGATGGCCACTGGTACTAATTGGTGAGAAAACAGTTAACGTTGTGGTTTGCTGTGTTGCTGTGGGTAGGGGTATCGAGCAAGTGATGCCAAGCCTCTTCTCCTGTTGTCGGTAGGCAAATAAGTATGTGCAGCTGGAGCGTATTTCTGAAATGGCTCTTCCCATAGACACTGGAAGTTCCAACACAAATATTTGCAGCAGATTTTTTGAGAATGGGGCAGCAGAAGGGTTGCCTGAGGATGGTCTGAATCCTAATGCATGTACCAAAAATGACTTGTTGTCTGTTCCAACATTAACTCATTTTAAGTATTGCTCTTATCAGTAAAGCACAATAACAAAAGCTTCTCTTTGTGGAGTAATATCAGGAAGGAAATTATGTATGCAGATTCACCAGCAAAAATAACAGTCTCGGGCTGTAAATGTACACACTGATACTGCTGTTTTGTTGCTATTTTCAGCAGCCCCTGTACCCTCAGGGGTGAGAGTAACTTAACTGCTGTCGCTGCTGTTCATGCATCGGCCTTAAAGGTTCGATTAGGACTCACGCTCTTTGGCCCATCTGGAGGTGATTTCTGCAAATAGCAGTCTTTTCTCTGAATCAGTCTAATTCATCATCCAGAGTCGCACCTCGTGATGCTGTGGTGCTGTGGGTTTCTTCTCTCACTTTCCTTCACTAAGGATCTCAGTTCCTTCGGTTTTGCACTTTTGTTTACCTTCAAATCATGCCTAGGCCAAGAGATTGCATTCCTCGTATCTAAACGGTCCCCACAGTTTTGTCTGGCTAAGACACTTACTTCAGGCTCTAAACTCTTGTGTAGTCCTGCTGCTTACAGTTTTTGTATTTTGGTCTAGAGATCATGTACATCATGATGGGTTAAGTGAAGTATGTCTATCAGTTAACCACTTCTCAGGAGTACTATTAGGCTTAATTAATGTTTGTAGAAGACTACTGAGATTCTCAAGAGAAGCAGCTATAGAAGTGCAAAGGATTATAATTAATTTAAAACTATCTCATTTTTGAGTAAATGGCTAACAACCCTTAAGCTGAGATTCTCCAAGTAAAACTAATTTATTTGATTCTTAGACAAAAACATTCTGAAATCTGGGTTTTCATTTACCACTGCCACTTGTGATGCATTTTGATTTTTATTGTCCTTTGATGTCCTTTTTATATGCAGGTACATAACATAGCTTGCTTTAGTTCAGGAAACACTGTCCAACACATATAAATTAAGTTAAAATAAAACAAACCGCCAAAATAACTAAATTAATAAACTCAAAGACAATCCACATCGCCATTTGCCTTTAATATATAAAGTATTTTAACCATAAAACCTGTAATTAATATTATGGGATAATTTCCATATTTATTCCTAAGACATCTCATTTACATAAATACTCATTATCTGGAAATAAAACTGGATCATTAAAATTCAGAAAACCGCCAAGTCAGATTGAGATCAGTCAAGATGTACCAAAGAGATTCGCTAGACTCCTTGTTTGAAACTGTTCTGAGAGAAAAATCTCTGCTCCCGAACAAGCTTGAACAGGACACCGCTTTGGAAATGCAAGCAGTGCTTCATCCACATGACATCACCGAACAGAACAGTTATTTTGTACGGTGAGAGAACATTGGGTCACTCTTCTCACCAACTGTCATGGAGGGTTTCCAAGAAAACACATCTGACACATCTGCACTGAAAATCTGACCCACATTATAGCTGATGTTCTCATAACACAGCTTCTCTGCTTTTGTGAAACTCTGCAGCATTTCAAAACGCTTTTCAAAATACTTCTTTCTTCCAAAATACTTTCAGTATTTACAGTCCTTTCAATGCTTTCAAAATTTTGCATCTAGTCGGAAAAGACATTACGCAGAAAAGAAAAAGAAGATAAAAAAGTCACTTCAATGTTTCTATTTGCACGCTAGATTCATCACTCCCCAACTATTAGCTAGAGAGCCACAGGTATTTAAAAATATGTCCTGGTTGACTAAAAGAATGCATCTCAGGGCCTGCTGTCAGTGCTTCTGTCACTTAGGATCCAGAGCGTTCATTATTATAATTTTTTCTAGGTAGAAACGAAACAGCCAATTTTTTAAAGGCTACAGCTACAGAACATGTTAAAAAAAATACTGCAACTGCCATGGTAAGTCAGACCTGTGTCTGTCCTTCTTCAGTGTAAGATACTTCTCTGAAGTGTAAGTGGAAGCCCACCAGAGTAAGGCAATACACCACAATCTCCCCTGTTTGGATGATTTTCTTACTAATTCCTAGAGAATGGATTTCATCTCAATATAGATATTTTTAGTATCTGTTATTTTATCTTTGGTACTTTTAAAATCTGTATCACTGCCCAACTCCTAATTATCTGAAACTCTTTTCTTCTGTAACTGCTTTGGAATGTTCCCCTACGTTATTACAACTGCTGGCCTTATTATATTGGCCCCTAATTACACTCATCTATCAGTTCGGTTAGGTGAGAGTTCACTTGTTTCAAATGTGAGCAACTGCTGAGAAACAGAGGCAAAACAAAGGAACATTAAATCTCACCGGTGAGTCACCGTGAATATAGGTCAGACCAAGCTTCTGCCCTTTCCTGAGCTCTGAGGATTTGCTCCAGCTTACCCGAAGGAGCCCCTAACCTCAACAGACCCCTCGTGCAGTCGGAACTCAAACTTATGTTTGTATTCCTTTGCCAAAGCGGCACTGCTGACTTCAGCGTGGAAGTTCAGAGGAGATGAATGCTTCCTTAGCAACTGGCCCACAACCTGGAGCTGACAAAGGAGATGAGAGTGAATGCAAACTGAAGCACCTTGAGAGTCAAATACAAAACTTATTTGTTTAACCCAAGCTGCCCAAATCATAGTATGGATCTGGTCCTTCTTATCTGCTTAAGTCTCAAAATCACTGCACTAGCAGCAGAAGAGGGAGAGTTACATATCTGATCTGATGCGTACCTGGGGGCCCTCTGCTGCAACAGCACGGAGCTCTGTATAACGAGGTAGGCAGACAGAACTGCGGATTAATTAAACTGCTTGATCACCTCCTTGACAAAGTATCACCAAATGTTGATGCAGTGGAAGTAATTCATGTAACCAAGTTTGAATTTGACTCATAATGACAGTACAAAACTATCTTAATATACGGCAAATTTTTTAAATCACAGACTGACTCATAATACAAAAAGGAATACTTCCAGTATAAATAATGAGATTGGAGGAAATGTCCTTGGCAAGCCAATTTGTTCCATGCTGCTGATGGTTCCTGTTAGTGACAAGGATTTTTTTCAAGAAGGAAACAATGGAAAACAGATGCAAAAGCGTTTACCAGAAGGCCAGGGAATGGCAGATTTTCCAAAATGTCAAGTGTGCAGAATAGAGTCAATTTAAAAGAGAATTAATTATTTAAACTGAATTAATTTGACTACAATGAGGCCCTATTAAGCCATCTCATCCATCCTGCTTCCTATTGTGCTACCCCTTACAGTCTACGTCTAAATACTGGCCTCTGTTTTCAAATATTTCAACTGAAAAATCCCTCACCCAGTCATAGTACCAATACGTTGCTCTTTTAATATCTTCACTGCATCCCTTCCAGGAACTCACCCAATGAATTGTCCTCATCTCCTCCACACTCCCACCCTCAGCCCTCAACTCGTATGAGTTTAATCCCTGGGTCCCCTTTAGTCCCCTTTTCCTCTTTCAGATTCCTACTTCTTGCAGTATTTTCCCAGATGCTTTGGGCAATTTCCATCACTGCATTCAGTTCAGAATCCATCTTTTGCCTGCGAACCTGTCCTTTTCATAAAGTCCCTCATACCTTTACCTTCAAAAACTTCTTTACCTTCAAAAACTTCTTTTGCTTCATGTGTTGCCTTGTCACCCAGGAAGGCGACTGGATTTTAGGACTGCAGCTTTCATATGGAAGCTCATTTTCTCAAAAAACTAACCATACCTACTTCCCCTGGAACCAATCGTCCCAAAGCGCTTCATTTCCTTCGAGGACATGGGCTGTAATGTTGTAATACAACAGATTACCACTCGTAGAAGGAAGACTCAAGGAACCACTGGACCCACTATTTGCATTTTCCAGGCCAACGCAGATTTGCAATGCCATCAACATTTTGAAAATGGCAATAACCTAGTTATTTACTAGGTTACCTAGTGCTTTTTTTCCTTATATATATATACGTTATATGAAATGTGGCAAACACCAGCAGAGCCACTGTTGCTCTGAAACCTTTTGTTTCCCATGGGAATGTCTATAACCATGTCTACCAGTGACAGCCCAAAGCTGCCACTTTCGGTTTCCAGTTTCAACACGGGCAGAGGAACCATTCCAAAACCATCTTTTGCTGTTACTGTGAAAAACTTAAAGCAAAATATCTGTGCTAGGATTTATGTAAAGAAAATTTCTTTGTTTCTTCTGTTTCATGGAGGCAAAAGAACTCCTGTCTATTAAGCAATAAAGCCAGTCGCTCTGGGTCTTGCCTGTATGGGGAATGCATATCAACTTAAATGCAACAGTGTAAAAATCAGTCTCATTAAGCTAGCTCAAAGCCCTGCAACAGAATACTGTTTTAACGCTTGCATATAGTCATTCACATTAAAGTTATAATTTACAGGAGCTCCTAATGAATATAAACAGGAATTAAAACAGCTGAGGTGCACCTGGATTACTCAACAAAAAATGTTTAGTGTAACCGATTTTTAAATTGACAGTTAAGAACTCTCTTCTGTAGCATATTCAAGGCCTTGGAGGAACACAGTCAGCTGAGAGATACCACTCCTGATTTCATGCTGTTCTAGAAACTACGGATAAAACGTGAGCACACTGAAGCCAAACTCACATCTCCACTCTGCCCATTAAACAAAGGGATGTGAACTGAAGTTGGTGAAGAATTTCACCACAGAAATGCAACCCAGCAGATGCTAATTCGCTTTTTTGTTTTTAATGAAGCTGGCAACTAACACGAAGTGCGGTGTGTAACTATCGGTGTCACATAAATGCGTTGCATGGACTCCTCTCTGACAACATTCCCAATCGAAAGGGCACGTCAAACTGGAAAGGATCCTATGGAAGGTCCAGTGAGGAACAATTCATTAATGATACTTAAATGAATCTTTATAAAGCTGCAGTAATGTAGTATTTCTTAAATTATTTTGTACTCTGTCGTTTTCTTGTCATGCGAGGGGAATGACTAATGGGCATATGGAAAAATTTGAGCGAATTCTTAGAAACCATAATATTTCTCTTGATCATTCATAACCAAATACGTACAGAACTACTCACCGTATCGCTATTGCGCAGCTTGTGTTAGATCTCCATAGTTACACTTCGCATAACGAGTACAAAAACGAAGTGTCTTTGCAGGGCTGATAAGCCAACAGGAAGCAAGCGAACATCTGCTACAGCTTTAGATGGTTTTGCCTTCAGCAACCGCTGAAAAACTTCAGGCTCTGCATTCCACGTACTGCTCGCTTGGCCTTTGACACTAGCAGCTGTTGAACAGGAGATGTAAAATGTTATACCTACAGAAAAGGAGGTGCATTATTTTCAAGAGGAGTGTTGGGATATTTAATGGGTTTTTTTTCTTTCCATTTTCTGATCACTAGAAACACTGGATAGCAGGCACTGCAGATGGAGTTATCGCCTGAAGGTCAACCACTTCCTATTTTACAATTATTTTTTCTAATGTTGTTTTCTAATGTTTTCCTTTCCAAAATGGCTTTGTTTTGTTTTGTTTTAAACACCAAAAACAATTGCACCATACACTGAATAGTAATTACAATCATGACAATCGTTGTAAGGAAACCATGTGCTTCCCTGAATCAGGGCTGGGGCTTCCAGTCCAGGCAATCTGTCTTCTTGTAGCATAACAGCATTTTGGTAGCATGGACAGCCAAGAAACAGCGTTACACAGAATAAATATAAAACAATTCAGAGCAAACTATTTCTTTGTTTAAAGAAAGAGCTGTTGAACATGATGTTTTAAAAATAAGCTCAGCCATACAGTGCAGATTCTCTACTTGTGTATGTGGAAAAAAATCTGTGCTCCGGATAGTTCAGCAGTTCTCCACCTACATCGTATTTTTACTTGCATGGAAAGCTACTAACAGACAACACCAGAATTTCTTATTTCTTAGAGTATTGAGGCCCACGTACTGTAAAGGCATTTTTATGTACTTACTCGGAGACTGTAAGTTTGCTTAGGAAATTACAACAGTTGTGATGAAATCGGATTTAGCCGTATATGGTAGATCCTTTGGGTCTGACACAATGAAATGAAAATGGGTTTCAGAGTAACAACGAGAGAGATGAAGACACTACTCCAGAGTTATGTAAGTGTAACTGAGAAGAGAATTTTTGCCCAGAAATTCTGTGTTCTGTGCTTTGGAGTCATATGCAGGTTTTTTATATGTTCTATTCTTAAACTGCAGATGGATGCTGTTTTGCCAGAAAATAAATGAAATACAAAGATGACTTCAAACGTTTGCAGGAGCCATGCTGACACTCAAAATAAAGAAACATCAAGTAACTTTCCAAGTGAGATCATAAAAGCAGAGACATGGTGATCAAAGCAAGAAAATGCATCCCTAATACAAGATGCTTTCTCTTTCCAGGACCAGGAGCTTACCCGGCACAGATAGGCTACAAATACAGTATACGAGGTGGATACTTAGCCAGTATTTAGTTAGTTAAATATGGGAATACCCACAAAGACAGTAGATTTTAACCCTTGAGACTGGCAAATGACTGACTCAGGTTATTATTGTTTAAAAAAAAAAAATAATAGCAGCAGTAGTAGTAGTAGTAGTGATGGCAGTAACGTATTGATTTTGGTAGAGCCCTGCCATAATCCTGAAACACTCTCCACAAACACAGAACTGCAGATTGCATTTGCTCTGAACAGTGTACTCTCAAAACAGGTAAGAAAAAAAAACACAAGATGTAAAATACTGAATGAATTTGCACTAGCGACAAGTATCTTAATAATTCTGTTATTTTAGAGGGGTTTGGTTGTATTAAGCCAAAATGAGTAGCTGGGCAGGAAAATAGTCTATATGAAGCAGGAATGGCTCTACTGTTTGCACAATCATAATGCTGTTATCTTCTGGATTTCACAGGGAACTGAATTTTTTAAACTGTATTCGTATTCGAATAACTAAATATCTGTCTTGAACTGTGTGTACATTTCATCTAGCCAGCTTGGAAACAGGCCAAAACTTGAAGCAATTTTTAGGAGAACTGCAGAATCAATACATCAATTCCCATTAATTTGGTGTCAGAGGAAACAAATGTGTACCTGTCTGAAGCATGTGTGTTCCCTGGAGAGGCTTACTAAAATAGGCATCTTCTGTCTGCCTTCCTTCCCTGCACCCTCCACACATCAGAATGCAGGGTCAGAATGCGGGAAACCTGGTCTGGCTCCAAAATCGAATTAAGCCAGTTTTAGTAACCCAGTATCCTGGCCAAGTTGTACACAAACTCTTGGCCAAATCCAAGCCAACCCAAACATTACCCCAGCCATGGCACCGAATTCCTTGTTGCTCCCCTGGTGCTCCAGTCCTTCCAAAACACGTCTCCACTCCAGGGCTGAGGACATCTAGGCAAGCTGAGATTGACCTCCTTTCAGTCTATCAAAGCCATAAGCTGTAATTCTGCACAGCGATGAGACAATATTAATGACTAATCATGATCAAGTGTGCATTTTAAACCATCCAGAGCTCTTGATCAAGCCGAGCTCCACAAAATGAGCTGTTCTCCAAACATCTTGCGTATCTTGCTCACTGCACAGCTGTCTGCTGAGAAAAATCTTGCCCCAGAAGGTTTGTTCAAGCACATGAAACACATTTTTAGCATCCCAAAGGTGTGTGTACTCACAGAGCTGAGAGTGCAACCTGTCTGACAGCAGCTTTCCAGAGAAAGGAGCAGGAAAGAGGCAATGGGAGATGAGATTAGCCCCCACGGAAGGAGGCTCCTGCTTGGAATATCAACACATCTTTTCAGTCTCTCTCATTGTGACTGTTTGTGCTTTTATCAAATTTTCAGTTTGCTTCTTCAGCTACGCGACCAGATGGCTCCCATGCATAATGCACTGAATCATGGCAAGGCTTGAGGTGTTTGTTATGTATAACAGCAAACACATGCACTGGACCAGGTTAAACTCTTTCACAGTTAGCATATGGAACATACTGCATATGGATGGTACTACAGCAGGTATCTATATATATGTACAGTCGGAAGACTGGAGTATCTTTTCTTCTTGCAGGTTGTCAGGAAAATGACTGTCATACCTTCAACACAAATAGCAAGAAATAGAGGCAGTGCGATAACACATGGCACAGGACAGATGCTAGGCAATTCCCGGGAGGCGCAGTGCCTGATGGCAAGGAATCCTGGTGGGCCAAGGACAGGAGGCTCTTGTTCCCCCTCTGATTTCCCCTTGTAGCTTGTGATTAAACTGGTGCTGACACCTTGCCCGGTGCCTATTTGCACAGCCAATAGCCGTGGGCAACTACTGAAAAAAGAGATAACCGCATTGTTTGAGGGCATCTTCGCCTCCGGCATTTTTAAAGTAGAAAACAAACCTGATTGTCTCCTGACTTGCCTCATGCAGATCTGGGGTAAATTCAAGATGCGCCACCCCTGTGAAACTTGAGGGAATAGGAGGGGTGTTTGCAAATGCAGCAGTCACTGCTCGGCGGAGGGTAAGGCTGTCGGGTTTATACAGAATGTACTTTGTGCCTCAGTGACAAGGCTGTAAAAATCACCCTGTAGTTGTCCCTCACTGATATACTGCAAATACTCATTTCTGAGCACTGAAAGAATTGGGATAATGAAAGATGGTTTTTATATACCTAGGCGATGACTGTTTCAGAGCAGTCCAGACTGCTGTGCTGGGACTCAGTGTGAGTAACAGATCCCCAGGCAGTTGAGGGATGTCCCACATAGCACAAGTCGCTTCTGAGTGTGTGTGCTCTGGGTCGTGCCGTGAAGGAGCAGCCAAGTAGCTGGCCACTTTCCCATGACCACACTCCACCCCGAGTATATTCAGGGATGAGAAAATTATCCTTTGGCTGTTTTTCAGCCTGCTTTCCTTAGTATGTACTTGACACGCCCTCGGTGTCCGGAGTGACGGGACACCTCTTGAGCAGGTGCCGTGCTGGCCTTTGCAGACAGGCGCGAGCGCTGGCAGGCAGCGGGATGCCCGTCAGGGGCTGCAACGGTGACCATGAACATCAGAATGGCAGCCTGCGCCGAGCGGCTCTGAAGAAGGTTAACACGTGTTGCCACCACCTTTGAGGTCAGCATTGGGCTCACTCTAGCAGTCCTAGAAATAGATGCCCAAGACTGACTGGGAAGAGGATTTGGCTCTGATGGATCTTGTTTAGCATTCCCAAGAGAGGAAGGCGGATTTTTTTCCTTTTTCTCTTCTAGCCTCTAACCTTGAGTCGGTCTCTGTGGGAAACATTAGTGCATTTGCCAAAAGAGCCGCCACTGTGAGCCAGATGTCCTGCTGGGTCGCACAAACCATACGTACATGTTTCCTGCAAACCATACGTACATGTTACCCGCAAACCTGCATGTACCATACATACATGTTACCTGTCGCACAAACCATACGTACATGTTACCTGCAAACCCAGACCTAATTCCACTAAAGACTCAAGCTAATTCCTCACTGGCAAAGCTAGAGAAAAACCCAAACAAACCTTGAGCCTAATTGCTTGAAAACAGTAGGACACCTAGTGGATTTATAGGGAATATCTTTGGGATTATGAGCAACATTTTGTCATTTTCTTGGCAAAACCGACTATGAACATATTTATAGAGGAATCACTGAAATATCAGGGTTTCTATTTAATAAATTAATCTTTTTATAGCTCTTACAGCCTCCAGTTTGCCTGAAGTTATTGCACCCTATAAAAAGCCAATGAGTATTGTTTGAATGACTTGGAAAAAAAAATAATTATGGGGAACTGGATGGTTCCCAAGGTCTGGGAATGGGAGGAAGGGTATTCTGCCAGATCAAAGCCATCCCAGTTGTTCCATGTGACAGCTCTCTAATGAACTTAATGAGCAAAGTTTTATAGTCTGAGCCTGGCTCCCTGGATAATTGTACAGCTTCACAACACGCATCGCCATGCTGAGCACAGCCAGCCAGCTCCTAGGGTTGTTGCAGCAGTGAATGAATTGGCCACAGAAATCAAACTGCCTTCTTCATTCCCCAGGGCTGCTCTTCTGAATCCAAATTAGAAGATGATGGGACATGCGATAATGCTTGCCCTGCTGTCGTTGACATTGTATTTGTCTGGTAGCGACACCAACATCAAGCAGATTTTGACCCTAGATAGGAAATAAAACCCTGTGGCAGGGTGTAGTAAGAGGAAGAAGATTTTGAGCCATGTCTCAGAAATTATATCTTGGCCAGCAATTATCTTGGAGCTGCCAGTATTATCTTGCTAATATGTCTCTGGAGGCAGCAGACACAGACAAGGAGATGTGTGTTGAGTCCAAAATGGATGCAGGAAACTGATGACTTCATTTTGACAGTCATCACAAGAAACACCAAGTCATCAAGTCTGTTGCATTCTATTCCTGTTCCCAAAGCATACAAAAACGTTCCTTTCTTTCTGCTTACCATAATATTGTCCTGGAAAAAAACCAGTCTCCAAAAGATGGTTAATTTTTCTAGAGCTGCTCCCTTCCCACTCTTCCTTCAGTGCTGCCGAGACCCCTAGAGAACAGCAAAACTGGGATGAGGTTTGATTTTGGATAGGACCCTGTTCAGATCCAGGTCCATTTTATGCCAGGGTTAGGAAAGAAAACGCTGATCTATAGAAAAGAATTCTAATTGGGTCCATTTCTTCTTATGTATTCTTTTCTTCTTAGAGCCGTAGAACTAGAAAAAGAATATAGTGGATGCTGGAATTCCAGTGAGTTATCAACAGAAAAATTCCTGTAGACTCCAGGCATTTTCATTACTCCTACCTCTGCCATGAAATTATCTGAAAAATAGAACTCCTTCTACATCGTAGACCCTTTAATTTCATCCAGGTTTTTAAAAAGAGATGGTTTTATTTATTTCAGTGGATGGATTTTATACTTGAAGGCTTTTTTCTGACTGAGACGTCAAGCTGGGGGTAGTGAGTGCTAAGAGTATGCTTTTCTCTAATTTAGCAGCTGGATTGGAAAGCTTGAATTATCTCTGCATAATTGCAATGATTCATGGATTGTTAGAAAATTGCAAAGTATTGATTGGATTTCCCCCTTAGGAAATATTTCTCCTCTGATAAAACAGAGTAGGTTCTGTGGCTTTGCTTTTGTCCTTCCTGCCTTCTGCCTCGGGGAAGCCAGCGGCTCCTTTTATCTGGGAAGTGGGAATTTGGGTCAACAGCCATCCAAGGACGGTTTTGAATTATTGCAATTTCTAATTCCAAATCTTTCCCTGTGCTTTGCAAAGTGATGGGCTTTGCAAAGCGTGAACGGGGATTTCAGAGCTGGAAAAGTTGGGACCAGCAGCAAATACTGGCCATCCCTGTTTCACATTCTTCTGTTTCCATGTCATTTCCGTGTGTTCTGCTAAGAGCCCTTGACCTTGTTGTGGGAACGCTACAGCCATCAAAGTTGGTGACAAATTTTCGGCTTTATTAGGCCAGGATTTGTCTAGGGGTCTCAGGAGTCGGTGCCAGGAGGGAAGTGGGAGAATGAAGTGAGAATCAGGCATGGGGAGCGCCTGGTGCACAGCGCCTGGGGCTGAGCAGCTCGGAGCTGATAGCTCTGACACACATCTGCACATTCATGGTGCTGCCGAGGCAAAAGCTGGGGCCTTTTTGGCAGCTGCTGTATGAATTTGCAGAACAGAACCATAAATATGCAGTTATGAGTGTGACCTCTGCTTCTTTTCTTTGCTAAATTGAACATCCAAGGGCCAGCTGAGTATCATTCCTTGCCTCTGCTCCAGCTGCTTGGAACATGCTGCCTCCGCAAACGGTTGTGCCTAAGTACAAACTGAAGAATTATGAGAGAGCGCTAATTCAAGGTTTGCAATGAATTTAGTGTTCCTGCAAGGATGACACTAATGGCGATTAATGCAGCAGAAATGCCGGTGCTGAAGGACTGTTCCTACATTAAAAGCTGTCAGTCCCAGAGCACACAGTCCTCTGTTATTTCAGGCCTGACCTCTGCTTTTTGGCCATGTTTCACACGCATGGGAGGTGTCCCAGGCCATCCTGTCACTACAGCAGCGTGATCCGGGAGGGGACACGAAGAAAGAGCAGAGCAGCCAAAAACAGTCTTTGCTGACAGCAACATTTCCTGAGGTTTTGTATATTCTCATCTGGGCCTTGCCTGAACAGGAGCAAAATTAACCCAGGACTGAACAGAATATAAGACTTTAATTTCTGGAACTCCTTGCTAATCCAGTGCTGTCCTCAAGCCCTGCCTCCAGCTGACTCCTGTTTAGATGCAAAGTTCTTTCTGCTGTTTCAGTTTTGCCTCTCTACACCATGAAGATTAGAAACAATCAAATGCATTTAAACGGGCTTGGCTAGAAATAACCCCTGCTGCTGCTTAAATACATGGTAATCTGCAGATATTTTCACGTTACAATGCATGATTGGCAAAAATTCCTCTGCTTCGTAATTTCTTAAGTTCAACAAATGATAGCAGTACAGCAATGTAGAGACTGCGATTTTTAGCTCAGCCAGCAAAGGCATTGTCCTCACTTTGTGCCCTAAATTCTTGCATAGGATGAGCCAGTTCCAGATGAAGAACATCTGCAATGTGGTGCAAGAGGAAGTAACTCCTATGCACATGAAAAATGTAAATAAAGTGTGTTTCCAGGCTCACAAACAAAATCCAAAACACAAAAAGGAGAAGAGCTCTTACAGGAGGATGACTAAAAATACTTCATCTGTGTTATTTTTATTTTTTTTAGAACGAATAGCATTTCTGGAGGATGAAACCAGGCCTGAGAAACATCAAGTGAAAATTAATAGCTTTTCAACACCAAAGTTGAATGGAGAACTGTAAATAGGATGTGAGATGGAAACTTTAACTACAGAGTTATAAACATACCCCAGCCTCTATGTATACAAGCATCCACTATCAATTTTAATGCGCTACCCAATGCAGTGGGATAACTTCTGGGAAGAGCAGCAGGAGTGGGACAAGCATTTTCAGACTCAAGAGCTTGGGCGTTCCGGGTTCATCTAGAGATAAAAAAGATTAATCCAAAGACAACGCAGACTCCTACAGACCTTGCCATTACACTACTGCAGTGCTTTCTGCTCCTGCAAGGTCTGGCCTCGCAATGCCCTGACAGAACCAGCACATGCAATTATTCCCATGGGACACGTGGAAAGGGGTCCTGGGGGTGCGACACCCCAAACGCTCGGTGGGGTTTGCGCACCTGCGAGAAGCTGGAGGTGCACGATCTGCCAGGGCACGCCAGAGGCTGACGGCAGGACGTGGTGTGAGCCCGGACCCCGATGCTCCGACCTCAGCCGTGTGCTCCCGCAGAGCCTCTGCCAGCAGCGCTGTACTCCTGTGGTGTGACGCCGCATGGTCACACGTGTCTCTGTTATTAGTGGTTTGTTTTCTCTGCTCAGAAGCTCTGAGGCAGCGTGAACTATTTATTTTTAAATGCAGAGGATCACGTTATGGTTTGTTATCGTTCCAGCAGACAGTAACTGATGCACAGTGTTGCTGCTGATGCCCAGGGGTTACTTTCCATGCACAGAAATGATAACACAGCTGCTGATTGCAGAGATGGCGCACTTGCTGCTGCTGCTAATGGCAAGCTGGTGGAAAAAAGAGCAGTTTTAAGGGCTTTGGTTTAATCATTTGGACACAAGCGCTATTTTTATCCTCTTCTATTTAGGTCTCAAGCCTGCACCAAGGGAAGACAATGACAAAGCCTGTGTCTCCCGTGGCACAGGTGCAGGCAAGGGGGACTGGCTTTTGGGAAGGGAAAAGTGGGGCAGGCAGCGGTGCGGTGGCAGGGAAGGGGCCAGCGGCCTCTTTGCACCTCCTGAGCTGAATGAGCTTGTTGGCACCCCTGACGCCTCCATCGCGAGCTCAGTTGGCTTCGCATGCCGCTCTTGGCCCCGTTCACAGGATGGATTTGTGAGACCTGGGGGGTTTCCTGCCAACCTGCCCCGAACTCCACAGCGGTCATGGGCAGCTCTGGGGGGAAGCCATCACCTGCCCACGTACAACTACAACTACCTGAAAGGGGCTGTAGTGAGGTGGGGTTGGCGTCTTCTCCCAAGTCACTGGTGACAGAATGAGAGGAAACAGCCTCAAGCTGCATCGGGGGAGGTTTCGATTGGGTACTAGGAACAATTTCTGTAATGAAAGAGTGGCCAGACCTTGGCACAGGCTGCCCAGAGAGGTGGGGGAGTCACCATCCCTGGGGGTGTTCAAAAAACAGGTAGACATGGCACTTCAGGACATGGTTTAGGAGGTCATGGGGGGTGTTGGGTTGGGGGTTGGACTGGATGATCCTAGACGTCTTTTCCAACCTTAATGATTCCATGATTCTATGTAGGTGGCAGGAGGACACCCACGCCGTGGCC
The DNA here is from genome assembly GCF_949628215.1 of Phalacrocorax aristotelis. NCBI lineage: Eukaryota > Metazoa > Chordata > Aves > Suliformes > Phalacrocoracidae > Phalacrocorax > Phalacrocorax aristotelis. Next base: position 52,620,617 of record NC_134282.1, read on the forward strand.
ACGGATAGGGCTGGTGGGCCCCAGCGAGCGAAGAGGTGAGGTGTTGCTGGTGCCCCTCCGTGCGTAAGGGAGCCCTGGGGGGAGTGAGGAGCATGTCCGGCCATAGTTTGGGCAAAGAAGGTCGGGGGTGGGTAAAAAAGAGGAGGAAAAATGGTGCTAGGTTCCACCGAGATTTGAACTCGGATCGCTGGATTCAGAGTCCAGAGTGCTAACCATTACACCATGGAACCACCCTGCCTATAGCCTCTCCCGGCGGCCTCTAGTCCCTTCCCTGACGCAGCCCGCGGCCGCAGCCGCGACCGCCGGGCGGGCGACGCGGGATGCCCGTGGGGTGCCCGCGGGGTGAGTCCGCGGGGTGTCCGCGGGAACACGCGGTGCCAGGGGCGCTAAGGCCGGGGCGGGCGGCTCACGCCCCGGAAGCAGCTCCGCGCCGCCGCCGCGCTCCCCCGGAAGCACCTGCCCGTGGGCGGGCGGGGCGCGGAGGGCGGAAGCGCTGCGGTGGCTGCAGGGAGGGTCCGGCTCCTCCCGCTCCCACAGCTCGGCCTCGGCGCTACCCACCATGGGCACCCGCGACGACGAGTACGATTATCTCTTCAAAGGTAACGGCGGCAGCGCCGCCGCCCCGTCCTCTCGGCGGCCGGGGTGTGGGGATGTGTGTGTGTCACCTTCCTGAGGGGGCCCGGGCCTCGGCGGGGGGCGGGGAGCGGCCTCCTCACGGCGCGACCCGCCGCGGGGGTTGGGGGGGGGGGCCCTCCCGGTGCTCAGGTGTTCCTGGGGCTCGATCGCCGGGGCTCTGCTGGGCGGCATCGCTCATTGCTCATCGCCCCCGGAGGGCTGCGGGCGCCGCTCGCCCCCCTCGCCCCGAAATGGTCGCGTTTGGGCCGGTTTCCCAGCGTTGATCTGCCTCTTGTCCCAGGCTTCTGCTCCCTGCAGGGGCTGAGGCGGCGGCCAACCTGCCGGGATGGCGAGCAAAGATCGTCAGCGAGGATGCCCGAGGCTGATAAGGGCTACTTCCTTTTCCAGCTATCAAATAGCGCTGTAAATAAATGGGTTACATGGTCAGCGTTGGTAGATGATGCGGCTAATTTAATAAAGTAGCATTATTTGCTGCCTTCTGTGTTCTCAGCCCTTCACGAGGGGGTGCCTGCTGTTTCACACCCAGCGGGCCCCGTCCTCTCCTGCACCTCCGCAGCACCCAGCAGAGAAGGGCAGGAATGCCTTATTGTCCAGCACCCACGCCCCTCCAGTCAGCCCTGCAGCAGCGAGTGGGTTAAAATGTTGCAGGTTGCACTGAAGTACTCAGTTTTCGCTCCCTGCCGAGTAAAATACCAGCCTGCTGTAAAGGTTCATAAAGCGTGCTGTGAAACATGTACAGAAATGCTGATGTTTTGAGGTTGACTATCCAATGTTTTAAATCCTACTGTAAAAGCAAGCAGGGTATTGTTAAAAATAGCTGTTGATGGTATTGTAAATTTGGATTTAGGATTTAGGGTGTTGCTTGTTACGTTGTGATGGTGCGAGATCCAGTGCTTGTCATCATGAAACTTGGGTAAGGTGTTTTTATTCTGTCCCCTTAAGCTCCTGTAATAACTTTGAGGAATTAACATTCTTTTTTGGTGCCTGCTTTATCCAATTGCCATGTGGAAAGTGGCCTTAACTCTACCTATAAATTAGTCATCTGTACCTCTATTAAAATCAAATTAGGAAGTACCAAGAAGGGCCTCCCTTGTCAGCCTGCAGCATTGGCAAGGGCCTTGCTGACCACTAGTTTTATCGCGTCAACCAATCTTATCTTAGGTACCTAAGTGTGCGAGCTGTCAAAAGCATTGTGTTACTTTTACTTGTTCGTACAATTCTGTCAGCGTGCTTATAGTTAATGTTTTAGCTGTGAAAGGAACACCAGTGATGCAGAGTTTGTCGGGAAAGGTCCTATCTTTTATTAGACCTGCTTCCTTATATAACTGGGAAATAATTAAGCTGGGATCCAGTTATGTAGAAAAGTTGAAAGCTAGTTTAGTTGATTGCCCCTCCTAAAGCTTTATCTCTTTACACTATTTCATGGAAGCTGTTGGGAGTGCAGGGAATGCTATGAAAATGGTGCTGTGGAGATGAGCGATTCAGGTTTTGCAAAGCTAAAGCAGACTGCAGGAAGTTGGTGCAATGTCACGTAACTGGGATTAATGTGGCAGCTGAAATAACATAGCAAATGCAGAGAAACACTAATACAAACTGTGGAAACTTTTATAACTTCCCAGAGGTGACGATGATTCTAAACAAGCTGTCACCGCTCTGGAATGGTCTTGAAATTATTGCAAGTAGGTCTCTGAAATGAATGTCTCCTTACCAGGCACTGGTCAAAAAGGCAAGAGTTAGGTTAAAAACTCTTGGAAAAGGAAATGAGAACTCAGCGGGAACATTAAGCCGATGTTTGAATGAGAGACATGAGCATCTTGGGGCTTGAGGGGAAATGTAGGCAGGTGAAAACAAAAAGATATAAAGTCTCACAGAATGTGTACATGAGTTTCGAACTGGTGCATTGCCATAAATACTATAAATGGGTTTGAAAGTCTGCACAGATTTATAGAGGAAGAAAAATACCTGTTGGGGCATTTCAGTGTGATGGTTACAATGGCAAGTCTGAAGGTGCTGCTTGTTTGAAGACGCAAGGGCTTGCTAGGACAAAGCCTGTTTGTTCTGTTACACATGATGGTTCTCAGACATCAGTTCTTGATAGTCAGACTGGGTGTTGGTCCGTAAGGTCACTTAGTCTGGTAGGACAGTTCTTCTGGGTTTATGAACTTGAAGGGACAGGGTAGGCTGGTGGGACTGAGTTCAGAGTTTGACATGATTTAAAATAATTGGGTGCTATTCTCTAGTCTAGCTGTCTTTTATTATTCTTGAGCTAAACTGCCATGCATCTGTTTATGTGAGACCTCTTCCAGCAGCTGTATGTCACAATCTGGCTGAGCTTGCTGGTGGGTGTAAACTGAGCCCACCTGTGCTGCTGTACAATTAAATCACAGTACCTATTACAAAATACCCCTTTCCTGACTCTGTTGCAAACCTTCAACATGTGCTAAAGCCTAAGCCTAGCTTGTAAAAAGACAATTTCTGGTAAATTCTACTTGTCCAGCTACACATTTTTGTATTCTTCCATACTTTTTGGGTTTAGTTGAGAGCAGTGCCTGCTGTTCCCAGCACTGCACTTGAGGAAATGCAAGACCTATGAAGTTCAGTTTGTAGAAATCTTGCTCTAATTTTAATGGGAGGAAAATATAACAGTGATATAAGGATATTACTTTATCACTTAGTAAGTTAAGCCTGGCTTAAATGCAGGAACTTTTTTGATTGAAGTAATGTACTTGCAGTAGATGAGTAGTTATCAAAGCTACCCTCACTTGTAGAAGATTTCTTCTGTGTTCTCTATGGACAAAGCTTGAGAGCACCTGGAACTCTGGATTTGGGGTCAGACTTTTCATTTCTGAACGTGGACCTGACCTGGGGTGATGTTCAGCTTATTAGGAAAAACTCCAGTTTCAGCTGTCTGCTTCCTACTTTGCATCACGTTCATTTCTCCAACTTTTCCCTTTGACGTTGAGGAAATGCTCTGAAATTGAACAAGCTTGTTGGTTTGGGTTTTAGAAAACACTTTTTGTGTGTGTGTTTAGAGAAATTTGTGGGGGAAAGTGGTTGTGTGACACCCATTGATTTCTACAATGGCAGTGAGCCCTGTGCCTTCACTGCATTTGATGTGGGGTACTTTTGTGCTGTAATAGACCTACTGGCTGAGCCATTCTACTACAGAGGCGTTTGGAGGCCCAGCTCTGCGTTACATGTTGTACGTACAGGTAACGAACGACCCCCACCCCAAAGTGCCTTTGAGATGCCAGTTCTCTTTGTGGCAGGAAATGGGTGAATAAAACAGGGGGGCACAAGTGAGGAGGGAGATTGATGTGAGACGTGATCATGTTAGGTTTATCACCAGCTCCCTACAAGGTGTAGGATCAGGTCATCTTATTCATGTTTCCTTTAAACTCCAACTGAAGGGGGCAGGAAGAGCTGTTCATCAGCAGGTTCTTCTGGGGGTCATGAAGATGTGTCCAGGCAAGATCTTTATTTATGTGCCTCTTAGCAGCAGAGCTCAATGCACAGACAAGTGTTTTCAGACATTGTAATCCCTTAGTGCTGTTGTACATGCTTTAAATTGTGGAATATGCAACTTCTGTAATAACTTTTACCATAGACAATACAAACTAGTGGTGCTGGACTTTTCTGTTTTCAGCCTGATTAGGTTGTCAATACCATGTTTCATGATATACTTGAAATGTTCAGAAAATACTTTAATTAGGTTTAGAGGTTTAACAGAAATAAAAATTGGGTGAGTGAGCTGGAATGCTGGTGAAAAATTAATAATCCTTTCTTGACGTAGTTCTCTAAATTGCTTTTCATGCAACTTAGGAAATTGAATTCTTATTTTGGTCGTCTACCGGAATAAAACTGGAATCATAGAATGAGATTTATACAGTAGTGTGGACTTCGTACTCTTTTTTTTTGTTGTTGTTGTTTTTCTTTCTCCCCTTTCGACCAAATGTTTTTGTGCTGGTTTGGGCTGGGTTAATTTTCTTCACAGTAGCTAGTATGGGGCTGTGTTTTGGATTTGTGCTGAGAGTAATGTTGATAACCCAGGAATGTTTTAGTTCCTGCTGAGCAGGGCTTAAACAGAGCCAAGGCCTTTTCTGCTCCTCACCCCACCCCACCAGTGAGGGGCTGGGGGGGCACAAGGGGTTGGGGGGGGACACGTCTGGGACAGCTGATCCCAGCTGACCCCAGGGATGTCCCACACCATGTGGTGTCATGCTCAGTGTATAGGGCTGGGGGAGGGGGGAGACGTTCAGAGTGATGGCGTTTGCCTTCCCAAGTCACTGTTACGTGTGATGGGGCCCTGCTTCCCTGGGGATGGCTGAGCACCTGCCTGCCCGTGGGAAGCAGTGAATAGATTCCTTGGTTTGCTTTGCTTGCATGCACAGCTTCTGCTTTACCTCTTAAACTGTCTTTATCCCAACTCACAAGTTTTCTCACTTTTATCCTTCCAGTTCTCTCTCCCTTCCCACCAGGGCGGGAGTGAGCAAGCAGCTGTGTGGCTGGGGTTAAACTGTGACAGCTTGTCTTAAACCTTTGGGCTGGTTAATGCTATAGGTAATCAAATGCATTGATTTAAAGCACGTAGTTGCAAGTATTGAACTGGCACATCACTAAACCAGTGAGATTGACCAGCCTAGTAGCAGTCACCTGGGGCAGGTAGATCACTTTCATGACTTCCAGGATGTGCCAATACAAATCTCCCCTGAATGCAAAGCTTTCTAAGGTGCTGCTCCTGTAAGGGAAGTACTGGTCCAAAGAAGGTTATTGATGGAGGTTTTCAAGAGTAGGTCTTGTGGCTGAACTTGCTTAAATGTTTCCTCTAGGCGTTCCTCCTTGCAGTGCTGATGTAGTAAAGCTGTTCGCTGATGATGCAAGTTGGGTGGTACAGGAGAAAGTCGGAGCGCAGCGCTGGAAGGGCTGAGTGCTGATGGGGACTGCAGGCCTCCAAACAGAGTGGGATTCAGACTGTAAGGTTTGATGCCTGGGGACTCATTGGAATTTAGTGAAGTCAGAGCTTGCCAACTAAAAGCTAGATCGTTAGGTCTGATCACAGGCAGACTGAGCTGTCAAGGTGATAGGGTCAGGAAAATATATGGAAATATTAAAATCCCTCTATGCACCACAGAGAGATCTTGCCTAGAATGATGTGTGCTGTTCTCACGGAGTGGAAAAGAAATTGAAAAACTCACAGGGAAGATGTTTGGGGAAATGGACAGTCTGTTTATAGGGAAACATTAGAGAGGTTGGCTTATTTAGCTAGTAGAACAAAGCTGAGAGAAGATGCGGTCGCTTTCTGTAAATACCCCAGCGTAAACACCACTGGGAGAAGAAACTAATAAGCTAATGGACACTGCTGGCACACGAACCCCACCATCCGCTGACCGCTAATTTCTTCTGAAAATTAGAAGGCAATTTCTAACCATTAGGAGTGAGTTTCTGGAAGAGCCTAATAAAAGCGTGTGGTGCAGGAGCAATTAGCTTTAACATGGAACTAGATAACGTCATTTCCCTCCCAGAAACTCTTTGCCTGGGATAGTTAGAATGGGACTTGGCATCCAGGGTCATTCCTGCTGTATTTCTATGCTAATATACATGGGAACACTGTGTGGTATAAAATATCAAAACGAGGTGGTTTGATAAGGAAAGCAAAATTAAAATTAGTAATACGATCTGAGTGGCTGTTAAAGCTGTTTCAGTTTGTAGTTGTATTCAAAGAGTGATACTTGTTCAGACTGGCAGAAGTGCAGAAAGTGTGAGGAGTCTTAGGCACCTGCTGACATCGCAAGCTGTTCTTGTGTCCCTGTTCAAGAGGAGCTGTGATGGCCCAGTTAAATAGAGGAAATAGCTGACTTTAAGGAGGAAAGTCTAATATTTTCCCCTTTTAATTGAGACATATTAATCTGGTGCTGGAAACCATTCTGAACGTAAGCGGCATGGGATTCAGACAGGTAGGGAAAAAATCCTGGCAGGGGAATTGAAATGATCAGTCTATTGTTAAATGACTTAAAGTTGTCCTTTGAAATAGACACTGAACAACAAAAATACGTTTGAGGGGAATACTTAAAGGCATGCGATGCAACCTGTTAGGAAAAGGAATTGATGTGCGTAGATTGCTTTTCTTGCTCGGAGAAGTTTCTGGCCGCTGCCAAAGCCACTGCTGGCTGATAGCGGGGCTGAGGTGTGCAAAGGGAGTTGACAAGTTTTGCCTCCAGGAACTTGTTGGTAACATGTCCCAGTGAATACAAATATGATGTCATCTAAAACTGTGGCCTAAACCTGCCAAAATAGTTTCAAAGAGCTTATTTGCCTATGAAAGAGGAAAGCTGTGGCAGTTGGCCAGGAGGTGATGATACAATTAGGTGCCCTGTCCCCTGCACTAAGTTTATTAGGGTTTAGCATCTCCTGTGCCAGCAAAGCTGTTCGGCCATGTCAGGGCAGCCGACACTGAACAGTGCTGACCTGTCACGTTGGAAAGCAGGATCCTATTTGCATTCAGCCTACGTGCTTGCCACCTACCTGCGCTTGTGATCTTCATAAACAGAAGTGGTTAACAGAGCCACTCTGTGCTTTATGCAACTTCTGTAGCTTGGCCGCCTGCGTGCTGAGTCAGCCAGTGGAGGAAGCTGGAAAGATGTTTGTTTTGATGAAGTATTCTCCATGAGGCCATGTTTGAAGCTAGCATTTTCTGCAATTTTCATTTTATGGAGGGCGTTTCAAAGGTGCTGCTCTGCCCTTTTAGTCAGAGAAAATCCCATTTATCAGGATTGTTTTGCGTTATTTAAACAGAAGATGATGTTCAGAGGGTTGCTGTGTGGTGCAGCAGCAGATGGGAGTATTTGCGCTGCTAGACTGAGACTTAGAGCGGGGTTTCTCATGTGACTGAAGTGTGTTTGGTGGACTCATTCCTCTGTTGTACCACACAGAATCTTTAACGCTGTTCTGCAGTGCCTTAACTGTTAAATGCTGTATGTTACCGAGCAAATATTTGTTTTTTTCAAAACAAGCATAGCCCCAACTTTTTTTCTTTTGTCACCTGAGTACACACTCTTTTGCTTTGACCGGCCTTGATTCACTGCTGAACTTTAAGATTAGCCATTCTTCTCAAGGATCGTCCTCTTTCTCCTCCATTTCCTTCTGTTACCAGTTCAGTACCTTATCTTCATTAAGGGCAAAAGATCATCCCGAGAGGCTCCTGTTGGTGTGACTCAGGGCTGTGAATGTGTTTCATCCAGTGGCCTACATCTTGGTAGTGAGCTTTAAGTTACACTTAAACTTGCACCTTTCAACTCAGCATTACAGCACATTGCAGCAAATCCTCGTAATTTGTTTCTTCCTGTAGCAACTGGACTTTAAACCTTCTGTCAATCTTTTGTCAGGTATAGCTGAATCCTTCCAATTAGTGTGCTTGGCACTGGTGCTGTGATGAGTCAAGCTGGGCTGGGGAAGGAGGAGCGGATGGTGGCTCTAATTCTGAGGCCCAGCGATACCTTGGCAGCATTTTAGTTTCAGGCTCTGGCCTAAAGTGGCCGGGAGTCGCAGCAGCAGTGAGGGACCACGGAAGGGCAGAGTGCTATGGCTCAGGTAACATTTTTAAACTGTCCGTCAGCATGATGGTTGTCTTGTGGGTTTTTTAGGTTTGGTTTTTCTTTCTTCCATTCACAAATTTTTCTGCTGCAGTGGGGAGCCTCTCTTCTGCAAAGGTACGAAGACTATACAATGGGGGCAGGGTCTGCTGCCTGCCCTGCGCTTCGGCCTTCTTCAGCAAAACAGGTTTCAGTTGCATGGTGTGGCGTTTTTGTTTTGTTTTTTAGTTCTAGTGTCATTACATGGATGTGAAATCCAAACTGTCCCCAACTTTTGCAGTGACAGCCGTGTATATTCTTCCTGGAGGAGGATGTTCTTCCATGTTGGGCAAAGGAGACTGAAAAGTGACAAGTAAAAGTCAAGTCTAATGTCTGTTCAAAATGCTGGTGAATGTGGCAGCTCTGGTTTTCTAAAATAATATCACGCTCAGGCAGTAGATCCGTGACAAGGGTGGTGGTTTTGCCATTCTTTTACTTCATGCTTCATTCTGGAAAATAAATGCTTATTGCAGGTGATTGTCAATGTATTATCTATATCTGGCATCTGATTCTCATGTCATTTTTGTCTTGTAGTTGTACTTATTGGAGACTCTGGAGTAGGCAAGAGTAACCTTCTGTCTCGATTCACTCGCAATGAGTTTAACTTGGAAAGCAAAAGCACCATTGGAGTAGAGTTTGCAACAAGAAGCATTCAAGTTGATGGGAAGACAATAAAGGCTCAGATATGGGACACAGCAGGGCAGGAGCGATACCGAGCTATAACATCAGCGTAAGTGAGAGCTTGTATTGCTGAAGAGAAACTTTTGCTGAGGAGGGTAATTTTGGGCCCTTCTGATTCTTCAGAAACTGCAAACAGGGCATTTTTGTATTTTATCTTGTAATATCCACAACCTATGGGGGAAGGAAGCTTAAATATTATTCAGTCCAGAAACCTGATATAGTGTGTCCCTGCGCTAACCAATTTACTTCTCAGTGCTCTCATGATGTGTAACTGGAGGCATTTCAAGCCTAGAATGCAAGAGCTTTGAGAGACTCATTTCAATGCAAGTGATTGATAAAGTAATATCAGTGCTCATGGAGGTTTTTATGAGTGGTAACCTAAGACCAGAAACCCTTCTGTAGCAGTAAGGGGAGACTGCTCACTTTGCTTGCTCATTTAATTGGAAAAAAATAGCAAAATCTGGATTTAAGTAAAGCTGGAGGTAATTGTGGGGTGGGAGAACACAGCCTGTTTCTTTTTGTGCCTCTCTCTGGTCTGAAAGGACAGCAGCTGTGGCCTTTTGTAAAGGTAATAGATCAGGCTGACATTTTTACGATCCAGTGAGTCACTCTAAAGTCTCTCTATCACTGGCCGTCCCCATACTGCACCCACAGTGATGGGTGGGGGAGACTTTTTAGCAGTAGATCAGAGGTTGAAGGTGACAGTAGCTCCCCAGAGATTCCAGAGCTTCATGTTTGGGATGCAGGGTTTGCCCCACAAGCGTGGGGCTTGGCTTACCCCCGGCCTCTGAGCTGTCCTGGCTGCTCTGGTGGTCCTGTGGCATAACCCTAGTCTGGATGCTCTGCTTTACCGCCTCAAGTCCTACGTAGCCTGCTTCTGGATATTTTTTGTATAGCTGTCTTAGTACTAGCTATTTCCTGTTATTGTACAGTAACTTGTCACTTCTAATCGTGATGTTTCTTGGTGGTTCTCTAACACGTGTCTTCACCCACAGGTATTATCGTGGAGCTGTAGGGGCATTATTGGTGTACGATATTGCTAAGCACCTCACTTACGAGAATGTAGAGCGATGGTTGAAAGAGCTGAGAGACCATGCTGACAGCAATATTGTAATCATGCTTGTGGGAAACAAGAGTGACTTGCGCCATCTGAGAGCTGTGCCTACAGATGAGGCCAGAGCTTTTGCAGGTTGGTGAACTCAAAATAATTTCCTAATGCTAACTGGCTGGGGATCTGCCTACCTGATCTTAGGTACGCGAGCGTGCTGCTACGAGGAAAAAGAGTGCGGCTGGTGGTGTTCCTCACTGTCATGTGCTGGTGTTTGCCTCTCCTTAATTCAGTCAAGAAGGAAGCCTTGTAGAACATGCACGCTAACGTGGTTCCAAGAATCAGCCAGAGGCACTTGAAGATTTTAAGCCAGATTTAGTCTATTAATTATGCATTACTTTTCTCAGAGAAACTGTCCTATGGCTTTAGGTTTGCGTTCCTTGTATGGTGGTAGCTTTGCACCTGTATATGGCCACCTCTGTACTGACTGATCCGGAGCCCTGTGCAGATGCATGTGGCTGAACAGACTTTCATTAAACCGGCTTTCTGACCCTTGTTACTTAATTAAGATCTGTGAAAAATAATTCCAGGTTCTGTAAATCTTGCCTTGTTTTAGGCAAAATTTCTTTCATCCAGGAGCATAGCTGGGTATCTTACGCTGAGGCTTGCTGTAGCTGCTTTTGCAGAGCTTATGGCCAGCGAGGATCCCTGCCTGCAGGGGGAGGGCTGTCGTTCCCATCAGGACTAGCCCTGTTAAATAAGCTGCGATGGCATACCAGCAGGTGGGAGGTGGAGAAACTCAATGAGGTTAAAGAAAAATCCAGAAAGCTTCCGCACACAATTCTTCAAAGTGCAGCAGATTCTCACTTTCAGTGATGCAGGAAGATGTGCCTCAAAGTAACGCAGGACTGGACCGATCCCTGTGCTTGAGGATGAGTGTGAATTCTCATGTTGGTGTTGGGTGTTGCTTTCAGATCACGTAAGGGGGAAAACCCCACAACTTTTTATACCCGTGCATCTCATCAGAAACACCACGTGTATAATCTGGTACAGAAGTTCTTCCAGATGGGAAGCAGATCTGTGATGTACCCCTCTAATTATGGTATTTCTGTCCCCACAGAGAAGAATGGTTTGTCATTTATTGAGACCTCTGCTTTAGACTCTACAAATGTGGAAGCAGCTTTCCAGACTATTCTGACAGGTGAGTCATCCAGTGCTTTGTGTTTCGAGGGGGAAGGGCAGAAGGCTGCTCAGATAAGATGCAGATAGGCATTTCTTTGCCTATAAGGTGTTTAAAATTTTGCTATTTAATCATTCTTCACAGCCATAAGATTTGGAGGCCAGTTTTGAAGTGTCACTGTTGAAAGGCCAGTCTTGGACTCGGGAATGAATCCTTGTTCACTTTGATCTGCCCCAGGTTTCTAGTCAGCCTAGTTTATGTTTGAGTTTCCCATTTGTGTATGATACAGGGAGTGCCTACTGGAGGGAATTGTCTCATGCAAGCATCAAGTTAAAACAGCCATTGTTTATCAGAGGAGAAGTCAATTAGTTGGTTTCTATCTTTAATGGTGACCACAGCAGTTGCCAAGGGAAAAGGGATCAAAGAGTAGAGATCCTTCCTTTGAACAATACTGGTAGTCTGAGACGTAGTGACTCCTGAGCTGCAGGGTAGTCACTGTCACTGCCTTTAATAGTCCTGGCTGGATTTTCGGCTCTGTAACATGTGATGGCAGTGACTGCTGCATTTTTTATGCTCTGTGGATAAAGTACTTCCTTTTTATTTAAACCCTTTTTTAGATAGGCAAAACTTGTTGAGAGGCTGAGACATCCAACTACAACTACGTGGGGGACCTTAACTTAACTATGGCTATAAAGGGTAGGGTAGGAATTCACAAATTGGTGTGGAAATCACTGGCTGTCATGGGACATTGCTGTGTACCCTGTCAGCTGTAGCCAGGGCGTAGTGGGACAACAGTGGCGTGTGTGGGTTTTGCGCTTTCGTCAATCCCAGCTTTGGCAGATGCCTCTTAAAATCTCCTCGAAATATCTGCAAAACATCTGAGAGACTCCTCTGGTTTTGTATGTCTCTCTGTTCTAGGTGCACTAGGGAGTGTCTTTGTTTCCTCCGAGTGCCTCCAACGTGTTTCCCAGTTGCAAATTTAAACTCCCTCCATCCCAGTGTAGCGTGTGCCAGGCTACGTGATCTGCTTGGTATGAGCAGCGGCCCCACTTCTAAACTATGTGTCTCTATTAATCAGATCTCATTGCTGTGACACTGCAATCCAGTTAGTTTTGAATTTGTTTTTCTCTTTGCCTGCTAATTTAGGCATTTTTTTAAAAACATGCTAAAAAGCACTAGTTAGCCATACTGGAACACGCAGGTGAGGAGGCAGCTAGGAAGTTATTTAATGTAACAAAAGTATAAATTCTGTAGCATTTTCTTGAGTTTGAAATGCTCTCTACCCTAGCAGTGGAGAGAGTTGTGAGGCTGCTGGAGTATCATCTGCCTGTGTCCGTCTGTTTCCTGACCTACCCTTAGTTGTAAGGGTAATGTTTTCCGACAGGTTCTGGTTCTGTTGTGTTTTTTACAGCGGGTTCCTATGCAGTAGTGCTCCTGTCCATGTACTAGCAAAAAAGTAAGTGTGTGTGTGTTAGATGAATAAACGGTGCGTAGGGATGCTTGTCGTCTTGCTGCTTCATGCAATGCTGTGACTGGAACTTGAGTTAATTTCCTCTTCAGCCAAACCATGCAGTTCCCCTTTAACTTCAGTGTAGTCATTTGGTTGTAAATCAACCTTGCACAAATTTAAAAAAGAAAAAAAAAAGAGAGAAGTTGTGTGAGCTTACACATTTACTCCCTACATGACTAACTACTGATGCCATCGGAGGGTGGGTGGCTAAGGAGTGGCTGAATGCGATGGTATTGGGGATGCCTGCTGGATTTCCTGTTTTTTCACCTACCTAAAGGCAGTCCTGTCAAAAATGCTCCTGAATTTGGGCATGGATTTTTCATGAGGAAGACATTTTTATTGCTTACTTGTAACTGCTAAAACCTGAACCTTCTTCCTTGATGCATTTGTCCATGGTAGCCCCTCTCCTCTCAGGAGCACTTAGACTGAACTTTGAGGTCAGATTCTGGCCCAATGTGCTGTGTGTAACGTAGGACAGCCTTGCTGCATGCGCTTTCAGTTTTCAGAGGGCGTCAGGGCTCTCAGCTGAAGGTTAGTTAACTTTCATACTTGTTCAGCACCAGCGCTAATAAAACAGAACTGGAAATACATCAGACATTGCTTATCGCCTCCCGAGATGGCTGTCAGGCTGTCATAGCCAATATAAACTGGTCACCTAATTGGACCATTCTGTTCTCTAATGGTGACGGCTGAAGAGGTGGGAAGTTTGCTGTGTGCCCCAGGCTGCTGCCTTACTTCCACGGAGCTGCGTGACACTCAGGCGATACACTGCTGTTGCCATGGGGAAGGAGTTCATCTCTTGGGCACAGGCTAGGCTGCTTCTTTATCTCTCTTCACATGCTTCCAACTGTACCTTTTATTGCAGAAGTTATTTTGGACTCTAATTCACAGAGGTTTGATGTTTTTTCTAGTTTAATTTTTCTGTAAGGGAGAGCAGTCTGTAAGGGGAGAACAAGGAATTAAAGCTTGCCCTCTGTGGACTCTGACAGGTTGTTGAGGCCGTTGCTTTTCCACAGATGTTCCCTCCATGTTGCTCTGACAGTCTTTTGGGTAAAGAGCTCTTGGGTATGCGGACAGGAACCTTGTTCAGGAGGGACTGATTCAACTGTGCTGGAAGAAACGCTTCTGCTGATTAGTGGGCATGTGGCTAGCTCCAGACAGGAGCTCCTGTTTCAGGGAGATAAAGATGAAGTAAATAATGCATTAGCAGCAGGTTGGCTCCATCTCAGCTGTGACTGGCATGCAAAGGACAAATGTTCTGCCAATAAACTTCTCAATAACACTTCACAGCTGGCTTTTTCTGTTAATGATTTGCTTTAAAGGAAAGAGGGGAGCAGTCATCTGAGGAATGTGGTTTTCAGAGCGGTGACCCTGCAGAATCACGGATAGTCTGTGCTTGGCAAGGCTGCCTCCAAGCACAGTGCCTGCGGGTGGAATGCTCGCTGTCCTTTGAAGAAGGAAGCCGGTGAAGCCAACAGGCTTTGCCACAGGCTGCGAGCGGAGGTGGCTGACAGAAGAAGGGGCAGGGCATGCTGCTGCACCAGCTCTGCTAGTATTTGCAGTGCTGGGAACTGCACCGCAGAGACATCCCAGGCTGCTGCCGATGCTTTTCACAGAGCTTCTTAGATCTCTCCTGAACAGGGTGTCGTGACAGGTCTGTAGCAAAACTCCTTTCTCCTCCAGCCCTACTGAAGCTGGTCTGGTTGGGACAGTGATGGAAATTTGTAAGAGTACTTGCCCTGGAGGTGTAGCAGGGGCCGTGTTCAGCTTCTCCACATGTAGATTCTCAGATTAAGCCACTTTGAATAGATGGCTTTGGGCATGGGAAATACAAATCCATTATAGTTAGCACAGCCTAAGTGAGTATGTGATCTGCTGTTGTTGCAGGTGGAAGAAGTGGGGAGAAAGCTTTTCTTTCCTCTCCCTGTACTATAAAGGACTTTTAGGGGGTGGAGTAGATCTTACATCTAGTCCTGCTGTGGATACCAGATGAGCTTTTGGGGACCTTTCCCTTCTCTGGCTTAGAGTAATGGTCCTTATCCAAATTCTTCTGTTGCAAGATGTCTAGACTTCAAGGGCTGATTGTTGTGCACACAAAGCTGCTTTGTATCATTTGGCAAATAGGAGAGACTGGTATTATAATCCTATCCACTCTGAGCATTCACAGCAGGATAAAGCATCCTTAAAGTAAACTGAAGCCTGCCTCTGTTCCTTGCCTGGCTCTGTGCTGTCTCTGTTCCCCTACTGCATTCTGCTGCCGTTTCATCTCTACGGAGTCCCATCTCCAAGGAAACAACATCACAGAGCATTAACGTCAGAAATTTTAGGGATTTTCCTCTTTTGTTAGCTCTGTACACCTGAAAATGAATGAAACATTAGTGCAGGCTGAGCAGACAAGGGCCGGGCGAGCTCCTCCTAGGCAGCAGTGTCACTTTTTCCCAGCCCTCTTACAGTGCAAGGCCTGTCTCACACAGTTACCAATTATGCAGTGATGCATTCTGCTGAATGTGCTCTTAATAAGGTCTCATTCAGTTACTGAGCAGAGCATAAAGTGTAGCATCTTCATTAAAAAGCGCATGTCTTCATTAGACTGGCATTCCTCGGTGTCAACCAGCTCCAGCGTAAGCTTTGCCGCTGGGCATTTTGCCCCACTGAGAGCAGGTTTAAGCTGTTCCCACCTCCCCTCACACCAGCACAGCTGTGCGTGGAGAAAGAGTGTGTGGCTGACCCAGGGAAAGGCAGGTTTTAGCCATTTAGGCCATCACCTAGGGCAGTACGCTGTGGCTGCACAAAGGTTTGTGCTGCAGAGGAGGGAGAAGCGGCAGCGAGCAACAAACTTGGTGCTGCTGCAAGTTGATTCAAGCAGCACAGCTGCTAAATGGCCTTGCAGGATTGCCAGGGAGGCCGGGCAAGCGGGGATCATGGAAATACGTTCCCAGAGTCTGGAGGGAGAGACCCTTTATCAGCAGAGAAATCAAGTTAAGATTGGTTTTAAGGCTTCAAGGCTCACTGAAGATCTTTGCTGTCAGATGAGGGTGTCATACAGAGGGCACCCTGTTGTGAGCCCTTGCTTACAGGGGTGGAAGAAGCGTGTGACCGCTTGTGTTAGCGACCAGTATGAACTTGTGCCGGAAGTCCTTTGGAAAAGTGAGAATTGCTGCTGCCGAAGGTGCTACTAGGGAGCTTCCAGTAATGAAGGTGGCAAGAGCCTTCTCCTGTTGAATAGGAACAGGCAGCATTCTGCTCCTGGAGGTAAACTGGCTGTCTACCCCGAGCAGGGGCAGGGTAGTGGAACTGAAAATTTGCCCTGAAGAATGCAGAGCAGATCTCTTGCAGCTCCGCACACAGGTGCTCTGCTGAAGGCTGAGTGGCCTGCCACAGGGCAAGGCTGACCTGCACCTGCAGATTCCCACGTGGAGTTGCAGGTGGCTTTAAAGACCTGACTTCGTGGAATTCACTTAACTGGTGAAGTTGTTTACGTGTAAGACTGTTGGAAAGAAGAGTGAACTCAAGAAAGGGGGAAATCAGAAAATCCTTTTACGTGTGCAGCTCTTGTTCGGTTGCCTCGGTGACTTGATCTGTAACGGAGTGCCTGTGTAAAATCCAGTTTTCTGAACGGTTTATCCCTATCTGAGTCTGAGCTGTCAGTTTGGAGGCCCAACAGGCAGATCCTTTCGAAGTGCCGCTTGCAAAGATTGATGTCACTGTACAGTCCATAGATCCAGCGCAGTATCTACGTGAGGGATCTTTATTTTGCCAGCAGTCCCACGGATGTGTGCAGCCCTGCTCTTGCTCCTCCCAGGGAGCACTGGGCCTCTGCTTGTGTTGGCAGCTTATATCAGTGCAGGCTTGTTGCATCAAGGGCAAGGTTTTCAAGCCGTGTTTGTCAGGGACGTTTTTAGCTCCTCAATGCCATCCCTTCCCATTGTTGTAAAAGCAGGCGCTTAGCTGCGTGATCAGCCCTTGGCAGCAAAGATGACCTCTCTGCACAAGGTTGCTCAACTTCCAGTACAGAAATGATGTCAGGACGTGCGCTAAGCAGCAGCTCATTAAAATTCTGAACAAAGGCTACTCACTAACGGCAAATTTCTGGTGGAAAAGACGTGTCCTGGTTTGGAGTCAGGTGAGGTGTGTGTTTGGACAGTCCTTATCCAGCTGATAGGAGACTCCAGACCTCCAGAAAAACTTGGACCTTTGCTTTGGTTCGCCAGAGTTGTCGGCGAGCTCCGCTCATCCCTGCTTTGCTCTGCAGGAGGAGGGAAGTGCGGACACCCTTCTCTTCTGCAGCCTGGGCTTATCCAAAACCTTAGGGCAGGGCAGTGAGCTGGAGCATGCAAATCGAGCGTGGGCATCAGCTCCCTTCTCTCGGGGGCTCCGCTGCTTGGCAGCGCTGCCAGCACGCTCTGCTGTGCACAGTAGATGTGGTGATGTCATTTTAGGGTCGGCTCTTTGCTGATTCTGAAACGCTTTCAAAGTTTTTTGTTAAACTCAGGTTTAGCAAGCTTTTTTCTTTTTTCTTTTTTTTTTTTTTTTTTGAACTTTAATGGTTTAAAACTCAATTTGCAAGTGAGTTCCCCATGTGCTACTTTTGGTGTCCTTTATTTCCTTTCTGGGGATGCGGTGCTGCACATGCCGCACTCTTCTGCGCAGCATTCCCCAGTGGCAGTGTGCTGGGAAAGGCACAGGAGTTTAAGCTGCGCTGTTCAATTTATGCTGCAATTTCTTTGTCTGGGGTCCGTGTTTCTCCTCTGTAGTTGTGAAGTTTAGATGCACTAACACAGTGACTTTTGTAAAGCACTTGCGCCCTGCTGAAGGGGTCAGGTCTCCTCTTTTGGGCCCCAATTAACATTTTCTGAAGATTTAAAAGTGCTTGGGTGATAGGCTATTGTACATGATAGGCATGTTGAGGAGAAGAAATTGCTCTTGCAGTCCTATCGGAGATAGAAATATTGAGTGGTTGTTTTTAATCCCGCTGTTGTCTGCGGGTGTGTCAGCAAACCTGCAGCCACCATCCCCAGAGCCTTGGGAACCATCAGAAGGAATTGATGGGGTACACGATTTCTGGTTCCTAGCAAAAATATTGGTGAATTCTGTCCATTTACTAACTCTTATCTCAAGGGGAGTAAAACAGTTGGTAAAAAATGAAGTTCTTTTGCAAAAATATAAATATTTTATTCCCTGAATATAGAAAGCATCACAGTTGAACTTCTTGTGAACGCTTCTGCGCGTTGCCTGTATATTTCCAAAACTATGGGAAATCCTTATATATTTTATCCCTCGTTTCCCTCAGACTTAGCTTTCTGATGGTGTATTGCCGGTGTACCCGTAATGACTAGCTCTTTCTCATCTTCCAGAGATCTATCGTATCGTTTCCCAGAAGCAAATGTCCGACAGACGCGAAAATGATATGTCTCCGAGCAACAACGTGGTTCCCATTCACGTCCCTCCAACCACTGAAAACAAACCAAAGATGCAGTGCTGTCAGAATATATAGAATTGTTCATTCTTTCCTAAAAGGCTGTGTATATTCCCCAGGTCCAAGATTTAAATATATTTGTAATTCTCGTGGTTACTTTCTTGTGTTTAGTTACTGCTTATTCCTTCTGAATTTCTCCATGTCTTAAACACTTTGATTTCAGTGTTTATTAATCTGTTGCTTCTGTGTGGCTGCAGTATTTTCCCAACACCGACTTGTCGGTTTTGGTTCAGTAAATTGTTTGGAACTGATCCGATCTCTTTCCAGCATGATGCCCGCTAGTCAGAGCGCAGACACCTTTAGTGAGCACTTGAAGGCGTTATTCTGCTCCTTGCGAAACAATTACTGTCAGGTTAACTAGGAAAACATCTCTGGGCAGGATAATCTTTCTTTGTCTTAAGATGTTGTGTACTGCATCTAAAGCTTGATGAAGTGCCCATTGCTCTGAAGTGCAATTTTAATGTAAGTTAATGTTTTTGGCTAAATCTTCAGATTGTCAAGTTGAGGATTTTTTAATAGAACATTAGAGGGGGGAGAAAAGAGAATTTCTTGCAAAGAAGCAGCAGGGTTCTCGCTACCTGCAAATGAGCTTTTGTGGTTTGGCACCTGCTGCAGAGGAGGTTGTGGCGGGAGGCAGGGCTGCTGGGAGGCTGGCCGGGGGGTCGCTGGAGGGACTCCGCTTGAGGTGCCGCTTGTGAAGAAAGCAAAAGCAGGAGCTGCGTAGCTGATGAAGGGTCACTCCAACACTGGAACTTGCAGCGTGTGTTTTGTGCTGCCCGAGACTTGGCCTCCGCAGTGCTGGTGGTATCAGGATTTGAGGATGCCTTTTTTCTTTCGTGGCGCGCAGACCTGAAGGGTGGTGTCACGTATTACATATCGCATTTATTAATACATGCCACACGTATTAATATATTCAAATGCTTGAGTTGATGAATCGCCAACTTCCACAACCTGGCCTTAGTTTTCAGTTCTGTTTCATCCGGTATTTTTAAATTATTCCGGTGATTTGGTATACGTTCTTTAACAAAAACATCTGGAGTGGTTTTCTTACTGGATGCGTTCCTTCTGTGGTCTGTCGCCCAGTACCAACCAACTGTTCCATTAGCTTGTTCAGGGATACATGAACTGTGCCTTCTGTCACTGCACTCCAAAACCGCTGCGTATCGCTCGGCACATGCTGCTCCCAAACACGTCATTAATGTTGAGATCTGGGGGCTGTGGGCACTGAATTTCCACAGTATTTCAAAGAACTGTTTGTTGTATAAATGCCTGCAGTTATTTACACAATTCCAGGGAAGTAATTGATTGTAGGGGACGTTTCTCAAACTCTGATACGACCCGCTTGGAACATCCAAATCTGGGTAGGCACTACCAGCTGCGTTTCGTACCCAACCTTTCTGTCTTGCGGTGCTCATGATGTGTAAGGCACACGGAAGGCATTGCTGTAGTCGGTCACTTGTTTTTTTTTTTTCAAAATCCATTTCTCCTCCTAGTATTGGTTCTGAAGATGCTATTTTGATCTGTTTGTAAATTACTTTGTATTTTATGCATGTACTGTACCTTGATTCGTTATTTTTTTAGATTGATTTAAAATATATTCATCCATGATTCTAATAAAGAATTACAGGGGACGACTCAGTATGGTGTTGGCTGTACTTTTTGGGAGAACTGGGATTTGACCGGGAGGTTTTCACTTACTGGAAGCCAGGAAGCTTCTTGGAACAGGCTGCGAGGAGAGGCTGAAGTGGAAGTACCCCCAGAAAAGGAACTGAAAGGGTCATGCGACGCAGTTTTGCCACCTTCACTCAGATCAGGCCTGCAGCTTTTTGGGGCTGCTGCAGTTCACAGCCCTGACAGTTTGGCAGCTTCAGGAAGCTTTTACGCTCTGAAAACCCTGTGGGTTCACTCTAGTCAAACCTCTGAATAGCTTTTACAAACCTGTTGGTTTGTTTTTGGTTTTGGGTTGTTTTTTTTTCCACATTGCCACCAGTCAGAAAATCCTGTGGGACAGAGAACTACCGCCTTCCACAGCAAACGGTTTAAGCTTTTTGATGCCACTTCGGTGTCCTGCTGAAGTGGCGCGCAGGAGCCAGGCTGCCAGCGAGCCCCGTGCGTGGTGCCCTGGCCGTTTGCTCGCCCACGGAGCGTCTGGGGCTCTGGGGACAAAGGCAGGAGAGTCTGAGGATGAGGTGCAAGACTGGCCCCTTGCTTGCTGTGGGAACTGCTCTCCCAGCACTTTCTCTGGCCAGACTGGAGCATATTTTGGAATTAACTAAGTTACCGGGGCAGCCGGGTTCTAAATTCGTCAACTGGAAATGCAGGATGAGTTTTACTTTGCTTCCTGTTCCGATTCACGTAGAAGGCAGCTCGGGTCAGCTGTCACGTCAGCTTTGGATTTTGCATGGTTTTATGCAAGACGCTTCCTTCTGCAGCAAGCGCGACCCGAGCCCCCCAGAGCTCAAGCGGCTGTCGGAGGCCGAGGCCGCCCCTGCCCCACGCAGCGCTGCCGTGCGTGCCCGTGCTTCTTCCGGCGCCTCGCCACAAAGTGCCGTGTTTAACTCCTGGGGTGCTGTGAGATGGCTGCGTGTGCTGTTAGACAAAGTAAGGACTCCGGGGGTTTCTGATGGTGCCTGTTTTTTTTTCACCACACCAGAACTTCAAAATTAATAATAAAACAGGCCTCAGAAATGCTGTGCAATAACTGATGTGGTACTTACGAACTGCTGCAACATGGAACGTGACATTTTCATGCAGTGGTTTGTAAAGCCTTCGTAAGCGACCGACTTCTAAAGCAAAATCAAGTGGTATGTACAGAGATGGAGCTTCTTACCTATTAAAGGCTTTGCTTGTGCTCTGTGGTTTCGTACTGCTCTTTCCTGACTCAGCACCGCGGTGCTCCTGGCTGGCCCCAGGCTGGGACAAGAAGGTGCTTCACAAAGTGCTTTTGGAGAGACGATTCCAGACGTTAGTCCGTCTGAACACTGACCCAACGGGGTATTGTTCCCGTTCAGCCGCTGATGAATTGTTCTCTTCCATAGCTGGCTTTACTTCTGGGCTGAAGTGTCTCTTTGCTAATAGGAGACAACTGATGTAACAGACGCTCTTGGGCTCTGAAATGAGCTTTCTGAGTTTCTGGGAACTCTGCGTAATGCTGCAGAATTGGCTTTACTTGCCAAAAGCTTTTGCTATCATATTTGAAAGTCTCAACCTTAACAATTAGGAAGCTGTTCAGCGAGTGTCAGTGGTTCTGGCGTTTGGTGGGCGTTGTGGTTCTGACCCTTAAGCAGAAAGGACATGGAATTGTTCTGCTTTAAAGACATTTTTATTAAGCTAGAATTACTTATTCTATCAGTTCAAACCTGATGAATTTCCAGACTTAAATAGCTTATTGAGTGTGGCTTGCCAAATAGGAAGATTACATGCTGGGCTTTAGTTTACAAGATTTTTAGAACTATGAAGCACAAATAGTGAAAAAGCTTCAATGTGTAGCAGTCCGCTGCGTTGCCTGGGAGTCATTCGTTCTGAAGGCGTTTCTGCTGCAAACCGGTGCGTGTGATTTATCGATGAGGCTCCCCGGGAGCGCCGTCAAACCTGCCGAGCCGGCGGCCGTGTGCCCGCTCTCACCGCTGCTGGGTGCAGTAGGGAGGCTGTGCTGGCCCGTCCTCCAGCGCCCGCCCGGAGGCACGACGACCTGCTGGCGTCACCGAGCGCTGTCACGACACGCACCAAATTGCATCGCATGAGAATCAGAGAGAGGGACCTGGTGCTGGTGCTCGCCTCACGCTGCTCTTTGTAGGTGTGCGAGCGCGCGGCCGGCTGCGTTTGTGCATCGCCGCGGTCGCGCGCCCAGACCCACTAAGGTAAAACTGCTGGGGAACGAGAGCTGCCGGAGGAGTTGTAAGACACGTACGGAGCCAGTTACGTTTTGTTTTAAAGCTGGGCCTTACTTTAAATTAACTCCAAATTACAGTCTGAATTACAGCGTGGTGTTTCCTGAGAAGTCCTGCAGCAGAGAAACCAGCTTGTGGCTCGTAAGCCTGACACCTGTGGGCTTTTCTCGTTGAGGTGGGCAGCCCCTTCGAGACCAGCCCCGTCGCCTGGAGAGCTCAGACCTGAACACGGGCTGGAAGTTTCAGTCTGCAAATGAGTACGTTTGAGAAATACGCTTTGAGAGAAATTCAATTTATTTTGTACAAGGTAGAGTACCTTTGCACAGTGAACAAATATATTACAAATCTGTCTTGCCTTAAAAAAGTATTGCCATTTTGGTGCCTATTGCCTAAGCTAATGCTAATATACAAGAAGGTATTTTTTTTGTAGGTTTTGTTTCTTTGTTTCCTGTTAAGCTCTATACACATTGTTGCATTTGGTTTGAAAATCCAGCTTGGAAAAAAAAAAAAGAAAAAAAGAGGAAAACTGAGCACATCTCTGCTCTCTGGAGTCTCATCGCAAACTTTACAGCAACACACACGCAAACATTGGCCAGGCTGGCAGCTGCGACTGCTTGTGCTAGGTGTCAAGGTAGGTCTCTAACAAGAGCATTCCCTATCGAACTGCCTTTCTCTTGATTATTTTTGAGGTAAGTCTTTCTATGCATGTACATAAAATATATTCCTACTTGCCCTACAAAATAATCGCCTACTTATATCTCAGATAAGGCTTTCCTGGAAAATAAAACTGCTATTGCTGATCAGTCATTGCCCCCATGCACACATGCAGCATCCATGTAACTACTTATGCATTATCCTGCAACATGAAACTCTGCCGCTCTGGGAGCCTGGGGGATCCCTGGGCTCAGCTCGTGGGTTGCGCAGAGGGGTCAGAGCCAACGCGACCACCCGGCGGGGGCCCGGCTCCCCCGGCAGCGCATCGCCGGGGCTCCCCGTGCCCTGATGCCAGCGTGTTGCGGCAGCGAGCCCAGAGTGCTGCGCAGGCTGCCAGCGGCTCGGTACCGCCGTGCCAGGGGCTGCCATCGCCGAGGCGAGGGCTGAGCCCGTCTGCGGGGACGTGGGCTGGGCCCCACCAGGGTGCTCCAAGTGACTCGATGCCTGGTCTGACTCAGAGCCGGGACCAAGCCGCTGCCTCCGAGCTGGGAGGCTCCCCTTACCAGTCCCCTGGACCAGCAGGTTACGCGAGCGATCATGCTTTGAGCAACTGATTGGTGCTGGTTTCGGTCTCGTCTACTCCCATCAGACTGGCGAATGTGCAACAGAATTATTTTTCTTTTATATTTAAGAGGCAATCAACTTGCGACTTCCACGTTTGCCTAATAAAATTACATACTTAGAATCAATACTATTTCATGCTCAAAATCTACAAGGAACTGCTTAACGGCAAGTATTCTACTTTCTAGGTCAATAAAGATTACAAAAAAAAAAAAAAATCATGGTGGCTTAGTCCAAAATTTTACCATGGGCCACAAAGAGCTGCTGAACCCAGTTTCAGCTCAATTTAATGACATTTCAGGTAGAATCATCAACGGATAAAGTTGCACTACATGGTAATGCACATCAAATTAAAGGGTGTCGTCAATGGCATGCTGTGAAGTGAATCATGATGAGATGGTTTGTAAAGATGGTCTAGAGAAGCCGACGTGTCTGAGCTTTAGGAAATGAAACCAAACCGGGGTTAGTCTGGGAAACCTGCAGCGTCCCGGGGAAGGAAATGACGGTCCATCAGTTTACGCTGCCTGGCAAATCTGGTGGATTTATCTAACAAAATAGAAGCTGTATAAGGAAAATTAAAGCCTATCTGTGCCAACCAATGTATCGTCTAGCTTGTTGAAAGTGCGGTAAGCTGGGGGTGAGGCTCGTTGTTGAAACTCAAGTCATTAGTGAAGATCAGGGACATCTGCCAAGATGTTACATTTTAAAAACTGCACAGAATGAGTCTGTGTTAATAATATTCCTCTACTCAAATACCCTGGTACTGAATATAAAGATGAACATCTCAGCGCTAATTACCAGGCATGATCTGCACAGGTTGCACATGGTGATGGCAGTAAATGAGGTTTCCAGACAGTGAAATGACAAGTTTCCCTGCTTTTGTTCAGAAAAATGTCCATTTGCATGACAAAGATGTAAAATATATTCCAGCGTGTTCCTAGTCACCTTGTCCCTAACAGTAAAAGGTTTCTTGATGCGGCTGGTAGAAATGTACATCTGTAAGTCCTTCTACTTAGCATGTTTTTGTGTTTTATTTTACAACAAAGCCAGGGTTAGAATACACGCCATGGAGAATTTTTGCCTGGAGCATGTAGACACCTTCCTGGGGTGACGTACTCCAGTCACACGTGGAAGAGGTTCTCGTTAGTTCCTGTTACCCATATAAAAATGTCTTTATAAATAACATCATGCAGCAGCAGTTGGCCCAAGCTGATGTGTTACGGTAGGTCCTTGCGTAAGACAGGCCGAAGTCCCGTCAGCATCCTGCAGCGCAGAAAAGGATTGTCTTCTCTTTTGCTTCCTCAAAGTTTGTGTTTGCAGCACAGCGCACCAGTGAAGTTCATCCCTTTACGACTGCTTGTCCCAAGATGGCCCGTGCGTCGGGCTGTGCCTTACGGGGAGGAGGTCGTAGTGACTAGGAATGTGACTGTTCCTAGGCAGGTCGTATGGATTTTGGAGGTAACTGGCACTCCGACCGCGGGCATCTTGGACTACGCTGACAGTGGGCTCTGGGGAAGCAAAGGAAACCGGGTTACGGTAACGCGCAGCGCTCTCGGAACTACTCTACTCATGCCTTTTGTCACGAGCACAGAACACGAGCTTCCCAAACCACCTCTTCCCCTTGCAGCTTTGCTGGCAGCGCACGGGGCAGCGCACGGGGCACACCAGGGAGAAAGCCACCAAACGGGCAGGTGGTTCCCCAAGCCCTGCACATAATGTCTTCAAAAGACCAACACTTCTGTGCTTTCAAAAATCTTGCAGCTGGACTTTGCAGCAGTTTAAACCAAGGGTGCAAAGAGGGAACTGCAGCCCTCCTCTGGCAGGGCTGGAGGAGCAATTCGGTGCTGTACCACGCTCACGTCCACACGTAGCGCGGGTCCCCGCCTGGGCCTTAGCTCCCCAAATCACCGCGCTAATGCACAGGCCTCCGCGCAGCCAGCGCCTCCCTGCACTGCGCCAAGGCCGTGCTACTTGTGTCGGGAAAGGAATTAAAAAAAAATCAGCATCTACAATAAACCCACGAATGGTTGGCACAGACCTTCTGCCGCCTGCCCCACTTACCAACTTCGTAGATGTTTTTATTGGCTGACGATGAAGTTGGCATTTCTGAATATGGGGACTCCCTGTGACCAGGCGATTTCATTTCCACGTAGCTGCTCTCGGAGTGTTTGCATGTTAAAATGGGGGGGTCTTTAATGGTGGCGTATGGGTTTTCACTGCTGTTCAGAGAACAAGTGCTGGAACTGCACACAGATTCTTTCATATAATCTGCAAAACAAGAGCAGAGTGGGAGCGTTAGAGTTGTTAGCGTGCTTAGGGTAATGATAACCGAACCTCTGCAGGAAGGGTGGGGGGACATAGGGGGCAGGGGGTAAGGAAGATCCTTGAAGCATCCAGCACAGACACCCAACACTTGTGCTCTGGGTGTGTCCAGACCATTGCATCCACAACTCACTAGCAGGAACGAAATAAAAAAACCTGCTTGATACTGAAGGTTTTCCTGTAAAAGGTTCTAGTCGTCATTTACTGCAATATTTAATTTGAGGTGGCAATCCTTTCCCTCCCTCCCCCAAATTCCTAAGGAGCTACGTTTTCATTCGCTCCGGCTGCCTCGCAGCCCCATGCACATGGCCATGGCAAGTCGGGTCTGCAAGCAGGACCTTCTGCTGGTACTTGGCCTGCTGGGCCAGCTACAGGGTGAGCGTCCCAGGGGCTTTGGTCAACATCAAATGCTGTATATTTGAATGCAAAACATTTCCAGCAGGCTTAGAACTGCGTCAGTGCAGCACGTGCGCGTACGTCCCCCGAGAGCTCCCATTTCTGGGGCTACCCAGCACCAGGAGAAACCGCCGTCTTCATTAAGACTGGGAGGAGGCTGCTCCTGCTAGCAGGGAAGGCTGGGCTTTCCGCAGGGGGGGATGAGCCTCCATCTGAGCCTCGCTTTTGCTTTGCTTTTTCCCTCCCCCTAATGCCATCTACTGCTCCTCTCCCCTAGGCCGGAGAAAACAGGAGGCGGTGACGGAGGAGGCACTACATGGGGAGAACAAGGTGGGCCTGAGAGTTGTAACCACCGGTGTCCCCTGTCGGTGACCCTGGCTGGAGTAGGCCAGCCTGCTGCAAGGTACAGAGCCAGTCTTGCTTTAAAAATAAATAAATAAATAAATAAAAAGAGAATAAATAGGTCTTAACATTGACATTCAAGAACGTGCCATTGCTGCTGTGTGCATCCTGCTGGGCAGTGCCATTAATTTAGAATTAGAGCGATGCAATGAAAGATGAGGCATTTTCTTGTGCTGGGTTACAGTACAAAGGCAGATCCTGGTATATATGAAATACTCCCGGTGAAATAGCGGGACTTGCAAAATAGCTGCAATCCCAGCTGCCCCCGCTATCTAGTATGGGAGACAAAAAGAGAAATTCAGGTTAAGAAATAGACAGACAACAAGATATCGCTTCTCCTTTACAACCCTCGGCTCTGTGCCTATCTGCCCCGTCCTGCTAACTCACTCCTCAGGTCTGCCTCACTCCGGGGTGCAACGCTCCCTCCCTCAGCGCTGGGGTTGTGTCTGTGTGTCTGTCCGTGTCCACCAGCCCCCAGGCCTGGCGCCCTTCGCCTTGGCTCAGCTGGGGGATGGCACCGAGCCGGCAGCCGGAGCAAGGTGTCCGGTGGCGCCCTGCGGCCTGAGGCAAGCGACTGCATTTGTGCGCTCCGATTTCTGTGGTACGAGCACATTCAGAGAGCCCTCAGCTCTCAGGGTTAGTGAAACCAGCTTGGTAGGAAGCTCCGCTGCAAAGCAAACCAGCTGGACCATGCTGGGACCACCAGGGACGTGAGGGCTGGCAGAGGCCCTGGCACCAGTTGCAATGTTTATTTAGTAATAAAATTACGAAACTCCTCATCTGACTTCAGCCTGGGTAAGATTAACAATGCCTTCGCTTCCAAGTGAAACACGTCTGTTTTGGAACATCTCAGGAGCCAGGAGCCAAAGCAACACAAATATTCCCCAGCTGGGTTTGGCCTCCAGCTTTACCAGCCCCATCCTGGTACAGGCAAGGCAGTGAAAAGCTGTCCCGTCCTGTCCTTTAATGAGCGATGGAGCAACCCTACAAGACCAAAGGCTTTTTGTACATGAGTGAGCTCAATGGTATTAGCTTTTGCTATGTATATGACTTAAATTAAAGGTGCCATTCAGTCTAGGATCTGTTACTGTTTAAAGGTGAGGAGGCAACAGACAAAGACTAACAATTCCTGTAATAAAATGAAAATCTTTAGGCTAAAAATAACCGTGCTATGGGACGGGGCCCCATTCTTCAGTCACTGGGTGAACTGTCTCATGTGGACAAGAGCTGAAAGCTCTCGGCAGTGCCCGAGCCAACACTGGCGCAGAGCACTCACGGCTTCAGGGCCACGGCCCTGGTGAGGGCGAGAGAGACAGCCCTGAGGCTTCTGTGTCATTCTTAGCCAAAGAAAGGCTCAGCTCTACCTGCCAGCAAGTTACAGCTTCTGATGGCTACTACAAGTATGTAGTGTTCGATAGGAGAGCCTGGGCAGCTTTTAATAAGCCAGCTCTAAACCCTGGGGCGAGAGGACAGGAAGACTGTCACAAACTTGCTTCTCTGCCTCAAGCCGTGCTGCTGAGCAGATGCTCACGGGGAGAAAGGCAGGAGGAGCTCACAAAAGCGGGCAGCATGAATAGGTGCGTGCGGCTTTTGGCCCACGTGAGAAGGAGAGGGCAAAGTGAGCTGCACGTGTGAGCACGAGGCTGCCGGCACGGGGGGGGATCACTACAAAGCACTCCCTGTCGGCACCACGGCTGGGAGGGAACAAATCAAAACAGAGCTGGGTTTAAATTCATAAAACTGTAGATTATAAAAGACTGCTGGCTGCTACAGCGAAACGGGGGGAGAGCAAGAAATCCTGCCCCCGCTGTGCTGTAGCACACAGGGGAATAGCTGTGTGGGTTGGTGGTATTTTGTTTGGGAAAACGGGCACATCAGAGCTGGCATAGGCAGAAATCCCAGCAGATCATATATTTTATTAAGCCCAGCTCAGCTACTTTTATCTTCCTAAGCTAAAATTCACCTGTCGTGCTGCTGGTGCTGACACTACCCACCAGGCAGATGTCCCTCAGGCTGTAGCCGCAGCCTCAGCCCTCCCTTTCCCAGGGAAGACCAGCGAAATACCACCTGGGCTGCCCAGACTCGTTTGGCCTCTCTCAGGAATTGCCTTCTCCCAGAAGATATTGAGGAACAGCACGCCTAAGAGCCGATTGCCGCTGACGTAAATGGGAACCCTGTGTCTAGCTAGGGATTAGCCCCTTCTCGCCAGATACAATATAATTTACGGAGCACCAGTGTACGCTTGGTCATGTGCTATACACCAGGGAGCCATTAGCCCACAAGACACACCATGCGCAAGATCACAGAGAATTTAACTCTCAAGGATGTGGAAGGCTCTGAGTTGCTTTGTTATTAAGGTAATTTGGGGATAATTAAAAAGTCTGGCATCAATTGTCAAATTTCATTTCATGAATTAATTTAATGCAGAGCAAATGTATTTAGAACTTCTCGGCCCATTCACCCTGCAGGCCATGTGTGAGCTCTGGCGATGCCGCCTTGTCACCCCCCCGGGTACCCGCGGGGTCGGCGCTCATGGCGGTGCACAGCTCAGCCCCACCGCAGCACTGCCACCAGCGGCGCTGGCACTTGCTGTAAGCACTTGATGGGCTGGACACGCTAGAGAAATGTGGGGAATAGGCTCTAATTTTGAAGTCCCTGTCTTCTGTGTTGCCTGGATACCAAACACCAGATCTTTGAAGGAGGTGTTATTTTTGTTACCAGGGTCTGGAAATGTACTTGTCCCTCCCACAGACCGGGTTCCTCTCTTTTGCCCTGAATATCCTCTGGCATACTAATGACAAGCCTCGGTACCTACTGCCACGTTTGAAGTGCTAAGGACATACGATGTGCACAGGTAAAACATGCTCTCCTACTATTTAATCACATTTACGGATGACGTTCGGTGCAGCTTGCCTTTCTGGCTGCTTTCATTAATGTGGCTAACCCTCGCTGCTGCTAGGGCAGTAACATAACGACAGCTTATTGCTGCTTTTCAGAGTGTGACACAGTTGTGGGGACACATTCCTGTACAACAAACAAATGAACCACACTGAACCAAGCCCCACGTCCCTGAGGTAAGTGCATTAGTGCTTCTATCTGCTGGGATTTTGCTGGGTGTTGTGCAAAGCATAGGGGTTTTTTCCTTAAAATATTAGTGCCTGAGGTCACATTATTCCACCAGTGCATTGGCATTCATTTAAGAAAAAAAAACCCAACCCTAAAAATAGAAAAGGACTCAGCTGCAGATAAAAGCTTAGAAATGGTATCACTGAACATCATGCTCGGGAAAGAACCTGCTCTGAAAACCTTATGACAGTTCAACCACTGTCACCATGTGCCACGGAGCTCAGAGCTGCCCTGAAGGGTTCCTGCCGCAAGGAGCTGCCAGATGCCGTGGTGTGAGCCGGGCTCCTCTGTGGGCGACCCTGGCAAACACCAACCAGCCATGCCTAAACCCTGGGCCTCCACTGGCAGCCCGGCCGCTGCAGTTCTAGTGGCAAAAGGGACAGCCCTCTCTTGTTTGCCCTGCTCTGGGGACAGCCCCCAGCCAGGCCAGTGCGGCACAGGGGCTGCGGAGCTGGGGGCCCTGGTCTCCTCCTCCTCGGAGAACTGGAGGAAGCTGGTGGCAGACCTGGTCCACCGCAGCTTGAACCGAGCCTCAAGCCATGGGACCCCCGTGGCCCGTCCTGGCAGTGCACCCCGTGCAGCGCGCCAGGCTGGGGTCAGGAGCACCAAATATGGTTTGCAACCACAGGGCAGGCTTTCTCCAGTTAGACCTGGCAGATACAGATCAACTTTAACATGCATAGAAGTATGTAAACACAAAGCACCCGCCTGCCAAGACTTTTTGATGACAGAATCCAATTGTTTGGGACTGAGAATTTCTTTTCTGTGACTGACCCAGCTTAGCAGATGCTGCCTCTCCATCTTTCAGGGCTAACGCAGGACCTGGCAGGGGGAGGAGAGCTGTGCACTGAGCATTGGGGATGTCACCCAACTCCTGGCAGGGGCTCATCTGAGTCTGAGAGTGCCCATGCTGCCACCAGAGCCCCAGAAAGGCTGCCTGACCTTCAGGCTGGGACTGCTGGAAATCTTTAGCCGTCGAAAGGCAGACGCTTCTGAAAAAATCTCGGCTGCTAACCTCCGGCACGTTCAGCTACCGAAAATCCCTGGGAAGTCAGGAGCGTTCCCGTGTCCCCGGTGCCCTGCCCTTGCAGGTGCCAGCCGCGCCTGGCTGCAGCAGCTGAGCAGCCGCAAGGATCAGCTTTCCTGACATGGCTTCTAAGCCTGATTTTGTAATTTCTAATGCAGTACACATGTAAAGAAAATGGCTCAAAGCCTAAATAATAAAATGTGTAGCAGCAGAAAATACATTTCACAGTTTGCTGTTACTGTAATTCTTTTTCTCTTGTTCACACTGGTACCCCACTCTCTGTGACTGAGTCTATGGATGGAAATCCCTACTGTGTGTGTTTAAAGCAGCTTTTTAACTTTGTAAACACAGTAATTTAGTTTAATCTTGAAATTAATAATTCTGAGTAAAAAGAACAGCTAACTATACTATAATAAGATTTTTTTTCTGATAAAGGGAATCATTGAAGTAGCTGAAGCCAGTGAATGAGTCAAATATGCACACATATCCCTTTCAATATTGTAAATGTAGCTTTATCGAGAAAGACTTAGTCATGGATTATTGGTTTCCTTCAGTGATTCTGTGTGGTAAGGTGACGTTTTAGCAAATATTATAGCACTTTATTTTGTAAACAGCAGCTACAAAGTGATCAGCCTTCTCTAGGCCTGACTATAAACTGATCACCATTTTTTGTGTGGACTAGATTTCAATATTCCTTGTTAGTTCAGATAAAGGTCTTGCCCTGTAACACCTCAGCCATAGCAGACCAGTGGGTGTCTTGAAAGCAGCTGTGGGAAGGTACTGTTTCCCCCATTACTCAGCTGACACCAGCTCAAGGACGCTACAGAAAGAGCCTGCGCAGTATTTACCTCCTCGGCTGATGGAGGTACATTCCCAGCTGGCATGTACGGACACAACAGCCCTGACGTCAGATCGAGGACCTCAGCCTGAAACCTGTCTATTCCAAATGAGACAGACTCCTCGGTCCATCTTCTGGCCTGCAAGTTCAGTGTGCCAAACCCCAGCCCAGTCAATCAGGAGCTTGTGGGGACCACCGTGCCAAGTGGTCTTGTAGTCCATACATAACTAGAATATTTTCAGTGTAAACCTGGTGGACAACTGAAATCTAAAATCCCTGGGCCTTGTGCTCATGACTCATCTATGATCCCTTTTTAGAACTGCCCTACAGCCAATGCCCACTAATTGCTTTGAGCCAGTGTGACTGGTTAATGTACTGAGTGAGGTCTTTTCTCAAGCTCTGCTATAAATCTCTTCCAGTGAAGGCCATGTAGCAGGGTCAGCTTGTTTTCTTTATTTAAGCTCAGGATAGCTAAAAGAGCCTTACAGAGCTGTGACTTAGCAGGCAAACGCACCAGTCTATCATCAGCAACTGCCACTGGAAAGCCCTTGTAGGATGGCTGATGGGTCCTAAAAGAGCTTCTCCTGGCGAGACAGCTCCAGCTGCACCTCCTGTCCCTGCAGCAAAGCCTCCCTTTTTGTCTTGTGCTGCTTTGCCAAGGCAGGAGCCTACGGCCTCGTAAAGACTTGCATCCGTAATTCACGGGCCCCAGACATCTGGCTCGGAGTCGATTGCTGCCAGCTGAGCCAGGCAGGCATATTTTGCAGGTAATTGCTCTGTCCCTTCCTGCCTCTGCACGGCCGCTCTCCCGGGTGCTCAGGTCTCCTATCTCACCTCTTCTATGACACCCTCCTCAAACTCTTTGCCAGGGTGACTGCAGGCACTGGATACCATACCTTTGAAGCTTTTTTCCATTATGTATGTGTTCTGACGTCTATCCATCCCACAAGCACCTGCATAAAAATGATATATAATGGAAAACAAATAAATATTTATGTAAATTGGATTGCTTTGACTACTGAGCAGCACATATTCTTTCCTCTAAATTGTACATCAAGGCCCTCATTTAGGGAGGCTCTTAAGCACACCCTCAGCTGTAAGCGCGCACCCAGCTTCAGCGGGGATTCTGTGCACACCTAAAATTATGCATATGCTTAAGAGCTTCCCTGGAAGGGAGGGCCTTCCTGAAGCAGGTACTGCTCATTACCAAGAACAGCTGTCCATCAGGAGAACAGAAAAAGAAAAAAAGTCATCTGCAGATACGTTAATTACTGAAACACTAAGTTGGCTTAGTAAAAGAAACCTAAAACGTATCCTTTCAAATCTGAGTCCGCAGGTTACGTTACATTACTCTGTTGCTAATTTTAGGCTTTGTTTCATTCATGGCTAGTATGTAATTTAATTCACAGTCTTAGATTCTAAGGTGTGTACAATCTTTCTAAATCACCTTATGTGACTTTGCTTATTGATTTGTGCAGTTCAATAACTGGTGTGACAATGGTCCCCGAGTAGCTACAGTGGTCTGAAAATGCAGCATCTGAGAGCAGAGAGCTGACAGCAAAGCCTTCTGCCTAATGCAGCTCCATAAGGGCTTACTGCTCCTTACCAAGGCAGAGATAGAAGGGAATGGGAACCTTTTCCATTTTCACTACTGCAAATTATCCTAGATATCCATCAAAAAGAAAATCTAATGTAAGCCTTTAAATCTTTTAAACTATAGAGTCTGATATTTCTTATTGACTGGCAAGATCAACACAAATTTGGTTA
The DNA here is from genome assembly GCF_949628215.1 of Phalacrocorax aristotelis. Lineage (NCBI taxonomy): Eukaryota > Metazoa > Chordata > Aves > Suliformes > Phalacrocoracidae > Phalacrocorax > Phalacrocorax aristotelis. Next base: position 52,653,819 of record NC_134282.1, read on the forward strand.
CTGAGATAGAAATGTCTTTGTGGCTTATGGGATTCCCAATCAAGTAACTAAGTTATGCTGGTAAAAAAGAGCCCTGCAAACAGCATGTCCCCAGGGTCTCTCAGCTATTTGTCCTTGCATGTCCTCTGGTCTCTACAGGAAAAGCTGTCACCACCACTAGCAATGCTGTACCAGTCCCTTCTTCTGGCCAGCCTTGGGTTTTTTCTAAGCATAAATTAGGCAATTAATGTGGTACTGGCACATCAAAGACAAACCCCTTTGCTCTGATTCTCAGAGGGTCCATCCCTGAGCACAGGAAAGGGCTCTCAGATGGGGCCCTTTCCCTTCTGGCCAAGAGTGACACCCCACCCCCCCACCCCACCCCCCAAAAAAAAAAAACATTGGGCACCTTCTGCTTTGTTTCCCACCGCTCATCCTGAGCCACTTCCCAGACTCACCCCCCTAAAAGAAGATGGAGAGGGCAAGGCTGACGGGGTGATTTGGGCATAGTGGGGATGCACTTTCACCTAATGGCATTAGCTGTGTGCTTTTCTTCCTCCCCTGCGTTCTGCTAGGGCAGAGTCCCGAGTGCAGAGGATGGAACTAATTCATCCCTTGGCTCGCATCCACAGGGCTGGCACTCCCCTTCCCAGCTGCAGCGCTCCTGAAGGTCACCCCCGGCGCTCCCGCATCCTCCTGCCAGGGCTCAGCAAGCCTTTGGGGGCAGGAACGCCGAAGCAGTGTTTGGGCCAGGGTGCCTCCCGGGTGCCTCCCCAATACGCAGGGTGGCTCCCACGAGAAGCAGCTCACGCCACACAGAGCAAGGCTGGCAGGCAAGAAGCTGGTGAGCACACAACCCGCGTTACAGGGTGAAGGGAGCCGTAACTGCAAAGAAAGAGCAGCGACAGGGAAGAGAAGCAGACCCAGGCTAGCCCATGGGGAGGTGCATTGGACACAGCATTGCTCCTGTAGTGCAACAGCAGCACTGGAAGAACCTCTGGCTTCAGCAGAGGGGGATAAATAATGTTGCTCAGGACCATGATCTAGTTCTCCCCAGTAACTTTAAAATATTGACCAGACACGTTGGAGTTAGAGACAAAGCAAGCAGCAAAAAACATAGGAATGATCCTGTAGGACAGTGTCCTCATAACTACTGGGGATTAATGAGATCGTTAGTATACAGGTAACGGTGAATAAGTGACTGATCAAAACAGAGGTCACCCACGGAATGGTTAGCTGTGCTCACCGCACAGTCCAGCCCTGTACAAGAATGTTGCATCTGTTCTGAGCATCCCCATCAGATCTTTACAGAAATGTTCCCTTTGCGACTGCAAAGACCTGAACGAAGGCTGGAGCCTTAGGGCTGCTGTGAGGATGCAGCAATATCAACCGGCACTTTTGGTGACTCGGAGGGGAAGGACTCCACCTTCTGAGCATATTTCGTTAGCTCAGCTCCATGTGAGCTCCTGCCAGTCCTATTGGAAATGTCAGGCACGTCTGGAAGGGCTTCTGCAGCAGCAGAGGTCACTGTGTCTGCTCCGAGTAAGCCCAAACTTGCTGTGAGACCCTCCAGGAGGGCAGGCTGCTGTATTAATACAGGGTTTGTCTGAGTGAACCTGACTTCTGGTTCCGAGTCGGGTAACAGGCAGTCCTTGCCCACACTGAGCTGCAAAATAGCACATTGCCACGCTTGAGCTCAGTTCTCGCGTACTCCAGGGTAGCTGTAGAACACTGAGAATCCTTCTGATGGGAGGATGGCTAAGAAAAAGTGGGATACACCTGCTAGGAAAGATAAAGGTAGGGTTGGTGCTGCCTTGGAAGGGCTTCACTACCCCTCAAAGCCCTTCCCAACCTATTCGCTGTGATTCTGCATTTAGTCTCCTTTTATGACTGTTATAACTCTGTGGGGTTTATGACCCATTTTTGTGTATTCATTGCATTCCTCAGGAGGTGAAATGAATGATGGAGACATCATTTTTTTAACTGCAAAAGTAGTTAATGTGGAAAAGCTCTCAACAGGCCAGGAATCTGGCACTTCAGGAAAATCTAGGTTTAAGTTTGAAGCTCAATTGTCTGCTGGGGTGAAGTCAGAGTCTCGGCTAGAAATATTTTTCCACACCTCCTGGCTTTGAGAAAAATGCAAAGTCAGCTCTGAACCAAACTTTGTGGCTTTGGTTCTCTGGAATAAATGCAGCTTTGAGTCACTCAAGATGTGCTGCAAATCACACTGTAGTCTTTGCATTGAGGACCGCTGTTAAAAAAACATTACAGATAAAACCATTTTTGTCTGCAGGCCGCTGTGCCCAGCACTCAAGCTAATGAGTAGGTGGTTTAGGACTTTTGACTTGCTTGGAACAGGAGCTGGGCTCTGCAGTTGCTTATTGCAGACTGGGCTAGAGCAAGAGAGATTAGTCACAGGACAAACAATTCCAGTTCTGCAACAAGAGATGGTGAATAGAAAATGCAAAGACAAGCCATTCCTTGAAACTGGTAGGACTAGGCTGCATTGAACAGGCAGTGACACACAGCGAAGGTGACAAAGCCACCTCTTTTTGGCACCACAGAGCCCCCAAACTCTGATCTCAAGCACAAGACCGTAAGAATTACTTGTGCAAATGCGCTCATCGCCAGACTCCAACTCCATTCAACAGATATGATTATCTCGCTGACAAAGCCTGATATTTGAAGCTCACAAGCAAATGCGCCAGCAGTAAAAATACAGGCTCTGTTCTGCTCCTTGACTTCCTAGTTAGAAAGAACACAAACCTGGCAATTAAAGTCCTCCAAAAGGGGCAAAATACCTGCAGTCTGGTATGATCCACTCTATGTGTTTGTACAGTGGATATATATACGTATACTTTTACATATATATAGTATATATGCATAGACAAGCATACACATGTGTAAGACTCATGTTTTTCTACACAGTTTCTTCCTTCCTGGCTCAGAGAGAGCCCCACTGATATCAGAGGGAACATACACATTGACTTAGAAACGAGTTTACATTGGGTCCTCAGTTAAGACTGAATAGTTTTTCTTCGCGTCACGTATAGCAAACAGCCTCTGGCCGTCTGTCCCGCGCTCTGCCCAGGAAGCTGGTGAGGCTCAGGCGGAGTCACTCTCATGCTTCCTTGCCCGTTTGCTCCCTCTCCTTGACCTGTGCTGCTGCGGCAGCGTGCAGGATGTGCATCTGAAATAAGGACCGTGGTGGATTCTGAAATGGGCTCTTCCTTTGGCCCTGAGGCCCCTATGTATGAACAGCCTTTCTCTGCTCCCTCAGAGAACATCTTTCCCTTTCTAAATAAAACGCCTGAGGAATGACTCCTGGCTGAGCAAAGGCCAATGATGTAAACTAAGAGCAATCAAAAGGTGTTTTCCAAAGCTGTAAAAGTGCAGCCTGCAAGAGTGAGGAGGGCAAAGAGGGGTTCATTAAAGCACTCATGTGCCTGTCACCTGTGGGATTGCCGTTATGAGATACACCAGCAAAGAGAAAGTACATGGTACTTCCAGAAAGCATTCTGGTGATCGTCTTTCAGACACAGATCGAGAGCTACATTGCTTGGAAGTGAGGAGCTGTGGTGCCAAGCACACAGAAAAGGGCATGATACCACCAACCAGCTGAGCCGCAGCGCTCTGCTTCTGCTAGAAACAGCCTCCCGGCTTCTCCTCAGCTGCCAGCCGCTGCTCCCGAGTAAGGCAGCAGCTTCTCCTTGGGAGCAGCTGCTTGTCCTGCTCTCCCTCAGCTGTGAGATCAAAGGGGAGTCTAAGCCTGGATCCAACGTGGTTTTCCCCATCAGAAGAGTCCCTGAATCCTTACATCCAGCCTGAGCACAGCCATGACCCTGGGAAGTGATGGTATGCCGCAGGTCAAAATACAAATGGTGTCAGCCTGGGACAGGTCTGGACAGCATCCACTGCTATTTTAACTATTTTTAGCTGAATCCAGCCATTCACACTGCTTGGCTGCTATTCCAACGCATCAGCTGGAGCACCTGTGTCATAAAATTTAAGGCTAAGAGTGGGTTGAGATGTGGTATGTCTCTTTAACCCTTCGGTACCTCCATGCATGATGCAGTTAAAAGGTCAAGATCCCCTTTGTGACCTTATTAGGCTTCACTTATTTTATGTTTATAATTCAAAAGTGAAGTTTTTAACTTTCTTCTGAAATTTGCACGTGTGAATGGAAGCAGCGGCTTTTATTGCGCAAAAGTAATACCATGAAATTAAAACATTTTGCTGTTTCAAGTAAAAATGGCCTTGATCTGAGCAAGAATTCGATATTATGAAAGCATAAGCAAACATTAATTTTGGTACTGAAAGGGAAGAAAAAAAAAAATCTCATTTTTATCAATTAAAGACATTTTGAAAGAAACAAAGAAAAAAGAAAGGAAAAAGGTATCTGGGATGCAAAATGCCATGGAATAAATTGTGACTGTTTTGCTGGAGACCACTAAGCTGAAGTATTTATCACTTCTACATCATTCTTACTGCAAAGGCATTTAGCATCACTTCTGCTAGTAACATAAAATGCATGAATACAGGACAAATGTGGCACACAGGGAGTTCAGGACACTGCAAGATAAAACCAACTACAACTCGTGAGCAAAGCAGTAAAATGGTAAGAGGAAAATTAACTCCATCTGAGGAGCATTTGGAAATCCTCACCACCCCAGCTCTCCGTGTTACATACAGATAAGCACAACAGCGGTTCTGCAGCTTATAACAGGGGATAAAACGCCAATGGTTGATAATGGTGGAAAAGGCTTTGCATTGAAGCTCGACACTTTTGTGATTTTCCTGATGCAGGGCAGACTTGATCTTTGGCGCGAGGCATGGTGTGTGACCAAAAGAGCAGTGACATGATGCGATGCCTGGTGGTGCCTCATGTTAATTCCTTTGCCATGTGAGCTGTGAGATAGTTGACCTTAAAAATCCTATAATACCACTTAATACTGCACTTTCCCTCGTACTGCGTATTTTCAGTAAGATATTAGTAATCCCAGTAAAGAAAAGGGCAAATGCTTTCTGCCTCTGACAAGCCAAACTCCAAGTGCTTAGACAGGAAAACAAATAGCATCCAAAGCACTAAATCTGGATAGGTTTTGAGATAAGAGCTGCTGAAAACCCTGCTAAAACTGAAGCCAGGGAGAATAAACTCAAAAAGGGCAATTAGACTTCACTCCTGGCTTGTTTGCACTGGCTGGTGGTTCAAAATTGCCTGAAAAATGGCTACTGTATGATTAACTGGGAGATAACAGGGTGTAGCTCATGTTCCAGCTCCGCCAGAGGCTCCACGGTTTTACCAAGATGCCAGTATTTGGTGCAAAACTTTATGAAGCATGAAAGAAAAAAAATTTCCCAAATTTGAATTTTTAATGTTCTGAGTTAGTCCTTAAAAAAACATGTATAGAGTAGATGATAGTGATTCAACCGAGCAACCTAGGAAGGGAGACTAGAATGAATATTGTCTCTGCTTTCCCAATCTGCAGTTTGTGGTAAGGGAAACCATATTAATTTCTTGATTTTTCAATGCTGGCAATTCAATCAGAATAAAGACAACACCAATATTCTTCATTATTTTAAGGCCTTTATGAAAGGCTGATTTGGATTTGGAATTGCTCTAAAGTCTACTAAAATGATTAAATTGTTTAAAAATTACTGACCTAGTTCATTCAGATAGGTGTAGGGTCTCCAGTCTGCAGTTTCTCTGTCAAGGATTTTGTTACTGAGCTGTTCAAAAAGTATGATAATGGGTTAATGCTGAAATAAATAGACAGTTCCCACCCAAGACTTCAGCCCAATGACGTCACGAATAAAAATGGGAGATGACTGATACCTTGGCCTCAGCAGTTCAGTTCTTTATCTGTATGAATTTGACCGTTGATCACTAGCATTAGGGAAAATCACAAAGGAAAGTCACTTCACCAAGCAATGAACACAAGCATGCTGGAAAATACAGGATTGCCTTCAGTAACCAGTAATCACGACTCGAAGGCCTGTGCACACGGAGTGACATGCTGGCAGTTTCCGAGTAACTAATGAAGATGGATGGATCAAAACCACCTACAGAAGCATGCAGACAGGAGCTGCTCGGAACAAAGGGGATTTGCTAATACATCAGCGTATTTAGTTAAAAGAGATGTAATGGCTACAAGGTTTCTCTCAATTCAAGGAAAATAACATCGGCAATAACGAAGCATAAAGCCCCGTGCAGATCTGCCAGCAAAAGCGGAGAGGAGGCCAGGGCTGCCATCCAGATCCAGATACTGTTGGAAAAACAGCTCTTGCAGCACGGCAGCTGGGACCCTCCGTGTGCCCAGGACGCAGCCGGTGGCGGCGCGGCTGGAGAGGGGCGGCCGGGCACAGCCTGCGCCGCCGGGGTGGTACCATCTGGAGCAGGCTGCTGCTGCATTAAGCGCAAGTGTCAATATGCTCTTCATTTTTCTGCCGTTTGTAGAAGCCTTACTCGAGCCAGGTAATGCTTAAGCACAACGTAAAGAGGCAAGCACAGCGTCTGCCTGAGGGATGGGGATTTTGGGGACCTGGAGTAAGCTCACTGGAGCATCTCTTATGGCGGTCAGCAAAAGGAGAGGGGCTGCTGTTTTGGGGGTGCGTGGCTCTGCTAGATGGGGGCACCACAGCAGAAGTGGCTCTACAAAGCATGTGGTGATCAGGTGAGCCCCCACAAGGAGGGTCTGTGAATCACTGTAGTTGCTAAAGCAGCTGAGTTTTCCACCTCGACATTTTTCCCTTGAAGGCCACACCTGCTGAAAGTACAGCTGGTCCTGAGGAAGGGTGACTTCAAGAGCAAAACCCAAGCCTGTTTCTGAAAAATTAAATTTATGAAGCCATCATTGCTCTCCTGTGCCTGCTTCCAAACTGAAAGCCTCCTGCCTCTGTTTCAGAGGGTTCAGCTCTGCAATTTTACTGTATTTACAAGAAAATGCTTAACAATAAAAGAGATTAAAATTGAAACACGGTGTTCAAAATTACCACAACATTTCATTTTTCCTGATCTCTCATTAATTTTTGCTTAGCTTTTATAATGGGTTTTAAGACCTGGAACAAAAAAACCCTCCACTGATGTGTTGAAGTCTATTGGGATATAAAAGCCCAGCTGGTACCCAGCACCTACAGCCACACCCCAAAGGTATTTTCACCCACCTTCACAGTCCTGTTTAACAGCCCTCAGTGCCACAGCCACCCCTCGTCGGGGTGCAGCAGCCCTGCTTTGTCCCTGTGTCTGCAGAGCACCCGCTGTCCCCAGACTCTGAGGATGGCTTTGCAGGAAGCCCAGAGTCCCCCAGCACTCCTGGAAATACCTGAGGACGTGCACCTGAGGAAGGGGGACACGGCCCTGTGCTCTCAGGACGTGCAGCCCCACGTGTCTCCTGAGTCACAAGTACCTTTATGCTGTGTTACAGCCCAGGACCCCACGAAGGGTGAGGTGCACTGTGCAGGGTGCTGTGCAAAGAGACACGATGGCCCAAACCCTCTGTTGGGGAGCTTTCCTTAAAGGAAATACAGCCAATACAGCCAGATGGGGAGGGATAAAAGGGCTGTCCTGTGTAGCAGTTGGGGATGCTGCTCTGTGCCCCCTAATGCAGACACAATCTCAGGGCCAGGGCAGTCACCAAGCAGAGGGGTTGAGTCTGCTGCAAGGAACACACCACGACCTGGAAGGAATAACCATGTCATGGGAGGCAGAGAAATACAGCAGGAAGGAGAAATGCTGGGCCAAGAGAGGGGAGGAAGGCATGGGGCTGGGCAGCCACGCGGCTCCTCTGCCCCCTGGTTTAGGCAGTGACCACACTGGGGAGGGCTTGGGGTCAGGAAATCTCTGGCAAAAGTTCCTCTATAACTAGGGCAATGGGGGCCACCAGGACCCTCCCAACCAGCCAGACCTTCTCCTGGGAGCTTCCCCAAAGCTGGGTCACTGAGGGTAAAGCTGCAGAGTTCTGCAGCCTCTCCCTTATCTCTAGGGAAAGCATCTGCAAATACTCCTCTCTACCAGGAGTACCACATTTAGGACAACTACACTATATATTACAAACTACACATTGACATTTAGAAGCTTTTATCTTATCGCAGAAACTGGGTTTCATTTGGGTGAAGATTTGTAACAACCAGAGACAAAACCTTGCCCTCATTGACTGAATCCTGCTGATTGAATTCCATTGATTCAGGCTGCAGAAAGTGGTCTGATGTGTTTTTACACGAAATGTAATCTGCCCTGGCTTAAACAGACACAGGAGAAACCACGGTGCAATCACTGCACAGAGACACAGGAGGCAGCACAGATAGAAAAGGCTGTGCACACACACACGTGTGCACATACACACACACACAGAATGTTGGGTCTCTCTACAAGCAATTGCACAGTATTTTTAGAGCTATTCAGCTGAAGCTGTTACACAAAACAGATTTCATCATTTGCAAAGCATGTAACTGCTCCAAATGGGCTGACCTCCAGCCTGGAAGAAAGATTCAGGATGCAAAATAGCACAAATACACTGACCACTCACACACACATATATACACATATATACACATATATGCATATACATTAAAAAGTATACACATGGACTCACACACAAAGATAGATTAATGCCAGCACACCGAGAGAAGCCCATTTCAAACCCATCTGAAAGGTAGACTCTGGCTGAAAAAGGCCCTGCTGCTGAGCCACCAGCACTTGACAGAGGCATTAATTCCGGGCGGTTCTGTGCCCTGTGCTGTGCGGGAAGTGAAGCCAGATGATCACAACGGTCCCTTGTGGTCCCACAGTCCATGAATCTCACATCCGACAGCACCAGCAGCGCAGTGATAGCTATATCTAGTGCCTTGTCCCGTTCCTTCTCATTTTCTGTCTCTATATATTCCCACTAAGGTAACGTGTCACCAGCTCATTAGGCACCTCTGTACCAGCCACTCTCCTCAAGGACATGCCCAGAGCAGAGAGAAAGTTGATAAAGCTGGTTGCTTGCAATATTTCTAGAGCAATCATTGCCCGAGAGCAGTGGCTGTGACTGTGCATCCTTGGCATGGGCTGCGCAGCTGGTGTCTCCCAGCTGAAAACACAGGAGTCACTTCTTTATCATTATACAGCTCCTTGCACTGCCCCAAAACTGGGAACATAACCACTGACAGCAGATACACGGTACAGGTGGGTGGGGCAGGCAGAGTAAAGAAGCAACGGCAAGGTGATGAAAAGCAGATTGGTTTGTAATGTGGTCACAGAGGAAGGAGGCCGACGTTCCTGGCCCTACACTCGGGCTGCATAAATCAGCGCAGCCCCACCGATGGCACCGTCACCTTTCATCGCCAGGACTCACGGCTTTTTTATTCATTTCCAAACTTGCAGCAATAACATGAATGCTGATTTTCAATCCAGCTGCACCACTGAGGTCACGCTTATTAAAGTCTTGGAGTTCCTTTTAATAGCTGTGTTTTTTTGCAGGATTTATAAATCAGCTCACAAACCTAAAATCTGGCATGAAGAGCTACGGGCTGGAATGGATTTTTTTAATGAGATGATTTTGGGGACATTTCTAAGTTTTTCAGAATGCAGCAATTACGAAGAAATGTGATTATAGCTGTGGCTTTGTGCTACTATCATTTCTTAACACACTATAATTTGTTAACTTTTTTTTTTTAAGATAGAAGATAGTTCAATTTTTAGTGTGAAGCAAAATTGCTTTTCTGGAGGAAAAAATACTTCACAGTAAATTTATCCACTAAAAATCCTAGCTTGTAATTTTAGCAATTTGGTTAAAACTACCTCATATCTGGCAACTTTTCCTTTAAGATCAACGAGATAGTGGCAGGAGTAAAGCGCAGTCGTTATCTGCCCGTCTGAAGCAGCTGGATAGATCACAGTGGCAGGCTGATCACCGAAATGCCATTTGTCAATGTAGGGTTTTCGAAGAAGCCCATGGTAATTAGGCAAAGAAGTGCTGGCAGGAACTCCATCATACATTTCTTCTCCAAGACAGCAACTGATAAGAGTTTTGCCATTAAGTTCCCCGGCTACTGACGTCAGGTTTCCATGGTCCAAGCCCATGGCTCTCAGCTTTAGATGGCCATCCTGAACACTCTGCAGCCATTCTGTATTTGCAGTCTTCGTTTTTCTTGGGCAAGTTTTAGTCAAAGCTACTTTAATGACTCTTTCTGTGGTTGGACTCCTTTTTATTAGCTGGGTGACATCCAGTCAGACTATTTCCAGTGAGGCCTGTTTTGCAGTTTCTAATTTTATGTGAAGTCTTTGGTTGAATTTAGAACTTCCTTTAATAGATGTGAATCAGCTGGCTTTAAAAATTCAGCACATCTAATAGCAATTGATTTTTACGTTGTCTGTAGAAACCAGCAATACCTGGGCTGTAGCTGTGGTGCCGTTCTCCTTTGGTAAGGAGTGAGGGTGGCATTAAGAGCTCTGCAAAAGAGCAAGGTGAGAACCCTCCATTCGCTCATGGCATACCAGGGTATTTTTCACACACTTTTGCGGCCTTCTGTAAAAGGGGCATATATTCCTGCATTCATGCGTAATTCAAAAACCCAAATATACAGCTGGCATTGCAGCACTGAGAGCGGTTCTGTGAACGGTCCCACCGAACACCCTCTGAGTGAAAGAGGTCTTCGGCGTTTGAAAATCTGGTCTCTAACTCAAGCAATGAGAGCTCTGATGCAAAGACACCGGTATGGAGGTAAGTCTGCATCTCTGTTTATCTACTTTGGAAAATTTTGGTGCAGTAATTTGGCAGCAGTTTCACTTAAGTTCATGTACGATATTCCTTGGTAACTCACAGCAACGTTATTATTTGGTGCCGCACATGTCATAAGAATAAAAGCCAAACCTACTTGTAGGAGCTCATAGACAAGGGTCAAATCTTGGCTTTGCTTAAACGAATAGTGAAATATCTATTGTCTTCAATGGGCCAGCAGTTCAGCCGAGCTGACATTGTGGTAGTTAAAAACTTGCGGTGAGATGCAGAAGCCTCTGCCCTCTCCTTAAACCCAGAGACACAGAGCCATTCTCCTGGACCTTGCACAGAGACCAACGCCTGCTGGCAGCCGGAGCAGACTTTAGGGGCACAGGACTGGAAGGGCTTTGATCACTGAGTCCCTGAGCCCAGCTGCCTTTTACTGCGGCACATCACCACTTAGATAGCTGATTAAGCTCCATTTTAACAGTAATCAGATTTCTTTGTCACATTAGTCTTACTGGGAAGCTATTCCAAAATCTCACTGATCTGATGTGAGAAATCTAACTTCCAGCCTCGATGCGTTCCTGGCCAGTTCATCCTCATCTGTTCTTGTGCCAGCTCTGTCATCTAACTTAAATAGCTCTTCTCCCTCCCAGTGTTTACCCCATTGCATTTATAGATGGCAATCATACTCCGCCTCAGCCTTCATTTTGCTAGATAAAAGAAGCCAAGCCTTATTTTAGTCTCTTCTCATACGCTCCCCCTTACCTTCCCACTTGCTTTTGCCTGCATGTGTTCCAGTCTGAGCGCTCCACTAGCATAACTAACCAGTCCTGCATACACCAGGAGGATTTTAATGCCTCCACTCTTACTTGTCTCTCAGCAACTTCAAAGATTTACCTTCAGGACATGTGTAAGGTCCCAAGCAGTGGCCAAACGTCTGTCCGGCAGAGGGGAAATAAGGAGGCGAGATACCTTCCCTCTGGTCCTAGAAGAGATGTGGGAAGGCTCGGCATTCCTTTCCTATGAAGACAGAGCTGTCTCACAAATCGCGGTCCTCAGTGCAATGCTGGACCTTCTAGCTTCTGCTATCCTTGCTCACCTTGCTTCCCTAGTGAAGTACCCGCCGTGTACGCTGAGAAGCGCAGCAGGGTTAGTAAATGCAGCCAACAGCACAGGACAGCTGCGCTCGGTGCCCTGCAGCCAGGCTGACCCTTGCTGAGCTGGGAGAGGAAACTGGGGCAGCAGGAAAGAAAACAGATAATATGTGGATAGTTGGGTGAGAAAAGAGGATAGGAAAATGGATATGAGAAAAAAACTGATAATAGAGTGGAGAGAACACCAAGGGAAGAGGAAAGAAAAGGCAGAGAAGGAGAGAAGAGGACAAGCGGGGCAGGAGGAGCACACAAGAGAGAAAGCTGCCTCAAACCAGAGCAGGGCTGCATCTCCCTGTTGCCATCCCTTTGTACCTTTGCCCAAGCTGTCTCTCTGAAAGAAGTGAGAGAGGAATGGCTCCAGTCCATCGCCTCAAGGCATGATCTCCTTTGAGCACAGGGAGGATAATACATCCAGGGCTCTGGCTCAGCAGTTCAGAGATTCCTCTGCCATTTTTTTTCATTTTGCATCTGCACTGGTTCCTTTGTGACCCCAGCTGGCACTATAAAGAAATGAATCCTCCAAGTACAACTTGTGCACATTTCCCTACAGAAAGTGGGAATGGCACCAGACAAACTGATTTGGAAATGAAACTCGTTAAGGCAGCCATTAGGGGCTTTATATGCTCTTTTGTCTTACTTGGCTAGTGAATTGCATAGACAGAAGCAGCATATTTTTGGCCATCCTCAACTCTTCCGTACTGCAAAGCATTCTCATGAATAAATAAGATGGTGGGAGATCTAAAGGAAAAGTCAGGCCATATATTTTGATAAGTGCCCTAAAAATACCAGATCCGTTGTATTTTCTTTTTTTAAATATCAGGACAACCTGCTGACCGATGACTGGTAGTGCTACTACAAGAAGGCAAGCAGCTTCCAGGCTACTCCAATTGCATCACCTGTGTTTTAAACCTCTTTGGCAGCTTAATATTTGAAGTAGCTCTGTGACAAGATGGCACTGCAGTCTGGGAAATCAGGATAGGTGCTTGCTTTGACCTTTTCTGAATTCATTTAAATAACTGCAACAGGATTAGTGGGCCAGACCCACACTCACGGTGCTCATCCTAAATTTGACATTATGAGCATTTGCACTTCCAATTTGGGGAGCAAAAATGCACGATGCAGGGGGACCATCTACATTGGAAAACATATTTACACATCTGTCTAAACTTTTCTCTGAGAAATCTCTGGAGCCAGCTTTTTTATTACATTTTAATGAGATTTTCTTTTAATACCCAAGAAATGTCTTACAAGAGCACATGTAGAAATATTTTTGCATGCCCTCTCTCGTAGAATAGTGTCTTTTTTGCATTAATCTTGTTCTCATGGCTTTCCAGTTAGCAGAGCTACATTTGGATTAAGGTGACACAGCCTGCAAGTACCATCATTTTTAAAGCTGACAACACTGATGAAATCAATTACATTACCTTTTTCCTCTGCTCCCTACCCTTTTCCCCACCTTGGCTTATTAAGGCTCTGAAGCAAGAGCTGTTTTACCATTTACGATATCTAAATCTATTGCTAACGTGGTGAATTGAGTAATAGTGTTGCCCATGGATGGTCCTAGGGAATCAATAGCAACCTGTGATAAGTAAGGTACTCCTGGATGTTCAGGCAATGCAGTCTGAATAGCTCTGCTGGAGAGCCATAAGTAACAGCGGAGCTCTCAGAATGCCCCTGAACAAGAGCAGTGCTAGAAGCACCCTTGATACCTTCTTGCAACTATATGTTTGTCTGTGTCAGCAGGAAATTTGTGTGTCTACTGATCTGGGAAACAATGATCTAGCAAAGTTAGATTACTGACTTAATGCTCCATTGATTTACTTTTGTTATATTAACAGATAATTACAATTACCTAGTTATTTATCTTTTCTGAGAAGCAAACATACCTTATAGTTGCTAAGACACAGAGGCTTATTGACCCAGACAGGCATGTGCTGAAACGCCAGTTACCACAGACAGAGATTATGAAGACACACACAGGGGACAGCGGACCTTTTTGTGTCTGTTAGAGCTACAGTGCCAGGAACTGCTACACTGGATTGTGAAATAATGCTGGCAGACAACAGGACCCAACGGGCATTGCTTTGGTTGATTTCCTTGAACTGATGAGAACATTGCTATGGTGGGGTGGGATAATATCTACCTTACTGGAGCTGTTTCCATCCAGATTACTGGTAAAGAAGCGTGAAGTCACACCACATGAGAGAGTGTGGTAGCTTGGATTGGAAAAGCAATGTACACTGCCGCTACCTTGAGATATATCTGGGAAGAAAACAAGTCATCACAAAACACTTTGGAAGCCGTAATGATTCTTAAGAAACTGAAAACATGCTAGAGACGATCTAGTTTAGAAAACTTTGTTAGAGTGCTGGCTGTTATAAATCATCCCCAGATAAAATATATCCTGAATTATCATGATGTGAAGCTCTTGACTGTTAGCATTACGTATAAGATAAAAAAGCAAAATAATTAATACAGTGTTTTCCTTCTGAAGATCTTAAAAAAGTAATTCCTGGCAGTCCAGCTGCTTTGCAGGTATGGGAAGAAATGCAAAACTCAGGAAATGCATGGTGTGCAACAGTTTCTTCCTTAGTTTGAACACATGTAAGAGCTACTGATCAGAATAACCCCTATAGTTATGAAACGTTTAACTAAACCTTTTTTTCTTGTTACAGAAAAGGTAGTTAATGTTAGAAATCAAGGTGCTATAACCCTGCTGAGGAGTCCAAAACATTTGACGTAACTTCTTGTGCAAAGGCTTAGAAAAAAAAGAAGGCTCAGCACTGAAAGGCAAACTTGGGCAGTCACATTGTTATGCTTAGAGACATTTTATCTATTTCTTCACTTTAACTTATGAACACATTTACCAAACAAAATAATTTACCAAGGCATCATATTTATACTGGCAGTTCTAATGAAAACATCAATCCCAATCTGGTTCCAGCTTAATAACAAATTGATAAATAATTCAAAATACAATCAGAAGAAAGGATGAAGAATTTAAACTTAAGCAGTATCATTTAAACAGCCAAGCCCTGTAAGAAGTAAATGAATGGGTTAGTTTTAATAAACCACGGCCTTAAATTGCAGGCAGAAAGGTTAGTTATAGGGAACACCTTCACATGGAAAAGGTAATGAAGTGCTGGGGTGGCTGCTTGCCTCCATCACCAGAGATCTTTAATGAAGGTTGCAGCAGACGGGTGAGGAAGGACAGGGCACTGGTACTGCCTGCGGGAGGGGGGCACCCAGTCACCATCAGGCAGTCTCTCCTTGCCCTCTGTGTTTGCATTCCTGCGAACATGCAGTTTGCTTTGCTGACATCTTGTGGAGATCTAGATTTAGCTTAATTTACTGCAAAATATCCTGTTCCAAGTAAGTGGTTTTATCTGCAGGGTGTCTATTACATAAGTGCTGTGGCACACAGCGGAGGGAGGAAACTGCACACGCACTTGCATATCTGACCGAGCGTTT
This sequence comes from Phalacrocorax aristotelis, assembly GCF_949628215.1. NCBI lineage: Eukaryota > Metazoa > Chordata > Aves > Suliformes > Phalacrocoracidae > Phalacrocorax > Phalacrocorax aristotelis. The sequence continues at coordinate 52,669,129 of NC_134282.1, forward strand.
ATTTTCTGCTGAAACGCAGAGCAAATTTTGAGGTCAGCTCTATTTTGTAGCAAGTGCAGAGCCTTATAGTTCTAGCTGTTTTCTGAGGTTACTGCTAACAAAGTATGTCCGATCAGGATGTGATTCTAGAACTAAAGCCTTTGCGTTTAACTTCTTTCAGCTAGCTGCTGCCCAGCACAGCAGCCAGGCTGCCAGGACTTCGCCATCTCTTCTAACTATAACTCTGTGATATTTGCAATAGAATTAACAAGAAACAGATATCTCTTGGGGTCTGCAAATGAGAACTGGGGCTGGAACCCAAACATCACGATCAGTGTATGCCCATCACAAACACAGCTGCTCACATACAGCCTCGAGCCTGCTAATGAGGGATTGGCGGTTCCCCAGGGAAGCAGAGCTCACCCCCCTCTTCCCACAACCTGCAGTCCCCACTAAATATAGACACTTGAATCCAAGTCCTTCTGCTTTGTAGGTGAGTGTTGATGGCTGAGTCACCCCAGCTCTCAGCTCTGCCTTCCCCTTTCCCTTATCTGTCATGCCCTTGCTCAGCTGCAGGCAAGAAGGACCAGCTTGAAGAAGAGGAGGCACGGTCCACTGCCTTTGCTGCAAGATAAGAGGGCACATACCGATGGTTACTGTGAGCCAGCTGACACATTACAAGTTCACACCCAGCTTATCTGGCTGTGGCTTGTTTCATGTACCTGAAATGAGCTGAAGGAAAAGTCTACCAGACTTCCCTGCTACTTAGCGCAGTCCCGAGTTAAGGAATCTGAGCTCGCACACAAGTCTGCATGACCAAAAACCTTTTCTTCCTTCATTGCATGCAGTACCATATACTTGGAATTACTCCTTCTACACAGTTCCATTTGGTCGATACTTAAGTACCCACCCAGGCTGACTTACCTTGATAGCACAGTCCATTTTCTAGACATTTATTCATGAAGCTCTTATAACTGCTGGCTGGAAATACATCAAATTCAAATCTAATGCTATCCCAGTTAAAAAGAAAAAACCAAACACAAAACCCCCTCTCTACCCAAGGGTGAGAATTTTATTCTGCTCTGAACAGTATGCAAAGACTTACATGACTAAAAAAGAAAGGGAATGATTTAAATTAAAACAGAGCAAAAAAAAAAACCCAAAACCCCAAAGGTTATGTTAATGTTAACAGTAACATGGGCAGATCAGCCCTGTGAAGGGATCCATGATGGCAGAGTCCTGCTGTGAGCCCCTTAAGCCTGAGGCTGAGCTCCAGTGGAAGACCCACGAGGTCTGGATGAAGGCCAGAACATGCTGCCACTTGAAAGACTGAGCTCCTGCCCCAAGCCCGCGCTGCGAGGTGACACAAAGAGCATTGGTCCCCATCTTGCAGTGGCAGCAGGACTGTGTAGTGTGGAAACTGGGCATAAGGCCAACCATGAAAAAAGGGAATATGTAAGCACTCTGCAGTAAATACAAACCCAGATATCTCAAGCTACAAAATGGAACTGTTTTCTTTTTCATTTTGTGTGGATTTTTGCCACTTATACAGATTGTCAGTGGGGTGGATGAAGACTCCAAGCAGGAGGGTACACTCTGCCACCTCCTACTACACGTCACCTGCAGGATCATTTCTCTAAATGTCTTATTTAAGCTGCAGGATCCATGACGCTCTATTTCTATTGAGCTTTGCTTAGGTTTTGGCTCTCAGCATAAGATTCACCCATATCAGAAAGTTGCTTAAGACCATGATAAGACCTCAAGCATCACTTCAGCCCATAACCAAGTCTTTGTGAAAGTCCTGAAAAGAAATCACTGCTGCTCTCCAGCACTATTGCATCGTTTTCCCTTCTGTCCCCATCTCCTTGAATCAAACAACATGCACTTTAAAACCCTTTGTTGGATGCAGCGTACTGTTGTCATGCTGGGGAGCACCATTTTGATTTCAGGCTTATTTGGGAAAGTCTGCTTTCAGATCCATGTGCTGTGGTTAAGTTCTCCCAGCATGGATGGTTTTCTTTGGCCACTGGCTGCTGGGCAGAGCGTGTGTTTTGCTGCCACATCCTTCATCCACAACTGCAAAAGAGTCTAAGGGCTGCCCAGGGGGTTCCCCTTCCTTATAATCTCTCTCACACATATGCACGGATTATGCGCATCAGAAGAGCTGAAGATGTAAAGACTAAAAACATCCTCCAAAAATAAATTAATGTGCTGGAAGAATCTACTGTCTCCAGGAGCTAGGGATCTGCATGGGTGACTCTATTCAGAAACAACATCAACACTACCCTAACAAGAGTAAACAAGCAAAATAACAGTGGTGATTCAGGTTCATATATGTGTCATTATGACACCTATAGGGCTGGATACTGCAGTCATCGTTCAGGTGGAATTCCTGCTGAAGTCCATGGATTTATGTGGGATTATATTAATTGCACAAGTACATGTCCACAGTATTCTGCCCTCAATCCACAGGTGAAGGTTGAAATCCCTGCTACCTCTGCGTAATACTGCTACTGTCCCTTCAGTGTCCTCTGCAATGCACAAGGCACGCATGCACCCATATACACACGTGTTCTTGCTGCCCAGCCATGCTATGAATCTCTAATTCTTATCTCTGATCTTGTCTTGGTAGTCATCTCCCCATTTTCTGCTGGGGAAGATGCATGTCAGCACCTTTTTCTATCTTTCTGCTCTGTGGAAGTGAAAGGCTGAAAGCAGCATTGGTAAGGCCAAAGCTGGGAAGGTTACTGGTGGGTAGAAAGTTTCAGTAAGAGAACGTACTGGAGGAGAGTCAGAATGCGGCAGGGAGCTTTCAGAAGCCCTTGTCTAGAATTTGTAAATGCCCTTCTAAAACAAAGACCAAAACCTGAAACACTGCTGATACCTGCAGACAACTTACGATGAGATGAAGATGGAGCAGTGTGATTTCTAACTTCTTAGTCTTCCTCTCCACGCTGAGATAGAGTTTTTCAAGGGGGAGGCAGGAAGAAAACTATTCTTGTGACCTCCAGAAAGAGATGGCTGACCCCACTCAGCTGCAGCTTCCTGAATGATAAAATTTATATTGCTACAAGGACTGCACAAAGAAAGAAAGAAAAGGCCCAGTCTCTGCATCCCCCATCACTGACTGAGATGAACAGGAAGGAAACATCCAATTTCTTTCGAGAGAAGCCCATACGACAGCACTGACCCGGTGCTGCTCGGGATTGCAAGGACCTGGCACATCAGGTTTTTTACAAACTGAGCTGACAGACAGCAGCAATGCCGCAAGGGCAAGAATTAACTTGTCATTGCCCAAGGACCAGAAGACATCCCATGTTCAATGCAGCTGAAGGATGTGATCCCTCAGATATTTACCATGCATCCAGGACTTCAGCCATCCCTAAGATATATTTTTTTCTCAAGTACTTAAGTATCACGTGGCATCAGGAGCTCTGGGGTAGGTGGCTGCACCTGAAAGGAATGTGGCGACCGTTGGATAGGGAGATGCAGTGCCCACAAAGACATAACCAGCAAGGATAGCCCTGGGCTGCCAATGTCTTCAAATGTAATGGTTTCCTCTCTATGTTAACTTTGAAGAACGAGAATATCCTTTCTCAGCTTTAGCCTTTTTTCACATTTCTTGCAGAGTGTCAGACTCGGATACCATCAGGTCAGCTGGGAAGTCTGCATTCATGGTAAAATATGGAGAAAAAACAACCACAGGATTTTTGTTCCCTTGTCTGAAAGGAGAAGCTCAATTACTCCAGGCAGGAACTCCCAACCTCAGCAACAGTCCTCTCCTTATTTTGAAATTTTAAAGTAGTGCCTCTTAAGCATGCTGGGTTGCACATACATTAACTGGAAAAGCACAGAAATAAATGAGGTGTAGCAGGATTTGTAAATAAATGGATGAAGTGCCAATATGAAAGAAATGGATCACTGAGAAGTTCAGAACATTTTGCCATGCCAGAGGCTGTGATCTGCTCCCTCGGAACTCGGAGCCTCACTGCTGCTCAGATGTGCCACAGTTGTCTTCTGCCCGTTGACGGTCTGGCTCCTCAAATGATGTTGAAATGACAAATTTCAGGCCAAATTGTACTGGCAACTAGCCAAGGATCAGATGAGCCCTCTCTGGCAACACTTTCAGACATTTTTTACCCAAATGGGCAGCTTAACCAAAAGCCTGCAAAGCTAAAATGCAAAAATCAGGGGCAATGGGAGGAAGTCCAAGGCTCATTTTTTATCCCTATCTTGTAGCTATCAGAAGAAGGAATGCTCTAGCGTAGGCCTGAGTGGTCTAAATATGAGTTTAGGAAATGGTGTTCAGCAGACAGCCCCTGATGTGTGATACACCATTGCAGGAAACTCTTTTGATATGAGGACCATTGCATGATATGAGGGCCAAAGTCATGGTGCCATGACAGAAAGTCCTTGATTAAGTCCTAGCTGTAGCCAGGCACTAATATCGTTGCCTCGGTGGGAGAGGTTCTTTCCAGGTGCATCTTGGTCAGGGAAGTCCAGAATGAAGCGTCCAGCCATGCCTCCCTGAGACAGCACAGGAGCCAAGTCAGAGCCAGCAACGAGTGGCTGGGCCTCGTGCATTTTGACTAGAAAGCAGAAAGAAAAAGGCAATGCAGGACTGGGAAAGCAGAGCTCCAACCTCCAACCTCTGCCTGTTTCATGAGCTTGCATTTACTTGGACTTGGACTTACAGTTTCAGCCATGTAAAGGGAAGTGAAGAATTGAACTGCAATCAGAGGGCACCAAACCCCGAAGAGCTCCCCACTAGGGACAGATTGGAGGAAACAAGAAGGAAGTAAAGCCATCTCCTGTCTGGCATCCTATCTGATATTGGCTATTGAGGAACGAAGAAGAATGACAGCATTAAAAAGGAGCTCACATCCTCCAAAGTTTAGCCAATCCATCAAGAAAAGCTGTCCTGTACAGCAGTGGCAGAAGATAGAAAGAAGCAAGAAATGTGATCTCAGTATGACTTTTTTTTTATCTCAAAGAGCCTTCCTCTTCCTCTCTCCTGCTTTCATCAGCTCCTGTGAAGAAATTCACACCAGCTGCCCAGACGACAGGGATTGGTCTGCACACAGAAGAAAGTGACAGCGAATAGGACCCCTCAAATCACAAACTGCAACATCGACAAAAATAAAACCTTATGATTGACCCAGTCAATCCCTTTGCTCAAGAAAAAAAAAAATCATCTTCTGAAGGTTTCACAAAGGGAAAACTTCTCTGCGCTGCAATAGGAATGCAGCTGGTTTAAAAAATAGAGTTGATGTATTCCACGCGACATATTTCTTGCCTAGGTATATCCTGTATCGTATTAAGTAAACTTTCGTATATAAAGCAGCTTAAACCACTTTTAAGCTATATTTGCTTTCCTGTCCCTGTCAAGTGTTAAAAGATCATAGTATTCAGGGGAAGAACAGAAGTGTCATTATTTTTGAGGCTAAACAACGCATGTTATACATTACAGAAGCTTGTATTTCCCCAACATAAAGGAATATAAGTCTGTATTTGATTAACATAAAAAGACCCTTACCAGAAAGTGAGTAATCTGTATTAGTCATCCTCATGGCTGGAGTATAAGATACGCTTGGCATGTCATGGCCCTTCTCCTTCTGTTTCCGTCGATACCACACAAACAGTGCCAGCAAGACCATAATAATTAGAAGGAGAATAATAATTCCAATGATTGCTCCCACTGAGTGCCTCTCTGATCCAAGAGCAGGGCTAATTTTAGTATAGGGGTTTAATTCTTCCATCATAAGAGCCGCTGTTAAAAGTAATTCATAACACACTGTAAATTGAATCATGCATTTCATTTTTTAAATACTATTTTTTTAAAGCAAGTACATCAATGGAGGGGAAGAGAGAGAAAGAACGAGAGAGAGAGAGCTATTTTACAGGTGGAATTTCACTGTACCTTGATCACATCGGATTCCTTTGAAGCCCGGGCTGCAGTAGCAAGTACCTGTGACATGGTCACACGTAGCATTATTCATGCATTCACACAGTTGTTTGCAACCATACCCAAATGTTCCTGGTGAGCACTCTGGGAAGCCAAAGAAAAAGAGTGGAAAGAATTCTACTTTTTTCAGGAATGGGTGAAACGTTGCCATGGAAAATTCAGTAGAAAAGTAACCCTGGTTTCAGCGTCTCTAGGATAACACCCTAGTGTTAGATTACTATTATGCAGGAGAAAAATATATTTCATGTACAATTTGGGGTATTACTTACTAAGTTGTAACTTTCTGGAAAAGTCATACAAGACTTCACAGGGATGAAACCAATAGTATGTACAGAGACTTTAAAAGGCTTGATATATATTACAAGGACACAGAATTTAACAGGGCTCAGAAGCTGTAGACAACAGCTTGAAAGAGCACAGCATCCTCCACCAACTCTGCATATTTTTTTCATGGAGGTAGTTGCAAAGAAAAGTTTGAATGTACCTTTATATGAACACAATAGACTTTTACCAAAACAAACCCCGCATGCTTTCATACTTATCCCTACTAGTGCTAGAAGGTGAATATAACGTTGTAGGTGGAATTATGGAACTGAGCGTCTGAATGGTTTGAGTTGCTCTGCTTCTGTATTAGGATTCCTAATTTAGAAGGAATTTCTACCCTGTCTTTGTATTTCTATCAAAGACAAAATGATTGAGTGTCCAGCTGAGAAATTTATTCACACAATTACCATGATGGGCTATTACAATAAATCTGTAGGCAGCTTACTATACTTCTTGAGGCACTATTCAATAATAAATTGAAAGAAACAGCTTCCGTCACATCCTACTTCTTTCCACGGAGAAGATGCATTATAGAATGGATGCACACTTGCTATGATTCTTTAGAATATATATAGTTTGTTTTAAGATGTGAGTTCTTGTGTGTCACTGCAAATGTTCCGCACAGTGTGACTATATCTTCCCAATGACATTCTCTAAGTAACTTCTAGTAGCCAAAATTTAATATTAAGTAACGAATAGTAGCCAGTATCTGTATAATGATTGGCAGAGAGTATTAAAGTTTTATCTCTTTCTTCCATCTGCAGGGCCCCAAACAAGGAAAAGTACAATTATTACAATAAATGCTCATTCTGATGTTAACCTGTAGCCTACTTAAAATGAATAAGGCCTAAATTTTTGGACTGCACCACAGAAACGATGTCTGCATTTAGGCTTTTCATCTGCAATGCGGTGTGACTGCCCGTTCAGCAGCATTTTGAGAAGGAAGGAGCCGTAATGAAGAGAGACTTTTAGATTAAATAGTAGACAAACAAATAAATAAATACATTCATAATTTGGATAGAAAAGAAAGCCTCAGGCTTTGTACAAAGGTCAAATTATAAACGTAGCTTCTTGTACAAAATCTGCTATGATGCCGTTCTGTTACGGAACTTCGTAGTTTCCTATTTTATTTATGGTTGCAGTAAGGGTGTACACAAATTCACAGTAAGTTGGCCACTCATAGAGGGGTGCCATATGTAATCCCCCCCCAGTGTGCAAATTTGGTCCTGAAATACATGCTTTGCTGAATGCAGTATGGGCAAAAAGAAAAGATGTTAATGAATTTACTTATATGTACAAATACTTTCATAAAGATCCCTGTAGTAAGCTTCAGTTAAGAAGCTTTGACTTGCAATTCTAGCAGGAACGTTACCGTGTTACCTTACTGCCAAAAGAAAGGAACAAACCCCTGTGGAGTTAGTGCCTTGGTAAGGTGAGATGGATTTCACCCTGCGTTTAGAATCCAAGTGCGTGAGAATTTTCTTTTGATTTACTATACTGGACAAACAGGTAATTATTCAACTACAGCACGTACAGTTTCCACTACCCTAATTCTTTGTTCTTAAAAAAAGCCATTTGGCACGGTGTGCTAAATATGCCACCAAGGCATTGACAACAATTACAGTAAGATATGTCAGTACCCTTGCAAGGTAATTGAAGTTCATTGTTAACCGCTTGCTCACTACACAGGTTAAACACAGATCTTCCCAAAAATGGCAAGCAAGATTTTTTCCTTGACTGTTTCCATTGTAAAGATGATTCTTTATTTGGTCCACATCTGTAGCCTAACAACTTCTGCAAGAAACCCCCAATATTCCTTGGAAGGGAGAACAGAAAGGACTTCTTTTTTTTAACCCTTTGGCCTCCCTTTGTGCCTAGGGAAACGTGATGCTGCTGTTCTCAGCGTTAGCAAGGCATGATGCAGCTTGTGTTTTTCTGTTCATTAGGTGCAAGTTGCTCGGGAAGGCTACATCTGGTCGGCACTGTGTGCAGTGACTTGCTTTTATCTCGCCTAACTTTAGGCTGGGAATGGAAAGGCCTAACTTGCAGAGGATTCACTCCATTACTTTATGCTTAAACAGACTGTCCAGCTTTCCAGAGATGCCTTCTGCTCCCTGTGGGTTATATAAGGTGCCTGGGGTCCCTGTCTTACCAACAGCAACACCTCATTTAAGAGCCTCTTTCTGCAAAGAATTCTGAAGTACACCCCCACCCCCGAGAAACAGGAAAATGAAGTCATGTTGCTACTTACTTTGCTCACATTGTTTGCCTGTAAATCCAGTCCTGCACGTGCACTGGCCAGTGATGTGGTCACAGTCCGCTCCGTTCTGACACTGACAAACATTGGCACAGTTTTTTCCATAAAAAGCAGCTGGGCAACCTTTCAGGAATCAGAATAAGGGAAGACTAAGAAATAAGCTGAAACACAAACTCAGATGCATTATCAGCACAAAATATATAGGCCTATAAATCTATGGATTTTCAGCCTCTGTATATTTAATCACATTTATTCGATCATCTAAAAGCAGAGATACTCCGACAGCCAATTTTCTTGCAGTAGTGTTTCTCATATCTTACAGAATTGCCCCTTAAGTGTTTCAGAAGAATGAAAAACTTGACCCATCTATACAAACTACATTTTCAAGAAGTGAAAGAAGATGGCTAAACAGAAACTCTCTAGAAGGCCAGAGATCGATCAATTACTTGCAAATGAAAGAGCCTTCTTAAAAGGCTCATCAGAATTTGATGTCCTCTTTCGGACAGTGCTGGTGATTTGGCACTAGGGTGAGAAACCTCAAATATTTTCCTAAATCAGACCGCATATACTGGGCCTTTAGCAAGCAGGGACATAGACTGTGTAAATTCTGACAATGACTCAATAACCTAAATGATTGGTCCCCTCCTTTATCGACTGCCAAAGGGATAAAAAATACCCCTTGAAAAGCTTCAGGGCTCTTTTCTTCGGGGTGGTGTGACGGTATCACAAGCAAGAAGCAGGTGGTTTAACAGGGGAGACTGCAATACTTGGAAGAGACACGAGGTAGCAGCACATACAACAGATTCCCTGGCACAACAGTGTCTTTGAAAGGCTTACGCTGAGTGCAGTAGAGCCCCGTCCAACCATGAGTACATCTACATTCTCCATCGTAAGGGCTGCACATTGCTCCGTTGTGGCAGTTGCATGAATGAAAGCAATCAGGGCCCCAAAAACCAGTGGGACAAGCTATGAAAATAAAAAAGATTTGTCAGCTGACAAAAAAAAAAAAAAGCGATGAAAGTGCGTTAGTGCTGCGGAGGAGCGCCGATGAAGGGAGAACCTGTGAGACACCAGCAAAGGCGGAACTTCGCACTGCAGAGCTTGGCATCGCTGCAGCGACTCCCTGACAATGACCGGTTCTTCCAAGCCAACGACTGCTCTGCACACCCAGGTGCCAACCTGCAGCCTCACCCTCGCTGTCAAGCCCCGGCACGAGGGATTTCTTCCCCGTGCAGGTCAGGCGGCAGGACCAGGCCTTTGCTGCACGTGCGCGAGGAGAATCACTGAACCGGCGACCCTCGAAACTACATTACTCTAAGTGCTCTAGCCACTCTCCCCGCCTTACCGTCATTATCAGTGAAAATAATTTAGACAGGGTTTTAAGATATGGAGGTAATTTAATTTTCTTCTTGATATTCTGGAATTCTTGCATAATAAAGCACAGATATTCATGGTTTACTTTTGCCATACAATCAACTACTAAAATTACCGCATTCATTTGAAGCACAGAGTGCTACTCAAATTATGTAAAAATGTAAAGAAAACTTCTTAGTGTATGAATTCCCTTCTACAAAATCAGATTGCTTTTGTTGATGGGGTTAATATTAAATTAAAATCCCCAGGTCTATTATATATTTCAACAAGTACAATATTAATACATTTTCAAAAGTTATTTTAAGCCTCCTTCCAAAAATGAATGCAGTAAGTTACAGTTATTAGTGCCAGACTAAAAGATCCAAAATGATGATAACCCTTCAATATAACAACTATATTTTTGCTTTAAAAAGCACTTTCCATTGCTTCCTATTAAAGACATGAATTAACAAGGCATGGTTCCCAGGAAACCTGAAAGTACAGAAATCGTGCCTATTTCCATGTATGCCATTGGCTCCAGTTCTGACGATAAATGCAAGTTTCTGGCATATGACAGACATCTCTAAAGCCAGAATGAATAGCAAAAAAACCCCTGCTATGACGTAAATCAAACAAAAGGTCACTGAACTCACACAATGTAAAGCTGAACGGGCTTTGACCTAAAGTATTCATGCTATAAGCAACCAAAAATACTTTTACAATGCCTTTGTAAGCTAGAGCTGCAGAGTCTGTTAGTGTCTCCAGAACTGGCTCTGGAGCTGGAGCTTGAATTATGTCCTTTGCAGCTCCGTCTCTCGGTCATTCCAGGTTAACTGGTGCGGAGGGAGGTCTGACCGAAATAGCTCAGGGTATGCGAGGCCAGGTTCCGACAGGAGCCTGGTGTGAGGCCAGGTTCACGTTGGGAGATTTACACTTCCTTTACGAGAAGGTAACTGAGGAAACAGTCAGGTTCCCGCTTTGTTCATCCAAAACACAAAGTAGCTACCGCCACGTCCTTCTGCCTGCTAAACTGGGAATTGTTGCTGCTGAACTGGCCTGGCTCATTCTGTAAGAAAAACCATCTTTTTTCAAGGTTAACAGAAACTAACCATCATTTCCCAATTACATGGCTAAATATAATGAAGAAACCGTGGAGCCTTCTGTCTTTTTTTTTTCTTTTTTTCTTTTTTTTTTTTTCAATTTTTGAGTGACAGCAATATTCTGCCTGTGGAAGACATACAATAAAAGTAAAATTACAGCCGTCTGTTTTTATCCGATTCCTACTTTATCACTTGAAGTTTAATATATTTTACTCTGGAATGCTGTCTAATATGCTAGTTGTATCCTGAATATGAAGTAACATTTCTGAATGATAGGATATTGCTTCCCTCTGTGATCTATCTTCAATTAAGGGATGCTCTCAGGAAATGACACTTTGGGATCAGCAAATGCCAATCTTCTACCTGGGTAATTTTGAAGAAAAAATCCTCTATCCCTCAAAGCCCACATTGACTTTTACAATTAAATTACATTTAATGGAAATATTTCAGCTGCCTAATTTCTCAATTCTGGGGACTTGGTACATGAAAACATTTACTGGTTAATAATTTCTAATGTAATAGCTGAAAGAAAATGATTTCAAAAAATAAATAAAAGAGAATCCAGCTAGAAATTAAAAGGGAGCATGGAGGCTTCTTTTCTGATAAGAGTTTGTGACCTCCCGTTCCTGTAATAGAAGCTAGTAATGGCTTCTGCAAATTCCAAATGCAGAAACTAATTCAAGCCAAAGCTAACTTAGATTAATTAAAAGAAATAAGCTATAAAGAGAGTACGGCACTGGCTGCTGTTAATACTTCAGGGATTTCCCCAGAATCTGTCTCTAACTTTCAGAAAACACTAAACAGGAAAATATGTTATTTTAAAGCGGAGGTGGAAAAATAACACTTTGCTTACTCTGGGAGCAGTCTGTCCCTATCCAGCCTGGAAAACACTGGCACGATCCATCAATAGGATTGCACGTCCCGTTCTCGGTGCACTGACAGACCTCGGCACAGTTCTTCCCGTATTTTCCACTGGGGCAGACTGAAAATATAAGGCAGTTTACTGAAGGCTCTTCATAATGAGTAAGAGGAAGTCATAGGACTTAACATTTAGCAGTTAGAGAAAAAAGTAATTACAGCATTTTTCTTTGCTGAAGCCAAATGGGCAAAATTCTTCTGGAAAGAAAGGGAAGGCAGAAAGTATTCAAGTTCATTTTGTTTGCTTACATCCCAGGCATAAAAACAACAGGAAAAAGTCATCTTGGAATCCGTTTTTCTGCTGGCAAATGAATCTAACATAGTTAGACGATTACAATTATTGAAAGGCATTATGGAAGGATGAAAAGAGGAGAGACAAAACAGGGAGTAACGGTTATTGGGAGAGGAAGAGAACAATAAAGTTGAGGAGAATTCAAAGAGCAGCAGCAAACACAAGTAAGTGCCTAGAAGGGATTGATCCGGGGACTTGGCCAAGGGGGTGCCTTGGCGCAAGCCCTGAAATAGGGATCCACACTGGCTCAGAGGATTACAACTTCAACAATGAGAACAAGAAAAACAGGAAAGGAACATTTGAGGCTAAATATCAGCCTAGTGAAGAAGTCTCAAGAAGATGGAGGGCACTGGGGACTCTTACTTTCAGGTCTGTCGCTAGAACATATTGTACGACTGATAATGACAGTAAAAATGGACCAAAAGCTGCAAACCTTACTGCCTGATGTGATGGCCTGGCGTACTAGCCAGGGTATTGCACTAGGAGGCCAGTGCCCATGTAATGACTGGTGGCAGATGAGCTTGCAAGGAGAGACTGAAAGAGCTGTAGTCCTTTCCTCTGCTATCCCACCAGCACCACAAAATGCACCATGCACGACGCAGCACTGCAGTATGGGGTACGCTAGTGTACCTACCTCATCACTGTCCTGATTCCTTCTGGATCAAATGGTGGTGAGGGAAGAAGATGCCCTTTGCCACTAAATACACTAGGTTTTGCTAAAGATCAGCTTTCAGCAATGTTGATGGGAGGCAGGCTCCCAGCACCTCACAGAATCCAATCATGCAAGTGGAGAGTAAACCAGGAGCAAGACTACTCCTTCCGTAAGTATTTTTACCATATAAGCCTGGAGGAAGACTACTCCCACAAATAAATCACATATCCGATCGGTAAAATGTCATGCTTGTCCTTTGGCATCGGTCCAGCTATTCATCTCCAGCACCCTTTGCTCTAGTAAGTGTTCAGTTAGGTTTGCGAATGGTGGTTTCCATATATTATATATACACGTTCAACCGAGAGTCGTTAAACAGTTATGCTGCATCCTGACAAAATCAGGCTCTATTCCTGTGGGTCCGCCCAGCTTACTCCTGAAGTTGGAAGAAAAGAAACTCCGTAATTTTTTTTCAGTGTTATCTTGTAACAGACTAAGCCCAGTGACATAAAACTAATAGACACGTAGATCTTCAACCTCCCACCAAATTATTGGAAATCTTTAACGTTAAGGTTGATGGAGAGCTCTGCTCAGTAATGAATGAAATGTTTAATTTCTGTGCTCTTATTGGCTGTGTTCCCTGACAAAAACAGATGTATTTTCAAAACAAGATAAAACATAGAGTCCGTCTTTGCAAAGAACGTAACAAATGGAGTCGGACTTGTATCCTGGTAAATAATAGTGATGTCAAAAAAGTGATTAAGGCACTTCAATGAATTATGCAACAGTTTTACTACTTCAGCCATTCTCACTTTCTCATATGTAGTCTCTGCAGGTGACCTCAATCTATCCTGACTGTGAATCAGTCGCAGACCGAGATCCTGAGCTGATTCATTTGTTTTTGTACAATACGCCACCCTCTACTCCCACTATGGCAGAAACCTATGGCATACTATTGTTTTCTGCTTGCATTTATATATTCTATGGACTTATCTGTAGGAGTGGATAAAGTTGGGTTTGGCTTTCAAATTATGTGCTAAACAGAATCGTTCTCTAACTGAAAAGAGATAAAACTAAACAGAATATACAGGCACAATGAAAAGAACAATAGTCAGACACAAAGAGAAAGAGAAGGGAAGAAAAGCCCTCGCATCACAGCAAAAGCAAAAACTAAAATGATCTGTCAGCCTAGGTTCTCATACATGCTACACCGTTATTCAGTTCTGATGCTCTACATAGAGCGGTGCAATGCAATATTTTTATTGCATCTTTAAGATGGAGACAGATAACATCACCTAAATGAAGGCTGGATTTTTCATACGTACAAAAAAATAGCTCTCAAAAGACTTACTTAAAATAGGAGCTGCTAAGCACTGCAACATGGAATACTAATGAATCAGGAAAAGATTTGTGATCCAAACACCGATGCTGACAAAGGCAACATACTTGATAAAAGAAATGCTTCGGTTCCACACAGTGAGAGCTGGGGGCGGGGTTCCTGCCATGTGAGCACCTCTCAGCTCAGTGAAACAGTATGATGCCCTCCAGAATGCCAACGCAGAAGGACTACAAAACCGATCCTGCCGAAATGGCTGTTCTCATTAACTGAAGTAACCTCGCTGTGGATTGACACGGTGACTCTCTTGTAAAGGTGTGAGATCCAAACAGAAGCCCTTTTTCAAATGTCTCAAACATTTTTAAACAAAGTTGTGAGGTAAGGACTAATACCTCTTTCTTCAGGAGCAATCTGATTGTACAATGCAGACAGCGATGTTAATTAGCTGTAAAAGCTCTGAAGTGGGACTCTGAAAGTCCCTGTGGGATGTCAGGTGTGTTCTAGCAGCGATAACAAGTTATTATCAATCCATCTTCTACATGATTGTGAAAGATATTCATAAAACAGCTGCTTAGCTGTTTGCTGCTCCGAACCCTTAGCACAACCACGCCAACCCGTGCAATTTCGGGGGTCACACAGCTCCTCGCATGTGCGTGCTGCTGATGGCAGCTGATGGCAGAACGTTCGTACTGCCAGTAAAGAGGCGGCACAAGGAGATGAAAATTCAGAAGTGAAATCTTCGTTTCACGTTTTTCTAATGAAAAACATTAATTAGCACTTTTCTTTCTACAAAATAAAGTTACATGCTAACTCATTATGACAAACTGCAACACAAATTGATTTTAATTAGGACATGAATATTTTAAAATTAATTTGCTGGATAGATCAACGTTTCAAAGTAAAACCAGAAGTGCTGAACATCTAAGCAAAAATAAAATAGTTTTCTTAAGAGGATAATTAGCCCTGCTTACACTTTGAAATCTGGCTAACTTTTCACATAAAACGGACAAATCCACCGAAATATGTTCATTTTAATAAATTAATTGGTATAATGTTTAGTTGACTATATAGCACCGGAAAAAGAAAACACGGTTATACTTAATCTGTGTTTAATGATTTTGCATAAGTGCTGTCTGCAATTTCTAACTTACTGAAAAGCAGGTCATTAAAAAGTGTTAGTTCTATTTTGACAGGGACGGTGACTTCACAAGGGCAGCGGCCATTACAAATAATCTCTTTTAAATCTCTATGTAGAAAATGCCCACAGTAGTATGCAATAACTGAGGCTCTGCAGAATACTGCGATGGTTTTGTTGGCATTTTTAGGATAAAACTGAAAAAGAAACCTGTGGTTAAGAGCGGAATAACTTTCAAAGGTACAGAAAGGTCATGGACATTAGGGGGAGTTGAAGCTACTCTTCAGCTGTGAAAATTAACTCACTTTCCCTGCCTCATTGCAAATTTTTCTGTCTCCGGTACCTGTGTTTGGGTGCACATGATTTTAGCTATTCCCAGTCATGTCCTGAAGCATGTACATAAGGTTCCATGCGTGTTTGGGCTGGTGTACCTGAGCCGGCCTTTACCTCAACTGGTATCTACACCTCCTGCTGAAAAAGAGTGTGTGAAGGTGCCATCGACATTTAGGATATGATAGGTTTAGCAGAAAGGAAAATGAAACCATGGGATGGCTGCTACATTTACAGCAGGTGTCTCATTCCATATTCATTTCAACACAGAGCCGCCAACCTGTTTTATTTATGAAAGCAGGAGAGCAGGAGCATATAATATTTACAAAAGGGTGACTAAGTACCTATTTGCATTTTCTCTCTGAAGTAAAGAATTTCTTGTGATCTAAGCTGCTGAAACATGGGAAAAAGGCAGGAACCTTGTGATCAGTCTTTCTGCAAAGTCACAGACACAGAAACTTAGGGAAGAAGGTGGCATGTGGGGGCCTTGGGCTCAGTACCTTGGTTGCAGAGAGCGCCAAAGAATCCAGGCAAGCAATCGCAGTGTCCGGACACGTGGTGACAAGGCCCGCTGCTGTGCACACACTGAGGGCATGGCTGACTGCAGTGGTGTCCGTAAAAGCCAGGGGGACAAACTGAAGAGAAAACAAAATAAGCTGTCACAGGTTTTCAGAAGATTTCTCATCACTGAGAGCTTGAGCATTCTCTCTCTGTCTTAATCTCAAATCAATATTTCTTAAGTTATAAAACCACCATTTTGTGAACAGCTGAAATTACGAAGCCTGTTGGATTATTCCACAATTAATTATTAATAAATTAATTAAAATAAATTATATTAAAATAAATAATAAATTAATTAAAATTAAAAAGTTAATTAAAAAACACAATTAATAATGTGCGAGCTCTGAGTAAAACTGCTCCTGTGGTTCAAACATTCACACCATCCTACCTCATGTAGGCCCTTGGCTATTTAATAATACAGCCAAGCTCTTTCAGCAGCCTGTCTCCCTCAAGACACTCATTTGAGTCTCTCTAGCCTGCTCCAGCTAACTCTTTTACAAAACATGGGAGTTTAAGATGTTCAAGACCTCATAGCCCACTGGCAGGTATGGTTAATAACACATACTCCAAAGCTTTTAAGATAGGTAGGAAGAGAAACACTCACACACGTGTACAGGCAACAAAAACTCAGAATGCCATTTCCTTTGGAAATTAAGCTAAGAAATCAGAGAAGGCGGATTAGGAAACTCTCGATATTTTACATCTAAACAGCTATGTCAAAAGCTGATTTCTAAACATATTAGGTGCAATACCTGTGTCCAACTGGGACAGTCACTTTATACATGCCATTGCAGGAGCAGCATCCATCAGTGATGAACAGAATCTAAAAATGGTAATTACGGTAACAGCATACAAAATCACCTGATTTGCATCAGTAATCACATCCAATAGCTGCGAAAACTTGTCATGAACTGTGTACTTCATTTGCTTAAAACCTGGATTGAAATTATTATAGAACTTGTACATAGGGTATAGTGCCAGGATTGTGGCTCAGTATCGTTTATAAATGCGTATTGTCACTTCTAAGCACACATAGAATGAAAAACCATCCACTGTCCAAGCATTGAATGCGATAGATAAGCACAAAGAAATGTTAAATTGCAGTAAGTAACTGTAAAAATGACTTTATATGTTTTTATTTTTACTCCTGTGATTCTCTGTTATATGGTCCTGTCTCAGTGGTTACTATATCATGTCCATTCCATTTCTTCACCGAATGAGAATTTTTCTCTTGGTCTATATGTTCACAGAGGGTGTCAGGTTCTTACACTACTGCAGATTTCCAGCTGGAACTTAGCTGACAGGTTTGTTGATGGTGCACTAGCTATAAAACAACTTGGATCATTCCTGGAGACATTTCTGCAGACCTAAGAGCAGTAAACTATCCCGGTGTCTCATGTAATCCTGATTACACAGACAGAACAAGCTGGCTGAGTGTCATCTCCGGTACTGCCCTTTACAGGCTAAATTTTGTTTCTAAATGAATTTCCAAGAGAAAAATGGGAATGATTCTGAGAACAAACTTAGCAGGCTGAAGCTACCTTCACCTACAGAGGTGTCCTCTTCACAAGGTAGTCTTGAGCCTGAATCTTGCAGAAGAGGTCGGAGCAAGCTGAATTCCCTGGCTGTACGTGCAAGAGAGGCATTTCAGCCACACAAGGCAACAGCAGAAGCAGCCACAGAACCCTGTGCTGTCACCCCAGTGGGGAGGAACATTTCTCCACATTAGGTCCTCAGCAAATGTCCTCAGGGAGCAGCCTGATTACCAGAGTTGCAAGCTGGGGGACATGGTTTGCCTCTTGTAGCCTACATGCCATCATCTGATAAAACTAAGCTGTTTTTTTCATCTCAGAAAGGTCAGAAACTATTAACTTCTGGAAGTTTCGCACTCTTAGGGTTTTGAATTTGTAAAACAATTTCTTCCCCAATTCCCTGAAGCTCCAAGCACCACATTTTAGCCTTGGAGAGTGGTTTTACAGCTATATAGATATGCTGAAGCACCTGGAAATTGGGGTTTATAATGGAAATGCTTATAGGCCATTAACTACAGCAGTGCTAGAGGTCATTGTTATAATGGCTTTAAATAAAAACTGTCACCTACAAATTATTTTTAGAGACGAGTGTGTTCTAGTGTCAAGTGTAACTGGTAAAATCAAAGGGGATGTATGTACTGGGCATGCAGAATGTCTTACAGGAAGAACGAGCTGTTGCAGAAAAGAAAGACAAATCCATTTCTTGTTTACACCGGAAGAAGGCTGCGTGTAGTCTGAATCAGTGAATAAGGGTCCCTAAGGGGCAAATGCAGCTTCCCAGATAAAGCAAATGAGAGGATTTTTATCTCCTTGGCACATTTTAATATGTAGCAGCAGAGCATCAGACAGGAGCTATTTCAGGCTGCTGTGTCTCTTTCTGGCATATAAGAAAACACTGTCTTGTTATTTTGATAGGCAACGCTCATCCACTTGTCATTGTGTGATGGGTCGTACCTCACTGTTAATAGGGACCCTGTAGCTTGCCACCACTTAACTGCAAATCTGGTTTTGCCCAGATCCTGCCAAGTTTGGTATGCAAAGGTGTTCCTCCTTCTTTCAGGTCACCTGTGACCTCCAGGTGCTGTGGAAGGCCAGAAGAGGAAACACAAGGCACAACTCAATGCAGTAGAGTCTTGACTTCTTGATCAAAAAGTATTTTTTCAGGCTAGCTTTTGCCCTCAGGAAGCCATGAGCTAAAGCAGCTCAGAAACCTGTGGCTCTGGCTGTCTCGTGTCATAAATGAGCATTGCTAATGCTTTGCCACCACAGCTATGGAAAATCTTACTTCTCTGGCACAAGGGTCCTCTGTATCCTGGTGCGCAGTCACAGGTGCCGTCCTCTGGGGAGCAGGATCCCCCGTTCTCACAGTTACAGGAGATGGAACAGTTTGGTCCCCAGCGGCCCTGGGAGCATACATTGTCACAGTGGATGCCTAAAAATGTAAAAGCACACGTTAAGTTTCACACAGCTCACTCTGTTCATTGATCAAAGAAATGTTTGGCTGGACTGATACCTCACAGTATATCAGACAGCAAACAAAGGAGCCTGGAAAGGAAATAGCTATCCTTTTATCTGCTTAATAAAGTGAAAATTAAGAAAATGCCAAAGAGGTGAATTCTGTAGGTGTTAGTGGGCTCCTGATCAGTCCTTAGCACCGTTAAAGAAACTCTGCATGTCATCTGGGAGATGAAGGTCAGGAATTGCTTTAAAGTCACAAAATATCTCAAATAGCCAGGCTGGAAATACGCAGTTGATTGAAGCCTGATTACTTAACTGTGGTGAATTGGAAGACCAAGATCAAAAGAAAAATCAGGGTTCTGGAAAAACATGTGCAGTGTTTGGATTCTTGAACATATGTAGATTCAGTTCTACGCTGACGCTGTGTATTGTTCTCTTCCTGGCTTGGGGTTATTATGCACATTCCCCATATCCACCCAGAGCTCTCCGAGTTCTGTGTTAATGAACCGAGTTCTGATCTAGCAAGTGGCCATATGTGGGCACAGGCCGATCATCTGCATGTTAAATGGAGACTGAGACCTGCCAATCCAGCTCCCAGTGATTCCCAGGGTTGTTGTTTGATATTTATTATTATGAAAAGTGAAGCTTGGAAACACTGAAAGAAGCACACAGCCAGAAAGCTTAACATGAGGCTTCTGGCATTGTTTCAACCGGTTTTGTTTTAACTGGTGACTTTTAAAAACACCCTTGTGCCATGGCTTGTCACACATAAACGGAATCTAAGGATTTGATCCTGCACACCATTACTTGTCTGAGAGGCTTTTACTCCACTGGGATGAGACAGTACCAATACCTGCAATTAGCAGAGCTATTTGCATGATCAAGGGCTCCATGGATTGAGGAAGGTTTGCGGGATCATGAACTAAGAGAGACATTAAGCACTGCCAGCTGCAGGGAGTGGCATTAGCAGTAGCACGCTGTAGATACTGATAACAACGGAAAAAATGAATCACAGGCTGGCTTGAAAATCTTCCCAACATTACCACACCGGGTGCCTTACAACTGCGCCACCAAGATTTGATGGCATACACATGCCCTCGCTACCCTTTCAACATGAGGATGTTCTTTATCATCCATGCACATGTCCCCACTGCATAATGGGATAAATGGAGGCAGGGGCTCTGAGACCCCCAGCCTCAGCCAGAGGTTGGATTAGTGCATCACTAAGGAGAAATACAACCCCAAGTAATTTCCTCCACCTCTGATAACTTCATCTGGATGCTACAGGTAATGGACTGTATTTCTGAAGCTGTGATCTGTACAGCCACCAAACTTTGAGGATTATTAAATCAGCTGAAAGTCATTATAAACACACTTACAGTGCAGTTTCAAGTTGGTTTTATAAATCTCTGAACTTAATACAGTAAGAAATACTGCAGAGCCAAAATTTCCCTTTTCTGAAGATTAATCACACAATTATAATGTCCCTTCCTAGAAAATCTTAACCAAGTCTGGCAAAAGTACAGTTTGAAACGGGGTTTCTAGTAATGCATGATCATAGCTTTATTTATAAAGAGGCATGGTCTGTGCTGTTAGAGCTTAATAAAAAACACATTAAAATACAGCATAAACATAATACAGGCTCAACTCCTTAATATCTAAGTAAATAAATCTGAAAAAAAGGAATGCAAAAAGAGACAAGGAACATTTGTATTAGTAAAATCAAGAAAAACTATTATTTTAATAGTCTTCCCTACTCTTTTTGAAATCAAATATACCTTGGATTACTTAAACAGTAAATGCTTTGTCTGTGCATTTATGTAACACGTCTACAGTACTCTGTAATGAAAAAGTCATACAATAAACGGTAAATAAATAAATGCATTTTGTATTTATACATACATATATATGATAATTTATAGTTTTGAGAGACTCACTGCAAGCTCCCAGAAATTAAATTCAGACACAAATGTAGAAAAAATGTGTATCTTCTCCTCCTGAATGCAGCATTAAAAATACAATTTTCTCATTGTGAATGGGCTATTTATAAACGGAGACAATTAAGCAGCATTATTTCTCATCTCTTTTGGCAAAGTTTGGGAAAGAATGACATTGACTCTTTTCTCTTGAAAGGTAGCTGAATTAGAATGCCACGGCTGTTCTTCGCAGCAGCAAAGTCCTTCCTTTAGTAATGAATAATGAGGGATATCTTCCCGCTCCTAACGAAGGCAATGAGTCATTGTGAAGCCGATTCTTGTACAAAATGTAAAGGGGGGAAAAGGAAACCTTCTAGAAGACACCGATACACATTACAGCAGTTATTTATTTATAAAGTTTCAGAAGACAACCAAGAAGGGGCCACCATCAATTCTTTTTGCTTTATATTACTCTAAGTTAATTCTCAAGGAAGGCTTCATTTTTGGAGGCTCCTACACACCCTGAGTTGCAAATGTAAACAAGAAGTTAGAATTGCATCTGGACATGTGTGTCTTATGGAATTGCGCTAAAAAAAAGCCCCTTAATTTTACAATCCCCTAGCTTGACAGCATATGAGGGGGGAGCCCGTCCCTCCCAGCTATTTTACAATCGCAGTCAGTGAAGCAGCAAGCTTCTTCAACGTGAAAATTTAATATTTACTTAGGAACTTGCTGATGAACATTTCTGATAAGCAATTAGTTTCCAGTTTCCAGAAATATAAAAAATGCTGAAGTTGACACATCTCTGTATTACCTCATGTTACAACCACAGATTCCTAAATTATGAACAAATTCCTTGTTTTGCAAGCATGATGTAGGAATTAGAAAGACAACTATCAGGAGGAGAAGTCCTTGAAGCTGCAGGAAGCAGATCTATACATAAACTCTATTGCCTAGATACCAGGAAATTATCTTACTGCCTGAGGCTGTGGTTCACAACTGCAGATACCAGTATGAAATTACAATTCCAAGACCTTCTTAAACAATGTTCTGGGGGTGAACTGTAAATGAAATTCTCATAACTTACGTAAAATTATAGTTATCCTCTGTATGTGGGCAAAGCATATTTGTACTCTCATGCTGTAATCCAGAGCCAAGGTAAGAGCAGAGTCCACTGTGGGTTTTAATTCAGCCTGTGAAACAGCAGCCACAAAACCTCCATGTCCCGGAGTGGATTCAGGGTACTGGATTCCTGCAGACACTGTCTGCTCTCCAGTAGGATTTCCTCTGCTGACTTCGGACTGCTCTGACACAGAATTTAGCTGACAGTCCCAGGAGTGGCTTCGCTCCCCCTTCCCCACACCATCTTCCTCTGCACACACAGTGGGTAGGAAAACCAGTACTAATCGGCTGAATTGCTGCTGTGTATGCTGTGAAAAACACAATCTGGAATGAACTTAACCCACCAGAGCAGTCGTGACTGCGCTCTTTTAAGGGACAACTACATGGGAGAGCTGTTCCAAGCTCTTTCTCCTTATGGGCCCTTCCAGGAGAGTTTGCTACCAAGTGGCAAAACAGCTGCTGTCGGGGACGTTGGGAGTATCTGGCGCAACTCAAGTACAGGCTTCCCGAGGGTGAAGCAGTCGGGTTGTGCAGGGATCTTCCAACGCAGAGCTGAAGACGGTATCTTGATAAAGGAAAGCAGCAGGGATAGAGGTAGAGGAGGAAGTGTGTCTGGCAAGAGCACTGGCTGACAGAAACTCATTGAGTCACATATGTTGAATGGTAATAATATATATCCTATATTGTAGTGCAGTTCTGCTGCAGAGTGGCTAGGGAGGTGTGTGTCTGGTGACTTGATGATAAGCTTGTGTCTGGCTTACATGGAGCAGTGTAAATTTATACCAGATGAAGTCAGTTCTTTGTATTAAAATTTACAAATTGGGCTGTGAAAGATCCAGCTAACACCCACACAACCATCGTGAAAAAGAGCAAGGAAAAGGAAAAAAAAAAAAAACCCAAGCCATGCAACTGGGATGTAAGGCATCTATTGAAGAGCTCCTTCATATACTGTTTCCATTAATAATCTTCAATGGCTTCAATAAAAGTTTGTCAAAGTAATGCAGATTTAGTACTGCCCGTAACTATATCACACTGAAGCACTGCAGAGGGGGAAATTCCTGAAAGCCAGACATAAGACGAACTCCCTTTTTTCCCTCTCCAGCTTGTGCAATTGCACTCATGCTTGGGGATTACGTCTCTAGCTCTTAATAAAGCCTGCCATTGTTTTTCTGCCTTGTCTCTAGATAGTTGGATACTAATACTCCAACCACAATAGAAGAGCAAAAATGGATGGAATAATGAGAACCAGTGGCCTAGTTTTGACCACTGCTATCCCCCTGACAGTAGCCTGTGCAGCAGGACCTGCATGCTGCCCAGCATCTAATTATTTTTCAGGGACATAGGAATTTGATAAATTATAGTATGTAGCTCCCTTCCCCCACGTACTTTAATTTTACATCTACCAGTGTACAACTATAATTATTTCTCTGAATAAGATCTTCAGCTTTTTTTTTCCCCCCAATAGTCACAATCTAAAGACAGATGCAACATCAATTAGCAATGACAGGAATGATTTCAGCAGACATTCGGATCCAACACAAACACTGTGCTCTCCTTCACCTGTCTTTCAACATGACATGAAGTCATAATAATCTCTTATTTCTGGCATTTGAATAGCTTTGGGAAGAACTGCTTTTTATGCCTAAATAGGCATTGGATTTATGCAGGCAATACAGTGGAGGCCTGAAGTTTGGTGAGTCACGCTTGGCTTTGATCTGGACTACCTGGTAGCTTTTGTCTTCGGCAACACTAATTCTTAGTGGTGGTTTGCCTACCTGTTGGCACAGTATGTAACGGCAAAACCACAACAGCGGCAATACCGCTTCAATAGCGGAACATAGCCTAATGATTATAGCTGCAAGGCTATTTTAGAGGAGTAATTGCAGAAAGTGGGCCAGCAAGCACTTGGTCGTACTGAAAAGAGGTATGGGAATGTATCACTGAATGTGATCTCTAAATTGGGCTGCTCCTCAGGCAATACCACCCCTCTGGCCTCAGTCATGCGGGACTGTCCTGCCTGCAGCCACCCCTTCGGCAGCGGTAGCACGTCCCCCACCAGCCCTGGAGGGTTCCTAGGAGTGTGGTTGTCCTGCCAGGGTCACAGCCAGAGTTACTGAGGTCACCTGGACGTCTTGTCTTGGCCTCCTAATTCATATGTTTATTTCTGATAATGATTTCTATGATCATACATTCACATTTTCTTTAACCTTATTCTCTTCTCTTTCCCCAGTACTCTTACCACTGTTACACTTACGTTTTCCCTATAAATTCTATTTAAATCAGCTTTGTATTTGAGATTAGATTGGCGTGCTTTCCTAAGTAGTAAATATTTTGCTGCTTCAGTCTATAAAAGGTAAAAGAAAATTCAATAGGAACATAAGAAAGAACTGTCCGATTCGCTCCAGTTCGGCTGTTCAGAAGGTGTTATGACAGCATACGAACAAGAGTTCATAAAGAATACCTGATGCTTTTCTATCACTTTTTACATGTTCGTATTTATTCCTACCTGAGGCAAACCCTGAAGTATTTGAGTCAGATCCAGTCAGAAACACTACTGTACAATTTGTGACAGCTCAGCATTTAAGGATCCTGAAGAACGAGAAAATCTGCTTGGGGAGGGCAGCGGATAGAAGAAAACATAAAGGGATCTCTCATAAAATTAAATGGAAACATTAAGAATTGATGGCTGCTCATCCAGTCTGCAAATAAGCTATTTTTTTTTTTATATAGTGAAACTATTCAACAGAGATAACAGCAGCCACATTCACATTATCTATGAACTTCTCTGGTGTTCTCAAAGTGTTTTTCTAACAGTGAATTTTTTTCTCATTTTTGTGGTGGAGCCCTCACTTACCTTGCTAAGCATTGCTCACCAGTGGGCTTCAGAGGGACGACTCGGAGAGGGGGAAGAGCATCTTTGGTCATAGGGTTGCCAGGTTGGTGAAGAGGGCTTTAAGCTCAAGTTGCCAGGGGAAGGGAACCTCAATCCATCCCACTCCTACCAGTTTGATGCCAGCGGCAGCAATAGATGCCCAGAGCCTGGAGAAGGATCACAGGTCAGCAGGAGAGCAGCTGAAGAGCAGCACAAAGGAATTGCAGCCCCTCCAGCCAGGAAGCCAGCTTCATCGGGGAGCCCAGCTTAAATGCCTCTATGCAAACACGCAGAGCATGGGGAATCAACAAGAGGACTTAGAGACGTGCACACGTCTGCAGGGCTGTGATCTTACTGGCATCAGGAGATGTGGTGGGATGGCTCCTGTAACTGGAGTGTTGGAATGGAAGGATACAGGCTCTTTAGGGCTGTCACCCTCTATGTGACCAGCTGGAGTGCGTGGAGCTCCACCTGGGGATGGATGAGCCACCGGAGAGCTTATGGGTTGGGACTGAAGGGAGGGCAGGGACAGGTGACATTATAGTGGGGGTCTGCTACAGGTCACCCAACAAGGAAGACTGAGTGGATGAGGCCCTCTATAGACAGATAGGAGCAGCCTCACATTCACAAGCCCTGGTCCTCATGGGAGACTTCAACCACCCTGATATCTGTTGGAAGGACAACACAGCAATCCATGAGGTTCCTGGAATGCGTTGATGATAACTTCCTTCTCCAAGTGACAGAGGAGCCAACAAGGAGAGGTGCTATGCTGGACCTTGTTCTCACCAACAAGGAGGGGCTGGTGGGGAATGTGAAGCTCAAGAGCAGTCTTGGCTGCAGTGACCATGAGATGGTGGAGTTCAAGATCCTTAGAGCAGCAAGGAGGACATACAGCAAGCTCCCTACCCTGGACTTCAGGAGAGCAGACTTTGGCCCCTTCAGGATTCTGCTGGGTAAAGTACCACAGGATAAAGCCCTGGAGGGAAGAGGGGCCCAAGAAAGCTGGTTAATATTCAAGGATCACCTCTCCAAGCTCAGGAGCGATGCATCCCAACAAAGAGGAAGCCAGGCAAAAACACCAGGAGGCCTGCATGGATGCACAAGGAGCTCCTGGACAAACTCAAACACAAAAAGAAACTTGCAGAGGGCAGAAGCAAGGACAGGTGGCCTGGGAGGAATACAGAGAAACTGTCCGAGCAGCCAGAGATCAGGTTAGGAAACCTAAGGCTCTGACGGAGTTAAATCTGGCCAGGGCAAGGGCAACAAGAAAAGCTTCTGTAGGTATGTTGGTGATAAAAGGAAGACTAGGGAAAATGTGGGCCCTCTCTGGAAAGAAACAGCAGACCTGGTTACCTGGGATATGGCGAAGCCTGAGGTACTCAACGAGTTTTTTGCCAGTCTTCACTGGCAAGTGCTCAAGCCACACCGCCCAAGTCACAGAAGGCAAAAGCAGGGACTGGAGAATGAAGAATTGCCCATTGTAGGAGAAGATCAGGTCTGAGACCGTCTAAGGAACCTGAAAGTGCACAAGTCCATGGGACCTGATGAGATGCACACATGGGCCTTGAGGGAACTGGCAGATGAAGTTGCTAAGCCGCTATCCATCATATTTGAGAAGTCATGGCACTCTGGTGAAGTTGCCACTGACTGGAAAAGGGGAAACATCACCTCCATTTTTAAAAAGGGAAAAAAGGAAGACCCGGGGAACTACAGGCCAGTCAGTCTCACCTCTGTGCCTGGCAAGATCATGGAGCAAAGCCTCCTAGAAACTGTGCTGAGGCATATGGAAAATAAGGAGGTGATTGGTGACAGCCAACATGGCTTCTCTAAGGGCAAACTGTGTCTGACAGATTTGGTGGCCTTCTATGATGGGGTTATAGCTTTGGCGAGTAAGAGAAGAACAACTGACATCATCTACCTGGACTTGTGCAAAGCATTTGACACTGTCCTGCATGACACCCTTGTTTCTAAATTGGAGAGATGTGGATTTGATGGATGGATGACTTGGTGGATAAGGAATTGATTGGATGGTTGCACTCAAAAAGTTGTGGTCAATGGCTCGATGCCGAAGTGGAGATGAGTGATGAGTGGCATTCCTCAGGCATTGGTACTGGGACTGGTGCTGTTTTAACATCTTTGTCAGCAAGATGGACAGGGGGATTGAGTGCGGCCTCAGCAAGTTTGCCGTTGACACCAAGCTGTGTGGTGCAGTCACACACAGTGCTGGAGGAAAGGGATGCCATCCAGAAGGACCTTGACAGGCTTGAGGTAGCCCATATGAACCTCATGAGGTTCAACAAGGCCAAGTGCAAGGTCCTACACATGGGTTGAGGCCATCCCAAGCACAAATACAGGCTGGGTGGAGAATAGATTGAAAGCAGCCTGAGGAGAAGTATCTGGGGGTACTGGTGGATGGAAGACTGGACATGACCCAGGAACGTGTGCTTGCAGCCCAGAAGGCCAACCGTATCCTGGGCTTCATCAAAAGAAGGGTGACCAGCAGGTTGAGGGAGGTGATTCTCCCCCTCTACCCAGCTCTCGCAAGACCCCACCCTGGAGTATCGTGTCCAGCTTTGGGACCCACAACTTAAGAAGGACAAGGACCTGTTGGAGTGAGTCCAGAGGAGGGCCACAAAGATGATCTGAGGGCTGGAGCACCTCCCTTATGAAGACAGGCTGAGAGAGTTGGGGTTGTTCAGCCTGGAGAAGAGAAGGCTCTGTGGAGACCTTAGCGCAGCCTTCCAGTACCTGCAGGGGGCCTGCAAGAAAGCTGGAGAGGGACGTTTTACAAGGGCAGGTAGTGATAGGACAAGGGGTGATGGCTTTAAACTGAAAAAGGGTAGATTTAGATTACATATTAGGAAGAAATTCTTCACTGTGAGGGTGGTGAGGCACTGGAAGAGGTTGCCCAGAGAAGCTGTGGGTGGAACACTTCCACCCCTGGAAGTGTTGAAGGCCAGGTTGACTTGGGCTTTGAGCAACCTGATCTAGTGGAAGGTGTCCCTGCTGATGGCAGAGGGGGTCGAACTAGATGATCTTTAAGGTCCTTTCCAACCCAAACCATTCTATGATCCCATGATTCTGTGATGACTCCTGTGTGAAACAGCCTATCAGCCTAAATGAAAGCTCCATGATCTGGTCTTAAATAATGACGAATAAGCCTTTCCCTGCAGCCAGTGAAAAATTCTGAATTGTCTCTTCTCTCATCGTTGCATGGGCGATTTATGCACCCATTAATGTAAGTGTTTTTCTGAAAGTAATGTACTTACAGCCTAATGCACCTCTGTGGAGCACTAATCGTACCCCTATTTTTAATTATCAAGAGAAAACTCCAGATATGAATCATCCAACTCAAGGTATTTATGCAATAAAAGCTTTTGAGGCAGAAGACCTACCCTCACAAGAAATTGAGTAAGTCAAAATGTTTTCTAAAATCAAGGATCATCTGGTTCCCTTTGCTACAGGATATTCGCCGGGGTGCATTATTGCAGGAAGAAAAGTTGCCACGAGCAGAAAGGGCAGATCTTGAAGAAAACAGTACTAAAAGGAGTCAAGCCCTATGCAGTTCTCCTTCTCCTTTAGGATGTGTCCTTCCTATTACTTCTCAAACTCTAGACATGGTTTCAGGCCAGGAAGGAAAAGAAACCTGGGAAAGATCCAAGCAGGCCATCAGCAGGTAAGGGAGAAATTTTTAAGTGGGAAAAAAATGTATTGCGTTCCTGACTTTTAAACGTTTGAGCCCCCAAGCTGAGCCACGAGCTAAGAATGCAGCTTAGCAAGAGCTGCTGTTGCAAGATGTACGACGGAATGCGTGCAAGCCTTTCGTGTTTACTAACGTTGACTGAAATTCAACCTTTTCTCCTTTGTGTAGCATGGGAAGGAAGATGTTTACAACATTTGTCACTGCAAACACTTCCACCAGTAACATATATATACAACGTTTTAGCTTGCTGGGTGTTTATTGAATGATCTTTCCTTTTTCTTCTTTTACACAGAGCATGCCAGCATCCAGTATTTAGTCTGCTGAAATGTTCACAAATAATTTTTCACCGCTTCTCACCCACATTTATTTATAGGTGAATGTATTGTACACACAGCCAAGCTTATATATAGAATGCCTCCATATTAAAATGGAAAATGGTTGAATATCTCTAGCATCAAGTTTCATTTTTTAGAACCCATTAAATTAGCATAGTCCAGGATGCCATCCAAGCTATATCTTTTCACATAAATTTAAAAGCTGTCCTTTAATAAGTGAAAATAAACCCCAAAGTAAATACAAAGATAAATTAACCCGTATCTCTTCTGTGTTTATAAGACTAAATTCATGCATGCTTAAGTTTAGCAGTAGGCTTACTGCAGATTCTAATTATAGTCTAAGGGCCTGATCCAACTCCCACTGAATGAGTAGCAAAAAATGCAATTGATTTAATGAAAGGTGAAATATACTAAATCTGGTGTAGGACAAACACAACTAAACCTCACTTAGATGAGAATCTGGAGCCCCCTAGATAACCGACGAGGAATGCACAGACATAATTAACGTCAGGACATCAATGAAGTCTTTGATATAACTTCATAATTCATATTTTTTAAAATTAGTCCTATATCAGTAGGAACCATACTTAAAGGTTCCTGTCAAAGAGAGAATTTTTAAGCACAGCCTGACATTAAAATCTTATCAACTCACTTGAAATTAAGTCAATGAAAAATTAAAGCTAATTTCTAATAAGCTTATGTTACATTCATAGACTAAAGGGCACTTGTCGAATCCAGAGAGTAAGCATACCTTTTCATATGGAAAAGATTTTCACATTTGAAAGGCAGAGGCCAGAAGAGAGGCTAAAATGCACCATTTTAAACTGACTCTAAAAATGTCTAGCTTTTCTGTCTGTTTAAAGCTAATGTAAGGATACAGAATAATCACAGAAATAAATTATTAAGTTAAAAATCTGGGATAAGACTGCCAAAAGTGATAAGTGCAAAATATGGTTTAGATAATGGGATTAGACATGTAGAAAATGCATGTTTAATAGGAACTTACTACTGCTCCGTTCTGATATTTTGGGCTTTGTATTTGAAACCAAAAGAGTACGAAATACTCTGATTTAAAAAAAAAAACACCCCACAATATTATGAATTCTAAAATACCGTGGACCTCTTCAGCTGAAAACCTGTAGGTGCAAAAAAAGAAGTCCTAGATTTTTTCTGGTTTTAAAGATGTATGGAAAAGTCAGCTACCAACTATATCAGTGTGGTCTTGGAGCTGACCTATTAATGATAACAGAATTAATTTGGCTTCAACCTAGTACAGCTGAGGATAGAACCTGGCCCTAAGATTATAAACGGGATACTGCTGCAATGGAAAAAAGTCATATTAATACAAACAAAATGCATTTTATGGGAAGCTAAATGGAGAGTGGTTTTTTTTTCCCTTGAAAGTTATACCACCTTTTTGCAAAGAACTCAGAAAAAGTGAAGTTAAAAATACCTCAGAGCTCACCGTCAAAGTGGTCACTGTTTCTTTAAAATTCAAAAAGGCCTTCCCTTGAGTAACAGGCTTATCAGATTTACTGAATTAATGTGTCCACAGGAGGGAAGAAACATGTTTCTGTGTTTGAGTGACAGTGCAGATGTCTCTTGCAGCCTGCAAATTCTCACAAACGCAAAGTCTCATTCCTCAAAGCTCACCTTATCTGCGACCAGCTGACGTTTCCTGACCCCATTAACTCGCTTATACAATCACACGTGGAAATCCCTACAACTCGAGACTACCACAACTACCGTACAATATTTCTGGACATGATAAGAGACAATTAGGGTTTATGTTGCTGGCAACATATGAAAGTTGTTGAGGTTGTAAAGGACAGCGGAACATATATTTTGATCTCCCCTATGCATTGGCAAAGAGGGAGGCAGCTCTTATGAGACATGAATGAAGCCTGAAGGTGAAAATTACCAGCACAATAACAAGATGTTTCTTCCTTGCCAGCATATATAATTTTCATACCTGTATATAATTTTCATCCTGATTAATTAAGGAAAATCTATGAGGGGTTCTTTTATAATTAACTATGGGATGCACACTTCTATATTTTCTGTCCTGCATCTATAGTACCACCCTGTTTTCCCCACACATTTTTGGGTGGTTAAAATCTACTGAATAAAACGTCGGCTTCGCATAGTCAGAAAAGCTACTGAGTAAACTAGCTCAGTGGATAATTGAGATAGCATTGCGACTCCAGTGTTCCATAAAAAACAGAGCGCAATACAAAAAAAAAAGGCAGACAGAACCAAGATTCGGATAAGACAGCATTTCAGATTAAACGAATTCAGATAAACAGGATTTTACCTGACCTTAACATTTACAGGAATGGAATATATCCCCCTGCAGATCACTTCCTATTTAATCCCACTGTAATATCTGAAAGGTTAACAAAATACACACTGCCACAATTAACTTGAAGCACATTGACTCGTTACAGGGAAGAAATGAGTTTGCTGTGAATATCAGCCAGGCCTGTGGCTTTTCTTTCCGTAATCTGTTTGCGAGCGGGACGTCTGACTGTGAAAGCGACAGAGTCGGGTCTTAGAGACAGGATGAGCAACGGCTGCATCTGGCTTCCCAGAGAGTCCTGCTAACCTGGCTCAGGTCACGCACAAAGGGAGCACCCCCAGAAATCAGAGGACAGGCCAGCAGCTATGACCAATTTAACTACTGAGGGTTGTACCGAGTGGACCAGCTGAAGGCTGCATAGTAATAACTCGTTGGTATCTGAGAGGAAGCCATTTCTGGTTCGAACCATGCTGCCACCAGCCACCTAGAGGGGAGAGGACCGAGCTGATGGGGTTTGCAGTTCAGCTTGCAAAACCCATATGGCTTAGCTGGAGCCGTCATTTCCAGAGGCACACAGCGTTACACCTAACAGGAACGTCGCCTCCCCATGTTCTCCCTAGCTTCTGACCCACCCAGCAAGGCTACCAGGGCAGCCACTCCTTTCCTGCCCAGTTTCAAGTTATTTGTTAAGAGGAGCCTAATTGAAATCTATGACCTATCGCTGTCACTGAGCATCCAGGAGAGGAGGCTGCATCTGGGTGCGATGAGACTGATGCAGCCTCCTCTCCTGGACCTGTTTGCTTGCAAAGGACTTTCCGGAAATGCTCTACTGTGCAGCTTTTCTGCACTTCCATTCTCTCTGGGGATTCAGTGTGTGCAGAACCCTAATTAACCAAATGCAATTAGCACCGAAGCACTCCATTTTCAAGCATTTTCGTTTTAACCCGAATGTACACAACACCACCTCTTTCACAAATGACTAGTATGTTGGGAGCTTTAAGGTACCTGTGTGCACACATACACAGAGACATAGAGCTGCAGGCACAGAAGTGAGATATATCTAAAAGGCGTGGCAGATCTGGAGTGAGAGAGTGCCTTATTAATCTTCAGAAAGCAATCAGTCAAGACTTGATCCTGCTGGGGGCTACACTTTTGCTTTTTAGCCTAGCAATAGATATAAACACACCTTCTTTTGATTTCAAGGGTCCTCTTTATATACGTGAGGTTATGGGCATGCAGTACTGGTGCGTGCTGGAGAACTCCATTCAGTGCAAGGCTGAGCCCTTGTTATTGCATCTGGCATTTCCTTCATGTGGAGGAAAGCTCAGCTCTGCATTGTGTCAGCAGGCCACAGATCTGATTTTGGCCCACATTTGGACAAGTTTCACCTCACTTGTACCACACGAGAGAGCCTTTTGCCAATGAGGCTTTGGTCTCTTAAGCACAAATGTTATGCTTGCCATGCTATCTACAGAGCCATTTATGATACAGTGTGCCCGTGTACCTGGTTGGGTAATTTTCAGCAATAACGACAGGCGCAATCATCTTCAGATCTGATCTGTTACTTCTCCCTTTGGCTGCACATGTGCAATTCCCCACTGAACTTCATGGAAACTGTACGTATGTGTCTCTAAGCAGCTTGTTACCAGTGTGCTTGTTTATGCATACAGCTCCTTTGCACAGCTTTGTGATCTCCTGGCTGATATCGGGGAGGCTCTTCATCATCTTCCCCTCTGCCGGGTACACTCAGCTCCTGAGAATTACCTTCTCCCAGCTGGTACACACGGAAAGGTGTTGTCCTGTATACTAGTCTTGATGGGTGGCAGTCATAACATAGTAAAAGGATGGTAGACTGCCATTAACTTACATTGTGTGCTACTCTTTACATGCCTTTTTTCTTTTCCCAGTCTTCCTCCATGCTCCTACCATCCATCAGTCTCTGAAGGTTTATATCAGCTACATCTTGAAAACCACTTTAAAGAAAATGGGTTCAATCTTCCTCTTGATCTTTACATAGAACACTGACATCAAGAATGAGTCCCACGTGTGGGATGAACATACAGAATATGCTGTTTCAGATGAAGTTTTGTGGCTACTGGGATCAGAAAGCCACGTGAATTCTCTGTCTGGTATGAGTGGGCAGGAAAACCTTCAGATGTTTCACGATCCTGAACTTTTTCTGATCTTTTTCAGGCCATGCCTAATTAGCACCAAATTCAGAAAGCAAAAAATTTGAACCTGAATTATTTATTAAGTCATATTTATAAAATGCACTGCAATACACATCATGGCCCAGTTCACAACAGCTACAGATAAGATTAATCTTTCACTGATGCCATACTCCTTAATATGAAAACATAATTATCTAGCTGAAGAGTTTCTTAAATTACATACTTTCAAACTAGTATGAGCAGAATTTATCCTTGTGTCTGGTGCTAAGCCAAGTGGAAAAAACATTGGAAGCAGAACTGACAAAACACGTGTTGGCTCTGCCTGTCTATCAGCATTTCCAGTGCACACCTTACATGGCCCTGTCAACATCTCAAGTCCAACCTGGGCTCCAATACTAATGTAATATTTTCCTCCCTGAAATGTGATCTGAAGAAGGGAGTTCCAGAACTGCAAGGACACATTGAAGGATAAAGTGCTTAGTTTGCAGTAAATCCCCTACAAGTTAATACACAGTTATCTTGCCCAACGTGGAAATTAAAAAAAAGGATATCACAGGATTTATTCTTACCTTTACTTGGAGTCGTTTGTGTCTGTATTTGATGCACATTTACAGATGTGCATAGGAGTAAGTACAGAGTATTTGTTGCAAACGCCTTTGAGAAAAAGCCACACCTTTAGTCTGCATTGTCTGCAAAGTACATTTTCTGCAGTTTCCTCTGGAATGCCACATCCGGAAAGATGTGTAATAAACTTTTAGAGTAATTGTGTATAAAGATATCTTTTTAATTTACTGTACTTTTAAAAACCATTTTCTCCCTTGAACAAACTCACAATGAGCACAGGAAAGCCTACCACTGTTTCTCTGATGATCATCAATAATGCACGGTAGAGTTTTAGAGCCAGATGGATATATCGACGGTAAAGAGGCTCAAAGAAAGATGAATGCAGTCCAGTGAGTGAACAATGCAAGCTGGAGGAGGGGATATTAGTGAGCTTATAAAATGGATTTTCTTGTTGGAAAAATGCCCTTTTCAGGGTTTCATGCCCTGTGTCTTTGAAAAGTAGCTTTGTTGTAAGCAGCGTGTAGAACTTCCCATCTTTGCATTTTATTTAATTCTTAAAAGATTTTTTTTTTTTCCCATTGGATGTTCTAGGTATGATTTCGTTGCTTGTGCCTCATGCTTCCAGGAGCTGAGCTGCTGTGGTGATGTTCTTTCCATTAGAAAGAGAAGGCATGCATTGGTTTAAAGCATAAGTGAGGCGTAAGGTGACAGTGTCCCCAGTGTTGGCTTCCTGACCAGCCTCCCTTGCTCCCTACATTCTTCCAACTTGTACTTGTTTGAAAAATAATTACATTTTCCAACTGAATTGCTGTTAATACAATTGCATTTTGATTATCAGTGCCACTGGTGGTTCTGCAGTTATGGCAAGAATATAAGTTTATTTCCCTCCAGGGCCTCTACAGAGAGCTGTGGGAGATTAACCAGTATTTTAGGCAGCTAAGTGTGAAATACCGGTTGGGTCAATAACTTGCCCCCTGCTGCTGTTATGCTAGCTGTCAAAAGCTGGCAAAGTGACATATCAGTATGGTGTCAAGTGCAGGTCTGATTGTATTGAGATCTCCAGCCTGGACTCTCCGACTTCACTGAATATTCCTCTCTGCCTCTGTGCAGTCACGAGAACTCTCTGTCAAACGAGCATTAACCTGCTCTCCATAACTACCCTTCCGTTTGATAAGCATGGGAAAATGGGAAAAGCATAAAGACAACATGTTGTGACAAATCTGGGGTTTGTATGATGGAGCAGCTGGAATGACACTGCATTCAGAAGACACCTCTCTGCATCCCTAGGAATGACGGCGCTAGGATTCACCGTACCACAACTGCACCCCCGTGCAAAGGGCCATTCAAGGAGAAAAACTCTGCAGGATTTCCAGATGATCTGCATCCCTCCTGAGGATTCTTTTTACAGAAGGCTAAACATCTGGCTCCAGGTTTGGAGCCATCTTCAACTAATCTGAATACAAATTTAATGAATGCCAATTACTGGCACCATCATGAGTGATTTAAATATGCGTAAGTTCAGCTGATCCTGTCTCAATCTATTATTTAGAAGTTTGCGGTCACAAGTCCAGTGCTATAACTGATACAATAGCAAAGCAAAACAAACCACCAAAAGCCTGAAAAAAACCCCCAAAACAACAAAACCCCCAAGGTTTACAAAGGTAATTGCTCATTTTACCTGTCCAGCCCGCAAGACAGCAGCAGTAACCGGTGACGGGATCGCACCCATCTGCATGGCTACAGTCACAACGTTCACTGCAATTAAGACCATATGTTCCATCCTTCCAAAAATATAAATAAAAAAAGTCTCTCAGTAATCAGTTTTTTGTTCTAAATTGTGCAAAATCATCTATCATGTCCCTCTTAATGCTGAGTCGCATTTTTTAAAATTAACATACAGAGAAGACAGAAACAACTCAGTGCCTAACATTTCTATATAGAACCAAATGAGAAGTCACTTTAAAAAATGATGTTCAAGAAAATGCAGATAACACGGCAATAGCTCTGATAAAATATAATGCAAAGTGTAATACATCTACTTGACTGCTAGGATCCCAATCTGTTAGTTGCACGTGATTTCCTTCAGATCTCCGTAGACCAAATGAGATACTGACCTACTGTACATTTAGAAAAGCTACGTGGACTCTGGCTTTGAAGGGGCCACAAGACCATCCCGGTCGTACTTACAGGACACGGCTGGTCACAGTACTCCCCTTGCCATCCAGGTGAGCAGAGACAAAAGCCATCAGCCGGCCTGCAGGCTGCTCCATTTGTGCAATAACACGTCTGGTTACAGTTAAGACCCCAACTTCCACTTGAACAAGGAATAGAGCAGTCCACTCCTTGCCACCCTAAACAAACAAGACAGAAACAGCATTTGGGATGTTGTCATGATGAAAGCAAGGCAGAGACAGCAAGGAAGGCAGCTTGCACACTGCAGCTCTTTGATTCTAGGACCAGTTCCCTCCTGATCTCAGTGTCAATTAAGACTATTTCGGGGTCAAAGGTTGAACCTTTCATTATGACCTCCCAACTTCATCTACCAGCATCTACATGTACAGAAAGGCGATACAGGTATCACTGTGTTGGCTGTTTACCAGATTAAGGTGCCCGACGCCTCTCTGGGAACTGCTCAGGCAGCAAAAGAGAATGCAGTACTGTCTGGCAGGCTGGAGAGCTGCTGATCAGTGAGAATGCAAGAAACTTGTCATTTGATGCTGCCTGTTTCTTCCCTCATATTTTTTTTGAGAATACTCTTTCATATAAAGAAGCTATTATACCTAAAAAAAGACCAAGGCCATCATTTCTAACCATTAAGGCTCAAATCTTAACTACCAGCCGCACAATGGCTTTCATTACACTGCAGCTGTACGTAATGGGGTTGAGCAGTAACTCATGGTTTATACACCCTCATTAAATGGGGTTCTACAATGATCCATTAATTCGTGTATGAAATGCCAGGTTTTATCGTTATTTGCCTCCCTTCTGTTTTAGGGCTTATGTATGCCACACAGGCATAGCTCACGCTGGTAATCTGGGGCAAGGCACTGCTACACAGGGAACATAAGAGGTGCTGCGCTATGGGGCCACACGGGTCATGCTCACTGCCAGGCACATAAGGGGGTGCGGACACGTGTGTGGAAGAAGAGAGGTTAGTCTTGCAGTCTCCGGAGTGAGCAAGACTTCTTGTTTCCCCAGACAAAGGACAGCCCCAACCTGCTACCCCATGCCAGCTCAAGGGACAGAGGATACCTGCACATGGCTGGAGTGTCACAGCGTCAGGGTACAGCAAGGATGGGGAGCTGAGGAAGGCAAAAACGGCAGACAGCCAGGGCCCAGCTCATGTTCCCCAAGTATAGGGTTGGCAGCTGGGGTTAGCTAGGAGCCTGGTCCACCAGGAAAGCCTATGGCAGTGAGACCAGTGCAAGGTCGAGACAGGCAGGCAGTCTGCAGGTCAGGCTCAGGTCTGGCGAGGGCACCACGCCGGGCACAGCCCAGTGCAATGGGCTAAAGAAGAGACAGGCAGGAGGCTTCCTCTGCTCCCTTGCCCAGCTGTGTCACTCTAGGCATGGAGGCTTCTGAGTCCTGGAGAAATGGGGCAGCAAAGTGATAGAGAAGAAAACCCAACAGTCTGGGGACTGCTTTGCATTTCCTTTGGAAAGGAGCTGTGGATCTGCCAGCACACTTAGTTCTGTGACCTGTTCTTGCAGCAGAGCAGTTAAATCTGGCCCCTATTCGGGGCAGAGACAAAACAGTCAAGCCCCTGTTGAGTTTCGATACTTGGGCAGACTGTCGAATTACCAACAGGCACAAGAAAATAGTGGCGTTACTGACTGCACAGCTGTGCCACTTTAAAAAGGGAGAAGCATTGATGCTAAATTGCAGACAATTGTTAAATCTGAATTTTGTTTACCTTCTTTGCAATAGCACAGACCATCCACAGGGGAACATGCACCATCATTTTTGCAATTACAAACTGATGAGCAGTTGGTACCGTAGGTTCCTGCCATGCAGGTAATGGTGCAGTCATCTCCCTGCAAACCAAAAAAAGTCAGAGTCAGCTAAAGAAATCTGAATTGCAGGAAATTCCCAACTCTGCACAGGGAGGCTTTCTCTTTCGAAACAGTGAACAGTGTGTTATGAGCTGATTGCTGAGTCTTCAGCACTTGAGCAGTCACCGCTGCTTCCCATGATTATGATGCAATTAGTGCTTTGATTGACTTGGAGGAAAGGGACAAGTTTCTGGCGTTCATTCAGCAGGAGGTGGGGAAGTTACAAAAACAAACCTCCTAGAACAGATGTTAGATCATTAAGCAAAACATCACTTACAAAACACTAATCACAAAATATACAGTCTGAAACCGTGCAAAGATTGCTCTGCATTTCTTGGAAAATATATTCTAAGAATAGGGTTGTTTAAAAGCTAAAGGATCTCGTACGTGCTCATCTTCCACAGACTGGCAGAGAGGAAAACTACATGGCAGGTGCATTAGACCTTTTTGATGCATAGCTTGTACCTGCATTTGTTTTCAATTAATTTGCATGAGATTGTGACTTTAGGAAGAACGCTGAACAGAGAGATGTGTATGTCAGAGAGAGGAGGCACACAGAGCAGAACACAGAAACAGACCGTCTCTGGCCTTTTTCTGCTTGAGGTGTGGGGAAAATGAGGGAAAGGAGAGTAATACTTATGTATTACAGAAATATAGAATATTTCAACAGTAAATTATGGTTCGCTGTATGCACTGATAAGCTTGTGTGGCTGAAAGGAGAGACACAGTTCTTACTAATGTTGTTCACCTGATACAACAAGGGAATTAAAAAGTGAGTACAATTCCTTTAAACCTACTTACTGAGTCCCATAGTCGGGTCTACACACGTTAGCATATACAAGGTATTTTTACTCCCTTTTCTTCTATGTGTAGTCCTGACTTTCACATCACAAATTAGCTCCTAAATTTACTTCTTCAGTGAGTCAAGCTTTAATAATTTAGTTCTATGTCGGAGAAAGCTATCCTACTCCAAAGTTAAATAGCAACTACATTGCACAGTATGACCTATGCCATAGCTCAGGGGAAGAGATATTGGTCAGAAAGTATTTTTGCAGGTGAAAGGCTTCACGGTTTGAGAGGAGGATCCATTTATCAGGAGATAAATGCACAAAATGTCAGCTTCCCTATGCCATGGCAAGTACCTCCAGGAGCCTGTATATCACAGCATCAGACACTGAGACAGTAAAAGGAAATATGAACAGATTTCTGAGCACCATAAACCCCCACATGCTTGCTGTAGCAGTTCTGCCTAGCACCAGTATGACTCATCCTATTTTACACTGAAAACTTTGGTTTAGAGGGAAGTAAAAGAAATGGTTAAAATACATACCGCTCAGGAGTAAATCCTACAAGTCTCGGACCTTTAAGTGAAAGCAGTGTTTGTAAAAGATGCTATCTTTGACCTTGGTGGAGTAAAACAGGTTGCCCTGAAAAGGCCTGGCAGTAAAAGGTGCTGTTTTGACAGCCAGAAAATCCAAAGCACGCTGCCCCTCATTACCCTGCCAGCATGCCTACAGAACAAGCTACAGGAACCCGGAGCCGAGCGGGATGGCAGAGGGGCATTCAGTCTCCACGCCTAATCAATCCTCTGCCTTTCTCCTGTGCGTGACAATTAGACAGCCAATTAGTGCCACTTAGAAAGCCATATCTTGTGTGACTGAAACTCCCAACTCATTTCACGTACAACACAGAACTGCTGGTAGTGCTAATAATTTCTACGACAACTGACCTTATCTCGATTTGAACTAGTGATCTAGAAGTAAAAGAAAATTCCTTTGAGAAGGAAAGTAGGACAGGGTGATGCTGAGCTAAAATATCCCCTTGGGCACCAGATTAACTAAAACAGCACCTGGGCCATGAGTGGAAGCAGGTGAATCAGGTGGATTTCCAGTTCCTCAGCTGACTTTCCTTGACCACAGATCAGCTCATGTTATGCAGCAAGTTCTCCCTGGCCATGTGTGCAACAGGCTGGTGTGGATTGACTGCATTTCTGTAGGCTTACTCCGCATGGAGGGCAGTCAGACACAGATGCTTTGGGTACCCCAAAGAAAAGGTACTGTATACAAGCTAAACATCAGGCTGGTTCATCTTTATTCAACATGCCTTTGAGTTTTGGCATTTACTTTAACATACTATACTTTACTGTATTTTATACTATACCATATATGGACTAACAGAGGTTGGTCATTCTGGCTGTCCACCGTATATGCACTTTGCAAACAAACCTTAACTGTAAAAAAAAGTGGCTTAATGAGATTTCTGTCCCTGGGTTTGACAAGCAAGACCTTCAGAGCTCTCTGAGTGACAACTGCCAAACACACTTAACTTCTTAATTCCATAAGAGGAAAATGCACTTGAACTATAGCACTGGCTCTAAGATTTTATTAATTATAAATGCGCACCCTGTTATTAACATTTTGAACTTGATTTGGGAGAATGACCTATGAAATTAGATGAATTCAGGTAGTGTTAAAAGTATTCTGCCTCTCTCTCACCACCTGCCCAAGTGAATAATGCCACAATGTATGTCTACCCAGTTGTTAACACATTATATATTCTGTTAAACTGATTTCAAATGTTGTGTATTGAATCTTCACCCTTGCAATACGGTACTTTATATTTCTACCCTATTTAGTAAAATTAATCAACAGCTGTGTTCCTTATGTTGATTATTCTCTTTTCTATTAGGATCGGGAGGTTAATGAGAGTAGTGAAATGCCTGGATGTGGTATACATGATAGGAAGGAGTAGCTAATTCAATCAAACATATACCCCTGAAAATGTTAAAGCTATATTAAGAAACCTAACTATAAATAACTTGGTATTTTATGCCTCTATTTTCCAAGTCAGAATGATCCATATGGACATCACAAACTTTCAAAAGTACTTAATTTTCCTAATCATATTCACTTAGAAGGCCCAGTTTATGAAAATATACCCCTGAAATCTATCCAATGTATTATTTCATAATTTCAGGGATCAAATCTAACTCTAACATAATCAAAGGGAAAAACTCTCTTTACAGGATATGGGATCAGGGCCAGCTCCAGTAAATGCCCTGCTCCATGCGTGAGGCAGCACGTTCCTGCCCTCTGCTTTGCATTAAACCTTCCCAGGCCCCAATGTGCAAGATGGCACCTCAGTACGACCATGGACAGAGTGTCCCACATCTTCACACAGCTACTCAGAAGCCTTTTTTTTGTTTGAAATCCAAACCTGATGGGAGTATCCCAGCATGGCAAGGTACAGGTGGGAGCAGCACAGTGACAGTGCCCACCTCGAATGCTGGGCTCAGGTTTGGGCCCCTCGGGACAAGAAGGGCCTTGAGGGGCTGGAGCATGTCCAGAGAAGGGCAGTGGAGCTGGTGGGGTTTAGCCTGGAGAAGAGGGGGCTGAGGGGAGACCTTCTCGCTCTCTGCAGCTGCCTGAGAGGAGGTTATAGCGAGGTGGGGCTCGGTCTCTTCTCCCTAGTAACAAGTGACAGGAAGAGAGGAAACGGCCTCAAGCTGCGTCAGGGGAGGTTTAGGTTGGAGATTAGGAAAAATGTCTTCACTGACAGAGCGGTCAGGCGCTGGCACAGGCTGCCCAGAGAGGTGGGGGAGTCACCATCCCTGGGGGGGTTCAAAAGACATGCAGACGTGGCACTTCAGGGCATGGTTTGGGAGACATGGTAGTGTTGCATTGATGGTTGGACTTGATGACCCTAGAGGTCTTTTCCAACCTTAATGATTCTGTGATTCTATCCCTGGGACCCTAAAAAGTCAGCTTTAAATCAAAATGAATGTTGGCAGTAATGTAACACCACCTATATGATCATCCATACCTTTAAGTACTTCAGAAATACTAACTAACTGTCGCTGAAACTAAATGACAGATCTTTCTAGCACCACGAGAGGTTTGGGCATACAGTTCTTATTGTTATTTCTCCCCTGTGTATTGAGGGTTAGGTCCAAAGAACCAAACTCCATTAACAACTCAGGCTGCCAGCTCACATCCGTCAGCATCAAATATTAATAGACTCATGAGGGCCAGAGCATACATCTTTCCGGATGGCAGTCAATAATATGCCTTGTTTCTGTTCAGGGAGAGGGGAAGATTTTCTTCCACAAAAATTATTATTGTACGATATTAGTAGAGCTTAAAGACACACTGCT
Organism: Phalacrocorax aristotelis; assembly: GCF_949628215.1. NCBI lineage: Eukaryota > Metazoa > Chordata > Aves > Suliformes > Phalacrocoracidae > Phalacrocorax > Phalacrocorax aristotelis. The sequence goes on from NC_134282.1 coordinate 52,711,505, forward strand.
GCCTTAGGTCTTAGCTGTGTTAACAAGCTCTGGACACTTCAGAAAGTGTTTTCCCTGGATTAATGTTTTCACAACAGATTGTTCTTGTTTCTGTTAAAAATACATCCTTGCTGCAAATAATGAAATCCTTTTCTGGTGTTCAATGCAAAGATTTGTATTTATTACTGTACGCTTTGGATCAGGCCTGCAAATATGTGAAACACATTTTTAAAGGGAAAAAGAAAAAGGGTAGCCCAGACCATAAGGGGATTTAATAACCCAGCAATGGTCAACAACACCTGGCAAAGTCTGCATCTGTACCTGGTCTCTCTCAAAGTTTGACTCTTTAAGGATGTGAAATTAAGAATTTCAGAAAAAGCTACAATCTACAGGAATAAACTTGCCTTGGAGGGCTAAAGCCTGGTTCCACTGAAATCAGTGGCAAAAGGGAAAATCAGTTTTCCAAGGCCCCTGCAATGAAGAAGACTAACAGGGCTGTTATTGAACTTGGCCTCAAGTTTGCATGATAAAGACCTGTGTGACAGGTTTGTTTGAGTGTTCTTAAGGTTTAATCTGTCAAGGTGCTGAAAATCCTCAACTACTGTGCAGATTATTAGGGAGGACTGACAACACTGAACGCCAACATATTGGAATCTTTGGTAATCTGTAATGTGACTCCAGCTAATCTGAGATTTTTAACATGGTTTCTGATTTCCTCCCTCTCCCCCTCCTCGCTTGTTTTTTGTGCCAGATGAAGTAGAGGTGCAACACCTGCCACCAGCAACAGGGAAGCTCGATGCCTGGTTCTCAGAGCTCACAGTGCAGGCATTAAATAGAAAGAAGGGCATGGTGCAGTGCCAAATGTATGTAATGATAAACAGATCAGGAAGACAAAATGCAGGTGCTGTTTGTACCTGATGTCTGTGTGTCCAGATAAGCTGATTGGTATGGATTTGGTACATACAAGTATGTATTTGTATGTACACACATTACGTGGCACACCAGCGTGTGCTGGTACACACAGTGGCTGTGCACTGATGCAGATCACAGATACAGTTCTGTATATTTACTTATTTAATTCTGACATTTGCAATTAACCCGAAGTGGTTCTCCACAAACATTCCCTCAAGGTAAACATATGGTATCCAGCAACACAAACTGTCAGAACAAACTAATTTCCCTAATGGTGTTCCAGTGGAAATTAATGCGCTCTTCATAAGCGTATTAGCTGCAGCAGGAAACTTTGTACTTTTACCAGTCTTCTCCTCCACCCTACACTCAAGAAATTTATCCATGACCTTACCATACAGCATCTTTAGTTTTCCAGGCATAATGATGTCCTCTGGCAGAATTGCTTTTCCCTCTGGGTGTTACTAATTACTCCCTGCAGATGCTATTATTGGTGCTAATGATAAAATGCAGAAAAAAGGTTGGGGAAGGATCTTGTGTCCTGAACAAGCCAAGTGTTTGGTTTGCAGGTAATCGCTAAGAACTGACAAATGTTCCTTTACCCACTTTGTAACATGATATGATGTAGCTATGCTACAGTTTGATATACGTCTAAAAGGGCACAATGGAACCACTGATGGCCTTATTCAGTCTCCTTTTCCCTTTGCCCTTTTTATGGGAAAAGATGGGGTGAGGTGGAAAGGATGGGATAGAGCTTTATGTTTAAAAAGTGACTTTATAGCTCATGACTCACCCAAAGGCACAATCATTGGCAGTCCTGAATGCCGAAGTCTTTCATTAAATCATAAAGCACTTCCAACAGCCATCTGCAAAGCTTTCCCCAATCTGCACCTCGGTGGCAACACAGTCCTCTGAGCACGCTGTAAAACCTGGATGTGCTCTAAGGGCCAAGCACAGCTACCTTTGGGAGTGAGAAGAACTTACTGCTTTGCTTCTATAATCACCTCTGAGTTTGTGCTAATATGCTAATTCATATAGTAAATTTCACAATAAATGCCAAGTTCAAAACTGGGCATCTTGATAAGAATTCTTAAATTTGGTGTTCGATTAAAAGTATTCAGCAAACCTTGCACGCAAACAAAATGGAAACTTTATTTGTTATAAAGAGATCAGTAAGTAAATTTATAAATAATGTTAAGTACTTACAGTACTTTATTAAATACTATTTTATTTCATTCTACCAGTTATAGCCAAAGCCTTTGTTACACAAAAGCAAAGCTGGGAGCACTGACTGTGAGGGGAGTAAAAGTTACCACAAAATAGCTGTGGTTTGTTGTTTTCCAAATTGTTTGTACAAAATCTGGCTGAACTTTGTGGTTTCCTATTGTATAAACCCAAATGTATTTGCTATGACCTGCTACAGGCTCCTACTGCCGTAACGCGCTACTCCCTCAGTAAGGCCACAGAGAACAGGTTTCTGGCCTGTTGGGCCCCTACAGCCTCTCATTCCCCCACCTGGGTTTTTCTGTTTCCCACTGCACAGCCTCACAATTGATCTGAGGTACATTAACAGTATATTTGGGTTATTTTTATTTCAAAAAAGGTGTACTCAGCCTATGGTCCCAGGGCTGTATGGGTTTCAGAGCAACGATTATCCATCCATCTTCCCAGAACGGACCTTCCCCATCACATCGACCACACACCTTGAGAAGCCTTTGGCTACAGCTTAGGAAAGCCTTTGATTAGGATTTGGCTACCTGGAGAATAATTTATACCTGTCAGTACTGGAGAACTTGTGCAGCCTTGCAGCCTGGACACCATGCATGCATGTGTAGAGCTAGAATTAACTGCACAGAGCTCACAGTTTCCAGCAGAGTAAATCCTGACTGTGAGGGATTTATTGTGCAGGATGCAAGGATCTGTGCATCTAAGGAGTCAGGCACTGCACATTGGCTCAGGGTCCTTTCACGCTGGGAATCCAGGGCATATTCGTGTCTGTAAATGTCCCTGTGCCACTATGTCATGGGAAAGAGGTAACGGAGGTGAGCTGTGCTGACAGCACTGATGGCAGCAGGGCTGCCCTCATTCCAGGCACAGAGAGGGTTATTTCCATGTCATGCACTGCATGATCCGCGGCCGGTAAACCTGCACAGGCAAGCAAATATACACTGTGTGTGCAACATAGGTCTCATCTTTTGAAGCGAGGGGAGCACAGAATCTCGCCACTCTCCTGTCCTCCAGCACCTTAGCTCCAGCGTGCTTCATACATCCAAAAGGAACAATGTTTTGGCACAATAAAACTAGATGATGAAGTGGAGCAGTACTCTCTAAGGATAAACGCAGCAAATCCTAGCTTTGTGAGGGTTTTTTTGCCTCCAAGAAATCAAATGAAAACAAATACAAATAAAACTTTCATTAAAAAATTGGATTTTGCATACTAAAACTCAGCAAACCTGAGCTGGATTTCTGTCATAGTTTTCTATTTTGCGCTAAAAATATGCCCAATATCAGCCAATCATCTGCAATTAAAAAAACCTCCATTCCTACTCTTCAAGCCACCTAAATATGGGCATTAAAAAAAAAGAAAGATAATTCAATAAAGAGAGCAGGCAAGGGATAGCACCCTCCCCCCTGCTTCCCGTAAATCAGTGTAGCACTGTTGCTGGCAAAAAAAATGGAGACTAACTTTACAACACTTGAATATCTGCCTGGTTTAGTATTTAGGCCTTAACTGCAGAGCACTTTAGTGTCAGCGAGGCAATGAATACAGCATCATATAATTAAATGTATTCACAAGGAAAGTAGTGCGGAGAGTAAAAAAGATGATCATCAACCTCTGAACAAGATTTTTTTATACAGTCAGCACTTTTCACCTAATAAAATATCACAAAACACATTTATCCAGGAGGGACCTCTCCAAAAATAGGAGATTGGATTTAGACTGGGTAAAACAACTCCTACATCATTTCCTCGGGACATTTCATCTGGTGAGACGCCGCATCACACCTGAGAGGACAGCCTCCCACAGGCAGCCTGTAATGGAGTACAAGCAACACAGCCAGGCACAGTTCAAAAACAACATGATGGAGGTCAGCGTTCAGCCGGATCAGATGGGTGTGCAGAGCTCGGCCAGCCCCAGCGGTTGCCTACAGGAGGGCAAGATACAAAACCTCCTAATTCTGCTCACAGTGGAGCTGGGGAGATTGTTTATGGAGTATTTCAGGTGGAAACATGTATAACACCTGGGTTTAGATTCAGTTAACAGGAAGATATATTATCCAGGCAGGCTGATCATGTCTATAGCAGGAGGATTACTAATATACATTACGGGGCCAGCTGGATAACCAAGTCCTGTGTTTAGTTAAAGCAATTTAAGTCTGGAATTGGGCCACTTCAGGTTTATTCAGGTGAGGCAGAGAGTAGACTCTCAGAATATTTTAAACTTAACTCTGGGGAAGCTATAAAGAGCCAAACATCTGTGGGGCTCACTGGTGTCACTGTAATCAACTTTGATCAGCTGCTATTCTAAAATGCTCCAAAAAACGTGGCTGTATCACAATTAAATATCTCAAAAGGTAAAATGGCCCAGGCATAATGTGCATTATTTCAAGTTAGTGGAAAATATTTCCATGCCTGAGAAGTATATACTTGGTACACGTGCTCTTCATGATGTACTCAACAAGCTACTCATGTCCAAACTGTGGGACAGAAGCTAGCTAAGTATGTCAAAGTACTTAAATCGCAGACCTTGAATACTACTGGTGAAGACAAAAAAAAAAGCTGTTTTCTTCTGCTTTTTAAACAGAAGTGTCTGAATTGGAGTTATCACTACGGCAAAGGAAAGATTTTTGCCACAGCATGTGCCGTTCCATCATTTTCTTTCCCAGATTGGGGCAGAATAGATCAGTGACTAACGAAAGCCTACGTCAGAGAAGCATTTCAGTGCAGTGCCGCGTACTTCAGAGTGAGAATTCAGAGCTGGCTATGACAATTCTGCACCAGCTATTTTATGAGAGTATCTTTGTCTGGAAATTAGAGATGGTTTCGGCTCTGTCCACATAGCCTGAGAGGCTCAGTCCGAGATCTACCTTGTAGAACAATTGTGGCCTCCCGACTTTTTTGTTATAATAAATTTGGGCTCTGGCTGACAAGTCTGAACAGTTCTGCAAAAAGGGCATTGCAAAAGAGGAAATAAAAGGTATCATTTATACTTTCAGCCTCTATAACGTCCTCTGGCAAGAAGATCCACAGCTTAATTATAAATACAAAGGAGAAAAATTATCTTTATTTGTTTGCTTCAAATCCACTGCCTGATTTTTAATTGGGAAACTTCTTCCCCTGTGATAAATAGCAAACATGCATGCCTTCTTCCCCTTCCCCCATGGTGTAAGAGACTTCTCACACACCTACCCTCAGTGACCCCTTTTCTAAGCAAAACTGTCCCATTCTCTTATTCTCATTTTATGGGACCCATTTCACAATTTAATTACGCATTCTGTGAAAAGCACTATCTTTGTCTTTAAACCTGCTGTGCAATCATTTAATTGGTTGCCCCTTGTTCCTGTGTTATTAGAAATAGTAAATAACCATTCCTGTTCATGTTCTATGCGCCATCCGCAGCTCCATAGATCTCTATCGTGTCCCTCCTCAGCCATCTGTTTTCTGAGCTGAGTTCTAGCTTATCGAGTCACTCTGTATAGAAGCTATTCCATAGAAAAGATGATCTTTGTCACCATTTGCTACTTCCATTATATCCTTTGTAAGCAGGAATCGGCCAAACTGTACACAGTAATTTGAGATTTAGATATGTTATGGGTTTATACAGTACCACAAAAACGGTTTTTCCATCCTGTTTTGTTCTCTTCCTGATCAGCCTAACAATTCTATCTGGTGCTTTGGATTGGTTTGTTTTTTGACTGGTGCTGAGCACTCATGTGAGTTTTTCAGAAAACTATCCACTGTGATTGACTGATCTCGTTCCTTGAATGGTAGGAATTAAATTAGAACTCCTCTTTTGTGTATTTACTTAACGTTACTTTCCCATTGCCTGTCACTCTGAATTTTTGGACACTGAATTGCAACTTACCCAGTCATTCAGTAACATGAAACCTTTCCTCAAATTCGTTACTAGCATTATATTTGGCAATCCCAATAGTTTTGCATTATTTGCAAGCTTCCTTTTAGAATCCTTCTACAGCTGTACCGTACAATTAAGGACAATGTCCAAGCATGGTCTCGGAACTAAACCTCCCTAGCACGCCCACTGTCTGCACTCACCGGTCCGGTCACTAGCTGAGACCTGCATCTTTCTGTAGCAGAAGCTGCCAGACAAGTTCAGTACATCAGTGTGTGCCTGAACTCTTGTTCACACAGGCTGGGTGGACTGAGTCCAGGAGGAGTTAAATGTGCGGTACACAGCAGGTATCCTCAGCTGGTCTCTTGCTAAGAGCACTGAAGCCACAGGAGCAGCAACGTGGATGGAAAATATGCAGGTATGGGGCTGATGACGCTAACACCTGTGGTTGACCTTGGTTCTGAGCTTCATGATCCACATGTGAGAGGATCAAAGCAAAAAGAAAGCATCTAAAAAGGAAAAGATATGTCAACTTTAAGCTAATGGGGTTTGTGATGTACCTTCTGAAAAGCCGGCAAATAACCAGGCAGATGAACAGATATCCCCTTCAAACTTTCACAGATATTCCTAAATCCAAAAACCTACAGCAAAAGAGTTCAAGATCTGGTAAAATATCATTTGGTCTTTGGCATAAGAAAACACACCAGGATTCTGCATTTAAACATGTCTGATTGTAAAGGATAAAGTCTCTTCTTTTGACAGTATAGTTAGAAAATAAAATGAAAACCTAACTTGTGACTTAAATCCTACACTTTGGTGATTTTGGTGAAGTCAGTTTGTAATTTGAACTACCAGGAGAGTCAGCTACCAACACTTTTGTGCACAGATAGTGTGGATAAAGATATATACATTTAGGAGCTTAACAGATGAAAACAGACACTGCTAATGGCAAGCAGTTTATTCCTCTGCAAAACTCAGATCAAATAACTCAGTCTGAACAGAATACTGAGCTCCACTGATTCTGAATGAGGCTACAGGAATGGAAATACAATTTGACATAGCCACATTGCCAATTAAGGATAAAATACAGGAAAAATGTCAAATGGCAACAAAGGCAGAGGCATCCAGGCTTTCTATATGAAGTTGGTTCCTTTGGACCCACTTATGAAAACTTTGTGGAGTTGTTCAGGTAAATAAAACTGCAGCAGAGCCCAGAAGTAAAAGTAAATATAAGAAGAAAGAGGAGGAGACCTGGGACTTGCTCACAGTTCTTACCAAATTGTAGATGCTGTGTGTGACTGAGTAAGTTCTCATTAGCAGAGGTAGTCACTGAGACAAACTTCACTCTTGCATATCTGGGACAATCATACTGAGGTAGCAGTTGCGTTCAGGTAAACTTGGGCTGACAAAGTAGAATTTGAGCTGTCACAGACAATTTCTGGAGCCTGTACATTGATAAGAGAGCAGGAAAACAAAATGAAATAAAACTAGTTCATAAAAGGGTCTGAAAAATTCCATTGAAATCAGAGAAAGGGATTCAGTTTCCACAACTGATGGAGACCCGCTGTGTCTTGTGCAACCAGTGACCTTGTTAAATACTCCGGTACAATAGTTCACCTGCTCAAAAGCATATAACAAATGTCCTGAAGTGAGAGAAGACCCTTCATTATGACTCATGCAGCCAGGCGCTGCCACGAACACTGTCAGGGTTTAGGAAAACACAGGCTCCTAAACGCCGTGGCTGCCGGTGCTCCAGCAGAACTGTCTAATTGGTCAGTACGAGCTCCGGGGGAGAACGCCAACAAGCCTAATAGGCAGCAAGCACCTGGTTCATTGATATAAAAATCAATAGGGGAGCGGCTTAGTCTGAAAGCCTGGGAATACACAGGTGGCCTCCCCATAATGATCTTCCCTGTCGGGATCTGAATGTAAGATAGCTTCTGTAATACAGCAGAGCCAGAAGAACCCATTTGTGAGTTGTTATTGAAATACTGGTTTCAGCCCGCACCCAGCTTGTTTGCATTGAGGTGATGTTCTTTGTTTCCTCGTCTACAGGCGGCACCATCTCAGAAGTGGATCAACTTTTCAGAAAGGCACCTGCCATTAAAGGAAGATGCGGTGCAATCCGGGTGGCCTGCAATGCTTATGAAGGGTGCTGTTCCATAAGCTCCGAGTACCTGTGTTGTTTGTCCCCAGAAAAAGTCCTACAGGGCCTTTGAAATGGATCACACAGCCACGCCACCAAGCTTGACCTGAAGCAATGGTTTGTGAAGGAAAAATGGTAAAACGGCTCAGTCTGCCAGCAAATTTGCCAGTCACTGCTGATAGAAATGGGGTTTGTGATGTACATACTGATCCACAGGGAGCCGGACTGAGCCCAAACTTGTTTCACGCAGGTCACTGCACAGCCAAGAGAAGATAATTTTCCATCTGTACTGACCTGGCCTGAATCAGACCTAGTAGCCTAGCGATGCAAAACTTTACAGTTTGTTATTAGTCCCAATGGCCTACAAAAAAAAAAAGAACTGCTATTTTATGCACATAGATATGTACTTTTGTATGCATAGAGTGGGTAAGAAAATTCAGAGGTCACCAATGAAAAGTGATATCAAGATGCAGTTCAGAGGTAGTTTTCTTCTGGTCTATGAATACACAGAAATCCCGATAGGTGCAAATGATTCCTTACCAGCTCTATTTATGTGCAGAATGTGCCAAAACATCAGGCATGAGGCATTTTGATTTACGTTAATAAGCTCAGACCTACCAACATGCAGCTCAGCTGACAGAAAAACTTCTGTACAACTAGGAGGTGACAGTTCTCTCATTTCAAGAACAATTTTCTGTCTCACTCTGAATGAGGCTGTACGGAACAGAGTGGGTTTTTTGTTGCCCGCTTCTTGTTCCACATCTGCTTGTGAAGTAATTTGTAACCTTTGAAAAAATTATCAGATGAGTTTTCAGGCTTATCTCCATCTAGAAGACACCAAGTTCAAAGGACAATGTATTCCTCAGAGACCAGAACCAGGGAAGGGGGATCTAGGGTGCAGCCATAGTTAATATAGAGGATTGTGACTGACAGTCTCACAATTTCATCTTTATCCACTTTTCAAGCACCACGTGAATATAATTTTTAACTTTTCCTGTCATGGTTTTCCAGTTGCATCTTCCATTTTTTAAAAGTTATTTTAGTTGAATTTCCCATATCCCTGTCTCTCACTTTACCCCCAGACCTAAAACTCACACCGATATCTGTTACCAAAGAGGCTTCATTTCCTGCTTGCGGACTTTGACAAAATGATCTTCTCAAAACTGGGCAGAACATTTTAAAACTGCAAGGTCTTTCTGCTGGTTCTTCAGCTGCATCCCACTGCTCTCTTTGTATCCAAGCAGGGACCTTCCCTCTTGCGCTGCTTCTTGGATCACCACTGATAGTCCTCCTGGGCTGGTTTTGCCTTTCCGTTGCCTGTGTCGCTTTACTTCAAGGGTGGCTGAGGAATTAGTCATGGCTACAGAGGGATATTCCCAAACATCTTGAAATGAAATCTAATAAGAACTTCTGAATAATGAGGGGAAACAAAGGAAAAAACAATAAATAGGAAAGAGTTCAAAGGCTGGGAGCATGGGAATCAATTTCTTCCATGTCATGACTTAAAATTCAGTCTTTGTTCTGGCAAAATCCTTTCCTTTTAGGGGATGCAAGGCACCGTAATTTTAACTTGGTTATGCAGGGAGAGGATGATGTGAATTTGAGGTCTTTGAGCCCATCTAAGTCTGCTTTGCTAGCTCGAGTATCACAGGAGACCTGACAGACAGACAGGGTTACCACAGTGGGGTAGGAAAGGCCAAGGGGCTAAGGATAGAAATCGGTGGAAAACAAGGCTCTTTTAGCTCCACTACTTAGAGGACAACTTGTTTTACTTTCATTATTAATTAATAATTTGCTCACTTCCAGCTACAGCCTACGCCCAAACCCACCTGCACAGTATGGATGCCTTTCTGTGTACCCGCTGCCACTACTGCTGGCCATTCACAATGGTTCTGAGACATGGGATTATGAATACAAATGGGAAACCAGTGAGAAGAAAATGCATCTTCCTCGTGCATCTAGGTAATTCATGAAATGAGACTGGGCACACTATTTCTGTTGCCTGTAATACTCCAGTTAATTGGACAACTGCTGTGCCAGAGAAACTTTCCCCCACCTACAGCAAGTAAAATTTATACTGGTGGTGGGTAACAAGAACATCTTGATAAAATGGTTGAATTTATTTTATACCTATAAATGAAAAGAGCTCTTAACAAAGGGGGGTAACTGATATGCTCGGTAAATCAAGGATAAAAGGACACAGGCTCTATTGAAGATTTTTTCCCCTCGTCTTTTCTTTTTAAACCTTTTGATGAGGTGCCCTGTTGCTTTGAGATGAGCTTCCACTGAAGTACTTTTGGAATTATCTCAAAGAGAAACGGATCATTTAAATGAGTTAAAGCTCCAAAACAGACCCACTATCTCCAACCTTAGGTTCATTTTTTATGTTAAGAATTTTGTGAAATTTATAAAATAACTTTACTACTGAATCAGGGGCTTATAAGACAAAGAAGTCTCATTCATTTTTTTCCTGCTTCCTTCTGAAGTGGTGAATAATGATACGTTTAGAATAAAGACGAAAGCTAATATGTAGAATAGAGGAAATATTCTGATAAATTTGTATTTATCAATCTTGAGTGTTTAGAAAACACCTACAGGCAATGATTCTTCAAATTCCTCCAGACCTACCTGGGATTTTGGTCCTTCAGGGAAAATTCAATTGGAGATAAGATAAGGTGCTCCTTTCTATTTACTTTTTTTGTCTTTTAGACAACAGAGAGAATTTTAGAGGTGTAGGACAGGAGAGCAGGCTTCAATTTCTTTTAATATAGAGGGAAAGATTGTTTTTCTCTCCTGTATGTTTTTTTTTTCAGGGAACAAGAGATACTGTGTGTGCCAGAGGAAGCCAGACATGGCTGGAATACTCAACAGACTGGACCTGTAGGTTCCTTATGAACTCTATAGGTAACACAAAATTATGGTCCTCCTCATTTCTGTAGAAGGGCAAATTGGCCATTTCACTCACTGCGTAGGCATGGGGCAGACTAAGACTCGCCTGAGACTGTGTGTGTGGGTGTTTGTACTGGCTGAGAGATTATCTGTTACAAAGTTTGTTATACATTTGCTATGCATTTGAATAGGTTTATGGCACTATAATATGCATTTATTTTTACGAAGTGCTCAGGCTATTGTTTATTGTGTGTTACAGGGGCTGACTTCTACTCCGAAGTGCAGGCATATACATGTAAACCTTGGAAGCAATTTGTACCCCTGTGGTAGAGGAAGCATTATGTTGAGAAACTCTGGCATACTAGACAAAATTACGGACTTGCAGACCCAGATTAAGCCTGTGTTTCAGACCTTAAGTGCACAGATTCCCACTGAGCTCAGCTGGAGGTATTAATACATAAGCACTTATATAAGGATATAGTTGAAAGGCATTATTTTATTATGCTTTTAAAATGCGATTTTGATGCATGTCAACAGAAGATGCAAATGGCTATAGAGGCACTGTACTGGGATGTCTCTTGGAAAGTCTTAGGGAATCCAACTGATGTTCCAAAAGCTGAAAAACCTTCTAGTAAGAGGTCGTCACTCCTATAGTTCCCATACTTCCCTTTCCTGTGATTGGCTTGTATGGGATCTACCAATATCATCAAGGAATAGAAAAATGTCAAAATGAATTCTTTCATTTTGGTGATGAAGTGCTAGCTTTGCTTGCCAGCATGCAGAGTTCAATAAAAGCAGACAGGTCTTCAAAAAATTGCAGCATAAATAGATGAACTCTTTAAAGTAATATAAGTTCTGTCATCTAGATGTGAAATATAGACCTAAGTGCCCGCCGAAGTAAAAGCTGACCGCACATTCCATAGATAAGTGTTAAAGTTTTCTCAGAGTGTCTTGGGCTGAGAAATGTTTTAACTACATATCTCCTTGCCACAATAGACAGAATGAAAGCGTTTGAAGTGAATCCATTTTTCAAAGGAAGAAAACAAAGCATCCATAAAGAAAGAAAGGCATATCACAGGATGAGGTCTCTAGATAGCTACTGTTTCCAGGAAAGTTGCAATCAGCTGTCCGATGGAGAAGGTGAACTTAGTTGTGTTTCAATAGCATTTATAATTATTTCAGTAGCTAGAACGCTGATAGGTACGTGCAGGGGGTTGGATTCAAGATTTCCTTCTGAGACAGAAGGTCGGGATTCCTGTGGTCTCCTGTCATATTTAATTCATATCCTCTGGCCTTCTTCATCACATTTATTGAATTGCAGGAATAAAATTCAATGAACCAAAAACAAAAGAAGAGAGGACAGGGCAAATCCTGGTTTCTTTTATGTCGCTACTGCACAACTGACCTCAGTGCGCTTGTAAGAGAGCATCTGAAAGCAGACTTTGAAAGGAGGGGGGAGGTACGAGTAGTATAACCCCTTTCACCACCCCCATAATTGCAACCACGTAATTTATTGTAACAAGTGACTATTTGCATGTGGGAGTTTGCAATTTCTACCAGTCAAGAATCTACCATTTTCTACGAGTCAAGGATCTCCCTGTATACTTTTTAAGGCCAATCTTTGTGTACTCCCTGTGTGTTTACCAGATTCCTTATTGCCGCAAATGAGACGGCAGCAGAATGGCTTTTCAAAACTATTCTTCAGAAAAGCATCACTGGCAATTCATCACATGAGTAACTGAGACGCAATCCTCCAATACGTTAAAAATACCAGTTTCAGGTAAGTGCCCTATTTCCCTGCTCATCATGATGATTCCCTGCAATCACCTTAATTAAATAGATACAACCATTATCCTCCCTTCACAAGCGAGATGCAAAAAGCACAGGGTTTCCAACAGGCCTGCAGTGTGGACTCTACTGCTGGAGCATATGAGGAGTAGCTTTAGATACACTTTGTGATTTGGGGAAGAAGATTTTGTTGTGTCTCCTCTATTCCTACTATCCTATTTTTATTGTCCTGTGTGCTGCCTCCAAGGTCTGGGCTGGTCTGGGTATGGTGGTGGATCACTCAGTTTTCTCAGCTACCTCTTCAGTCAAATCCACACACAGTGTCTCCCCTGTGGTTTAGAGCCCCATACAGTTAAAACAGCATAATCCCCTAGAGTGAGCACAGTTGTATCAGAGCCTCACACAGATAACCTGTACTGGTACCCAATAACATCTTTACAACAGTGTAATTTGTTTTCAGAGCTAGGTATGTGCAGGTCTTGTTGTTAAGTCTGACCCAAAATATTCATTAAAAAAAGAAGACGTACAATGTTTTTAAATTCTATCCAAAACTGCAAGCTCACCAATATTTAGCTTTGGCATTTGAATTTTTGGAAATGTCACAGCTAATAAATAATGTATTATTTTCTGAGCTACAATGTACATTTTTATCTTAAAACTTGAATCTGCTTAACTTCCAAAAATTAAGTGCTCTGCTCACGTACACGTCAACCTATGGGATGGCTGCCTTCCTACTTAATACATTTAATAAAGGTGACCAGATGCTTTGTGTTTTTAATGGCTTGTTCTGCATCCCAACAAAATGTCCCTGTTTTGGCTGTGACTGCAGATGATTCATTCTGAAACCCTGCCCAGCTGCCCTGACACAGCCGAGGCAGGGCACAGTTAAAAAACAGGCCATCTGTGCAAAAGAAGTGGGCTGGAGGAGTGCTTTGTCAGGAAAAGACTGTAATTTCTTGGTCACTGTTTTCTAGGCATCCAGCAACCCAAAAGTCCTGTAGGTCCAACCTCTCTGCCTTTGCAGTTAGGTTTTGCAGTTATATCTCATGTCCCACCATATTCTCTTCCTTCCCCCCCTTACTTAGAAACCCTTCAGGTTGCTTCGCTATATAAAATCCTGTGTAGCTCAAATGTTTCTGTAAAATATAAGATATTGGTCTCACTTTCATTCTTTTCAATCGTACGGCAAAATTCCTGACCCTGTAGTTGCATCAGCCAAGCCTCATGCTAGACAAAGCAAGAGGGATTCATTTATGGCTTTTCTGAATAATTAGCTCTGCCCAGTTCTGTATTAGCATCACTCTGTTGTCAGCAGTGCCAAAAGAGACATCCTGCATTCATGAACAGTCGCGCCACTCGCTTGCCGAATCAAGGGCAAAATTCTGCCCGCAGGCAAAGGTCCCCATTGCCTCAGCAAGAGGCAGGCATGCATATTTGAAGGCAAAGTCTGGTCCTGAGTGTGTCGTTGAGATAAGCCACTTCAAGCCTTGAGAGGGTTCTGGCCCCCCAGCATCTTTCACATGACCTGCAGGCTGCGTCGTGAAGCAGCGCTGACATCTCCCTGCCCAATGATGGAGTGTACAGCAAGAGCAGCTCGGCAGGACACCGCCGTTCCGGGGTAGGAAGTAAAGGTTCCTGTCAAGTTTTCTTTACAGCCTATGTTCCCTAGCATTTGAAAGAACCATTGCAACTCAAGTCATCTGGCATGCATACGAATGACAAATATGCTTCAGAGGCAATAAATTAGCAATTTCAAGGCTTTACTTCCCCTCATGGACTAATTGCCAGAGATTATAGTATATTATGAGAAAGCAATGATACTAATGCCTAAATATGCTTCAGTGATTATAGAGCTATCCTCAATAACCAAGCTGTTTAAATGTCAATGCAAGAAAGCTCTTTATTATGAGATTAAATATTATTTTGAAGCATTGCAATAGGAACTTCCCAGGCTTCACGCCTGCAATAATACTGTCTTGGAGCAATATATATTGGACAAACTATCATTTTTTTAAAACGTGTACAGTAAAGGGTCCCAAAATATTTTGGTGCTGCAAACTTGAGCAGCTTTTGGGATAAGAAAGAGGATCTTGGTATCTTTTTATTTTGCATTTATTACTAACATGCTGTTGCCTTCATTCTTTCCTCCACTTCATATTAATCGCTATGTACCGATCAACACTGTATGGAGAAGATAAATTCTTGTTTTCTGTTAGTGTGAGTGGGGAGTCAAACCTCAAACCATTTTTTCTTCTTTTTTTCACACCTCTAAGTACTAGAGTCTTGCATAGATGCTTTTGACAGTCCTACCCCTCACACCTAAATGTATCTGTTTATAGCCAGCATTGACAGAACCCCTGGAAATTAGATGGAAGCTCCAACTTTCAGGTCCAGCTGTTGACATGAAGCAGAGAACAAAAGTGTCTTTAAGCCATAACTCCAGTTCCACAGTTCTGGAGATGACAGCTGGTGATCACAAGCTCAGGTGTGGATTTAAAAGGGAAGGAGTCTAAAAAGGCTTTAGTATCCCACTAATCTCATATAGGGCTCCCACACTACGGACCTGGAGATGACAGCAGCGTATGCCCCTGCAGAATGCTGCAACATTTTTCCAAGAAAACCCTAAACACCGCAGTGGGCGCTGATGGTAGGATGTGGCTGCTCCGCTGTCCAGATCCAACACGCCATTCCCCTCCCGTGGTTTCTAAAGCTGCCTGGTGCGACGTCCACCATGTTTCATAAATGTAAATCAAAAGAGCTACAACATGGTCAAAGATCATATCTCATGTTCCCTCGTATTTGAAGATATTTATTAATCTCATTTTGAGTTGTAACTTAAAACAATAGAGGTTAAAACTCATCTGGAAGGCTGCACATTTTAGTTGGCTGCTAAATGTCAGTGGGAGCTCTGAAGGTATTGGGAACATCTTTGAATCTGGAGCTTGATTTCTAGTAAATAGTAATTATAACTAATAATTACTATAATAGTATAGAAAACATATAGGCAGGCCTGTGGGGACAGATCATGTAAAATTAAGGACACGAGCTGGAGAAAGACAACTGCTAATTAAGTTGTAGTGGAATCCTCTCTTGAAAATATTATTTTTCTTTAGGTAGCATTGTTTCTTAAATATAGCCTGCAGATCTCTCCCATGGCGTGCTTCTGAAGTAAAGAGGTGCTTCATTCCCCCGGGAAATTTAAAAGCAAGAGTTCCATTATGCCCAGCAGAGCCAGGACCGGACACGTGGATCCATGTCTGAATACTTTCTGCTGCAACCTGGCAATCGTTAATTCTCAATTTTTGTTGTTTCATCTTGGCTGATTTCTTCAGCCATTTTATATCTCATCTATAAAATGTAATGCTTGTTTACCTCAGAATGTCTGAAGTTCTTTCTGATGCTCAGGTAAAAGACACCTGCCATATATGCTCAGAAAAGACATAAATTACTCTATCATTTGTAACATTTTAAAAGATCTTCATCTATTAAAATCACAGTGTGACTGACAAGGAACATGCTGAAAGGCCATGAGAATTCTTTTTCTGCTCTTCCAGGCAGACAATAATCTGACATCTTTTTTGTTACATCTTGACTTAGAATATACGATGGGAAACCATGACTTTATCCTTATAACAGTAATAAACTTACAATGCTGATGTTAAGTAAATAACCAGAAGTAATAAGCTGACGCTGCTCAAAGGGGAATTATGTGGACTTATAATAGAATGGGGAAAAATTACCTGCATTTGGCCACTTTTAAGCAAATAATATTTGAAAAGAGATTAAAATCCTCTTTAATTTTTTGCAGTTGCCTTGTGAAATGCCCCATGATTCGCAGCTCACACTTACCATGTATCCCGGTGCACACATACACGTCCCCGTGATGCTGTCACAATCTGCACCGTTCTGGCAAGGGCAGGTCAGCTGGCAGCCTTCGCCGTAGTACCCAGGGGGACAGGTTTCATTGCAGTAGAGTCCATCCCAGCCAACTTTGCAGCTACATTCTCCAGACAATGGATGGCAACTAAAGGAGACAGACAGACATTACTGAGATGCGGACATGAAAGAAAAATAGTCTGTAAACAGCAGTAGAATGTTTTAATTGCAGTGCCAGCAAAAGTCACGCTGAGAACAGAATAAACCTGAAAACTGTTACGGTGGGTGAACATAAACAGCCATATTACTTAGGAAGTGAATAAGGATTATGGTGCTAAATACCAGACCGGCACCCCACTTCCAAACACCTGGGAACTGCCACAGCACTAGTAATTTTACACCATGGAAGTTTATGCCTTCTCGTTCCTCAGTGACAGAGCGGTCAGGCGCTGGCACAGGCTGCCCAGAGAGGTGGGGGAGTCGCCATCCCTGGGGGTGTTCAAAAGACGTGTAGACGTGGCACTTCAGGGCCTGGTTTAGGAGACATGGTAGTGTTGGGTCGATGGTTGGACTTGATGATCCTGGAGGTTTTTTCCAACCTTAATGATTCTATGTTTCTCAAATCAATGTGCCTTGGATGACTGGCATTAACCACAACACGATGAACCCATTCTGTTTTATGACATATATGTGCCATATTATTTGGCTGTAATACCGTGAGTTAAAGATGTTCAGGGTTAGGAGAAATTCTAATGGGTGGAGGAATGCAACCAAGAGGGTTGTGAAGATAAACCTGAGTCCTGTGGCACAAATTCCTTTTCTAGTCTAGCCTAGCCTAGTCTAGCCTAGCCTAGTTTTAAAAGTGAGCGCCACCTCAGCAGAACCTTTCAGCAGGGAGACGTAGAAAGGAAAGTGCATTGAAAGGGAAAAATCTCCGTGGAAGAGTTTTGCAGGGCCTGTTCAGCCATAGTGAACAGAACTGATCACTACCTGAAGCCTTGGGATTTATTTGTGGAGGAGTCAACAGGAGCCCTGGGACTAAATCTCAGCTGTGCAGGGAAATGAGTGAAGTTCCTTTATGCTGAATAACAAGCATTACTGCCCAACATGAATCCTCTGGCTTTCGTTTCTATCCAGACAATTCCACACTGTGTGAGAGCACACAGAGAGAAAAGCAGAAAGGCGAGTCAAGCCCAAAAGACCGGACAGTGCCTGGTCCTTCTGCATCTGGTAGGTGGAAGACTTACCCCTTTGTTCCTCCTGCTGTGAAAGAGTTTATCTTTATTCACCATTTTCTCTCTACAAACAGAAAGAGCATCTCCCTGGTTTCCTTAGGGCACTAACTTCTCACAGCAGGACAGCCACGCTGAGGCTGGGGCTAGGAAAGGAGGAGAAGGCTGGAGATGTGTTAAGTCCTGGACTGAAGAGATGGAGGTTTCTGGGGGGTGGGAAGGGACAGCACGGGGGATGTCTAGTTTGTGGAGATAAGGTGTTCAGAAGAGAAAGCAGGGGATGGAGAGGGGATGGAAAAGGAACCCATGTTGTCTGCAGCCAGCTGGGAGTACAAGGCTTCACTTGAGAGCTCAGAATGCTCTGAGGGCCCCTGCACTGCAAGATTGTACCATAATAGCACTGTCTAGACCTCTGTGAGAAAGATGAGAGATAATATTGCTACAAATCAGATTTTCTATATTATTCTCAGAACAAGAAAGAATAGAGTTCTGCAATGTGGCGCCTCTCCGTGGGCCTGTCTCCGGGTTTTTTGCCTCATAGAAATTATTTATTCCCCTTTATGATTATTGCTATAGTGTAATATTGCAGACATGACTGAATGGGTTTCTTTACACCTATAAAATTAATATCATATATGTTAATTTTCAAGGTAACCTCATAAAATGAAATTTCCAAGTATGTTTCTGGCAATTACTGGTAGGAGAGGTTAGCCACATACTGTTGTGACTAAGAATGATCAAATTGTGTGTGTGTCATACGTTTCATCATAAATAGTGTTTTACTGACTAATTAAAACAATTCATCAGCTTAACAAACTACCATCCAGGAAATTCTTCTGACAAAGCAGTCCCTGAAATTATGGTTGTTCACAAAGCACCTCTTAACATTCAGATGAAAATAATAAAAGCTCGTTTTTCCCCCTCTGCGTCTATTAATCATTACCTAATAGGAGCAGAAAGCTAAACATCAGAGAAATATTCTAAAGTGGATTTTTTGTTTCTCCATTTTCACTACTACTGCACGTATCATACGGTTCCACAAGAACTGCATCTGTTGGCTAAATTAAATCTTTCAAACATAATATATGATCGTGGCAGTTTGAATCAGTCTATGACAATTCAATTGAAAATACTATACTCAGTAAGTATTTCTACTCCAAGGTTGGCTCCTTCATCAAAATAGACAGCTTTTTTGCATGGGATGCGAGCTATATATTAAGGACTAAAAATCACCCTAACATGCACGCAAATAAGAAGCAAGAACCAAACAGGCTTTGCAGAAGTGTCTGCAGCAGGCAGGGGGCTTGGACTCCAAACCAAGGTCCAGCAGAAGGTTGAGACCATATGCTGCCCCCCTGAAGCCTTTTTCCACTCTGTTATGAGGCTATGAGCTAGGAAAAGTCCAATGCAGTTGTTTGGGTCCCTGCATCCATATAACCTTCCTGTTGAAGCAAGAACAACTTTATTATCAGCCTGAGCATATCAGAGTTTTGGTTTTCTCCTAGGCGAAGCACTTGTAGTCCTTCAGTGCTCTGAAATACTTACCTTTCGTTGTCTGACAGAGTGCTGGCATTGTAGGATTAGGAAAAGTCCCTCCCATAAAATTCCAGGGTTATGGTACCCATAACAATAGTGGTGGGTAGGTAGCAACAGTTGGTGAATAGGCTGTACAGCAGGGGAAGGGAAGCTTCTCCTTGACAGTAACAGAATAGATCTTCCCAAAGCTTTTGCCAAGCCACACGTTAACACACACCACAGCGTTACGGTAGCGTAACAAGCAAAAGGACCTCAAACCTACATAGCTAGGTCTGAAATGAGGTTGCAGGCTACGTCCAACCAGGGGACAGAGGAGATGTCTCAGATACAAAGAATACAGTGCCCTGAATCCCACACGCTTGTTTGAAAATTAAGGTGCTCTGATGCAGTGTTAACTTGAAGATGGCAGCGATGTAGATGCTTAACCAAAATTCAGAAGACAGCTGTTCTCTTCCCAGTCCTGCCAGTGAATCTTGGCCATGTAACTTACTCTTTCTGCCTTCATCTTTCCCATCTGTAAAACGATGCCTTTCTTTCTTTGGAATCCCTTTTAAGATCTGCAGCTGATTTCACTAAATAGTACTAATTATTATTATTAATTGTATTTTCTATTCTGGTATGTATGAACTATTCCAGTAATTAAAGTCATCAGAGTTACACACTAAATATATTGCAACACATGATGTAGAAATAATATATGTATGCACGTATGTGTGGAGTTAGGAATGCTTCTCTCTTATTATATTAGTATTCTGTGAAATTTCACTCTGTTTAAACTGTATACCTAGACATTTAACTATAGCTAGGAAACTCATCTATCATCCAGCCAGCCGTTTATGCATCCGGCCTATCCAGTGAACTAGATGCTAGCTGCATTGAAGTTGAAAAGTTTGAGGCACTTAATGAGGCGAATGTGTTGAAGCAAAGAATAGGAAACACAGTTAGCGATGTGATTTTCTCACATAATCCCTCCCTTCCTGTGCTGAATGCACCTTTCAAGGTCATGAGCCACATAACATTTGCCAGCATGGGGTGCCGCGGGTGTAAGGCACTTCTCCACGCCACCAAAAAACCGAAATTAAGGAACAAAAACGATTCCCCTGGAGAAGGATCACTTAACGGATGGGTAAGACAACGTGGGGCCTCTGAAAGGACCCCAGAAGGCAACGCCACTAACACCTGCTTTCCAACCACTGGCTGCAAGCAGGAAGGGAACCTTACACTCTTGAAAGCGTTTGGCAGTGTTAGTATTTTGCATTGAATCTTAACAACTTTAATTTCTTCAAATCTCTTGCATAACAGGAAGGAATAGTGTAGAAAACCTAGAGCGACTGCAAGCAGCCAAGTGTTTCTCTGGCAGCAGGCCAAGTAGAGGTGGAAACTGGAAGCTGTCCACAGCGCAAAACATGGCATGAGAAGGAAATTGTTCCATGGCTCTTGCTGCAGTTTGGAAGCTGCTATATGGTCCCTGGCTTTTGAGCCACGTTTACAGAAATAAAAGATTTTTTTTTTTTTTAAATTTACTAGCTGAACTGAAAAACAGAAACTAAGTTTTGACCTTCATATTTTTTAAGCATCTAATTTTGAGGAAATCTGAGGGAACCAGGTAATTTAACTTTCTTAAGGCAAACTGGGGAAAGAAATGCTTTAGACAGCACAGTCTATTCCAAATTCTGAATTTGCTCCCCACATATCTTTCAGCCAAAACAACTTCTTCCCAGTGAATTTCCTGACTTTCTGTTTATACACTAGCACCAGTCATCTTATCTTAATTAACAACAGCCCTAATCCTTTTTTAACAGTATTTGCTGTCTTTTAGTGTCGATACTACATTCAGTCTCCATTACTAAAATGTCCTCTTGCTTTTAAAGAAGTAGCTACAATGAGACTGTAAGGCCGCTACTTCGGCCCAGCATGTCTTCAATGCCAGCCTCATTCAAGCACGTTATAGATTTAGGTCAAGGCAAAACTTCATGTAAGGTCCAGAGTTTAGTCCTTCCAAACTTTTCAGTGTTGAGGCAATATTAGAGCCTCTGGAGATCTATCCATTTCATTAGGCTTTGTCACAGTAGGAAAGTGTCAGGGCTTAAGAGGTCACTGTGTCTTCCTTCCCTTCTCATGCCTCTGACCTGGGAGGGACATTACTGAAGGCATATGGCTCCACACCAGTGTTAAAGAAGGGTGGGTGGCTGAGACTATTCCTGCTATTCATTTCCCTCTCTGCTTTTCAGAAGAGCAAGCCAGGATTGTGCCTTTCTTACTGTTCTAGACTGTCTCAACATGGGCTTTTTGCATGGGGAAATTTTTTTAGAGGTGTATCCTACCCTGTGGAAGGACAGCCCAAGTCACCAGCGCATTCTAAATTACCTAATTCTGGGGTTGTTTGAAAGTCCTGTACAAAGTGCCTTTCAGCGTGCTTTGATGCAGAAATTATCGAATGATGTTCTCCAGCCATTACTGTGCAGGAGGTTAGACTAGATGATCACACTGGTTTCTTCAGACGTTAAAATAGACAGATCTATTAAAATAGAAAAGCTGATTGTGTATTTCTTAATGTTCCTACCCAAGCCGCTCCTCAAAGCCCCCAGAACTTTCCATTCCAGCCCGCTCTCCAATAACCAGATCAAAGGAGTCAAAACCACTGATGGAAATAAGTAAGCTTCCCTCCCTTTCTTTCAAGTGTTTATATAATTATCCTACACACCTAGGTATCACAACAAGTAGCTGACAGTTTAAACTTCTTCTGGGGAAAATAGACAGCTGTCAGTAAACAAATCACTTTGGAAGACCACAGTTCCAGTAATGACAAAGATTCAGGGGAGGAATGGGAGGAGGTGGGTGGGAAGTGTGCTGTATGGGACCGGTTAAACAATCAGTGAAAAGATTTGTTCAGAATATGGAGTGCCTCTGGAGCAGGTCATTTCCCGTCAACTCTGATACTCCTCAGCTCAGACACTGACAGCACTTTGAGGAGCTCATTGAAAAGTGGAAAGCTGAAATACCATGGGTGAATGAAAGAAATTCTGCAGATCTACAGCTTGCTGATATCTCTTTGTTCCATAACAGCAGTGATAAGATGTAGGAAAATGGGAGATTTTATCAATGGAGAGGCTAGACTCATTTATTAAGGAAACAGAGATACCATCTTAGCAGAGCATGCTGCAAGTGAAGCTGACGGAGCAGTGATGGGAGGGAAGGGATAAAATATACCTGTCAGACAGCAACTGGGCACAGGACAGGTACATGATGTGTAGGAATGACCACACACCCAGGAAAGAATTGTGAGATGATTCCATCCTCCCCCCTTCTGAGCTCCTCAAACTTGAGACCTCACCGTTCTTCACAGCTGGATGGTGCTAGTCTGTTCTTTCAGGAAGGATCTTCTGGCAAACCCCCAGAGCATCCCCCGGGTAGTTCTTTGAGTAACCCAGGATGGACTCTTGCACCCTCAAACCCACTATCTTCCCCCACTTAAAAGAGTCTTAATGAATTGAGCAGTTAGCTGAGAAAGAGCAGCCAAGCTCAGCCTTGCCCGTGGCCTGTAGTCCTTCCACTCTCTTTACACCTTCCCGATAAATGGGTGCACAGAGAGTTCTGCAGCTGGGAGAGGGGGTGCAGACACACCGTGTCACCTACTGACCAAGAGCATATTCTCACCGTCCAGGACACAGGAAGAACAGCTTTCACCAAGAAGCAGTTTACCTTGCATTTACCGCAGGTTTAAGTCGTGCACACTGGCAGGTACTGCGGAGTAGTGTGACATGCAGGAATTTATACCTTAGCTCACTCTGCAGTAATTCTTGAGACATCCCCTATCCTCACTACAACACAACATTAAGCTTTTGTGTATAATGCCCAGCTCATGCCTTAGGGACATTATTTTTTGCAATGATTTCATTGTGCACAAAATAATCAGAAGTGATAGAAGCCTGTTGTACGGAGCTACCTCTGAGGTGTCGAACAATTTGGATCCTCACTGTCAAACCCAACAGAGCTAGAGCTATCTTTCTGTAGAGGACTCATATCACCAGAATTACAAGGCTTTTAAATAATCCATTGTGAGCTCTGCCTTTCAATTAAGCAAAACCTCACCACTCACAGTTGAACCTGAATTCATAAGAAAGATCACCTATTTATTTCCGAGACTGAGACGAATAGTGTCTATCTCAAGCACACAAACAGATTTGCCTGAAGTTTTTCTGTGTGTGTATGCGTGTGTGCGTGCAGGCACGCAAATTAGGGGGTATTGCTTGCATACATAATTGAAGGAGACTGTTTATATTTTAACAGGCTGCAAGATTGCAAGGTAGGTTTGCCATCATCAGCAAGACAGTCAGGTCCCTACCTGTCTGGTTTGAAATTGAAGAATGTCCGTATCAAGGGCATATTTGCTTGGGCATCAATTATCCCCACCTCCCTCTGAAGCCTACACAATCCTGAATTGGCTATGAATGCTTAACAGTAATGGACAGAAAAAGGAAAAAATCAAGTGGGAGCTGAGAGGCTTAGCATCTTGCAGGCATGGCGAGGAAATGTGGGCACTCTAGTCCGTCAGAATAGCTCAGGCCAGGGTGGTTTTGCTGTCCAGGCTTTACTGCGTGTGAGGGAGTGAGGAAATCTCCAAGTAGCAATTTCAGCAGCTGGTATACAAGGCAAGGGGTTATAAAAGGTAACAAATAGGATAATAGGGAAGAGTCTTAAATTCTTCCTCTTTTCCAGACTCAGAAAACTTATTCAAGCCTGCAACAGGACAGTAAATCCAACCTATCTCATGTTAGGTGCTCAAGTCTGGTTGTGGCTCTAGCTCTTAGTAATGAGAACCTCAAACATCAGGTCCTAAAAACAGAAGAGGAAATAAAACATCAAAACCTGACCTTTTAAGTGAGGTTTATTTCGGTTTAGGTATATTTGCCTGATATTTGTTTTCCTGACTATTTCACACATACACATACTGAATGAAGAGCAAAAGTAGGCACACGAGAAGAGAAGAGATGTCTATTTTGACAATGCTGATTTCATTACAGTTCTGTAGACTGACTTGGGGATATTGATTTCAGTCTATTTATACATCTGCCTCAAGTGTTTTCAACAAGGTAATTTGCCACGAGACATAAACTGAAGCAAATTAGGTTTCATTTTTAAAGTCCCCTTGCAGTCTATAGATTTAACATGAAAACCCAATCATAAAAAGAGCCAAAATGATGGATTTGAGTAAATATATCTCTATTTTTTAAACTTCAGTGAGTTGTTATACATACATACGGGCATCATATGCTAGTTCTAATGCCCAGAAGACTGCAGTTACAGGATAAGGCCATATGTCAGATTGCTTCAGACTTTCGCAGAACTGTTGAACAAGTTAACAGGCACATACTTAGTAGCTGGTTGGACTGAGGCTTACGGTTCAGAACCTGGGGTCATTTAAATCAAAGGTTGCAACCCAGAGGAACAGCCTGTGTTCTTAATTAAAACTACAGAGAAAAAGGGAGTAGGTGTAGTTAACTGAATTTCTTCCCAATGCTTTTATTTGACCAGTCTTGATTTGACAG
This sequence comes from Phalacrocorax aristotelis, assembly GCF_949628215.1. Classification (NCBI taxonomy): domain Eukaryota; kingdom Metazoa; phylum Chordata; class Aves; order Suliformes; family Phalacrocoracidae; genus Phalacrocorax; species Phalacrocorax aristotelis. The sequence goes on from NC_134282.1 coordinate 52,736,483, forward strand.
TCCCTGCACTAGTACATAACACGATGTACATACCTGAGAGTGTTGGTAATATTGCAAGGACATCTCTTGTTGCATTTGAGGCCATAAAACCCTTCTGGACACATTCTTTCTTGGCAATAAATCCCTTTAAATCCAGGGTCACACATACACGCTCCATTTACATGGTAACACTTTGCACCATTTTGGCAGTCACATCTTTGTGTGCACTGAAAGCCGTATGTCCCAATAGGACACTCTTCTTGGCACCTGCAAGGAAATATGTGAGACAGGACCCAATCAAATGCTATAGACCAGCCTGCTTATGACTTTTACACAGGAATGTTTTTGTTAATGAATTAAGTACAAAATCATTGCTCTTTTATTTAAGTAATATATTATGAACTGATGATATCATTGGAGCGATGCGATATCTTGGGCATGTAAATTGCAGTTAACTGAAAGTGCATTAATCTCTGTCCAATTATATCCTGCAAAATTTGCATTAGTTAATATTACCTTTGTTAACAAAGTGCATTCTTGTTGCCTGGACCTTGACAATTCCATTCATCAACCGTAAGAAATTGATATAGAATAAGATACTTTATAAAAAAACCCCTCATCTGTTTGCTTTCTCTTTATTACAGAAGGATTGTGCACCTTTTTTAAAAGCATATGGTCCTCTTAGTGATAATGAGGATTGAAAGGGAATGCGGTCTATTAAGCAATATTGAGTAAAGTGTCCTCCAGTAACGTATAGTTTTACTTTCCCTCTATGCTGTCATTGCACCAGCTTTACACCAACTAGGAGAAAATATACCCCTTTGTCTTTTGCATGTGTTCTGAGTAACTGAAGCTCAAATTTGCTTTTCATCTCTTGCTCCAGGGGTGCTCAATAGTATAAAATCTCAAGACAAATCACTTTCACGCTCCTTAGTGTAGTATCTTCTCCAAAATTGCCAACATTTTTAATATTTGATACACATAAAAATAGAACCTGCAAACACTATACACAGATTGTTTTAAATTGCACCTTCCATGCACTGTTTAAAATATTTCCCTACTGGATACATTATGAAATCTGCCAAAACGTCTGTTGCATTGTCCTATACAACCAGTTTAAGTGTTCGTAATATTTCCTACTTCGAAAAGCTCAGCTAAGGTCCTAAAGAAAGCAACAGATTCTGCGCTTAACATAATTCAGCGGTTTCAAAATTCTGCAATGAGTCAGTACTAGAGTTTACATGATCCACCGTGAAATACAGATAGGCCTTTTTCAGTTAATAAAAGAAGAAAAAGAAGCCCAGAAAAGCCCAATTCCCTTATCGCATGGATGCCAGATATTGGAAATTGCCTATCAGCATTAATTTAATCCTGAGCATTGATTAAAGTGTATACTGTAAACTCAGTGGATAGAGGCAATTGTTAAATGTCTTTCTGCAGGTCATTTCACAGCTGGCAGGTGAGAGTTAATATAATGATCAGTAATAAAAGATTAATGTGTGATGCAAGCCAGGCAAAACTGCAACGAACACAGTCAGTGTATAAGAAGAGCATTACTTTTGCAGCTTCGGATTATCACGTTCTACTAAAAATAACTGAAAAAAGCACAAGTCCTAGCTAGTGATTTAAATGCAGCAAGCACCAACACAGTCCCGAGTTACACTATCCAAGTTCAGGAGTCCATATGAGACCCAGGGAAGAGAGGAGCCTGTGACAAACAGGAAGGGAAAGAGCCCAGGGGATCACCAGCGATGCTGGCTGCTGGCCCTGCTGCTCTCAGGGTAGTTCAGCTGCAAAGGAAATAACCAGCAAAGAATGGGTAACATTAGGACTGAAACGCTTAAAGCAAATGAAATGCAATGACAAACATGCTAAGATGCCTTATGTCTCCAGTGCTGTACACAGCTCTGCTAGTTAGCAGGAGAGCACTGTACTCGATGAGACAAATACTTAGTCAATAGTGCACTATATCATTCTATATTTATAGAAGATGAAGCATTACCTAGCAGGAAGAAAAGCATCTGGAAATGAAATATTGACGACCTAATCCATTTACATAATTAGCCTTTTTCTACTAACAATTTAACCAACTTATTTATTTGGAGATCAAGCAGCTACCACTAATGAATTTTATACAAAGAATACTAATAATGACTCCTCTGGAACGTAAGAATAATCACAGCAGGAATTAGCTTTCTACTTAAACATCTTTGCTTTGCAACATATCAATCTAATGTGTCCATAGCACCATTAACAACCAGATACATTGTTCAATTAAATTACAAAATGAGCTGCTAAGCCCTAGTTATGTGTCTTGTTTAATTTACATTGCTTTCTGCCTATCTGGGGAGATTCGTATTATAATATCCACTGAACTTTAATATGTACTATAATTATTTGGGTTGGGATAGGATAATATGGCTGTCACCTGTAGAATTAATGGAAGCAATTTCACAAAATATTAAACATAAGACAGCCTGCTTAACAGATGAACTTAGTACATACACCTACATTTTTTCCAGACAAATTTTTTTTTCATGGAATAAAGCTGTAAAGTTTTTTAGGCTTTTCTGTTTGTTTGTTTTGAAGTAATGATCACATTTATGTAGCTCAGACAAATATTAAAAGCCATCCAAAAGACGCTAACCTGGAGATTGCCACTCTGTCGATAAAAGATACAGGTACAAACACAACAAGAAGAGAATAAGACCGCTCACGTTGTTATAACAAATGTGGTATTTATTCTATTTATTCTGTTAAGACTTCATCTGTAGGTTTAATGGCAACATGGAAAACAAAGCTAAAACAGTACGTTCACGTCTTCTGTCAGCCACTGCATTCTTAGACACCCCATCCTCAGCTTCTAACTGTGCTTCTGCTATTATTCCTTTCGAGTTTGTAAAACATACATTTACATGACACATCCAGTCATTTTAGCAGAGCACAAAGCTGCCTGGAGTTATTAATAGTGCTTGCCAATTTGCTGGGTGCGTAGTGCAGTGCCGCTTCCTGGAAAACAGGTAGGCAACAAAGTGTGGCAATTACGCTTACATAGACCTTTACAACCCTTTCATCTCCACAAATATTTATCTAACTCTATGTTATTATCTTCTGTACAAGACGATGAACTGTAGTGTTACATAGTACTTACTGACAATTAAAAAAGGTGATAGGAGATAAAGTATGTTAAGGTTTCATTGTTGTTATTCACAATATCTGTTATTATTATGAGAATTTTTTCAGTGCCTTGTAAAATTTTAAAGAAAACACTGTTTTGTTGTGCAGCAGCATTCTCCTGCTATACTTGCAATTGTACCGCAACACTGCAACGGTTGCATGAGATCCAGAAAGTAAAGTAAGACTTTAAGCTAAAATGGTGCTGACTGATCTGTCCCATTGTCCATGCTGTATGAACACATAATGAAGGAAAGCAATTTAGACTTTTCAAAGCCCTTGTGCCTCCTCCTGCCCTCACTGAAATCAACGGGCAATCTGCCATTAGCTAACTGTAGTTAACAGCAAGGAAAAGGTACAGGAGCCTGTTCAGCGCAAACCATTACAGGCAACACGCGGTCCTAGCCCAAGTAAGAGGCAGAACTCCAACTGAATATAATGGGCCTAAGGTTTTGCTTCTCTTATTCAAGGCTGATTAAAGGCTGGTAGGCAAACATGCTTTAGCCATCTGAGAACCCGTCTGAAAGGTGGGAATTTCCAGGCTAACACAGTTTTTCCTGCTGCTAGAAAAGCTTTCCTAACTGCTCGTTTACCTAACTTTCTCCTGTTCTCATTCACCCTTCCACACGCTTCCGTTTCTGCTCTTCTGCCTCTCCCTTCGGTGTCTATCTTTTACTGCCCTGCTCCAGGAGGGGGCAGGTGAGCCATTCCTAAGGGCTTTGCTTGGGTGCAGGTCCACAGTGAGACCTTCCCTTGGATTCTTTTCCACCTCCTCCAGCTGATCATGCCTTATTTTCTCCCTCCCTGCTTCTGTCTTCCCAGCCCACATCTCCCTCTCGAGTCCAAATCTCTCTCACTTTTCTCCAGCTATAGATCTGAAGAGCCCGCACTCCCACTTTGCTCAAGGACGATGCTTGTGAACTCCGGTCAGGGCTGCCCTGTAGTGCCTCCTCTCCTCGGTCTCTTCCCAAGCCACTTTCTCCAGCCCCTCTCGAATGGGGGATCAGCAGCAAAAACCTCTGCTTTTGTCAGCAGGCAGAACTAGGTCTTCTGCTTTCTGCTTGCCATCCTCATCCCCAAAGGTGCAGACAGTTCAGCAACTCCATTACTATTCTTTTGCTGTGCCACATGCCTGCTGCAGAGCCAGCTCTTCTGCTGTACATCCTCCCTCGTGGCTGGGGGCTGTATTGGCAGCCAAGCAAAGACGCTGGCTCAGCTGCAGGCTCCTGGCTGGGAGACCCCGACAGCTCTAACGCTGTTGATTCACCTACAGTCAGAAATCGGTCTAGGTCTGCATCAACCAAATGAGGAGTCCCGGAGACAGAGGGCCTCTGTCATCCTTCCTGAGCAAGGCCAGGACTGGGGATGGCTTGCAATTGAAGTGTGGACACCAGTGTAAGTGTCCAGGCTGCTCAGTTGCTTGCTTTAGTGAAATCGTCTCCAAAAGGTGAGAAAGAGAAAGCTTTGGTTAGCAACAGTAGTTGTATGGGACCCTATAGCTGAAATCATTGTCTCCAGATGGAGGATGGGGGAAGAGAAACACTGATGTCTTCTCCACTAAATTAATTTGAAATAATTAGCATTTCCACCATATTCAACCACATGCAAATCCTGACATAATCTCCAGAGCCCCCTCCAATTACCGCTGTTGACAAAATGGAAACAAGGAACTTCTGCATTTAATGGGAAAGAACATGGCCTTCTGAACCCCAGCACAGTGTCGAAGGTTGGTCTGTTTGTGTGCTATAAAGACTCGCTGATTGTACGATGAAAGCAAGAAATAAGAAATTCCACTGAGCTTTGCTGCACAGAAGTACAATTGTAGCATATGTCAGTATGCTGATACTGGCTTCTTCTGGCTAATAATAAAGGGAAGATACAGGAGGAAGGGCTTTAGCACAGCATACACTAGTGAGCTGTGCCCACGGTCTCTGGAAACCCTGGTGACATAGTCCAACCCCTAGTGAAAAGTGCATAGGAAAGCTTGTTTAACTGCAGCCTCCCCACCACTGTTAGCCCTGCCAGCAGGATTAGGTGGAGGGCCAAGGCAACATGCGTTACAATCCCACCTTGACTTTGGTGTGTAGTCATTTGGCTAAATCACCGACACTTTTGTAAAATGATATTATCATCTCCTCTGATTGATTTATGGGAGAAGGCTCTCATTTGTAAATTTTGAGGGTTTATCCCCTTTTGTTGGTGTCTGAGATGGATCAGTGCTGCAGCAGCACAGAGGGGCTGAAGGAAACATTAAACTGCTGCATTGCTTACTCTTGAGGATATTAATGTGTATAAATATAGTTCATTTACATATCTTGTAAACATGTAATGCTCCCTATTAAATTTATCACTGTAAATATCTAAATTGAATTTAATCAATTAAATTTTAGAAGTAATATTTAAAACACCCTGTAAATGGAAAGCATTGCCAATAAAAAGTAATAGCATTGCCACATTTATAATGCTTGAACTGCTTCAGAAGGATGAACCTAATTGGAGCAATAGAAAAGTAACACCATTCTTCAGAGAGTAAGATTGTCCTAGAAAGGATATAAACGTTGCCAATTCATGGTTAAAACTAAAGGCTTTGGGAGTTTGATTTTTACCTGTCTCCTATATAGCCAGCTGTACAGATGCATTTTCCTGTCACGGGATCACAGTGTCCTCCGTTGTGGCATGGACAGTCCTGGCTGCAGTTAATTCCAAATGTTCCAGGAGGACACGGCTGTGCACACACCAGCCCCTGGTAAGGTTACAGAGAGAGCGATATTTCAGTCAACATTCAAAATGCGATAAACTTCTATATGCAGATTGGATATTTATTGTCCTTCTTGCTAAAACTAGATCTAAGTGTAGCAGCAATATTTTTTCTGTTTAAGATGGGCTAAAGACAGTCTCAGAATTCTGCTCCCAGGGTAAATGTCTGTCTACCCTGTCTCCAGAAGGGATTTTTCTTGCCGCTGTACAGGCACTGATAATTGTCTTCGTCGGATCTCCCTCATAAACTTCAGCTGTGGTGGCAGAATATTCACTGCCCCTCATATAGATGCAGGAAGGCTTGGGAGAGGTTAAAAGCAACCAGAGAAGGTTACAAAGCTGCATATGAGCTGGTGGGGTTTTTCTGTGAAACAGAGAGTCAGAAAAGTTGTTGGACCTACCCTGGGTGTCACAAAGTGAACATTTGGGAAGGGGGGGATTGTTGGAAAGGCTGCACTGGGAGGATGAAGTTCTGCTAGTTGTGATAGTCTGTGATGATCTCCTCTGTTCAGGCAGCTCCACTTCATCCCTAGAAGACCAAATCCAACTGCTGGAGAAGACCTCTACTGCTCTTCAGATCCTACCTTCTTCATTCCCTCTGCCCTCATCCAGCCCCCGCTCTCATCTCGTCAAGTAGTACAGAACGGCATTGCCAGTGCCTAAGCCTCGGAGGAGGCAGGATGGGGGACAAGAGATTGGGGCAGTTGCAGAAGGCCACCAGTGATGACACAGAAGCAACTTAACTCTCCACACCAGCACTGCTGAAGTGATTTTGCAGTGGAAAATCTGCCTAATCCCTGAACACTGGCTGGATGCATCGTCCAAAACCCTCCCAGCTCCTTATCCCCAACCCTGGAGACATATCTCAGCCCCTGACCTGCCTCATATCCACCTCTTGATGGCTACCTCCTTCCCCCATTTTATGCTCCCAGCCCTCTGCTCTTCTGCCTCTTTACTCGAGTCCACCCAAAATCCTTGTTGCAGACTCCCTTTGTCCTCTCCTTCATCCAGACCTAAATCCCCATGTTAGAGTTGTTTTCTCCTTCCCCTCCCCGCTTAACCATCCCTGAAAGTGAAGAAAAGACAGACTGTCGTTCTCGGTTGTGCACTCTGGCGCTGCTCATCAGGAAAAGCAATTGCTGGGCAAGCCTTGTTCCAGCTGTTCAGCCCCAAGGCAGAGAACGCTTATCATGGGTTGTGTCTCTGGAGAATTTATCTGCCAAACTCAGGTGTTCTCCCCGCCAAGTATCACATAAAGTCCCCTGCCAAGTACCAAGGCCTTAAAAGGATTTCCCGAGACTTTCTTAGAAGTTGTATGAATGGGGTTTTTTTATGTGAGCAAACATAAAAGCTGAGGCTGCTGGCATCCGGCTGAGTAACTTCAGCCAAAACAAGTCTGGCAGTGCTGTGATCTGAAGATGGGGTCCTATAATGGAATATGTTTGGCAACTGTAGCAAGTGGTGCTGCTGCCAGTGCCATGCACAGTGCACAGGGATCGACAGAAACGGTGGGTTTCTGTCCCTATTTTCACTTTGTTTTAATCTCTCAGAAGTCTTACTTCCCTAACCAAGCCCCAGGGGCTCTGAGTTTTGAACAAGGCACATATTAGACAAAACTTACACAAAAGATAAAACAGGCACATAATGGCTACTTTTGCTCCTTGGGGTTCTCGCTCACCGGTTTGCGAAGTTTAGCCACATCAACAACCCCAAAGTGGAGAGGCTGCTCTTCAGTGTCACCATAAAACAGGTACTTCAAGCCTTTCCTAACCAGTGATAGGTGGCTCCTTGGCTGTACAATAGACAGGTTGGCCTCAGTTCAAGAACATTCAGATTACAGTGTTAAAAAACCAGTGTCTCTGGACTTGAGTAATACATAACACTATATATCAGAAAATGTAAGTATCCATTTATCTTGATAATAAATACTTTCTCTCTTCACATCTCAAAAGGAACAGGATTTCTATCAACAAATGATGAGAAAGCAATACTCTGTGATGCATCCCCCCGGAGCCAAGAGAATCTTTAGGCGTACTTTTTGCATTAATATGTGCTAAGGGAATCCAAAACATCCTTCTCTGGAGGATCAAATGTCAGACCAACGTTTTCTGCTGCTTATACATCTAATGAGTAAAGTTCACCCCATCAGCACCTTTTTTAAGGCCCTGATCTCATCAGTTTCTGCTTTTGACATTGTTTGCTCCATTATTACCATTTTGTAGTATAGAAAATATTTTTTTTCTGCTCCATTTTCTCACACACCCCCGCGTTTAAAATCCACATCAGAAAGAAAAATAGACAAAAGTACAAACTGTAGTTGCTTCATAAAGCCCAGAGGCAACGAGAAAGAAGTGATCAGCAGAATGTGTTGATTAACATGGCACCATGATGCAGAGCCTTGAGAATGGGACCGGGGACCAAACAGGGTGTGCTGCCAGTGACAAATGTTCTGTCACGTAAGGAAAAATTGCTGCTTTCCAGAGTACAGAGATCTAGTCCTTCAAAAGTGTTTCTGAGAAGCATTGTAAATGCTAAATTTAACATCCCTCCCCACTTCCTGAGAGTGCTTGGAGAATTTAATACTGCAAATGAGAAAGATGTATAGAATTAAACCTGTAAATTGTTAATGAGGCCCTAAAGCAGCCACCCACTAGCTCCCACAGCTGCAAAGACACAGAAGTGGAAAAAGCCCAACATCGTAGTATGCTGGAAGTCACATTTTTTTGACTAGTTCAACAACACATGCTGTTAGCCATCATCCTCTTGGTGAGAAACCCATGGGACAGTAAAATCTCACAGGACACTGTTCGTATAACTTGTTGTGCTTCTGGGAGAGTATGCACTGGGTGGGAGGAAGCAGGAGGAAAGAAATATTACAAGTAATAAAAGAACCAGGCTTTGAAGATGGCGGATCCAAGGAAGGACCTAAGAACCCTAGAATTTCCTCCTGTTCAACTTATTGCCTCCCCTCGCATATCCCACAGGCAACCAAGCCCCTAAGGGAGCTGAGCTGCTGTTAATAAGCCTACCCTAGGAAAGGATAAAAGCCTCAGCTCATCCAGTAGCAATAAAATCCAAGTGGATTTGCACTTGTATAAATCCAGGGAGAATTCTCTTCTTCCGACGTGATGGTATATTCAATACATATGTGCAGTCTCAAGCCTCAAAATCAGCAAGTAAAATGCCTGATGTCAAAGAAATCCATGGTGTGAAATAAAATGCATGCTGTCTAGCAATCCCATCTCGCTTGCTCGTTTACAGCCCACTCATGTCTCACTTCCCAAACCATTCCAACCACCAAGAGTTAAAAATATAGCATGAAAAAATATTTTTTTCTCTCTCTGTGTACTGAATTACCAGCTTTTCATTAAAACCCTGGAGAGACCCTTTATACTTAAAATCTCAACATTTACAAGCTGAGTGCTTTTACTTATAATTTCAGTTTCTTTCCCCGGAATACTTGATCTCTCTCTTCAATTTTCAGTTATGCTTGTTTCAAACACCACTTGTTAACTCTAGGGTTTCTCTGGGGACAGAGCAGCCAACAACACAGTTTTCCGGAAAGTCTCTCTGGGTGCCTCAAAATGCAGAGAAGAAACTCCAAGCTGCAAGGAGCCGGGCAGAATTGGGCCAGAATACATGACCACAGATGCTGTGCAGCCCCAGTGCTGTGGTTCTCCTTTAGGGCCTCTGCTGCATCCTAAAAGACCTCTAAAAACTTCCTGCTTTATTCTGATATTCTTATACCTCTTAGTGATTTTTTAACTTTGCAAAAAAAAAAAGAGAAAACTCCTGATAAAATACAGGTAAGGAAGAGTACAGCAAAACAACTCAGATCCTCAGAAATACTGGCATGCAGAAGATAAGGGGAGAAGAAAAAAATACCCTAAAAGTAATATTTTTATGTTAATCACTTTATCGATCACTTCTTAGGGGTAGTACTAGGATGGACTGATAGGCCCTCAAAAACATTTGAATTGCTTCCTTTATGCTTTAGCTCCAGCACTCTGTGGGGAAGTACCTTTGCTTTGTCTCCAGGGAATGCCAGCTGGGGGGAAGGTGCCTGCTTTGTCACTTGAAACGGAATAATGTCACCACCACCTTTGCCATGACTGGCCAAGTTAGAGAGACTCTAACGCTCCAGTTAGAGAGAGATTTTCCATCCACAGCTTCCACCAAAACTGATGGGCAGCAATGTTCTTCTCCCGTGCTGCTGCCTGATACTCACCAGAATCCCACGGTTGCTACTTTTTAACTAAAAGCAGCTGTTTGATCAAATGGAGGCAGCATTTGCTGTACTAATCTAAAGGAACATAAACACCTCTCTCAGCCCTTAAATGTTTCAACAGGTAGAAAGTCCACATCAGAAGCCATAGCTCTATGATGATCCTCACAGTCTTCCATGTATTAAAATAAAAAGTCACAGTACTTGTATGCATTAAAACCCAGCAAGATTGCCAAGAGACTAATTGTCAGATAGAGGAAAAATGCCAGGAAATTTAGTACAGCTAAACGGCATGTAGGTCTGTGAGGCTTGGAAAACCTCAAGAGAGTTAATTATTACATTATTGATAAAGCTGAGGACTTTTAAAATGTTTGGCCTTGCTTTCCTGACACAAAGGATTAAAGGTTAGGGCAACTTGCTCTCTGCAGCGCAATGCCTGATGCAAGCAAATCTATTGCAATCAATGGGAATTATGCCTGAGTAAGGACAGGACACCGAACTGGTCTCTGTGTCCTATGAACAGTCCTGCTTGAAGGACTGCCTGAGCCACGGAATTCCCCCTGGCTTCTCCCTCTCCCTCTCTCCTGAAGGGGAAACAGGATAGTGGTTTTGACAATGTTGAGCTGAGCTTTGAGCTTTCTGTTCTATCTGAGGGCAGCGTCTAAGGGTGCAGGGAATATTCCAAGGAACTATAATTCAGAGACAATTTTTTTGCTCTTCTCCCACATAGAAGTGTAATGAGAAGTCACTGCTTGGTTTTCTGGTGTTTGTTTAACTCTGTGATGGTTGCTACCAGTTGTAGATGGGTGGCCTGCCTGTGTAAGTGCTGCGCACACATAACAAAGGTGGTTCCAGTTTCAGAATTTGTAGACCCTCGAGACAAGAAATAGCAGATATGCACCACAGCACACAGGGAAGGTGTCTGCTGAGACAGTGAACAATTAACTTCTTATTCCGACCTCTAAATGAGGGATGAGTATGGTCAAACTACACACCGTCCATCCAGGGGGACAGGAGCACTCTCCAGTGATGTGGTGGCAGACTCCCCCATTCTGGCAAGGGCAGCGCAATTCACACTGAGCTCCGTGACTGCCGGGGGGACAGCGCTCTTCACACCTTTGAGGAGAAGAAACAAAAAACAAAGAGATCATTTAAAAGAACTTACAGGAAACAATAAATGAGGAAAATCCACAACACAGGTCAATACAGGAGTCCTTATGCAAATTCTGAAACCTCAGAAAGCCTCAGCTGGCATTACCAATTAGCCAAGATTTCTTTTATTTCTGCTAGGGTTATTTATGTGCCATGGATGCAGTCCTGTAAGGATGATGCGTGTGTGTAATCTTTACGCCCATATCAAATTCTACCTGTCTCTACGGGACAACTCATATCCATTAAACTAGCCCAGGAAAGTAAGAGTTGCAGGATGAAGCCCTCAATGTGAATTATGTGACATGGCAATAAAAGAAGCTGCAAATAGAATAAAAGGATGGGATTAAAATGCTTGAAATTTCTCCAGTCACTACTAAATGTTAACATTTGCAGTGTATAATGGACTGGCAAGAACTCAGCATCATTTAAAGACTATTTAAGCTCGTTGGGTCTCTCTCAGTACTCATGGGGGGCCAGTGTAAGGCTTGTCCCTGGGAAAAACAGCATGTCCTACATTTGCACATTGGTGCTTTTCAGCATCTCTTCTTTCTCTAATCCCAGGTTCTGAAACTACAGTACATTCCTCATTTAACTGACTATCCTCTGTTGAGGATGTTCATACAACATACTGGCAGTTGGCCCTGCAAGTACTTACTGCTGAGAAATGACATACTAATGTCGATGGGACCACTCCTAATAGCAAGCAGGGTCTTTAACAGCAAGTGCTTCCAGGGCTGAGGGCACAAGTCCATGAAGAAATCAGGTTCCCAATAAAATTTTCAAAAGGCATATAATTTATTTATGAGGGTTAATATCATCTTTATTTTCTACCTTCCCTTTCATGCAGCTCAACAAATAATATTAGACTGCAAAAGTATTAAGTCATCTGTAATAGATCTCCAACGAAATTCAGTGACTAAATTCTCTTTTCCCCTTAAATAATTTTGAAAACATAATTACTTCTGAAACTACTGAAAGATCTCTAATGAGAAGTGATGTTACACTGTGGGCAATTTTAAACTTGGAACTATTGCTTGCTGTCCTAAAATTAATATGCAGATTTTTTTGAATCCTACTGGTAAACTGTCAGTGTGGTGGATGGGGATTTAGCTACATGATTCTCGTTAAAGTTAATAGGAGTCACACCGCTAAATCCCTGCTCACTATGCTAAAAATTTACCCCCCAGACAGTAAGCTGATATAGTTAACAGTGATGCTTCCTCAGTTAGATTGAAAGTCAAATAAATTGGGGATGGTAAGTCCCATTTGATACTGCACTGGACTGCTAATGAGTTGAATGTCCAATTGCTTATAAAAACTCAGCTGTAATTTGGATTGTATTCACATACTGAAATTAGGAACCGGTACATTTGTACAAGCTGGAAAATATAATGGATTTTTAAGTTCACTTTAGCACTAAATTTTATTTTATTACGCAGACAGGTATAATTAGCAGTAAAAGAGATTTCCTTTATTTAGTCTCTCTGAGATTTCGTTACCTGATTTCCACAAAGGAAAGTGTATACTACAGAGATTGTGTAAATTTTGCCAATTACTCATTGCATTAAAAGCGGTCAAAGCAAGGCTGTTAAGTGATGCAGAGTAAAATACACCTATCATTGAACTTACAATACCCCCGTGTATCCGGGAGCACAGTGACATTCTCCTGTTTTATGGTCGCAGGTAGCTCCGTTGTGACATTGGCATTTAAACTGGCAGCCCTTGCCGTAGCTCCCAGGGTCACAGAGCTCTTCGCAGCGCCACCCTCGGTACCCATCTGCGCAGACGCAGGCGCCGGTGATGGGGTTGCAGAGAGCCTCATTCTGACACTGGCAGCGGTTGCTGCAGTGGGGTCCCCAGTGCTCGCTATCGCAACCTGGAAAACATAGAGTCATTTACCTGGATGATGAGGGAAGTGTGTCGCAAGCGCCTCATCTCAGCCTCTTACGCATAGGTTGGCCAGCAGGCAGCAGTGCTTAACACCGGGAACCTTCTAAAGGGCCCTAAACTTTCTAGAATCACAGAATGGTTTGGGTGGGAAGGGACCTTTAGAGGCCATCTAGTCCAACCCCCCGCCATAAGCAGGGACATCTCCAACCAGACCAGGCTGCTCAGAGCCCCGTCCAGCCTGGCTTTGGATGTTTACATGGACAGGGCATCGACCACCTCTCTGGGCAACCCGGGCCAGGGTTTTACCACCCTCATCATAAAAATGAGAACGACCCCCCTGATCCAGCAACGTACTTCAGCATGCAAGGATACAACAGCACTAGTTATACACCTAAATCTGAGGACTTGTTTAACACCCATATTGGATCAGGACCTAAATCTTTTAATATCCTGTTTCTTAGTGCTCTTAGATAGCTGGAAGGAATGAATTTATAGTGGAATCAGATGTAGAGGATCACATCCTGACCGCAGTGTATTTAATGGCAGGTAGTAGTGCCAAGCAAATCCTGTAGATTTAATAATGTCATCAAATATTGTTTCTTTACACTGTTCCCATAAGATAATAAATATGATAACCTAAAGAAGGCTTTCTCCTTTGGTGTTGCTTTTGTTGTTGCTGTTTTGGAGGTTTTTTCCTGGAGTAAAGAGATGGTAGGGAAGAAAATAACACCGGAGACAGGATTTGATGTGGCTGCGTAAACCAGGCTTAGCAATGAAGGTATGGAGGGTGTACGTCAGGTAATTTCTGTGCTAGTAACAGTACGTACTAGCATTACAGAAGGGCCCCAAACCTGATGGCCATTGACATGGAGGGGAGGTTCCCTACACAATGCATTAAAGCACAGCGAGAACCCTTCACGTGACAGTCCTGCCTGATCCCTTCTCCTTGTTTGTGAACCATATGCAGGACGAGAGAGGAAAATCAGCGTTACAGAAACAGCTTGATCCCGATCTGCTATAGAAACAGCAATCAGCACCTCATAAAAACACCCGTTTAAGGTGTATGCATACTAAACAGCTCAGAGTAAGCACCCAGAGGTTAAGGTTTTCTCAGTAAACGGTCAGCAGAAACCCAAGTATTTCTTCAGTAGTCCTACCCTCCGCTTAGTAGCCTTTCAATATAGCTATGTCAAGGGTAAAGAAAATCATCATTCTATTCAGAACAGAGCTGCTGGCTAAATCCCTGCTAAAGACGCAGTTACAGATCATTTTCCGGGTACGGTTGGTTGTGCTCAGAGAGCTGGTTTCAATTAGACCAACAACTCTTCTGCTAGTGTAAAATCCAGCGCCATGCAGGAAACAAGTGCGTAATCCCAGCAACAGAGCTATCTGCAAACTCTTTTATTTGCAAACATGTAAACTAATCCCCAGGTGACACTAGCTGCTTCTCAGGCCTGTATCTCTGTTTCCAGACTTCGAGAGGTAAATGTAAAGCCCACTTAAGCCTGAGGTTCTTGTCCTAGAAATTTCATAGACCTCCCCTTCTACGGCACATGGCAATAAATCCACACCAGACAACTATATCTATCAGTTAATTTTGGCAATCTTTTTTTCCTTCTCCTTGAGAAGTGGGATGCTCATTGATCAGTCTGAGGCTACTCAGCAGAAAAAGAAGAGAAAAAGACTTTACTCAACTGGCATTGCTGATTACCAATTTACAACCTTGTGTTTCTTGAGCAACGGTGTTAAAGGCCAAAATAAACCCATGAGAAGACAATTCCAGGGTCTCCAGAAGGATCTGCAGGGTCTTACAGGATGCACATGCAAAGAGAGATGGCTTCACATCCTGCAGAAAGCAGAGCGTGCAACATACTCCCGTGCACAATCCTGCTTGTGCCTCACACAGGGTATCTTATTGCTTTGCCTCATTTTTCCCACAGCTGTAAACAGGGATGATAGTTCCTCACTAACACCGCTGGGAGCTGAGCAAACAAAATCTTACTCTTTATAAGTCTTAAATTATTACTGAGAATCTGTGGAAAGAGATGATCTATCTTTATTTCACATAGACATTTGCTAGGACTCTGTAAGCCTTCTGGGGCAGGGAGCAAATCGGCTGGAGCTGGTGGAGTTTCCCAGCAATTTCTGTTCCAGAAACACTGATTTGTTTTCCACAGAACTTGAACATCAAGGGATGCAGTTCCGCACCTCCACAAAGGGTACAAATCTGAACCACACAAGCACAGACGATAGGCCTTTGCGTGGGGAAGCGGAACGCAGGATTCAGACTTAACCCTGCCTGCTTCAGGGACTTGATTCCTACCTTACCACACCTCACATTAAAGCCCTGACTGCCAGACTCTGGATTGCTCTGGGCTGATACAATTCCAGCTGCAATTAATGTGCTTAATATGAATAAATAACACTCATTAGAGGATGTGACTTGTATTTCTGGTCTTCCATGTCTCAGGTGAGGGCTCCAATCATCAGATTTGTCTGCTCGGTTTGTGTTTTTCACTTTGAAAGAAAGTGAAGGAGAAAGCAAACCTTTTATAGGAAGACAAAACCATTTCCCATCATCAGCTCAAGCATCTTGTTTCACATGTACAGCACCTGCCCCAAAACACAATTCCTTTTCTGAAAACCAATCTTATTTGAACACTTATTTGCTATTTATATTTGGTCCCGTGCTTGCTTTCTCCCTGTACCAAATTTCACTCCACAATCTAGCTGAAGGGAAGAGCAAAACGCTGAAGTAAAGAGCAGAAATTCCTCTAATTGGTTGTAAAATCATAAAAAACCCAAATCTGGATAATACAAGAAGCCTGCAGTGACCAGAAAACCAGCTGGCAGTTAGATTTTTTCCAAAGGCTTCTAAGTACAAGGCATCAGTGAGCACACATTGTAACATTCAGTATGTTTAGCCCAAAGTAGCTAGCCAAAATGTTTTAATTATCTATGAAATAAAACAGCTTGGCATACCAGAGAGCTACTGAGAATGTGAATTTCATGGGGATTTATTAGGGAGAGGACATAAAAATGAGAATTAAAGTACATCTGAATGCTCATGGAAGACACAGGAAAAACAGAATTACGGAAAGATGGGGCTTGTACTGCGTCTCATTTATAATGCCTGATACAGCCTTTGCACTTGTTGGGCTCCTTTTCATGTTCCTAAAACTACAAGCAGGTTTTGACTACAGTTCTCTAAATGGTTTGAAACCCGAGTAATAGTATGTGTGTGTGACATATAACAAGGCGAACACAGTGTGTGCATATAACCAAGGTGAGCATCCTGTTGTCTCTCTGGTGACGGGATCATTTAGACACAGTGACAAGTTGACCCCATCTAGATTTAGGTCTTTACCTCAGATGGTAAAGATTTTCTGCTTTTAGCTATCAGTTCAAGCCCTATATGTGACACAGTGAGCAGAGCCATTTAATGCAGTATGAATTCATCCACTGCTGATTAATTGCAAAGGGAATTAGAGTGAAATTTGCTGGCAATGTGTTAGTGTAAAAATTGTGATAATGAAATATCACCCTCAGCTGATTTTACACTGCAGTGAACTCACATGAGAATAACATCTTTGCTGCTCCAAGTTTATCAGTTCCTCCTCTTTTCCCCTTTCCTGTAAGTCCCACATGGCAGTGACAGACTGTGGAGCTGAACGTAAACTCTTCACCTGTGTGTTTTCGTTGGGACATTACATGATATTTATGTGGTGGTAACTCACAGATCTGCACTGTGGTAACTTCAGTACCTTTACAAAGGTAGGCAGATACAGAGTTGATAAGCTAAATCCAAGTAGTTATTCATACAAGTCATTCCACTGAGCTCAATCAGACCACTCGTGTGTGAGACTACTCAGGTGCATAACTAGCTGTGGGATTGGGATCTAGTAGTTCCAGTTAGAAAATTAAAAAACAGAAGAAACCAAAGCAAGCAAGGGATATTTTTTCTATATACATCAGTGTGGCAAATCCTCGCGATAGTGATTCCAGTTTCTGAGATACAGGGCAAAGCAGCCTTGGAGCCACGGAAGCCCGCTGCCCTTCAGGATTGTCAGCACCGCTCCTCCTACGGGCACAGAGAGGCCACAGCCCAAGCCTCGCACAGTTTAATCCTGCTCTTGTTGATAGCTTCTATGTGTTTCCATAATAGAGATAAATAATAATAGCAACAATACGTGAACAGGAAGCTGATTAAAGCTTACACAAGTGCTATGCTATAAATGTATATGCCATTAAAAATGTCAAAATGATACAGACTTTAACTATACCACGAATATGAAAAGCAACCTGAGAGTGGTGGTGTCAGGGAGGTACAAATGCTCCCTTCAGACTCTGCGTGGATGTCAATACCATAAGAGATGAGTCTGAAATAGCTAGCGCTCTCTTGGGAGATGCTACATTAAAGGGAGCTGCCGTATTTCAGGTCATGTGCTACCATTGCCTGGCAAATGTGCTAACTTACTCACTTTTTCTCCTTTGAAAATATGACTAGAGATTAATTGCCACCAATAAAAATGAATATAACTCCGTAAAGGATGATGCTGGGTGCCTAAGCATAATTACAGTTGTCTGCACACAGTAGTATGACAGGTGAGAGATTCATCCCTCCGTGGAAAGCTTGCACGATACAGCAGAAGTGTTTTCTTCCTCTCTACATCCCTCCCCCCACCCTGAAGCCTCAGTGGCTTGTTGAAGTGAGGGCTAATTACAGCAGGCTCTGCATATCTGCCGCTATACTCCGGAATGACACCCTGTTACCAATTCTGTCCTGTTAAATACACAACGAGGACACATTGGAAGTGCTGCTCCACTCCCAAACGGCTCTTTTCCCCTCTAGGAATGATTAGTGAATTGCTGTGTTCTGGGTCAATAGAGCTACCCAGTATTTAGTGCAGCAGCACAAGTCAGACAAAGATGAAGCAAATACACAAGTTCAAAAATTCAGCAGATAAATAAAATAAAATAAAATAAATCCTGTCCCAGGGAGAGGCAACATTTATCTAGTGACTTATCCCAACAGGAGAGAGTCAGAAGTGCTCCTCCAGTGCTTTTCCATCACTGCACAGATACACCATTAATATGAAAACAGCATCTTCTATCACAGCAGCACCAGAACCTGTGGCCTTAAGGGCTATGCTTATCCTATTCTCATTAGCACAAGCCTGCATGTGCCTCTTTTTCTAGCTAGTGACCAGTCCTGCATTCCAGGTGTGCCAAGTCAGTGGGACATTCACAAATGTTCTGCAGAAGGCGCCGCTCTAAAAAATCGGGTGCTTGCTTTTCTTAGCCTAAGGGCTCGGGACCATACTTGGCTGATGGTGATCTTCAATTCATCCACGTTTTAAAGGAACCTTCTGCAAATTTGCTAAAGCAAGACTGTAGCTCATAGTCAATAATCAATATTCTGGAATATTTCCAAATCCAGTTTGGAATGCTTAAATGAGATGCTAGCTTTTAAAAAAATGCAAATGGGAAATAAAATTGACTTACTAAATCTAGGAAGACATAGTTTAAGTTAGATTATTTTAGAATTTATTTTGAAATTAAGGCTAGATTCTCCCCATAATATAACTGTACTGCTGTAGAATGATTATATGAATACCAATAAAATTGAAATGCAGCCCGAACTCTGGGTGGGTTCTTTTTGGTATAATTCAGTTTTGGAGTCTTACTGAGTTTTAAATGGTTGGCCCAGCGAACGCAAAGCAGGCACAGAAACAGCAAAAGCTAAAACATATGCCTGGCTGTAGTGAATAATAAAAAATTAAAATAATCAATTAGCTTTTTATTCCCTGCACTTAGCCCAATAGGAAAATTAGAGTCCCTGTATTGAGCTGATGTCTACTCACTGTACAAACATGATTCATTCTGGCACAGTTCAGCACCTTTGGAAACAGAAGCCCAGCCTGCAGTAGGTTTGAAACAAGGTCCATGAAGAGGGAATTCCCTCACAATGACAGTTCACAGCACTTTGTGGTTGGCTCCAAGCAGCGCTGAGTCCCTCATGTGCTGACACTGCAGGTAATACCAATACACTTGTAAAGGCATGAGCCAATATGTTGAAAAATCACTTGCTGAACTGCTCGATTCTAAACAACAACAAAAAATGTTTATCTTATAAGACTGTTTACCCTCGGAATTTCTAACACACGTTTATGGATGATGGCTGTCTTCAAAATAACCCAGATTTTCAGAAATTCCCTTCAAAAAAGTTCTTACAAATGCTCAGAGACCAACATTCTAACCCTGTGATTTCAGAATGAGGAAACCTCACCCACACAACAGACACTAGTGGGTACAGGCAGGTTAGGCCACACTGCTCAGATTGCAGCTGATTTTCTTCTTCATAACCGTATCAAGGTACTGATAATCTACCATGTGACAACATGCCTTGCTCAGGTCTTCCAAATGAGAGAGGTCCTACCTGTCAAAGAAACAAATAGCTTGGATTTCTGAAAAGAAGTATTTTCTTGGGGGGCAATGAAGTTAATAATAGATTTTGATAAATAATTCTGCTCCAAATAGAATTTAGGTTTCTGAACTGTGTCACAGGCAGGTAGTTGGTAGCATTATTCATTTTCCACTGTAAGATGCTCTGTCCGGTCCCTGACAAGTTCTCTGCTAGGCAGAATTTACCATCTCCAGTCTCATCTGCAGGTTCACTCAGACTATTGGTTTGAGAAATAGCGGAAAGGGAATTTTGCTTAAATCAGTAAGGTAAAACAGTAGGTTTTGCTTGTTAAAGTACATTTTTATATCCTTTTCACTGACGAGCTGGGACACCTTCCAGGGACAGAGCAAGAGCTTGAAATCTGTCAGAGCCCTGTCCTGCACCCGGGGGTGTGCTCACGTGTCCCATGTGAAAATCCACCTGTACTTGATCAAACCATAAAACCCCAATTTGCAGACACTCAGTGCCACCTCTGGATAATTCATTCCCTATATTCCTCAAAGATTTAATCTGTATTAAAAGCAATCTGCAATTAAAGGCTTCAGGGGCTTAGCAGGACTTCTCTTACAATTGTTCCTAGTCGCAGGCATGGGCCACTGGCTGTTTAATCTCCATGTAGTAAGTGGTCCACGGAGAGGGTGACAGCCTTCTACTCTTAGGCCATTACCCACATGTCAGAGGTTTGAACCGTCTGTGTATCAGCCTGATGACATTCTTGAAAGGATTTTTCATATTCTCCATTTGCTTTTTAAGGAAAAACAAACAAACCAGGGCACATCACACATAAATAAGGCATTTGACTTATGAAGTTGGTGTCACAAAAATAAGGAAATGTCAGATTAAAGGTTGGAAGTGCAACAGTAATTCAGTACTTCAGCCTATGAATTATGATATTTTCTTTAATTATGTGAGCAGAGGCTACCGTTTACATGCCCTGGCATTTTCTGTCTTCTCAGCTTGTAGCTTTGCAGCCTTAAGGCTCCTAAACGTGGGTTTCTGGGCAACGGTGTACGCACTAGCATTTTTATTTCCAATGCCAGACTTTCAGTCACGGCATACACAACTATAATGAAGAAAAAGCCAGTCGCAATGTTTACGTCTCTAAGACTGCCCAGAGAATATACTTTGCGTATGTAAATATGCATTTGTAAAACTATCCACCCAAGTGGCAAAAACGTGAGGTTCATCTGAGGCTGGCAGAACTTGCAGTCGATCTCATTTTCCAAGTTTATAGATCAGTCTTCATCAGATAGAAAGGAAAAGATGGGAAGGGAACATCAGCCAATTTTTCACCAAATGGATAGATTATTACTCACAGGAGGAAATTAATCTAATGTTGTGCTTGTTTGTTTGTTTGTTTTTTCTGAGAGACAGGAGAACAGCTTTTCATCTTCAGGAAAGATTGTACTGATTCTCTCTGAAGTTCTTTGTCTGAATCAGTTAAGAAACGTGGCTGATTTAGGTCATGATTTAATCTCAGATGATGATCTCATTAGACGTTGACTCTCCAACACGTGGTACCTAATTCAATCACAGCACTTTAGAGACCCTGCAGTTTATTTAGTATCCTCTTCGGAAACATTTTGTTTCCAAAGTAATCCTTGTTTAAAGACCATTCCTACAGTATTCTGTAGAATGCTTAGAACAGTTACCTAGTTGCACATTTTTATTTTGGATAAATGAAAACAAAATCACTCTAAGTCAAAGAAAAGTTGAGTACTTGGATGTCAGCCTCGTCAAATCCCGTAATGAACTCAGGATATTTTGGAAGTGGCAAAATGGGAGAAACAACTTCTACTCCTGACAGATGTCAAAGTGTTGTGTTTTCAGAATTTCCATCATGAGCTATTTTGACAGAGGCTTCAAAAGAAGTGAAAATTAGAAGACAAAAAAAATTCTGAGAATATTTCCTGTTTCTTTTAGTACAAATTACTGCTCAGCTTAATGAGCCTTTAACTCTACTGACACTCTAGATGTTACAAGGAGTTTAAAATCATGAAATGCTTCATAAGGGAGCGACAACATTCTACACAACACTGGCGGCTTGTCTTCTCATTATAATTTTTTTAGAGAAGATGCTGCATTCTTTCAAATGTTTTTTTAGTGTCATATTAATGGAAGGCGAAGTCTGTTCTTTAATTAGAATTTTACTGTGGTGAATTAAAAAATACATGGGCAGAGTATCAAGAGCCTAATAAAACTAAATGAAGATACTATCTTTCCTCTGTATGAAACCCAGCAGTCTTTGCTCTGGCAAAACTTCCATCCATACTTCATTATTATTGTCTAGGATGGGATTGTAATAATAAGATCTGCAAGCAACTTACTTCCAAATTCTGTCTTCCAACTGGGTAAAACATTCTCTCTCTCTCTCCCCCCCTCAACGTCTATAATGGATTTCAGATGTCTTCATTGGCTGCATCACGAAATTTTCCTGTAATGCCTCTGCACAGAAGTACTACCGGTTTTGCCTGCAAGAAGGGGTAGAAATGCATTTGGGTGTGCCTAAACCACGGCAGGATGGGTACAGAAGAGGAGATCAAGCATCCTTCAACAATGAAGAGTTGGAGAGGCCACCAGAGGGGCTCAGGAGTGGTGGCAGCGGCATTGTTCTAAGGAGATTCAAAGAAAACTAAGAGACAGAAATAGAGAGAGGCCTTTGTCACTGGAGGTTAGGAGCTGTTGATACAACATCTGTGCCTGGTGTGAAACAGTTCAAAGGCTTTTTATAAAAGCTGTGCGCAAGTATCTACGTTATCTACGTACAGCTACTTGCTGTTCTAAATAGCGTGTGGTCTTTAGCTGAGAGCTTAGCAAGGCAGAGTTGTGGGAGTTGAAACAAGCCCTCCTCCGCTTCTCAGTTCACGAATGCCAGTTGACTCTGATACAGTTTAGAGCAGATCCATAGGGTAAGAATGGCAACTGCAGTAGGCTAGCCATGCCGGATGCCCTTCCGTCGCATCCTCCTCAAGCTCCCTGCAACTGGGTATCACCTGAGGAATCTACCATGCTGAAAGTAATCTGACCTGACCACTGAAGTCACCTTTCCACCTTCTGTGACTGCAGAGGGGTGTTAACTGCATAGGATTGAGTGGGATCAACCCCATTTGGCAAAGCTCTCAGGGAGATGTGCTCAGCTCTTTATTTTTCACAGCACATAAACCGAGCATCAGAAGGTCACCCTGCTGATGCTTTGCCAGATATGCAATATACCTTCATTTGCACTTAGAGCACTGCTTAAAGAAGAAAAGCTTCTCGTCACTAAAATAGCAAGCGTTAGAGAGCATGTTCCTTCTCATTCCCATTCACACGCAGGGACGTACGTGTCCCCTCACCTTCGACTGCGTAGGTCAGCATGCAAATTGACACGAGCAAAAAGATTGGCCGATCAGTGGATAAAATGGTACTATCAAGATAAGCACATGGAAGAAACGCTACAGCTAGCTAGCCAGCTTCAAATTATACCGTAAAGATTCACCTTCAAGGGGGCATATAAGCACATCCCTCATGCATAACATAACACAGAGTACTGACTCATCAGTCATTTTTAAGGTGGTCAATAAGCAATCTATTTTATTGCATTGATATTGAAACCCAAAGTAAATACTGTAGATTGTGGGACTTGCTTTTCTTTCCAACAGCGTAGCTGTAGAGTAAAAAGAACCTCTTCTCCCCCTTTGCCACAGTCCCATCCTAATATCTACTACCCGTGCACTGCTTTTCAGCCAAATAAGATCAGCTTAAAGAATGTTCTGCCCCAGCAACTGAAGCTAGGAAAAATCTTCCCTTCTCTAGTGTGAATTCTGTTACCTAAGACTTTGGGAGAGAATTAGATCAGCAGAAGGCCTGGTGGCCTTTGAAATGGGGTTGTCTTTTATATCTAAAACAGTTCAAAGGCTTACAAAAAGCTATGTGCAGGTATCCACACAAGCTACGTACTGTTCTCTTTTCTTCTAGGAATACTTGAATTTTCACATGGCTCTTTAATGTTACCTAATGTCTTCAAGATATCTTAAATACACTGCTGTCTTTCTCTTATAAACCATTAATAGTAATGTTCCTTTCAGGCACATAAAAAGAAACAGTTTTTTAAAAAAGCCTTGCCCTGTGTAACCCAGTAGAAACTAGAATGTTCCCTCATCAAAACCACATTGCAAGACTCGGCACAGTCTCTGCAAAACCTTTCTTATATTTACCAACAGAAAATAGCGAGTCCAAAACCAGTGGGGGAAAAAAGGTAAAAATACCGAAATACCGGAATATTATGCCCTCTTTTCACGTCACCCAGGCACTGAAATGGGAGACGTTCTGTCAATAAAGAGATAATCACAGAGGTAGACAAATACTGCGGAGCTTAAATACTGCGGAGTCGAAGCATGCGCGGCTCTAAGTGGGTAGTGCGGATGGCAGAGGACACACACCCCAGCACCAAGAGAGTCTTATGCAGTAAAATCCCCGTGTCCCTAAAGCAGCTCCTTAGACTGCAACACTGCTGCAGCTCTGCTGCACCACTTGTTTAGGATGCTAACACTGAGAGAGCAAAGCAGCCACAGGTCTTGTAACCTGATCCAGCAGTTTCTACTCACATCGCAGCCAGCAACAAAATGCACAAGCCCCAAGTGCTGAGCAGAAAATAAAGAAGATGCCACTGCCCGTCTCCCTGTGGCTTCCTCGATGTATCGGTAGGGCTTTGGTTTCATTCCGGAGTACTAGGCAGGAAGATAAAATCTTGTCTCATAAATTATTGAGATTGGATATCTAAACCTTGATATTTTATTTTGACTTCTGAACATGTTCAAATGTTTTTCTCAGAAGCATAGATTATTGCCAATTTCTAAACCAGAAGTTGCTCTAAACTGGGAAATGAAACTTTTGTTATGCTGTTAAAAACAGACAATTCTTAAACTGTTTTACAGTTTGAAAGCCAGGATGATCAAAACTGTTCATTCTCACAATCGGTTGTGGGTTTGCTGAACTGAAATGTTTTGACAAAATCACAACCATATGCAAGTCAGTGCTCTCGGAAGAGTTTCACCCATTGTGGATTACTGCATTAAGCAATCAAATGTCAGGCAGGCAGAAAACAGTAAATCATCACTCCACATGTTTTTTTCTCGTTGTTTACAAACAACGTGTTAGCGCTTCCAACATTATCAGTGGGTCGGCTTCAAAGAAACCACGAAAATTTACCCAGCAGCTCAAGTTCCCGGCTCTGCTGTGTCAGTTTTTGGAGGTTCAGCCTCACTTTTAGCAGTCCGAGAAACTGCCTATGTGAAACAGCTTTTTCTCTGGATTAATTTAATTTTTCTCTTTTTTAGTGACAACTGTCACTGAAAAGTAAAAAGCAAAACAGACGTACGTGACTTCCTGGCTGGATGGCAGCAGGGAAGCGAATGGGATTTTGCTGGAAGAGAACACAGCATCTGTGCATTAAGTTTTTAAATGCCAGATTCCCTATAAGGTTCAGATCTCTACATTTTCCTGGTAGCAGCAGAGCTATATTTCAAAATACCACAGAAGAAAAGAGAGGTTTTTAGATGAGACCATCATCAAAATTGTCCACTGACCATGCTGTAGGGTGCCCGTCACAAGCACCTTGGACTCAATCCAGTGCCTGTTACAGCCCGGGAATTTCTTTCTGTTGACTACAGTGGTCTTTGATCGGGGCCGGCCATTGTGGGTTAAGTTAGTGCCATCTGGAAAATTAAACCAATGCCACAACTTTCATGACTCCTTGGCTAAGCAAGGTTCTCTGCTTACCGCTGAATATCTGAGCAGAGCAAACACCGCATGCACACACCAAATATTAAATAATCAATGAGAAGAAAATGACATGACCCCAAAGTAGACCGTTTTCCTTGCTGATAAACAGGAACAGCCCAGGGGAATGTTGGACACTGCCTGGTGCTTGTGTAGTAGATGGTGATTTAGGAGTACTGCTGATACACGTACACAAATGTGATGACACAGGAAATTAGCATCCGTTTGTCTCCCCCTCCCCCTTCGGGAGAATTTACTAAGTATAGCTCACCCTTTAAATATTTAAGGATATCTGCAGAATGTTGTTGTTTTTGAAAGGGTTCTTTCCTGACTGGATTTTCCTCATCAGACTTAGTAATCAGATTGTTTTATTTGGAATGGATAATTATTAGTTGAATTAATTATTCAGAGTACATTACTAAATAAAATTCAAAGTGTGCTGGTATAATAAAAAAATGACAATATGCAACAATGTGGGTTCTAAATTGTTCAATAAGATCAAAATGTGTAGGGCTTTTGCACATCTAACAGAATTGCCTCCATCATCAATGTCCCACACAAACTGACTAATTATCATGGTCCATTTATGAGTTAGAAAACATATTTTATCACCATTTCATAGAAGGGAAACTGAGACAGTAGAATTACATTAAACTACAAAGCTTCACAGAAAGTAAGCGGTAGCACTGAGATAGAACTGCTCCAAGTTCTAAAGTCTAAATTTATGCTATAAATACTTCATAGTATATTTCTTCACTACATTTATAATTCTGTGCTGAATTAAACATATGAAAAATGATCCTTTTATGTGTACAGAGATTAATTTGTCAAGTATTTTTCTGTGTATCATCAATAATAGCTTTTAAAAAGTGTAAACTTGGTACAAACAACGTCACTGGTACACAAACTGAAGTGGTGTATGGCTTTGGTGCAGGGCTTGAACGTCCTGGGGAAGGTACCCAGCCAAGCACCCCCACGACCTCCTGATCCATGTTGTTTCAGCCAGTTCCAGCTCAGCAAGTGACACTAAGTGACACTCAGGCCTCGTCTACACAGCCTTTGGCAACGTGGCTGCAGCAAGCACCAGCTTATTGAGCTGGCTGTAATCCAGCTCTGTCAGGCAAGGAGGGCAGTGGAGATTCAGCAATGCGTCTTTAACACAGGCGAGGCAAGAATCACCTTCGTACCTGCGTTGACAACCTCACGGTAAAAGCTCCAGCTACCCTTGGCTTCGCTAGTGCTGGTAATTGAAAAGGCTGGGTAGAAATAACAGAGCTGTCTGCTTCAATCACCCCTCTGATTGCAAAGTGGATGCAACCTTAATAAATGCTTATTCAGCATAATGAGATTCTAATTAAAGATGGCTAAAACAGTAATCACTTCTTCATTTTCTCTAACTGCCATCCCCTGAGCTTCCAGAGTCAAAACAAGACAGAGGCTGGATGCAGAGAGAAAAGGGGCACTTCTTGATCCAAGGCTTTCCCAGCTGTGTGAAGCCTACAGCCTTGCACCAGAAAATAACAGAATGGAAGAAAATCTTCAAGTCTTTCATTTACGCAAATGATATAAAGCAATTCAATAAAAAGGCTCCACTTTATAAGATTCTCTCTCCTCCTTTTACAGGTCCCAGCTCTACCGTTCTCTTTAAGGGAACGCAGGCTTCTCTGGCCAAAGTTTGTTTCTCTGTATTTTCTTCCACCATCATTATCACCACACTGTTTTTTACAGACCTATGGTGATCTCCTCACTCACTTGGGCTCTAACAAAACAAAACCCATGGTAAGTTAGACGATATTTGCCGCAAGATTTTCCACAGACTGCGCTGAGACCAGGTAAGCTTTGTTTCCCCGTTGATTGCCAGGGTCACAGAATAGGAATTTTTGCAAGGCAAGGGATCCAAAAGGCACTAAAACTACACCTACATAGACTGTTGGGGCTACTTCAAATACGTGTTAATAAAAATTGTTAAATGTAAAGAGAATTTAGTTCATATTGTACCAGAAGGACTTGGTACAATAGTCCATACTGGTCTCAGTTAGCAAAGTTTAAATGCTTTCTTGTTCTGTAACTCGCATATATGCAGACTCCTCTATTTGGCACATGCTTAATTTCTGTCCAACTGAAAGAATTCTAACATTTTCTGTCAGGGAGCTGGTGTAAATCTTGAAGAAAGCCTAAAAAAACCCTCTGCTGTTGACTCATTTCACTCATTCCTAGGCGGATCTGAAAGAAGGAAGACTTGAAAGCAACATTATGAGCCCAAGAATTATCCTCAACTCTTGAAAGGCACACAGAAAATTAAACTGGGGGGATCAGTATTAAGATAGTGGAAATTATTGGGTCTGTGCACTTAAAAGATTAAGAAGGTGACTTCCCACTGAGACTTGAGAACACAGGTGCACGTCGTTTTAAAAATCTGCATTTTTAACCTTTTAAATTTGCTAGCAAAGCAAGGAAGCTGTTGAGGAACTGCAGTAAACATGGCAATTCAATCTTCTTCCAGACCATATCACACAACCTTCCAATTCTTTAACCCAACAGGTCAGTCGATCGCGGGAAGACTCGTTGGCAGCTAGCAACACAGCAGCTAAACAGCATGGAAAGCAACACAGGAAAACTTTTTTAGCAACTGCATAACAAAATCTCTTATTTCACGGCAATGGTGGCTCTGGCCACCAATCTTGATTGTTGCTCTTGAACCCGGTGTCCTGTTCTCCGCTCTTTCTCCTAGGAACTGCAGGAGGACCTGCATAAAAGAGCTAAAGCCAACTTTTTAATAGCAGCCTGGAAAAGGATTCAATTTTTAAAAGCCTGGTATCCTTTTCTGTACAATTTTTAAATACAGAGCTCTACAATCAACAATTAATGGGTGATAACACTATTTTTTAAGTTTCTAAAGCGTGTCAGAGATGAACACGGATTTCAAGGTGTTACTTTTGCCTGCTCTACTCAAGTGACTTCAGGCTAACTCTTAGACCTACAGACTCCTAAAACAATTATAACCTCATAATGCAAATACTCTGAATTTCATTAAAAATCAAAATACCACTTGACTGCCAAGCAACAAGCACTTTTTATGCATAAGCTAACTAATTCCATCTTCTAAGCCTCTGACAAAACAGTAATTGTAGCTTATCATAGCTACACCTAGAAAGATAACCTTGCAATTGATTTCTGCCTGCCCTCCAGTTGCAGGCGAACCACTGCGACGGCTGTTTATATCTCACTCATGGCAACAGGACCCAGTTGTGGAGTAGGGCTACCATGCTGACAGCCTTTCCACACACATAACAAATATAACAACAAAGACCTTTAAAGCAGACACACTAATTAAAATCCTGACCCACAGCCCACTGAAATGAAAGCAAAAGACACCACTTGTTTTCCAAATGTAGCCTGATAACCCAATTTATCTTCAGATTTGTTCTAGCGCAGCCCAGCTAACTGCCACCCACAAAATACTGCCAGGCTGAATCTTAGTAAAAAAGATTTGAAACTGTTGATCCAAGTCCTTTTTTTGCTCAAGTCTCAATTATTGTAACATTTTCCTTGTGGGTGATCTTTATTGTGTCCCGTTCGGAGCACAGCTCACCCCGAGCGTCGCTGCCAGCATTCCTTCTTGTGGGTTCTGACTGCTTGAGTACATCCGCCTTATTTTACACTATTTACACTAGCGCTGTAAAATGCTTTATCGATGTCAAGGTTTTACAGCTTAATTTTAAGGCATTCAACAGTTGTGCTCAAAGATATCTGAAGGATCCTCCACGGTATCAGTATGTTCTCAGTTGTCAGCGAGGCCAAAACTGGCAGCTCGCTCAGCCCGCCTGAGATACAACCATAACTCCTTGGAATTTGGGCTTTTAAGAACTCTGCTTTTTCCTGATTCCCGTGCAAACCACTCAACCTGTCCTGGCATTTAAACTGAAGGCATTTTTATTTGCTGTTACTTTTGACTACTCTTGGAAATATACTTCAATGAAATACTGTTATTGTAAAACACCTTAAAAACCAGGTTTAGGTCTAGAAAAACTACACAAATTCAGTAATATTAATCTTTCTCACTAGCACAACCGGCAATGATACTTTGATAATTAGCAATGATGTAAATATTATTGCAATTAAATCTACAGGCCAGTTAATTTTGACTTCAAAACCCGAGAATGCATAGTACTGCTTTCCTATCAGCATTTCACCACCCCATCAAAGAAAAAAATACTTCCTGTGTTACGAAGGACCTTAGCCAAATTTAATTTATAGCAATCGTAATCAAATAGCTGAAGATATTTTCCCCCCTAAATATTTTAAGTTAGACACAGTGGAGCAGTTAAGATTCTTATAAGGTTTTGATCTTGTATTTTGTGAAGATTGGAGGAATTATATTTTACCAAGATGGATTCCCTAAGTTATCAACTACTTACTGCACCCTGACATAGGGGAAGGTATTCCTGAGAACAATAAGGAGGTTGAAAGTGTAATAATAAAGGTGCCAGAGCTTACACAAATAATGGCCATTACAATTCATAGTGGGCTAATGAAAAGCTGCTGTGCAACACTTGGAAAGTACGCTGTGCATTAGGAACTACCCAAGAGCCTGATGGCAGAGAAAAACAGCAAAGCTTCTGTGAGGGAAATACTTGCACGCTCCGTTCTTGGATCTCCCTGGTGTGTACTAGTTTTTGAGAAAAGCTCAAAGCCATTCATCTTGTATTGCTGGGCCTAAAAATCTGCCATTCATAAATCAGCATCTACAAAAACCAAAAATAAATGCCCGAGATAGCCCCAAAGTAAGTGGAGACAGGGTTTACGTCTGTATGTGCAGCCTGGCTAAGGACTGGTGGCGGTATAACCTCGGATCACATTGTTACGCGTTTGCCTACCTGTAAGGTTTTCCACATGCAAGATTTTATCTTACAAGTGACCAATTTTTTTAACAGTCAAATCACCACATGAGTTTGATGTAACTGGGAATCTGGTTTACCACCAATGATTAGTAAAAGTACATTATATTATAGAGCACCACCAGTTACCAGTCACACATTTACCCTAACGAGTCATCCTTTTTGCCCTCTGATCTTTCATAGGTGTGAAAGCTCAGAGAAAATACTTGGTTGTGGGTTGAGCCAAACACAGGAGTGTGTAGATCCAAAGTATTACTGCACTTCGATGCTGCTCTGCTCTACTGAATGGGTACAAGCAGAACAGGAGGAAGAACACATGGGGCGGAACGTATTAGATGGAGAAAAGAAAATCACTGAGACTTGGAGGAAAGAAGGAGAAAATGTATGTAAGGCAAGAACAAAGAGGGAAATAGGTTGAAAGAAAGAAAAGAAAACCTGCATAAAATCCAGAAATAACAGAGAGGAAAATACACAGCCGAAAGGAAAGAAGATGTACATTCCTGCTGTCCTTGCAAACAGTGTTACCAAGGACTCCCTGCTTTTGTGCCCCACATAGTATGTCCCTGGAAATAATGAAGGTCACCAGCGTATTATACGACGTAACCAGCAGTGAGTAGCCCATTACAACCACCACAGAAATGATCAATTTGTTTATCCTCGTTAACCAAACCCAGAAAACAATGTAGTGTGGGGATGGGCTGCGTCTTGCTCCCCAAGGCGCTCATTGCCCAGCCACTTCCTCCCCAAGGCAGGACTCGCCTTCTACTCCAGGATAGGCAGGGAATAATGACTAATGGTAACAAAACGAATAACTGCTTCTTGCACACACAACATCTAATGTCTGATTTCCTGAGAGCTGCATTAGCAAGGTTTTGTAAGTCAATTTTGAAAACTCAGGGCAATATTAAAAAACTGACAAACGCCACTCGGTCACATCCATGTTGCCGCAGTTATTGAGGCCTCTGGAGAGAGTGTCAAAGAAATAAAGCAAATTTCTTTTTTGCTTAATTTGTGTCAATTGATTTCCTATTTTTAATTAATAATTCTAATTATGATGCAGCAAATTTACCCAACAGACACAACTAGTTTAATCAGCATGTATTGATTGTAACAGTAGAATTATCCCAATGTTCCTGACACCATTGATTTTCTGTTGCGCGACTGTAAGAAAACACAAGCTGGACTGACTCTGTTGTCAGCTCACTGCTGATGATCCCTAAGCTATGAATTGGTGCTCCTGACCTTACAAATAAAAACACAGACATATATCTACTACTTCAGCACTTCAGAGATGGAATCTGGTGATTAACTTATGACACAAATAAGGGGGTTTAGTCATAGCAGCAGCAGGAAGCTAAAGCTGGTAGACTGATTTGTAGGAAAAAGCAAATGGTAAGACAGCAGGTAGAAAAGCCTTTCTAAAACCGAGCTAAATAATTTGCTTTAAGTTCCTAATTTTGTGGACAGCCGTAAAACATCTACTTAACTTTAAACACATGCTTAAATATCTGTGGTAGGCACTTCAGTACATTTCTGAGCCCCAGACTAGCATTTTTCCCTACGTTCTTTTTCAATAGCTCCCCTATGAAGGTGCTCATAGGGGCAGCAGGGTGGGCAGCCCATTGACACCTGCTTGCTTACAGGCAACCCTCACTCTAAGGTCACTGTATGGCTGTCCCCATCAGCATCTCACCATTGCTGGCTCCAGAAGTAGTGGACTGGGAGGGAGAAAGAAGACGCAATTTACAGAGAAGGCGTAGTGTGGCCCAAGCAACTGTTTAATCCTTTCACTAGAGTCAAAGAATCATAGAATCACAGAATCATTAAGGTTGGAAAAGACCTCTAGGATCATCAGGTCCAACCACCAACGCAACACTACCCTGTCTCCTAAACCACGCCCTGAAGTGCCATGTCTACACGTCTTTTAAATACCTCCCGGGATGGCAACTCCCCCACCTCTCTGGGCAGCCTGTGCCAGGGCCTGACCGCTCTTGCAGGGAAGACGTTTTTCCTAATATCCGATCTAAACCTCCCCTGACGCAGCTTGAGGCCGTTTCCTCTCATCCCGTCACTGGTGACTTGGGAGCAGAGACCGACCCCCCCCTCACTCCAGCCCCTCTCAGGCAGCTGCAGAGAGCGAGAAGGGCTCCCCTCAGCCCCCTCTTCTCCAGGCTAAACCCCCCCAGCCCCCTCAGCCGCCCCCCAGCACACTTGTGCTCCAGACCCTGCCCCAGCTCCACTGCCCTTCTCCGGACACGCTCCAGCCCCTCCAGGGCCTTCTTGTCCCGAGGGGCCCGAACCTGAGCCCAGCATTTGAGGTGGGGCCTCACCAGTGCCCAGCACAGGGGCCCCATCCCTGCCCGGCTCCTGCTGGCCACACTATTCCTGATACAAGTGATACAAGTCATTGAGAATTCCTGTAATTCTCTGCTCATCAAGCTCCAGATTCCACAGAAATGACGCAAAAAGCCACCTGTAGTGGCACAAAGAACTTTTAGCCATTTGCAATTTGAATGTTGCAACTTTGAAAGCGCACAAAGGCTTTGCAGCAACTCTGCTCTGTGCTGTACCCCACACACCTCCCCAGGGACCTCCGCTTTACTGAAAAATGTCAGAGTACAAAGGGACGGCACATAAAATGCAATGGAATGAGCGGCCCTAGTTTTTGGGTGTGGAGCAACTAATAGTTCTCACCTACGATTGCCTCATTTAACAACCTATTGTAGTAAAGAAATCAAAAGCATCGGGAATCCAGAGGAAAATGGCACCTTCTTGCCAGCAGCAGAGAATATGCATGTATAATGGCACCAACTGTAACTGAGGTGGGTTTGAAGTACACCTCTGGAACCCAGCTGTTGCCACGTTTCTATACAAATACGCAATGAGATCTGAACGCTGGGCCAACTCCCACTGCAGAATGGAGAGGAAAAAACAACGTGGCTGCTGCTGCCTGAATGCAGCGGGGAGGCAGAGACGCGTCACGCTGCCCACCGTAAGGAACACAGCATTCTTTTACCTGAGGCGTAGGGAGGAATAGCCCGCGACGGGGACCAGCTTTTTCAGAGAGGTGTGGAATGGAAAGCACGATGTTTAACCTGCTTGTTCCATTGCAGAGCTAATCATAGTCTAGCAGAAGATAATTTACCAAGTTTCTCCATATTTGCTTTTTCCACAATAGTTCACAAATGAAGCAGATTTAGCAGAGAAGCTGCTGTGGTAGGGGTGAAATCACTAATAATAGAAAAAAATTTTTTCCTATAGTTTTAAATCATATTAAACATTTCTGTTTCTGCTTACTCAAACTACAATGTGTCAGTAATAACCATGTGGTTAGACTAGTTAGTTTTTTGGCTAAAATATTTGGAACAGTAAAATTGATAGATAATTATAGTAACAGCTATTTGTTCCCTGCCTGCAGAGTTATGTCTTTTTAAACACAGAAAGATAAGCAGTACACATCATACACTTTGAATAATGAGAAAGATTTCCTATGGCCAGCATTTCAGAAGTGGAAACAGACTGTGGTTTGATACAAACCATATCTATTTATGTAAAATGGGCTTTTAATTGGAGCTACTTATCCCCATGATATAAATGAGGCAATGAAAAATGATTGACGCACTCTGGTAATTATTGTTATACCACCTTGCAAACTACAACAAAAAAAACTTTCATGTACATAATGGCTGTTTAAATTTTAATAAGATAGAGAATGGCACTTCAGTAGGCAAAATATTAACGCTACATTTTGGGCAATATTTATATTTAAATACAAACAATATTTAACTGAAAAATCAGAATACGTGAGGAATGCTGGGTGGATTTATTTAAGTGATAAATAGATCTATTTTGGAAACATACAAAAGAAAGTGAAAAATGCATTAGCTAGTTATTCTTTGCAGTGGGAAAGCACGAGCATGACACAGCATAAACTCCTCATCCCCCAAGTATAAAAAGTGCCATTGAGGATGATGGCACAGATATATACGGTCTCACAGTAGTCACTGTTGCTGCTTCTTTATTTCTACCTGACAGCAAAGGTTAAGAGCGCAAAAACAGTTTCTGTTCATTATTATACAGAATGAATAGCAATATAAATTCTTAATAATTGTTATACCTGTGGGGGAAGTAAAGAAATTCTGCTCATTTAAATGAAATGAAAGCTGGGCACTAAAGGCAGCCTCCCCTTCTTCTCCAGCGATGGACCGACGCCCCACCAGAACGTAAAACTGCACCGGTTCTCTCCATCACAGCTATATCAGACTTTCCGGAAAACTGAACAGCCAATAAGGCTCAAAGAGGCTATTACAGAGTACAAGACTCCAACAGCGCAGAGACACCAGATGCAATAGTCCCATTAGAGATAAGTCTTCTGAAGATAAAAAAAAACCTGCAGAAAAGACTCTGTCTATACAATCAACAAATGCGTCATTTGTCAGAAAAGAAATGCCTCGGCTATCTTGGAAAAAAATGCCCAGAAGTCGCTTGTAACACAGGAGTGTATTGAATAAAAGACCAAAGCAGTCAAGACCTTCTGTGGTTATAATCTCATTTGTGCATTGACAGTATTTCAGTCAATAGACGGACATACACTAGCTAAGAGTTGGATTGTGAAAACGTTTGGACTATCATATCAAATTTCATAGCTGCTGCCCTACAAGGTCAGAGTATGGAATCATTATTCTTAATAGGGTGATTGATCAAGCCATAAACCCAGAAAAAACAAATTTTACTTTGGTGTCTTCTTTAAAGAGAAATGAAAAAAATTTTAAAACCAATTCATATGTACCATCATTTCTAGCAATCAGATCCCTTTGCATCAGGAAAATCAGCGGCCTACTCTGCATATAAAGCATGATCTTGCTCTAATTGAAATAAACTGCAAGTTCTCGCTCTCTCTTAGGGAAGCAGGGGATAATGAAGGGGAACAGTCAGGTTTTGCAGGGGCTAATTCATAATTCTGCGCCATTCTGGATGCAGATCACCACATCCTGAATGTTACTATTGGATGAAGCAAATGCAAAAGCGGAACAGGAAGCTTCGCTTATTCTCCCCCATTTTACCAGCTGCATTTCAATCTATGCCATGAGAGCTTTTCAACATATATGCTTAATATACACCTTCATGGAAGTAGGGTCAACACTGTACACAGGCTGGGTCAGACTCTGTCTATGAGGGATGTCAGTCCCAAAGATTTCTTTTGTTTATTGAGCCTCTCAGTAAACCTGAATCAAGTACAAGAAACTGAATGAAACCCTCAAATCATGTCATAGAATCACAGAATCAGAGAATGGTTTGGGTGGGAAGGGACCTTTAGAGGCCATCTAGTCCAACCCCCTGCCATAAGCAGGGACATCTTCAACCAGACCAGGCTGCTCAGAGCCCCGTCCAACCTGGCCTTGGATGTTTCCAGGGATGGGGCATCGACCACCTCTCTGGGCAGCCTGGGCCAGGGTTTCACCACCCTCATTGTAAAAGATCTTTTCCTTATATCTAGTCTAAACCTCCCCTCCTTTAGTTCAAAACCATCACCCCTTGTCCTGTCACAACAGGCCTTGCTAAAGAGGTTGCCCAGTCTTTCCTCTACTCCCCCTTTCAGCACTGGAAGGCCGCAAGAAGGTCTCCCCTCAGCCTTCTCTTCTCCAGGCTGAACAACCCCAACTCTCTCAGCCTGTCTTCATAGGAGAGCTGCTCCAATTTCATTTGGTTTCAGTTTGTATTATGAAACAACTGCACTGTGGAATAAAGAAGAGTGCTGATGACTAGGGAGTGGGAGTAGTTGGTCTTAAACCACGGCAGGAACTCATTGCACTGCACATTTTTGTATCACATTGCAGACTTCAGAATATAATTGAACTGTTTGGCTTTTGAGTCCCTTTCCATTGTAAATGCAATATTAATGAACCATATTGAGCTTCCCCAAACAATAACAGGGATACAAATAAAGAAGAAAACCCTAACTGTGCTAATTCTATGTGGACCTTCCTAACCTGGCTTTATTTAGCCACCAAAAAAAGAGGAAAAATACCAAAAGTAGAAGACATTAAGAAATTGTGAAACATGGATCAAGGGCATTTTTCTTAAACCCCTGATTTGATCAGTTCAAGATATATACCAGTGATCACCTGGATACAGGGTTTAGCAATGCACTCTAATCATAGAGATGTTGAGCCGTGATTTTTTTGAAGTGAGAGTTAAGCTGAGAAGAGCTTCTTGACTAGAAGCCAGGGTGCTCAGTCAATTAAATCATCATAAGAGAAGAAGAATCAGACCAAGGGGGGAATGCGTATGTGAACTGTCACCTTGGCGTAGGCTGGAATGTGGCCACAAGGGTAGATTGATGGAAGGATTTCATTCAGCAGAGAGCAGCCCACAGTGAATTGCTGGTAAGATCTCAAAATAAATCTTAGAATATTACAAGCCAAGGTGGAACTGCAGCCTCTGCAGCCTTGCTGTAGCTCACAAGCTAAGCACGTCCTCCTGCCTACCTAGCCTCAGGGGGCTTTCCTGGTCTGAGAGAGGTTCTTCCCCCCATGTTCCTGGGATGCTTGTACAGTGCTAGTGAGGTGTTAGACAGCAGCTCATGAAAACTGGAAGTCGAGTGAACTTAACAAGCCTGGAAAGATTTGCGTGAGTTTGTGTGACTCAAAGGTGCTGATTTCCCCTGTAACTACTGTTTTTCTAGATGACAACTTAATGCCTGCCAATTAGAGGAAGGAGAGACTCTGACTGGAACCATGGCAATCCAAAGCAAAAAGGCAACGGTGGGATGTAAGGGATGTAAGGGATATAAGGATCAAGCTGTCTGGCCAGTTGGTTTCTGGGTTCATAGAGGCTATGATAACTATTGACCCACAGAGTACATAAAAAGAGGAGATGGAGGCCAAACAGCTCATTGATAAAGGTTCAGCTTTATCACTGATAAAGGTTTAGCTATTTAAGTCCTCAGTATACACAGGGCATTTTGGTTTAGGCTCCCTCAGTAGAAGGAGAGAGAAAGAAACCACCGATCCTCTTGGCACATACAGCCAAACCCTAAACTAAGAGTGGAAAATTCATTGTGAATTCGATAGGTGCCCACAAAGTGCTAAGAAAGAGGAAACCTGGATTCTGCAATGATCCTCTGGCTTGCAAGCTACAGTGGTGTGGCTCTGGAACCAAAAATCGGTGGATAATTTGTGAGAAGATCTGTGAACTTCCTTCATTCCTCACTTAGAAAGAAAGTTTGTGCTCTGAGAGGTGCTAGGCTCATTCCTGACTATTACGCAGCCATGGGAATGGCTTTACAAATGATTATAAAAATCATTACCTAATTCCTGTGGGAGCTCAGATGCTCACAGACCTGCACTATTCTGAAAAGGCATGAGCTGTGAGAGTTGAAATGTCTCCTTTTGTCACTTCACTGCAAACAGATATCTATTGGAATAGGACATCCAAACAGAGCAGTTTTTCCCCAACACCGTGTTCTAAACAAGATTTATACTGGGCGATTTCTGCCTGGCATGGACCAGGCTCCCACATCCCCCTTAACAGTACAGTGCACGGTAATTAAGACTGTGGGTAGTGAGTTGGCTTTTTATACTGTGTAAAATCCATAAACCAAAGCCACTGATACAGCTGCCCACTAAACCTCACACCCCTTTAAAGGCATGGCGAGATCATCCCCAAACCATTGTAATATTTCTGTTCCAGGAGTTTTTAGTGTTGGTGATAGATGGCCAACCTGAGAGCGGAAGGAAGAGCAGCTCTTAACTTATCCATGAAGCTTGAGCTAGCACAAGGAGAAGTAGTATAAAAGAGTCCTCATATTTAGGTGTCTCCCTTAAGGATGACAGTCTCCATTCCTTAGTGTCCTTACGCTGCACGGAAAGCGAACGGTTTGTGGCATGCAGATGCACAGGGCTGCAAAGCCCAATGTAAACCTCACTAAATAAATTAGAATCTGACCTAAGCTGGCTCTCTGGTAAAACCAAAACTCTGAACTGAATTCAGAAGCTTGGAAATGAGGTGCTGATTTTTTTTCTGGAAATCATGCTGGACTCCCTTCTGCACTTCTGGGTTAATAAAGCATTTGTGGCTCCTCTCATGCTGCCCTCTCGCCTCTGAGAGATACCTCATCAGCACAAAAGGTATCACATTTGCTCTCTATCACTTCTTTCCTTAGAAATTTTCCTTCGCTGCAGCAGATGAGAAACTTGGCAGCGGGGAGGCAGCAGGTGTGCTGAATGCTGCTCTCATCATCCCTCACACTGACTACTCTGGATCATTAGTTATAACTGTATCAGTAAACCAACCAGGGTATGGGGCCAATATTAGCATGTGACTGCCCAGAATACTCGACTGATAACACACTGTTAGGTCAGCATGAAAGAGTGTTTCTTCAAATCGTGTCCAGGTGCTACGCAGGGGTCAGCATTGCCCAGGGACTAATGCCAGTGGGCAGGCTGGATGCAGCCCGCTGATTTGAGAGAATGCTAGATTTGAGCTGTATGGACATGGCCGAGGCTGTGCCAGTTAACCTCAGGGTCAGAAAATCACCTGGCCCAACGACATACCTACTGTTTCCTTGGATCCCTTTGTTTAGCAAACCCTATCTGTCATCTCCTGCTTTATACTCAGATCTTTCCGTTCTCAGAGCCTCAGTTGCCTACAGGAGAAGCACAACCCCTTGCAAATATTAAGGAGATAAACTTCACCCTCCCTCTAGAAATGCTAAAATATTTTGTTAGGCGGTTTAGATCGCCCTGTGTGAATGCTGTGTCCTCACCAGTACTTGCCACTCTGCCAGTTTTTCTGTCATTCACAAATCTTAACTGCAGTGATTTTATATTTACTTCTAGATCATTAATGTAAATATTGGTAGGAGTGAGTCTAATGCCAGAAGCCCACCAAAAATACACTTGATGATTACTCCACATTGACAGCTACTTTTTGAGATCTGTTATTTAGCTCATATTCAACTTTTAATGCATGTTATCAATACTTGTATAGTGCTAACTTCTTAATCAGAATATCCTGCAGAACTGAATTAAACATGTTACACAAATTTGTTACAGCTCCCCTAATTGAACTAGAAACCAAATCTGTGATGTCAGCAAAGAATGAAACCAGGTTTGTGTAGAATGACCAACTTCTTGTGAAGAGCTAAGCCTCATTTTAACTCCCATCTTTTAATTTTTCATTGATTGAGTCCAATTAGCACCATGATTTATTGTTTTTTACTCCTGGAGTTAACAATGCCTTGTCCAAAATCTGCTCAGGATTGTGAAAACATGCAAGGTTTTGTTTGTTTTTTATTAAAGGTGTTTTCTAAAATTAGAGGAGACTCTGGAGGAAAAAGACTGAGGACTTGCAATAGAGGCATCCAGAATAGTGACTTAGTTGCTGGGCTGGCATATCAAGAAAGCCCAGGAGGAAGAAGGAATATCTGAGTCATCCTCAAAACCCTCCCTTTTCCAGGTCTCAAGCACAAATCAAAGAGCAACAGGGAACTGTTCACATGCTGCTTCCACGCAGGCAGAGATTGAGTTCAAGCAGCACGACGTTATGCAGGCCTCTTGCTCTGCAGCAGGGCTAGGCGGGAGGGAGAGGCAGAGCGCGCTGCTCGAAGGGCAGGGCAGAGAATTAATAGAGTAGGTTACCGACGTGTGCATTAGCAGCAAAGTAGCTATCGCTTTTTTCTCCAGCTCCCTCTCACTCTTATCCTGTTTTCACAAAGGAATATGATTAAGATGTAAGTTGTTTAGATTCATTTTTAATATCTCCTGATCAAAAGCGGAAGCTTAAATAGCATGTAAGAAACGACTTTGATATTAAAGAGAGAGAAAGCAGAACAAATAGTCTAATTTGCTTCTTGTCTTTCTTGGCTTGGGATTTTGAAGCAGATGTTCACATGCAAACACAAGAAAACCATCTTCAGTCCAAGTCTGAGCACATATCGCACGGTTCAGAAAGAAGATGTACAGTGAGGACTACAACAGCATGCTTCCTGCTGGTAGTGCCCCAAGAATGTCACAGGCAGTGACCTATGTAAATCGCCTGAATGTGGGACGAAAAAAAAGAGAAGAAATCTTTAAAAAGGAACAAGATACTTGAAGTAACCCATACTCCTAAAACATGTGTAAGTATGCTATTTCAAGCATATCCATAGATCTAAAAAATAGCAAAAACGCAGACTGAGTATTATAGTAAGATTTTAATGATGGTCTTAAGAGACAAAGAAGGAAGCAATGTTAAAAGAAAGGGGCTGATTTCTGGATCTTAAACTGATGAGACCACGGACTAGCACATGCAAAGCTTCTGATTACTCATAAACAGAATCCTTATAGTGCCGAAATTCAAAAGGGCTGAAATGTCAGATTTTCAAGAGGGTTTTGATTCTTTTTGGTCTGCGCATGTATTGAGGAATGAGAGTTAGCTCAGTTGTGGAAACCAAAGCCACACGCAAGGGCAAGACCCAGCCAGCAAGGGATCAAACAGGAGGGTGTGTGATGTTTTACACATTCACTTCAACGCATAACCCGAGAGAAATGGTCCGTTGTAGCAAATGCCAGCACCCTTCCACCTCCCCCAGGACGAGGCACACCGCTTGCCAGCAGACCCTCCCTGTCCTCCCAGACAGAGTCCAAAGCAGGCGGCGAGTTAAACTGCTTGGAAAGAGCGAACCACCTCGCCTCACCATTGCCCAGGAAGAGAACTGGCACGAACACAGGCACAGGCTGAGAGCTTTCAAAGAGTAATCCCGCCCCATTCCCTTCAACCATGGAATCATCACAGATGGACATTAGCACTGATCCTAGTATTTTCTATGGGTTTATGATTTTTGAAATGCTTTTTATACATTTAATTTCCGCTTCTTTTACAAGAACCTTAGGAAGATCCCCAGAAACACTTGGCAACTGGTTGTAATGAAGATGGAAGAGGAAGGGGAAGCAGACTATGAATATTAATGGGTAAAAAGACTTAAGGTTTGGATATAAATCTGGGATGCTTGATCCCACAGCAAGACAGTTCTTGAACTCATACCATTTAAAAGCCCGGCCACGTAGGCATGGCTACAGGTCCAGACCACACAGGCATTTGTTATACATGTACATATACTCATCCTCGTGGATTTCATGGAGACATTGCCAGTTATCTGCCTGGCTGTAGTTCTGTGGAAGCCAAAATGTGTCATGGGGACTTCTGTATCCCAGAGGGTCCAAGCACACCTCATGCATCTCATCCTTAGAGCTCAGAGAGGCCTGGTCACACCAACTGCATTCACTATCATATCATGTTATAGGCCAAATACCTCTTCCATGCTTGCTTCTAAATATGTTCAGGTTTCATATAGGAAATGAAACTTTTTAAAATGTCTCTCTCTGCTTAGACTTGTATCAGTAGACCAGTATTTGCCATGCATTAACCGAGCATAAGCCGAGTGAAAAATCTGGCCCTTCATACCATGGGATATTTTTGGCACTGGGCCCAGATAAGAACAAAAAAACAGTTGTCTGAATTTAATCAGTTGATGTTAGTTGGCAGGGCAAAAAGTCTTTATACAGGTATTTATTTGTCCTGGCAATAACCAGAATATTGGAATTTATATCCAGGAGATAAGAGAGCACCTTGTCACTCAAGCACAGCTAACAAGGGAATCGCTATTTGGTACGGACACGTAAATGCCAAATGCTTCGTATGATTATTATTGTAAATTCCATTTTTACAACCTCTTATTTTTAAAATGGTCTCTTAATTGATTTTTAATTCTATTTTTCAATGACATTTAACTACATGTGCTTTGTCAACATACCCACGCCTATGACAAAATGTATTAAAGGTGCAAATACTGATACATTAGAGGCACTACCTTCACAGACTGCACTAAGAAGAAGTTCTAGTGCTCTCATTAGATCTTTTGCATAAGGAAATGAGATCAAATTCGTTCTGGGCGTAAGAAGGTGCAGTTCTTCCACAGGCCAATTTGGTCCTCAGAGTGTTAACGATACACATCACCGGCCCATCAGCACACACGTGCACTGGTCCTTCCTGATAGTCATCGAAATGGAACGGGAAGGTAGGTAAAACAGTCACGGCAGGGTTGTGAGCTCAACTGGCCACAGGGCAATTCAAAGCAACTTCTAATCCACCCCAGCACAAAGCAGCTGGGGAGTCAATGGCTGCCGAAAATAACGTACTACAACATTTTTCACTTACATGGCATGTGTTACTTATTACAAGGGGCAAAATACAATGCCAAAAATACAAAGTATTATGTAACCTAAAACATAAACAACATGGAGATTCTTTAACAAACGAGTTACAGCTATCTAACTGGTAGGTCAAGCCAGCAGACCAAACCTTAGGAAAGGTAAAATGCCTGTTATAACTGAAGCTGGGAATTACACCCAAGGAAATCTCAATGGTGTTACTGTTTTTTTGCCTAAATAAGGAGTGAGAAATACCCGAGTAATAATTTCCAAGCCTGGGCCCTGAGTGATTACCCAAGCTGAAATTTGGCCAGGATGTACTGGCCAAGTGCTGGTTTAACGTACAGTTCTAGGTCTTCACTGATCAGAAGAGGTCAGGAAATCTTTTTTACCTCAGCAACACCATGTTGGAGAAAAGCAGAAGGCAAAGCATCTCATGTCACCAGTGGGGTGTTTTGGAGGTGTCAGACAGCACGGCCTGAGCATTGGGCAGAACTGCAGCACAGGGTGCAGCGTGAAAAGGCATAGCACTATAAATTGCATCCATCCAGTTGCCTAAAACACAGGTTTGGGATGGGTTTAGACAGTTAATCACCCAGTTAAAACCAACAAATGACAAAACCCTGGGAAGCCTGGAGCACTGTATGAAACTACCCAACTCCCTTGAGTTTCTGGGGCAGCGCAGGGTTCAGCATCCCTCAGGTTTGGAGTCCAAAGTGCAAATGTGCCATTCGGAGAGAAACCATGCACAGGGA
The DNA here is from genome assembly GCF_949628215.1 of Phalacrocorax aristotelis. Lineage (NCBI taxonomy): Eukaryota > Metazoa > Chordata > Aves > Suliformes > Phalacrocoracidae > Phalacrocorax > Phalacrocorax aristotelis. The sequence goes on from NC_134282.1 coordinate 52,779,730, forward strand.
AAGGCTGGAACCAGCACCCTCGGATCCCACCACCCAGGGCGCCCTACATTAGCCATCGGATTTGTTTGAAACCACTCACTGTTGTAGCTGCTGTTCCCACTAGTCTCTGCCGGTGCGGTGCTGCGCTCCCCCGGCCCTTCAGAGGTGGCCCTTCCTGACACGGAATGGGGAGGAAAAGGGAGGAGATGAAACAAAGGAAGGGAAGAAGGGGACATGGAGGGTAAAAGAAGGCAAAGGGAGCATCTGTAACTGAACTCTTCCAACAGCTTCGTTACACATATACACTGAGCACACTCAGGGCCTGTCGGTGACAGCTTTGCATCGGCCCTAACTGGCTCCAGGTCAGGCGTGAAGAAGCTGTTTCAGACAAAGAAGGTCTGCGCTCCAGAGCAGGCAGGCACCTGGGGTGGTTTTGCAGGCTGTCCTTAACCTGCAGCCACGGACAGCTGGGAATTCAAACAAATCTGCACTACAAAAATTATTTTCCTCTTGAAAATGCCTCTTTTTATCGAAAAAATTATGATTTCAGAGTGGAAAACACAATTTCATTTTTTCAACAACTTGATATTTTTTCTGCCAAAAGTGATCTTCCCCCCAAAATTCAAGTCCCCACAGGAAGAACACTATGACAAAATTTGAAATTAGCGCCATTGATATATTTTATGGAAAATCAGGATTATAACTGGAAAAATGCCACGTGCTGTGCATTTTTGAAAACACTGTATAACCGCATTGAAGCCAGCAGGGTAACAACAGGTGAAGGCCTGCACATTTTTCACTCAAACTTGTATTTGCTTACAATTCACACATACCTTTTACACAGACAAGATGTCATATTGTTATTGGCGAGGCTGTAATTGCATTAATGGCTACAGAAGCAGTGGAAAACACTGGAAAAAAAGAATTTAGTACTTATCCAATTCCCAAGCTTAACAATTATGGTAGAGGCAGAGTACTTTTGTTGTGGAAGGACCTGATTTCTTAATGTTGTAGAACTCATAAAAACCACAGGACTGGGGAATGACTATATTGATCTTGGATAAGATTCACTCCTGTGCAGAGATCCAGCACAAGCCAGTATATCACATAAATTTTGTTTAAGCCCCATAGTGGGGAATAAAGTGGCACGCAAATCACGCATTATTGCTACAATAATGCTTTGTTCCTAAATATTGCTACTCCTGAGTAAACTACAAAATTCTTTCCAAGAGTAGCAAAATAATCCCCATTCTGCAAATAGGGAGCCCGCGACAATGAAAGGAGATGTGACTTGCCCAAGGTAACCCAGCGGGGCAGCGGAAGAGCTGGGATCCATCCAGATGCCAGAGTAGAGATCTGCCTTCTGCCCATTGCCCTTATATGTGGTACAAACAGAGAGTCGTGACAACTCTTGCCCCACAAGATGTTTTACCTAAAGTGCCTCTTGTAAAGCCTGCTTGCACAATGGGAGCCGAGTGTTCATCACAAAATGCATTCATTAATTCATGCCATTTAATTTAATTTCAGTGAAACCTGATTTAATTAGGTGTTGTATATGTTCTGCATAGATGACTAATGCTCTTCTTATTTTTTTCCTGTGGATACATATTTTACATGCTCTTTTTTCTTTCAGCAGCATCTTTTGCTCTCCTGTACTTCCTCCTATGGGATCTGAGGAAAAGGAATGTAACTGGCATCCCTTTCACCCTTTGATGAAACTAGGGTCCAGATTACTGTCATAATGTGAAGACCAGTAAAAGATCTTTTCTGAGAGTTTTAGAACTTCCAGAACACAGAAAATAAGTAAAAATGAATTGGAAATCTCACAGGCAGCTTTCAATAGACAGCAATGCACACTCAATTCATTAACTAACTCTGAAAAAACCACAAGGGTCCATAAGTGTCCAAACCCTTAAGAACAATGAAAGTGTTTCTTAACACTTTTGGGGGAAAAAGCCAACCCAGGTTGCACTGCATGCTGCGCTTCTGTGCCTCAGCAAAAACTGGCTGTAGAGTAAACTGTGGCTATATCTTAGGGAACTACAAGAATAGTTTAAGGTCAATCCATTGCTGAACTTGTGCTGATGCCCAAAATAGTAATGAGGAAACACCCCTGTTAAGGTTTCTTGCAGCAAGGATGAAAATCCTTGCTTCATCACAAGTTGGCCTTCTTGTCTTCTGGGGAAGCGAGTACATCGTTGCACTGGGGATCCACCCATTCTGTGTTGTTTCTTTTTGTGTAAACATATATGCACCTGTACATACGAATGGTTACTTTTTTATTTGGCCATAAAGCGCCCAGGTGGCCACTGAAGCATAAAATTCCTCACCAAATTGCATAACTATGAATATTCATGTACAAATTGCAATTACAAGTGCACGTTCTCTATGCACGTACAGTCTTTCTTTTACTACACTTAATTGCCAAAACAGGAAAGCTTTCAAAATATAAGAGAACTGTTGGATTCTGTGTTACTAACTGCCTGCTCAGAGGCTGAATGCTAATCAAGATACTAACCCAAGGAAATGTGCAATTCAGCTTGGTGCTATGAACAGTTTGAGCAAGCTAATGCAGATCCCAACCTGGCTTTCCCAGCTCTTGCACATTCAGAATCCCAGCGGTTCACATTTTGTTGCGCACACGACCACATGAAAAAATTTATCAACAAACCTTTGAAAGGATTTTGGAATTCAGGTTGGCCTAACAGCAGGTAACAGGGAGAAATCCACTTCTCTTCAGACGGATGAAGTGATAGAAATGCAAGGTAGACCGAAAAGAATCAATTTGTCACGACCAGTAAAAGAGAGCTGAAGCTTATGTTTTCATTTCTGGTACCCAAACTGGCAAAGCACTTCAGTAGCTGACATTTATTGATCATGTAGCCTCAAAACAATGCTGGTGAAGTTTAGAACCCATACAGGCAAAAGACATGCATTAAATATAACAGGAAAGTTCTTAAAATTGCTTTTGATAGCAGAAAAAAAAAGAGAAATAAATTCCATTTACAGGCTTGGCATGTGTATGGGAAGCATTTAGCTACATTTGCCAGCAAGAAAGTGTTGAGATTTTGCTGTTCCATGGCTTTTTCTTACAGGCTAGATCACCATTTTGAGATGCAGAGTGGATGTTGTGCCTGTTAATGTCACTGGCCTCAATCATGCAATCCTTAATCAAGCAGAAATCCCTGCAGCGTTGCCCATATAAGAATTACAGTCTTAGTTATAGGTCTTCTGGTGCAGATTTGACCCCTGCTGCCTCCCTGCCACAATAAAACTCCTAAACCCTTTTGGATCATTACTTCCACAACTTGCCAGAGGGCATGGGAGTGCAGCATTTATGGGGTTGCTTTCTGTTTTTAACCAAGAGTTGAGGCTTCATCCAGTGACTCTGCTGGCCAACACAGAACAAAGGAAATAACCTAAACCAGATGCAGGGCTGGTAGGGATTGCTTGACCCAGAATAAATAACTCTCTCCACCAACTCTGCCCCCATGCGCAACAACAACTTGCTAGTCTTTGTTCAGTCATTGCCAGTATGTCCTTTTTTTAGAACAAAAACATAGGTTTCCTTAATGGTGTAAAAAGGTTATTAGGGTTGTTTATTCTAAGCTCTGAAATATATATTCAATTCTCAATTTGCTTAGATGTCTTTTGATTATATCAACATTGGTATTCTGTCTTTGTACTGGTAATCGGAAACTGATACAAAATCAAGACACCCTAGAAAACATGAAGCATTGCAGAGACTGGAGTTGTTTTTCACAGCATTTATCATCTCACCACTTGTTTTTCAGACTTACATTTCCCACACGATTCTCTTTTTAACACACAATATTAGGTGAAAATATTAAACACTTTCCATGGCAGATGATGTCTATCAGAGACAATAAAAGCCATACCCTGCTAAAAATCTGAGCCTGCAATTCACTAAATTACATAATTTAGCATTAGGGGGGAAGGATATCCATCTGGGAGATTTTGTGCAGAAAGAATCTTTAAAAACTTTGACATAGCCTGGATGTGAACGTACAGGAGGCCAACACCCAGAAAGCCACATGGGCTGCTTGGGTGACAAACGGAATGACAGTGGTGTCCCTCACAACACACGAAGGAGGTAGGAGACAGGGCACAGCGAAAGAGAGGACGATGCAAATGCTTCTGTTCTGAACACAGATAATGTGAGCTATCCAGACAAACGTACTAGCTGAACTTGTTTCTTGCAATGAGATTATTGTAGGTAAACACGTACGCAGATGAGATTATGTGTAGGTGGAGAAGGAAAGGAGACCAAAACTGATTTCAAGGAGGGACAGCCATCATCATCAACCATAGGCGACAGGAAAAGGAGGGTGAGCACGATGGCATTTTTGGGGGGCCTGGCCAAGCACTATGCTAGAATGATAAATCTGCAATTGCACTGGAGAAAAGGAGGTCCAGGCGGCACCTGGAGCCATGGATTGCGAGCGAGAGGGCCGCTCGCACGTTCATGTTTGTGAAAAGGGGCCCAAACATTAACAGAGATTGAAAGTCTTTTCAAAAGAGCAAGAGAAGGAAGAGGAGTGATCCAGGCAAAAGCAGAAGTAGCTCCTGAATGGCACGAATGGCTTCTGATTTAGGAGATGCCTCAAAGGGAAAGCGTGTGAGTAGGAAGACCATATCTATCTATCCATCTATCTATAACCAGAGAATCATAGAATGGTTTAGGTTGGAAGGGACCTTTAGAGGTCATCTAGTCCAAACCCTGCTAAAAGATGGAGAGCCATGACTACAACAAACACACATCTGTATGTACACAGGCATGTACATGCATATATAAAGACACATAGATATGCAGGTTATAAAAATGTCTACTACATATATGAAATATGTAAAACACACAGATGAAATATAAAATATACGAACAACTTATTAATATATATTGAATATAAATCGTTTAGTCCGAACTGAAATATTCAGGTGTACATATGTGCACTCAGATATGAGATATTTACCTGGATAAAATTCAAAACTCCTTGAAGTCTATACAAGTGCTCCTACAACATTAGTGGCTGGATTGTACACAAAGGCCATGATTTAAACTGAACTTAAAATCCCCACGAAATCAACAATAAAATTCTTACGGGTTCTCATTTTCCGGCGAAAAGAGGAAGCAAATGTTTAAAATCACACCAGGAGACATTAATTACAAACTAATCTAAATGCATTATCATCCTGTGGTCGTTTGGCCTCAACCCTGAAATAACAACCAGTGAAGTGTGCTCTTAGGTGGAACCAAAGGCCAGTTCCAGAATGGGGCTTCAGCCTTCAAGTGGTCTGTGGAGGCTGCTGCATATCGCAGCCGACTGAAGACACCTGAAATTATTCTCCACTGAAATCCATAAGAACACTTTGATAATGACAAATGCCATATGACATTAGGGTTCTTTATTCAAGGTGCACTTCATGCTTTATTTACCATATTTTAACAGGCAATAATAATAAAATAATAAATGGGGGAAAACTATGGGTTTTGCTGTCTTTGTTCAAATTTCTTGGTGTGAGAGAGCAACATGTGTCTAGTTTTTCATATATCCTTGAACAGCCTGAAATGACAGATTGCCCATAATCTGTTATAAAATCTCAGTGCCAGCACATGACAATAGATAGCACCACGGAGCGCCTTGGTTATCTCAAAGGGAATAATTTAACACTAACCAATAGCCAAAGGGTGACCCAGTTCGGAGAGGCCTGGAGAGAGATACATTGCTGGTGGCTGCAACCATGTGTGGCTACACGCAGGCACAGTTAAAAGGCAGATTAATAGGCAGTCAGGTGTGAGGAAAAAGGCCAAGAAGCCCTACTGTGGAACACATGGCATTTATCCTATTTTGTAAAGCACTTCATGAATTAACCCAGGCTGGTCTTTTTTAAATAGTGAGCATCCAAAGATTCACACCAGCATTTCTCCAGCCTGATCTGTATTCCAGAACGGTACCACTCACATAAATCTCAGTGTTGTTTTTTACTAGAGAGTGAAAGGGAAAAAAGAAAAGCTGCCGTTAAATCAATAGGCTGCATTGCACAGCACAGTGTATGAAAGTGATAGTGCTGCGCTTATCATTTGTGCTGCCACCAACTAATTGCTGTAACTTGCACTTCATTATCCTCTGTAATATGGTTACAATAATAGAGAATGACAAATAAGAACTGTTATCTTTCTACTGGCCAGTCTTTACTCGCAGGGTGAGTTCTCATTCAAATGCATCTATCTGGATGAATAAGATTTACCAGATTACACATTGACTTAAAAGGTTTAATTCGAGCGGTGATGGAGAGCTGCCTTAGGAAATATTTTCACAGGCACACGTTGGGGATCTAGCACAAAAAAGTCTGTACTGCCGCTTTTGTACCCACCATGGTCTCCCTTAGCTCTCCCTGCATTTAAGTCAGCAATGCTGGCAGACAGGAAACCTGATTCCTGTGAAACACTTAACATGCCTTATGCCTTCCCTGAACCATGTCTTCCAGTCATTCACACACCAGAGAGGTGGTCTGATTCTTTTGATGTTAAATTAGGAACCGTAACTAATAAAATTGCCTACATTGATTATCAAGCAGAAACAGGCAAAGAATATTATGGATAGGGGAAAAGACTTTGTGCTCTGGCAAGAAAGGATGAAAGTATCTGATCATTAATGTGTGTCCTAGTTAAAGAAAATCCTTTGTTGCAGTAGAAAAGGAACTGCAAAAAATCTGAATGAAACATCCAATGCCCACATTATGGCCCCCTGGTCTCTGGTGGTGTTGGGAGCGGGAAGAGCCTCCCAGTCCTCAGCTGTTGCTTCTAAATTCTCTGCAAGACGTCAGTCCTCCCCATTGGGTGTAAAGGAGGAAGAAGAGAATGGTGAAGCCATCATTATGAAGTCTTTATTTATGCTAATGACCCTCAAAACCGTCCGTGTGCCTATGCAAAGACATACGGACTTTATGAGACACTGCAATGAAAACCCAGAAGTTTCACTAATCAGATGAATTCACTTATAAATCACATTTTCTTAATCCCATGGTAGCCTCACATATAAGCGTCTCAAAAGTCAGTGCTTATCCTAGGCAAGGATAAACTTGCGAAGCACAGGCACACACAACATTCACAAATACCACTAATATTTGTCTACAACAAAAGACATAATTGCATTAAGGCATGCATATGCATAATTAAAGACACCCATAGGTGAAGAAACATTAAAAAAGCCTAACAAAGGAAAATGTTGCTGAACTGTTTCTTTCCCAAAGCCTTCCAACCCAAATTTGAGGTAACTAATTGCCCAATAGATACTGCTACGACAGCATCCCATAAAAACGGCTGTGAGGTAGTTCTCATTCTTCCCCCATGCTGAGCTCTCCTTCAATCTTCTTCATTCTTCTAACTTCTGGAGATTTTCTTTCTTTCTTTTGTGTTAGGGACATCTGACGCTCTTTTGGTTTTTGCTTGGTTACAAACTAGTTACGACCAAGAATCTCTCTTAGGAAACGGCTCTACGTAAGTGTCCGTCATCATGTGTAAACTAGCGTGAAATATTTAAGGCCCACAACAGACATAAAAGCAAATCTAAACATGACCATGAATCAATGCCTCATTTGTATGATTTCAAATGCTCTGCTAGTTAATGATGTTTTGAATTGCTTTATGATTATTATAACCTCTCTGATAGTTAAATCAATCAAATAATCATTGCTGTAGTTCATCAAATATACACCTCTAGAAAGGTGGTACTTCCCTTGCATACTACTAAGGAAAAATGACATTTCTTTATCACATACATGATTACTTAGTCTTAATATTCTAGAAATGCGGTGAAATAGTGCCTGGGAGGTAACAGTTAAATAATCTTACATATGTTACAGAGTTTCTCATTTTCTTAGCAAGAAAAAGATATGAATTATACCGCACACCATTATGTACTCAATGGCATGTATTGACTGCAATATGTTACTCAACACCGCTTCATACCAGGCACGTACATACACTTCTAGAAATTCATCCAGCATTTTTTTCTTCACAACTATACTGTATCACACTGATTTTGCTTTTTATTAAACCAGTCTTGCCAAAGCTTTTCTGCATCTATGTGGATACCAGTTTTTCTGTGAACAGCATTAAAAGAAACTACTTGTCTTAGCACTGCACTGTCATTATCATGTTAAATTGCCTTAAAATATCACTTGAAACTATAGTATTAGCACAGTAAAATGCTTTGAATTTGTCCACTGTGTCTCAGAAATTGCCCTGGTGTTGAATTACTTCTCATAGCACATTAACAATTATTCTAATAATTGTCAGGAGCAGTGATGGACATTTCATTCTCCTAAATGAGAGGAGATCGTGGCTCCAAGGACACAGGCAGTTTATTAAATTTCATAACTCTTGGCCTTCAGGTAGGTGATGTGGAAGACTTATATCTATACATCAATTACGAGTTTATTGTACTAATAGCTTGTAGGATTAGAGCATCTGCAAGCTGCAGTTTTACGCAAAACTCAAGATCAAGGCTTCCCATGCAGTCATTCCCATTAATGCATAATAAAGATGAATGCAACCCAGTGTTGCCCAGAAAGACCGTTAACTAAATGAAGAAAGCAGTTCAGTGAATGTGGAATCTGTACAGAAGCCAAATCGAACTCCCTCTTATAACTCAGAGATGCAACATTTGGGCAGCTGCCCAAGGAAGGAAAGAGAAGAAAAACCAAGTCTGCATGCATTCTTATTTCTCACTGACTATAAGCCCATGGTTATAAAACCTAACTAAATTCTTGATTTCTTTATATGTGCTGTTCCAGACTCTTTAACCAATGTATTCTTGATTCTAGGAATGTTATTGATATGCAGGCCATGTTAAATGCATGATGATAACTTTGCAGTTAGGGATATAACATATTCCCACTAAATTTCAGTATGATGCGGTCCAAAGTGAAAACAAGATAAAAAGAATTCAGAAGATGAGAACTCGGTGGGTTTCATAATCCTCAGCGTGTGTACAGTTGAGAGGCAGAGAGCCAAATGACCTGGACAAATCTGCATAAAGTTTTTTCGAAAACATAAATGAATTCCTGAAGTAATCACTCCATCAACACATGGGATTGTATCACCACCTCTCCCACTCTTCACTTCTGCTTGCAGAAGACTTGCATAATAAGCAGAAACTACATTTGCGATGTACTATGTTTTTTGAGCCTTTAGGATGAACACTGTTCAACCTGGCTACCTGCGGGATATATTCAATAATGTATCAAAACCGTGTATGCTGTGTCTGATTCCAGGAAGAGAAACAGGGAGCGATAGTCTCTAAACATCAGTTTATTACACAGTTTTCAAATTATAAAGGGCTGAACACTAACGTAACCTCTGCGTTGAATAGACAAAGTAGAGAATTTGGCATTCATGATGTGTTCCACATTTGGCCCATCGCTCCAAGGAAGGTTACCAAAGAATGCTGCTATGAGATGGCTGAGACGCTAGCTTGGAAAGGAAGTTCCATCTGGTAACCAAAAGTGAAATGCTGGTCAAACTGAAACAATGATACATACATGACAGGAGACACCAAACCCTCTGACAAAAGAGGCTGTGGTTATCACAGCTGAACGTGACTTCAAAACCTGTTCCTGGACTACATGGAAGCATGACTGGAGAGAATCCTCTGGCACACCCCAGGCAAGTGCTGCTCTCTCTAGTGGACTTTACTGTTGGGGTCTTGGGTGCACTGATGGGCCTCGATGACCCTGCCCAGCCTCCCCTGGGGCCCCCACCCACGCTCCCTACCCAAGGACCCAGAGGCCCCATTTCAGCTCAGCCCTGGGCCTTCAGTCCCTGCCTGAGCTACGCTGCAGACGTGTTTGTCTCCAGCACTGTCCCAAGCAGGCCTCTGCCTGGCCATGAACCCTGTTGATTCCCAGCCCAGGGACTGATATCCTGGCCTGACCTTGGACCTGCCTCGTCGCCATGGGCCTGCTGGGCAGCTGCTGTGCCATGCCTGAGGATCTCGAGCAAGTCTCCTAAAACAGGGTGTCAAAGAGTCACTTATGTGGAGCAAGCAAAGAAACGTACAAGATGACAATATGCCACGCTACACATGTCTGTAGAAGATTCAGTATGTTTTGATCAAGGACCTTCTGTAGATTCAGAAATGGAAAACTGAGACGTAAGTATTGGTCAGCCACAGAAAAACCCCAAGCTTTACATCGTAGAGATCAAAAAGATGACAAAACCAAACCTAATCAATTTGGCATGGATAAAAATGCTGATGTTTAACGCTAATGCTAATGTTTAATTACAGAGAACTCTTTTATCAGTAGGGGCAAGACCACTCGCTGGTTTGGAAGACGTAGTTACTTGCAGATTTGCCAGTATATCGACAGGCAGAGAAGGCATTAACTGTAAACTCATAAAAGTCTAGGGGTGTTGCAAGCAGCCAATCAGGAAAGAAAAACTAAGAAAGAAAGCACCCAAGTAGCTCTTCAGAGCCCTGTTACAAAACCAGAGGTGTATTTCATATATCCTAACAATTGCTCAGTGTAATAATTCCATATTTTAAACTGTTGATGGTATTTTTCACTGAAAACAGGGTTACACTTGTGCATTTCTGAAATAATGTTTTTGAAATCATAGGTCATTTGTTCATGATAATTAGTCTGTGACATCACTCATGCTAATGTTCAACAAATGGTCAAATGTAATACGGCATTAGTTATTGCTACATTACGTTACATAATCCAAGTGCAAAACATACAAAAAGTCAAGAAGCTGAAGCCTGCACTTAGTTATGTTAATTCTCTCAAGTATGACGATATTTCATTGCACCTCTTAATAGACAAATCTTTTCTGCATCTCAACTGCTGCTTGGCAGTCTGGATAAGAAAGATGTGGGTGATCCATTCCTGTAGCTGAGATCACACCCTGCCTGCAAGTGCCTCACCAGATGGTCAGCATATTGCATTTTCCCCTTGGTAACATCCTTTTTTCTCCCTGCATCTGGAACTCAAGTAGGAAAATACTTATGTTGTTTCCTATAGTGCTGAGGGTAGGGACGTATCCTCAGCTATTGCACAGTGCAGCTACCCATGTCTATACAGTATCGTGCTTTAAGTTGAGATATATCTGAATTTCAGATTCTGGTTTCTCCCTCTCACCGTCTGTTGATTCACCAGTCAAGTAACTCCTGTCACTTTGATCAAGAATTTCCACAAAACAATTGCTTATTTGATCTCAGGCACTCAAAGTGTTGCTTATTCTATTCTAACGCTGCTTTGAAATGGGCTTTTAACATTCATGACTTCCAACCTGAGATGCCTCTACTAGTTGATCTGAAGGTTTTCTTGACCCCGTTTAAAACTTCTGGAGCTCTTCCTGCCTCTTGTCCCCTAATTAGTCACAGTCCCACTGAAGTCCTGAGCTGACGCTGTTTTCCAGAGAGGCTTATGTCTGAACAAAAAACACTGAGTCATACAGCAGGTTATTGGTGGTTTAACAGCAAGTCCTGTGAGGTATCAGCGCTCCACACGAGGTCACAAGTGTGAGCTGGTGAGATTGTAGTCACTTTATTGTTTCCTTGCTCTGAGCACCAAAGAACGTAATAGCTTTTTAAAAATCCTGTGTTTGCATTAACTGATAATGTGTTCTGGATGGAATGACTTTTTTATTGTAACATTTTAGCAACAGCTTCAGAGCTTTGAAAAGGCATCACTTTAATATGCACAGTGTTCACCTCCTCAAATAGCCAATACATCTAAACACTTTTCAAAAGAGTTAAAAAATGTTCCTTGTAGTATTTTAGGGGTTCGTTTCCAAGCATTTCCAATTTCTCTAGTAAACAACATCCTGAAATCATCAGTCATTCTGGAGACCACACTACGAAGATAGCTTGGCAAATAGTGAATTCAAATGTGCTGCCTCAGAAATGACTGTCGCTTTTTAAACTGGCCACAGCAGTCAAAGGGAAGATCCGTCTAACCCAGGGAAAGAAAAGTTGGTGATTGCTTACTGGCTTCATTTCTATAATAAAAATTAGTTGCAGAAGAATATCTTAAAAAACACCGCATATCAGGAATCTAAATCTTAGAATAGAATAGAATATTTCAGTTGGAAGGAACCAGTCCAACTGCCTATCTTACATTTCAGAAGTGATAGAAAGCTTAAAAGCTGAAGTATCACTGGCTTTAAGTGTCTAAAATGTTTGTGCTGCAACACATTAGATATACCTATGCGGTTCTAAATTAGGTAGTTTGGCCATTGCTGGCAGCACGCATGGCTCTTCAACGATGGCCAGCCGTCCTGTTTTCAGCTGGATAGAGTTAAATTTCTGTGTAGTAGCTAGTACGGGGCTGTGTTTTGGATTTGTGCTGGAAACAGCAGTGATAATGCGGAGAGTTTTTAGTTGTCGCTAAGTAGCGCTTACACTGGTCAAGGACTTCTTCAGCTCCCCATGATCTGCTGAGTGCACAAGAAACTGGGAGGGGGCGCAGCCAGGACAGTGACCCCAACTGACCCCAGGGGTGTCCCACACCATATGACGTCATGCTCAGTATATAAAGCGGGGGAAGAAGGAAGGGAGGGACATTCAGAGTGATGGCGTTTGCCTTCCCAAGTCACCGTTAGGAGTGATGGAGCCCTGCTTTCCTGGGGATGGCTGAACACCCACCTGCCCGTGGGAAGCAGTGAATGGATTCCTTGGTTTGCTTTGCTTCCGCGCGCAGCTTTTGCTTTCCCTCTGAAACTGTCTTTATCTCAACCCATGAGTTGACTCACTTTTACTCTTCCAATTCCCTCCCCAGTCCCACCAGGGGGGAGTGAGCGAGCAGCTGCGTGGTGCTTGGTTGCTGACTGGGGCTAAAACACACCACTAGCGTTGACTGCCAGGCCACCCAAGGAGCAACTCGCAGAAAGCCTCTTCCTTTTTCATCTGCATTACTAACAGTATCTTAACTTAGTAGGTTAAATCTGGTTTGTTTATGTGTGCTTGTGCCGTGATCACGGGCTGAGATAGATACATCCTACATCAGTTTCCAATGTGCAGTTTAAGGCATTGGAGAATTTCACCCCCAGTTATTCTTTGTTAATGTCTCTAGATGAGGTCAAATTCCTCTTCCACTTTTACAAATTTGTAATACCTTCTTTTCTCTCCAGACCGATTTTGTTTTGTCTATAAACCATTAGCTTCAAGGAGTTACTCCAGAGTAACACTGATGTGTGATCAGAATATAAACCAGAGGGAACTGCCTCTGTGTGTTCTCATCTATACCATTCTACCATTCTCCCCTTTTCCCTGGTTTTTTTCACTCTCTCCTAGTTATGCGTCCCAGGCATCTTCCAAATCCCTTTATTGGGTTTAGCATTTAACAAAGCAGCAATGAACCCACAGAATTCTCCCTTCATTACTAGCATCTTGCTTTAGTCATAAATAGTATTTCATCACAGTGTCAAACTTGTTCCTGGGGAGGAGTATAGTGCCTGTATTTTTATTTACAGGTAATAGATAATAATTTGCAATGAATTCTTTTTAACTCTTGCTTTAACAACATCAACACCACCACCTCTAACTATGCAACTAGCACACACATACTCTGAGAAAGAGAAGGAATGCAAATCGATACCATAAATTTTAAAAAAATAAAATCCAACTCCACCCACCTCAGTGGTGGCCTGCCCATTAATCCAGCTCCCCAGTACAGAACCAAATTTTTTAGTTTAGAGCTGCTGTCTTTCCCGAGGTCATCCACCAAAACTACCTTTGCCCACCAGCCAGGCTACAGAAGTCCCTGCCTCCATCTCTTCAAAACTACACCTAGGAGGAAAATTGCCCTTTGAACAGCTATGGGGTTTCTACATGCACGGAGAATCACCACTGTCACCTTTCTACATTGTGGGAAGAGAAACTCTTGGATTGTTGATGAGCCGAGACACTCGGTAGACTGCTGGCGAACAGACCTTACAGTTGTGATATTTTGCATATTCAAAAGTGCACCAATATCTGGAGAGCTTGTTTTGCTTTAAGACATTTAACAGCCCTATGATATTTATTCAGAAGGACCACCAGCATACCTACATGAAATTTACATTTACATTTGCCAGGATATGGAAAATTGTCTCAAGAACATGAATTTAAACCCTGCAAAACTTATGTAAAAGATTTTTTTCTGTAAATCTATCTAAAATAGACCATTCAGCAGCGTAGGGTAAAGGGTTTATTTGCATGGACTTCAGATGATCCATTTAATTCATGCCTGGCTTTTCTACATCACTTATGCGTTCATCTCAGAACCAAATCATGTAGAACCTTCAGACCATCTACCTTGTCTTGTAGGGCAGCAAAAGCCTTTAAGGAACAATCACCAGGGCACCATATTCCACTATCATTCCATAAATTAATTCCCACTGAAGTCAATGGGATCTCACATAAAAAATCAATGTAGGATGTGTCCCCAAGCAATATGTTTTCTTCAGCCATAGGTTATGTCTTTGGTGATGGACAGGAGTTCTCATTGTTGTTGACAATTTTTACATACCTAATTAATTCCCTGAGCTCCCTATTAAAACTGTATGCAGAGTCGAGCCACAGTCTAGAGGTGGCATTTTTGCTGGAGAAAATTCAACCTATTTGATATGTGTTCCTATCACTTTTTAATGAAACAGGAACCATTCTTGACATCTGAGTCAACAGGCATTTCGTCCAAGAAGAACAGGATAAAGGTGACAGGATTTGATGGAAAGTAGTGGATTTTTCTATACAGTACATGGAGAGCTTGCATGCCAAGAGAGTGTTATTGTATAAATGCAAAGCAAAATTTGCTTCATATTAATCTATACAATAAGCTAAACAGAACTCTTGGAGGGCAATTGAACATGTAAGACACAGTGACACAACTGTCTATTATTGATGATGATTTAGGCTGTGAGTAAAGCCAGAGAGCCTCCTGTCTAGGTCCCTAGGCTCCTTTGCTCCCAAATAAAAGAGTGCTCTGCATGGGGACACTCAGGCATTACGCACACAATTGATAGGCTTTTTGAAAGTTGCACATAATGACAGCACTTATTCCAGCCAGACACTTACCCATATGCTTAAATTTAAACACGCTTAAAACCATTTCTATTCGGCAAAGCATGCGATTAACTTTAGGCACGTGCCTAAAAGCTTTGTTGAACCAGGTTTAAATAAGTAGATATTGCAAGCAAGGAGAACGGACATAAAAGCAGAGCTGGCATCAGCCAAAGCTAAGCAGAGTCAGGTCCCAGGGCCTGGAGGAATGGGATGCCAGCCCAACGCAGACCGTCCCCAACAACAACACAGACTCGGTTTTCACTCAAATGGCACAATGGTAATGAAATGTTACAATCTGTTAGTTTAATGTTCTAACTTAATATGACCAGATGCTTTTCAGGCAGCAGCTCCATAGTGTAAACAGTATCACGGGGTCAGCTCTGAAGGATTAATAAACATGCTTGAAGGAGGATTCAAAATGCAAGCTTTGCTCCTGTTGGTGTGCATCTTCCCCTTGCCTCCGCCTGCCCCCTCGTCCCCCTTCCCTCTTGTCTGCTTGCTCATTAATGGCTCATCTCTGATTTCAGAGAAGTATATGTTAGCTGACATGGGTTTGAACCCTAACTCAGGGTTTATAGCGCTTTACCCTTGAATCCAAGCAAGACCCCTTCAGCTGTTCAATTATGCTTCAAAGCATGTTCGTGATAATTATTTTGGCAATGTTCCTTCTGAAAAGTCCAGGTGACACCAGGGCTGAGCCGGGGTCTGGAAGAGTCCTGGTGAACATCCCAAGGAGTCTGGTTAGTTCATCTGTCCATCTGTCCTAGGGACACTGAAGGGGCCAGGGACAGACTGGATGCTCTAGTACCAGGAGTTGCTGCAGTGTGTACGAGGCTCCTTCTTTTGCATTTCCTTGCGGGGAACAAAGAAGAGGGGCATAAAATCTTTCACTCAAGTTGCTGAAGTCTTCATTGTTGCAAAGATAAAGTAGCTGGATAGGAGCTGGAGCCATTTAGCAATTAACTGACATTTTAAAAAACAATTCTTTTGCAACATTCAGGCAACTCTTTTTATTATCTAGTTAATGGTAGCACTTACGGAAGCTAATTTTATGTGTAATAAAACTTCATTACTATCCATTCTTCTGAGAGAAGGGGTGCAGAGGACAACTGGAATAAGAAACACATGGTTTCTTATTCTTTATCAGTCATATATGTGTATATGACACATCACAGGTATCTAACACATTCTCCATTTTCCCCCTCTTTTTATTTTTTTCTGACTCTGTAACTGCTGTACTCTGTCATGTCAGAGGTCACCTATCAAATTCTACTCTTCTTTTTTTTTCCCAATCACAAATCAATGATGAGGACAACAGAAGGTTAGATCCTTTCTAAAAATAGCACTGATGTTGCTGTTTGCTTATTCAAGGTCTGCCAAGTCTCTCTCAAGGCAGAGACTCCTAAGCAGCATGTTCCAACTCAGCAAAACTGGGTGCTTGCTGCCCCCCCGATGCGCTGCAGCTAAGGAAAGATGGATTAACTGTCCACCCAAGCCGCCCTGCTCCAGCCGTCGGGCTCTTGCTGGGTACCGTCAGAGCAGCAGTTGGTGTTAAGATGCAAGGAAAACGAAGGGTGAGGGGGGAGCACGGTCACAGTGAAAGGTGACAAAATGACATGGCTTTTAACTCTTTTTCAATCGACAGAGTTGTTCGGCTAGCCCACCTCAATTCAAGTGGATCTGGTTTTCTATCATTGTTATTAGCTTCATAATTGTTATACTCAGAGAGACAAAAGTGGACAGATTGATATTTCATACGGTCTAGATTTAAAAGCATGAGACTTTTAAATTTATAAGATTTTATAAAGAAATCACAGATTTGCAGAGTACGCATATTATTTTCTAACGCAAGGAAAGGAAAGCGCAGCAAACCTGAACTGGCTCTGCATAATAATCTGTAAAGAAAGCATGGGGACTTCCTCAGTGGGAGAACTTCAGTCTGTATCAGGTCACTGCATAATTTAGGTGTCTTTCATGGCTCTTCTGCCAGCCTCACCTCACGGTAAACAACGTTATTTTCTACAGGTGAAAAGCTGCAGGCGAATAGTTATAGGTTTATGCTTTAAAAAGTTGTCCACTGACACTGCTGAGGCTTCATCAGCTGACACCCACTGAGAATCTGCTTGTATCACTCCTCTGTAGGCTCAAGCAAAAGGAGCTGGACTGTGTGGAAAAGGCACTTATTAAAATACAAACACTTCTACCACAAACAAAGATCATCTGGAAAGTGCCGGCCGAGTATATTTTGTTCTCTCCTTTTCCTATCTGTTCTAGCAGGACAAGCAAACTCAGCCGTCACTTGCAATGCTGCAAACAAAACAAGCCGGTCTAAGTGGACAAAACTCCATCTGGGGTGGGAAGGGCTCATTTACGCCGAGTGAGGATCCCAGACACTATAACCCAGCTATAACCCAAAGGAGGACTTTCCTCTGTATTTTTCATTTCTGGTTAGGTTGAAGCCATTTTATGAATATGTTTAACAACGTGCACCCCAGGGACAGCTTGGTAAACCAAGCAAGAGAGAGAAGAAAGAAACTATAGATCTGTTTTTCAGATGTTACGGTGTATGCTCAACGCAGTGATCACGTCTTTATGCATACCCTATCCTCGCTGTGACGGGGGAATAGACACCTACATTACTGCAGGAGTCAAAGGCGCTGAATGGAGCAGTGATTTAAAAAAAAATTTGCGATTTGGACCCAATTGTTTTCCATTCCTTGTAATTACTTCAACTTTCAACATCAGCTCTTCCTGCGAGTACTTCAGTAAGCAAATCAATTTCCCCTTTTCCTGGGAGAGATTCCGTCTAGGTTTAACTTTACAAAAGAATGCTATGTGACGGGGCATTTCAGATGTGTGTTCTTCATCTGAAAACAGCTTTATTCGTTATTTCAGCTGCAGGTATAGGCTGTATCTATTTCCATCTAACTTTCCACAGACGGGCATATTAACCTTACCGCATATGCGGTAGTGATATCCTTCAAAAATACAGGAGCAAACTCAAGAAATCCAGCTTTTCGCTGTATATACAGAACTTTCTCCTAATCGTGGGATGGCTTAGGATATAAAATCTTATGTAGAAACCATTGGAAAGCAATTGCAAACTATTTTGGGCAGGCATCGTTACTATCTCAGTGATCTGCGCTGGTGGATTCATGACAACTTCGGTATCCGTAGTAGTTCTAGTAAAATGATACTGCGTGTCTTTGGAACATCTTTGGGAGACGCACTTTTTTTGAAAAGCATGTGGCACATAAAGGCTGTGGGGCAGAACAGCATCGAAGTGTGAAAGCACTCAGCTGGGGCAGCCAGAGGGTTGGGTTTCATGCCAAACTCACCCTGTTGTCGTCTTTTAGACCATGCCGTAGGACTGGATGTTCCTTCATGCTAATTTGGTGCAGTCTTACAGCATTTGCTTTGCTTTAATCACATGCATATGCATATGTAAACTTGGCCTAGGATGTGCTAAATGCTTTTCTAAATATGGATGAACTTCTGAATTGGAGCCTTATCACAGTCATATTCCCACCTTTGTGAAATGCAAGAAGCAGTGGGAGGTGGGTTTTGCTTTGCAGTATCATAAAAGTACAATGTTAAAACTGACTTCGTGCCTATTGTACGGGAAATGATCTGAGAGCCTAGCGTCTAAAGAGAAGTGGCTGACCTACTGTGAAACATGAATAATGTCCCACATTTCATGCCTTGGTCTGCCCATCAGAAGGCCTTCTCTGAGATTTAAGTATTGTTTTTATATTTCTTCAGCATTTTCACATGAAAGGTGCTAATATCCCAAACACCATTTTTAACTGACATTCATTGCATAGTTGGAATATCTAAAAGCCTGGTGTTATCTGAGACACACTGAGAACCACATTACTTCACAAAGTAAAGTAACTGTGTTACACTTTAGAAAGAATCTCAACATTTATATAGCTGAAAGAATGATCTAAAAAACACATTTTTAATTTTAAATTAGACTTTTTAATCAAAGTGGTGGATTGAAGCAGCTACACCAAACCCAAATGCGCGACTCAGTTCCTAGTGAGGATATTCTTTAAACAGATGAGCAAAGTTTCAGGCTGAAAAATGTCCTTACAATTATATGTGCATTCTGTAAGTACACACTATAAAGGATACCTTCTTAGGAATGAGAATTTAAAGTATATTCTTTGCATCAAATAGTGCTGATTTATTTTCTTTTCTTTTTTAGTCCTCTGGTTTTGCTGGACATTTAAAGCCCCCCATGTAAGCATGTTTATGAATTTACTCCGGAAAGTTTTGGTTTTCTGACTCTCAGAGGAGTCAATAGATGTTTTTATAATGCGTAAGTTTTCCAGTGAGGCAGAGAAAAGAATCTAACTCAACGATCACCGGAGAGATGCACAAGGTATGGCAGAGCTGCTGCTGACACTGATGCATTTGTTCTATATAAGGTCTATTTTTGTCCCTTTCAGCTGTGAAGACTATAGAAGGTTGGAGGTTTGTTCACTCTCAGTGATTCCATGCAGGTTTACATCACCACAGAGTGCGCATTACCAGTTTACAAATTCAGGCCTTAAAACCTCATGAGAAGCCTTGACTATGGAAGTACAAACTTGCCATCCTAAATACCTACAGGCATAAGAACATGTTTAAGTCTAGAGATTGGCTTTGTGACAGGTGTAGCAGCACAAGCCGCAACAGAAGCAAACCAATGTTCACCCTCTCCAGCTATGACCCAGTCCAGTGCCCTTGGAAGTCAACAGAAACCCTGCAGTAAGCTGGTATAAAGAGAGATACAGAAAAAAAAAACCAACACAAAAAAGAATGAACTTCACTATTCCAAATATGTGGTCCACACGGCACTACCTGTTAGTGTATTCTCTATTGGCTGACTATTACACGCTTCGTGACAGGTAAGAGAATTAACTGTTCTACCAGTAGCACACAGAGACGCCACAGCACCTCACACGCATCATTTTCTGCTGATTTCCAGCACTGGCCTGGACCCTTCATCTGCCCCTCTGCCCATCTGCCCTGTTTAATTTTGTTTATTCTTTCCTCTGTGTAATCAAGCATTTGTTTGCATACACCAGGAAGAAATTATTGAGCTGCTACTCTGGAATGCCAGGGCTGAAGAAAGTGAACTCTATTGTACGGTGTATCTTCCTATTTTATGCAGCTGCTGTGATGATTAATTAGTTAATGCTACGAAATACCTGGAATATGAAGGTATATAGCCATATAAATGCAAGTATCCATTAATTATTATTATATAATGTCAAGCAGAGGATGAGACAGCTAATAGAACCAAAACTCTAGTATGTACCTCCAAACAGGGAGCAAAATTCACCAGATAAAACCAAATTTTCTATTTAATATCTTCGCTAAATCTTTTCAAATTTTATCTATGTTGGGAAACTGTATAGAGGAGTTTTGCAGCCAGACCACTGTTTAACAGTGTCTTCCAAATGCTGACCTGAAAAGTCCTATTTTCCTCTGAGCAAAACGTCGCTGATCCAGGTATTTCAACATTTTGACCCTAGTAGTCTCTTTCAAAATTGTAATTTTTAAAACATTAACGATTCCTATACTATGCTAATAGAGAGAAGGTAAGCTGGTGCTAGGCATCTGCTTCTTGATAATAATTATCACAGTAATTAAGTTTTGTCATAGCTGTTAAAATAAGAAGCCAGTTTTGACATTTATAAGAGTGGCATTATGAAAAGCTGAACTCAGAATTATCTCTTTATCACACGACTAAAACAATTACAGATGTTCTATTGATGTATGCTGTGGTCCTCTTCTCGGCACAATAATTATCTTTTAATGAGCCCACATTAATGTAAATTGGATTCATCAGGAAATAAATTTCACAATGAATGTGAGGCACTCTACAGGTAACCTTTTATGAAAGCAAAGCAAATACTAATCTTGATCATTTGTGGACTAGAGGTTTCCTTTCAGGTTTGAGACAAGCAAAAAAAAATCCAGTTGGATCACAGTGTTTCCTTGCATTCTAGGTAACCTGCAGGCTTCATGGAAATAACTTGAATTTGCCGTGTTTGTAACATGTGCCTTTGGTGGTGGATAATAATGCACATTTTGTCTTGGTTCCTACTTCCATCATGCCCTTATTCACCTCAAAGAGTTGTTTGTGCCATGGTACAAACAGTGGGAGCCTCAGTGCCAAAAGCTGCTATTCTTGGCTGATTCCAGCGACAGCATTCTAGGAATACCTGCTGCCTTGCTGCTTCCACTCCGCTCTGTACCAGTTCTGCCATGTTCTTAAATGTCTAGAGTTCTCTAAAAATCAAGCTTCACTGAATAGTAAATATCCTGCCTCACATCCACAAAAAAAAGAAAAAAGGAAAAGAAAGAACAAATTTTTGAAAATCTTATACCGCAAGTAATTCTGGTGCTCACAGTCACTTGACAATCTTAAACAAGCCAGGGTTAAGAAGCTTTATAAAGAAAATCCAAATGTAGGTCCCTGCCTAACGACATTCTTCAATCTGTGTTTTCTGTTTTAATTTTGGTGGAGTGTGAAGATCATCAGTTTGCAAACCAGCCAGTTTCAAAGCATTTAAAACTCAGTTTTGAATGACCTCCTGTTGCTCTTAGAAAAACTGCTATGGCCAACTGGTAAATATCAAACGAGTTGTTAAAAGCAAGAAAAACGGGTTTTGTTCCTAACGTTGATTCACTATTAAAACAGTGAGCTGGAGAACAGGGAATGCCCGCTGCTGGTATCCTTCGACAGTCTGGCTTTTGGTTCAACAGCTGCCTAATGTTGACAGCCAAATATACAATATCTCAATTTTGGAAGAGGCTGGATAGTTCTTGCTATAAGTCTTCAACTGAAGACCGTAATGAGTGACATAACACTTGTATAGACAAGGTGTGTCTGCTGTAAAGCTGGGTTTGTAGCAGAACACGGGAGGGAAGCAACTCCCTAAGCATTCAGCTTAGGGTAGATAAGCCTTTGCTCAAACTGCAAAATGCTGAGTGGCCTGATTGCTCCCACAGTGACTAATAAAGGAAGGGTAAGTAAGATGGGGACAGCTTGTCAAAGGAAATTCATCCTATGGTTAGCTGTGTTCTCCTTGGTCGCTGGGCTAAGCATGATGCACGCAGAGCTAAAATGCAGAAAGGGGTGACTACCTAAGGAGCCGAGGCCGTAGGGCGAAGGTGTGAAGGCAACCTGCCCTAAAGTTAGTTCCCAAACTTTAGACATCACTAGCACTGTTGCACCTAATGTTTAGCCTGTGTTCACGCAGCTCATACTGACGCACCTGCACGTCAACCGAGAAATTGTGAGAGTACATGTATATACACACTGCTGTCACACCGACGGGCTGTAATGCAGACATGCTTCTTGTCTAAGTCAGGAGGCAACAGATGGCTAAAAACAAAGAGAACAAAAGGGAACAAGGAGATGATCCCAGTCAGTGACAGGCTTACCAGTACACTAGATACATAACTGTCATCAGGCTTTTTGTGGGCCTTATCTCCGTGCCAGAAGCAAACAAAAGGTCTATGTATTACTTCAGGTCTATTTTGAGGACTGAAATGTGATTTCGTAGGTACACAGGCTCATTTTGGCCTTCTGCAGAGAATGGTTCTCTCTCACATTAGAATATTTAAAACAATATTCATTCAATTATGGTGACTGCATCGGCTATTTTTCCCCCTGAATAAAATGGCCCATGAAATTTGTCAGCATATATATATTGAAATGCATGCAAATTGTGTACATACATTCACACTCTCGCAGATATGGCAGAAGTCTCCATTAAAAAAACATTCATTTTCTTACTGCAGCATTTGTCTGCAGATTCTAAATGTCAATATTATCCCCAGTGAGAAGAGAAAGGAGGTTGAAAGGTTGGTAGTTTTCAAAAGCTAATTGCCATCCGTAAATTGGAGTTACGAACACATGATGCCTTTTGCAGCAGCGAGGCGCAGGAACACTGCAATTTTAGGTCTAGCTGCACAACCCAGAATTTACAGAGGCACGCTTTGTATTACCGTGATCGTCACAGGAAATGAATTCATGTTAATGAGAAGGTACATCGGTAGATAAAAGAATATTCTTTATAATTTAGTAATAATAGACCCTTTGGAATAAAATGGAGAAAAATCCCTGTGTAAAACTGACTTCTGCAGATCGTTCCCTGTTTTCGTCAAGGACTTGGCCAATAACATGAGTGCCCAGCACTAAAAGACAAGCTTTAAGTGATTTTAAGATGTCACAAATAAGAAATAACACTCCATTTGAAGCAGCAGTGATCACCAATTTGACTCCATATGGCATTTTTGTTGCACATCAAAAATGGATGTTAGTCAGAAACTCCCTCCCCCATCTCCAGCGCTAGGAAAAACTGAACACCAAATTTTCTTTGGCACTAAGACAATATAGTGGATGGAGCCGCTCAAAGGTTATGCGTTAGATTTTCACTGCGTGTCACCTGCGCCTCTGTGGACAAAACAAAGCACACAGAAATGTACTATTTTTTACCCAAAATGGGTATGCTGTTCCCTTTAAATATAGCCCGTTATCAAAACAGTTTCACAAGGATATTAAATTGGAATTAATCTTAGATCTTCGACACTTTCTAATATGTCACTCTTGCTTTTTTAAGTTTGGCTTGTTAAGTAGACTGCCAACAAATAAGTGATTTTTTCCCACCAGCAGGTTACCTCTTGAAGACGGTTTTCTATGGATGAAGGGAGAAGGGATGTGTTGACAGTCACAGATACCAAGACCATATGCTGTCTAATCTCATCTTGAGCACATACTCTGAACCTCATGAAATCTATGTGATATTTAAATGTATCTACACTACACAACTCCAGATCCATCAGCCTCTTGCCTCATGCTCTTGCTCCACACATATATTCGCTCTGCTAGGCATTCTACAACACTAGATCCTGCGGGGTAGGTACCTATGACAGTTTGCCTAGTGGTTGCAGGGGCCTTGCTGAGGTTTTCCTAACTCAGGGTTTTGATTTGTCTTCTGCAACTTTACACAAAACAATTCTAACAAGTTCTACGTTGTCTTACCAAAGTCACTGGGCAATGGGCATGCCGTTCCCTTTCAATATCACCGGTTATCACAACAGACAATGATCTGAGCTGAAAAGATGCTGAACTGAAAGCACTAGAATTGCAAGATCTCTGGTGTAAAAGATCTCTTTTGTTTTTTATATTTGAATACATAATAGGTTTATATAAATATATAATAGGTATATATAATATATATATTTTATATATAGAGAGAGAATATATGATAGGTATATATAAAATATATAGGTTTATATTGTCGCTGTGTGCCTGCGCATGCTTGCCTGCCTGCCTGCCTCCCAACCTCACTAGGAACTTGTTTTAACCCACCGGCCAATTTCAACAGCCTTTTGCAGGCTGGTAGAATATCCAAAAGTACTGAAGTTCTCAGGCTGCAGATACACAATGAGACAGAAAAGGGTGATTTTATTATTGCCCTGAGGAAAAGAACCCTCTTTGTAAGCGTCAAAGGATGCGTATGGGAATAATCAGTTGGAGGCAAAGGTTTTAAATTTTGTCTCCTGATAATACCCCGCCTATCACAACAAAGTGCCAGTTCCTGACTGGGGCTGCAAAACACTACTGTAAATATTAATACCAACACGGCTGTCTTTGTCTACAGACTAGGAGTTGCAGGGGTGTGGTATCATTTAATAGAACAGCCTTTCTATAATTGCAGAGGGATCACTGCTACAAGGGTAACCCAGACACCAAATCTGACTTTTGCCTCTACTGAGATTACAAGTGTGACAAGTGTGATTTGGAGAAACACACCGCGATGTTAAAATTTCATTCTCAGTTTGCCATGCTTACAATCAGGCAACAGGAAAAAAAGCCTTCAACTGGTAAATGGAGTAAATTTGCTATGGAAATCACTGAGAGAAGATAAATATAGAGTCCTACAATGTAATTTTTACAGTCAATTTTCTCTCTGTAACTGAAGTTTATATCAAAAGAAGGGAAATTACATAAATATTTCATCTGGACTGTAATAGTACTAAATTAGGTGCTCTAGAGATGATTTATATAATGTAGATAGGCTGTCAGTGGCAAATACGAGAATTAGAGTAACATTGAAACAGAATCCTCCCTAATTCATGTACAGTAGTGAGAGCTTATGCAACTTTTAAGTAAACATCTTTTACAGACACTTAAAACAGTTTCAGCCAAGCAGTGTGTTGAAGAGATGTTGCAGTTCTTTCCCCTCATACAGAGACTTTGTTTTGAGAAAATCTAGGGCGCTTTAGTATTAAATCTTACATGATGGCTTTTTATCTCATCTTTTGGGTGAGGACACCGAAGTATGATGTAGTAACAAACTGCACTGGTCCCACACCAGGTCCGCGGTCAGAACTGGCCGCTGGAGTGGAGGGAAGGTTCTCCCAGTCATGACAGTCAGTCATTTGCTCCAACTACCAAAGGCATTCCCTTGCAAAACATGGTACTGTGTGTGCCTGCCTCGGGATTCATACCTTGTCCACTGAATTCGCAGCAGAGAGACCATCCACTCAGTTCACCTGTCACCAAAGTCATGTTTGCATCCTTGTTGGGATTCTGAATTAGACACAGAGGGAAAAGGTGGATTTTTCTCTTTGACTTACTCCTAAATTATAGCTCTGTTGGAACAATAGGAATGAAAAACTCTTTGAAGATCCTTACCAGATATGTTCTGTTTGGTGAAGACACCAGCAGATGCAAAGGTGTTAAAGCCAATGCCTCCTGTCCCTGCAAAGGGATGTTTGTGGAGCAGGCTATGAAGACGGGAGGGATAGCTGCTGAAGTCCACCTCCAAGTGATCTCAGAGGGAGTTCAACTCTTGCTTGTGCACCGTGAATCGGGGCCCTAGAGCTCCCCACCTGCCCAATTCCTCACAGCAGTCTGGAAGTGGAAACAGTCGGCTTTCCCAGGGGTGCACTGGCCTGGGGTGCTGTGGGGTCACGCTGATGAGGGCGGTGAGTGTTTTCCTGGATACTGTTTCTTGCAGCTGTTAATTCACCTAGTGAAAAACAAATCTGCTGCTAAGCTACATAGTCTCCCTTCTGTGGGCAGGATTGCAATGTATTAAATCATTCAGCAGGAAAAGTGAGGAACTCTGTTACCTGCAGCCACAGAAGTAGCAGCAGAAAAAGCCCTTCCTACAGCCTACACCTCGCTAAGTCCTGTTCTTTTACATTCTTAAGTAACATCTAAAACATCTTTCCCTTATTAGCTGATATTGCAGTAATGGCAGATGCACAATAAATAATACATTATACAACTGTACTTCAAAGGCCTGAATAGTGCAAGTGCAGTATCTTTCTTAGATTCTGTTTATTTAATGCTTTCCATAAAAAGGGCGTGTGATATTTATTTCTTTATTTTTCAACTGAGTGCTTTGACTGTGTGTTGTTCCAGTTTTCATTCTACTGCTTGGTGACCTGGCTGCCCCAGCGAGTGCAAAGGCCATTTGAGAAATAAAATGGATAGAAATACAGTTATTAATCAGCACAGCTTACTGAAAATGAGCATGCTGCACAGGGCCGAGCCCCAAGGAAAGGAAAAAAGTCATGACATTTCCAGGAATGCCACTGGGAGCTGTGTCGCAAACCTCTGAATAATGAGATGAGAAGGTAAAATGAATGTGGTCTGGGTGGCCTGAGGGGTTAAAAAAACATAAAACCCTGTCTGAGAGGGGAAACTTCCACAGGACTTAGCTGTGCGTTCATGTTTTAAAGGAGTTCTCACAGAACGCCTCTGTTTCCATTCAGTTTTGTCTTCTGCTCAGAGTTTGTCTAGAGTAACATGCCAGGACCTTGCCCTGCGCCAGAGGGAACGGTAGAAGGCAGAACCCCAAAGCCTCTTGAACGAGCTGCAGGGAGGAGGCATAGGCCAGCTCAAAGTAAACCAGTAAAAAGGGACACACCAGGGCCATGAAAGCACGAAACACTTCTATCACTGAGAGGGCTGATAAAGAACCACGCTTCCCAGAGCAGCGGCCTGGGTTAAGACGGGTTGAATCCCTCACTAGTGGCTGCTCTTCACATTACAAACTAGCCCATGAAGCGAAATTATCCAGCAACAGGACATTTAACTCACAAGCAGATAACTTGGGCTATGACCGCCCAGTGCATGACTCTAATTTTAGAACCACGTCATGCCTTGAGCGAGACGTGCAATTGTTATTGCTATCAGGTGCACATCAGTGCAGTAATTGTTTCTTCAGCATCAGTCCCAAGGTGCAATATGTAACCGACGTTGGAACGTGGCCCTTGCATCGCGGGCTGGGAGAGAACATTTTTAAACAACCGGCTGCAATCATAAATGAATAACAATTTCAAATTAACAGCCAACTGCCTTTACAAATCTCATTCGTACAAGACCATCACATATTCAAAAGCTCTTGCAGGTTTATATATCCATACACATACAAAAATTGATTTCAATATTTAAACTAGTTAATCGGTTCACAACTTTAATGCACAGTAAATTTTCTTTACTGTATCAACTGTACACTGCAATGGAGATTAAAATAAGAATGTTGTAGCAAAGCATAGACCACAGTTTATAATAGATTTATAAGTACTGTACAGATATGTTTGTCTTTTCTTTTATTTCCTCATAAGCGATGCCATTATGGCTGCAATAATTCTTATTTACTCGACTTCTAGGCTACTGGCAATAGCATAAAAATAGATTTTGAGAATTTATGTCACACATGCATCATAAGAATGCAACAAAAGAGCACAGGTAAGGTTTATTTAGGTTTAGAGCCAGCATTCTTCACATTCATTTTCACTCTACCGCTGTCTCCGCCAAGAGAAGAGTCAGTCACCTCGCTTCTCAACAGGCTGAGGACCCAGGTTTCCCACTGAGCCGAAGAGGCGCCGTACTGTAACTGCCTACCTAACTTTGGGCTTAGTTTTGCTACAGAAACTGAAAGCACAAATAAATTCCCACAGGAACACTGTTGTATTCCCGGTATATTCACTCCCAAAACCAAGGAGTTCGTTTCTAATTCAAAATGTACTGTGTGCGACAAGATGTCTCCTTTCAGCTTCGCATAGAGGAGTTCATCTAACAGCACCTAGAGAAACCAACGCTGATCCTGAGAGGGGATCGACTAATATGTTTCTAAAGTAATTGGAATGGCACTGGTGTGGGATCTGGAAACCAGAGTTGAAAGAACAACATTTCAAGTGCCATTTCACAAAAAATAACATCACAAGATATTGTTCTACTTCTGAAGAAGCCTCGCATGGATAGAATTTAATTATTACCTCTTTTCAAGGGTGTCTATTTTCAAAGGCAACGTCTGTTTTCACCCTTGGTAGGTGGAAAAGCGTGCACTCACAACACGCTACTGAGTACTGCTGCTAACATCTACCAGTGGTGCAGGCAGGCCCCTCTGTAGGGGTCCTCAGAACTGTGCTCAGTTGTACAAGGTACCAACAGGGTGCAAACCCAACCCATCGTTCCGCTCACTTCTTTCATGCGCACCTTTGTTGAGTGACAAAGCAGGAAATATTCATTACCTTTATGTTCTGGGATGTTTGCTTTCAGAGGACTTCCACCTATTATAAATGTTCATAAATCCAGAGTGAAATATTCAATAAAAAAGGGAAGATTTGCAGTTATAGAGAAGAGCTCAAATAAAGTTCATGGTTTCTAAGTCATGCAGCTTTCAATTACCATACCCTTTTTAAACTGTGAAAGATGTAATGTTAATCAAACATATAATTTGCAAGTGTTTTTCTTTAGTAAATGTCATGTACAAGTAGATATTTAGGATGTAATGCACAAAGTAATTGCAGTTGGATAACTTTCCATGGTAATATTTATTTACATTAGAGCAGACATGAGTATTCCTGCAAAAGAAAATTAATATTTTGCATAAAATCCTAACCCCACTGAAGTCAATTCCGAAACTCCCATTGCCTTCCAGGACTAGACCGTCACCCTTTATTTAATTCAGTGTGTTAACTAACCCCTTCCCTCCATATTAAATAAGAGTTAAAAATGGAGTTAGCATAATGGAGCTCTATGGGTGAAATGTTCAGACTCTCTCCATGGCAAAAAATTCCAACTGTTAATGATGAAAAGTGCCTGAAAACCAGAAAAGTGGTGAATTCAGACATGAACTCTGAAGGCAGACGTTCCATTCCAGCAGAGTTTCCATTCCAGGCTCCAGTTTGGTGCCTCTAGGTGTATCATGCCACCTTTCAGGGTCCCAGGATCCTTACAAATTCCCAGGATAAGCTGCTTCTTCATCTATTCAGGCACCTACATCAGGATTGGAGCACCCGGAAACTTTGGTCGGGTCACTCCAGCCCAGGTATCTAAACCGTCGCCACAAGTCAGTCCTGATCTTGCTGGGGTGTTTCTCCCACTGCTATTAGGTATAAATAGTAATGAATTATTTTATGAGGCTAATAGCCAAATTCAATTCTACAAAAAAATACATTTCTACTTTCAATACACCAGCTAGAAACTGCTTTATCTAACAGGCAGGGGTCAACAGGAGAGTATTTTAAGCTGAAATGCTGACTGACAGTGATGCCTATCAAGAGAATTGGGGAACTGTCAACACGATGAGGAATTGGATGCACCCAGTACGAAAACAATCTTTACATTCATGGGGAGAGGTTTCATAATGGGACATCCTGCTCTGTGAACTGCAGACTCTCAAACCGCCCATAGAGGTCAACTCTGTGGCTGAGTCAATAGTTGAAAAGTAACTGTGAATCCTAAATAGGGGCTTTCATCAGAAAACAAATGTTCTTTCAGAAATTCTTTGCCAGTGGCACATTTCAAACTTCTGCAACATCCTCTTAGGAAGACTAACGGCTCTGTTCTGCCTGCTGCAGTTATATACACATTCCCCAGCATCACCACCTTTGCCCTTCCCATATATTTTCCTAGAAGACACGTGCAGTTTCTTAGCTGCAGAGCAGTCAGTAAGCAAGAGCATCCAAGCTGGACAATTGGATCCTGGATGTGGGGGCCAAGTCCCCCATGCTGAGGAACAAGGGTTCCTCTTCTGGCATACAGTGCACATGGTAGGATGATGTAAACCCCATCTTGCTCATATATCTCAAATTGTGTTCAACAAGCAGGAGGCAGCTCCGATACTGCACACACAATGTGGCTGCCTTCCTAGTACATGTTACGTGGTTCATGCTGATATTTTCGTATGAATAAACTGAACATCATTTTTTGTCTTAACTTACCACAAGCTATAGAATTTGTGGCAAGGCAACATTTACAGTGAACCCGTCAGCCAGCAATTTGCCTCCACTTGTTTATGTTTACAAAGCATTTCCCACTGTTTCCTTTGCCTGGAAAATTGGTTATTTTATCAAAGCAAGCTATCAGCTTCCTTTAGTACTATCTACCTTAGATAAATATGTGTGGTATTTTATCCCATTTTTCATTTACTTCTAGGCATTTGATTCTCTTTTTTCCTTCAAAATGTATTCTATGATGTTTATATTATTGAGATTGAAAAAACAGGCCTCTAGCTATGCGCGCTATTTTTCGACCCTTTTAAATGTAGCAACTAGGTTTGATTTTCTTCAAGTACACGATATTGTGACCAATCAATGAACTGCTATAGTGGAAGAAGGCTCTGCAGAGAGAGGCAAAGGCTGTGTGTCCTTGAGGCTCAGGGATGAATGAGTGAGTGACTGACCACAGCGATTACAAAGGAAGCTGAACTTCTCTCCACAAAGGGATTCGGAGGGTAGGCTTTGTTCTTCATCAACCGGCTATATCAGCTGAGTGGATCAACCACCTGTGTAACTGCTTTTCCTCGAGTTAATCAAAAGAATGCAAAAATATGTCTTCCTGAGTTATCTAGAGCTGCACGGGGAGTGTGTACCTGGCTCAGTTGAACATGGAGTATAAAAAATGAACAGTGAAGAAGAGAACTTTGAAGAGAACAATGGACTTGAACTGGTTTCAACCCACATACTCCTTCCCAGCAAGTGAGGATGCAGGGCATCGTGATGGTGCACACACTATGGAGACCAGTAATGGCATTCATGTTTGTGTGATGCTTCAATCATGCACTGCAACTGCTACGCTCTGCTACGTGCGATTTGTGCTTGTACTGTAATTTAAAGAGCATTGCTGTATCACCCTGCTAAATCAAAATGCTGTGTAACTTCAAATAAGTAAACTCTGCATTAGGCATTAAACTCCCCCACGTGTGTAATGTCTGCAAGAACTTGGTCAGCATATACTGGACTCTGGCGAGTAGCCCTTTCACCTCGGCAAGATTCATTAACAAATGCTCACTGTCAGGTCGGGTGTCATATGCCATTGTTTCAGAACACAGCTGGCAGATTACATGGCTTCTCTTACGTGGGGACACTAATGTCTTCAGATTTTGCTCCCACCTCAGTTGTGGTTATTTCTCTCCCCTTTACTCATTTTCTTTTTGACCCCACATTCATCATTCTTGCAGAAAATTGGAAAAAACTCTTTGCCTAGTTTTGGTGACTCCAGTGTCCTACTCCGTTTCCACTAAAGCAGGACTCTCCCATCCTTCTCTTTTCTCTTTCTACCTACACAGCTGCTATTTGCTTTAATAGCCTGTGCTAGGCATAACTCAGCTTGACTTTGGGCAAACCTCGCTTTATCCCTAACATATCCTGACTTCTAAGAGAAGGTTTTGCCTGCTGTTCAGTTCCTTTTTCTATTTCTTACAGATCTGTACTTATTTCTACTATCTGCTCCTTTGATAACTAATACAAAATTGGCTCTAGGGTCTCCAGCTACAAGTTTCTGCCTCTTAAGCTTAAGTTGCTGATTCCTGACAGTTTTCTTAGAACCTGGAATTCGGGGCGTCTATCATGCAAAATTTTCTGAGTGTTCCAGGCCAAAAGACATTCCAAATGAACTTCCTTAGCTTTGAATATTTGTTTTATAGAGATCTGATTTTTTTCTTTCTACTTCCCTTGGATTTAAATGAACCAAATGGACATTATTCAGTCTGACGTTATTTTCTATGATTGGGTCATTTATTCTGGCTTCATTATCTACCAATACTACATCTGAAATACTATTTTCCTGGTTCAGTAATCTGTTGGCAGGAATATCTACTATTTCACTAACACTCATTCTTCAAAATATATCAGAGAAATTAAAGCTTGGAAACGATACAAGTCCTAGACGTATTTCTCTCTGTAGTAACATTTGACAGGCCTCTACATATAGGCAGCTCAAGTGCTAAACCTGCAAAACAGATTCCTAGCACTACTCCACTCACAACTTTCAGCAGCCTCTCCCACAGTGATTTTGACCTAAACAGATGTTGATGTATCTTTACTATCTTTTATTTCTCTTAAGACGATCATAACCCTACAGCATAATGCTACCCTGTCAGCTTAACTGCCTTTTATATATAAACTATAATAAAGTGGCTGTGTGCATTCTATAATCATATAATTACAGAATTTTGTGCGAGAGTCTGCGCTTTCACAGACAACCTCTCTTTGCACACAGCACGTGATGGAACTTTCAAAACTACAAACCGAGTAAGAATGGAAGGAGTCTTGCCTTACAAAGTGTTTGGCACTTCAGACAGCAGCTCTGTGCAGAGTGAGTTTCTCATAAACAGAAGGAACCGATCAGATACATGGGTGCAGCTGAATCGCACCAGGTTTTCCAGGCTGGGAAATTTAAATTCCTCAGTACAGAAAAAGTGGTTTGACTCCTCAGGTCCTTCCAGCTCTACTTTTCTTCTCCAAAAGCCCATCGGGTGCAAAGGGACTAGCTCTATCTGACCGACTGTTGACAGATTTCCTGAAGACCCCGTGCTTAGTTCCCATATTATAGGACCAGACTCAAATCGGTGACATCATCAGTGCAAGGCAGCTCCAGGCATCACCTCGGCCACCTGGCAGGCGTACGGCCGCTCCCTTGCCGCAAGAGTCTGCAGCGTGCGCCTGGCTGAGGGTCTTGCCTGGCACTGACGTAACAGAGTCAATCTGAAAGGAGGTTTTTAACTTTGATCAATCGAGGACAACATCCACAAGAATGTTTTGACCAAATTATATCAAATGTATATGATTGCATAGTGCAACAGTTTAGAAACATGGCAGGAAAGAATATTCTTTTTTTGTGAATGTAAGTAAAACGCTTCCATTAAGCCTACGGGAGATTTGCATGCACATGAAATACAAGATCAATTTACTAGAGTTTTGACATACAAGGACTTTATGTTTACGCGTTGGCTGATGTTTAGCATGCTGCAGTGCAGCAAATAGAAAAGTGTAGTTGAGCTGTCATGTAAGATAATTGATTTTGACAAGACTACAAGTTAATTCGTCACTATTTTGCAACTTATTTGGAAATTCTTTGCAGCAATGTCCCAGAGGACAGCATGTAATCACTTGTAAACTGAAATTAGGTCCAGAGTTAAATATCATTAAATCTCAGGTACAGCCAGAGCTCAGCATGCGACTACTAATGCGTTACCTTCCCTATTACATCAAGGACACAACTGTAGCAAAGGTTATGAAGATTATTGCTCAAGTTGCAAATTGCTTATAACTAGAGAATTAAGTTGAGATGAATTTCCAGGCAGCCTACAAATGAGTGTGAGAGAAAAGCCGCTGAATGGACACCTGAAAACGATTTATGCCCCCAGGCACTCACATTTTCTTGCATTTCTCTTGCACGCACGTACACTTTTCACAAAAAGTGAAATAAAATAGAGGATTATTAAAGCTCATCTTTGTACTAATATAACCAAATTAAATCACTACTCACATAAGCCATTCCAATGTTTCATTATAATAGAGTATGAAGGATTGGTAGATATTTTAAAACTGTATTGCGAAGACCATATTGTTTGACAGTTTTATTGGAGACTGTTAAATAACAATTGCTGAACAAAAGAGTACATTAAAAAATTATGTTGGATACAAATAATTCAACTCCCAGCAACTAGAAAGAATATTTGCATATTCACCTTCTCTCAAGCCACAGCTAATGACCTCACTTTGGCTAGGGTTTTGGGGGTCTTGCTAGTAATTTCTACCAGAATAAACACACAACCGCCGTTAGTATTTGACTTATGTATTAAAGGGAAGGTGGTGGGCACAGTCACAACACTACAGATGGCTTTGTAATGGCAATTTAAGTAGTGCCCCATAACAATTCTAGACATTTCAGCCTGAGACCACTGTCTCTTTAGGATCTTCTGGGCTGGTGGGAAAGGTATATCAGTAGATGCTGCTGCTGTTACACAGGCTGCTTCCTGGGACTCCCCACCTACATAAAGAAAGTGCTGGTTGCTCCCTGTCTTGGAGTGTTGTAACCCCTCACTCAGCTGAAGAAATAGTCAGAGCTCCTTGGGAGCTATTGGGATTTATGAAGTATTTGTGCCCTGAAATTGCAGTGGGGAGCAGGCCCTCCACGCCCTGCAGTGCTATACGAAGTAGGTTGCAGAAGCTACAGGCTCTTCTTCCCCAAGGCATGAATTTACTCTACACGTGGCAAACAAAAAGACCTGTCCATGCATGTTTTGCTCTCTGACGTGCAATGTAAACTGCTTCACCAGGAACTAAACTGAGTCTCCACCAAAATCCATCTTGCTTTCAAATAGACAGTACATTATAGTCAGAAGAACTCCTTGATTTCACTAATTACATTTTAATGACCATAAGCAAACAAAAGACACTAGGTAGGTGCCATGTGCCAGGAGACTCAGTGCAGTATATGGTCAGAGTCAGAAAACTAATCATCCCCAGCTGTTCTCACAACCTGCCAGCATCTGAGATTAGTTTGGGTTCAATTTCTAAAGAAATGGAGACTCTGTTCTTTCTAATTAGGCTCTGGGACCTGGGACACCTGTACTGAAAAGTTATCTGAAAGCAGGCTCTGATGGTGACTATGATGCCTTTCAGCAATAATCACTGATTTTGCAGGAACAGTCTTCTGTCCATTACTAGAACTGAAGTGAATACAAATCCTCTTGTGTTTTATAGACTTTTATTTCTGAAATTATAGAAAATGCCTCATAAACCTTTATATATACCTCCTTTTTTGTTCCCTTCTTCTCCTCCCCCTACTTAACGTTCAAATAGAGAAATACATTTCTCAAGTCCCCTGGGGCGTCAGCCTGGCATCCTTTGCAGCACTGAATTCACGTAACACAGAGTACATTGAGTAAGTGCTTCTGATTGCCCATCTCTGTTTTTCATTATTATGTGAGAGGGAGACCACAGTGTGACACCAGTGGCACACTTGGCAGCTTCCACTTTAACAGTGACTCAGCTAAGAAAGTAACCACACTGAAGAGTTGTTATTTGGATGCATGTATTGGGTTTGGGTGGCAAGGTATTGGGGGGAGAGGGGGCTAAAGGGGTGGCCTCTGTGAGAAGCTGCCAGACGCTTCCCCTGTTCCGACAGAGCCAGTGCCAGCCGGCCCCATGGCGGACCCATCACTGGCCAAGGCTGAGCCCACCAGCAGCAGTGGTAGGGCCTCTGGGATAAGAGATTTAAAAAGGAAAAAAATACCTGCACAACCGCAGCCAAAGAGAGGAGCGAGAACATGTGAGAGAAACAACTGTGCAGACACCAAGGACAGTGTCCCCCTGCAGCCCGTGGAGGTTAGTGGGGGAGCAGATACCCCCCTGCGGCCCGTGGAGGTTAGCGGGGGACCAGATACCCCACTGCAGCCCGTGGAGGTTAGCAGGGGATCAGATAAACCCCTGCAGCCCATGGAGATTAGTGGGGGAGCAGATACCCCCCTGCAGCCCATGGAGGTCCCCATGCTGGAGCAGGTGGGTGCCCAAAGGAGGCTGTGACCCTGTGGGAAGCCTGCACTGGAGCAGGCTCCTGGCAGGAGCTGTGGCCCTGTGGAGAGAGGAGTCCACGCTGGGGCAGGTTTGCTGGCAGGATTTGAGACCCTGTGGGGGACCCACGCTGGAGCAGGCTGCTCCTGAAGGGCTGCGCTCCGGGGAAGGGACCCATGCTGGAGCAGTTCATAAAGAACTGCAGCCCGTGGGAAGGACTCATATTGGAGCAGTCCATGGAGAACTGTCTCCCATGGGAGGGACCCCACGCTGGAGCAGGGGAAGAGTGTGAGGAGTCCTCCTGAGGAGGAAGGAGTAGCAGGAACAACACGTGATGAATGGACTGCGACCCCCATTCCCTGTCCCCCTGCACCGCTGGGGAGGAGGTGGAGAAAATTGGGAGTGAAGTTAAGCTCAGGAAGAAGGGAGGGGTGTGGGGAAGGTGTTTTTAAGATTTTGTTTTATTTCTTATTACCCTACTCTGATCTGATTGTTAATAAATTAAACTGATTTCCCCAAGTTAAGTCTGTTTTGCCCATGATGGTAACTGGTGAGTGATCTCTCCCTGTCCTTATCTCGACCCACGAGCCTTTCATTACATATTTTCTCCCTTGTCCAGATGAGGAGGGGAGTGATGGAGCAGCTTTGGTGAGTACCTGGCCTCCAGCGAGGGCCAACCCACCCCCATGCATAGCCTGAAAAGGCAGACTGTCATTTTGAAATACATTAAAGGAACCTTTCTGTGATATAAAATGGTGTTGCAGACTCTTAGCCAAGCTACATATGCAGCTCCAGAGCAATCTAGGGGCATAGCAGAGAACTCAAGGTACTAAAATCCTGCAACTGCTCTGCTTGAGAGCCATTTCATTGCCCTGTTGCAACACCTTACTGTGGGTAAAACAGTAGGCAGCTCCTTGAAACCCACTTTACTCCCTGCCTGGTGGATAACGCAATCAGGAAGACAGCTTACCATGCGGAGCTGCGAGCTCAGGAGGCCTCTGCACAAACAAGCCTGTGGCCTCTGACTGTGTGAGGCAGACTGGTGGTGAGAGCAAGGGCACCCGGCTCTCTTCCCACCCAGGAGTTAGGCGGTATTGGGGGCAATAAGGCATGGAAGTAAAGAAAAAGACTGGATAAAAGCAGAAAGCAAGAGAAAAATGAGATGGGAGATGATAAGAGACAGAAAGAATGAACCATGGACACAAAAGGCAGTCAGAGCCTGGGTCCAGCACAAAGGATCATCTCTTAACTTCAGCCTGCTGCGGTAGCAGCATCTCACAACCGGGGTATTTTAGGAACTGGTGATGCTGACCATGCCCAGTGCCCTTCCCAAGAATTTACCCAGGAAAAAACTTAGCCTGCTTTCTAGCCCATATTTATTTGAGAGATAAAAAAGTTTTAGTAATGTGACATTGTTCACTGTGAGTTACTTTCTTTAATGAGATACAGGACAGCAGTCAACTACTAAAACAAAGGAACTGATTCATGTTTAATGTGTCCAGAGAATCACTGTGTTGAAAGCCTGACATAAAAGGGTGGATGAGTCAGGAGAAACCAAAAAGCCTCATTTAACATGCCATTCTATATTTACCATTAACTGTCAGATGTCCCTTTGTTAACAACAGGGGGCTGCGTGTAAAGCATTCTGGTAAGAGAGACTTTGGACCTTGAAAAGTCTGGCAGCACCATCACCCAGGTGCTACACAAGTTGTCGCTTATGCAGAACATGAAACAATCCCGACTACATGGAAAATTAATTGCTGGGGTCGTACGGGTGATGCCGGTGGGAACGCTGGAAGCAGACAAAGGACAGGAGGAAGCCCTTTGCTTCGTGGTTTTGAGGTGTAATTTCATTAACTATAGGTTAGGCCAAGGCTAGTTATGCATTGATGTTACGCATATAGAGGAAAATGCTCAAACAAACCTGCTTCTTTCTCTTAAAAACAAAAAATAACAGAAGCGTAACTTTGTACTATACATTTTTTTCCTGGAGTTTAAAAGCTTTTACACATTTACAGAGCTCCAATAGCCTTGTAACACTGACCTGCTGTGGAGGTTTCTGTTCTTTAATCCTTATCAAAATAATGAATATCTGCAATTCATTTCAGAACTGTACTCTGCATTAGGAAGTTAATGTACTGATTAATTTACCTATTTACAGGAAAACAAACAATCCTACAACCGAGGCAGGTCTGTCCACTTACTTAAAATGCAATTCCACACAGCCTCTGCACAGCTAGGATCAGATGCTGGATGTCTGAGGACTGGGTCATGATAAAATTTTAAACATTTCTTCTGGTCATGTTTCTGTTTTTCAAGCCTGCCTCTTCTGAAGTATCAGCGACTAGTTTGACATTTAATTTCCATTTCTGTATTGAAACTAGGAAAATACATGGCTCTAGAGGAAGACACTGAGAGAGAAGTAAATATGAGCTAATCAGTCATGGAGTTCCTGGATGATAATGAACATGTTTCCTATGCGCTGTGTACAGGCAAAGCAAAGTTCAGTTTCTGTGCAGAGAGCTCACACTGGATCAATTAACTACCAAAATCTCATTTAGGAGCTGAAGCTGAGCCCCGTTTTGAGATCTTCAGTGAAATGTAAGTGGTAAAGGAACCTCATAATTCTCCTCACAAAGGGCTGGGCATCCCTGGAGATGTTCAGTGTACAGACTTCCATTGACAAAGTAATTTTTTCATAAAGGTGCCGTCTCCCACATAGAGAATTTCAAAACACGTGTCCCTCCTGAATCCCATTTTAATGGAATTATAAGGAGAAAATCTCAATGATGAAGAAAAATAGGATTTTTAACCTCATTTACTGTAATTCTAACTTGCTTTTCTTGAATGTTTTGAAACTCTGAATTCCATACACCAGGAGCATGACTCATGTACCTGTGCTGATCATTGCTTATTTTATTAAAGAAAGTATTCAATTACAGTAAAGAAATGTGGAAATCCTGTGCTGTGCAAGAGGCACAGGAAGCATCATGGAAAATGATACTGACAGAGTCAGAACATCTCTTGATCAAGACTAGTACTCAGCCCTGACACAGAGCTTTATAATTTCTGTTTTACTTTAACATGCTATACTGCTACTCCTATTTTTTTAATGCGTGAAAGACTTACGGCAAAGGTAGAATTTGGACTTTTATCTGCAGCAGAGCGCTGTGTAGCAGCCTTTTATTGCAAGTTAGGAGTGAAGCCATCCTGTACCTTAATTTGAGGAACTGTCCGGTTAAAAGACAACTGGAAGGAGTGTCTTCTAAAAGGCAGTCTTGTTACTGGATTAGAAACAGCTAATTTTTATGACTTTTCACAGGAAAAGTAATGAATATTAAAAATCAGAAGGTTTTTTCCCTCTACTCTTCAACTTGAGGAAAACATCTGAATTTGAGTAACAGTTTGGTTAGTCCAAAATTCCTGTTTCCACTCAGAGCCCTGTTTACTCCTCAGTTAAGACGGCATATGTTTGGTAGAAATATGAGCATCCAGTGTAACAAATTTCTGATGGTACTATCTGAATAGGCCGGCTTATGTACCACGAGAGAATCAGTGACCTTGGTATTACTGGCAAGTAATGTAACAAAACAATTAAGCAGTTTTCTCCTGAAAAATTCAAAAGGAAGGAAGAACTGTTCCATACACTGATACCAAGAGAAGCTAATATTTTCTTTACTGGACCTTTTTTTTAAAGCACTTAAAATAATTTTTGTTTAAGATGGTATTTCAAAGCCCAAAGGACTTGAACAGGGAATCCAGCAGGACACAGAATAATTTAGAAAAAAAAATTAATTCCTACCTAAAACACAGAGAGAACTAAAACATTATTTCAAGAATCAATTACGTGAAAGAATTAGTACCAAATTCTAAAAGTCCTCAAATATCCTCAAAACTTACCACGGCAAATACAAAAACGATACAATGACAGAACAATTATGCACCTAATGCACATATGGAAAAGTCAGCACATTTAAATATTCATGAACCAAATGTTTATTAAAATTGTCCTAAGTAGCTTCAGAACCAGTTCAAAGCTAAGCACAGAATATACTTGGATTCGTTCAAATTCTTGACTATGTCTCCACTGTAAAGGAAACTATGGAAATTTGGAAAGCGTACACCTTTCTAATTTGACCTGATGGTTCTCACCTGCTTGTTTCATCTGGGCAAAAGGAAAACCACAACGCCTAGGTCTGTGCTCTGTTCCCCTTCTCCCCCATTACTGCAATACCAGCCCAATCCATAGAACCCCCTATAATTTCATACATCTTTGCAATATCTGTAGTTCCTCCTCTCCCTGTCTCTCCCTTGCCACACCTCCTCAGTATTAACAGACGCCTCCTGTGATATCCAGCCCCCAAGGGGCAAAAGACAACAAAAAACCTGTTCCTGTTTCGGAGTACGGCTGTGCTGCCTGGCTGGCCTGGGTGTGCGTGCTGAATGGTAACCTGACAAATCAAACAGAAGAAATAATTCTGAGTTCAATCTGTAAAGCTGCCCTTCACTGTGGAACAAATTTGTGTCTTCCTGCTTTATCCAGACAACGCTTTTCATAAAACTTGCAAGAAGTTGGTAACTTTGAACTCTCTACCAGGCTGTCAGATTGGTCAGTGCAGGAGACTTGACAGGCACACATGAAGATTACCCAAGTCTCCTGCTGTAATCAGACTAGAAGAAATTCCTGATGAGAATAGTTGTACCTACTATAAACAACTCAGAAATGTCAAATATTGAGTTTAAACATCCGACCGTGTCTGAGTTTCCATTGTCATTTATACGAATCCAGAATAATTCCACTTGTGCAGTTCTGTATTAATAAAACTGTGATCAAAATGTGATCCAATGGTCTCCCAAGATGCAACATGTCCTTTACAACAACAAAGCAAATGAAGCAAAAGAGAATGAAAAGTGAATTAAAAAAACATTGATCTTGCAGATACAAAACAAAGTTGGGATAAATATTAGTGCTGATGATTTCCTTTCCATTATCCACAGTGTGTTTTTCCTCACAAAGAAGAAGTGGTTTAATACCATCTATCACTCATATAATGGATGAAGCGTGAAAGATGCCTTCAAGCAAGTTAGCAGCTTGGCTGTGCCTCAATTTGTCATAGTCATACACCAAGAAAAAATGCACCTCCTAATACATTCAAACATGTTGCATCCGGGAAGAACAACCCAACATCTGGACATCTATAATACAGACTGCAACATCGTGACTGCATGTCAAAGTAATTAATTAACATAATTTCTTTCTGCCAGATAGAACACATACATTCACTACAGAACACACAACATTTGAGCTTACTAATTTAATGAGAGCACCCATTTCTTCTGTAGCCGTTTTCATCTGGAAACTCTAGCGTCCAACGCGAAGGAGGTTACGCTCGCCATTTTATAAAACAGTAAATGAAATACAGCAGGGGAAAGGGATAAGTCCAGAATGATGCAGCAGTCCAGAAACGGAGTTGGGAACAGAGCCTAAACTCTTGAATATGAGTAAGGAGTTCTAGTATTGTTGAATTTACTGGTACCCAATGTCCACCCTGTCAAGAGAATTTCCACGGCATTTCAGAGTTTCACAGTGAGAATAACCACATAATCCTTTGGATAGGCTCACCATAATAAAGTTCCACTCTCACATGCAGAAGATTCCCATGGGCTTTCAGAATACTCTGACCTGCTGCTTATATATTCTATGTTTTCTACCATTTCTAGCAATTCAGTAAGCCCCTTGCTCTGAGTCAGAGATCACTGAAGTTACAGCAATAAAATAATTGATAAAATCATAGAATTGTAGAATAGTTGAGGTGGAAAGGGCCCCTGGAGATCATCTAGTCCAAACTCCCTGCTCAAAGCAGGGTAAGCTGGAAAAGGTTGCCAAAGACTGAGTCCACTTGAATTTTTAGTATCTCCAAGGATAGACTCCACATTCTCTCTGAGCAACCTATCCTAGTATTTAATCACCTTTACAGTAAAAGAGAACTTTTTAATACTTAAATGCAACTTCTTGTATTTCAGTGACCTCAGTAAGTTGTGAATCTAAGCCGTCTGAAGAGGCCTGGAACCCAGCTGCTGAAGGTGGAAGTTTGTGAGACTGTCTTACTGGTCTCACAGTGTGGTGGTCTCTAAGAAATCCAGCACTGGGCTGCCACCATCAGATTCTATGAATAGCCTAAATAACATGACCATCTTCCCAATACACTTCTGAATAAGCTCTGACAAGAGCAATTCCTCACCTGAGGCTGAAAACAAACTCATTGGGTTCTGATATGAGACTCATATTCCAAGATGCATCATAACCCCACCCAATCTAGAAGGAAGAGTTATGACCCTCTGCCAATATCCCCAAAGTGGAATCTGTGGAAGTCCAGTGGCCGGAATTTATCCCAGAAGACGGAAATAATATTTGCAGAAATGCACGTACTTTCTTACTGCTATCCCAATCGAACTAGGTACCTGGGAATTGAACTAGATAACCGGGAAGCACTAAGAGACGGGCTAAAGCAGACAATGAAGCAAAGGTTATTCTGGATTGCCAAGAATCCATCAAGCTTACAGTCATGTCTCCACACCTCCCACGCCAGCAGCAAACTTCGCAATCGCTATGAAAAACGGACCTGCCATGCGAATGCTCGTACCTTTCTGCAAACCAGCCTCCTTCTGGAGTTTGTGTTTCCAGGCTTTGAGACTTATTTAGGATACTATCACTGTAAACTAAGTAAGATAGGGTATCAGATTTGGTCCTTGGCTAAAAACTCTCCTGCAGTGAATTTTCATGATTTACTAATACCACTACATAATTAGAACACTGCCCCTCTGAACAAAGGGTTCGTAAAGGTGAGATTTAAGCAGACAGTAAGAAGGGTAAGAAACCCTTACCTCTATTACTACAACAAATATCCATTGTTTCATGTTTAGCTGTTTCTGTTAGAATTTGAATTTTGCAGGCTAATTTAACCCAATCTGCCCTGTATTTGACACACATATTTTTAAGCATTCTGGACAGGGCTTCTATAGCCTAGCAGTCTGGCCTTTGCATGAATAGGCACTGTAAGATAGGCAGAAAAGCTATTGAAAATGATGAACTGCAGAGACTTTTTTGTTGAATGACCACCCTCCAAGATCAAAGAATGAGTGTTTTATATCTCTTCTTTCTGGTTGATGACCACAAAGATCTTCCTGATATAAAATACTCTCAGTAATAATACACATATCATTTCTATCTGGCATTTACTGTTGTTTCTAATGGAGCCTAAATCCTTCTTGCACAACACACCCCAAAGCTATGAAAGTGGTTGAAACTTACTATTACAAAGCAGTTGCGGATGGGAACATTTCTCACATGCTTTCTCTTTTTCACCTTTCTTCAGTGAAGTCCCTATAGTTCTTTGTCGTGGTTTAACCTTAGCCAGCAACTAAGCACCACGCAGCCACTCGCTCAATTCCCCCCCGCAGTGGGATGGGGGAGACAACTGGAAGTGTAAAAGTGAGATGGGTTGTGATAAGGACAGTTTAATAATTGAAATAAAATACAATAATTGTAATTGTAATTGTAATGAAAAGGAAAATAACAAAGAGAGAGAGAAATAAAACTCAGGAAAAACAAGTGACGCAACTACTCACCACCCACCGACCAACACCCAGCCCGTCCCCAAGCAGCGATCGCTGCCCCCCACCAACTCCCCCCAGCTCATACACTGAGCATGACGTCATATGGTGACGTCATATCCCTTGGGCCAGTTCAGGTCAGCCATCCTAGCTGTGCCCCCTCCCTGGCTGCGCCTCTTGCGCACCTCCTTGCTGGCAGAGTACTAAACCATCAGTGTGTTATCACATTATTCTCTTGCTAAATCCAGAACAAGCACTGTACCAGCTGCTAGAGGAAAATTAACTATATCCCAGCTGAAAACAGGACATTCCTCAAGCATAAGGCTATGTGTAGCAGTAGGTCTCTTTTTATTTAACTTCACAACCCAGAAACTCAACATGCATTGTTATTATGTTATTATCTGATCCTACTCATCTTTTAGGTCACTGATCACATTTCATGAGTTCTTGCAATTACAAAGAGAGTGACACCCATACCAGTGACACTTGGGCCTCTTCCCAGCTTCCCTTACAAATGGCCCTCACCATGCTTTCTTGAACAAGATTCAGGTCTTTTAAATTCTCGTTTTCACTCCCAAACTTTCTGATATTCTGCTGGGTTAACACATGTATGTTTAATAAATAAAATCTGTCAGCTTCTCTGCACTGAATCAAGTCTTTCTGAGCTGTAAAGAAATGACTGGAGTGTGTGCTTGCTATAGAACTCACAGTCAGGACAATCAAATGGTAGAAGGAAGGGTTAAGACTGAAG
This sequence comes from Phalacrocorax aristotelis, assembly GCF_949628215.1. NCBI lineage: Eukaryota > Metazoa > Chordata > Aves > Suliformes > Phalacrocoracidae > Phalacrocorax > Phalacrocorax aristotelis. The sequence goes on from NC_134282.1 coordinate 52,823,971, forward strand.
GTGCAAAATGTTTCCAGGAATACAGCAATATAAGTGAACTTTTGACTGTAGAAATTTTCCTTAATGTGCAAAATTTCTGGTATTTCACCTAACATTTTTGTCGGTAACAAAATAAAAACCGACTATTGAAAATGGCACTTTCTCTGCTTGCACTACCCTTCCAGGCCAAGAAAAGGCAGTTTTGGCAGTTGAATGCACTATAACTTCCAGCATCCCACTTCAATGCATCGTATTTAAACATTAAACAGTGTTTATTGAAGCTATAGTGCCTAGGACTACTATAGAATAAATGTTTACATCCCTTCATAAACACTTAAAGGGGGCTCTTTGCCGGCACCAAAAAAAGACAAATGCCACCTTAACCAGAGCACTTCACCTGTAAATCCTTCTTCTGTCAGGTTATCACCACCGGTTCCAAGCATTAGAATCGTTCTCACTTTACTAAATTGTTTGCATAATAAAAAGATGCTCTTTCAACATCTCGGCTTTTCCCATTTGAGGCAATTCCTGGCATGTTGAAGTTTGCTTTCCCTTTATCATTGCCATTCCTTTTGTTCTCTAAAATTCAGTGCCATTGGCACCCTCACTGCCCTGGCTGTGGCATCTCCCACCACCATTCTAACCCCCTCTCCTTCCACTTCACTTTCTTATTCTGACAAAATCTGTAATTTCTACTTGGTAGAACCAGCCAGCAACTGGCTGCACACAAGTCTGAAACTCCTGGTGCCTCACACACAGCATAGGATTCACGTTGCAAAACATCTCAATTCAGTTATTTATTGTCTCAAGTCCAGTTTTCTGCTCACTGAGCTCCTTTTCTATCCCCAGCTGCTTCTGTCTGTTGTCTCACCTTGCTTGATTTTCCATCTCCCCCCGCCACACTCCTCCTCTGTCATGTCTCAGTCTTTATTTTGCCCCGCTTTTTATTCCACGCTTTCATGCATATCACCTTCCCCATGCTCTTCTTGGATTTGGCCTCTGTTCATAACTCTATGTTTGTAATCGGCGGTTATGCTACAACAATCTCCTCTGGAGTGTCAGGTATGATGCTAGCACACCATCTGCTCATTTCTTTCCTTTGGTCACAACACATTTCCTCATTTCGTATGCTTTTCCTTACAGATAACTGTGGGCATCCTACATTCCTGCCAAAGCTAGATTTGCAGTGAGAGCAAAACGCTCACCTGCGAGCAGTGGTGGGAAGACTCTGTTCTGCCAAACCCTGGATTTGCAGTCAGATACGCATGTCTTAAGTCCTCTGCTATTTCATTATTTCTTTTCACATCACTGATGCAGGCAACCTGTTTCAACAAACATTTGTTTCATTGGGGACACAAGATATCTGTTCCTGTGGCAAACTCTTCGCCGGTGTTTTATCAGGACTACAAATAAGAACCGGGGTATCATTTGAGGGGTCTAGGTGAGGTTTTCATGAGCACAATTTAGCAGAACACGATTTCTCAGAGAAACAACTTCTGAAAATATTTCACTTCAAAAGTACGCTGTCGTACTTACAATGGCACAAACACCGGGTAAAATGAAGAAAACTGCCTGAAACTTTCCCATTTTACACATAGTGGTTTAGGGTCATCGTGGCCTACTCTTGGCACTGAGAAGCTCCTAGAAATGCAAGTGACTGTAAGGCTATGGTAAAAAGAAACTCCAAATAAAATTTTTACCTGAGTTTTATCTGTACAATGGCACTTTTATCTCTAGCTTTCATGCTAAAAGAGGTCTCTTATTCATACACAAATATTTTATTGACATGGAAATAACTTTTAAAACCACAAATAACAGAACGATTCAATGTACTGCCATATACCCATCAGGCAATGGAGTAAATCGGCATTATCATTTTCTCATTTTAAACTGTCATGTTGCATCACTTCTGCACACCCTTCTGCAGATCTGATCATCACAACTCTAAAGTTAGTAAAGCTGCCTCCAGGCTATATTTAAATGAAACCCACCCAAAACACCAAGGCCAGCTGCACATTTTAGCTTCCCTCATCTTTAGCAAAGATATTCATCAACAGCTGAGCTCTCACCGCCACCACCGCGGACTGCCGACCTTTTTCAGCCGTGATACAGGCCCAGTTAATCCACATGATGAATATACTCAACTCCCACAGAAATCAAGAAGAAATAAGGACTCTGCACCTTGTGGCAGCTTAACTAAGATGACACAAAACCAGGGTGAAGTCTGAGGAAAAATTTTAGCACGTAACACTTTCCTTCAGCAAAGACACTGCCTACGTGAAACACCGGGTCAGCGAGCAGGCGTAGGAAGGGAGCGGACATGAACGATATGGACTTTGTTTTCGGAAAGCTGTTCACTACAGCAGCCAAAGTATAGCAAAAATATACCCGGCTGCTATTTTTTGAAATAAAGTATTTCAGTATCTTTGTATGTAAATGCTGGAATTTACAGCCAAACAAAGAAATAATCACTAACAGGGAAAGGTGCGCATCTACATGCTTTCCCCCTGCAACCTCTCCTCCCATGTCTAGGGCGCACCCACTGATGCTGGTCAAGTGAATTTACTGACTCTGCCTCAGCTCTCGGGTATCAGTACACAAGAAGCCTTGCACCTAACACTGGGTGATGAATAACTGCTATTTACTGGCAAGTTTTACCTGCTGGGGGCCTGAGGTAAATTTCAAGTCTTATTTCTGAATGAAACCATTTGTTTCCCTTTTTGACTTCAACCTTTAATTACTGCCTGTAAAATAGTATTGCAACTAGGAAGAACAGCATCTTTTGAAAAACCCTGAGTGTGGAATGGGGCAGTCAGGCCTTTCCCAGTTGTAGCACACATCTTCGGAGACAGTTACTCATAACCCAGCAAAAGTCAGAGCAGGCCTGAGGCTTCGCCAGGTTCAGATGCCTGAAATAGCTCCCGGGGGATTTCCAGATACCTTAGTGTTGGACAGTGAGCTAAGCTCTGCCCTCTCCGAGCATTCCTTGAAATACCTCACCATACCCACCACAGAGACAAGTGCTTTAGAAGCTTTCCCAAGGACCATTATACCTTTTTTTTTCTGTTTGTTAGCAAGCAAAAACCCCTGGGATACTTTTGAGTGGGTGTCTACATCGGAGATTTTTGCCCACGCTTTGGGAGAGGGAATTCTGCTCTTTTCTCCAAGTGACAGCTCTTTAGTGACCAGGCCATAAAATTATACCAACGGTACTTTTAAATTGATCTAAAGTCTCTTCATTTGTGTAGTGCACATTTAAAGCCACATTACTGTAAGGTGCTCCAGCAATGAAATTTAGCATTAGCAATTCAGTTCATTAAAAAGGATATTTTAGTAGGTTCTTTCTTTTATAGTCATTACCCTGTCTAAAGTGAGAAAAACCTCGGTCAAATTAATAAAACTAACAACTCATCACACACACTCTGCCTTTCTATGAAGTCTTCTCTGCTCTCACCAGTTTGGCAGCCAAGGAAAGACGTATGTGAGCCAAATTTCCCCTTGCATAACCACACAAAACCTGCACGGGAATGCACTTAGCCCATTCAGCACTAGTAACCATGGTTTCATTTACTGAAAATTATCCTGAAACTGTAAAGTTTTAGTCAAGCAGCAAACCATTCCCCAGAAAAGAGAAGAGCTACATTATGAAGTTCACTTCCAGATGTGCCAGGTTTGCTCGAAGGCCAGTGGGGCTCTGCTTTGGGAGGGCAGGCTGCTCTGTGCTCTCAGGTACAAACACCTCATCAACACAATTGTCTTGCTTTGGTTCAGAACTTCCATGTGCAACCCTGCTTGCTCCCAAAGGTTCACGCCCATCTCTCTTCTCTGAAACCTGAGTGTCTCTTCATACTCCCTTTTGCAGCATCAGTCCCTGACAGAGGGCCCTAACAACAGGCAATAAATAAGGTTCCATACAACACGGTTTGCCCACAGCTTCCTTCATCTCTGGTTTTCAGCATGAATTCAGTGTTGGATTCAGAGAGCCAGTAGACTGATTTTCCAGCTACCCAGCATACACAATTGCCTAATAAATCAGTTACATGGAACACAGAGTTTCCATACTGCTCATATACAGCTCGCCAGGGGCTGGAGAGTGGGTAAATGTGAGATGATATGCGCAGATAGCCACTAGGTCTTAAACTTGGCCTCTCACCTCCCATTTGCAAGCTATGTGCCTTAAATCAATGTATATCTATAATTATATCAAAATTATAATTATAGAATTGTTGGTTATTCATTATATAACATATAGAAAGTTTACTGTATCATTTATCCAGATCTGGTAAGGCCCCTTTCTGTATGTCTTTTATTCCCAGCTAAGCACTCGCAAACCAGATCACTACAGGCGTGCCTGCTGACCACTGCAGCTGACTGCCCGGACCCCAGCAGCCCCAGGCTGGATCCACACAGTCACGTTCTTTACAGTAATAGAGAAAGTCTGTGTACACAAAAAGACTACATCAAGAGAAAGACTCCAAAGTGACGTTGCTACCTCAGGCCAATTTAGGAGACAAACACTTAGCATGCTGCAGCCTCATCAGCTACTACTCTGGGTACAAATGGGAAGCATGGTTTTAACAGATCATCTGATTTTTACATGACTATTCACTCTATCATGTAACTCGTTATGGGCCCACCTCTTAAACCAAAGCTGCCAAACGTGGAAAGAACTGGATGCTTTAATGGAGGAGATGACCGTGGTAATATTGTAATGATTACATATAACTGTGCAGACTTATTCTGATAACATTTTACATTTTTTAAAAATCCTTATTAGACAACTGGAAGCCTGTTACACTACGTATCCAAATGATATTCTTAACGCATCTCTATCCCCTGGTACTCACGTATGTGGTAGGTCAAAACATCATCTCTGTCTAGAACTAAGGAGTATGTTCAGATCGCTGATCTGCGTATCGTGCTCTGCTCTGCAGGAGACCTGGTGTTAGGCTTGAGCTTCTTTTTCTTGATACTGGTGAAGCTGACAGTGGTTTTAGTTCACTGAAAGAAGTTCCTGCTGTTGCTCAGCCTGGATGATACTCAATAACTCTTCGTCCCTAAATGAGATCCTCGTCAATCTGATTTCCCCCCCTCATCTCCTAAGTTGCCATTCAGATAATGAGTTAAGCATTTATCTAACTTAAATAACATAGGTTGTTCGTTACTGACTTTAAAAGGACTATTCATACGCATGAAGTACTTTGCTAGATCAAGCCTTCAGAGCAACGGCACACACTGGAAGAGAGAACTCCACAGACTGAAGCAGACAGAGCCAGGTCAGCTCAATCGGCTCTTCAAAATAATTCGAAAGATGCAGTCTCTAAGGAGGGCTGGGACTGCTGGGGGAAACGATCTGTCACCACCTTGGCTTTAGACATGACCAGCTGATTTAAGGAAGGAAGCCCTTTCCCACTCCTTGACAGGGAAGATGAGGATGAAGGTGAAAAGTAAAAGGACACAGGGTGCTGAATTCCTGTTTTTCACTCACTTTAGTACAAGACTTAGGACAACTGGCAACTGACCTATTCACCATCAATGGATCACATAGAAGAAGCGTAGAAAGCAACTTCTTCCCGAAGTAAATCTTGGATCTACTTTTCCTTTTTCAGAATCAACCCTTTCCCTTTGCTCCGCCCAGTTACTATGGGAAAAGCCAAGGCTGATATGACTCTCATACCTTTCCATAAGCTTGCAGCACCTCCACAGCAGTTAAATGTGGAGGATAAGATCACATCTCTAACAGAGTGAGGAGAAACTGCCACAAACAATTGAGTAGATATTAACGGCTTCAGCAAGAGACACAATATTCCCACCGAATGAAAAATGATGGATTAGCCCAGTTTAATGCAGCCAAATTTTCTGTGTAAAAATATATACAGGACATGCTGCTGTGCTACTAACTGCACTGAACAGCAGCTTGTGTTTACATTTTTATTCCTTGGTTACAGGCTGTCCTGCGTAGGCTGGGCCCATGAAGATATGCTGCTACAGAGACTGCTTAACACATGCAACCTGGGTACGCAAGCCCAAGTGCGTGGGCCTAACATCCAGCAGAGGCAAAAATTAAACACAAGCTGTTTACCTGATTACACCAGTTTAGCAGTGGTTGAAGGGAGCTGGATATTTTTTAAGTTTAAGGAAGAGCAAATTGTTAGAACTGAAGGAGACAGAAATCAGTTCCACTCTGTAATTGCTACAGAAGGATCCTTTTATGAGCTCCTCATTGGAGCTTGTTTTTATACATTTGCATCTCTTAATATGATGTAGTTGCCACTGAGTCTGCAAATCACATCAAAATTAAGCTGCAATTTGAGCTTGGCTTAAATGAAAAGTGTATTAAAACTTGAAAGTCCACATGCTATGGATATGAAGTTGTGTTCCAGCTGAAGCAATAATTAAGCCCGGATCCCAACTGAAGTTTCACAACTTTAAACGGATCTTCAGAAACTGCATCTAAACTCAACAACTGGAGTGACAAATTACATACATGGGCTGTGCTGGAAACAGAAACGTCATACCCGGTTCTGTCGCCTCATTTGGCACTTAGATAGTACAGCCTCTGTGATACAAACCCACAGCATAGACCAACTCCCATACAAGAAACATGAACAGATGTCCTTCAGGGACAGGCCCTGATTCTAAGCAGTGGCCCACTAACAGGTTAGAACAGCTGAGGTCTTGCACCTTTGCACCTCTTTGGTGGACCTTGGTTGTTTCCCAGTCAATCCTATCCTAAAACCTTGAGGACAGAAAATTAACTAATGATTCCAGCAGATCAGTCCCTGACACGAGGCTGAATTTTAGTTGAGTCTGTAGTCTCAAACCAGGAATCTTTACTTCAAACTTTATTTCTTCTTCAGAAATAGTTCCAAGCATTTTGAGAACATGGAAGCCAAAATCAAGCCTGAAAAACACCACAGACTCACTTTAAAATATTCTATTTTTCTCCTGAGATTTCTACTGTTGCTTTCCATAGCTTGTCAAGCAACCCCCTTCAGACCTAGCAAAGTATCTGCAGTTCTCATTCAGCACAAGTCTCAGAACTGAAGCAGTCCAGCTGCTCCAGGCCTATACCCTTAAATGTGATCTTGCTGTGATGTTATACTTGCCTGTTGTTATGACATTGGCTATTTCTGACAAAGAGATAAAGATGAAATAGGTTCTCACACTTAAGGACAGTTTGTGGAAAACACCCTTTCCAGAGAAAACCATGTTACCCATACATGGACGTTACTGATCAGCCTACGCCAGACAGCAATATTATAATCTCTCTCCCCCAGGTGACACAGCATGAAGTAAGATGGTTTGGCATTCTTTTGCCAGCATCTCTTTAATTACACTTTGGGCAGGTACTAAATTTTCTCCTGAAACTAATAGCAAAGCAAATATTTTCAGAAACACTTTATTTTTTCATTACAGCCTCTGTATTTGTTTACCTTGAAATTTCTCAAGCTGGCACACACAGTTTTTGGAAGGTTCTTGCTTTTAATTCAGGGCTCTTGCTCTGAACTTTCTTTCTCCTACCTGTTGTCCACTGTTTTGTGCATCCCCTTCAAAGCACAAAGACTGCTGTTAACCTCCCCACAATGAGAGATGTTCATGAGAGTAAAAAAGGTCTTCAGTAACATTGCCTGATGAGTTTCAGCATTTTGAAAGAAAGACCACCTTATTCCTTATAGTCCTCATGAATTCAGTGAGAGGCTTTTTTAGATTTCACTGAGGTCTTTTTAGGTGTTTCTTCAAAACCGACTCAGCAACATCCTTAAACACCTGCTTAACTTAAAGCAGATGAAAAGTCCTACTCATGTGTCAAGTTAAGGCTATGCTTAAGTGCTTTGCTGGATCAGGGCCTAACGGCTTGCAAATACAGATGGCTATTATCAAGACCCAGAAGAGGCCAGGTAACCACCAACAGCCAATTATGTTCCTACCAGAACTTCAAGCCAGTATATCATACTCTTTGAAGTTAATTGCTTTGAAATAATTGGACAGGTGAGCAGGTAAGTTCACACTAAGCATTTGCAATTTTCCTTTGTATTTAAAAAAACAACAATGCAGATTGCATGGACAAAATGGGCATGATTTTAATAAAACAAGTTCAAAGGGAAGGGAAAAGGTATGGGGATTTTTTTTAAAGACTTTTCCTTTTAATTTTTAGCATCATTAAAACCTTGAAAACATTTTATTCAAGAGCTTCTTTAGTTAATACCTCATTACTTCTCTTTTTATTGTTATGGTAATCAAGCCTTAATATATTGCAGCTTTATAGCATGAAATCAAGGCTAGGCCTGCGGGCATCGACAGATGTACAACAGCATGCAGTAAAACACAGGTATAGAGGCATGCGGAGCTGAATATGGCACAGGGTTTCTTTATAATTGTTTAGCAATTCATCTGAAGTTATTTTAACCTTGACAACAGATGAACTCTAACACATACCATGATTAGTCACCAGGAAGCTGCGCCAAATAGCAAGTTTTGTGTTTGTTGTCTTACAGACTGAGCTTTAGGAAAGCATAAAACAAAGTCTGAGAGAGATGATTAAATTGTTTGGATTACTACAGGCTGTAGCTGTAACTATTCAAAACATTTAAGTGAGTATATTCTAGCCAAGGGAGAATGGTAACACTGGGAAACTGCATTTAATACCAAAACCTTGCCTCCCCATAGGAAGTCTGTGCTCAGTGTCAGAAGTCATACCCTCTCCTGGCATAGGCAGTCTTTGCGGTGCATCAAAAAGAGAAAAACATTTGCATCTGACTTGTGATTTTGAAGTGACACTTGGACCTTGTGCTGGAGCTCTGCTACAGTTGAATTTCACCCACTGAACCAAATGAAAGTCACATCTAACTTTTAGGAAGTTATAATGGTCTGGTCTGCAGGGTGTTGAAATACCATCTCGAAAAGAGTGAGTGTCCCTAGATCTTTTCCAAGTAAATGACAACAGACAACCCCCAGTGTTGGGTAGGATCCACTTCTCAACACTGTTTTCAGGGGAGATTGTTCAGGAAACAATTACAGCTCCTGGGAGATTTTCTAAATTTAAAGGGAGTGTTTTGGCTAGCAATCCCCTGCCAGTAAAATAGTTTCAAACTGCCAACATTAAAAGCAATACGCCTGTGCCTTAAGAAAATCACTGATTTGAGGACCATGTAGGAAAGTTCTATGGCCCCAGGCAGAGCAGGGTGGCACACAGCCACAGCTTCAGTTTATCCAGAGCACAGCCCTACAGGGCCAGCCATTCAGAAACATCCGACAAACGATCTTTATCATTGCAAACACGTAACCTTCATAGTAGCTACCCCATATTAATGAAGTAATAGGAAGCAAGGAGACACAGGTAATACATTATTCCAGAAGAGTGAAATATGTTTTCCATATTACTGCTGGATAACAGTAAGCCATGACTCAATACGTGGATCATCAATGTTTCTGAAAACCCCACTTAACCTCAGCTAGGCAAAGGCTTCCAGCTTCTCTCTTCCCTCTGGAAATACTCAGAGTATCAATTGTACTGTATTCATCTGATATCTGTTCTATACCTTTTAATGTAAACAGTCTCCTAACAGTAAAGAGGCCATTCATCCAAATCTCTAGTGTCAACTGTAAAGACGAGCAGCTTTCGCAGCTGCAGTAAAAGCTAACTTCTGCAAGGCCATTCACACTGACGAGCACTACGCTGGACACTGCTTGTTCAGATCAGACCTTAGGACAGGAATGCGTGTTGCCGAGCGCATAACAAATGGAATGAAAGACAATAGGCACCATAGTCCTGCAAACACACTAATTATATTAATAAAATGAAAGCTTAAATTTTGAAGCTAATCCTGGGCTATTATTTATAAAAGTTAACAGGGCAAATTTAATTTAGGAATTGGCTAACGCTTCTCTTTCTACCGCTGAAACCTCATAAATGAAATATACTGGATTGTTGCCCAGTGCGGAAATAAAAGTTATGAATAATGTTTCTATCTCAATCATTGTCAGCGCTTTAATATTCCTAATTACTTTAAAAAGCTAAATATTCAATATAGGAAAATCTTCTTTTTCTTTTTATCTCCACTTGCAAGATTACTGCAATTTAATAAGAGTCACTGGGTAGTTTTAGTCCATGAGTGTGTTCTGTACTTTGACACCTTATCCCTTCCTCTTCATGATCACAAAGAACGGGGTGCTTGTTACTCTGTGTATGCACGTGTATATAAATGCATACATCTATATGTGTACGTCCATGCTATCATAGTATTTTTGTTTCTCCTTTTTTTAACTTCTCTAAGTATATAAATACTCACTGACTGTTAGGTTAAACATATCTACTACTAAAAATAACCAAAGGCTAGAATCAGTTCCTGAGATTCTAGACAATTTCTAGACAATATTTTACAATTGAAGGTACTATTTTTCTTTTAAAAAATATTGTTATAGATAGATATTCAGTATGTTATGCTGCCCAATTTTTCCCTTGTCTACCTGTCAGGTAATCCCAAAAGGTTGCTTCAACACCCAAAGCATGGCCTTTCTTTCCGTCCTCCCTCCCTGCTCTCTCCCTGTTGCCTTTTCTGCTGTAAGTGAGGAAGCTTCGGCAGGGCTGCAGACAACATACCAGTAACTTGACCAGAGAAGAGTCTGCCCTATTGAATCCAGCCTTCAAAGGTGTTCGTCCCCAGTCACACTTAACACCTTTATAGATCCCTTTTCTGTTATCTTTTTGCTTGGTAATGATGCCTCTTTTTTAAGATCCCAATCAATTTGGGAGAAAGGGAGGAAGAAAAAGCAAAGTGAAATGTTCATTCAGTAAATGATTCGCAGCATCTTTCTCGATGCAGCTTTATTTACTCACCCGACGTACAAATAGACTTCATTTAACAAGCTTATTTCCGTTATGTCAATAATGTATTGGGCCTGTGTTACATAACACCTCTGGTGTTTGTACTAGCTGTTTCATTCCAGGATGAACTAATCACACAGAGTTAACGTTATCGTTACCAATTAAGAGAGGTTGATATACACAGCTTCTCCAGCTGAAAGAACTGAAAACCTCAAGTGTGAATTACGCTCCTAGTAAAAGGTGCAGAACTTCCACCTCTACTGTTTCCCCAGCTTCTGCAGTATAAAGAATGTAAAGTGTGGATTTCAAGTCAGAAGGTAGAATCTGGGCTGCTTGAAGAGTCTATGGCAGAATTCCCACTGGCTTCAGCAGGACAAGGATTCCGTCTAGAGAGCGTGCTTTCCAAAGTACTCCCAGTACTCCACAAAGTATTTAATGAAGAATGTGTTGCAGTAAAGATTTAAGAGAAAAACTTCATAATAGAGCTATGTTATCTATATTGGTATCCCACTAACAGGACCGAAAGCATTAACAGCATTCTTCACTGCATTTAACACTTTTTTGTAGAAACAAGCAAAAAAGGTGAAGGTCTTTATAGGAAATCACAGAGCAATTGTTGCAAAATAACCGACAACCTTCGTTTTTCCACTTAAAGTTCTAAGGCCGCTGCTTTATTTAAGGCCTTGATTTACTAGCAACATATACCTTTATCACAGTTTTGTCATCTTTACTCACCACTGGAGCAATCAGTACCTCCCCACCCTGGCTCGCAATGACAAGTGTCAGGAGAGACACATCTTCCATGAACACACTCCTCTGTGCAGAGTGCTGTTAAGAAGAAACAACACGCAGCATTGTAACATAATTAGTGGTTGGTAAACATACAGTAAACTATCCTCAGAGAGCAATATTTTGCTTAAAAATATTAAACAAAGCAAACACACAAAAAAGAATTACTTGCAAGATTTAATTAATACTAAGTGACCAAAATAAAATACAGGTCTCTTGACAGCGATAAACTCATTTGTCACTTCAAGCCTTTGCACTGAAAGACACCAGAAATTACTTTGGTTAGCAGTTTTGCTTCATAATAACATTTTTACCAATCAGCAAAGCTGACTTAGGAAGTAGCTTTGTGTTGCTGTACTGAAAACCAGGCTGAACTGCCCAATTCATTTTAAATCAGCCAGCGAACCTTCTTAAAGCTGCGCTGGGCCTGCGTATGAAACACCCTTTCATGGGCCAAATGTTTTCCATCGTCATCTTGGACATATGAACGATTCCCGCTGCATTTGACATTCTCTTTGGGCTAGCAGATTGGATCATATCTCGAATCTCCACTCAGGCTGCCATCAAAGTTGATGGAAACATTTTGCTGTCTGTTCTGTGCTGGGGTCATGGCAGACCAAACCCACTAAGCTGTTCACAATATGTTTAAATCCAACTTCAAATGGCAAGTGAACTTTGAATAATCCTATGGGACAAATCTTCTTGCTCTTTACCCATCAAATCACGCGTGACCAGTGATTAGAATATTGCCTCATTATAACGACTGCAAGATCCTTCTAGATTAGTCATGTCCTTTCTAGGTTCGCTGCATGTCAAAGTGCAATTTATTCTTATTTCATATCTTGTGTTTAGACAGTATTGCAAGGGCCATGAAATATTAATAGCTAATTCTCTAGTCACTAATTGTCCTAATCTTTTGTGCATTTATTTTACTTGAGCTGGGGTTTGTGAAGACAGTGAGGCATCCTAGTCTACAGCTGTAAGATGAAATTCAAGACAGGGTATTAGAAAATAGGATTTTCCAGTAAAGAAGTACACACCTTCATGCAATCATTTAAAAACGGCTGGTTATCAATGACAAGAAGTCCAGATACAGAACAGGCACAAACTTATCATTTGTTATTACAAGTGCATTTTACTAAAAGATATACAATATGGTGGGATAGGGATACTTTGAAAATTCTGCCCTGTTTAGCTTTGTCTAAGAATACGATTCTCACCGATGTAACTCTCACGCATGAATCTTGTAAGAGGTATGGAAATCAAACCTGAGAGTTTTCTGTTGCCTGTATGGACATTTACAATAATAAATCATTTTTACATCTAAAATGTGCAACTGTTTTATCCTTTTAACCAGGACAGAATCGCAGGTCAAGGCATAATTTGTGAGCAAGAAGGTTGATAGTGAACTATTTCATCGCTCTTCCAAGTAACATTACAATTTCTCATTACTGGTCTAAATTTAGTTGGCTTAGACACACAAACATATCACACCTTAACTGTGTTAATGTAAATATGAAATAATAATGACTAATTAAGCTAATAAAGTTTCCTTAATCGCTTGCCTATGATCAGATGTGCTGACTTCTGTAGTAGTGCTCCTGTCTCTTGGGAAGAGTGTTACGTGAGACTTACAAGCGAGACTCACGATAGTATTCCTCATTTTAAAGCAGTGATATGCAAAACACAAAAAAGCCCTACAGAGGATGCATCATTGTTTTTAGGTGTTTTGAAGTCCCACATAGCTGAAGATGACAACGTTTAATGAACAATTAAAGAGCCAAGTAAGGTAAAGACACTCCTTGGAACTGTGGGTTCTCTCATCTCTGGTTTATTAATTTGCTAAACGAGCATCCAGGAGCTCATGAGCATACAGTCATTTATAGCTGTGAAATTTCATAGGAGAGATGCCATATGTGGGGGTCACAGAAATCCCCCTTTTTTAAAAGGGGAAGCTTTGATATATGTCATTTCATTCAAGAAGGCAAAAAATCAGATGCCTGCATTGTTTCGAATCAGGCCTATAAAGGTCATATTAGGGTACAACTCTAAAGTTTTACCATAGCAAATAAAATTTTGAATTTCCCCTATAAAAGGGAAGTCTTGCCTTCCTCTAATCTTTAGACTTTAAATTAATTTTTCATTCTATTAACATTCACCATAACAGGATACAATGGTCCCCAAGGCATTCTTCACAATATACTTTGTACAGTGGTTTGCAAATGATCTTACTACTTAATGGAACTATAAAAATTACTTGCACATAAAGGTCAAGAAAAATAAAGATAAGTATATACTTTCTGACTCTGTCCTGTTCAGCACTCAGCTAAAGGCCCCTGGAGTAAAGAAAACTTGTACTAATGCAAGGAATATAATTCATCCCTGTATAATAGCCCAAGCAGTTCAACCTTTGGAATTCCAGACTTTTTATGTCTGCATTTTCCCTTGACCAATTCTCTTGAACAATCTAGCACCTCATTGATCAGTTTATTATTAGCATTCTTGGCATGAGTTTAAGATCAGTTTGTAGTTTGATTCAGCCTGGTAATAAAATGACCTACATCAAAGCCCTGCCAAAATGCCATCTTTGTAGCAATGCGTTTAGCATGACTTATTTGGCCATATTCAAGGTCACACAGCAACTGCTCCTTATCATGGAATAAAGTCAGCAAAAGGGTTCTGTAACAATTCATTTGATGCTTATCACCCTTTATAATTACAGACAGTGTCTTTTTTAACATATAAGGTCAATCCTCAGGGAAATAGACCTAAAGATAAAACTCTCTTCATACCTGAAATAACCGCAACTAGCACTTATTTTTTAATTGTTGTCCTGAATTTGAATTTAGATATACTAAATGGGTTGTCTGTGCCTCCCACCTACAAAGGTGGGAAATAGCCAGGATGCTGTTGAGGAGCACACTGCTAAGTGGAGCAGACTCTTCAGCCTGGAGAATACTTTCACTGCAGAGGCACCACGGGTAGTTTATCCCAGACAAAAGTGGCCACAGTGCAGGGACCCAGAGCTACTCTGTCTTCCTTGGTGCTGCACTCCTCTGTACGGACGCAAGCTCTGACTTTGCAGGGTTGAACCCTGCTGTACCACGCTGGTTTATATGCACTGTTTTACCCTGCTCATCACTGCATTATCTACCCATTGACTACTTGTACTCCACTAAGCAACGTAACTAACACCTACCACAACTACCTTCTTAGCTTCTTCCCTAGAGGTGAAAGTGCGTTCAAGGAAGAGTTTCATTCTAGGGGAAGAAGTACAGAGTGATCTAGCTTGGGAAAGTTTTGTTACCTTGTCCAAACTTGTAACTTGTGTATTTCACAAAAGGTGGAGTCAAAAAAAAAAAAGTGTCTTTTGCTTGAGACAGAATGTGGTAACATTTGCAATGGTCCTTTGAACCTGGAGGAGTTCACAGCCACTGACCCAGCAAGTGCCATCTCCCCCCCACTTCAGCTCGTGGGGCTTTATTGTGCCAGCCGAGCAAAATATCTTCAAAACAAAGACCAGAATAATTGCAAAGTCTAAAGGAGCCCAACGCAGAAAGCAGAAAACAGCCTTCAGAAAACTGCACTCATTCATAGCGGCGTGTGCTGCTGAAGAGATGTGCTGGAGTGTTCTGTACCAGCCAGAGTTTCCTAGGCTCCACAGGCTTTCTGCCCAGGCATTGTAGTGCAGCCAGCAGGTGACAGAAAGCATAAATAACTGTAGATACATTATAATAATGGAAAACATTGCTAAATGAAGATACAGATGCTACTATAGAGAGCACAGACACAACGAGAAATTCAGGCACTCTCCTAGAATTACACGGAACGAACCGGTCTATTCTGACTGCACGCGTGGCAAAAACATCCTGCCTGTGACAGCAAGTTCTTCAAATGATTTTTCTTTTCTCTGCCCTACCATAGGCAGTCTCTGCCAGTTTTTCTTCACTATACACTGATTTCACCCAAATTCTGACCAATTTTGTTGACTTGCTGTGAACCAAAATAAGACCTGCATTATTTCTGTATGCTGCCTGTATTTTTAACTTCAGGTCATCTAACCAGTTTGCCCCATGCTGGATAGTTGTTGGACTACAGAAAGTAGAAATTTAATGGAAAAAGTGATGTTTTCCTTCACTATTTAATATATGTCCTTGGAACAATTTGGGCCATTTTAGCGCATTCCTCCAGTCCCTCCTGCCACTTTTAGGGGAAAGAATAATTTTGCCAGGTGAAATAGCAGTTATCTCACGGCCAGTGGTTCCAGATAATGCAGAGAGGTCAAAGAAGATGAAAAAAGATGAAAAAGATGCTTGCCCCTTATCCATTAGGAATCTATTAACTCAGGGCCACACTGGTGTTTCTATCTTAACGTACTGGCCTGAGTCCAGGTTGTGCTGCGCCTAGGATATTAGCTTCATTAGATAAGCCTGTAGTCAGCTTTTGGCTACATTCTCTTCAAATGTGCTCTGAAAAGGGAGGGTTGATAGTAGAAGGAAGATGACTACAGCTAATGCATCTAGGTAGGTTTTCCTCATTCTTAGATTATTGCTTATTTGTGGAACGGAAGATTCCCTCTCTAAATCACTGACTTTCTGTCAGGAATCATGCTGATTAGATGGTTTCCTGAATAATTGTTTCGATGGAGTGGGATAATAGTTCTTTGCATTGCTTAATGTCTATTTCTGTGGTCATCACTCAGGATACATCCATTAATTTATCACCTTGGATAGCACTTTAATGCAGGGTTTAGCAACTTTAATAGATGAAGATATGAAGAGATTTCAAAGCCTGCTCAGGCTTTGAGGAATTTATTGTTTCAGTGTATGGCAACCCTTATTTTTCATCTCCCTCTTGGTATCTGATGAAAGTACTAATAAAAAAAAATACAAAAACAAGGAGATCAATGTGAGCAAAGGAAAGATGAGACTAAAGATCATAAAACAGCAACAGGTCACAAGATCAACTCCTTTTCCTGTAGGTGCAATTCCATTCCTTTCTTTGGCAGATTTGGAACTAGAGACGGTGCATCTATGCAATCAGCCCGGAATCAATGGTCTTTCTTGTTGTCTGGGACATGGAGAGTCTCTGACCATTGCCTTAGTGAGATATTGATCTGTTGAAGGTAGCAGCTAGGTCGTGTTATCCTCAGTCTTGACATCCTGCCAAAGCTTAGGGAGTAGGCTGTGCCAGAGATGACTTGTGAATGTCTGAAGTAAAAGAATTGAGGAGATGTATTTTGAGGATTTTTTTCTTCTCCCAGGAGCAGAATCTGACATATGTCAGTGTCATCACTGACAAAATATCAGCAAATGCCTGTATGAATCTCTGGGAGGTGAAGATTTGCTAATAAGCATAAAACTTAACGATAGTTTCAGCTCAGGTTTCTATTGCCAGATAAATGGCAATCTGGGGCGCTGATGACTAAGGAGAAGGTGAACACAGTGACTCCCACATTCTTGTCATGGCCGAGTGTCCCAGGCAGATGACATGGGCTAGAGTACAGGTCCCGGAATAATTCCAGCCAGACCTCAGTGTTTCAGACCCTCAGGTCTCTCACCAGAGGAATGTTCAATTTTTACTGATTACTGGAGGATCTGGCGCTGACGAGAACCTAGTTTAGCCCATGTTGCAATCTGTAGCCTGCTGTAGGCCCTGCTCTAGGGAGCAGTTAGGGAAGCGAACAGTGCCAGGGGAAGATCAAGGCAGAGAAGAGACCCACTTTTATTACGTGCCCTGAGAAAAGCAAGACTGGTGGAACACTTTTAGGAATTGCAGTCTGCTTGGTTCTGAGGAAAAGCTGAGCTGGAGCAGCACAACCCTGAGACAGGAATGGCATCGCATCAGTGACCATAAAATAGTGCCAGTGACAGTAATAGAGGAGAAGGTTAGAGCCCCGCAAAAGGAGAGGTCGATGGGAGTCGCACATTTAACAGACTCTTTGTGTCATTTTGATGCCCCATTGGCTTCATCTGCTCTGGTAGAGAGAAGGAATGGGAGATGGTACTTACCATTTAATAATGTCTGAACGAGAGCTGAAAAGTAGCCTCCTTGTAGCAGCAAATGTCAGAAGAGCGGAACTGGGGTCAGTAAGCTGAACCGCTTTGTATCTTTGGCTGTGTGAATAACAGAAGGGCTTTGCAGTACTTCAAAGCACATAAAAAGAACTGTGGGAAGGCATTGCAGGACTCTCAGCACTGAAGTGCATCTGCCCCACAAAGTGACAGGTTACGGGGCTGGGTAAAAGCAACACTAATCTGTCAGTCTGTACATAAAATCACAACCAAGCTCTGGCAAGAGGAATGGGGCTCTGGCAAAAGGCATGAAGGAGTTGAGTTTAGGAACCGAGGCAAATGCTGCAAAGACAAAGCATCTGTCTAATGCCTGATTTCAACAGATTCATGACTAACGTCACACATAAAGGGAAGACCTCCGACCAAGGTCAGAGATGACAGTCCACACAGCAATGTCTCCTGCTCACCCCCAGTGCTCCGTAGGGGTCAGGAGATACAAGGACCTGGGCTTGCGCTGTGGGGTGAAAGGAGAAATTCCACCTTCAGGTGAAATCCCGACCACTCTAAGGCAAGTTACTGTCCCAAACCACTTACCATTTCTAAGGCTCGGTCTTTCTCACTGCCATCACAGAAAGCGAATCTGAGCCCACAGAGAATGTTTTGGAGATCAGCTAAATATTGTTAATTGTTGGTAGTTTAAGGTCTGCAACTGATTTTCTGCATTTTCTGCCATTGTTTCAACTAGAAATAATCATTGCTTTCTACCATGTTGAGAGGAAAGACATGCTGAGATCAATTCTGCTGATCAATGTTCTAATACAATATTATTCTGGGGGATAATTTTCAGCATTTAACTTTTTCTTGTAAACGATTTCCCATTGCCTCACTGCAGGGTTCAAAACAATCATTATCACTAGTTCAAACTGTTAATGAGGTTAAGAGAGATCCTGAATCAGCAGATGAGAATCTATGACCCAGGAAAGCTTTTCCCCTCCTGTGCCCTCTGTCTACTCCTTCCATTTTGGTAAATTGACCAACTCTTTCCAGCAATTTGTAGAAAATACATTTTCACTGTTAATTTTCTGCTGGAACTTGATTCACCCAACCAGCAAACTTAATGACAATTTGTCTGCAAATTGTGCTTTATATTGCACCTTTAGAAAGAGCACTACTATCTTTTTCTAAGTAATGCAGAAACATTAACAACTCTTACACATTGGCTTTTGTTCTTTCTGTATATGAGGCAGACCTTGCTCCACCAAAAGTAAATGCAGTCAAATAGTATTTGCCAGCAGGAGGCTCCAGTTTTTTTGAGGGTGGAAGAGGAAAGAAACAATTCTTCTGTGCTAAAACAAGGAGAATAATTCCCTAATCATTCTGATCTTAACCTTAGGGGAATTTTTTTTATTGCCTGAGAGAATGAAATTCTTGACAGGCTGGCGAAGAGAGGAGAAGCTCATACCTAAAACCCCTGGTCCTTTCAGCTTTCCTGCCAATACATGGAGAAGCAGCCAAAACTTCCAGAAGAGAAAGCATAACCTGATCTACCAAATTACCTGTGATGGCAGGTGGTATCAAACTACACACAGCAGACTCCAAAAGGACTGACTGTTCTCCACTCACAGGTATGGAAATCTTGTCTGCAGCCTGGGCTCTCGTAAGAGTTGTGCTGGATGGGCAAGTGAGCTGCCAGTTGCGAAGTACAAAGTTAGAAAGAGGCTAAAAGTGGGAAGTCAGAAGTAAACAAACATTTCCATCATAAAAAGACTGGAGGAACACACAGTGCCCTACAGCTGAGGAAGGTGATAACTAAATTACAGATGAACAGGTAAGTACTTGGATCACACGTGGCAGAACGGTATGAAACTCCTCTGTTGTGGGATGGCATTTCTAGTCGAGTGAACCTCACTACAGAAATTTCACGAGTATATTACTACTGCCTTGCTTCATATCACAGCTACCCCTGCTGTCATACTATGACTGTATCACTCAAATAGACCAAGAATTTATGGGTTCCAACACTGGCTAAGTAGCTGTTTGATTTAAGCAGTGATAGAGAAAGCATATAGGATAATGTCAAAGAAAATGAGCTACTATCAAAAAAACCAATTTATAACAAGTGTAAGATTCTCAGAGGTTCTACAGCAGACAGTGGGAGAGGGATGAGCAGGACTTTGGCCTCAACAGTCCAGTAAAATAACCAAGCCATTTGCCTTGTTCTCTGGAAATCACCTCAAAATTAGAGCACCTGTGTATTCTGTCACAGGTTACCCATTCATGGCTTTAAGTGAATTTCTTTGTGTACAAATTTAATCATATTACGGTTCCTGTGAAATATTTATTTTCGGATCTGGTAGCACTGCTATACGTCCGTAGTTCTCAGATTACTGACTTGCCCTGCATTGTGGGTCTCATGCCAAGAAAATTCTATTTTCTGGCAGTAAATGACACAGCTCCATCGCTGATTGATTTTCATAGGCAGGGTATGTGCTGTGTGTAAGAGTGAGGCTGGGTGTATCAAAAATGTTCTTCCTAAAAGATCAAAAGTAGATAAATCAAGTCGTCTGGACTGCATGATACTTCCAGCTGTCTTTGCAGAGCAATGCAACACCTAATAAAGCTAAATTACACCAATTCTCCTAGATAAATTTTAGTCCTGTAGCACATTGAATCACAGAATCCCAGACTGATGAGGGCTGGAAGGGACCTCTGGAGCTCACCCCGTCCCACCCCCTGTTGGAGCAGGCGCACAGGACCGCGTCCAGGCGGGGTGTGAATGTCTCCAGGGAAGGGACCCCACAGCCTCCTGGGCAGCCTGTGCCCCTGCTCTGGCACCCTCAAAGTAATGACATTTTTCCTCATATTCAGGTGGAACTTCCCATGTTCCAACCTGTGCCCGTTGCCATTGGCCTGTCACTGGGCACCACTGAAAAGAGCCCGGCCCCATCCTCCTGACACCCGCCCTTCAGATATTTATAGGCATTGATGAGATCCCCCCTCAGCCTTCTCTTCTCCAGGCTGAACAAGCCCAGGTCTCTCAGCCTTTCCTCACAAGGGAGATGCTCCAGGCCCATGGTCACCTTTGCAGCTCTCCGCTGGACTCTCTCCAGCAGTTCCCTGTCCTTCTTGAACTGGGGGGCCCAGACCTGGACGCAGCACCCCAGATGTGGCCTCACTGGGGCAGAGCAGAGGGGGAGGAGAACCTCCCTCGCCCTGCTGGCCACACTCCTTTTCATGCCCCTCAGGGCAGCGCTGGCTGCCTTGGCCCCAAGGGCCCGGTGCTGGCTCAGGGTCACCTCGCTGCCCCCCAGCACTGCCAGGCCAACGCATTTCAAATTTCATTCCAGATCAAGCCACACACTGCAACTGAAGGTCACCTTGATGAAATCAAGGGTAGAAGTACAGTCTGAAGATGATGTTAATGTATAAGCTACACTAACATTACTGGGGATGGAATATTTAAATGCAGACACTTTTCGCTCTTCTCACATTTCAGAAGGAACCATAGCAATGTGTTTCAGAGCAACCTACTGAGAAGAACTGGAAAAAAAAGAAAACCAGGAAACAAAACATTGTATAATTATGGGGGCTGATTCTCATCTCAAGCCACCATTTTAAATTGTAACCAACTCTAGGTTGCAGGAGGTCAGCTGATTTAGAATCAAGTCCGATTTCTGAGTAATGTCTAAGTGTCTAGAGAAACTTTCTGCTAATAAGACATGGTAAAATGTACTTTCCTACTCCTGTGATTCACACTGTTGCCTGAAGATAGAAGACGGGAGTTGGAAGTAAAAACCTTTACCTACACTGTCAGAAGCTATTGAAGATGCCTATAGCCCTTTGCTATAAGGTAAATGTTAAATAGCATTTGCATAAACAAAAATATTACATAGTATTTTGTGGAAAAAAATTTTGGATGCTTTTGATAATGTTTTTTAAAGGAATTCTATTTAAATTGTAGATTTTCCCAAAACATGACACCTGTGAATGCAGATGCAGTGATATCAGATCCTAAGGTAGGTACCAGTGACTTGCTTCAGCAGAGCTCGTATATGCACTACACTGCTGGAGCTGAAACCCTCCTCTTGTTGCTTGCTTGCTGAATACCACATCTAATTTCTTGTCAAGTACACTTATAAGGTGTTTCATACACAGCTTCTTACTTATAATCAGAAAAAAAATCTCTTTATTTGACTCAGTTTACATACTTAAGTTGTAAGCTTTTCCAAGTAAGGCTGTCTTTTAGTGGTTTTGCACATGGATTTCTGGGCATTACAGTAATAAAAGTAAATCATAGTATTCAGAAAGGAAAAAATTTTATAAAAAGAAGGAAAGATTTGTGATTAAATAGATTGAAAAAATCTCTTGACTTACTGCATCAGAGAAAGCGAGGTCTGCAAAAGTGAATACCTTTGTTAGAAATACTGAGCTTAAGATTAATTATTCAAAAATGTTTTGTGATCAAGTCTGCCATGGACTGAAGCATCATGAAAAATTTCCCTGGGGGGGCCTTAAAACACCTTTATTAAAGTGAAAAGCATGTGCAACAATACCCAAATATGAAGTGGAACAGAAAGAAAAAGAGAATGTCTGTGTACGCAGTCAGAGAATATCTGGTTCTAGAGGAAGTGTCCATGGCTGGTTAGAAGAGCTCTGGCTCTGATTAGCCTTTTTGATATCTGATTAATACCCTTACGCTGTACTAGAGTATGAAGTGTTAACAGATGCTCGTCAAGCTATCAGCCGACATCATCTTCTTCTTTCACTGAGAACAATTAGGGGACCAAAAATGAACACTGATTTGCCAACTGACTCTACTGCAAACCTAAAATTGCCATTTATGTGCACTTTGGGCACCTTTAGTTCACTCTTATTAGACATTTTGCCCTATCACAGTCTTTTTTTTTTTTCTCATGAAGATTTCATGCCATTTTGCTTCACTATCACCCACTTCACTGAAGTAACTCATGCAAATGTCTCAGGAAGGTGCTTTGCTATATAAAGCTACAGAAAGAATTTGTACACCCATACGAAAGCACAACTCAGTTTGCAGATCAGTTGTGACTTCAACAGCATCAACTGGCATTTATTATTCTTGAAGTGTCAACATTACTTAGAAATGGTGTATATCCACAGTTCTCGGCCAAGTTGATGGAAACGGTAACATTCCACACCTTTGAAAGCCAGGCTTCAGATGCAAAAGTGTGGTTTCAACAGGAAGAACTTGCTTCTTTTCTAAAGTCCTACAGTGATCTTCTGCACAATTTGGCATCTTAATACTTCTACACTTTGGTCTAAAGGATTTACGTTTCAGAGTTTAAGCACTTTTTATTTTAATATATGTGATCGCTTTCTACAAATTTTGAAGACTTGTTTCATAACAGAGTACTCTCTGTTTGCATTAAGCTACAGAGTAGCTGGCCCATGTTTATAGCCTATCACATATTCATCAGAATTGGACGCAGTTGCAAAAGAAACAGGAAATCCATGGAATAATACATCTATACCCTACCATGAGACGCGGAATACATGCCACATGTGACAAAGCTAATTGGGAACAAAGGGAACTACAACCTTTTTAAATTCCCACCCAGAACACCCACCCCCAGGCATTACCCAGCATTTGAGAAACCAACATCAGTAAACCACCAGTTTGGTTTTTCATACGGCAGGCTCTGTGGTATTCCTAGTGTGAATGGCATCGGTATTTTTAAGGGGGACTGCTAAAAGGACGTAATAATTACAGACACATGTTCCAAAAGTTCATATAAAACAAATGTACATTGTGCACAGGAAGATGCTGAAAGCGGTATACGTTAGCCTAACTTACAGCTCTTGGGCCAAATTCATCCTGCCAAGTGCTTCCAGCCAGTCTCATTCCTGTGATGGAGGAGAGGGGGAACAGCTGAACTGTAAGTAAATGCACCCAGGTAGCCAAATGCCTCCTCCTACCTGCACAGGTTGACACATTTAGGGCATCCACAGTCATTGCTATATATGGCTGAGAGACCAGAGGGTGGCAGGAGCAAGGTCCACAAACCCTTGGCCAGCCCAGACAACAGCCAACACTGGCTCATCCTTTCCAAGGTCCTGAAGTGAGTGAAAAATATTTCAAAACAGTGGTTCACAGCAGCTTTCAAAGTAGTCCCCTGTCACTACTGAAACTAAGAGGTGGAAAGACCAAAAAAAAACTACCTATAAGGAGATTTCATGAGGATCATAATGATGAGTAAATTTTATTAACTACAGTATGGCTCTATGTACAGGGTCTGGCTGGGATAGAGTTAATTTTCTTTATAGCAGCTTGGATGGTGCTGTGTTTTAGATTTGCGACCAAAACAATGCTGATAATGCTAACATTTTAGCTATTGCTGAACAGTGTTTGCACAGCATCGAGGCCTTCTCTGTTTCTCACGCTGCACCCCCACCCCCCCAGTGCATAGACTGGAGGTGCGCAAGAAACTGGGAGGGGACATAAGCAGGCAGATGACCCAAACTAACCAAAGAGATGTTCCATGCATTATAACACCATGCTCAGCAATGGAAAGGGAGAGGAGGGGCTTTCGGGAGATTAGCCAGCTTTTGCTCAGGAACTGGCTGAAATCATTCTACCCATGAGAGGTGGTGAGTCATTGCCTTTGCATCCCTTGTTTTGTTTCCCTCTTCTTCCACTTCTCTTTTGCTTATTAAACAGCTTTTCCCTTGATCCACAAGCTTGCTTTCTTTTACTCTTCCTTTCCTCTGCCCCTGGTGGGACAGGAGAGCCGGAGCGGCTGTGTGGGTACCGGGGTTGACCCACAACAGTGTGCTGTGCTGCTCTTCTGTTGTGTGTGTGTCAGGCGCTCTTGTGTGGTATTTATTCATTCTTATATACAGTTACAATGTTTTAAGATGCCTCGAAATGAGGAAGAGGGGTGACTGGTGCTTACACCTGCCATAGGTTGCAGTAGCTCTTTTTTTGAGTGAACAAGGAATCTGCCTTAGAACGGTCCCCACAGCTGACTGATGGCTTCCCAGACACCCAGAGTTAATGTGTGACAAAGACTCTGGAACTGGTCAGGGGAAGGTCACAGCCAGAGGAAACTACGATAGAAAAGACGTGGAAAAAGATGCTATCTCAGGTTTTGTACGTACATCAGAAGCTCTTTTTAAAGGCCGTCTAGATTTAGGTAACTTCTTTACTTCTCTCTCTCTCTCTCTCCCCCCCTCCTTTTCTGCTAGGCTTTAAAACTTCTTTGAGCACAAGGGAAATAAATCTATTAAATAGGGGAGAAGGATGTAAAGGAGCGGTCAAGAAAACAGCTTCAATTTTAAACATGTGTTTCATTTCACACATCCATCTTCTTTCTGACCTATTGATTTCAATAAGTTAACCCAGCTCACCACACGCCTGGACTACTAATGAACTTCAAACTCTTTTGGAGGGAAAAATCTTGGAGTTCTGTGCCTTCATAATTCAATAAAACACAAATGTCCTGTATGTATGTCGTGAAAAACAGTTCATTCATACATGGGATGGAGAGGGTCTTGTTCTTGTAAGTCTCTGCAAGTGAATGGGTACCAGCAACACAGGAAGGATTGAGCCATAAAGCTACTGTGGATTATCACCGGTGCCCTCCAGGCCATTCTAGATCAGTGCAAACTAGCATTAACAACACTGAAGTGTGTTCAGGCAGGAGGAGGAAGGGGATTTTGAAAGGCAATTGAGACATTAAAGCAGATGCGGAAGTGAGGATGAAGTAGCTGAAGATGTCCATTCAAATGTGGAGGATCTGTGCTGATTTACAGCAGCTGGTGACCAACCTGTCTTTGCTAAAAGTGGGCAAATTAATGGACTAAACTTTGCATGGCTCTTTCTTTGAATTCAACAATGAACTCACATCTATGGCTCTTGTGCCTTTTTTCTGATCCTGCTGAAGCTTCCAAGCATCCAGGCCATTAGCATGAATACTATGAGTAGCTCTGGATCCAGTGCCTCCTTCTGTGTCTATATACCCAGTATTCTTTTATACTGATTCAACTGAGATGGCCTAAAGCTGCCAGAAAAGCTTTTTTTACTGCTACACTAGCAACAGTCTAATTTTTTCTAACTATAATGCCTACATAATTTTTCCTCTGATATTTATTAAGCCCCTTGAGACATTATATAGTTTCAGCATACCCTCCTTTCCACCTTTATGCTATCCTTATTCCTTTGTATGAACACTTTGTTTCTCCTTCTACTGCATTTCTTCCAGCCTTCCCTTATTTCATTACTACTCCCCACCAGCATCTTTGCAAATCCATCAGCATCCAGAAGCTGCCTGCAAATATAAAATGATGGATGGGAGATGAGAACTGATTTTTTCACCTTCCCATCAAAGAGGTCTCTCCATTATCTTTAGGCTAAATAGTAACGCAGTGTCTCCATCTACGCCACAAAAGGAACTGACCTCCTGATAAGGCTGGTCCCCCTCTTCATATCTGCATACACCTGCCTCCCAGGGTGCTCACAATGAAGAAGCAAAGGCCTCTGCTGTTTGCAGAGCTGTGGCCTGCACCGCTGCGCTCTGTAAAATGGTGTATTAGACATTGGTATACGGTTCCTAGGGTACCCTCTGCAGTATGGTAGCCGAAGCTGAATGCAGATAACCAGTTCTGTTGCTTTCCTATCAGCCCACTGCTCATTCAATAGAAAACAGGGATTCCTTCCAGTCACCTCACAGTGGTAAGTATGTTGCTGCTGCTACTGTGACTGTGACCACTACTGCTACTACCAGAAGCAGAATGTCTTAATTCCTGTGCAAGTCTCCCCTCAGATGGGAACACAGGACCCAGACTGGTTTCCCCATATTCTTCACTGGAAAGAGATATATGGAGTCATCTCCAATGCATAAAAAATGACAAATTTCAAAGTGTCTCCTACTGTCATTTCAACTCTATAATTAATAACCCTATACGCAGAATGGCCTTCCACACCATTTTCTTGTGCTCATACATCCCAAATCAGAAAAAGAATGTCCCCTGATACAAAGTGTCTATGTAGCGCTATATCATCTTCCTTCATTTGTGTTGCATTACTGATGTGCAGAATGCCAGACTTGAATAATGTAACAGTAAGGCTCTTGCAGAAAGCACTAGTACCAGCTTTAATGGGTGCCTATAAAGGTAAGAAGAATATATTTCCTAAGTCCAGCAGTCTTCAAACAATGTATTTTCAAGTTACAGGAATGCTCACCATGGGGAATTTAAAAGTGAGGTGAGAAGGGGGGGACAACATTTCTTCTAAAATGTTAATGAGCTACTGCCTTACAAAGTGAAAATAATCAACAAATCTGACATATGAACAAACATTATGAATATTCAGGAAGTCTAAGCTGCTGATTCAACATTTTCTAAGAGTGTGCAACTTTTGCACTGATCACATAAGCTATTATTTTTCTTTTCATCATAAGTACACTCTACTGTGGCAGCGGTGTGGTGTTGTAACGCATGCATTGAACTGCAAGTATTGTAATTCATCCAGATGGCAGGAAGCTTTGGAATTGTTACTCCTATGGTACAGATGTTTAACAATCTAGCCATATGGCTCCAATAAGGCAGCCTTTTCAAAGATTACAAAAACTACACTAGACAAGCAGCCTTGTAAATCTGAGTGCAATCCCGAGGTATGAATGTTCATACTGCTACAATATAAAAGCATACATCATACTATGAAGTCGGCTTGTCTATCGGAATTACAGAATTTATGAAACATTATTTAAAATCCTGAGAAGATTCAGATCCCAAATTTGCATAATTTCACCAAGTCAGCTATTAAAAGAACATTCCTCATTTGTTTTTGAAATTCATTAACAGTGTCAGACAGAGGCTAGCTGAAAAGATGGGTAAATAACTATGTGCAACTACGGTAACGTCCTTAACCTAGAGTGAACTACCACTCTAGATGACAAACTGAGATTCAACCAGTGAGACCAAGAATTTCTCTATAAAAAGATTTGTCAAAGTCAAGGAGCCCTGATGATGGTTGTGGCAATTGTAATGTGGAAAGCTGAATGTTGAGAAACAGACTGAGATCGATAATATCTCAGCCAAGAAAGGAAAGAACCATGAAATGGTCAATCTATAACTACCGAGTTTTCGCAGGTTTGAATGGCAGCAAATGAGATTGTTAAATCACTAGTCCTGTCATTGCTACCCCCGTCACATTGCATAGATTTATACATTAGAAAAAGAGTGTACGGTATGAGAGTGAAAAGTAGAACTGTTAAAAGCTAAAATATTTCAATCTATGAAGAAAAAGTAAATTCCCAACTTTGTGTTTCATGGTTGGGTTTTTTCTGCCAAAAAGTCAGATATAAGTAGATGCCACTTGTAGTCCCATCTTCCTCTCTCTGATGCTTGGGTCTCTGACCCTTTGGTACCTGGAAGAAACGTCTCTTTTATATAAAACCTCTAGCACAAGAATAAAATTTAAATGGACAGACCGAACAAAGCATTGGTCTCTCAGACAAAAATGTGTCCATTTAGTACACAGGGGATCTTTCCACCTGACATATTCTTAAAGGGAACTATTCAATTACCATCTACTCAAAGGGTAGAAATCCCGAAAGAGCCATGTAATATTCTTTTTCTTTTCTTTTTTTTTTTTTTTGAGCAGTGAGGTACTCAGAGATGCTTTATCTATCACAGATACTAATCTAGGCAATACAATCTTAAAACATCCTTACGAAAACCTTGAAGGACGGTTGAACCCTGTGGTTGTTTAAAAACAGATTTTCTGCAGTTTATGCATTTGCTCTGCCAAAAGCTTACCTTAGCATACAAAGTATAGTAAATCACAGTTGCTCTGATTTACTACCCAGACGACGCCGTTTGTTTTCAGGGACAGCTCAGTGAAAAGCTATGTCATGTATAAGAACATTCAGAGAAGGGGAATCGTTTTGCAAAACTACCACAAGGGTAACAACCATTTCTAAGACATCAATGGAAACAAACAATGCAGATGTGCATTTGCAGCATTTTTCAGCTGGTGTTTTTTTAATACCATCGCACCCCCAAAATATTCCAAGCCCTTTATAGGTGCAAAGACAATTTCATAGCCCAAAACTGTTTAACCTAAGTACTAAAGGGCTGGCCAGATGTGTGACTTACCTGTCAACAATTTAAATTATTTCACCTTGTGCCTGAATTCCACATTTTACGGGGCAGTAGCATATACAGATGTCAAAAAGGCGAAAAGGACACCAGAGAAAGAGTGGCAGAGCAAGAAGCTCTGGGTCTACCTGATTATTTAGAACTGATGGTAGATTTTATTAGACTTAATCCATTTAGTAAGTCCCAACAGGAGGACAAAGATAAAAACCTATATCTGACATTCCTTTAAAAATAGTAAATGAAAAGGGAAAAGATAAAAAAAGTAGCTGAAAGCCTTCACTCCTGCTTTAAAATCCAAGAAACAGTCATTAATAGAGATTTAAACTCAGCCTTCTCTAGTCTAAACATGTCACTGTTAATTACAAAGCTATTTAACTTTTGTCAGAAATAAAGACCGCTGTTAATGAAAGGAGAACCAATTAGCCTTTAATCTACACACTGTTTTTTAATCAAACTTTCTTTTGATCATCAGACTCACTGCGGGATGTGTTCTCTCCTCCCCATGTTGTAGTGGTTTCCATGATTGCTAATGGAATAGATTTTAAAGGGCTGCCTGAGTGGGGAGAACCTTCTCTGCAGGGCTGGAGCTTCCTTCCCTTCATGTCAGTGGGGCTTAGTGGAAGCACACTCATCTCCAAACCATGGCGCCCTGCGACAGCACAGGCAAGTGGAATGGTTTTGATGGTGTCTCCTGATCTCTCTCTTGGGGCGGCTGCCATTAAAGGAGCAGGCACTGAATGGGGACAGGAGGAATGTGGGACAGGAGTACTAGCCTACCTTGGTAGGAAAACAGCGGTTTAAAGAAAAGAAAGGAAAAGGGAAGGGAAAGGGAAGGGGAAGGAAAAGGGAAAGGGAAGGAAAAGGGAAGGGGAAGGAAAAGGGAAGGGGAAGGAAAAGGGGAAGGGGCAAAATCAGGGAGGTGCCACCAGGAATGAAACTGAAATCACTGCTGACTGCAAAGAAGGGCGAATGGGAGGATTTGCTTGCTGGCGCAGGAATGTGCCATGGAAAACCAAAACAAAACTAACGGGAGCAGGGCTTGATGTGTTAGAAACAAAAGGGATGACATGGAAAGGATCACATTGGCTAAATATTTTTGTGCCTTTGAACTGTCGGTTGCAGGGTCAGAGAGTTTTGATGAGTTGGGTTTTTTTTTGTTCGGTTTGGATTTTTTGTTATGTGGCTACTTGTGGTACGAAAACAATAAGCCCAGGTATCAAGAATCAATCATGATGGAGAACTTCCTTCACATCATTTCCCTCTCAGGTGCACTTGCTGCTCACATCTCCCAGGGAGGAGGCCAGGTAGAAAATGTCCCTGAGGCACACACTTTGCATTTATGGACATGCAGGTAATGAAATACAAGAACCTGACTCTTGCACATGTAAACAACAGAGAGAATGTAAGTATTAGCTGCACTGTGTCAAACATGGAAGCTCCTGGTCTGACCAGATACCTGCTCTCTGTTCTGCATTAGCAAAACTTCGGTGTGTTCTTTCTCCACAATATAAAGGTAAAGTTTGCCTGGCAGCAGCAGAACTCTTGAGTATTAATACTACAAAAAAAGCACTTTAAAATAAATATTAATATCCTCAAAGAATCAGAAAGTCTGCAGAGATCTCCTGTTGTTACAACGAGTAGGGCAATTAAAAAAATAAAAAGTAATCAATAGATTGCAGAAAGAAAAATGAAAATAAATATGTTCTGTGCCAGACAGGATTCCGAGCCACAGAATTCAAGCTCATAATAAAATTATGTGGAACAACTGCTGAAGTGATATTGACACCTGAGAAATTCAAAGGTAAGTACATACATAACACAGGAAGGATTTTAGCAAAGACAATAGGTTACATCGCAAGTTTTTCAGGACTTGAGTAACAGTGCTCCACACTTTGAAAGACCAAATTCTTACTCTCTCTGTAAAATAAGGCTAATTATAATGCCTTATCTCTAAGGGCTGGTAATTTTTCACAGTCCAGAGCCCCTTTGAAGTACCTGTTTGGCATAAAGGTCATTTAAAATGGGATTAGGGTCCATTCATGGTTTTGAGGTGCTCATATATTACGATATAAGTGCAGTATAGGTACTCAGATAAAAAACCAACAGAAATAGACAGAAATAGCTTTAAAGAACTCCGTCAAGATATTTAAAGATAGCTGGATAATTGTATCATTTTCACATTTATATTATTCTATGGCATTCTAAACCTGTCAATAAAATTTGGATTCTGATGCTGATCAAAACCTCCTTGTGTTTTCCTTGTGTCATAATCCCATCCTAACAAGGTGTAGACAAGAGATCCCCAGCTCCACTCTCCTTTTGAGCAAAGTGTAGCAAATGCATTCTGTCTCAGAATACTTAGAAAGCTGCAATACCGAAAACACGTGGCATTAATGTACCGGACATTTTTGATTAACAAAGCTCTCAGGTGGTGCTGAAAGATGCATTTTGCTTTTTGTCCCTCTCAGACTGACCTAACACACTCCAGAGCTTTTTATTTACTTATACAGTGCAATTAGGACCAAGATCTGATATTTGTGAAGCTTTAAAAAGAGCAAAACTATTGACAGGAGCCTTGTGAAACACAATGAGATTTTAACTGTTCTTACCTGAAGTAAGAACTTTGAAAGTTACGAGGCGGAAACTTTACGCTGGTTCTTATCCTATGTAATGGTTCATTCCTAAGGGTGTTCTCAGTTCCCCTAATTCTTTAACATTAGTGG
This sequence comes from Phalacrocorax aristotelis, assembly GCF_949628215.1. NCBI lineage: Eukaryota > Metazoa > Chordata > Aves > Suliformes > Phalacrocoracidae > Phalacrocorax > Phalacrocorax aristotelis. The sequence goes on from NC_134282.1 coordinate 52,855,440, forward strand.
TTACTTGCATAAATTACTCCCCAGAGTAAGGTCTGATTCAAGCAAGTACTCAGGAACTTGATTAACTCCCTCCCCAATGACTTCAGCAAAATTTTTCTTAGGTGCTTGAAATGCATACACATGAAATGACCTGAAATGTTCTGTGTCTGCAATTCTGACTGAAATCAGCGGGACCTGAAGGTTCTGAGCAGTTCTGAAAATCAACCCTTAATATTACTACTGCAATACATCTTTAATTCGCCTACAGCTCCTCCAAAAATTATGTTTGTCGCATCTGAATCAAAGCTCTGTACATACGTATACAGTAGTCTCCACTTTCGTAATATCCAGGGCAGCACTGAGATCTTCGCCGATACATAGTTCTCAGTCCTCTTCGATACGCTGTTTTATAACTTATTCTAAATCACAAGACAGAAAGCCGTTTGACAATATTGAAAATCAATGCCTACTGTTGGAATTATATTTGTGTTAAATTATAGTAAGGATAGCATTCAATAATTATTTTAAAATGCATGAAAGCTTTTGATATTAAAAGCCACAATAAAAAAAATCAATACCTGTTTTGAAACTTGAAATATAACTTGTATTATCAACACAGTACTCATGACAGTCAATCACCATAGCCCTTCCTAGGACTGCTTCTTAAAACATTTCCCCCATCCTAACGCAAGGGCAAAGAGTTTCTTCAAGAATAAACAATTCAGTTCTGCGTATCAGCAAGGTCAGCTATCATCAGTGGAATGAACAGAACTTTCAGCGGAGCCCATTGTGTCTGGTGCTACACAAGAAATTACTGCAGTGAAAACTGCTCTCGATACACAAAACGCTAAGTTAACCCAAAGTGATTTCTTCCTACTTGCTAACTCTTCCAAGGCAGTAGTGCCTTGCAGAATGACATTACAGTCCCAGTTCAGTCTTTAAAGCATGTTTTCCCCACCAGGTTCTGCAGTGCACAGAAACTAAAAGGAGTTAAGCATTCCGTAGCTTTTCTAGACTTATCCACAGCATTAGCAACAATATGACATTAGAAAAGGAATATTTACCAGCGAATGTTTAACAGCAAACACTTCAAAACAGTTTGGTTCATGTTAGTTTGTCTGAAATTACCCAAACTGAACAAAATCTATTGTCCCTCATGTTATATAAACTGATCGAATTTCCTCTGCTGCGTTCCAAGCTCTACGATAGCCCAGAAAGCTCTGCACCTCTGTTCAATTCCATGCATCGTACCACAGGAGCTAAAATGCAAAACCCCACAGTCAGACTGGGATGGTGCTGGGCAACCTCTTTGCTACTGAATGCGTGGAAGTTAAGGTACCAAGTAGCTTGTGAGAACCCCCTTGAAAGATTGCAATTATTAGTGGATGTTTATTAGGGTACTTTTCTGCCTGGAATCAGACTGAATATATCTTGCAGCCTGGGAAAAATTAACTGTTCAGCATCAGCTTTTATTTGGTGCTAGAAATGGACCCATCCTCATCTACCTGATCTTCAGTACAGGTTTGGGTGCAGTATTTCAAATATGGATCCATTTATAACTATCACCAACCCTCCAGTGACTGATTCTTCAAGATTTAGGTGCTGCAGGGACTTCCTACCATAAACCTGGGCATGCACTGATCGCTTGGAAAGGACAGTCGGTCACGTTTGGTCGTGCAATAAAACCTTCCAATCACATGGCGGGGTGAATGGCAAGGACACATACTCGTGAATGGCCCCATAAGAGACTGACTACCACGGGGCTCTCTCCCATTTCATGCAAAAATCTCTCTACTTCAGTCAATGCCCTAGAATGCCAACCCCCCTGCCTATTGTACTAAACTGCATTTTTCTGTACATACCTATATTAGAGTACCACAAGAATTCAGATAAATAGAAGTTATGTGAGGAGACAAAAAGGGAAAATAAAACTAAAATATGCAGGGATCAGCTCTTACCTATGTCTAGTGCACTTGAACCAGTTCAGTATGTCAGTACATCTTGTATAATAGATCTGATCAAAAGGATGAGCGTAAGATTCCTGCACTGTCACAGCGTAGCTAGGAGTAGACAACAAAGGAAGTGAAAGGGTGTTTTTTGCAACAGGAAAAGCTTCAGCTCCCTGCATCTGCTATTCATCTAACTCCAGTATAATTAATTCAATAATTAATTAATTAATTAATAAAGTCAATAATCTTGGAAGCTTTGGGCATTATCGAAAACCAGAAAAGGGCTTCCTTCAACCACAGCTCTTCCTGAAAGTTTTGGGGAATGCTTCTAACTTGGGCTCCGTAACTGAAATAGGCACAGAGATTTCAGTCTGAGTAATAAACCATTCCCTTCTGGAAAAGAAACAAATGTTACTAAAATTCATGGCAGTTTAGAAGGTGGAAAGGGTGTTTGGTTAACTTGACAGGGCAAAGTTTGAAAGAGCAAAGCACCATGTTTTTAAAATGTCCCAGTTGCCTTCCTGCCTAGGACTGTTAATTTTTTCTTGTATCCCACAATGCTAATAAGAGCTCATATTAACTTAGCACTGCTGCACTGTGCCAGCATGATGGGATGCTCACACTTCATTTTATGATGAAGCAGCCTCATTACTTCAAATATTGGGTGCACCAATCAAATAGGATCATTTGGAGATGGTGGAAGAGGGTTTATTTTTCTGCTGCACAAATTTAATCCTTTTAATTTGTAGCAGAAATAACCTCAGAACTATTTGAAAATTGTAGCGTGAGTTAACTGGGATCTAGGTTTGGAACACTTTGACATTCGGGTAGAATGGGATTACCTCCCTTTGTACAAATGAATGGATATAAACCAAAATTGGGCAAATTGGTCAGAAATCACAGATTTCCAACAATACTAAGAATTCAGCCATCTCCCTCCCAAAACACTACTTATTCATGCAGCAGGTACTGTATTAATTACTACGATTATATTGGAAGTGTCTGGGCCTCTCACATGATGCAGGAACACAAATGTAATTGACTTGTTAGTGTCAGTCATTTTTGAGCATTGCATCGCCCTACAGTAAGTGTGCACACTCTCTAAGAGACTCATAATCTCAGGTTCTGATCTGGAAACAAGCTCTACTTTATCAGATCTACAATATCTTTGGAGAATGATACTGAAATCATTCTAGGCAGGGTCAAGACCCAGGAATTAGATCCTCCAAGTCATTCATTATATCGATTGTCTGAATCATCCAAGTGATTTCCTTCTCATCAACAGGACTGCTGATGTGATTAAGACCTGTGAGATTGCACCCTTAAGGGAATACCAAAATATTTGCTTGGAGGGTCTGATTGGCTTGAAATCGAAGATTGGACCATTACTGCCCTGCTTGTCATGCCCCTTCTAGACAAGCCAAGATTCTACTAGACGTTGCTCTTGCCCCCATCACAATTTTCTGGGTTTGACAATAACGTTTTCACTTCTACTAATGCCAAAATGTAAAATATTTATATTGCTCATTATTAATGTAAACCAGTAACGCTCACAAATCTTGATTACTATTTTATGATCCTGTTAGTTATCCAGCAATTGCCCTAACAATCTTTTCCCTTTGATTTATTAACATCTAAGTAACAAAGTCATCTTGGTCAGTACAACCAATCAATTTTGGTATTTAATTTTTGTTTCTCCTTGATTGGGTCTCTAGGTTGCTGACTTTCTTCAGACAAATCAATATTTTATTCCTGTGCTCTGAATGCACTTCACCTCACAACACAGACTGCAAAAATCCTATTCCTGAGCAGCCTTTGCTTTGCAGCTGCATTACCTACAGTTACAATTTACAGATTTACAGATTACACTACAGCAGTTTGCTAATTAAGGCTTCTAAAATCAAAACATAGTGCCATTAAAGTATGATTCCATTTTTGCTCTTGTTAAGAGATTTATCTGGCCAAAGCTCACAGTAAGTCATATTTGTGTGGAGCTAAACCACAGAAGAGAACTGGAAATTTAGCAAGTTAAACTTAAGAGTACAGGAACTTTAGCCTCTGCAAACAGACCCTGCTTGAATGTGAACCCTATCAAAGCTAGTGGGTTTCTATGTACTCATAAGAACTGTCTTGCACAGATCCACTTTTAGGACGAGGACACTAACAATAGAGAGAACAGAATTACCAGGGCCCTTAATTCTCAGTGCTTTCATGCAGATACACTTTGATGCTGACACGAATTTGGCAGATACAGCCACAAAGTTCAGGCCATACAGAATAAGCCTGCATGTTGCAGCAGGAAGGGTTTAAAACTCAGTCGAAATCTCTACTGGACTTGCTTGACAACAACCAGAAAAAAGCGAGACAGAAAAAGGCCACCGTTTCTCTATGTCTCTCCATGATAAATGAAAATACACCTGTGCAGCTGGAACTATGGAGGAGCTTTCCAAAGTACAGCTGAGCACACAGGCAACACAGGGGTATGCGGTCTATAGCCCTAGCTTTAAAACCAATTCTTCCGGATGATCTAAATCCTCAAAGGCACTCAGAAGTGGTATTTCTGTCATGCAAATCCATGTTCTTTTGTGAGACAGGATAGTATTGAGCAAATGATGGCTCTTATTATGCCTTTTAAATGCAAAAATCTGAAACAACTGGGGGGAAAAATGGCGTTATACATTACCTTTCCCAATGACTGCAAACATTTGGATCATCTGGGTTTAGGGACAGAGCAGTTTTGAGCAGAAGAGACAGAATAAGCCCTTTTAGAATCCACGTGAACAGCACATGTGCCACCATTGTTGTATCTAGATAAAGAAAAGAAAGTATAGCCATTAAAGACAATTTTGAAAAAACAACCTTCTAGGCCTTCTCACCCTTGCTTCTGTGCAAATCCAAATACTGTGGAGTTACTTACAAACTGAAATACTTGATAAAGCAATTACCTAAACAGTAAAATGTTTTCAAAAGTGCAAATGCATTCTAAAAGGAATTTATAGGTTTAAACCTACTAAAACCGATGAATTTGATGATTAAGCTACCCAAAATACTGATAGCCCCAATGATTCTTCCAAAGAATGTTTCTGATACTGATCATTTTTATGACTGGCTGGCTGTACTGACAAAATAAATAATGGAGGTATTAAAACCATCTATTCTGCCATCAACCTATAGACAAATGGAAGAATACCCAAATACCGCCTTTGATTTATTTAAGTGGGTTTTACAGGTGTCACTACAGCAGGCTGGACCTGAGACAGGTGCTATTACATGACTGAAGGAAAATCAGTTCACTTTTCAACTCTTAGATGGGGGATCACGTAGAGTGACAGAGGTCAACATATCGGTCACATTACGCAGAACACTAAACATGAAATAAAAATATTTGCACTGAAGTTGGAAATATATTGTATAAAACTCATTAGGTGTAGCCTTCATCATCTTGCAGTTAAATGTCCTGACTTCTACCTGCTTACTGCTCATTTGGGGTTTTGAAACCAAAGTCGTGGTGTTTGCCTAGAAGTCCTCAATGACAGCAGTCAAAAATACAAAATATGTAGGAAATATGAAGCTGCTTTTAAATGTAACTGCATGAGAGGTGTTAATCTGTTAAACATTAAGTCAGTAAAAAATATTTTTAAATATCCATTTTAGGCATTGACATCGTCACATAATCCACCATTCAAATCAAAAGTCCCATAAATTATTCCTGGCAACAAGACTGTCCTAAAAATAGATTGAATCTTCATACGATCATCTAAAAAATACATGGCTCATTGCCTCATAGTCCAGAACAGCAAAAGGGATGTTAAGGGGTTTGCTCTGCAGGGCACTGATATACAGCCCAGCATAAAGAAGCCATCACAAAGCAGAATGAAGAGCAGAGGGATAGCCAGGAATGCTGATCTGAAATTACCTCCTGATTCAAAGCCTTCTAAGCTAGTTCAAGGGCACCCATTGCCTTTAGTGGATTCCAAGTCAAGATCCCAATGGGAGTAATAGCTCATCTTTTAAATTATTCCTAGAGCTCTGCTAAACCCAAAGATAGGTCTTAAGCCATGTAAGTCAAATTAATGTTAATTAACATGATTTAATATTGATGTTCCTCATGAAATGGATTTAAGTCTAAGAGTGACCATTCTCTACCTACAGGCTGTTTCAAAGTCCCACGGAAACAATGCAAAAGCTTACTCTGGAAATTAAGCAGGCTGATGAGAAAAGGACATGAGAGCTAGTTCTGTTTATTGAAAGGACATCCGCTACACTTGTCCTAGACACTGCTTCTCCACGGAGGAAAATGTCTTGAACAGCCGCCCTGCAAGTGCGCATGGGACAAAAGTCCAACAAACCTAATGTTCAAAAACTGGGAGCTTCTTTGGGAGTAGAATCGTATTTTCTTTTAGCAGAACATAAAGCAATAGATGTGAACTACCCAAGTATGAGGCTCAACAAAATGACAGACAGCCCTTTAACAAAAGTGTCTTCAAAAGATGCCTCTAATGTATTACACTAGCTACTGTTTGAATAATACCAAATTACAGAGGACAAATTCTACTGAGCACTGTATCTACAGGTTGCAACCTTTGGTACATGGCAACACTGAACAAAGAGGACTCAGGGAAAGCCGAGTCCTCTTTCTGATCAACAGAAATGGTCAAAGGAAGAGCAAGGCAAAACTGCTTAAGGAAATCCAGTCCTTAAGAGAGGGGGGTTCTAAATCAAAACAGTTCTGTGCTCAGTTTGTTAACTTCTTGAGAACATCAAGAGGCTGGGTTTATCCCTAAATTAGGTAAAGGTTGAAAGACAGCCTAAAGAGAATGAGCCTTTTCTCATTTAACTAAAGCAGCCCTCTATTTGAACTCTGCAGTTCTCAAAGATAGCAATTTGTTCTTAAGAAAACTATGTATCAGTTCAGTTTTGAAACCAAGTAAACACCAAAAGCATTATTTATAAGCCTTAAAAGCACACAGAATATTTGTTTAAGATGTATTTGAAAGAGGTGCAAAATTGTTTTCTGAACTTTTAATGCTAATGGTATTTTATTATCTGTTTATAAATTAACTGCTTTGTGCAATTAATTTTATAACTCTGTAAGTCAGATCATATATCAGAAACATCCAACTCTCCAAATACGGCAGAACCTCATTCATCTCAAGTGTCTCTTTTTCTAACTCAAATGAAATATTTCACTTTGATCACTGTTAATAGAAAAGACCTCAAACCAAAATGGAATGGTTGCTATTACAAGATTCAGAATAAAACTCTAAAAATAGGAGCACATATATTAAAAACCAAAATCAAAAAAGAACCCGGTAATGACAGCTAATGTGGGTTTTTTTCAGCTTTTATTGCTCAGCATAATACATACTACATTCCGGCATTACATTTAACGTTTGGAACATATTCTCCAAGGAGGCGGCGTCAGCCTTTCAGGGGGACAATGCCTGTAACTTCATTAAAGATGTAGCCAGATCATATAAACATTTCCGGTGTCTGCCACTGCCACTCTCCCGAGGACAGGCAACCTTTTCACCTTAACAAGAAAATAAATGACACCTATAAGTCCCTCTGTGCAATCCCTAAAGGGACTCTAACTTTTTGTCTCCCTGGGCCTGATTTTTCTTTTCAGGAGTGAAAGAAGTCAATTTAGGTGAAATTTGGCAAGAAAAAGGGTCTTTCAATCCAAAATACAACCTGGTGATTTTTCACAAGTGTCTCACTCTCTGTTAATTATAACTGATTAGGTTACGTATCTGTTAGTCATTAGGCCAATTTCATGCACCTTGCATAAATTTCAGTACTTCACCTACAATATTGATACAGATCACTGCATCCATCACAGAAGAAAGGAAACACCCTTTCACTGTTAAGCCCTAAATCTTAGCTATAGAAAAACTAGTAGGTGACAAATCACTGATTTATTTGTCTGTGGATTCACTTTACAAAAACCTTTATTGAGGAACCTGCTGGGGTTTGCAAAGAGAAGATGCAGACAATCATTTAAATCAGATGAAGTGCATGAGAGCGTGGACAGAAGCTGGTTGTTACTCTCTTTTGCAGTTTATACAGGACAAGCTGAGGACGACAGTACCCCACAAGATTGGGACCTACGTGCAAAGAAAATAAGACCCCAGAGAATCCTTGCTTGGTGAAGCCAATGTCCTCTAAAGCTTTCTCTAGGTGTTGAGGACCTGGCTTTGGTAATATTCTTGTGAAAGAGGACTAGTGTGTCCTTTAAGTGGCTGGGAGAAAAAAAAACAAACAAAAAAAACCCCACCACAGATTAAATTTCTCTTCCGCTTCCTTGACTGACAGTCTAGAACATTTAACTAAAACTGACCATTAGAGAATTTGCTGTTCAGGGGCAGAAGTAGTGAAACATTTCATTCTGACGCTTCTGTCATAGAATATTTCAAAACACGACTCTGACATGAAATTCAAACAGAATTTCCAGTCCATGGCAAGGCTCTGAATTGAATTATTTTGTCTCATTTTGGGATGAAATGAATTCTGAACACTAATTTGACATCCTGCTGTAATTAGGGAAACCATTTACAGAAGTGTCTTTCACTAACATGTAATGTTTTTAAATCCTTATATACTTTTGAAGATTCCTTTAGATGTCTAAATGTATATGCAGTCGATTAACCTAGCCTGAGTTTTTCCCATAATCTTCCATGCAACAAAGAGCCATGTTAAAAAGCCTTACCTCAAAGTGTTAAAAATTCCTAGCAGATCCTGGTTTTACAGACTACCAGGACATGAAGACACAGAGCACATGAACAGGATAGCAGAAGAAAGCCCTTCAGAAGTTGCTTGGCCCTGTGAGCAATCAATTAGAAAAACAGAAAACACTGGGTCAAAGACAGCGTGTTTGGAGGAGTGGAAACAAATTAAGACACAAATGAGATAAACCATTCTAAATAATTACATATCGTAAGATAATTGTGCTATATCTGACCAAAGACCACTATCCTGCTTTCAGCCAACAGCAAGTGTCTAGGAAAGTGTGTAAGACAAGGGCTGATAGCAATACAGCCCCTTTATACCCTTCCAGCCTCCAGCAATTTGCAACTTTGTGACCTCCTCAGCCACAAGTGGTATCTTTGTGTTTAATAGCATTTGATGGATTCTATCCCCAAAATTTATCTAACCATTTTTGATCTGTTAAAATTTAAATTTTAGCATCAACAACATCTTGTGATGGTCTCACATCCTAGCCATGTACTATATGAAATAATTCCTTTGTTTTCCTGTCTGATCCTCAGTTTCATTTGACGCCTCCTCGCCCCTCTGTTAGAAGTCGATCATTGATTCTCAGACTTTGTTTCCCACCATTTCCTACCATATAAACAACATTTTCTTTACATATAGGCTTTTTCTTCTGTTCCAACAAGAAAGCTCAGTTTCTTTCAGGAAGTTTGATGAAAGACCTTGCAAAAGCCTTCTGAAAATCTAACTGGATCTTCTTGATCCATATGTATACTTCAAAGAGCTTTTAAAGAATTTATAAAGCCTTTACAAAGCCATGTTGATTATATTTATCAAGAGGTTCCCTAATTCTGTTCTTACATTTTCTACCAAATAGGAAAATCTAGGTGCACCAAAATTAAAATGTATTCTAGTATTCATATGCAAGCGATTAAGGAAAATGCAAGAGAATAATTAAGCCAGAAAACAAGAAGTTGGATTTCACTGAAGAAGCATTAAAGTGACTGAGTGTTTGCTGATTACACTGTTTTAGTCCCTAAGTAGTAGCAAGCTTCCAACAAGCTGCCCTCTGTGGCATTCCTCCTTCTCATCCCATCTGAAATTTTCTTGATAGTTTAGGCAAGGGATCATTTAAACACACACTTCATTTGGCTCCACATCAGATTTTGTTAGAAACAAGCTGTTACGAAAGCTAAATGAGGCCATGAGTTTCAAAACTGATCGGGATTTTTTGGATGCTTCCATTTATGATTAATAACTTGAGATACCATGAAAGGGCTGAATAATACGCAGAGCTTGGAATACATGCTAAGAAACAGGTTGTTTTAATCTGGGTAGTCAAGAACTAAGTACTCCAGCTCAGTAGTCACCTCTGAAAATTGTAGCCATGACCAACAGAAATATTGCCGATGACAGGTAGTGGTTTGGTTTGGTTTTGAATGAAATTGTAAAGCTGTTTTAAACAGACAAACACTTCCAGAAAGGATCAGGTACTGAATACAGAAGCACTGACAATGCGATTCTTATCATCTGAGCACAGAAAAATGCAAGTGATAGAAGAACTAGGAGAAACACCAGACTATGCCCTGGGTTGCTGGCTTCCCTCAACTGACATCTTACATGATCAGTGTGGGAAGGCAGTAGACAAGAAGCTGCCTCTGTTAACAAAAGGTGGTATTTCAGTTAACGGGGTCTATTTAGGCCTCTAGGAGTCATTGTACCAAGGGCAAATTATTATCCCTTACATGCAGGGCAAAATAACTGGTCTGTAATTTGTGCTACAAAACCCGTGCTGTCAGTCACATATTTATGCTTTTCCATGGTCTCCTTAAGCACTGCTCTCTTTAAGGTTTGTGTGCGTCTCTGCCTGGGATTTCAAGAAGGCAGTTCAATACCTGGAAATACTTGGAGTAGGTACTGAAGTCACGACTGCTCACAAATATCCCTGATACCATTTCCAGACACAAGTCTCCTGTCACCTGGAGGTGACATAGATGAGGGGAGAACCAGAGCGGACCAGGACAGCACAGCTGCTTTTCACCATCAGCAGGTTTCCCTCGCAGTACCCTGTGAAGGCTTACAGGCTCACGGCACAGGACCAGTTTGTACAGTTCAGTGCTTTCAAGAGGCCAATCCCAGCAGTGGCACAAGCTCAGAATAGACCAACAAGACGTGCAAAATTGGGATCTTTCTTACCCTACACTTAAGTTCATACAATGGAGTCAAAATTGTCCCAAATTTGTCCTTCTAGCCATCTTGGCAATGCCAATAAACATCAGCAGGAACCTTAACTTGTCAGGATAAAGGTATCCTATGCTCTCTGTGAAAGCTGACCATGCGCCTCTGCTGCTCAACCGAAGTTCATGCCTGAATTTACAGTGAATGATGGGAATGAAACAAATTAAAACATTCCATGGTGTTTCCTGTAACTAACACAACTTGGAATATAAAAGAACAAAAGCAAAATGTAGAGATTTTCACAGTTTATGGGGAAGTCATCAAGGAAAAGTATGAAGAGCTGCATCTTGAGTCCCATTTGCTTCGTCTTAGCAGCAGCCACCTCTGCTACCTCATTCAGTGAAGTAGGTGCTGTTCAGTATAAATAAAGGAACCAATTCCATTTCCCAAGGTGTAATTTTAGAAGCTTTCTTTTAAAGACTGGATAATTGCACCAGGGTCCTAACTGCTGGGGTGTCTTCATGACTCTGCCTTATATTCTTTGAACCACAGTTGCTCAGTTTTCCAAAACTGGGTGGGGGCTGATTTTAATGGCAACCAAATGTCCAAATCTCTTAAGTAGCTTTGGATTTCTAAGCTCTACAATGTATCAGTGTGAGTCGCAATTGCTACATTGAACATTATTGCAGTTCTGCAGATAGCTTACGAAGTCGGAAGGTTTGCTTCAGTGCTATGCACTCTTATAAAAGCTGTCTCCCACCGGCGTCATTGGGAGCCTGGCTAGAGCAAAGCAGGAATAAATAACGAAGTATGCTCTTCTTAATCTATCAAGTGTTATTTTTGGAAACTCGGGATTGTTCCTTCGGTGCTCTCAGAGGAAAACTGGGTCAAAGTACCACAGAGACATACCACTAGGCAAGCAACCTAGGCTGCTAGTTTAGTTATGGGTGATGAAATATGTTTATCAAGAAAAAGGCTGGTGTGTGTGTTTAGGATTCAGAGGACCTATGTTTAAATCTTACTGTCAAAGTCTTAAGGCATGACACCGGGTTAGCAAAGTGGGCTAGACTGAGGTAGGTCAAATTCCACCTGAGTTCTGTGTCTAGCATGTTCTGTAGGCTAGTCCTGAGCCTTCCGAGGCACCTAACCACCAAACAACCCTGGTGTTGGAACTTCAGGTGGATTTTAGGACATACAAATTCTCAGAGGACTGGCCAACCCGCCAGTTGCTTTAAGAATAACCTTATTACAAACTGAAAAGTGATTAGATACTGAATTTCGATGTATAAACACATTTGGCATTATCCATCCACTGTATGAGATCAACATCAACACACAAAGAAATGCAGATGCTCGTATTTAACCAGCACTTGCACAAACTCAACATCGTGCACACTTGTGCAAAGCACAAGCACCAATCCAAAAAGCTATTATTCATTACAACATTAAATTTCTTTTTCTTAAATAATTGAATAGTTAATCAATAGTCCAGCAGAAATATAATGAAAATATTACATTAACAACACCTAAAAACATTGCTGAAACAGTGCCCAAATCCAGATAACTGCTGGCTCCTTTTCAGAAAGGTCAGCTTGGGAAAAAATTATATGTGATTTTCTGCCCATAATTTTGTACTTGCACTCAACTAGCAGTGTAGAATTGGAAGCCAGCCCTTTGAACATTTGGCCCTTTCAGTTATTAATCCAGACTCAAGTCCACTGAAACGCTAGAGTTCCTTGTAGCCCTGAACTGATCTTCCAGGCCCTGCCAGTTAGGACAGAGAGATGGCTGACATCCCACTGGCACTTTCTGCCATAAGCAAGTTGGCGTTGGCAGGCTTCAAAGGCAAAATCCGGGTACCCTGCAGTATTTCAACAGAAGATGACCTCCTGCAAGCTAAGAAATCTTCCTGGGGCAGTCACCTCTGAGCCCTCTCAACTAAAACATGGTAAACAAGGAAAGTCAGAAAGAGGCACTTTATGCGTTTGCCTGCTTAACCCTTCTAGCCTGAGCTCACCATCTGACCGTTGCCACAAGGGATGGCAGAGGAAGCCAGCCAGTGTTGCAGTGTCCCCTGTACCCATCCCAGTCTTTTTGCATAGTGAAATTTTAAAGCTACTGAAATTGTGTGGGGTGTCACATTCTTGACTGATTTAACAGTATATTTATATTCACTATCCCATGCATATTTCACATATTTCTTCACATACATCACTTCAGAAGAGAAAGTAAGCTGACACACATCAAAAAGCTGATCTCCTGAGAACTGAAGTTAGCTTGCTTACATAGAGCCACCCACCTAATCCATGTTCAAGATGTCAAACAATTACAACATATGCTTCCTTAGACACTTAGACCAACAAAGACCTTGTATCCCCAGAACACCCAGGATAAATAAAGCAACCTAAGAGTTACAGGCATGCCCAGATGAGGAATGAAATGTTTCTAAGCATTTAGCTAAAAAACCCCAACCATTTATTCCAACAGATTTTTTTTTGCTGTGTTTAAAGAACGCACGTGAAGTTGATCTGAAAATGGGAGTAACAAGCAATGAAATATAAGGATGTTCAACACATATCTGTGAAAGTGCTGTTAAAGTCAGAAAGAAAAAAGCCCTGTTTGAAAATGTAGAATATCCTTTATGGTTATATTTTTTAAAATTACTTCCATTTGTCAAGAACAATTGGCCCCTTCTTTTTGTCTTCATTTATCTCAGAGGAAAAGAAAATGAAACAACAGCAAAAAAGTCCCAAGTACAGCGAACAGCTGAGCCAGGGACAAGTTAAGTAACACAGATTGATGGCTGTTGATCTACAGCAGTACTATCACATCCCAATGCTACATCTCATATTTCATTTAAAGACCCGTCTCCTCTTTTCCAGAAACAGTGCAGTATTTATGGGAGAAGGCTGATTTGCAATCCTTGGAGCTGCACTGAGAATCCAGATTTGGTTTTTCCAATTTAGCTTTAAAGTTTGTGAATGCCTTGAACTTTGAAGATAGTAATCCAAATAAAATGAAACCGAACACTGGAATAAAACGAACACTGAAACTAAACATATATTTTCACAAAATGCTGCAGGCAGGGCAAAGCTTTTTATCTTCAGTTTCTTCATAAGACAGTAAGGAAATAATGTTCGCTTCCTCTGCATCTATACCCTTACGAACCATTCTGGTCCCAACAGCATATATCTTCATCTGTTCTCCTCTGGGTTTTCCCAGTGCTTTATCCTCCCTGGCATTCTCTGTTACAACAGCACTCAGGTGCTCTCTTTCTGCACTGAATTTCCCTCTCAGCCTCTTGAAATCTTAATCTAAAATTTTTTTACTTCATAGCTATTAAAAACACTGCCTGGCCCATACAGAATATAACTTTTTCTATGAATGTCTGCTAAATATAAGATAAATGTTAAATCAATTTTTAGATTTCTAATGGCTTAAGAATTAGAGTGGCCATTTAAAAATTGCCAATTTTACTTGAAATATGAGAGGTTTCCTCAGAAGCTGCAATAATCCTTTGTGCTTTCCTGTGCTTCTTACAAGGCATATCTGGAACACTATCAACACCGGAGGAATGGTATTTGGTTCAATCATGTCAAAGCTAAAAGCCTGAAGTTAGGAGCCCACATAATTTATCTGATTTTCAGAGCATGCACAAATCTCTGTCTATCTGAGAATCAGGCCGGTTACTTAGGTGCCAAGAAATGTCTATAAGCTCTTAGGTTAATGCATCCAACATGGAAAACAGGCTGAACAGATCTGCCCTTCTCTAGGACAGAAAGTCGATGATGTGGAGAAGGTCATGGTGTATCAACAAAGTCTTCACAATTACTGATGGTCACTGCTACGAGTGGACATGCTGCAGAATTATTGCTTCATAACTACCCACCAGCTGGTCACACGCCGTGCTGCTAAGAAGGCACCTACTCGAAGTGCCTAAAGCCAGTCTTCCAAAACACCTCTAACGGAAGCTCAAGATGCATATTAAATGTGAGGTCAGGTTTATGCCGTAGCAAAGGCCTGACTCCATGTCAAGGCAAGACTCAGACACACACCAAATCCCTTTCCATGACGTGATTCCCCTGGGAACCCAGCTGTGAACCAGAAAGGAGGAGTGCTGTGCCTAAATGGGTGACTGCAGGGCTCAGGAATACAGAGCACTTCAAGAAGCAAAATGTCTCTGCAGCCTAGATTGAGACTTGCATTTCTTAACCACCCACCACTGAGGGTAGACCTTCAAGCTATATACCAAAGATAGGCACCATGAATAGTCTTCATTCAGCTACAGAGCAGTACCCAACTGCCTCTTCACTAAAATGGGTCTCAACGGGTTGAGACAAGCAATAGCAGCACCTGCAAATGCTCTTCCATAACATCCAAGCCTTACATTTCTGTGCAGAGCAGAGAGAAGAAGAGACTGCAGCCAAAATCCCCAGCAGACCCAAGTAGCCTCCCAAAATATCCTCACCTTTCCAGGAACCATCACAGACACTATTAGAGCAATAACTGGAGAGATAAACGAGAACATGACCCCAGCCTTATTTAATTTATATCCCTATGCAAAGCCTTTGACTCTGCTGTCTCCAAGACCTACTTTATCTATTGTTTGTTTCTTTTAATTTTTTTCCAGGAAAGTGTTCATTAAGGACAAAAGCACCTAGCTTACAGTAACAGGGCACTGTGCAGAGTATCTGTCATAAAGCTGAGAGAGGAACATTCATAAACACACCCGGCAGAGCAAACCCACAAAGAACTGAGGGGCTGCAGAGGAGTATCTTACGTAGAACAAAGGCAAAGAACATGTAAGGGCCAAAGTCTCTACCGCTGTAAATGGCTCCACTCCACTGAGTCCACTGTGCCAATTTGTATCTGGAGAGAATCTGGATCTAGCAGCTCAGTCATCAGATACAGATGGTACTGGAGCTACTCAGGTTACAGCTAGTATTTTCTTTCTGGCAGAAAAACAGTAGCTAGAAAAATCACTATGGACAAAACCAGATCTGAATAACTGGTGCGTGCAACTACCTCGGCTTCCTCTTCCCCCTCCCCCTAAATTTGGCACTGAAAACTTATTTAACTACTTTGAGAAAAAAGGTTAATGAAAATTATATATGAAAGAGAGTTTATGGGGTAATTTTAGGGCTTGGCTTCCATCACTTTACAGATGTACTAATTATGGTTTTTTCCACAAGTTAAGACAAGTACAGCTTTCTCTCGTATTCTTCCTTCATCAATATCATACGTGTACCATATGCTCAGTCTTCTTACTGAGCCCTCTCCATAGCTTGCTCTCAGATCCACAGCACTCAGATGGCTGAGGCTGACTTCCATATGAGTGCTTTATTAACCCCTCTGCAGAGGCAGAAATAGTGGAGCTTAAAAGTTGCTTATACATTTTTTACCTTAGTGTAACGTAAGACTAATGCAGCTTACTCTGTGTTGAGATTATCTGACCAAATATTACTCACATGTGTCTTACTAAACACAGCCAAACATAGCCGAAATCCTCCTCTCCACAAAGTAGGCACACAAGGTAATGGCTGGCAGGAAACAAGCGAGTTCCCCATTTTCCTCTCCTCTCCTACCAGATACAATCTTCAGCACAGTAAAGAAAGCATAAGCTTTGAGCCCTTTGTATTGGTTAGCACCAAACTTGTGGAAAACTTAGATTTGTAAGCATGAGCTAATCTTGATCTCCCTTCCAGCGCACAGCATTAATGAAGGTCTTCTAAGCTCCCCAGAGACTGTTCACCTCCTTCCATCTGCCCCAGTTCTTTAGGTACATGCTGTGAGTCCCATTTCCCTCCTCAGCCATTTTTTCGAACTTCTCAGCATCTTCTACGTCTTGCTGTCTTACACACTGCTGTCCAAAACCCGCTCTGAATAATCCTGTTTAAAATTGCAAAAGGGGCTTCTTCCCAAGATCAACAGCCACTTTCCACTTCCCCTGCACAAAACTCACTTCAGGCAATTGTCTCTTGATTTGTTTAAACTGCAACTTAACTAAGTCTGTCTCCAAGGGAACCTGTGCAGTCTCTACTCTTAGCTACCGGTTTAAGCATCTGCTGGGACTCCAGGTATGCCTTATGTTGCAGGGTACAGGCTCAAGATCTTGTAATTTGGTGATCCATCTTTACAACAGAAGGAACACGTTTTCTCTGTGCATGAAAATGTTTAAACTTTAAGTTTAGGAACAGTGGAAGCAAGATTGGTGATTGTAAACTCTCTCCTTGCCGCTCATTAGAACCTTCCCAGCCTGTGCATTACTCTTCTCTCTTAACCACCTTTTCCTCTTCCTCCTGACTTTCATCACACATGACATTGCTTCCTTTCATGGCATTCCTTTCTTCAAGTGTGGAAAAGCTGAACTATACTTTATCTCTTCCTAAACCAACACTTGACATCATTTACTACTGTTACACCTGCAATGTCAAAGTTGAAGGTGTTGAACAGACATGTATGAGCCAACTCCCTGTGACAGAGTAATCACTGTCCAATTAAACAGCAGACAGCCACAAGGATATAAATACATAAATGCAGCACAAAAATATTTGAATAAATCATCGATTACTGTTTTATACCCTGGACTATTCAAATAGCTCCTGAATTGCTCCTTTCACTGATTCTTCAGGACTGTGTTGAGAAAACACTTTGCAGTAGTCTTTGGATTTTCTACCAAGAGGACAAGAAGATACAGCACATACTGGCTTTCTTCCACATAAAGGTAGAAGACAGACCTTGAATTTCCCTACAACACACATGCTTCCAGGCTTGTGATTGCTGCCCTGTTCTGAATCCCTCTAGGAGAGTGTGTTGCAAGTCAAAACAGTACATGTGTCTAGACTTCTGGTCTTATGCTCTGCACCTTGGAAATTATTTAGCTTGTTCCGTCTTAAGGTATTCTTACTTCACTACTTGATCAAAAAGAGTCTCTGATATGAACTAGGAAGAGGAAGCTAGTCTTGCAACCCAAGCAACAAGGGCAGGAACAAAGAGTTTAGCTCTCGGGTATGACAGTGATAAGGGCACTAAAGAAACAAGCAGAATAGAATAAAGCGGTGTTGTGTACCAAGCACACTTGTCGACCAAGGGCCACGGGTACGCTCTGAGCTGTCCTTGCCTCAGTCTCACCCCTGGTAAAATGGAACAAGTCCTTCTTCCCGACATCCTATTTCTACTGTCATTCATAGAAGAAAAGTCTATGTAAATGCACAATGTAATGGTTAACTGGATTTTAGTTATTTTTCATAACTTCTGCTGTCCAGTCTCAGCTACTGAGGAATGAAAGCCCTCATGCCATGCCAAAGAAGACCACAGATACAACTGAGGTAAGGAGATGCGAGATGGTTTGTTTGTTTGTTTGTTTGTTTAAACTGGAAGCCCACCCACCAGCCCAGTCCGTCATTCTTCAGACTGTTTCAATTCTTTGGTTTGCTAGCAGGCAAGTCAAACTTCAGGTGGGAGTAGGAATGAGTAGGTGGGAACCAAAGCAGTTAGAAACTCTTAGAATGTTATTCTAAGAAAAACTGAATATTGGAAGTTGAGTTTTAAAAATTATAGTAAACAAGTCTCATTTTTTCAGACACTTTTTTTTTTAAAAATACTGGCTCTGACAGAGTATTTTATCTGTCTTTAAGTTCCTTCTCAGAAGGATTTGGTCAAAATATCCCCTTCGGACCTTACAACATCTCAATGAAAACAGGCACAAAAAGGCCAGCTGGAAATATGGATATCAGTTTACCTCTAAAAGAGGTTCACACTTTACAATTTAAACAAAATATTTACTACTAATGTATCACCTTATTATCATGAATTGAGAGTAAATTGAAATTTCATGCAACTGAATAGGCTAATTACATACACAGACACATACTTTAAAAGCTAGGCTTTCCATGTTCTTAAGGGTAAGCAATTAAGGGTAAGAGTAACATTTCATAATTATGTCATTGATCTAAATTCCTTTTCATTTTTCTATGAAAGCACTATACTTACATAAGACACATCCAAAGTTGTTCCTATTTCTCAGATCCGCATTTGTTCATATCAAATATTCACCCCATAACTTTTTCTTTTTCAGGTTTTGCCTTCACATGAAATTAAAATTTCCAAAGTCTGAATCTATCATTGACTTTGAGGAAAGTCCTAAAAACTAATGTTTAAAAAAAAGTCATAGGGACCTATGGGAAATTCTGTATTAGGCTGGCCTACTAATTAAAATCAACTACGCCATATTACTTCCACTGTTCAAATGTATCTGCCTGCAGATTCAGTATCTTTTCAGAATTATTAAAATCAGGAGTAAAAAATCCCAAATCTCCTTCCTCTTTCATGTGGAGCCACGCAGAATGCACTTCTTCAGATTTCAAAGTCCATTAAAACATCACCTTTGAAAACAGATGCACAACCAGGCCCAGAAGTGATTTACACAAGCGAGATGCTCAGATCTGCCAGGAACCGTTCATGTTCAAAGTACCCCCGGCAGGCTCAGCTACGTCCAGTTTGTATCACATATAATTAGGATTCTTCAGACCATAAAATCAATAATATAATTAGTAAATGCTATGTTATTTCTCAGAATCTTGCTACAACTTATCTGTCTTTGATCAAGCAGAGCTGACTGCTAATGACATTTAATGTTAATTAATGAAAATACATGTGATTAAAAGTTCTTTGGAGAATTATCTAATTATGTAGCATAAAAAATGAAGTACGGAATATCTGTAACTGATGCTTACATCAATGACTATTGTTTAGGATACTCTAAGAAGATATTAGGATTACAAGGCGTTTTTAGCTACACTTTCTCCTGCCTTACAGAAACACGTTCTTGAGCTGGCGTGTGTACAAGAGATAACCCAGTTCAATAATGACTTATGGCTCATTTATAACACCAAAGTCCGCAGGTAAATTCTTCCTCAGCTGTGGGACAGTGCCAACAGACTATTTTATGAAATTCAGCTATCTTTTGACAATGGATGATTGACAGCAAACCATCACGAGTGAAGTTACTGACAAGATAAATAATGGAACCTGAGAGATTAAGTAGGGATTTCAAAAGAATGACTACAATCCTTAGAGAATAACGATTACAGAAGGCCAAAGTATTTAATAATCTCATAGGAATGCAACATTTTGCTACCAATCCCTTTGGCCATTCAAGAGCCCACCTACTGAGGAACATTTTTATTTAAAAAATATTCCCATTTGATGTAACGTGACTAAGTGATTGTCAGGCACATGGAGAAACGTGAAAGGAAATTTTTCATTATTATAAAATGCCATGGGATTCACCAGAAACATTGTATCAGGTTTAATATGTCTGTTTCTAAACTAGAAAGGAAGGGTAGAACAAATGCATTGTATCAACACCAAAGGGCAGCTTCTATAGTTAATATGTCATGTCAATTAGCTCCCATTTCCTGAGCCATTTTGGCTTTGATAATATATATCCTAATGCTCTTGCTTAATATTAGCTACATATAGTACATGAACCCCTGGGTTTGGTGAGACTATTCTAATACCAGAATCTGAGTATACACCCCGCTTGCAACTTTTTTTCCAATAGAGATGTGTAAAAAAGGAACACTCCTCATATCATCTCACTTTTCTCTCTAAGAAACATTCAGAGCAGTATAATAATATTCAGAAATTTTAAATATTCTTACAGAGGCTCTATTAATTCCACCTAGGACATGCCCCGCTGTCCGGTGGCACACTACTGTCAGTATGAGCCAGGAAGACTGAACTTACAAGTAAACTAAGGCTTTCAACAATCTAAATTCCTAGGGAAAATAAGAGACATACAGAGAGGGGAAAAATCTTGCTGCATGTCTAACGGTTTGGTTTAGTTTGAAAGACGAAGTGTGAAAGTGCTGAGAGCAGGATGTTGGCTAAATAGGTGCCACTTGTACTTGCCCCAGATGTGATGGAGCTGGCACGCAGTTCAATACAAAGTGATTAATGATTGCTTGCAATCAGCCCTAGAAATCAATTGGCATTGAGTGACATAATGATTCTATGACATCATAGAGCCTCACATCTGATGCTTGTTCTTGGACACGTTTCTCCTCACGCTGCCATTTTTGGCACTGAGAGTGCCACTGTACCCACTGTGAGTGAGCTCAAAAAAGTGATGGCCTTTATGATGTTCATGAATAAGCAAGTTTTCACATGAGAGAGGTTTCTATTTCTTTCTGCCAAATTTTATTTTTCTGTTCACTCACGACCCCTCTCATCATCACTCCTCGGCATGTCAAATTCAACTACACGAGTAGTGCACAGGAAAAGTTGTGTATTTAAGGTTGGTCCTTATTTCAATTAAAAATTATGATAGACTACAGGAAAATCATATCAATGAGAAAAGAAGAGAAGGTGCCTCTGCTAGTAGGACCGCAAGTGTTGTGAGCCATGTAACTCTCTCTCAGTTTCAGCTGTAGCACTGTTCCATGAGCAGACTGTTACTTTGTCACTATTTTTGGCACTATCAATAACAAGTTTTTCCAAAGTGACCATTTTAAAGCAATTAATGTTTCTAAATGACTCCCAGTGCCCACTTCCAAATGCATTTTAGGATGCTGTACTTTAAAACAAACAAACAAAACCCAAACAAAAGAGCAACAACAGAAACTGAGGAATAAAGAGCAGCTTCTTTAACCTCTGCATGTGCTGTTTTTCCCTGCCTTAATTACCATAGTGGCCTTCTTTGTTCAAGATTAATTTTTAAAATTTTTTTTTATAAGGGGGGCAGCAGCAATACATAACATTCTAAATGAAGCCTCACCACTACCTTGTACAATGATTCTGACATTTTTCTATCTCTACACAAAAATACCTTACTGAATCAGACCTAGAACAGCATTGCTCTTCATATTGGCAGCTCACAGACATCCTATAACCTGTGACCACAACCAGATCTCTCTTGCCCTCTGTCACATCTGAATGGTGAACCTCTACCAGGGAAAATTCACGTTGTTATTCCGAGTGTACACCTTTGCATTTGTTTTATCACATTTCTTGCTGCTGCTCCAGTCCATAAGGTCATCCAGTACTTCCTGTATTACAGTCCAGCCCACCCTGGTAATGAGAAACTCATTAGTCTCCTAGATTAAATATGGAGGACCCTTCTAGCAAGCAAGGAACAGTCAAGAACTTTGATACCTCGTAGCTTTCCCAGATTAAAATCCCACAACATAATAAATGAGCAAAACCTTAGTACAGTCTACACAGTCACATACAGTGGCTTAGTGTGCAATTTAAATTACAATTAGACCCAATCTGAAAGAAGGATTCTAGATTCAAGTATTCAAGTTACCAAATTCTTCTTAATTGCATCAAGTTGCCTTTTAGCATCAAAGGTTTTTTCTAGAAAATGGAAATAGAATCTCTGGGTTCTGCATTCACGTTAATTACAGGCTAAAGAGTATGCATATCTTCGTGAAGAATTAGCTAGATGCTCATAATTGAATGTATAAAAGTGAAAGTAAGCTTGACAAATCTGCTCCTGTATTTTGTTATTTGGAGTTTGATGCAGCATAAGTTGTACTAGGAGACAACAGAGAATAACTCTTGCATGATAAATAGTCTGTGCAAAGATTTTTACAAAAGTTCTTTGGTCCAGTCCGCAATGTGTTCTTTCAGTACGTGCACACGTGCACAGCACGGAAGGTCAGCGGCCGCACACACGAGCAGTACAGCACAGGCTGGCACGTGCTGGGAATCAAGGCGTCAGCTGATGCATTTGAAGTAAATGATAGCTTAAGTCTTAGTAAAAGTTAGAACAACATCATAACTGTCAGAGCAATTTTTCACATTGGTAGTTTAACACCTGAACTATCGCTTATTTTTGCAGCTGAACTATTCCCAGTTTCTATCTGTTCTACTCTGAATCAGCCTCAGTTCTGAGATGTGTCATAAACAATGTTTACCTGAAAGATCCAAACGTACCACCGAGGTGGAGACTTAATGAGGAAACAGTAATTTCCATCCCTCCCCCCCCTCCCCCCCCAAAAAAAATAAAAAAGAAAAAAAGAAAAATACACTGAGAAAGGTTGGTTCGGTTTCTGTAAACATCTGGGTTGTAAATAACTGTAGGCTTCACAGGCAGAGTAACACCAGACTGTCTCTGACTTAACATCATAAAGATTGAGTTATTAACTTTCATTTAATGCTACCATAATTTTCATCTTTGCATACGAATATCATCTCTGCATATAATCTTATAGTCTGTTTCCAGATATCTCAGGAATGAAGCAGGAGTGACAACATTCTTATGTCTCCTACTTTTCACAGGAACAACAGGCTGAGCATCTTCACTTGTCAGGCGTTTTTAAAGGTTTTTCGCAGTTTAATAGCAGTGCACAAAGAACGCTTGATTTTGAAATTAAAAACCAGACAACTTATTTAATATACTAATTTTCCAGATTCAAAACAGTTTCATTATTTCCATGGTCTAAGAGAAATGAAAAACAAGTTGTGAGGTGTCAAAGAATAAATTCTTTCCAATGGTTAATCCTTCAAAAAGCCACAGGGAAAGAGACTCAGGGTGTAGAAACCATTACTGGAAGACTGATTGCTGACTTCTATCCCTAGAAACAAAGTAGTAAGGCTACAGCTGGCTCACAGAAGCAGGTTAAGTTCTGGCTGACCTACCATGAGGACTGGTGTTCACACTGCAACTCTGAAAAGGCTCTTTCAGAATCTAATCAAACTACTGTTGTGGGGAAGATAAAGTTGGGCTATAATTTTCTAGAAAATACTCTTTAAATAGTTCCAGTCACATTTTTCTACCTGATGACTTTCCTCGAGCTATTTGGGTTCATAACTATTTTCATTTTCATGAAACTGTCCTTGAAGACGCAAGTGAATGTGCCGTTCATGCCACCAGCTCTTCAGTGCCCAGTTACGGGGGGACAGGCAGGAAGAAAAGCAGGAGCGAGCAGCTGACACCCAACTACAAAGCCCAGGCATGCAGTGAAGATCCACACCCTACAAGGAGCACATGCAACAGGGTGAAATCCCACCCCCCAGCAAAAATACTAGCGGACACAAGGCAAAGAAAGCACCAATTGACAATCCAACCTCTAAAATTAAAAATATTCTACAGAAGCCTAAAGCTTTGCACAGCTGGGCTGGTTGGAACCCAGTATCCAGCTGTCCTCGTTGATACGGAAAACCTGGTCACCCGTGACCTTGCAGCATGTGGATTCTGGCACAGAATCTTAAGGGCAGCGAGTGTCTATAGATTTGTGTGCAAAATATTATGCAGAAGAAATATAGCTCTAATACTGGTAACATTACCTGGTTTTCTTTTACTAAGGAATAAGGTGAAGGAATCCTGTAGAGTGTTGAAGATAGCAAGTCCACACGTATGAACTATTTCTCTTCCTGATGTGGGTGGTGAGCCGAAGAGTTATTAGGGACCAGGCAGCAGGATGAAACAGGGGCAAATAAATGAATGAGAGTAAAGGCAATAGTAGCCCTGATTTGGATTAGATGCAGATCACCAATCACCAATCAACTCTTTTTCCTCTTGTTTTCTCCTAAGGGAAATCTCACTTTCCCAGCTTTAATTTAATCATGGGGAAAATATGTTAAGTATTGATTACAACTAGAAACTAAAGTCTTCTACAAGCATGTACGCATTAACGCTATCACTCAGACATGATCTGGAAGAGATCCTCTGTTTGCCTTTCTTCATCTTGATTCCCACTTCTTCTAACGGACTGTCTTATACAGAACAGCATGTTCAAACTTGTCAACATGAGTTTTGGTGATGAAGTAGTCCAGGAGGGAATTTGTTAAAACAGTTAAATTTATGTTGCTTGTGGTGTTAAGCATAACGAAGACACGTCTTCCAACTATGAAAGCAGAATACAATAAAGCCTCTGTGGAAGTACTGTGTATCAACACTGATTTCAATTTACTGCAGTTTGAAATAATACTCCAGTCAAGTCCAAAAGTAGAACTTGGCAGAAACCCTCATGAAAATCCTAAAATGGTGCTGCTTGTTTGTGACCCTTGAGAAATAAAAGAAACAAGTGATACGCATCTGCATTAGATTGCAAAGCAGGAACCGTAAAGTAATGGATGGAAGATTTCTAAAATTGACCCTCTGCCACTTCCTCCGTACCTGCTCACCCCAGGCTGCACTCCCCATGCACTCTTTAGTCTTTTGTCTGTTCCAGATCATACCCATGTCACCTTCTGAAACTCATCAGTATTAGAGCAAGGCAATACATAGTTTCACTTCCCTCAGAAGTTCTCAAGATTAAAAAAATGTCCAATTCTATGCTGAAATTAATTCAGACCTTTTAGACAAAAAGTAATAGTGAATGCCTTTGCCACACACCTATAGCTGTATATATTACATAGTAGCCCCTAAACTTAGAGAGGCTGAAGTTCAAAACCCTGACCTGAATCAAGAACAGGCTTTTGAAACTGAGCCAGTTCCCTTCCAAATGTTGGCGATTTGAGATGAACAGCCTTTCTCCTTTTGACCAGAAATTCACCCTTGTCAAAAACAGTACCCATGCTCTGACAAAAATATAGCTTCCTGTACTGACATCTTCTGATTGAGAAAACATTACCAATTACCCGTACTCATTTCTCATTATGATCAGCCATCTTTCACCTCTGATTGCATCCCTAATCACACTTCTGCTGTTTTCAGTGTGACACACCCAGATGTGTATATTCCCACAGAAACCCAGAGGGCGGAACTCATTCACCCCCGGCACGAGCAGCCTGATCTCTCTCTGACAAAATGGTTAATTTGTTGTCCCTTGCTTTCTTTTTATCTACTTCTCATTGATGGGTGTCCTTCTGGGGTATAAACCCCATACCACTATAAGCTCTCTCTTGTAAAACCATTCTGTTCACATTTGTTTTCAAATATAGAAAATTTTTCATCATATTGTTTCACTTTGCAGGTCATACCATATGGAATTATTTTGCTTTATCTGTATCCCTATATATCTGCAAGTCACGAGACTCTCATACCAAATTCAAAGACAGAACCCTGTTCTGTTGAACAAAATGCCAATGTGTGATATCTCCTCGCTTCACTGAAGACATTCAACAGCTTAACAGTTCTAGTTAGACTAAATCTAACTTTACACAGTCTGTTTTTATATATAGGTTCTACTTGATTAGGAAAAAGCAGGGATTAACAGCACTATGTCTAAACCTGTAGCTGGGAAATGTGCTCTCTACAGTCAGTAGGTGATGCCTGCCAAGCCTCCTCAGCACCAAAAGGATAGTAAAAGAGTCAGTTTCAGCTAATACTTGGGTCCCAAATATAAACAGACAGAAGATCTCATGCACCCACAGACTAGAGCCGAAGGCTCCCTCTCTACTGATTTCAGTCCTTTCATGATGCACAATCTGTAGATGTCCCATTTTGGCCATACCGCTATAAGCAGATGGTGCGAACACAGGCTGGAAGTGTCTCCTGGCTTGGGCTTGTCATAGACACTGTACGAGAAACCCTCCAACTACTTTCTCTGTATTTATCTCTGTATTTAGACTGAAGATCAGGGCACTGGGCATCTTTGCAAAATAATGCTCCTAGATGGTGGACACAAATTTTATGACACAGTTCATAAATCTAAGAAGTCTTTGTATGTTTTTCTTGTCTCCTGAGCCAGAAACTCTACTGTCATCAACCTGCGCAATTTGCTGTTACATTTCCTCTCCAGTGCATTATTCTGCTACATCAGATTTACACTTCTGCTTGCTCCTGTTATGACCAACAATGCTGGTCCTTTCAAAAACTATTCTGAGCTTCTGATTATAATATTCTGCTCTTTCTCCAAATCAAAACATAATCAACATAGTCCTAAGATGCTCTTTATTATCCAAATTCATTGTATTTTCTCATCAAACACACTGGATTTCAAAACCAGCCCCAAAGCATTGTCCCCAAGATACCAAGTAAAGAACAGCCATAGTCATATATTCCAATCTTACACAGACAGACGCTTGCTGGAAACCTCCTGGAATAACAACCATTCGTCCTCCAACCCCTCCAGTCACCTGTAAGGCGAAGAACTAGAGAAGATGCTGAATATTCTGCCTGTGTTTTTGTGGTGAGTTACCAAGTAATGACATCGTTAGAGCATTTAATGTTACAGCTACGTTGCTCCCCTAGCACCTGTCCAGTCAATGCCTGACAGAAGAAGATACATATATTTATAAAACACAGCAAAGTGAATAACAAAGAGTTTATATAGTTGTCTCTGACAAAACTGACAAGTCGTAGCTGGCAGCTTTAATCAGCTCCCAGCTGAGCCTGGGAAATTGCAGGGAACAGAGTGCTGACCTTTCTGATGAATTTCTGAAGGAAGGTTAACATTCTGTTTACTTTTTTAATGGGAAGAGGTATCAAGGTCTAAGACCTCTGGATAAAAGCAAGATTCCTACGCAAGAGCCTTGTACACCATGTTTAACAAAGCAATTATTGTTTTATCTAAAACTGATTTTTTAAAATGAAGGGATATGGCTTCATGTTACAGAGATGAAAATGCCTATAAGGTTTAATCACTGCCAGATGCTGAAAACATACTAGAGATGATTTGCATGTCTTGAATATGAAAAATTCAGTATAATATAGTTTAAATTTAATTTTTACAGGTCAGCGGTTCTTAAAACCACTTCTTTTTTTTTGCAACAAGTATTCAGCTCCTACTTGTTTCATATGGAAACAGTGTGATTTTTCATGTGCATTTGCTTAACTAGTACCAAGAAGACAAATGCAAGTAAAGACTAATGATTTCATCAGATATTTCAAAGTAACTTATAATTTATTACTTTGCAGTATGTATAAAATCTCTGGCATTGGTTTTAAGAGCTACTGAACATCTACCCTCTTAAAATTAAGCTCTTTGGAATCACGTCTTATGATTGAGGGATCCAGCAGCGCTTTTCCAGATGTTTCACCTTATGGTTTACACCCCCCTGCAGCCGCTACCCAAACTGACACCATGGGGGACTCCATTTTTCTAAAAAGCCAGAACTATTTTCTGATTAACTGTATCATATCACAAAGGTATCTGCTCGTATTGCTAGCTCAAGTGCCTGCTCCACAGGGATGGCTGATACAGAAGCCTTGCAGGAATTTAGGAAGGCTGGTGACTTCTGTGATTCTGTGACTTGTAAATCAAGCCCAATGAGAGTTTCACAGTAAACAAATTGCAATCCTTCTGCTTTTTTCTAATCGAATTTACTGATCACTTGCTGTCCACTAATTAAAAAAAAATGAACCCATAGCTTTAAATCACCACGACACATATACTCACACACCCCACAGCTGTTTGCTCAACTAGTCGCTATGTAACTCACTGTACAATTATTTGAAACAACACTGAAGGAACTTAAGCGTTGATTTTTTCCGGAATAGTATAGGATCCACCTGAATGTCCATCAAAAACACCTGCACCGGTAAAGTAGTTCCATATTCTAGTTTCTTTCTTACTTTCCTCACAGTTCTACTTCAATAACTTCTGCTTGGTATCAGTGGCAGACATCGAAATTTGGTTATAGGTCTGGGCCTTCCAACCTAACACTCGTTGTTCATATAGCATTATATGAACATTATATATATGTATACATGTATAACGTATATACATAAACATGAGCACAGTGTAACCAGTTCCTTCTGATTGACATCAGTGGAATTGCTCAACTGGACCATTTACCTATTGGGAAGATGACAAAGAACCTCACTGATGCAGGAGTGTTTCCACGATGGTCATAATGGAAAGGCGCTGACCATAATTGCATCTTTACTATTCTGACCTATCTGGTTAAGAAATGTTTCAGGGATATATGCTTTAATGGTGAGGGAAATTTGTCTACGCTTCCCCTGTGAGATAAGGCTGTGCTGCGTTCGTACAGTGAAGCGATGAGGACTACCAGGTAACAGTACGTGTAGCTAAAGCACAATTCCTGCTGGTCTCAGAGAAAGGCTACGTTTCTTCAGCAGCAGAAAACAGCAGGTGAATTATATCCTTCCTATAAGCATGAGACAACGCACACATTGCTAAACAGTTCTTATAAATTGTGATGGATGATAATTCTGTAGCTGCTTCCGTCCCCTCCTGCACACTAGTACAGGATCAGCTCAAGAAATTACAGGGCAACATAAAAGTTGCATTAACAAAAAATAGATGTTTGTACTACTACAAAATTAATACGTTGCCACTGCAGACCTATATCCTCATTTAGCTGAGTTACACTCATGAAAATATACAAAAAATATTATAATTATCATTATGGGATATCAGTCAACATCATTCCCACTACTTAATGCATATTAAAAATCCACAAGTTGATTTTACACCAATAAATCTCCTAGAGCGTGGGTCAGAAATTATTTATACATATATATAAAACATATATATAGAGTATATACAACAGCTATATAAATAATTAAGATTCTGCTTATGGTTGAAAGAATCCCCATCCTGATACAGAAATTCAGGAGAAACAGAATTTTCCTTAAGCTGGTAAAACTCACCATCTTGTCACTACCACTGCTGTTTCAGAGTACCTGTGAAACTGAAAATACTACATGAATACGAGAAGATTAAAAAACATTACATTTAGTTATGACAGCAGCCTGAGTAGTTCAGATTCCTTACTCTTTACGTTAGACGCATGCAAGAGATCCCTGACTACCGAACAGTAGATATTTTCTTATCATTTGTATGAATGCCTGATTTTTCATTTGAATTATGCCAAACGCTTGACCTCTGAGATACTGTGCGGTGCTGTTCCACAGCTTTCCTTTTCATCTTTGTGTAACTTTTAAATTTCATTGGAATTATAAGACAAACTGATCTGAATGTTTAATCCACATACTCCAGACCGCTCATCATTTGTTATATAAATTTATTATCCATTTCTATTCTAAAGTAAACAATTACTAGCTCTTCAACATAGCCTAAAAAGAGAGTTTCACTACATTTCAAAACACTCCTGTCACATCTGTCAAACTCATTCAGCTGTTATAGCAGCAACATTTCAAAATCTCTTTTGAGAAATACATTTTTTTTAAATAAACTGTGTTGTTCGAAATTCATTCAAATGCAAAGGAGACTGTGATTTTAATTGGACTTTTAAAAGTGTTAGATCTGCTCCTAAATCAGAGCATCACCTGATATCCTTCTTACTCGCCATGGGATGCGAGCAGAGTTCTTGGATTGTTTCAAAGCCTCAGTAGGAGGACACTGATGCACTTAAGCTAAGGATCCTAATCCGAGTGACTTACGTTGCAAGAAATGCACGCAGAAAAGCTCTACTGCTGTAGTCACAGAACAATCTCGTGGTTTATTATGTTCTTTTCACCAGCCTCAGATTGGAATAACGTCCCTGACTGGAGAAGAGTTCCTTCTTGGTTAGTGAAATCAGAATCAGCTTCCTCAATCTGAATGTACGATGTATAGGTCACCTCGTTTTTTGCATGGAGAACATATTATATAGATCATTCTCGTGGCAGACTCGGGGAACAAAAGCAGTAAAATATTTCCTCAGGGTAAAATATAGCTCCCAGGAGTCATAAAGCCTGAAGCAAAAGGTTATTTTACCCAAGACATAAGCTGTATGTTTTATTATTCTTGGGGGGAACGCAGTGGTGGTGTTCTAATTCCAATACCCGAGACTTCATCCTACCCGCCCTTTGCAGCCCCTGGAAGCAAAACTTGCTTAATGACACCAAGGGGCAGAAAGGGACGTGAAACAAAGAAGTCAAGAAACCAGTGCTGAACCATTTCACTTTTAGCGAAGCACAGTGAAGAATGATGGATGGAGATAATTACCTGCAATCTGTATCCAAGACAATCTTTTAGGCAAAACACCACATAAGGTTTTAAAAGTCCAGGGTGAGATTCCGGGTGGTAGTAATTAATGGTAGGCAAAGCAGGCAGTAGTGTAGATCTTTGGGGAGTGGAACAGACAAGTGCTGGCCAGTATTTCTGGTTCATCTGTGTCAACATAAGATGGGGACGACCACCTTTTAGTACAGGCTCCAGCCTTCCTCAAGAGAGCTAACAAAAGCCTTTTGCTGCTCAAAGATCGCAAAGAGCAAGGAAAGAGAAGGATCGCACAGGACTAAATTGAAATAAATAAAAAAAGATTAAGAAAGAGCATATTGAAATGGAATACTAGTGGAAACTTTTTGACAAGAAGATCTACAAAATGTATGGATCTTTTATATAAAATAAGCAGCACAGACACCAAGACGGAACACTAGAAAACTCAGCAGAGAAGCAGCCCACACTGTCTGTAGAAAGTCCAGTAGGATAACATTTTCCTATTATCTAAAACTTATGTTTGGAAGGATGCTCAGGATCCCAGCTGAGCTGATTATCCACAGCACCAGGTACTGCATAGCTGTGCATGAACGGAGGCTAATAGCTATTACTCTTCTAGTTTAAAAAAAAAATCCATTGAAGTATTGCTACATTCTCTTAGTATGTCTAAATATAATGAATTTTGACATTTGCATCTGTGTTCCCATACTTTGCAGCAGATATTGCTTAGAAATATGGAAATATGCTGAATATGCTGAACAGTTTGGAAGAAAAGGCTGAGGAATAGAGTTGAAAGGATAGGCAAGCCTGGCTCGTTACGGCTGGGCTACCCAATCAGGAGCACTGGATTTATGGCACCTGTGGCAGAGCACATTCAAACAGTCCCGATGATTTCAGGCTTCAGGAGGCTAAGAGGGAAGCCATTTACGGGCACAATTCAGTGTTCATGTACATATACTCACCATGCACTATAGCTATAACAGATCCTAAGGCATGGTGTGGTGCATTTGGCTCATCAAAAGTAAAGAGGAAGAATCCAAACACTGTAATAGTGTTTTCCTCTCTGGGGAACTTTACAAAAAAATCAGTTAGGGCAGAGGAGAAAATAATGGCTTAAATATTTCTACCTTGGAAGTGTGCTATTAATGTATTTCCAACTTCTCTTTGTACGGAATGACTTGCATACAAATCCAACAGAACTAGACTGAGCTGCTTCTCACCATGCATACAGAGGTTTGGGTTTTTTCCTCTCTTTGAACAAAAGTAATGAAAGGACTAAATTTTCAGGGGTTTCTTTTCCTTTTTTAAACAGATTTACTCACTGCAGTCTGGAGAGCTTCTGATAGAGTCACTAGGACCCTCAAATTCAGAAACTACAATCTAGGTAGCAATAGGAAAACAAGGACTTGAATGCTGAAACAGGAAATCATAACAGCTTCCCAGAAGTTGAAGGATGGAAGAAATTGATGCTACCCTTAAAGAGAGATGACTTAGGGTATAATCCAGGTGAGGAGCCTTATTCAGGGTGAATTGCATTTATATCCTCTCCCGTCTTACACACTAATGCCCCTCATTCCTGGGAGCCTGTCCATGACAAACTGTATCCATGCCTTAGGGGAAGATGCTGAAGTCAGAGAAGATTCTGAATGGAGAGGCTCAGATCCTGTTTTCAGCCAGATCACAATCACAAGACTCATTCCTGCTTCAGTGTTATTTATATGGTGTAGTGCGCAAGACTAAGGGAAGGATGGAGAACTCCCGTGCTATGCAGTAGGCACAAGCACAGAAAATTCTTCTCTGTCCAAATAATATCAGCGTGCCTTACTTCAAATTACTAACTCTGTGTTTACACCTATGGAGCAGGGATAAGGGTCTATCGGCGTTGGTGATTCTGACAAGATCACCCTGTTCTCCTTTGTCCAGTCCCAAGGAATGCACATTGCAGTCAAGGGGGAGGAAAAGAAGGGGAAAAAAGCAGGACTAGGCTGCTTCTTCAGCTCGTTACATCCTCTTTCACTAGCCATGAGCAACTGAGGGCAACTCAATGCCACGGGAACAGGAACACTGGTCTCCTATATGTGTTATTGTGAATATGAAGCACTGAAAGTAAGGACATCTTCAGCTCTCAGTGAGAGCGCTTTTTTTGTTGAAATATCATTCCTCACTGTTTGGAATGAAACCCATTATTACCAATTAACCTGCTGTGAACCCATATCACTGGCTGAATTGAGCATAATTATTCATCCATCGTAATAGCTAAAGTAAATTTTGGCAATCTCGGCTAACATTGACTTCTCCTTTGGGAAAATTTTCAAAGATGCCATGTCCTTGGTTATGTTTTTAAAACCTTCTTTTGCATTAAGCTGCAACTGAAAATGTATCATTGTGACTCATTTCTTCTTGTTTTTTAATTTTGTTTTTTTTTCTTGCACAAACATCTATAACTAACTCTATTATCAACTGAAAAATTACCTCCACATGTTCAGAAACCTGATTTTTCTTAAACAAAGTTTTAGCATCGGTAGCCCATGTAGGTTGTCTAAAAATAAAATTTTTAATTAGTTGTTACTTTTCATAGCTTTTTAACCATGCAGGCTGATGAACCACAGCCCTGTGAGCAAATGCAGGCATAAATCTTGGTTTGAATTTATTTCAGGTTGTCAAATGTAATTTACTATGAGAAATTCTGCCAAAAAAGAATCCAGAGGCAAACCTAAGTTGTCATCTTAAATTAAGTGTGGTTCCTTTTTGTTAATCTTTCTATACAAAAGGTTGTAAAATAGTGCATTAAAGATGCAGCAGTCCTCTTTCCTAATAAAAAGCAGAGGTGGAAAACCAGAATAAAGACAGAATGTTTCTCTAGCTGAGGGAACATGTGCTCAAGATGATTAAGGAAATGCTCACTTGCTCTCTGAAAACTGCAGTTTCTGTTTATTCTTAGGCCACATGTGAACTGGGAAATGAACAACCTGAACACTGAAGACGAAGAACAGCAAAACACCTGCATCAGCTTAGCATTACTTTTCTTGCAAGAGTGTTACTCAGAAGGGCAAGTAACACCTGCAGCGATAGCCCAGCTGGCCACTGGATATATCCTGTCCCCTCCAGACTGCACTGGGCCTATGGAACGAACTTCATTAACGACAGGCTGGATTCTGGCTCTCACTGAAGAACCGTTTTACTTTTGTAGTCAAGAAACTCTGAATTATTAAACCATGTCAAAACCTTTGAATCTTTGCACTGGTACCCCTCCTCTCATCACAGTAAGGTTGTTCTTGCCATCAGGGCCCAAATAACTGCTTAGTTATTGCTTTTTTTCCCCCACTGTGCATTACTATCTCCTCCACACCGTCTGTGTCCCTGTTGTTCACCTTAACCATTGACACCTCTTCGCATTTGCTCCATACCCTTCCCCTGGGTAAAACTGTCAAAACTGACCCACAAAGTTAATACCGTTCAGATCCTGCAGAAAGTCTCCTGCCACAGCTCCTTTAGAATTTCAAGACCAAGGCAACCTGTAGTAGCAAAGAAAAGCTCCAGGCATAAACCTGGAGCAAGAAGCACTGTGGGAATTACATACAAATGACCCAACTGGCATTTGAAAAGTGAGAAACAAGTAATGCGTGCATGGAAACACAAGCGCTTCAGCCATAGGTCTATTTGTCAAAGGAGGGCAGATCTACAGCATTGCTAAGAGCTTCTGTCAGCCAGTTGGGGATTTTTAAAACGGCACCAGCTTGACTTGCACCAAATGATCTGGTTGTGTGTTCCAAGGCCTAAACACTTCCGTGGAGTAAGATAATGCTCGGGAACCAACTGTGTACTTCAACAACCAAAATTGGCCACTCCACAAAATTCACACAAACGTACCTTAAAACTTTAGGTGAGTAAAATACTCCAGATGTGGCTGATCGCCACCTGAGCTACACAGGCTCTTTTGGCTCTCTGGTTCACTGTTTTGTTTTCTAACACTCAGCTTTCTTCTGCGTTTATACCATAGTGAGCAGTCAACATGGCAACAGCAATAGACATATTAATACATATGAACCGAAGCCCACAAATCAGTTTGACAGCCCTGCTGGCTAATACGTTACCATGCCCCATTGCATTCAGATGATACAAACTTAAATGGAAATTATTATACTCTAAACCAGGTGACTAACTATTATTTAATGCAATGTTCCTACAATAAAGCCGCTTTGGTACAGATGAGGATTTGTGACTTTTTGTTAGCCCAGCAATTAAACGTATTGTTTTTCATAAAGTAAGGGGATGAAAAAGAGGCTTGCTGGATTAACATGTACCATATTTTCCTTTAGGCCTATATCCTGCACATCAGTACGGTTAATTTTTTCCTGTGAAAGTGAGACCTCCATTTAAGCACAACACCTCCCACCAAAACACAACAACTCCCCCCAAAAGGCTCCCTGTCCTCTAACTAACCCTAAGGGCTCATTTTCAAATGCAAATTTAGGGACTGCATGCAAAATGGGAGCGTGGATGGCCTGCAGCAGTGCCGTAACTGCCCACACAAATAAGGTATGTGCACGGATAGTTAAAACCTAATTAATCTGCAGGCACGTACACCTCACTTGCGCACACCGCTCAGGTACATTTGTGTACAATTGGGCTAGGAAGCTCCCTTATCAGTCTGTAAAGCTGTGCCTTTCTCTGTGCCCAGCTCTCAGATTTGAAACTGGTCTAGGAATTCCTGGGGGCTGAAGACTGGTGAAAGGTAATTAAGAAAAAACAAGTGTCCCATCAGTTAGCTTATATTTCCTGTAGAGGTGGAAAACTTGAAAGTGTCCAGGAGTCACAAACCGAGCTCAGGAACGCAGATTAGCTACAGCTTCTACCTACAAAGCCCAACCTTTTAGCTGAAATTAATGGAACGGGTGTTTTCAGGTCACTCTTTTGACCTTTAAAATAACTGTCAGACATACTCCTCTGATGTTCAAGCACCTCATTTCTCTGAGTAGGAGTTATGGTCTCTGTTTTTGGAGACAGGACCTTTCTGTATCCCTTCTAAGGACAGAATTTTCACCAACAATATTAACCGTCACTGGTGAAAATGAGTGTCCTACAAGACTCTTCTATCTCCAGTGGTCTAAATGCTGGAGCTAAGCAAGTTAGAGGCACAGGCACTCTGGTTTTAGTCACATTTATATGCACCTCCGCTATACCCTTGGCGGTTTGCATAGATTAAAAGACAATATTCTACACAACCAATTAAGATCTTATCATATTAATTGAACTGCCATTATAACATTACCACAAGCCATCTAAGTAATCACTGTATGATAACTCCTTATAAACCAGTTCATTGACCTACCAGATGCCTGCAGAAAAGGTAGTTTGGCAGTGTGCCTTGAAAGCTCAGAATCTGACAAATAATTCCTAAAACAATGGACCTTTTCCACCTAAATGAAGCCTCCAACTTATCTGTATGTGTTATATGAGGGGAAAACAGGCGGATTTTTTTCTTTATGCAAATATTTTTGAAGTTTTACATAATATCTAGAGAGAGAGGAAAAGAGAAAAAGATGAAGCTGCTACACTTCGTATATACATTATTGTCCATCATCTGAGATCAGGAGGAAGACTGCTTTTATAGGCCAAAGATCCAGGCTCTTATTTAGGACAGGAAAAATCAGGCACAAGCCTGATCTGAATCAGGGTTTTGACTTGATTCCTTCCATTTAAGCAAAGTGCTTTAGTCACCAGGTTAGTCTGCAATATTTTTTCTCATGTTTTAACCATGTGCTCCAGGAAACAGCGTTGTCTTGTTTTGCCATTCAATTCCCCATCAGCTGTAACAAGATGAAGACTCACCAACATGATGTTAAACCTTCCCTCTTTTCCTCCCTTTACGTCCTTCAGCTGTCATGTACTTTTGGGCAAGTGGATCTATTTGTTCCAAGCTACTCTCTGTCTCAGATACCCTGAACGAAAGGGTTTATATGTTTGAAAAATGATAGCTGATATCATGGGACTAAAAGCTATCCAGTACAAAAGCAGAGAAGCCCTTTGAGAACAGGTCAGGGTACAGAAACTCAGGAGGAAGTCCTAGGAAGGAAGAGATTTCCTTTACCCAGTAAAAACAGCAGGACAGTGGCATCAGCCAGACAATCCACCCTCATTTTGATATAATGTGAAGTTCTCTCTTGGAAGAAGACAATCAGAAAAAAATATCTTGCTAGATAGAGCACTGGAGCTGTTTACCTTCTACTTGTCACAGAGCCTTACAGCTTAAGCCCAACAGTTTCAGGAACACTTTGGCAAGCACTGACAGTTACTGCAGAGTATCATGCCATGGTGCAAGGTGGATTACAGGTGTAGCACAGCTTAGCAAGTAGACAGCTATTTTTCTGCTGCTTCCAAAGAGTTATGCACATTTCCAGCATCCCGTGGTGATCACTACTTGAATTTAATGGTAAAACCAAACACTAAGGATAATTGTGACAAGCCCAGCATACAAGAGACACATTCTTTGAGAGCGTATGTAAGTAACAGATACCTTCATTCTGTGGGATATTCCCCACTGGGTCATATCAGAACTACACCAGGTGAAATATCTTATTTAAATTACTGATTAGTGTACAGTCTTCTCATTTTTGGCATCATTAAATAGTATTTTAAAAAATACTGGATGGTTTCAAACATACCCCTACTGACGGCATGAAGGTTTCTAAAAGCTATTTACAGTGGTCTTGCAACATACTGAGTTCCTGGGAAGATTCATGGAACTGAGGCAGTCTGAGTACTTAACACTTTCCAAGATGTGAACCTGCAAATTTTCTGTCAAAACCCATTGCAGCAAATATGTCAGCAGCTCCCTTCAGTTCTACCTCAACCGCACGTACTAAATGCACAATCTTTTTTTCTTTTTTCCATGCTGAACCACCAAAGTTACTAATTCTAATATAGTGTTAATGTCCGACTACAAGTCTTCAAGAAGCATCCTGGATTCTTCAAGAAACACCTGACTGGTACCATAACTAAGTACCTTTTGAATGTCACTGAGTGATATGTAAAATGACTACTGCATGCATCTCCATCCCAGCCTGTTTGTTGGCATCTGGCTTTTCTATCATGTGTAGAATGGCTGTTATCTGAATTTTCACTTATGCAGTACAAAATCTTATGCTGTAGTCAAAAGCTTTTTAATTTACCATCTCAAGTCGGAGCCATTGATTTCAGGTCAAGTACTTCTGCTGACTAAGTCCCTCTATTATGGAAGTGACACACAGGAGACTTCACCAATAACAGATGGATAACACCAAGATCTATAAGGAATAGTGCTATATGGTGATGCAAATCTCAAGTTTCTCTGACATAACATAGGTCGGGCTACTCAGATAACCTCTTTCTTCCCACCTCCTCCTAACATAACAGCTTCTGCCTGCCTCTCTCCTCTTGTTTTCTGTTCCCTCCCATTTTCCTTTTCCTCGCCCTGGCTCTGCTGTTCTGCTCCCAAACTTACGCAGTCAGCCTGTTTAACTCATTAACTTCACAGAAAACTAGATGCTTTTTTTGTTTCCCTGGTACAAAGCATTTTCTCAGTGCTCTGTCATCTGTATCAACCACCTGCATGCAAAGGCTCCTGTACACCAGCCCTGCAGTGCACAAGGACTTCACGTTCACCTCCGCATGAAAGCGGTGGAGATCACGGCAGACCCAGGCAGGCCTTGCACTTGGGCTTGTTCACTGCTGAACTCAGTGTTGACATGGAAAGTATTGATAACTAACTTAATAAAACACAGTTCTCAAAGAGTGTAAAATCATAGAGAACTGAAGAAGGATTAGATATTTCCTTTTCTTAATAAAATAATTCCTGGTTTTCTGAATAATTTGCAGTCAAACTACCCATAGCTATACACATACCAGCTCCACTGCCTACAGCGCGACATGCACATCTGTGAACCTCTTGCATATAGACTTTAACGTGAAAGGAGTTCTATTAACACTCCAAGTTAATTAACTTGAAAAATACATTTTTTTGCTTAATATGTGCACATGGTGAATCCAG
Organism: Phalacrocorax aristotelis; assembly: GCF_949628215.1. Taxonomy (NCBI): domain Eukaryota; kingdom Metazoa; phylum Chordata; class Aves; order Suliformes; family Phalacrocoracidae; genus Phalacrocorax; species Phalacrocorax aristotelis. The sequence goes on from NC_134282.1 coordinate 52,894,094, forward strand.
TAGCACTGAACAGAACACAACCATCGTTCATCTCAGCAGTTCAGCCTGTCACATGCCATGACAGAGGAACTCAGGAGGTTTGCAAGCGGTGAGAAAACCCTGAGACTGAAATAAAACCACGGACTTCATAAGGTTGGCCATGTTTTCCTTGAAAAAGATAAATATTTTTTCCTAGAATAACTCTCTCTCAACTCACACCAGTGATAGGAGACAAGCTTGATATGACAATAAAAAGTTCAACACGGAGCTGAAACAGAAAGTAAGACCACTAGTATGTTACAAGAACTATAAGAAAATTTAAGCTGGGTAGTCCCTAGAAAACAATGTAACACCTGTAAATCCTACAATATATGCCACAGGTAACAGCTAAATTCCAGCCAGGTTTGTATTTCGTTTTGTGCAGATTCCCCTTTTACATAATGCATGCTCTCAGCAATCATTCTCTGTTTAATATGCATAGCAATTTTTCTTCTGTGTCACTTACTCAATAATTTGTCCCCTTCTACCAAAGAAAAGGAATGTGAAGTCCTAATCTTGCTCTGGGTAGTGCAGGCAGGGAGGTGGGAAGACAAGTAAATGTGTCCTTTACTGAAGAACGCCCAGAGAGAGAGTGAGGTACGCTGAAGATCGTAACGGTCTGCACTGGCGGCCAGGAAGAGTACATTTGCAAGGGAATGAGCCACATCTAAAGTTGGTCATCACCATCATCAAAGTTATGATGCATTCATTACTCTTTACTTGTCTAAAATTCTGCATGATACACGACCACAATTTTCTTCAGCTCCAGAACGTCTCAATACAGCACCTACCTTTGGAGAGACAGGAACCGAGGCAGGAAATTTTTGACTTTGTAGCTACAGTAACCATTGTAAATACTGCCTGACTGCAAACTCAAGATGCGATTCAATTAGATAGTAAAATACATGTCAAAGTACAAGCTCTTTAGCAGAAGCAATGAACCTGTTTTAAGTCAGGCATGTAGCATGACAGCTATGCTGAATCCAGCCCAAGAGCAGAAACTGTATTTCAGTTCCGAAGGTGGTGGCCACTTCAGTGAGATGCTGCCTCTACTGCCTGGCTTTCAGAGCGGATATTCTGGCTTATTTTTGTTAAAATAAAAGTGATAGTACTGGGGACTTAAGAGGGGAGGTTTTATTTCAAAAGCCAAGATGCCACCAAAAAGAGTATGGATTTTTCAGCTGGAATAATCTTTCCTTTAGGAGGAAGAGATTTAACATAAAAAAACACCTTCCAACTCTTCTATCTGAACACAGCAGATATTGGTAAGCGTTATTGTGCCAGTAAGCTAATACTTGTGAAGATAATGCATAAAAAGTTTCAAAGCTTTACCTCAGGACTTTAGGAAGCAAGAGATAACTGCAGCACAGAAATAACAGCAATTGAGCTCGATACTTTTCTTGCTAAGACCAGCCACAATGGAATTTTACCCTTCCCCTTCTTAATTTTTTTACTCACATAAATCAAAAGTTTTACATTAAAAAAATTGGCAAGCAATCAGTCAGAGCAGACTAATTGCTTCTGCTATTTAAAAGGAACCTAATTTTAAATGGCTAAAGTGTTGTGGTTTAAAGTAGCTATTGTACATGTGCATTAATTAATTTCCTAAGGATTTTTATTACATCTCCATGACACAGTCTAATTATCTGATAATGCTTTTTCCCATGTATACGACAACGACATTGCTACAGCATGTACTTCAGTTGTACTCAAAGAGCCTGCAAAGTGTGAAACCAAAGGACTCAAGGTCTGCCTGCTCCGCTAAATAACACGTCAGGAAACCCTACTGCAAAATCTTTTCATTCCAAAGGGATACAAGAGATAATCTGTCAGACATCATTGAACAACTCACCCATTTTTCAGGCTCTTTCAAAGACACAGAGAAAAAGTGAGAGAAAGCACTCGCACAGTATTTCATGCATTTCCCTTCTTCTTGAACGAAAAACGTAAACAGTTCTTTCTGAAACTGGTCCACATAAAGAATGCAAACAGAGCTGTCTGACAGTCTCTTACCCTCTACCTGCCTGTATTTCTAATACTTAAAATGCTTTTTCGGTAAGTCTAAACTCCGCATCACTGGAGGGGTGTTCTGGTAGGATGTTCTCAAATTCAGGTCTAGTGACTGGCTGTGTAACTTGTTACAGCCAGGACACGAGGCACACCAACTCTGCTTCCCAAAATCCTGAAGACACTGTCAGAAGCTGAAGAATAAGTCTCGCAATGAACAGGAGAAACACAGAACATAAAACCAGAGCCTGGTCCCTGGAAAGTACCAACCAGATTTGACCCACAATATGCCATAGGAGTTTGCCGTTTTCCTCAGTGCTGCTGTTTCACAACGAATGAAGGTAAAGGCTGGAAATCACCCCAGTGAAGACCGCAGTGAAGACCGCAGTTAGGGAGAGGTTCCAGTGGGACTCTCATTCCTGACAAGGCACTGAGAAGAGTCTATTGTCCATCTTACAGGAGAGGTGGTCCCAATTTGGAACAAAGAGAAGGGCGTATACATAGGTACCACCCCCTCACTAAATTCCCATTACCTGGAAGAAGAAGTCAAAGTCTATCAATATCAAAATGAGAAAGATATAAATGTCAGATTGAAAATAAGGAATAGACAAAGGCCCAGGAATCTGCTCATTGAATAAGACACTGCAGCTGGTAAGTGAAAAAGCCTGGATCTCAACTAAAGCAATGGCAATGGGGAACCCAGCAAAATGAATGACAAACAGCCCTCGGGAAAGAACAACTTCTGCATGTTTTTCTTAATTTTAATTCTGTTTAGGAAAAACTCCAGTGAACCCAAATCTGGGCAATGATGTAGACTAACTTCAAATTATTTTCTACTAAATATACTAGATAACAGTAATAGAAGGCTTCCCTGCTAAAGTAACAGTAATTGCTACAGGAATAGGTACGCATCTGGGCAGGTGTCAGTGGAGAACAGCTATAAAATAATGAAAGTCCAGTCTCACCTCAAACTGCAGGCAGCTTGCCTCATGTTAAATCATTATCATCCTGCGTATATACTGAGAGACTCAACACTGAAAGTACAATCTACTTGCTTTAGGCTAGAAACCAAGCCACAAATGAACGTACCACTGTTGGCCTAAGCACTACGGAGACTGCTTCCCTGAGTTTGTGTGGGTACAAATCAAACAAAATACTGCACAGCATATGGAATATAACCTGGGGGAGGGAAAGCTAGAGAGACAGCAAACTAATTTGTAAAGTCTAGTCTGTATTTGATGCATACAAGTAACTCCCATTAATGTGAAATCAAGTAATAACACAACAAAAAGAGACTGTACTCGAAAAGTGGCTAGCTGCTGCCCACTACAACCCACTCCTCTGCAGTGTCTGCTGTACGTTCTGCAGTAGCACAACCTTCTGCTAGCTGCTTCTGCTGAATTTAACTAGTTAGGCTTGTGCCAAAGACTGGATTCAGGGTAAGCTTGGCATCGTTACTAGGTGAGAAATACACACAAATATTCGGACACATTTCAAGCTTAGTTCTTGGGGTTCTCGGCCCTAAATTCCAGCTTAAAGAAACTTTGAATCCAGCAGACAAGTCAATAAATCATATCGCCAGTCCAGCAGCATAAGGCCATTTCTCACATGCTTGAAATCCCATCTTCTCCCAGCAACCAGCACAAGGAGATGTCTGGCACCACTTTGCTCTCGGCAGCTGTCAGTCAGCAGCAATGAGGCCACCGTCATGTACTGCAGGGATCTGGATGGCATTACAGCCTCTTGAAGAAGATGCGCACGTGTGAGTATACACACTCAAATCCACTTCCCTGGTTCAATAATACTGCTTAAACACTACTTGCAAAGTTAAGGTCCAAACCTTCCAGATGCTGAACACCCTTAGAGAAATTCTTGCTCTTGGGGAGAAGCAGCTCAGTACTTTACCAGAGTGGGCTATAAAACACAGAAGGAAAAAGGAACATGAACTGTGCATTATTTGTATGAATCAGCTTTCTGATTCCTTGTCCTACATGTGCTCGGCATGGGCGTGTGCCCTCTCTAGCAGAGAAGAGGCTGTAGAGTGAAAATGTGAGAGCAATAAAACATTGCAGCACTTTAGGGGAAACGGCAAGCAGTTTCCATTCTATTGATCTTCTCTGGATGTCAATGACACACTGAGTTTATTTGGAAAACTAAATTCTAGAGCACGTTGCATGAAGATGCTCTAGTTAAGCTTGTTTGACTGAGTGACTAAAATTTAATCACATTTGTTATTGCACTCTAAGACACAGCAAGGAAATACACATTCACAGACATAAAACTTTCTGGGGTAAAAAGGTGCATTCTTTTTTAGTGGTTTATAAGATTAAAAATTCATTGCAAATTATTATTAACACTATAGGATTGCAAAATTAAATTTTAGCTAAGTTAGAATTCCCGTAATTGTAAAACCTCTAGCATTTGAGCACTTAACTCATGCAGCAGCTTCAAATGCTGTACAACACCTTCCAAAATATTTCCCCAAAGAAGTAGAAAAATTGCTATTTAAAAAAAATGATGTAAAAATAGATTTTTAATACTGTCTGTAATATGAAACTCCTGACAATAGTAAAATCCAGCCATTAATTTGCTTCTTTTCATAATACATTGCTGCTCATGTAATTTTTGCTGACAACACAGGTGCCAAGGAATTTTCGTGCAAGTTATTTTGAATGAAGACAATTCTTATCTAGTTCTTTCACTTGCTTATAAATAAGGCAACATTGCCAGACATACTGGGGACATCAGCAGTATTTGACAAAAGTGCCTGGGCTCCCTTGAGTGGAGAAATGTCATTATGGCACAGGAGAAAATCATTAGCTGATCCACAAATGATTATCTGACGGTGGGATTTTGTCACTCTGTTCACCATTGTTTGCAAACTCTGTGTTTTAAAATAGTCCTGAAAAAAAAACAGTCTGCCCTTCAAATTATGAACCAGGAACCTGAATCAGCCCTTCATGTTTACGTACATCTCCGTTACATCCCTTCAAAACGTCAAGACTGTTCTGTCGCATCAAGGATTACCACGTTGGTCCCTCCGTCCTGTAAAACTTGCTTTCCAAAACACTACGCGGACTATCAGTAAGCGCCGACTCATTAACTTGCATTGTCAGACTCTGTTCCTACCCTGCTGCACAGATCAGTTATCTGACATTCTAGTTTTCAGTCATACATTTTTAATAATTTTTAGGAGAGCTCCTCTCTTCTGAAATCTGCTCAGAATAGTTCTTTGATTCTTCAGACTCCTGAATATTAACTTTTTTTTTTTTTTGGTGAACATCTTTGTTACTTCTTTGGCCATTACAGGGAGATCCTTAGGAAGTACAGTGGCACCTTCCTATTCCAGTTCTGCCCGAGATTATACTGACTATCCAAAATACAATTCACATGCTCTTGAAAAGCTGAGCATAGTCCTTTTCTGTCTTCTCTGGCACAAGCACATGTGCATATCAGTTCTGCTCTTCTGCTACTATTGTAATGCTCTTCAGACAACCCATCTGTAATCAGGTACACAGGTAGGCGACGATTCCCAGGTATACCTATAAACCTTGCTTTGGGAGCATTTTGAATTCAAATTCTCCACGCCCTGATCTCTCCAAATATGGCAGAGTTTAGATAAGAATATATTAAAGATGATGTATGAACCAAGGTCCGAGTCTTTCAATAAATATCGTTCAAGATGAGAGAGCTATTTAAACGGATTACTTTGCAGAAGAAAAGACTTAATGCTGTGTTATCATAAATCTATATTTCCATGGCAGAGACACTGTAATTTAATAATAATGTTGTTTAGCTTCTATAGGTATAAGGTGCAACCTTGTCTCCTTTCAAATCTATATGGACAGACATCTTGCCTACCTCAAGTAATATGCCATGTAATTCAGAGAAGAATTGTATGGGAAAAAGCAGAATACTAAGCAGCAAACTGCGAAGGAAGTGCATTTTACTAAGAAAAGGATCAAAATAAATGGCCAGGAGGTACTTGACATGACAAGTAACAGGCACTTACTTCAAGCAAGTGGTGTAATTTTTTAATACTACTATTTGAACAGTAAATCCATTGGCAAAACAAAACCTTACTGATTAGGACCTGCCTTAAAGAAAACGACTGATTTTAGCCATTTTTAATTATCCATCACTGGAGATGGTCTAGCATATGCTTTAAGCTAACTGTATAAGGATATTCAAATACTAATATAGCACGGTGTGCTATAGGTATGGCGTGCTCACTGGAGTCTCCACAGTGGGAATGACACATTCTGGGAGAATGTTTTCACACTGTAAAAAAATGAAGAGGCAGAATTCACTGAGCGCAGGTTGCTTTTGCGACTTCCTCAACTGCAAATCGCTGCCTAATGGCTGGAATACAGGTAGACAAATGGAACAAGTAGGTGTCTTCATCCACTCGACTGCAAAACTAAACCTACCTAAAACCATCAGCTAAGCCGTCTCACTTTCCGGAGAGTTAATACTAAGTTGACACTAAAGAGTACTAATTTATCAAGTTCTGCTCAGCAAAGACAGTGTCTAAGAGATAAGCGAAGTAATATGATCAACTACTTCAGCTACATCTAGAAAGAAAGTCTCTCCAAGGCCTAAAATAAGTGGAAAACATTAGTCAGCTGATGGAAGGCACACTGACACCCTTGTTCTTAAGCTATTTATCCAAACTGAGCCTCAACAAATGCCAGATTCAAGCCTATTATTTTGGAAAGTTCATAAGGCTGTGTGGCCCAAAGTGAAGAGCAAGACTCACTCACAGCTGATTGCTACACAGAAGAGATAATAAAGGCACCGAATGGAAAAACCCTTAATTTTCTGGGATACCACATAATGCATGCTCTCAGTTGCAACACAGCAGAAAAGAATAAAGCTGTGGTCATCATTAAGCCATGCAACTGTGTGCTTTTTGCTCAGTGTAAACCTGGGGAAAAAAACTCACAAACCAAAAAGAACATAACCTTTTTCTACTTACAAAAAAAAATCCTATTTCCCACAAAATGTCACAACCTGAAATGAATCCTTCCGTACTTTATTCTGTTCTCTCATCTGAGGTCAAGCATCAGCATGCTTGACAGTTTAGTAGTTGAACTAGGTGTCTGACTGCTCACTACTCAGCTATCCTGCGTGTGGGAAGCATGTTCCTTTGCTCAGGAATGTATCATTCCAGTCATGATACCTGCCTCCTTTTCATTGCCTTCACTGACCAGCAAAATAAGCTATTGTATTTTAGACCTAAATTATTCAAAACCTAGCTGTGTTGAAACTTGCTAATCTTCTAAATAAAAATAATAATTCGATGCCTAATGAAAAATCATTGAATAGACTTTCACATTGGATTTGAAAAAGATAATAATTCTTATCATAATGTCAGATTTCACTATTTTCTTTTTATTGCTGCTTGGTTGATTTTCTTTCCAGTTTCCTTCATAGCCTCTTTCACTCATTTTATGTAGACGTCCAGTGGGACAGACGGGAGAACTCTAGCCACCAACTCAATCAGCATTGGGCCTACAGTACCCAGTTTAGCTCAGAGCAGTAGGAAATGCTATTGCAGTTTTTTCTCCAGTCTTAGGAGGAAAAAAAACCCAAAGTCTTGTCTTTCACATGTTTTCACATTGTCTACTTGTATCAGCTGAATTCACTGCCGAGTAACTTACAATCTGAAATGTTTTCTTAGCAAGTTTGGCTAACTGCCGTTGGACAAAACGGCCACTCATACGTGAGAACTAACAGTAAATTGCTGAGAAGACAGTTGAAGATTAATGATTAAGAAGACATTAGGCTAATAATGCCCATTTCAGGATTTAATCGAAAAGTAACGACTTTTTTTTTAATGTGGTATTGGACTGGAAATCCCTCTCTGCAGCACCATCCCATGCTTCCAATGCATAGAGGTGAAAAATACTAGATATTAGGGACTTTATCCAAAAAACATTGAAATTAGTGAAAATTTGCCCATTGATTCCAACTGGCTAGTGATCAAGTCTTTAAGGTAGTTTTAATACATATGGGAAAGCGATACGCAAAAGGCAACACACTAACTCTACATTAGGGCTGATCCTCTTAAGACATGGAGCACACGAGCATGCCTTTCTGCCGTTCCAGACAAAAAAAAGGAAGCTGTTCTCTCCAGTGGTCAGTGCTGGCACAGAAATGTCACATTCCCTCCATGTATAGGAAAAGGTCAAAAAACTGTAGAGGAAATAAGGCCCTACTGACTGATTCATTTTGCAGGACAAGATGCAGACAGCAGCTGCAGTAAATCTGCATTTCAGCAACTGCAGAGATGTGTTTCATGCAGCCAGAATTTGCAGTCTCTGTTTCATGAGATCGGGGTTGCGGTTTACGTGCTAATTCAAGTACAAACCTAAACCCAAAGCACATCCAAAACAAAGATTTGCTCCAAACCCTAAACTTGACAATATAGCTTTTCATGCCATGTTCCTAGATGTTGAGGTGTTTTTATTGTCTCCAACAATATTTTCTTGGTCCTTTAATATTGTGCATGTGCGGCTACTAGACCATCCTACTCAAAAGAAGCTTATGGTAGTATTAGCACAAGAGCTGGGTCTCAAGAACCAAAGAAGACAGATTTTGTCTTTGGACGGTGGAGGGAGAAGTTCATGCCACTTCTAATACCTGGCCAGCGCTCTGGCAGGGTCCTCCTGGCTCCCTTTGCTGTCACAGCCACTGTTGAGTATGGTGCATTTAGAACCTGAAAAGAACTGAAGAAACCTTGCCCCAAGATAATTCCCCATGCAGAAGTAAACCACAAAGACAATATTTTTGCTGCTCAGAGAATCTATTTTAAGATATTGGTATTTGATTTAAATAAAAAAAAAGCTGTCTGGGATTCATTGTCCTGTCTGCTGAGTAATGAACACTAACATGATAATTACATCAAAATTGATTGGTTTAAAAACGTCTACTTTAATTAATTTATTACAATACTTATAGAACACTTTCAGACAAGGTCTAATGCACCAAGGGTTAAACGTCACTCACTTGCAATGCCTGGAGGATGGACACACCCATGCAAAGAACATTCCCCATTTTAGCCAAGGCAGAATATGTTTGTGAAGGATTCTTCCCTTCAGGCACTGATGTTGCTTCTTGTGCCATGTGTGCTCAGCATTACAACTTGACATTAAGTTCTTTCATTAAAATACACTTGTATTAAAAACAATTCCTCCAAACCAATTTTTTTTTTACATCATTTTAGACTCGTGAAGTTGGGAAACCTTGAAAGAACCAGCAAATAGTTAGTTCTTTGTCTCCAGCCAAGCCTAGAAGGAAAATAGAAGTACACTTCAATAGGTGCGATGTGAAGACCAGACCACCCATCAGAGACTAGTACTTCCTTTTTTGCCACCTTGCATTGACAAGGCAATAGTTTGCCACATTCCACACTAGCAAATTACAAGAAATTGGAAGGGGACTTGCAATCTCTGCCATGCTGACTGGCATATCTGGGACATAAGGGAGGGTACTTTCTTCCGTTCTTCATGAACATCCAGTGCATCTGCACATGGGGGACTCACAGACAACCATGAACAAAGTACACATTTCTCTGGGAAGGTGACGGAACAAATAGTCCTGGAAACCACTTCCAAACATACGAAGGACAAGAAGGCGGCATGGATTTATGAGGGGGAAATCAGGCTTGATCAACCTGCTAGAATTCTGTGACGAGATGACTGGTGTACTGGACTAGAGGAGAACAGTAGCTGTTGTTTATCCCAACTTTAAGACTTTTGACAGTGTCTCTCTCAGCATCCCAGCCTGAAGTCCCCATCCTGTAGATATTCAAAACCCAACTAGACAAGCTCCTGAGCAACCTGCTCTAGATGACCCGGGGAGGGGGTTGAATTAGATGATCTCGTGAGGACCCTTCCAACCTCAACTATTCTATGATTCTATAACATCTGTCATAAATGGCTTATTTGGATCCAGTCAGAAGGATGGATGAGATGACCTTTTGACATCCTTTCCATCTCTACTGGCTATATCAATATCTGCATACAAAGCAGCATCACAAAGAATGTCACAAATTTTTTTTCCATTCATTCTTTTTTGCCTAGACAAAAGACCTATGATGTGTTCTAGGCATTAAATAGTTAAGAGAAGCAACACTAGTAATTAAGACTGCTGCCCTAGATATACCGTTAAGTTTGTGGCCAAACGAAATCAGTATCTGATCCCTTCAGAGATGTCCTTCAGTAGCCTCTTTCCATTACCCTTAGCTAGCAAGACTGATTTGTGGACCAATGTGCCTAGTGCATTTTCCAGGCTTATGTCAGTTACTTTACTTCCAGTTGTGTGTGAAGGTGTCTCCAATCCTCCGAGCAGGAATCAGAACCAGCTGGATGTTAGGGTGGATCGTGGCCTTCACCTGAAGACTGCCGACATTTGTATTTTTCAAATCACGCCAAACTGCAATTTTTAGCACAATTTGCTGGCTGAGGATACTTGAAGTGAGAAATAACTTAGATGTTTAACATCTGGAAAGTGCTAATCACTTACAAATTATGGCAAATTTTCCTGCACAAGCCACGTTAAAAAGTGAGTTGCCAAGCAAAAGATCTCAGTTCCAGAAATCCTTAGAACTCATGTTACTTTGGCCAGATAGAAACAGGAGGTTCCCAAAAGCAAAGCTGTCATCCTTCACTGGCCAGGGAGATGTCACAGCTCACAGCTGCAAGGAGAAAACTCCATGCTCAGAAACTGAGCCTGTGCTCACCTTCTGCCTCTGAACCCCGTTCAGCTGACCTTGGCATGGGAACATAGCAACCCTTGGCTTATACCCTCATGTTCATATTAGCATGTTAGTCCCACCACAACCTCTGAATGAACTGCTGACGTGAAGGCAGCCAAACAGTTTATGTAGTTTCCAGAACAGAGAAAAATCTTTAAGAATGAAAAAAAACAAAAAGGCAGCTCTGAATTAAACATTTCAAGAATATTTCACTTGGTAACTGAAAATAATCAGAAATTTAAAAATCAATACATTTGGAGACTTTATGAAATTTAAAAGAAAAATCAGATGTTTAAAAATAATCTGGCAGTAGAAGCTGGTTGATCCAAATATCAAAACGGCTGGCCTGATCTAAAAACTGGAACAGAAGCATCGTTCTCATGTTTCAGTTGTCCAGGTAGATGGAATTTCTATAAATAATGTCCTATTTGCTAAGTTTTTTATTTAAGATTTTCAGATAAGCCTCTATTTTATTCTTCTTTTTAAACAAAGCAAAGCAGCATGTTACTTTTTTAAAATAAAATAGTTTTTATTTTTTTAAATATCTTTTCTATTACTTTCAGAAGTCTCCAAGTGATTTAGGAGAGTACGACCCATATTAGAGAGTATCACAGGCATTTAGGCAAGTGTTAATAGTGGCATTTTTAAAGCCTCTACTTCAAAACTTAGAAGCCTGACAAATAGGAAGTGTTCTCCTTAGCAACAAGTCATGAAGACAATAGGTGAAGGAGAAAAGATTTTTTTACAACACTTTCAATATGTCCTCTTGCAAGAGAAATATTCTTATTTGCAAATTTTCTGTTTCAAGGAAATATATATTGCAACCGATCAATCCGATAATTTATTGAAAATTTATTGTGCAAGAACACAAATTAGTTTAACTTTATCTCCCAATCCTTATTTTCGTCACTTTTAGTATTACGTGAACATATTTTATATTTAACTTTCTCATTTGTTAGCTGTTTTAAACAAGGAAAGGGAGAAGATGAGAGCTCTCTGAAATCTCAGCTCATAATCTTCTCTTGTTATTTCTTCTGCCTGATGGAAAACCTGGCTAGGGATTTTATTGCTTATCCAAATTGTGGGAAGCACAGGTCTTCTCCTGTGAGGTGGGAGTTTAGATACATGCATTAGCTAGGGAGAGGAAGATTTTTAAAACAGCAAATAATTGAAGCATGTTGATTTCTTAAATTTTCAGACATTTTGCCAAATAATTGAGGCGACAAGAATAAGTTATAATTTTTGCATTAGTATTCACGTGTTCCAGCTGTGACTTGATGCATTGAGCTAGGGTCTTCATAGATCTAGCTCTAATTCTAGATCTGAGTCATCAGGCCACCCATCCCATCATAAGGTTTCATTTACAGAGTATAAATATGTCCTTCTACCCAGATATATTGGCTGAAAAATATCAGGCAAGTATTTTAACTATAGATACAAGGAACAAAAAAAGTAATCACTAGAATCCTCAGAATATTTGATAATTTTTCAGGTTCTTAAAATAAAATTTGGTAACCTCTACTCAGATTGGAAAGCTTAACGTGCAACCCACTGTGAGGGCAAGAGTTTTCTTTTTAAAGAAAGTCAGTTTACATTTCATCAACTGAACACAAGCTTTATTTCTTTTTTGTTTAAAAGCAGGAAAGCGTAATGCCACAAAGACCAAAAGCCCTCTGTTGGTATATAAAAAACTGCTGTGCTATTGAGTAAAAGCTTGGCCTGAGTTGGAGTCCATTAATAGCTATCTGTACTAGAAAGACATTCATGTATTTTTGTTTGTTTCTGTTCTCCAATTCCTACCCTCCTAAAGAGAGCCAAAGGCTAAATTGTGCTGCTTCTAGTAAAGATTAAATAGCAAGCAATTCAACTTCTGGCACTACACTTTCAAATATGAAAGGGGTTATGTCATGTAAAAAGAAAAGGGTTTTCTTTGGAATTGTGCATTCTTCCTCTTTCATGGCATGATGAAAGGGAAGGGCTGCATTTTAAAGCTCTGCAGCATTACCAAACTTTGCTACAGTCACACTGTTTGAAAGAAGCCTGGTACATCACCAAAGCTATGTAGATACGTCAAACAATAATAAAAACTCAGCTTTAATTGCTCCTATAGCCAGTATATATTACATCCATGCGTACAAATAAGTTCACAGATCTGCCCCATTACTTCATGGTACAGGAGGGGGAGGAAAAAAAAAAGTCACTTTCACACACTGGTTGTTTACTATGTAGAGTTACCCAGTGAAGAGCAAGAAGAATGTGAAGCACAGCAAGTCCGCAAACAAATCACAGTTGGCAGGTTTTTATTTCAGTCGCACTGTGGTAAATTCAAATAAGCCTAATGAAGTCAACTGTGCTGCTCCAGCCTGACCTGCTATTAAGCAGAGTGGGACAATCATGGTGTTAATTTAGCAAGCTGAAAAGATACATTGAGATATTTTTGCAGATATGGTGATATATAACTGCATTAATACAGTTTCTATTCAAGGTATTTAATTAGCATTATGATAAAACTAACCAAACTGCAAACAATTTCAATTGACTTTGCAGGCTGAGCAGTTATGCCTCTCTGACAGCTATGTGACCGCCTGCAATTCTAATGGCTAGTCTAGCAATTAATGTTCTCCCATTAATCACTACTAATTAACTTCATTGATCCTTAACACTGGGATTTCCACATTAAAGCATGCTGCAAGAAGCATCACATTTGTTATAATATAATATTCAGAGGAAATGAAAAAAAGAAGTGCTGTGTCAGGGGACAAAAATACCATTTAGGCCAGGATGTTAAGTTACATCTAAAACTACGTATTGATCTTAGCTTTGAGTTTTTTTTAACCGAGTCTACTCTCTCAAAAAGGAAGCAGCAACACTATGTTACGTGGACATGAGTATGAGAAAACAAACCACACAAAGTTTAATGTATAGACCACAAAGTTACTCTGCAGATATGCTACCCTTGCATAAACTCTATTACTTCAAATATGCAGCCTGAAATCCCCACATTTCCTGAGGTCGTTATTGCTCACTAGTGTCGTTGCAGGTCATGCTGGGTAGGGCTCGGTGCATCACTGGGCAAGACACAACAGCAGTAAGCAACACCACCACACTCTTTGCTCTGGCTGCCACAGTCCTAGCTGTGCTGACGTAAAGGCACGGGTTTGACTCCTGATAATTCTGCAGAACTGCTCATTGACGCACGGCTGGCCACCAGCCCAGCTAGCGACATGCAGCAGGGAGTTGGAAGGACCATGTTGAAGGTAAGTAATGTTTTTAAGTAAGGATTTAAAAGATGTTAAGTTTCTGCATCTGTCAAATCTGTAGGAATGGGTGGGGGGAGATACAGATTTTGCAGAGTTTCTCTAACAGGTATCTGAACTTTAAATCATAAAGTGCCAATGAGAAGATAATGTAAGAATTGCAGTGTTAATCAGGCATGGAGACTCATCGTCTGAAGGTAGCACAGCCACTCAAGAAAGAGCAAACTATCAAAAGGAATTAAAGTTACGCTGTACTGTTAAACTAGCCTGTGCAGTTAGATTAATATAGCATCGACAACATATTTCTATGCCAGGAGTATACAATAAAAAGCACATGCTTTCATTACAGCTGGATGGTCTTAATAAAATATAAGCTATGATAGTGCATAGAAATGAAGGAAAAAAATATCATGCTTATTTCTTAAAACAATATTGGAATAAACTAATGACCTGAACTGATTCTAGGGGATCCAAGTAGTCTTACTTGTCACTTAACACTGATTTACTGTATGAACTTGAGCAAATCATAATCCCCACACAAGTCTTCAGGCTTGCCTCCACTTATAAACTTGAAAACTTCTCTTAGAGATATTTCTTTTTATGAAGAGCTTCAGAAGGGAGCACAGTATTCCAGCGTGCAAATGAGGACATTTCACAGCATAATAAACCACCAATAAATGCAAAAATAAATTGGGTGAGAAAAAAAGTTCTGTATCTGGCAAACTTTCTGATCTTTTTCCACAGGCTAGTTGCAGATGGTTTGAAGGTGACACCATAAAGCACATAAAAGAAGAACATACTTTCTCCTGAGCTTCAGCTTAAAGCACTAGCTGAAAAAGAAGTGAATTCGTGGTGTACAGGAGTCACTGAAGTTCTTCCAAATCTTCCGTGAAGGCTCTGCTTAACTTTGAAACAGGGAACACATAAAGAGGATGTCCTGCATCCAGAGCAACTCAGTGATGGTGTGGCAGCCAGAAAAGTCCAATAAGAATTATATGAAAGCAAACATATAAAGGTTTTCAAGATCAAAAGTTGTTCATTTGTAAGTAAATGCCCAGTGTTGCTTCTCAACTTCCTGCCTCATGCCTCTGCATAACACAATCAACAGGGCTTCCTTTGTATTTTAAGTTCTGCTTGGTTGTACATTAATGCACTAGATAGTACTGAGTCATCTGTTCTTTTCTGCAAGTAGTGCTGAGGATTTATAGCTATAAAGCAGGAAGTCAGAAGTGACATATATGGGCAAAGTTGAAAATAAGAAAGACAAGGTCATCCACAAACAGCATTCCTGAAAAAAAGGAAGAAGTAATATTTTAAAGAGAATTAATTATGGGAAAGATAGTAATAAACATACTGCAGAGCTTCCATTATGTTCTGGCTACTAAAACTGTTAACAGGCGTAGACTAGAAAGGCTTTGCTCTATTATCGCTTAGCTCAGTATTTGGTACATAATTTCAGTATTAATTTCTTTAGTGCCCAAGAACCATCTCAGTCATAACCTGCCCCCTTTCTCAGCAGAGGCTCCAGCGTTTGCTGCTGGAGAGGCCTGGGGAGTTCATACCTCACAGCTGGGTGTGTGGAGTGACGCAGCGGAGCTCTCCACAGTTCCTTTCAGTGTATGAGGCACAAAGCAGGAAACGTGTTGAAATAAGAGGAATGTGAAGGAAGTCACAAATGAATGTCCTTTCAACAGGAAGAGATAGAGAGATTTTGCAGAAAGCTGCTTTTTATCATACTGTGCTCAAACAAACCACGGAGAGATCAGATCCTGAGTACCTCTCTTTTGGATACTGTGTGTGAAACAAAGGATAAACAAACTTTGGCTAGAGGTGTGATGATGCAGCTGCCAGCATTCAGTTAAGCTGAGACATTGTGATTTTAAAGCTACATCTTTTGCAAATCTTCTCTGGCCTTGGGATTTCTGTATGTATTTCAGATGGCTCAGCTTGCAAAGATCTGTCTGATGTTAGATGCTGGATAAATCAGAGTTCAGTTCAGGAGTTGACTTAACTCACAACACTCTTACCATTGAAATCAATGAGACTTCTGAGTCTAATTGAAAATGAACACACATTTAAGTGCTTTCCCGTAGACCTACACTTTCCAAAGCATTGCCAAAAATCCACCCCAGGAGTCCCCCTGCTCAGGGTTCACACTCCTGTTTTAGTCACTCAGACTGGACCCTCATCAGAACCTGCACGGATTACTCTGGCAGTGACTCAGTATTCTCCGTTTTTGGAATGGAGAATAAGACTGAGAACATCTGCTGAAGAAGGCAAAACAAAAAAAAACCACCAACTCACTGTCCTCTGGCTTTTCTCAGTTACACTTCTTCCCCTGAGCTGCAGCCTCAGTGTAGGTTTTGCCCCAATGTAAATGACTAAAGCCATTTCTTTGTTTCAAGACTAAAAAAAAACCAAAACCAAAACCAAACCACCTCATGGGACATCCTATCTGAAGTCTCATCCCCGTCTCAGAGATTCGTATCATACCCAGCCTGCTATACCATATCCGCATTGCTTTGGCTGGTCTTTTGTTCTCATCAAAGGCATTTCTGCGTGGCTTCTACTGTAAAAAGAAATAGAGCAACGGTGTATCTTTGACAGACTGGAAACCAGCAGAGGGTAGGACGAGCAACGCCTGCTAGCTAGAGAGGTGGACAAAACCGGAGCTTTTGCCAGTTCTACAGAATGTGGTACATTTGCCCCAGGAAAAAAAGATGCTTCGAAACAACATAGTGCAATCTTTGTTGTGCAATGAACTGAATAAAGATCTGATATTGAATGACATTCCATCAAAGGCAGGGGAAGCAAAGAACTGACTTAACCAGGCAGTGCCTACTCGGCCTTAGTAAGCACCAAACATCCTACAGGCATTACCCACAGAGGAGGCATCTTCCTCTAATTCAGAGTAACGTATATCCATCAGCTGCATATAAAATCTTGGTGATAACGCTACTGCGGCCTGTGTCTGTACAACACTGGTTGTCACACTCTTATATAAGTGTTTGAGGGCACTTTCCGCAAAAACTTACTGGGTGAGGTGTTCAAGAGGCGCTGATAGAGAACGCTTGAGATATTTGCCTTACGCAATTAGCAACTTCAAAGAAGTAGCTCTGGGTAACAAAATAAACATTTTCAAGATTACAGCACAGCTCTGTGATATAAATCTTCTTGCTTTGATCTTGCTTTAACAAGGTTGTCATGGGCAAATTTACCTTTGTAACAATACTCTGCTGCTTGAGAGAAGCACACGACAAAGGTCATCAATTCCCGACCACAAAAGAGACACAGATGGTGAAAAGGTCTCTAAAAGCTAGCATATTCCTACTGCACCACAGCACTAACTGTTTAAGTTACTGGTTTTGCACCTGATTTCACGGGGTTCGCAATCCAAGTCTGTATTTGATGTGCATATTCCAATATTACTTTGTATATAGAGAACATTTTTATTTTTATTAATTTTTATTTTTATATATTATATTTATTTTTATTATTTCCAAGTGCTAGGAAAATGGAAGTTAAAAAATAAATTAAAAAACCACTTGCCCAAACTTTGCCTCCTTCCATCTGTTTAGATAGAGTTTTTCACCTGCTTCTCATCAGAAATAGCTACATCTACGTCTTTATCATCTACATACAATTTACAAGAAGAATTAACAATTTGATATCTAACTTTAACTTGTCCCCACCAAGTAGACAATAATAGCAGACGACATCTACTAAGCAATGGGTTTGTATCTCATTGCAAATTACATCAGATCATAGCACCTGAAATTAGTGCTGTCATCAACATTTTCTGTAGGTGAATTTAGTTTTATTGAGGCAAATGGTCATGAAGCCTTTAAAGTAAAATAAAAAAATGTTAAACACTGGAATAAACAAAAACATAAAGTAGAAAACAATTTGTTCGTATTATTATTGTTAAAAGTTTCACTGCTTAAACATGAGAATTTTAAAATACAGATCGCTCACTACAGAACCAAATGGAATAACTCTGGAAAAAATCCACCCGACAGTCATACCATACCAGAAAAAGAAATCATCTTCCCTACCAGAAATGGAATTCTATTAATTATTTGCATTTTTTCACCTCAAAAGGGGAATGATATTAAGAATGTTTGGAATAAGTCACAAATATTTCAGCAAAGTAAGACAAAGTCTACCAATAAATATACACTAGTTTCATGCTTCTTGAATCAATTTTGCTTATATTGGTGCCGCATGACACAGGAACAGCATGGAAAAACAGTGAGGGAGGGACATGAAATTGGGTAACTCATGACACATTTAAATCTGTTCTGATTCCAGTTGAGTCAAAAGAGTTTTATCACCGATGATGTTCGGCCAGCTCTGATATATTCAGTTGGTAGAGGCTCAGAGCAAATGAGCACGTAATTTACAACTGAAATATAAAATAAGGTGCAAATAATATTTACATAAACTGATTTGCATCTATGAGTCATGTTAATTATTTGCTTTGGTGTTAATAAATAAATAAATAAATAATATCTCATGCTTAGCTAGCACCTCTAATGAGCCAACATCACAAACATCTCGTACCTGGAAGATACTATAGACAGGAGACTGCGAATAGCAAAGGCACAAACTGACTTCACTTCTATGCTAGAACAACACTGCTTGCAGGGAGGAGGTCACTAGGACTTTTAAAATGGTTAGAGAATATCGATTTCACTAGTTCAGAGTAGAAAGCTCTGCAGTTTATGAGAACTATATGAATATGAAAGAGACCTTAACTTTGGTTTACATTTTCTTCTTATTGGAACGGCAATCAAGATGGGTTTGTATTATAAGAGATGTTTAATATTACATGCTAATTGCAATACTTACAAAAAACTCTGACCTGATGATTAGTCATTATCAATCCCATATGGTTGGCTGACAGAACATTAACTACAGCTGGATGTAATATGCTCGCATCAGGGTGAACCTGAACACAGTCAAATAACAACACAGAAATCGCAAGACACCTTAACAGACAGATATCTGTTTTAATTACATATCTTGCCAGTGAAATATTGATTGCAAAAGTGACTGTTCAGGTTTCTCAGCAATATTATTAATAATAATATCATTATATGATTGATATTATAATATGTAGCATTATACCTAATATTAATATATAATATAATATTTTACTATTATATTATTACTATTCTTACTGTTTACATTTAATTAATAGTTCTAGTTTTAATAGCACTGTAGGTTAATAACCTTAAAACATATTCTTTTAACTCCCATTCATGAAATTAAAAATAATTAAATAAAACTTAAATTAAAAGCCAACATGCAGATTGAGACGATAGGTTATCCCATCAGTTCACAAACTATAATGGGGATTATTTTTGCAATCGTATACACAGAGGTGACAAAATAAAGAAGCATCACTGTAGAATATCTGAAGGAGAAATTCCAGTAAAAATTAGCATGCGCTGACCCTATACAGTTTGCAAACAATTCAATTCTACAGCCTGAGCATTTCATTAAGGCAAATAACATACCTAGTCTAAAAATGGTTACTGATACAGTAGAGATATTGGTGAAAATTAGCCAGCCTCTTTTATTATTTTTTTTTCCAAATAAACACAATGCTCAGCATGAAGAATATATATGAACACAGTTTTGACTGGAATGAGCTGCTGCAATTGTCCCCTCTAGTGATTCCTTTCATTGTATGATCAGAACCAGCTCAAGTAATTAATTTATAGCTTTCTCTGCAACTATGATTAGCTTTCCTGTGATATTCTTCAATAATTTTTTCTGCCTCTGCATAAGACATGTTCCCCTCAGATAAATGGCCTGATCCTCACCTGTAATACACACAAGGACTTGGCATAGAATATACATCCTAGTCCCATAATTAATGAGCAATATGAAATAGTAAATTTGTCAGTAAATACAAATATTCTCTACCAACCACATCTAAACCCATTTTTGTTTTCTAGATTATTATTCCCTCCATAAAGCTTCCCATATTAATTACTAATATATATGTTCTATATTCTTTTAATTTCCTCTTCTACCTCCAACTTTATTGTCCTCTGTCTACATCTTCTGAAAATGGTTTGATACTTGAAATTTTTATTGCAAGGTCTCATGTGGTAATTATAACTTCATTTAGATAGGTGCTCTTAGGTATTGGTATGGTTTGGATTTTTTTTGTTCTGCTATGTGCTTAGACAAAGACACATGAATTTACATTAATCCTACAACTCCCGTTCCCTTTTTTATAAACTGAATACTGACCCAAATATCTAAAAGAAGCTGCTGATAATCCACTTGCTGTCATGTACACTGTACCACCTGATATCCCTATCCAAATAGATATCTACCATGAACACTTTTGTCAGCGATATGGAAAAAAAATGGTCTTTCTTTAACCAAATGAAAGAAATACCTGTGGAACCAAAACCCCAGAAAATAAAAGGTATCAAATATTCAAATTTCATATATACATATTTTTCACACGCGCACAGAGACAGCGTCTTTCATATATGTGTGTGTATCTATTTCATATGCCATAAATATTTCCCCCTAAACTCCCATGCTCACAGACCTAAGAAAAGTCCTTCTAATTACATGAAGAGCTATACAAGAGTGTAATTTTCCTAAACATTTCTCTCACATAACGGAGGATTTCAATATGAAATAGTTCTTAATGATGAACAGGACAGCATCATTTAAAGTATTCCAAGGTTTCAGATGATGGTTCAATTGTAATTCACTGTAAATTATCCCTGCAAAATACGTCCTCATTTTCAGAAGATACAAATGATGTAAATGTGATGTGCTCATCTTGTCAGTCAGTGCTATGTTCATACTGAAATAAACAGTTGCTTCCTAAAACCACGAGGGTCGATGCAGCCAGGGAGTACACCCATATATGGTTTGACTAATATATTTTAAATGACCTGAAAATATGCTTTTCCATGTTCTGACAACAGATACATACATGTACACCTGCTACAGAATGTATTTTTTAATATTCAGGCTGAGGCTTTGAAAGCACTACATGGTATATTTTCTTCCTGATGTACTGATGCATTAAAAGGAATTATGCATGTAAACCTGGCCAGAGCAAGAAAAGACCTTATGTCTTATACTGGGCTGAATTTGATTAGTCAGATAAAGTTTGTAATAAAATGAAAGCAGTGTCAGGGGAAAAAAAATTTAACTCCAAAGAAGAGCAAGACCTTCAGTAATGAAATGTTTCCACCTGAAATCTTACACCAAAAGCAATTTGAATGGTCAATAAACTGCAGTTCTAACTAGTTCATAAATACAGCAGATGTATTAATGCCTGCCTTTGCTTCCTTCACCCTAGTACTGGCTTACAGGCATTTCAATCATTCACGTGAAAGAACAAGGGTACTAGCATTGAGGGGGACTCTATTTCATCTCATCATTTAAACTGCGGCGTAGTAAAAGGAGCCTGACATTCACATACTACAAAGCAAATTAAAATACCGGTCCCACGCACTACTGAAAAGCTGCTGAGAGTGGGTTCAAACAGCAAGGAGAAATTTGCAAAGAAAGTCATATCCAAGTTGAGAAAGGGAGAAGGAACAGACTGGCAGAGACTAACAGGTGAAAAGCGCGGCAACAAGGTACATACAACTACAGGTACCACTACTCAGGTACAAGCCCTGCTGTCAGATACGCAGAGAAGGACTTGCTTAAAGCTGGAGTCATATTATTAGAAAACGACGGGGAGGTAAACTCTCCTCTCAAAAATGGTAAAACACCTTTAACGTGTCTTCATTTCAGTGAAGCCTTCCTTACTTTTTGCCCTAAACGCTCACTTCCTGCCACTGAAGTCAGTGAAGCAATAAAGTAATCAGAGTAGGACAGGACAAAATCTAGCTCGTAAGGAACTTTGTAACGCATGGAGTGGGGGGCCCCAGGTGCCCTAGCACTGGAAGGAGAAGTACCTGGAGATGCAAACAGTGTAGGAATACATACGACTTCTTTTGATAAACTTCCAGTAATAGGCTGGGAATTCATACAAAAAGGAGACTAAAATACAAGGTAAAAATTAGAAACATTTAAAATCCTTGCATGCGTCCATGAGGAAGTGAATTAAGAGAGATACTCTCAGAGTTTCAGATTAAAATTAGTGTATTTTCTGAGACAAAGTCATAGCAGATTCTTTTACCAGTGGCCCAAAACATGGCCCTTGTGTGAGGCACAAAATTTCCTCCAGGCACAGGACATTCAGGGGAGGATATTTCTGGCTACTTCTAAGTTAGAAGTTATTCAGTTGAACAAAGATTTTTGCCTTTAATTTGAAGCTAACTGGAAAATGTTATCGAGTTATCTCCTAAGCAGATTGAGAATACAGCAGGAAAATCAAATCATGGGATGAGTTTCATGCTCTCTTACAGTAGTGGTTTAAATTTGCTAAAGTTAATGGTGTCTCTGTTGAATTACATCAGCTTTTTACCTCTAAAAGAATATACTAGGATAAACTAAAATATTATCGACTTCTTATCAGCAATCTGCTTTTCAGTGGCTGCAAGGCCAAAAAGGAAGACTATTGTTTTAGACACAGTCCAGTGAACCAAGCAGACTCCTACACTCTCAAGAGGTCACAGCTCAAAGTAATCAAAAGGCCTGAAATCCCACTAGATTCCTTGATACTCCTGGAAGTAGGAAACAAAACAGTCACCAGAAATGACTGCTTTTATCTCCAAACAATCTGAAATCTGTGATTCTTCTTCTTAAACACTGATCACAGTCATCTAAATCATATACATGCAAAGTCTTTGCATCTACACTTTCCATTATTGGCAAGCACAGGTTTTTCCTGGTATTTACCCTTGCGCTAACTGCCTTCAAAGGATCCCACAAGGAATCAAGTAGGCTACTGCAGGGATTTGATACTTATGGATGCGTGTATCCCAATCGTGACACGCTAGTCTTGCCTAAAATGAAATGCCCCTGGCAATGCAATTCTTTAAGAAGTAAATTGGGAAGCAATAACAAATGGTAGTTAATTGCCTCAAATAAATGGTTCTGGACTGAGTACAAACCATTCTGATTATATAACAAAGAAAAACACCTTCCTAGATGGTAACCCAATTCATAAAGTTGGGCAGAAAAAAAATTGATAAACAGGTTTTTGCTGTCCTGCGCCCTTCTTCCTTGTGAATTGTATGCCACTCGGCCTCAGGCTTTAGCTGATTTATACATGGAGATAGACAAAAGACAGCTAAAGAATACCCAACTTTCCATCCCTTTGCTGCAAGCCAGAGAGGAACCAGTTGCCTTGTGCCTTTCAAAGAGCAGACAGTGAGATGCTCTTTCCCTTTGCTTGTACTTCACAATGAAAAAGGTTGTAGGAGTGAACTGACAAAAAGGAGAAAGCCTAATTCCTACCCGCTAAGTTACTGATTGTTGTTACAAGTATTTGAAAAGCAGATGAACAAAAGAGGCACTGGTTTTGTGCAAATAGGATGGAAGCTGAAAAAGTTCTACTGTCTACCTCCATAGGCATGTTGCTACAAAGATTATTTAAACATAAAGTGTCACACAATTCATGTACAGTTTGGCCTTCCTCACCAGCTCCCCTGGGGTCTTACTGATCTCTGATCTCCAAAGTACTGTGACACTCTAACCTGGCCATATGAATACCACATGCCACTGAATTCCATCCATCACCTGCTGTACCCACACTAATGACTCCCTGTGGCATTGCTACAGGGTGTCCCCCAGATACAGCCACGCTTTCTTGCCTACCAGTTCTCTGACACCGCATTAGCTTCAATGCAGGCGTCTGCCAGCCACACAAGTGCTGCGGAAGAGAACACCTGGCAACTCCTGACCTCTTTCCCACCCGTTTTCACCCATATGATCCCAGTAAAACCACAGAGTTTACTGAAATTTAAACTCAGGTTTATGTAGAACAGAATTTGGCTCAATCATTTTCTTTTCCATTGAACGTGTTTCGTTTGATCACGACAAATCAACACTGTGTGATGTAAACTAGCTCATCTTAACCAGAAGCATACTGAGTACCCATTCGACATCTGCATACATTGTCAGGTTCCTGCCTGCTCTGCGAGCGCAATTTAATTAGATGAGTAATAAATGTGTCAAATTTATCAATGGTGTAAAATATTTGACTGCAGTGAATTTACATCCTTGATTTGTATTGTTCACAGATGGCTTATTATGGCTAACAGTCTTTACCTATGTATCCTAAATTATTATCATCATTATTATTATTATTGTTTTATTTACATCAATTTGTCCAATTGTCCAGGAAGGAAATACAATTAACCACAAATAAAAAGAAAAAATTCAAAGTTGACTGATGAGATGCTGTTTTAAGACACTCAGTTCAATTATGCTAAACACATTCTCTCTTTGTTGCACAGCACTTCCAAAATAAAGCCTGAATCGCAGCTGGAGTAATATGAAAACTCAACCAAAAGTTTGGGGAAGGAATTTCCACATATCATAATTTCCTGTATTGAGCAGTGATTGAGCATAATGCATTATTTGTTAGAATGATTTCCTTGGTACAATAATGAAAAATATTAATAAATTCTGAAGAAATCATTTTTCTCAAAAGTTTTTTCTTTTTTTTTAAAACAGAATTGAAAAATATGAGTCTTAGATATTGAAGTGATTGTGAAAGTCATGCAGTCAACTGGGGAATACAAAAAGGCAAACTCCAGTTTAAAAAGGCTGGCCTGCAGGATTACACAGAGTACCAAAGCTAGCCTTCTCTTCCAGCTCAGCCACCAGAGCAGCCTCTCCTTCTCTGCTGTAGACTCTCTACCAACTGTAGAAAAAGCCCAGAAAAACTGAACGAGGAGAATATTCGGGGCGGTGTTGCTGTGGGCTTGCTGCTGCTACGTGCTACAGCTGGAGACTGAATATCGGACTAGAGGATTTTTGATCTGACCCAGCACAGCCATTGGTATGTCGTTACATTCTGGCATAGCACTCCTTAGTGGGAGATAGTCTCGGTGAATTACCTCCTTCCCACCTCCCCGGGTGCTGAGTTGTATGCTAATATGTTTGAAAATCTGTGCTTAGGTTCCTAAACATTCCCAAAATGTTACGGTTCCTAACGTTCCTAAAATGTTAATCCAAAATGAACTAACTGAGCAATTCCTTTGAATTGATCTGGGTTGGAATTAGGCCCAATAAACTCCTGTACTTTCAAAAATCATAACGGAGACTAGAATTGACTAGCACCACTGGACACAAATGCATTCAATATAATCAAGTTGCTACTTCTCATATTTTAATTATAGAAAAAGCATTGTAAAAGTCAGACTTCCATTAAAAACAGGCAGTTTAACAAGACCTAATAATAAAATTTTTATCAATAGGAATATTCAGAATTAACTTTCTGTGTACAAATGAGATTTTAAATAGCAGGTTCATTTCTCTGGTGATCTAATTTAGGTTTTGGTATCAAACAATGTTTCAAACACATAAAAAACCTCCTATGGTAAATTTTTATCCCTGATGTTTTCCAGCTGGTCTCTAATAACTATTCCTAATTGTACTTGTTAAAAAGGGGATTTATGAATCTCAATTAGACTGGTTTTACTTATCCTACAGCAATGTTCAGTGCCAACCAAGACCATTTCAAGATAGAAAAAATTTTTTATGTGGGTGACAGAATAATTATGAAAATAAAAAAGAAAATGCCTTTTATACAACTTAATTCTCAGTAATTTTATTTCAATAATCCAAAACAGAAAATACGGCATGCAATAACTATTTTGGGAACTTTCTTCATTCCACAAGTTACAAGGCACCTTTATTACTGGGATATTCAGCTTTGCTTGTGTGCCCTACTGTGAACATAAAGATTTACATCATTCCCAGTGAATCTATTTTAATTTTCTTTGCAAACTCAATATCCTGAATCAGCAAAGTATGGAGATACAAGCTTACTCTGAGCACATGCTGAAGACCCCAGTCAATGTAAATTTTCCTGAAATTCATGCAGGACGGCATCAGCAAAGTTGTTAAGTGTATGCTTATCTTTAAAGTTTAATGTGACTAAATCTTTAGCAGGCAGCCGGTTAGCCCTTTAACTCTTCTGCTGAAGATGTCCAGTGTTGTGAAAGAAAGGTTACAATGCATCCTTGCAAAACAATGGCTTCCCTCCGGTGCCTGGCACATACTCTAATCCCAGTTCTCACCTGGCCTTGGCGTAAACATACGCTCTACAAAATTTTCTGTCATCTTACTGTGGAACACGTTCTTAAAGAGACCCTTTACATCACCTCATTTGCAGGACTTGGGAGGGGACTTTGGCAGTTAGGATTCAGATATTAAACAGTATCAGCTACATCTTTGCGTGACTGTTATCCATCACCCACAGGAACTTAAGCAAAATTAGTAAAAGTGACAATTCCTGCCTCAAGTGCCCTGTTCATAAAAAAGCAAAGCTTCCAGAGTCTAATAGAAGAAAAAAAATTATAAGTGACAAACTCTTTTAGACTAAAATATATCCCATATATGGGAAGAATCTTGTACAAACACATTTTTTTATTACAGTCTCCTACAACTTTCCCTGATGGCTGGGTAGTGGCTATTCCTTGGGGGTCACCATATGCTCTACAATTAGTGAGTCGTGTCTCTGACTAATGTTCAGATCTCCAACAAATGCCCATGAAACCAGAGCTGGAGACCAAGATCCTTATGCATCAAAGAGGGAGAAAGAGGCTCTTCCATGGCAGATTCTGAAAGTCCAAGTCATTATACGTAACATAACGGCCAGGAACATTCTCCTTGGACACCACTACTAGCCAAGACAATAGACTGGGCTGTCTTACTTCTGCAAGTTTCTGTTCATTCCTAGGCTGAATATAGACACGAGAGTGCTATTTTTACAACATTACATTACAACATTGCCTATTGTTGCAGCCAAACGCTGTGGCTTGAAAATTGGACTTCAGATGTGTGTTAAGTAATGCACAATAAATTCCCATCCAAAAGAAAAAGACATGCTAGAGTGTATGCAAAGCTCTGCTCTGGGCACAGAATAGTTAACACATGCCTGCTGTCCACTCAACATTTTCCTTAAAAGCTGCTGTGAAAAAAATCAGACTTCTCCCCGGAAGTATTATGATTGAAAGTAGCAACTTGAAAACAGCGATGTTTTTATGGGCTCCTGGGAAGAGGATTCTCCAGTGCTCAGTAGGGCGAATCCAACCTTCTCAAAAATACTGATCCCATTATTCAGTTTTGGTAATTAAAATGTTTTCTAAATGATTGTTCCCCAGCAGGAGGAAATTGATTAATTTTAATGCATTATTGTATTTTAGCATGGAGCAACTTTTCCTCTTTTTTTCTCCCTCCTTTCATTCCCACCATTTGCTGATGAATTATTTAGATGTGAAGATTTGTCTACTGTATTTGACATGAAGCTTTAGGGAGTAAGCAGAGAAACCCAAGGAGTGCCTCATCATTTGCGAGTTCAATTTCTTTCTATTTGGATATTGATTAGCAGAGCATATATCTTGAGGAAGTGGCTTGACTAAGGGAACATAGATCTAAATGTGACTTTAACAGAATTTATGTATTTAGAAGTGCATTTAGGTGTTTCATTATATGCTTTTTAAAACAAGTTGTTCGTTCGCTTTGGGTTGGTTGGTTGGTTTGTTTTAAACCTGGCAATAGAACCTTACTTAATTTAAATATATTTCAAGAACACTATGAGTACCATTTACAAACGTAGTGCCTCTCATTTAGGCCCAGACTCTGTGCCCTTTAAACAATACCCATTGACTTCCGTCGGCTTTGACTTAGGCTGTTAGTTACCCACATGAGTGGAACAAAAGTTGCAGACACCTGGAGAGCTAACTTCAAACCCTGGCTCAAAACTAGATCCTGTCCCATCTGAAGAAGAGATGCATGTATCTTACTACTCTATCAGAGCAAGCAATATTTTAAATAATTAAAATTATTTTGTGTTTGTGTTCATCTTTTGCGGTACTTTTGAGTTGAATCAATGCTGACATTGATTTAATAATATTAAATAGTTTCTTGAAACAGTGTTTCTCCTGCTCCCAACATTTTTTTCAATTTTACAAAGGCTTCTGCTTGATTAGAAATTAGAAGAAGGAAAGTCCAATATGATTTTATCAGACAATAAATGTTTGTTTACATATCCAGTTCTATTTTCAAGCAGACATCAGATGGATGAGAAAACTGATATATAATCAGATCTTCTGGAATTAAACTATTATCATCCAATTGCACAAAATATAGCAACAAACTGGAACAGAACTAATGGGCTTTGGACTTAGTACTAACTGACAGCAGTCACCTCCATCAAATTAAGTGAAGTGAGCAGGTAGACTTGTCTGTAGCTAATGCAAGACAAATTCGCCTAGGGACGCACACAGTACTCACGGGAACTTTGCACAGGATCTTGGCGCACTCCACAAATATGTTAAGATTAAAAAATATCAGGAGCATTAGTATTCCCAGAAAATACGAGGCACTGATATTAGAGGCAACCTTTGAGAAAGCCAAGAACAAGCTTTACCTTTCCTGATTCTGTAACACATCTCTTTTTCTGGCAGTAGATTTAGCCAATAAAAAACAGTAACCATAACATCTATTACTTAATATCAAATTTACTAAAGTGCTCAAAGGTCCCAAGCAAAATGAAGGCCTATATATTATGTAACAACATTCAAAGAAACTGTTTGTCCTAAAAACCTTACTGTCCTACATATCTGTGACGGAAGTCTCCTCTTCAAAAGAACAGCAAGACTCCACTGCAGTTGAATATCCCAAATGCTAGCATTTTCCATCACTGTGGACTTAGTTTGAGTTCAGGTTTGAAACTCAGCTCTGATAGAGGCTGAAAA
Source organism: Phalacrocorax aristotelis (assembly GCF_949628215.1). Taxonomy (NCBI): domain Eukaryota; kingdom Metazoa; phylum Chordata; class Aves; order Suliformes; family Phalacrocoracidae; genus Phalacrocorax; species Phalacrocorax aristotelis. The sequence goes on from NC_134282.1 coordinate 52,923,010, forward strand.
CAATAAGAAGTGACATCTTTCATACAGCAAAGTTATGAATGTATGTTACAGTTACACTAGTGAGCAATACAGAGGCTGCGTTATATTTTTGGCATACACTGTAGAGATATGAGTTTGTGTACAGTTAAGAAAACAGATATTACAGTATGAAGGAGAATGGCATGATGACCACTTTATCCTATTTCGAAACAGCCTTTGAATAATTAGTTTTAGCTAGATGAGAAGAACTCTTTGTCCATTATGAATTCCTACATAATGAATAACAAGCTATTACACTAATGCAAGAAAATACTCATTTATATCAAATGCATATGTCTTTTTTTTTTTTTCGTATGACAGGCAACACACAACACAAGACTTCTTTTAATTCATACACAGATGTCCAAGATGTTAGCTGGAAGGAAAAAAAGAGTCTGACTAGCAGCTGGGGTTTCAGTGTGAAATGCAAACACTCAAGTGCTGCTTGCTCTTCGAGTGGATCAGATGGTCTAAATGGGGATCATAACTGCTCATAAGAAGATCTTTCTCACCGTGGCTGAAGAATTTACCTGAAGTGACATAACTCTAAGACCGCATTCTTCACACTGCTAACGAGAATGATTCATGAGAGCAGATGTACTAACCCTCACACACAAGGAGACAAGCTTATAATTCACAACGTAGCCTCCTAACAGTGCTATTTTTATGCATACTGACTTACACAATTTCTCTCCAGAACTCTAATGCAAGAGTTAAGACTTTATCTTATTTTTTATTTTTCCCACACAATGTAATAAACAAGTGGTATGTAAGCACCCCGGAATATGGAAAAGAGCCACTTTTAAATGAAAAAAGTAACGTTTTTGTAAAGAGAGTCAATGTTCCTAAACGGGTTCACTGAAGTAAATCTAGTGCTAACAAATGTATAATGCACTCTGTTGGCAATGGCAAACAAGAACAAACAAACAAACAAACCAACCTTGAAGAAAAACCCCAAAACAACCCAGAAGCATTAACCAGAACTCTAGTAATGTCTTCTAGCGAATTCAGCGTCTACGAAGAACAATGGGCAGCTTTGTTCACTTTTCACTGACAACTGTTAAGTATTTAACTCATCCCTATTTCACACAATCACAGAACGGTAGAGGTTGGAAGGGATGGTAGAGGTTGGAAGGGACCTCCGGAGGTCATCTGTTCCAACCCCCTGCTCAAGCAGGGCCGCCTGGAGCCAGTTGCCCAAGACAGTGTCGGGGGTCCAAGGATGGAGACTCCACATCCTTGGAGATTGTAAGCTCACATCCTCGGTTTGTATGATAACATTCCTAGCTTTTTGAAATGTGTAAGCGCCTAAAGACACATCTACATACCCAAATATTGTCCTTTCAGAGTTTTATGTCCTCCTTGTGTGCTACTTCCTCTTCCAGAATTAAGTGGAATTCTTTTCACTCTCTACTTATTCCCTTCGGTGCTGTCACCAGTAAATGCCCAAACCCCCATTATTCCAAGCACCAACAAGGCGTCTGTTGACTACCAGATCCTCAAAAAAAAGCCCACCTGGAAAGGCACAACTGAAAGGCAGCTGGGGATTGCGTTGCTGAACCCAGACACAGACAAACTCGGAGAATACCAGGCAGGCAGCAGCAGTCCCCAGCAGAGTGGGAGCACACAGGCAGCAGTGTCTGTGAAGGTTACAACAATGGCCACTCTGAGGCCGTGTTCCATCCCAAAGTGGAAAAGTAGCAGTGAGACACCAGTCCTTCCCCCTTCTGGGTGCTGCTTCATGCACGATTCAGTAGGACGGAACCATCAGATCCTCACAATGTTTATGTATCCCTTCAAGTAAATACAGTGTGCTATAATTACTGAAATTTACACTGCAACAGCACTTTTTCAAGCTCAGAATGCATATTTGCCTTCACCTCCAGTAGTCTGCACATTGGTAGGTTGTGTATGAAAGTCAGGGCCCATGTCATTCTAGAGAACCTGTGCAAACATGTTTCTGTTACAAAAGTCAACAGAACAATGAGTTCTGCTTCCAGTGCACATTATTTTAATGTCTCCTGGCTTTTGAATGCCTGCATACAGAAGAAACAACCTAAACTTATCTCTCTACTACAAGCAGGCAGAGACCCTAAAATTGTATTCCACTTAACGTTCTGTCAAACTGCCCTTTAAGTGGAAAACTTTATCCTTAAAGGAAGCCTAAAAGAATGCTAGGGAGGAAAAGACAAAAGAAAGACTTGCAGGAAAATAAAAGAGCAGGGGAAAAAAACAAGGGCTAAAAAAAATTAGGAGGATGTCTGGATTATCTAGAAACCATCAGCATTAAATGTTGGACGTTAATCAGTGCAGCAGCATCCTGCTAACTATTTCTCTTTGTCTCTCTTTCTGTCAGGCAAAGGGATTTTGCACATCATACACAGATCCCATTCCTCGCTTCACCATTCTCATTTAACTCAATAATCTCTGGGTGAGCCTTTTGTCTGTTTAGTTGTCTCTCTGGCTCCGCTTGTATATTTGCCCAGTTCTGATTCTTTTTCTTGCTCTTTTCTACATTTAAAAGTGACTTTCTGCATCACCCCTATCCACACACCTCTGCCTTACAAGCTATTTTCCATCGCATTTCTTGGTTAACACTGTTTGCCCCTCAGTCAGAGTACCCACAGGTTTTTGCATTTCACAGATCAGAGCAAGAGGAACAAGCTCGGCTTCCAGGCTGCACTCAGATCATCCACAAAATCCCATGGAACATATTTTGAGAAATAAATTTCACTTACACCTTTATCAGCCAAAGTGGTACAATATAAATATAAGAGTGCCCACTGCATTCATTCGTTCGTTGACTGATACTTCGCTGTCTTCTGACCACAAACAGCAGATGGTGTGTTGCCATTCGACAGACCTCAGTTTACATAAATCACAACTTTGGCGCTGAAGAGTTTATAATCCAGTGCTAAGTAACAAGTGGATGGATCCTCTCCCGCAACAAGCAGTACCATGCAAATGAGTCTCCTTACATTTGCAGCATACAAATCTTTCTGTGTATTTGACCGTCATTATTTACTATAAATGAATATTTTGTAAATACAATTTACCGCTGTTGTCCTTTCTGTGACTTATTCCCAGGGGCCCTCACTGCAGACTGCATCTAATCAATCCCCAATTACTACGCAAATACATCCTATAGGCCACTGATGTCTTTCCTTTCAAACATGTAATACATAATTAACGACAGCTATAACAGCACCAGAGACTCCAAACCAAAAGAACTTCTCACTGTAATTTACACGTACCACCACTAAAGACGACTGATTTGTTGGAGTACTTATTATGCAAGGTTTTTTCAGTCTTCTGGAAAAGCAATTATTAGTTCTGGTCAGCACTGTATTTTGCTCCTCAAAACAAAATTTTACCTAAGTCTAAGGATATTTCCTGTCGTAACATGACCAGGTAATAGGGCTACATCCGAAATTCCTCATTCAGGGAAAGCTTACAGCAGAACAGTAAAAACACCACTCCACATAAGACACACGCACAGCTCTGTCCTGCTGTAACACTACACCTATCAAAACCCATCATACCTCAACTAAAGATCAGAGCCGCAAGTGACAATTTTCAAATTTGTTCCTTCATTCATTTACAAGAAAGGTTTTAGACTTTTTACCTTTCTTTACAAGTAAAATGGAAACTAGGCATTATTATGAAAAGGCAGAATTAATCTCCCTGGATTTCAGCAATCCTAAAGTTAAATGCCCGGCCTGGTCTACCAGAGGCTCCCTCGACTTGGAGGAAGGGGGCTGGCATCATATCCAGAAGGCGATTCATCCTAAAGGTGATACCACCTGCAAAAACATGCCTCCAAATGTCTAATCCCTTTGCAAGGAAACACTGGTATGAAACTCCTCTTTCCCTGGTGTTCCGGTACATGACCAGTCACACGGTGTTTTGTAGAAGGCAATGCATAATAACACTGAGAAGTAAATTTTCTGATGCTTGAATTGTATCTATAAAAAAAACTGATTGGCCCTGTTTGGTTGATAAAATGCCTACCTGAAATATGCAGGAAAAAGGAAATTAGAAGAGAAGAAGGGATGACGAACATTGGACATTTTTACTAAGTTTGAGAAATGGCGGGTGTTATAACATTAATGGTTTTGATTTGCCTTATCCATTTTAACACACAGAAGTTAATATGATTTCAAATTAATCGGCCAGCACTTCTTTAAAGTGATATTTACAGCTTTTAGATTTAAATGAAGGCAAACAAAAGTATAATTTATGCTATAATAATGACATATAAAGTATCATTGTTTTAATTCTTTAATAGAATAAAGCTAGCTGTGGCAAGTAGATAAAACCCCTTTGAATAGCGAAACACTGCCACAGTTTGTCTTGTCAAGGCTCCTGCTTCTAAGAATATTTATGATTTTACCGTTCCTTGAGAACCATAAATGACACAGCATGTCAATGAGACAGTTTCAGCCTCAGTCTGGGTATTTCCATCCAGAACTAGAGCATAATTCAGTCTCCATCCCCAGATAACCCCAGCCTTTCTCCTTACGCTGCTAACAAAGGGCTTAATACTGGACTTCCTCCTGAGAAACAAATTCTATACCTTGTGCTAACCCCCATGACTTCGCCAAGACTGCATGGAATGAAAATGAAAGCAGCACTTCATTGTGAATTAAGAAAGCACGAATCAGACCCCAGTGTACAAAGTGCAACGGCAGTTTTCTGGAGTGACTGCCTGTCAAGTAGGTACTAGACTATGATGCACAACTCATTTGACAAACTGAGTGTCAGTGAAGTCACCTACCAGTGTCCTAGGCTGCTACCAAAAGCATGTTGGCTGCTAAATGACTTTATATTCTTTTTTCTTTTTCTACTGAGCTTATTTTAGAAAGGTTGTATACCAATCTGGAAAATGCTGTGAACATGATGTTATCATAATGGTACCATATGCCAGTCGACTACTTACAAATCATCCATGCTTCCCTCTCTTTGTAGATTTTAAAAGCATGATAAAGAACTTGATTGTCCTTGTGCTTACACTGGCTTTACATCAGTACACTTCCAATGTTTTACACTCGTAAAAAAAAGGGAGAAAAATTTGTACCAAACCCTCCAAAAAACTTTAAAGGCTCTTAAAAATGCTGGTGCCAAATGACAGGTTTTACTATTCAAGTATTTGCCACAAAAATAGATGTGCGTATTAAATATGAAAAAGTAGAATATGCTCCTAAACCACCTTATCCAGTCGTACAGACATAGGTCACATTCTGTAACTAAAGAGCTTTGGAGCTTTTAATTTACCTTCCTGTTTCAGCCCCTTAAGGAGGTAACTGAATTCCAACACTCCACCTCGTAGTTTCTCTATAGCTTTTTCCTACCTTCTTTGTTCCAGAGAAAGCAGATTTTCACGTGTTCGCAATACTCCATAAACCTTGCAAAAATCATGTACCATAAGACTTGCGATAAAAACAGGTTAGCAAAAGTCTCAATCTTAACAAGGATTCCAAGAAAAAAGGTTAAGGAAAACTTCAGCTGCATATCTGAACTTGGAACCTGGAACCATTTCCACTCATATCTACAGTTAAATTAAGCTATATCTATATATTAAAAAAAAAAATTCACAAATTTCACACTTGGCTAACCTTTAAGCTGTCAGAGTCTGGCAGTTCTCTGGTGCCTTTTTAACTCTTTAAATTTTTTTCGGAACGACTATTAGTGCTCATAAAATGTGTTGGGCTGAAAAACCTAGAAAATTAAGTATGTGAAGTCAGAGCCCAGAACTATTTTTGCTTGGCTACTGTGTCTTCCTCCTCTTCCAGGCAGAGCATATCTCTAGCAGTGAATCTGATTTCAGCCTCATGCCTATTCATTCATTAGCCTTTACAGTCAGGCTGTTACTAGGAGAAATTCTCTGTGCCAGTTCTTATTGCAAAGGAAAAAGTTAGGCCTACCAGTTCTGGTCTTGTTTGCAATCTGGTGCAAGTTGGATGTGCTCTTCTCTCCTGCTGCATTTCTGTGAGCAGGCTAAGTGGTGACCTTCATCTTGAATCTCTCTCCCTCTCCCAGAAAGCAGCTTTCATACAAATTTCAATACTTTCCCTTTAGAGCAGCAGCCAGACAGGAGAAATGGCCTGAAGGGCTTAGCACTACTGTTCATATACTAGTGTTCGTAAACACACTTATCTCAGAGAATTCCAGACTTCCTTTTGGACATCCTGACTGAACACCTTAGGTCCTCTGGGCTGTAGCCCACTGTTTTACAGCTGCTCAGTCTGATCTTCACAAGGGTGTGGAACACACCGCCTTTTCACGAATTTGGTACCTAATCTTTAATTCCTAAGGTAAGGATCACATTTTGTAAACTCCTCTCTATGCACATACCGATTGTACATCACTCACAGGAATTACATAGAAGTATCAGAAGGAAGAATTCATCTGGCAATCTTTAAAACTGATTCTATCTGGGATTTGTCTCCTTTGAGAGTAGCTCTTTTAATTTTCTACAAGCTTTTTCATGTCTCTTTCCTTAACATACAGAACTTCCTCAGTGAGGTTTCAATCAGTTTTGTGCAAAGAAAAGTACCGGCTGCTACTGGAGTGCGGTCAGCCTGCACAGTCAGAACAATGAAGTGGAATTTTTTTCGTCTTTTCCATTAACATCTGAACAACCCTTTCTAGGGGTAACTCTGTTATTCACAGGGGTAATTGTAACTATTTCCTTGGTCGCAGGTTTTACATATTTGACATTTTTAGTAATCTGTGAGACAGTCAGGGAAGGACCCGGTTGCCTAAACGTGGGTGCCAAGAGCTATTTCAGACACCCTAGGAAAACCAGGATATCTGTATAGGGCACCAGGCACGACATACGTCTCACAGGACAACTGAGAGCTGGTGGAGCATCAACTAGAAACCAGGAAGGATACCCTGGAGACCCTAAGCTGACTGCAAGACCTGAATCCTACCCGCGACTACAGCGTGGTCTAAAGTCTGTCACCATCAGTGGAGAAATTCCCAGTGACTTCAGCTTTGAATTGGAACTAGACTCTGACTCTTGCAGTGTCACAGTTGCCTTCGCACCGATATGTGGGGGGGGAGGGCAGCAGTGTAAGTAACCCCATGCCTCCCAGTACTCCTCTGCGAGACGCAACCAGAATTGGCATATTTGCATAAAATGACAGTAAGAACAGCATGTGTAAATAGGTAATTCAAACCCAAAGTGATACAGATGGATGGTTTGTGGGAACCCACCACAGACTCTCCATACACCTGGAAGTACACGGAGGCCAACAGCAAGCATACATGTTGCAATAATTAAAATGTACAAACTAGTACAGGCACCATACCTCCACACACCCCGATGCCTGCAGCCCCCAAAGAGCTTATAGCTTTTATATAAAGTAACTGTGAACTGTATAAAGTCTCCATTTAAACTCCTGCCCCAGAGATTTCCACAGCAGTACTGCAAAAAGTAGTAATTATATGGAAGCTTTTTAGTATGCGATGGTATGCAGCACTTCTCTTTTTAAGCTGAACAACCAAAGTAGTATCATAAATATTATATTTAAATAGTAGCTCAAACCACATGGTTTTGAAAACAATAACTAAGCACATGCTTTGCAGGAGCACAGAATTAGAAACGATTTCACAGACATGGATAAAAGGTTTGCAAGAATTGTGATCACGCTGTAGAGAAATAGTTTATACAGGCTGTACTTGGAGGTATGTTCACAGTTCCAATATAATTAACTGTTTTCAGAGATTTATAGTTTTGCTGTATGCATTTGCTTAAATATTAATTCTGCTGCCTAGTGTTTAAAGCACGATGGATTATTCAAAGTAAAAATGGCTGAATGCCCCATTCATAGTAAATATGCTTACAGGCATGCAACTTATTAAAAGAGAACACTGGCTTCTATTTGATACTTCTGACTATTAATGTATTTTTAATTGTAGAAAGATCACATCAGCTCTTTTTCAACAATTAAAAAACAGGAGCAACATAACGCATGCCTAGTATTGTATATTTTACCTCAGTTTTTTTTTAACTAAAATTATGAAATTTTATGAAGTAGATGACCGGCAGACTGGAAAGAAAGACAACACTGACATTTTATTTTGAAAAACAGATAGCAACCACATGACCATTTTCAATGTTTCATATATTGAAACACTGGCACACTTTCACCAGAAAACTTTTACAATTCTGTAACAAATTTACTCAGATATTAACAAGAAGCAGAAGAAAAACTAAGTTCAATAGTTTGAACATTGAAGAAGCCTCCAGAGGCTGTTACTGTCAAATAAGAACCCACACACTTGCATTGAAACTAATTTTGCGAACATATATTGTTACCCTTAAACATGTGTGCTTATTAGTATTTACTGTCTTAATGCAAAGCCAGTTCAGGTGCCTCACACTGACTTTAACAGACTCCAGAGCACATCCCATGAATGTCAACTTGCTCATAAGCTTTTGCAAGACCAGACCCTCAGTCTGTAAAAGATCACATAAAATCAGTTCCTATGATGAGACTCTTCCGTGGTTTGTTCACCTTTACTTAGCACTACTACAAGCAAGGCAATACACCTGAAAGAATCCATCCATCAGACATTACTCTGGGAAGGAAAACTCGTGGGATTTAATAACAAAGTGGACATATAAGGAACATCCGAACAGAGAGAGGGACTGAAAAGCTCTGGCTGCACTCTGAGAGAAGTCTAACAGAACGGGAGGATTCAGACTGAGACTTGTATATCCCAGAAGAAATCTCCACAGAATTAATTGGCCCCGTCATGTGAAATTAAGAGACATAACATCGAGCCACCTGACTTTTCTATTACCAAAACACAGCACTGAGCATGACAGGGCGGGGGGGTGAGGTTCTCCCACATTTGACAGGGTACGGAAGGCAGACAGGCTGCTACATTCTGGTTAATTCATAATTCATGTTACATATTTATGTTCTAAGCCAGGAGGTCATGAAGATACAAACTGTAGACCTCGTTTTAGTTAACTCTGGACTTTCTTCCTGCTGGGGATGGGGAGGGCAGGGGCTAACCCCTGTCTTCACGGTATTCAGTGGTCACAGGGGTTATTTAAATCTCCAATCCCTATGACACTCTGAGAGATGGCTGCCTTGGTTTCACAAAATATTGGTCCTCTGCCCACTTCTCTGGGCCAACCAGATGCCCAGTGCTTGCAGATGACTGTTAATAAAACAGAGACATCAGAACCGTGTGCTGTCATCTGGGGATCTCAGGTGAGCACCGCATTTGGGAGCGGATGTCCTGACACTCCCAAACTTCTCCCTCTTTGTTAAGAGCCACCCGGCAGGCTGGCCAGAGCCCTTCCTAGGCAAGAGAAGGGAACGTTTGGCAGCAGCGAGTAGCACCAGCTGCTCTCACCAGCACCAGAACGGTGCTCCACCAGCTCCCCAGCCTCAGGAAACCGAGGCGTCACTTACACGCTCCATCCTACAACTTCTGCCTTGTGCCTCTCCCCACCCCGAAGCCCCGCTTCACCCGCAGCCCTGTTAAGTACAGGCAAGGGAAACGGCCACGACCCGAGCCGCGGGTCCGCTCGCCCGCGCAGAGCGGCAACCCGAGGACGGGGACACGCGGGGACCACATCTGCCTCCTGCAACCACAAGAAAGTTCGTGCCGACACAACACCCCAGTAAACCATGCGGCGGGGGGGCGGCTTCTGAGAGAAGCCGATCGGGGAGAGCCCTAATAAAGCCGTAAGATCTCACCCACGCGCGTATCTCCTAGATCAGCACTTCCAAAATCACCAAGGAGAACCCGAAGAAAGATCGAGGAAAGGGACAGAAACGGGAGGCTGGAGAGAGATTGCCTCCCCACGGCTCGTCCTGGATGCCCGGGCAGTTCCAGGAGGAGCAGGGAAGGGGGCTTCCTCCCTTGCAGACAGAGGGTGCAGAGGAAGCTCCTTGCCCCGCAGCAGCGGCGCCGGGAACAAACGGGGCGCGGGGGGCCGCAGCTGCAGGCACAGGGGCTCCGGCGCCGCCACCCCCGCAGCCTCCAGCCCCTGTCCCGACTCGCACCTACCTCGGCGGGACCTGGGGCCAGAGCCTCGCCGTCGGGGCTGGATCCGCGGGGCTGCGGCGGCGGCAGCACGACGCTGCGAGAGGCGGCGGCGGCGGGAGGCGGCGAGCGGCAGCTCGGGCTGCAAGGGCCGAGCCGGTGCCGCTCGCACGGTGCGCCGCGCCGGTGCCGCTGCCCAGGACGGGGAAGCGATGCTGCTGCGGGGGACTCCGGGCGCCTCTTTGGCTCTGTTAGGAAAGTTACCGCGGCCACACGACCTACCTTAAACCCGCCTCCCCGCAGGACCCGGGGGAGGGGGAAGAAGGAGGAGGAGGAGGAGGGAGGGAGGAGACGGGGGTGGGGGCTCAGCCGTTCATTTCCCAGCGCAGAACCAAGTCACAGCAGCATCTCTCGGGCTGCCGCTCCGCCGGGCTGGGGCCGCGCTCCGCTCCGCTCCCCCCGGACCCCTGCGGTACCACGGGGCCAGCTTCAGAGCGCAGAAACTTTCCCGTTTCCTGCGGCGCTGACGCTGATATTTGGCTTATTTTTTCGGTGATGGTTGGTTTGGCATCTCGTTATTTATTTAACCATTTGTTGTTTGAGGGGGAGGGTGATCTAGTCCTCAAGCCTTGGGGTTTGGGTATGCATTTGGTTTTGTGGGTTTTTTTCCTCCGCCCGATTCAATTAAAATACCTTAAACAGACTGAAAGGACAAAGAATCAGAGCGACACCCCGGCATCCCAAGGTTGCCGCCCGAGCAGTGCATGTGGGAATGAGGAAGCAAACTCTATAGCTGAGGCAGAAACACTTGGCGGCTCAGCAGAGGGTAGGAGAAGGGGAAAAACCGAGGTTTCCTGCCTCCTGCAGCTGAAAGAACGGCATCTCCAGAGCAGAGACTACTCAGACTCCACGGATGTGCTTAGTGGGAGATCATGCAAACTTCTCGACTCATTTCAAGGTGCCTCGCGTTGCAACTACACGCACGCCGTTGTAGGGGCATGCAGACACAGGCGAACACACACAGCTCTCCGACTGCCTAAAGCAGCCCCTGGATGGAGAGAAGCTGGCTAGAGCTGATATCAGGCAAGACTGAGGGATGCTAATAGACACAGAAAAGCGCAATGGAAAATTTACCTCTTCTCTAGCATCCTCTACCGTCCAGAGCATCTGCCCTTGTACTGTCAAATCGACTGCACCGCTGCTGCCTTTCAGGGTGGCTCAGTGCCGCTGGGTGCTCGGGGAGGTGTCAGACAGGGAACAAATTGCACCCCATGGCCATCATTTTCCTCCTGAAAGATGTACCCGAAGTTATAAACGTATGATGATAAAAATCACTAGACCAAAATGCTTATGACAGGTGATTTGAACAGCTGCACTAACTTAGCTCTTAGCCAGCAATCTTATGCTTCCACAGGCTTTTCAAGATTAAATGCTCCATGTTATGTACTATTACTGATTATTTTCTAATTATAGTAACAATATTGGCCAAGTTCCTGCTTTTTTATCATCTCAGTGCGGAAGAAACATAAGACCAAGTCCCCTTTTGATAATGTACCAAAATGGCTAATAGAACTTTTTTGTCATTGTAGCCGCACACTGAATCCCCACACGGAATGATATTTTATGTACATACGAGGCTGCCAAAATCCTTTGTCCTGCACTGTGTGTTTCTTGGCACGAGGCCACTACATGGCTGCAGGTGATGGCAGAGTTTCACAATGGATGAAGATAGTTTGGGCCAGAATTGGTATGCTGTTTCCATAAAGGACTCCCTGCCATCTTGCAGCCTCCCAAAAAACTTCTCCGCTCCCACCATTGCTTTCATGCCCCCAGGTTCCCAAACCTTCCCCTTGCTGCTTTGTCCTGGCTTGCAGCCTTCCCGACACCTTGCACCAGCCACCTAACCCAGGAGAATGGGGCAGCGGAGAACGCATGTGTGCTGGAGCGGCTGTTGGCTTCCCACCTCTTTTTTGCAAACCCAGCTCTCTGCCCTCTCGCTTGCTCCAGAAGGCTATTTTTCTTCATTAGCTATGGTTAAGGCAACCTAACCAGGATCTACAGCACTGCTGGTACCTGAGAAGAATTCATCCCCGTCTTTCCTGACCTGTTTTTAATTATTTTTACAAACTTCCTAATAATGAATATCAATAATAAATTAGCAATCATGTTTATTTATTAAAATATTGTCAATATTTAATAAAATTTAATAGATCAAATTTGAACTAGATTTATTGAATAAAGATAATTAGGTTTTGTTGTTTGCAGAAGAATATTGAAAACACCAGTTGCTCTATACTCCGGCATTGTTTATGACTTGATTTTGTCACCAGTTTCCAGCTGGGGAACTATTTAGCCTCCTTGATTTTTCTTTTTACAGGTAAGATGTTGTCTGAAATGCATGGAGACAAAACCAGTCTGCTTAAAATACAGTAGCCCAGCTTGCTGGTACAATTTTGTTTCTTTTTTCACATGGCTTTTTTTTGTCTTTCAGAGTTCTCTTTACAACTTTCCAATGAAGTGTCCTGTCAAACTATGACTGCCCTGCACATGAAACAAACCCGAGATATTACATTGCTGTGTGACTGTTTACAGGTGTTTGAGACCAAGCATTCAGCCCTGCTCTTCTTTCTCATGTACGATCCCACTCAGCTCAGTAATTTAATTTAGAAAGTATCGTTCTGGTATCTCTGCAATATGGTTGTCTACTTGCAGGGCAGCAGACGTTAGTAAACATCAATGGGTCTGGCTATGGATGTGGTTTACATTTGGGGGTGACTACTATAGTACTCATTTATTATTTCTCTATCTCTAAATGCAACCCCCCTCTAAAAAGGCATTCAGTAAAAAAACCCCAGCATTAGATTGCATCGCAACTGATTCTAGTTCAGTGGTTCTGTTTTTCAAATGTGGAGTTTACAAATAAAGTTATAAAAAGATGGTTTGCCTTTTTTCTTATTACTGTTAACTCAATGAGTCTAGCCTAGAGTTATAACTCTGTAAACTCAAGCTGAATCTTCAAGCTTAGCTAGACTCTTCCATAAATCAGAATGAGCTGTTGAAATTCTGAAGGACAAAATAAGTCTTGATTATGGGTGCACAGCCTCAGGTTGGTGAAATGATATCTTTGGTTATCCCCATGCAACCTGAGCACTAACATGAAACTGAGAAAATAATTTGGAGGAAAAGGAAAAAAAAGCAAGAATGCATTAGAAGAGTGACTCTGTAACAGAAAACTGCTTAATAATTCTGCTGATAAAGTGTGAGCCAAGGAAGAATTCATTTCCCTCTCCCAGAGCTCAGCTGGGGTGACAGGAGTTTAAAGAAACACAGCTCTTTCATGAAGGTAAGCAGGTGTGTCCTTCAGTGCAGACAGACAACAGAAGCTTGAAACCACTGAAGTCACCGCGAGCTTTGCCATCAACTTTTGGGGGAGGCGGAATTTTACTCTGGGAGAAGATCTGCTGAGTGAGGTATTGCCACTTGTACAGGCTTTCTCTTCAGAGTCAAATCACCTTTCAAGAGCATTTTTACTGCTTTTATTTGCTTGCTTCTACATGTCTGATTGAGAACCAGTGCCGATCCCCTTTTTCATTCTCCACGTGTTACTTTTTCTTAAAGGGGGAACTGGCACTCAGAAAATACTGAATCACGTTATTGTTTGTAAAAGCATCAGTTTTCAACACTCTAAAATTATTACACATTTAATATTAAAGCTCAATAAATTAAATATGCATAATTTGTGTCTGAACGAACAAATTATTATTGAAAATAATGCTTGAAGAAGAAAAACAAAGCTTTTCAGACATAACATGAATTTTAACTTGTTTTTTGTAAAACCAATCGGGGTTTTAGTTTATGCATCATTCTGTTCCCTGCAATAATATGCTGTCTGTGCAATCAGTGATGATAAATGGTACATAATTGTAAACCTGATATTGGTTTTCAATATTGAATTCATCATTCTGTCCTCTTAACACATATTAAATACTTTAAAGAATTTATCTATTTGTTTGATTTATCTGTGATTTTTTTTCCAATATGTAAAATTTATTAGTTTTCTAGTTTTTGAGAAACTAAGAGTAGACAACATCATTAATAATACTGAGTAATAGCATTGGCCTCATTTACGCATGACTCCCACCAATACAAAGCGTCCAAATCAAATACAAACTTATTAGTTTGAGGCCGTGTAGAAAATACAGTCTTAACTAGAGCCAGTTCTGCATGTGTTTTGTTTGACTTCCCTGATCTATCCAAATAATGATTGCAAGAGTTTACTCTCATTTTGAAAGGTAACTCCTGCATTCCCAGAACTTGCACTTCACTTTATTCTATGTCAGAATTGTTGACTAAACCATCAAGTCTGGAGAAGCACAACACCTCAGTCCAAAGGGTGAAAAAGCTTAGATATCCCTCAGAGTTTGGGTCTGCTCCAGAGACAACATTAATTTATCTTTTTTCATATCACGGACCCATTCCCCCCAATACAAAGGTGCATTCAAATTGTCCTAGCACTCTTAATGAACAGGTAATGAAAAAAAAAAACCAGAAAACATTAATCCTGCATGACACCAGCAAAAGTATGCAGAAGCTACTAATCTAATTCAAATAGACACTAAGTGTATAGGGCCTGACTCAATCGTGCCAATTGTTTTTTCCATTAACGCAGCCTTTAATTCTGTTGCCCACACACAATGTAAAGGGCACTCAAAGTGAGTTAAGAGCTGGCCAGTGACTAGAGTTTTGTGTTAAACACATCCTCTGTGAGGTCAAATTCTGCTCTTAATCACATGTGTATGACCATCGTTCTTAGTAACTGCTATTTTTCTTAGTCGAGGCATCTGCACTGGACAAGGGTGTGAAATTATTCTTTGTTTAGTATGATGTAAATTTAAAAATAAAAAAAATTATTTGATAAGGCTGGAGAAAATAATTACGTAATAATGAAAACGGAAGAAACAGCATTAATTCCACTGAACTATAGCAAATTACTTCAGGGAAAAATTTGATCTAGTAACAAAAATTACAAAAGCAAGTCAGTTGCACACAGCTATTACTCCTTTTATTATAAAAGAACTGGATAAAAGACCAGCCTTTCACAAAATTTACGAATGGAATTCCCTGCTGCAGGATAGCTGTGACAGCTCTGTTGTATAAAAAGATCAACTATTTTGATGAATCAGAATAGCCTAAGCAGTTAAAATAGCTTGGGTATATTAGTCTCCAGGCTTCATAGCACACGTGGTTTGCTATCCAGAGCAAAGAAAACCAGTTTCTCTGTGAAACGTACCAGGATCCCCAAGTACATGCTGGCAACAAGAACGACATTCCGCCTTTAATTGATTCACAGGATACTGGAAAGTACTGGAGAAGGATATCAGAAAGGATTGACAATCACTCTACAACACCTACATTCTTATTAACGTTAATCAGACTTATGCACATGAACCGAGAAGTGAAGAGGCCCTGCACGATGAAAAAAAATATGAAAAGCAGCATATATAATGCATAATTAATAGCAATGTCATATAGGTCAACAGCAACTACTGTCTTTCTAGGGAGAAATCCTATGTGGATAGCCTAGAGACTAGGGTTTTTTCAGTCAAGAAAACACATACTGCAAGCGAAGCAAGAAACCTATTGCTTCCAACCTCTTCTTCACCTTCTGTTTTTGAGAGTTAAAGGACAATTTAGCCATCCAGCTCCTGTGTGTCCACAGGAGATTCCTCTTAGTACTGGCTGAGGTAAAATCAAGGCTATGGGAGGAACGTAACCGATTCCCAACTTTACACCACCAAACAGGCATCTACAGGTTGAACATTATCAGCTGTATTTGTAATCGGGTTAAAAGCTGTGTAGCCTATTGCCAACGCCTTGAGTTTGTGCAATCACTCAAAGAGCCATTATTTAAAGACTATACACCTGCATTTCCTCAAACTGATGTTGGACTGAATTGAAACCTGCTGGCACTGATGTAAAGCAGTAATACTGCAAGAGGTCTTCTGTGAAGAAATGTAGTGATATTAAGCACCAGAATTTCTCCTTCACTGAAACCCAAAGGCTAGAACAGCTGTGAGCAAGCACAGACCAAAACAGGGACATAGAAACAGCACCTAAAGAATGCTGATTCACTTGATCTGTCTACACCAATAGAGTGAGGTCTGCCAAAAGTCTGCTCCTTCACACAGAAACCTGAGGGACTGCTCTCCCTTAGGAAATCCCATTCTGGAGAAAGCTGACCAGAATCCCAACCGATGGCAAACCAGACAATAAAGTTAAAAGAAAGACTGAAGCAGATAGAAATTCATGTGGTCGGCACCCTGAAACAAGCCCATATGACATCTTCATTTATACCTTATTTACAAGTACTTCTAAATATGCTGTGGGAAATTTATCATCAAGCTCAGCCAGTTCTCCTCAAGCAGCTGTCTCCAGACAGGCATAATGTTAAGGGCAGAATTTAATTCTGCATGAAATGTACTGTTACAGAAACGGGCATTATTTGGACACACTGTGGAATGCACATTGCTCTCTATGTTTCTATCAAAAGCAATTCTGAGTTCAAAGGTCTTGTATTCAGTGAGGAATGAGTTTTATAACAGAAAGAGGAGACAAGCTGAAAGCAGCTCTGAATTTATCCTTAAGATAGATTTCTGCATGAAATTTTACCCTGAAGTTTTATGAACCAGTTGAATGTGAAGACTGAATATAAACATTCTCTTAACTGTACCCCTTTTCTATGACCATATTTATTTTTAGCCATTATAATTTATTTGCATAAAGGTAGCACCCAGGGTTCTTAATCAAGACCAGGACTTCATTTGATTCCCATATATTCACAGTAATACACAATCTCAAAAAACCAATCCAAGCAAGAGCGACGGCAAAATAGAAGAAAAGTAACTGTCTACAGCTGCAATGACAAAGCAGAATAAAACCTGGGAGTTCTGAGTCGCAGTCCAAAACTCTGCCAGCTGGGCTTGTGTATCTCAGTACCATGGTCTACTGTCTTCATCTTCAGTGGGCTCAGCATGGGACTTTTGGGAAGAGGATAATGTGAATTTTTATCTGCTCTGGGATTTTTTGTTACTGCTTTTACCCATCATTGCAGAGATAAGCAGCCTACAGAGCTAGTCCATTCTGCATAAGACTTCATCCTGTTACAGTGAGATCTAAAGACGCACCTTTAGATTGATTGTAATGACTTTTGGACCGGACCACAGATGATTTTATACCTCACTTTCCTACCTGCAAAAATGGAAATAGCATTCCATGCACTGATTAATATTAACTTCTGTACAGATCCTAGGTCTGTACTGCATAGGCTGCAAAAATGAAAAAGATAATAGACATTTTCAAATTTTGGAATTTCAAGGAATTATGTTCATTGACATTTTAAATGTGAAAGAAAACAAGCAAATCCTAACAGAATTTCAAAGAAAACCTGAGAAAACTTGGATGCACAAATTTCTTTTCATTTTTCATCCAGCTCAAAAGGCATTCATAGAATTTAAAAAGTCAGGATCTGCCAGAAGTTTATTTGCAAAATGACAGCATGCCGCAATGCATTTATTTCTCTGTTTTGCCACTTTACAAGGGAAAAAAAATATATTTCTAAGATATTTTTGGTAACATATGACTAAGTAGCAAAATTAAAACTAGGAAATTAATAACTACATGGCATTTCAATCCCATCAACTCTAATCAACATAAATCCATTCTAATTAAAACCTGCAAATCCTAAGGATACTGAAGAGATAGCCCTCTATTACAGGGAGATGGCAACAACAGGCACATTACATACAAACGAAGGGTATGGAAATCTCTGAAAGAGGCAAAGATGAAGCAGTACTAAAAGTGCTCCTATATTTTTAGAATACTGTTAGTCCCTAGTAATCTCAAATTGGTGAAAACAAACATAAATTTTGTCCTTTAAAACTTAAAAAACACTTTTACAAGCTAAATGAAGGATCTGAAGGAAGTATACAACTTCACAGGCTGAAAAAGGTTACCAAGTTCATCACACTCATCAAACCAGAAATAGTACAGTGATGCAAAGCATGTTCTGATCAGCATGATAAATAACACACATCAGCTTATATGAAAACAATAGAAATTATATAATTGCACCAGAGCCTTTGTTTCAAAGTCTAAACATCTTAAGTGTGTCTTTTGGACTTGATCAAAAGCCCATGAACTTTAACAAGAATCTTTGCGCTGACTCCCTCCCTTAAATCAATTCAGGAAGGTGCTCATCTCTCCTGTGTTCCATTTCAATCTTGCACATACAATTGGCATCAGCGTTTCAGTATGTAACTATAGACGTCATATCTACCTGGTTCTGGTAAACTCTTCCTGTTATGCTGAGATCAATACTTCCCCTCTCCTACTACCGTACTGTCAGGTAAAGAAAGGGATCCAAACTGAGCTTGGATATATGGTATTTGTACACATCTACAGCAGCTAATACTGACACTTTGGGGTTTAGGGGAAGAACCCATCTTCACCCGGCTCTAAATTCGCTCCTTAAAAAAATGCCTCTTTGTCTATTGGTGGTTCTTATCCACACCCAGCAGAGATTAAACAGACGCATTTGCTTGGCAGGCAATGGTTGTCACCCTGCCAATTAGCTCAACAGGAAGCAAACAACCTGCTGACCTTCCTGGGCAAGCAGTCTCTCTGAGGCAAGCAAATGAGATTGTAGTAAGGGCCGTAGCTCAGACAGTTGTTATTCCCATATATCATCACAGACTTATTCTACCATTGCGCTGGAATTATGGCAACAGTACAGAACCACAGAAGTATAAAGCTGGAGGGAACCAAAGCCATCATTACATCTACCAGTTTCCAAACTGTAATGTGTGAAGTAGTAGCGAGTGTCATCTTTATTATGTTTTCAACAACCACGGAGACTAAGGGGGTCTGGTGGACTGTAGAGAAGTCCTGAGAGCTGGCAGTGCTTTGCTGGGCTGGAGAGCCTGGGAATCACTGATTTGGTTACTGCCACAAGGAGCAAGTTACACCTAGACTACTCCTCACAGGTATTTATTTAACTTGTTCTTACAAATTTCCAGTGCATGATACTCCACAATCTCTTTATGCAAACCATGTCAGAATTTAATACAGTGATGCTGTTCAAGAATATTTAATGGTAATTGCAGTTCCTCTTCAAAACTCCAAACTGGGGTGAGAGGCGGGTCCTTCTAATGAAGTAGAAGCAAAATGGAACGCCTCATATATAAATGCTTGGACAGCATAATATTTAGAAAAGCAACAAAATAAAATTGATCATTCTTCTTCATCCTAGCCTATCGTGATGTCCACTAGTACTAAATTAGTAAATAACTACTCCCTCTATGTTTTCCATGTGAAACAATGGCTACAGTTAGCCTATGCTTTAATATGGCATGCTCTGGAAGTGGGGTCTGGAACAGCAAGAGGACTCTGGTGAATAACGAGGACGGCAGCTTTAGTAAGGTTCCTCAGCTATGAGCACACAAACTCTTCAGGTGGAACTTTCATCTAAGTCTCCCCTGCATGTCATACCACTGGATCAAATAAATAGGAAAAGCCGAAAATTAGACTGAGATAACAATGTGTTGGGACATAGAAAGATGCTTTAATAGATAAAAGCTACAGTCTCTTTTAGAAAGGATTTTTCCACTTTGTATCCCTATTGTCTGAAATCAGGCCTGAACAGAAGAAGAAAACTTGATAAAATATAGGCAAAAGAAAAAAGTATATAAGAAAATAATGGAAATGCTGTTATAGACTTTGGTGAGTATAAATAGTTTCCGAAATTAAACTGTCAAGCCCGGCATCTGAAATGCTGTAGAAATAAAGTCATTTTAATGGTCAGCCTCCTGCAACCACATAAACATTATCTAGTTGCTTTCACAGCCCAGCATCTTGTAAAATTTTTTTTTTAATCTGACATATGGGGAGACATTAGTTGGAGACTCAAGGGGCCAGAATCTAACAGAAATGGATCAAGAGAAGATAAGGAACAGAAATCAGTGGGAGATATTAAATTCCAAAACTGAAACTGAAGGAGTGGGGCATACCAGAAGAAAAAAAAAAAAGGAGTGGAAAGATAAGTTGGAAAATAACACACTGAAATCAATTTTAAGCAAAAATATTAGATTGAAATAAACCAAGATTGTCTCTCCATCTTCTTATATGCTTCTAAAGGTATAAACTGTCATATCTGAAAGTGTTCATGTCACCTGACTCGAAATAAGAACAGTTCTGCCACAGAATTGGGTCTTCTCTTTTGCCTGCAGTTTGCACCAGCAGAAAAACTTTCTCTTACCTGCAGCTGCCCTCGCTAGCCTAGCCTGTGGGACACTTCCTCACGCCGGTGCTCTGCACTTCCTCATATCACACACTGCATACTGGATGTGGAATCAGGACTAGAGAAAGAGTGGAAAAATATCTAAAATAAGCATCAATATGCAAACTACAAAAAATCAGGCAGTGTCTCACTAGATTAACGAGTGTCTTCATATTTGACAGGCATTCTCATGTCCTTCATGTCCCCAGAAAGTTCCACATTGATTCAGCTGCCACATAAAGTAGCTCAATTTCTAGAGCTAAACACAAAGTTTTCTGAATAGGATGTGTTGAAGCACTGTCTTATTACTGATCTATTTATAACATCTTAGGCAACCTGTGGCAGCCTCTTTACACCAGGAGAGCACAAGCTCAGCTGATCCTGTTTGGACCATGCATAGCAGCAGCCACTTTCTCCCGCGACCTTTAAAGGGAGGACACACAACATGTTTGATGATCTCTTTACATTGGCAGTTCTATGGGTCTGGATTGAACTCTGGGGGGGAACAAGGAAGAGCATTACAGAGTGGGCAGCGCTGTACCTGAAAGAGTAGTCATGTCACCCATTTCTAAACACAAAAGCCTTTCTCCTTGTTCACTAGAAAGAAGCCAAGTCAGCCCACCTCCTTAACTTCAGATATCTACATGCAGTGTTGAAGTTGTGATGTATCTCATAACGTCCACGGTGGATTTTCCCTTTGGAGGTCATGGGACAGCCAGAGGAGACAGACTGCCTAATTGTGCAACCCATACTGGTCTCCCCAGGGAAACCCTGTATCCTGGTCCAGACTGTTTAACAGAAGAGTAAACTACTGGGCCAAGGTTTAATTTCTTCCTCTGAAAACATTTTTTATATCTTGTTTTTTCTTAACTTTTTATTAGCCCATTAGACTATTTCCTCATTGTAAAGGCAGTTCAGTCTCTTTCAGAAACTTATAAAACATTACACCACCTGCCTAATATCTTCATAAACCACAACGAAATTTACTATTTACAGTCAAGGGTGACGAACCAAGAGAATGGATCCTTGGCTCAAATCCTGCCTGAGCCACCCAGCTGGCATGTGACCCCCGGCAAATAATTTGATCTTCTTTGCTTTAGTTCAAGCAGCTATAAATTTGGCTAAGCAGCAAGACCTTTCTGAAAAGCACTAGCCTTTGACCTCAGCTTGCATGAGTAAATGCACCTCCAAAACCTCAGGCTGAATGATGCAGCAAATTCTTTTTCAATTATCTACCCCTAGAAACCACGCAGTTGCACACATAACTTTCATTCTCCAACATAATAGGGAATTATGATACATAAACATTGCACTATTTAGCTATAGCACAAAGCTCACAGCTCGTATTTTAACACTTTTTCTTCATTCAGAAATTACAGTAAGCAAGAGTACTACTGTAGGCTCACATGCAAAGGCTATTGCAGCTTGTTTTATTTAAAAAAGAAAAAAAGAGCAAGTACTTGTATTATTCTTTACCTTTGGGCTTCAGATCAATTTTCTTTCTATATATCTATCTGTAATGAAAATAATTCCTAACCACCATCCAGGAAAACAAAACCCAAAAAATGTCTTCTCAATTTCATTTTAAGTCCATCCCTCTAGAAAGTTCTAGGAGGTAGCTTAACGTACAATAACAGCGGAGCTAGGACTGATTAGTCTTGAGAAAAGAAAGCTCAAGGGGGAATTTGTCAGTGTGTATATACTCCCTCTGATGGGAGGCACTAAAGACAGACCCAGCCTCTTCTCAGTGGTGCCCAGCAACAGGATGAAAAGCAATGGCAGAAAGTGAAAAACAGGATTTTCTACTTAAAACTACGAAAAAACTCCTTTATTGTGAGGGTGGCCAGGCATGAAGAGATTTCCAAGACAGGCTGTGGAGCCTCCATCCTTGGAGCTATTCAAAACCCAACTGGACATGGTCCTAGCCAACCTGCTCAAAGAGGAGGGTCTAGAGATGTCCTGTTGTCCCTCCTACGCTCAACTATTCCATGATTCAGCTCACAGAGGGCCTGGCAACGTAATGAAGGCAATACTGGTGTGCATTAAGCTGCAGAATCTGACACTTTAGCCACAGTTATAATCCTGTGACATTGCTAACTGTGACTCATGTGATCAGAGGGGGTCTCATACCAGTTTGTGAAATATTGCCAAAGCAGCACTTTGGCAGTTGTATCAAATACTTGGGACTTAGAGGACAGTTGCCGGTCATCTTACTTTTACTTCAGTTAGACCTTGTGGATGAAAGGAGCGGAGAGAAAAGAACCTTAAATACATATCCTGCTCCCATGGAAGTAAACAAAGAAAAGAAGTGCAACTTAGCATGCAGGAGCTCAGCGTAACTAGAAATTAAACAGCAGTTACTGCTTGTTGCTCTCACGGTTGATGATCCAGGTTCTTCCCATCACTGGGTAAGTGTTTGTTCTACCTGGGGGGGTTACAGAGGAACAACTGGGGTACCAGAGGCTAGTATGAAGGCCATTGGACATAAGGACTCAGCTTTTAGCAAGGGATGATGATCTGGGTTTCTTTAGGAGTCTGTATCACAACAAAAGTTTTTATCTAATTTGAAAATGGAGCAGCCACATGGTGAACACACTCTCACCTAGCATTGCTCTAACAGAACCATCTTAGCAATATCAAGAACAAATTTTGCATAATGACTGCAATATGAAGTCATAACAAAACTATCTAATATTTGTGATGAAAGCCTTGAGGACAATGACAAAGGCACCTATTAATAAGACATTCGGCAGCAGAGTATACCCAGTAGAGTTGGGCAAATACTGCAATCCATTTCCCTTGGATATTAATTTGAATTTTTGAATGGAGTTCTTTTGACTGCTCACATCCCTTTTGTGCTCACTTTCCATGAATAGCAAATGAGCTTTAATAAGGGGAATAATCATGAAAAACACATTTTAAGCTTGAGCATTTGCCAAATGAAAACCTCAAATTGCACAATCAATGGTTAGCAGTACATATGTCATTTTATGAATTTTACACTAAATTAAAAATATTCGCCATTGGTCAGTTTTCACACACTTGCAGTAAGGAAACACAAATAATAGCATTACATACAGAACTCAGCAGCATAGGTTAAAGTATTACTATATACAATTAGGCATACCTGAACTATTTGCTGGCTAAGACTTAGTTCTTGACAATAATTACAACAAAAGGATGTATTTTAAAATTGTGCATTTTTTTCTTTGTAAACAATTAAAAAAAACAAAAAAAAAAAAAAAAAAACAAAAAAAAAAACCGAAAAAAAAAAAGAGTGAACTGTTATTTACCCAGCTCTGCTAGGCAATCTGATTTGCCAGAGGACAGAACAGTTATGGGTATAAAATCTTTACGATAGCCTTTTAGCAAGAAAAATAAAAAGCACCTAAGATGCACAGCTGCAGTCCAGAAATACAACATGATATAGTTCCCTTTAGTTTCAGTATACATCTCCAAGCTCTTAAGGAAAACCTTTTGTATCTCATTTGTAGAGCAAATCACAACCGTAGAGCTCCCCACAGGCCAATCCCATTTAACTTCTTACAACAGAAGTCTGAGAGGAAATCAAACAGTTTCACCCAGAAACTTCTCCTTGTGATTTTGAAACAGGTAAAAAAAAGTCACCCTTACAATTCTGTTTTCTATTTACTGTGGCATATAAATACATAAACCTTGGAGCATTATATTGTGCAGCACTGACCCCAAACTTGAGCTAGATATGCTATAGGGAGTAATCCCAATTTGTGCAGTGGGTGGAAAAGGCAACTGTTAGGTGTTTCCCTCTCCAACCGCCAATATCTTTTCCCGTGCAGGAGCGACACCAGAGGCCAAGGCACCACAGGGCATCATTTTCAAGGTAAAAACTCCAACCAAATCAAAGGCATTTTGATGGCAAAAAGACTGGTATGGTGGACTCCTCCTCTGACCTATCCAAACTGTTTTCAGAATTTCTAGTCTAATGAATATAACTATATTTTATTAAAGCAGAAATACTGGAATCCACAAAATAAGTAACATCTGCGAATAACCTAAAGCTCCTTAATCAGCTAAAGCTTAACATTCTAATGACGTTAGTATAAAGGCTCTTTTCCTTTAAATAACATTTGAGATCTCTCATTAGTACATATAGTAAAAAAACTGAATAAATGAAGAAGGGGTACAGAAAATAAGTGAAACAAAGTGGTATACAACTTTGCAATTCAGTGACATAGTAAACTTTTGAACTGCATCCAAGGAGGAAAAGGGTGGGGGAAGGAAAATCAAATGCATACCATGGTAAAAATAAAGTATTGTGATAAATGAATTGCTTTTAGGCTTCCAATAATTGTAACATCCTGTAGTTTCATATTCCTGCCATGCATGAAGAGATCTGCAAGCCTTTTTTTATTATTATTACAGAAAAGCATCAGTTCCTAGTTTATTCTGGAGAAGAAATTTGCCTAGTTATGTTTTAAGCAACTCAAAGCAGTTTATTCACAGAAGCTGAAAGGTTGAATTTTAGCCTATTAGGCACGGTAATGGAAGCGTTACAATTTCAACCCAAAATCAATTAAATAGTGTCTCCCAGTGGTTGTAACCGGTATTGCAAACTTAAAAGTAGTAACAAGGTTTATGACTAGCTGAAATCCAGTGAGAAAAATTGGAAATCTAACAATGCAGAAATACAAAATAATTTTTTCAGTAACATAACAAGAACATTAGCATGTTCTTTGTGATGCTATGTAAAAGAATTTTAAAGGATAAATGGGATAATCCAGATAATCATAGGCCTATCATTCAAAGTGCAACCCTAAGCAAAATTACAGGAAGTGTAATTAATATGGGATTCCACAAAAATAATTGAAGGATGGTGATCTAATTAATGTCAGTTGACACAGGATTACAGAAAATAGACCTTGTGAAAATAACTTGATATCTTTTTTTGATAAGACCATCATAGGTTTGTTGAGTAAAAGCAATATTGCCACTATGATAAGAATTCTGCTAGGAACTTAAAACTTTTGGAAAACCTGCTGTTTGTCAGCATATACACAGCTTTTCTGAAAGCTGCAAATCAGCATGGCATGTATAAAATTGACTAAGGAAAGTTTAACTAATAGGTCTTATAATTAAACGTTCTTTTCAGATTACCTACGAGGGTCACTGCGGAGGTATTTTTGCATACTTCTGTGATGGGGACACCAGGCAGAGGACAGAGCGCTGACCTAGATCATGTCATGAGCTGGGTCCCAGCAAATAACATATGTAGATATAAACAAAGGTAAAGTTTAAGCTTCAAGCAACAAAGGATGTAAGCCATTCTTACATAGCAGGGATCCTGGCTAGGAAGTACTGGCTTTTAAGAACAGTTGAAAATAGTGATAGAGGAATGACTGAACCTGAGCCCTCAGCACAATACAGAAAAATAAAGTCTAATTCTAAGACCAGAGTCTAATACCCTGGTTTCTCTCCAGATCATATTACGTTCTCAACTCCAATATACACAACACAGTGAGGGTGTTAAGCAAAGGCATTCTCTTCAGAAACAAAACACAACAAGATTGAAGAGTTGCAAAACATACAAAACAACCTGTTTAAGTTACCAAAGAAAAAGCAAAAGAGGTCATTAAATGACAGCGTAAAAGCGGAAGAGGAAAAGAAATTTGGTGGGAGAAAACTTTCCAGTTTCACATCATGAGGCAAGAAACAACTTAGCAAATTCAGACTAGAAATGAAGTAATTTTTTTCCAGCAATAAACATAATTAATATTGGTACAGCTCCTTTAAGTAGAAAGTGATTTCCAGCTGGGAATATTGCTGATAAACAGGATAATACAAAGGCATGTGCTACCTCAGTTAAACTGAGCTTCATTGACAAGCTGGCCATTTTGACCTAATGGAATAAAATTGCCAGCCCTTCAGCTGTGACATCGACATGTATTTCATCACTCCTGCTAGAAAAAGCAGAGAGTTTTTATATGCTTTCTCACAAATGAAGGCAAAGAATTCTACTTCAGAGATGCAGCTACACGTAATGGAGCCATGGATACTGATCTTGATTTTACTTACTTTCATTCAGAAAATACAGGCAGCTTCCCTCATCAGCTGCATGGGAGGAAGGAGACTAAATCTCTAAAAGACACTGAGTATGGGCACCCAGAGCGGAACTGGGCAAGAACTGTGCATGATGACTCTTGATGAGTGCAAGGAATGGCATATTAATCCTGAGACCATTCTAGATGTGGTTACTATTTTTAAAATATTTGGCTTTTACTGAGCCAGCAATGCAGGAGAAGGAATCTGCAAGAGAAAAGACAGCATTTATTCAGTTTTGTATGAGTTAGAAGCAGATGCTGAACAGCCAGCTGCTTCAAAATTGCTTTAAGAACTGAAGAACCAGCTTCAAAGATATGCTATAAGATAATAAAATCTTCCATCCTCTATCTCAGTGATGGAGTTCTTGGGGAAAAAAAAAAGGGGGGGGGGGGGGGATAACAAACCTTTTTCAAACGGAAAGATAAAATTCCTATCGATTCCATGACTGTGTGGATCCCAGACTTTCATATTGTCTTGTTTGTGTTGCTCCATCTTTTTTTTTTTTTTCAGACAGCCTGTATTAGTCCTCATAGCTCACATAACCCCATCTTTAGGCTGTCTGCTGCAGAGTTGTTTATAAGCACAGTAGCCCATCAGAAGAGAATTTGCTGTATACATTTCTGTTTGGTTTTCTGCCACCATCTTAAACTTGGCTAATGAAGCCTAATTTAGCTACGCTGCCCACCTCACAACAGGAGGGAGGGAGGAGGACACAATAACAGGCTTTACAAGTGCAAGGAAGAAATCCATTTGCAAGAAGAAAACCCAGCAGTTGCTTTGCCAGGGCAGAAGCGAGGTGTATCGAAAGATGTATCCATGTGGTGCCAACTGACAAATACTGGTAAGCAAGTGAAAATTAAATGGTCAACAACCTATCATGCCTATATCTGAATACCTGCTTTTGTCTTGTGCATGTTGCATTGCCACATATAGGTGCCTAATAGCCTACATAATAAACTTCCACTTCTGCATTCAATGAGTCTCTTAGGTCATACTGTTTTCAGGCATTTTTCAGATGAATCAGGCTTCAAGCTTGGGAAACTTGAGCCAAAAAGCTGGTATTCTCCAATGACCCAAAGCATTTCTTTGCCAAAATATTAAGCAACTTCTATCAAAAGGTACTACATTGAAATTCTGTACCGCATCTCCTGACGTTTTTCCAAACAGGTAGACCTGCCGAGAGGCACACTTTTCCCAACATAGCCAAGAACAAACATGGAACTGAACTTTAAAGAGAATTCTCTCACTCATTTAAAAGAAAAGCTTCTCTAGCACTCACTGGTGTTATCCAGGGGAGCACTGTATGATGTAAGGAACAGTCTATGAAAAGAATATTTGTACTGCTTTCTTTCTGTTCTATCATGTTTTGTTTCTCAGGCACTTAATGAAGGAAACTTAATGAAGGAAAATTTCATTTCATGCGCTGCTCTCCACCTTCATTCTTCAGCATTTAATGAGATCTTCTGATACTTAGAACAGAAGCTTTTATTTGAAAACAGTTACACAGAATCTGTTAAAGATGCTCCTGTTGTCCTGTTAGTTTTGGCTCTCCCTGCACAAATTTCTTGCCATGTATAAAGCCGATTACCAGACGAGCAGGAAAGTTTGTCTCTGATCTTCTTGGGACAAACTCGGTTGTTAGATAAAGTGCAAACAGTTCTTTTTGGCTTTAGTGACTCAGCCTTTGACTTCTACTCATATGAGGTTGCTCTCCAAGAGAGGAAGGAAGGGGGCAGGAATGTAAGAATTTAAAAAATTTTCTGACTAGGGTATTAGGAGTAACCATGCAGCTACTCAACACCATCAGCAATGCATGAATTTAGCCCAAAGGTCTTACATTTTTTCTCTGTGAAACAGTGAACAAATAAGAGCAGTGACCTCAGTCACTCTTATTTAATTAACCTTCATTTTACTGCAGTCATTGAACAACACTGAGTAAGCACGCCGGTCTGTGTTCTTTACTGTGCCAGCAACCAGCATCCGCTACATTTCAAGCTGAATTCAATGTCTTTTCCCCCAAATGTTGTGTTTTTCTTCCCCCTTCCATCACCACTGGTTATTTCATCTTTGTTCCTGCCAAACAAGACCTCTACCATTTTGGTCTCCATTCCCCCTTTCCTCTCGCATCTTGCTTGCATAATATGTCTAAAATAATCTTGACTACCAAACCCAAGACTACACTTCAGTCGTCTCTCACTAAGTTATAACACCTCCTCCTCCTCATATGTTTGAGAACTCAGCTTCTGCAAATCAGTTTCTTACAGATGGTACTTCCATTTACTGGCACCAATTGGTTACTTAGAAGTATTAGTCATTGGAGATACACATTTTATAAAACATGTGAAAAATAAGAAAGTAGAATAAACAGGAACATACAGTGACATACTGCCTTGGCTCATTTCCAGTCTTTTTCCCTCATAAGGACAAATACTATATAGCTTGCACCACATATTTATGTTCAAGTGAGGTTATGATGTAGGCAATTAACTAATATTGAGAAAGTATTAATGTCTTTTTAATAGTCAAAATAACCATCCCCCAACTGCCATACTAACAGCATTACAGCCCTATTTACAGAGCACTGAGTCAGACCCTGGAGCAACGCATTGCGCTCATGACCTGCCACTGCTTTTCTGTTTGATCTTGAGCAAGACTTAATCTTTCAGTGCCTTTATCTTCCCGACTGTAAATGTAAAGAATATTGGTACCTACTGCAGATTAACTGACACAGGGCTTGCCTGCACTCCTCACAGCCCACAGCCCCCTTCCTCACCTCAGCCCCCTGAGTGCTGGTAGGGGATCGCACAAAACCAGACAATCTGAGGAACGGACCTGGGATTTCTCCTGGAAGATGCCGTGTAAGACCACGGAGGTTCACAGAGATGCATTTATGCAGGACTACAGCTTAGGCACAGCAAGACAGCCTTGTTCTGTTCTTGTTCTTCCCTGGGCCCTCTTCAATCCTCCAGAGCCTCCAACCCCAAACCCACGTGACTGCCACTTGTAATAGGAAGCCTAAAAACAAACAGAAAAACCCAACATGTACCTTCACCATGACCACCCCAACCTAATGCCACTGCAGCCTAACACAGTCTAACTGGTTCTTCTCATTTGCCTTCCATGGGTACCCCAGCCACTTTTCCAGCATTTTCTCCACTGTCCCCCAAATCTCTTGGTTTTCCCTCACTGAAAGAGAATCTGTCCTCTCTGTTCACCCAGCCGCACAAGTTAGGGCTCTCCCAAGGCTGCCGATGGCCGGTCTCCCCCTCAGCCCCGGCCTGGCCCCAGCCCCTCAGAGTCTCCCCTCAGCTGCGGCCCTGGTCCCCTCAGCTCGTTCCCGCCCGTCCCTCGGAGCCTCCCCTCAGCTCGCTCTTGCCTGCCCCTCAGCTGCTGCCCCGGTCCTTTCAACTCGCTCCCGCCCGTCCCTCAGCTGGGGCCTCGGTCCTCTCAGCTGCTGCCCCGGCCCCCTCAGCTCGATCCCGCCCGTCCCTCAGCTACTGCCCCGGTCCCCTCGGCTCGCTCCCGCCCGTCCCTCAGAACTTCGCCGCAGCAGCGCCGCCACCACCAGCCCGCTCTTTTCCCGCCCCTCCACTGAGGCCCTGCCTCGTGCGCTCGCACCGCCCCCCGCGCCACGCGCAAGCGCCCCGGGAGCAGCGGGCATGGCTGCGGGGCCGCCGCTTCCCGCCATCCCAATGCTCCGCACGGAGAAAGTGCTGCAGCTGCGGGGCCAGCAGGGCCGCTCGGTGCGTGTCGTGCGGGAGCACTACCTCCGGCCCGACGTGCCCTGCCGCAGCGCCCTGTGCCAGGCCGCCTGCGCTCGCGGTGAGGGGGCTGAGGGCGGGAGGCCGGGGCTCCGGGGAGGAGAGGGCGGGAGCCCGGGGGCCGCTGTTTCTCGGCTCACGCAGGGCAGAGCTGGTCGCGGAGGGCGATTCCTGGGCAGTGATCCGCGCGCGGCCTGGCAGGCGTGGGTGCCGGCGCGGGGAGGCCTGGCAGGACCCGGCGGGACCGAGCGCGGGAGCCGAGAGCAGCGCAGGGGGGCAGCGCGCGGGACAAGCGGTGAATAAAAGAGGAACAAGGGCTGTGCGGGGGGCCGCTGGGCTGTGCGGGGGCCGGAGGCTCGTCCCAGCCCTCGCCGCCGCCGCCCCGAGCTGGCTGTAGAGGTGCAGAACAGCAGCACCTAAAGTCGTAGAAAAAAACCGAAACCAAATCAAGGAGAGAGCAAAAGTACTCCTTCAAAGCAAAATCCGTCAGAAATAAACGAGGTGTGACGAGAAAAAGAAATCGAGAAGTTGATTGTTCACAGGATTTGACTGTGAACGGTTTACAGGCAGGCTACAGAAAGGCTGAAGGATAATGCAGGTTTCATACTTCCCCACCTTTTTAAAAAAAAAATCTTTTAAAATGCATTAATTTCTGCAGGGTGGTGGTTTATAGCATGAATTAAATTTTATACGTACCTGTTCAGTGTTCTTACAGTGGGGCCAAGCTGTTGTCTTGACGCGATTGTAATTCTGCATCAGCAGTTATTTCTGTTAAGTAATTAAATGCAATTGCCTGTATTATATCTGGCCGTTTCAGACACGGGAAGACTGCCAGCCTCTATAATGTCTAGATTTGTTGTTGTTTTTACATACCATGGTGCTATTATGTGCATCATCGATCATCATGTGACCTTTGGTTGATATTTCAGGGTTTTTTTCTGTTGTTAAATAGCATGATTAATTTGGTGCAAGAAACTGACTGGCAAATAACTAACATAATATCCAGCCTATTTAAATCGATCAAATTATTTGCTTACCTAAAAGAAAAGGTTGAGAATTTTAACTTTTTTTTTTTTTTGCTTTCTGAACGGTAATTGGTTTAGATGTCACTTTTGGTTTATTTTATTATTTATTATTATTTAATTGAACGCAAAAGGTAGTGTAGTATATTAGTGTTCTGTAGGATGTCAGGACTAGTGATGGTTTCTGCTCCCTGATGTGTTGCATTTGGTTATGAATTCCTTCAGGATAAGTTACAGGCACATACCAGAAAAAAAGTCTTACCTCTCTCGCCATGCCCGACTTCCCCTCTTCTGGACTGCAGTGTAGATTGTGCTGTAGATGAGTATCAGAATATGTCCCTTTGTAATTATCCTGGGTGACTCAGAGGTGAGGTGAACATTTGTTTTCATTCCTGACTCTACACGGTGTGCTGAGCAAACTTAATTCGTGCACTGTGAGCGACTGCCTGCATAAATCATGTCTACAGATACGTGTAATGGTAATGCTGTGCCTGCTTAGAAGTTATTCTGATCTAGATGTATAGGTTAGGGAAGGACAGCTTAATATGGGCAGATTACGTATAAATCTTCAAGTGACATTTCACTTTTAATGCTCTTCTGAATTCTTAATAATACTAGCTTTTTTGTTGCATTCTGCCATCATCCATTACATGTCTCCAGTGTGGGACGTAGCCATGTTACTGTGCGGAATTGCGCCTGATGGATTCACACTTCTCGTAATCAGAGTTAATAAACAGATTGTCCTGTGGCAGCTTCTAAGAAATACATGAAAATAACCTGACTTGTCAAGATCTGTATACTTTTATTATATATAATTTGCCTGAAGCACAGAGTGTTCAGCAGTTCAGTGTTTATCAGTATTTATAATATCATAAGGGATAAATAGACGTTGAGAGAAAATGCCGTGGAGATCTCCCCACCTAAAAGGTTATTGGGTAGTCTTTGAAATATCTAAAGGGATTGAACTCATTAATATTGAGGGACATTTTAAGATGCCATCTGTGGTGAGTTGGTTGTGGTATTTTGATGGCATATTCCTACGGGATGGAGTCTCTAGAGAAAATTAGCAATGATCATTAATAGTTTAGATTGAATAATGTCTTCTCTTTGCAGTAGCATTGCTTTTTCTCCATGTGTACCCTTATCTGTATTCTGTTATGTAAAGATGTAGCAAAAGAGCCTGCTGTAGATGGATAGTGTTGAACGGAGAGATCAGTGGAAGCAGGGTAGCAGAAGTACCCATAATCCTACACCCTTCGAAAATCCCATTAAAGGAGTTTCTGTGGCAGGTGTATAGTCTTTTTTCGCATGGAAGTAGAGGAGAAAGGACTGTTACGTGCACTCTTGAAGTCACATCCTTTTCATAATGAAAGTGGATCTTTTTCAGTCACCTGGATACTATTTGCACTAAATTTTGGCATCAGTGGATGTGAAAGGGTTCCGTCACAAGTGTTAGGGCTTGTACCACAGAGTTGTACCGTAGTAGCCATAATTTTGTTCATCAAAGGTATACATATCTCTTTTCCTAAGGATACATAACTCTGATTTCCTGACATCTGAAAGTAGTTTTAAGTAACCAGTATTGCAAGTGAAGGTTTAAACCTTTAAACTCTGAATTATATTTTAGATGGCAAATTGTTATCGGATGACGTTACACATTATGTTGTCCCTGACTGCAAGGTTGTTCAAGATTACCTTGAGATTCTCGAGTTTCCGGAGCTGAAAGGTATTATTTTCATGCAAACAGCATGTCAAGCTGTGCAACATCAAAAAGGACGCAGGTACTTATCCTATAATAACAACCTATTTTTAATTTAGATTTAAGTAAAGATACTAACTTTGTAAACGTGTATTTAAGCACAGTAACCCAAAGTCAGCAAATATGCTGTGCTTCATTTGTTTTTTGGCCTTTCAAGTATCTTAATGTAATTTTACAGAAGGGAAGGAACTCTGATCCTTTGTGATCCCTGGACACCAGTGCCTGTCAGAGTTTTCACTTGATAGGAGTGATGTTAAACCTGTAGCATTATTAACTAATCAGATGGCTTGTGACAGGAATTAAGGAGACTTTGCAGTAACAATATGTGCCATTATGGGACATGTTTTTGGTTTGCTGTATTAAAGACTGAGCACTTGTCTTTGGGGAGCAATATGGTATTTACATTACCAGATATTAATCCATGTATTGCCGTAGCATAGAAGAGTGTAATTTGTTGTCAAGGTCTTCCTGTATTTCCAAAGCACAAGAAATAGATCTTGTCCCAGAAGTGACAAAATAGGTTCCTGAATGCTTCTGATGTTTTGTGGGGTTCATTGGAAGATGAATATGTTTAAAAATGAGAAGCATTTGTTACAGAAATTAGAAAAGCTTGCTTACAGATGATGATTTAGGTTTTATCATCAATGGTATAATTTAATGAATGCATTTATTTGTGCATGACAGTACTTCTTGAGTTTTTCAGCTGTGTTTTCATGTGGAGTTAAAATAGCATTATCAAAAGAAAGCACGAGCCTATTATTTATCTTTTTCATATTCCAGACAGTACAACAAGTTACGAAATCTAGTAAAGGATGCCCGTCATGACTGTGTTGTGTTTGCTAATGAATTCCACCAGCATTCCTATTTGCCAAGAGAGAAGGGAGAATCCATGGAGAAATGGCAGACCAGGTTGGTTTGTTTATTTTAACTTCTGTAGTACTGTGCTGGCCAATATCATGACATTGGATTTAGGAATATTAGCATGCCTCGGGTACTTGAGAGTTCATGCTCTTGGCTCTGCTTAGCTCTGGAGCAGTTCACAATAACTGAAAGACTAGATCGTCCTTTTAGGATTAAGAAAGCATCAACATTGTTTTCTTAGGAAGATAGACAGAAACGTACTTAATTAAAAGCAATAGTCCTAAAAAAGGTGGATCATTTTAAAGTTACACAGCCATTTTAAATCTATTTATTATGCTTTAGCTTTAGCATAATAAATAGATGGTGCACACCTTATTGGACTCTTAGACGTAGGGTTTGATAGCCTGCAAACACCATAGCACCAGAGTCCTGGCAGTTCCAGCTTGCTTTTTGCGACCTTTCATAGACCTCTAGGATCATCAGTTTGGAAAGGCCTCTACAATCATCAAGTCCAACCATCAACCCAACACCCCCAGGCCTCCTAAACCACGCCCTGAAGTGCCGTGTCTGCACGGCTTTTAAATACCTCCCAGGATGGCGACTCCCCCACCTCCCCAGGCAGCCTGTTCCAGTGCTTGACCGCTCTTGCAGTAAAGACATTTTTCCTAATATCCAATCTAAACCTTCCCTGACACAGCCTGAAGCCGTTTCCTCTCGTTCTACCTTTGGCTCAGAGGAACAATACGTTATGTTGCAGTTAGGACACAAATGCATGTACTGGGGAGGAAGCGTTTAATTTTCCTCTGTTCTCTTGGTGCTTATATATGGCACATACAAATTTTTGCAGGTAGAAGGTTTATGTAGCTTGGTGTATATATCTCAAAAGTATATGTGTTAAACCAAAATCTCGTTTATACGAAGCCTGCAAATGTCTTGCAGGTAGCAAATGAGATATGCCAGAAATCTGATTTCAAACTTTGCTTTTCCAGGAGTATTTACAATGCAGCAGTCTGGTATTATAATCACTGCTTGGGTCAGATGCCAGTTGTTATGGTAACAGAAGATGAAGATGCTATCAAGCAATACGGAAATGAAACAGAAGGAGTGTTTGTGATTTCCTTCAAGGTAACATGCCGGAAAAATAGAAGAAGGTTTCCTTTATGCTGCATCAAAATGATGAAGCAAGTACATTAAAACCCAATGTATAGTGCAAATCATTTTAGAGTTTACGTTTAAGAAGACTATTGATGCTAACTCATGTCTTCATTTATCAAAGGAAGCAAAGATGTCAGTCATGGGAATGCCATAAAAAACAGGGGCAGTGAGCAAACCAGAGAACTGAAAAGAAAAACAGCAGCTCTAAAGATAGAGGTCATCTTTCTTATGAGCCTTTTTCATTGTTTTCGTTGTTTTTAAGGAATTTGGCATTGATGAGCAATGATCAGTTACCTCAGCCAGGTGTCTAAATCTGTAGCGCAAGCAGTCCATAAACAGCTGTGCCCTAAATAGTCATCAGCATTATTCTACCAGTTTACTTTAACCTTGACTTCTTAGGATACTGTGATGCATGAGCAGATAATTCATTCTTCGTTTAGCTGTTGATCTCATACCACTTGTATTCAGTGGGATATGTGGATGGGGTGTTTTATGTTTAGCTGTGAAAAGATGTTGAGTAAAAACAGGACCAAACAGGTTTACCTTAAAGCTACATAAAAATGATGATGCTTGGGGGTTTTTTAATTGCTGTGAAGCAATAGAAAGCGGCCCAAGTGTAGTGTACAAAATCATATAAAAAGTGTAAAAATAATAGTGGGTTGCTAGTTTGATTTTTCTGCCGTGGCACTTGACAAGAAGGCTGTAGCCTGGATGGGTATATTGGTAATAAAAGTTAGAGAATCTCTAGTCTAGGATGCTACCTTAAGTCATTCCTCCTTTGTTGTATTTAGCAAATGAGTTAGGTTGAATCTGGAACAAATCTGTGGTGTTCAGAGCAGACACATCGTTACCACTGAGAAGTGCCGTTTGAGTATAGCATGTGAGACAGCTTTCCCATTATGGGCTTTCTAAATGTGTTCTTGAAAGAACAGAGACCTCTAAATACTTTCATTTTTGTTTATGCATGTGCATACAGAATTACTTGGATAACTTTTGGCCTGACTTAAAGGCTGCCCATGAACTCTTTGACTCTATACTTCAAGCTCGGCGTGAACGGGAGAGCGAAAGCCAAGAAAACAATGGAAAAGAATATCCTGAGCACTTACCTGTGGAAATATTGGAGGCTGGGATCAAATCTGGAAGATATATACAGGTAATCTGCTGTAAAGAGAGCATACACAGAATAGTGCGGTCTTGTGCTTGGTCCCTTTAGTTGCCTGACTTAGACTGATTGGATAAAGAAATATTGCTATAGGGGGAAGAGGGAAAGAAAACAAAGCAAGAGTAAGAGGATGGAAGGGATTGGGTTTCTCAGAATATTTCCCCTACTTCACCTTGTGTGGGTTTTTTTTCTCTTGGAGAAGTTAAAATGAGCATTTGTTACTGGGGATCTTAAATTTGCTATGGATTTTTCTTCTGGTTGATGTGTGATATACCTGTAAATTGAAAACTAGATGTGCTAAGAAGCAGCTAGACCTCATTCTTAAATATAAATAATGCTCAAGGGCAGCATTTCTTACTTCATTTGCATGGAGATCTCTCGGTGAAATTAATTTATGGTTTTATGGCTGTTCGGGGCCTTGGTATGGATTGTTGGTGGACAAGTGCCCTTCCCTTAAATATAATTTGAAGAATTAGAGGTAGTGATTTGTTCCTTTCTTGACCATTTCAGAGGCAAGCAAGGCGAGAATAGAGAATGAACAGAAAGACTGAGGTTTTTCTTTCTTGTAGGAATAACTCCGCATTCCATGTTAAGGCAGGCAGCAAAAGTAATCTAATACTGCCTGTGCTTTGAATAAAAGGACCGTTACCATGTTACAATTAAAGTGAGCACTTAAAAGAACTTACCATTCTTATTCAGAAGTGAGTACTTAATGTTCTGCATCGTACATTCTCCCCCTGTGGAGAGAACAGTTGTGTTCAAAATAACCTACATATCAATAAAAACTACTAATTTATGTAGAAATAATTGTATAACCTAAAAGTTTATACTTTAATGTTGGCTATTTAGAAGTGTGACTGTTTCATTCTGTTATTTTCTTTTAGGGTACGCTGAATGTCAATAAGCATAGAGCACAACTGGAAGCTTTTGTTCGACTTCAGGGGTTTGGCAGCAAAGAAACAGGTGAA
Organism: Phalacrocorax aristotelis; assembly: GCF_949628215.1. Lineage (NCBI taxonomy): Eukaryota > Metazoa > Chordata > Aves > Suliformes > Phalacrocoracidae > Phalacrocorax > Phalacrocorax aristotelis. The sequence goes on from NC_134282.1 coordinate 52,960,141, forward strand.
AAGACAATGAGAGGTTTTCCTCAATGCCTTTCTGACACCACCTGTGCCTTTTACACGAGGCCACGCAGACATATGTATGTAGCTGTTTGGTTACTGAAGATGATGAAAGCTAAGACAGTCCAATGCTTGGGTTATTTTCATGAGCCAGAAAGGAGGCTGAAGATGAACCCAGAGGGTGTGCCTCACGGGAGAGAATACCCTTTATGTCCTCCTTCCTCTTTCTTGGTGCCTTTGGCCACGTTGTAGACTCTTGTCCTACCAACAGGTTTCCCCGGACCTTTTCTGCAGTTGAATACTGATGCAAATTGTTCTCTCTGTGCTTTGCTCTGACTTCATCTGACCACTCATTTGACTGAAATAAGCGTTTGCGTAGATGTTGGCAGGATTAAGAAGCTGGTCATTGTCAGCATAATAGGAAAAATGCCTTTTGGATCAGGTTGGAACGCCAGTATTTTCTTTCTGGTATGAGTTAGTAATAAATACCTTTGAAGGAACAGCCCGTTATCCTTGCGCAGATACATTGTCCCAGCTTTCACTAATAAGTACTTTCAAATGTTCCTGGGACAGACCCTGCGGCCAAACCAGTATTCAGTATACCAATAATTTTTTTAAAACTTGTTTTATTTGGGACCTTCCTCAGAATCCTGTGGCAGTGGTTTCCACAATTTAACTGTGATGTGTGTCTTTAAAGCTGCTGCCTAAGAGCAATGAATTAATGGTAGCTTATGCTGCTTTTTGTCCAAGAGTTCACTTACAGAATTGCTTAATATCTCCCTTAAAAAAAAAGAGTAAAAGGTTTTAATTTTCTTGCCAGTAGTCTTTTTTTTTTTTTTTTTTTTTGAAGAAATCATACTGCAAATGTCATTTTCTGTTATTTCAGCAGAATGCTGCCAAGAGCAGAGGGATTTGAATTTTTTAGCAGTTTATAGTTCTATTTCTTTTTATTTTAAATTTAGAACTTCAAAGTGACATCCTTATTTATGGGGCCAAAGCTCGAAATCGTGCGATCCACGGTGATGTGGTAGCTGTGGAGTTACTGCCTTTGCATGAATGGAAAGGAAGGACCGTTGCCCTTTGTGAAAACGAGACTGAGGATAAATCGCCTGCCGACACCACGGGTGACCCTATGCCCACAGGTAAAGCAGATGGCGTGGTATGATGGTTTAAGATTGCCTCACTTCCTTGGTCCAAGCTGTGTTGTACTCCTCATTACGTAGTCCCTTCCCTTCATTTCTGTGATTATCACAATTTTTGCACCATAGTAAATTTGAAATTATTATCCCAAACTAAAGCATTCTAACATATCACAATAAGAAAGGCACTAGATTCTTTCTCTTTATATATGTGTGTGTGTGCAAAAACCCCCCCTTTTTTTTTCCCTTTTAATTTCATTCTCAGAAATAGCTGAATTATTGTAGTTATCTTCCTAAAATACTGAGTTTGGAACACTTTGCTACGGGAACGCGTGCTGTCACTCTTCACAGCTCTACAAGAGACGAACTGCCATTCTAATACAGACCAATTTACCAGCGTGTGCACTCAAGGCCTCCACTGTCACTGTTGATTATACAGAAAGATAACAACATCCTTTTAATTCCTCGATGACAAATAACATTCAAGATGAAAAGATGTCTTGTAGGTGCAGAAGTGTCCAGCTCTGGTTACAGTGTGACACGGCCATGTACCATGGGAACTTCGGGTCTTATTTGAAAATAGTACTCTGCAGTAGCATCTTAAACATCTTCAAAGTTTGCCTAGGTCAGAGTTAGAAGTTTTAGGAGGTTAATTCTCTTCCTGCGAGAAAATGTTGTTTGATTTTGATCTTTGCTATTAAAACTAGAATTGGCCACATTTCAGTACTAGTGGGAATCTCGCTGAATAATTTGTGTTCTGTATCAACTGAAATCTATACAACGAGTTAGTCTCCACATAAATAAAAGCTCATTAAAATCTGGCTGCGCCAGCGATAATGAATAACAAACTTGTATTGTTGTCTGCATACCATATGTTGTTAGCAGTTGTCATACAGATTTGTGGACGCATTAGTTCATCTTACAAAGCAATGAATCTCCTCTACCTCCCACATATTTGCTTTCATGTTCCTGTTTAACTCTTTAGCGTACAGCCAACAATGTTTCTCTTGTTAAAAGGTAAAGTTGTTGGAATCATTCAGAAGAACTGGAGGGATTATGTGGTCACTTTCCCCTCTAAAGAAGAGGGCCAGTCTCAGGGCAGAAATGCTCAGAAAATCCTTGTTACGCCTTGGGACTACCGAATTCCCAAAATCCGGATCAGTACCCAGCAAGCTGAAGCATTACAGGTAATTTGACACAAGTGTGTCTCTGTGTTCTGACAAAGTTGTGTGGTTGTTACGTGCTCTAATGATGTTTTCCTTGGCAAAAACATGGGTAAAATGATAAATAAAGTTAAGTCTGTGAGAGTAGTTCAATTTCTGCCTTGAAGGAATGTGTTCAATTCCTGTCAAAACTGCGTCAGCTCCAGGTAATAAAGCTTATTTGAGTTCTGAGTTTAGGCCACAGTCCAAGTACCCTGAGCATTTATCTACTACTTGCTTTGGGGTTTTTTTTGATAAATTAAAGGTCATATTAGGGGTATAAACTGTAATAATCCTTGTGGCTTTAGTGGATCTATGACTATATATAACTTTGAAAGTAGTAAGGAGAGCTTTTCAACAAATTGATAATCAATTATGATGAGCCTGCCATTGCTCTAGAAGGAAGAAACACGGTTTTGTTCATTCCCAGCTGCTTTTACCTTGTAATGTTAAGTACTTCCTCACAGCCAAGAAGAAAACTCCAGTTGTGTCTTTTCTAGTATAAGAATATTTGTGTACGTCTTGGTTTTGCTTTTATTTTTTATACTTTAAGACAGACATTCTCCATATTTTTTCTTTGCTCAGGAAGGAAATGTAACTGTCGGGATTTGTTTCTATGCTTCTCATTGTGGGTTTTTTTTAACTTTCTGTAAAGTTTTTAGAGTTGCCAGTCTCTTTGGTAGAGTTGTTTGCCCCTGAAGGAGTATTTATATTGATTGCTTGTCAGGGGCAGATTGCTGTTCCAACAGAATTGTCTTGCTGCAGGAGTATAGAGTCATTGTGCGTATTGATTCTTGGGAATCTACTTCTGTGTATCCAAACGGACACTTTGTGAGGGTTCTGGGAAGAATTGGAGATCTGGAGGGGGAAATTGCAGCTATTCTGGTGGAGAACAGCATCTGTGTCGCCCCTTTCTCAGAAATCCAGGTTAGTCTTTGTGACTAGACATGTTATTTTCTGTTGATTTCCAGGGTCTTGTTTCTCAAGGAGGGGGAACCTCCTGCAGCTGAATGTCTTAGTTGCCAACAGGTTTTTGAAAGCTGAAAACTATAGGTTATTTTTCTGGACTTCCTTTTGGAACAGTGTTTCTGTAGATACTACAAATTTTCAAGTCAGGAGTGATTTTAAGACAATATGCTTGCTATGAGGAGAAGATTAGATACTCTTAATTCTACTTTGGGGTAGACTTTTAAGATATTGTTGTCTTTAATATGTGTTTATGGTGCGGATCCTAAAGGCCTACTGAAATCATTGTCTTAAATCCTTTTGTCGTCAACCGGGAGAGGAACCAGCTTTCATAGGTAAGTATTTTGACCACACTTAAAATTAATTGCAAGAAAAAGAATACAAAAAGCCTATATACAGTAGGGATGTTTGCCAGAGATGCAATATCACTACAATAATATCAGTTGTTAATAATATGTGTAGCGTTCTTTTAAATTCTGTTTCATACTTTCTGTGAAATAAATGTAATCGACTGACTTGGAAGAGGCAAGGAAATTTTTCTAGGATGAAAAAGTGCAAAACAATAATAGAATAGAAAAGGAAAAGCTAATTGAATCTAATTTGTTGGCTCCTTTTTGTAGAAAAGATACAACTGTGTGTTCATCCATAATGTTTTTGTACAGATGAGTGAAATGCCCGTGAGTTCTTCCAAGAATCCATGGAAAGTGAATCCAGAGGAGGAGAAAAAACGTCTTGACTTGAGAGATACGCATTTGATATTCAGCATTGACCCAAAAGGCTGCGAGGATGTGGATGACGCGCTTTCCGTTAGAGCTTTGCCTAATGGCAATCTGGAATTAGGTGTCCACATTGCAGATGTAACCCATTTCGTGGCAGCAAATTCTTACACTGATGTTGAGGCCAGAGCGAGGTAAATGATGTGCTGAAAATTAGAGAAGTTTTGGAGCTCAGAAGTTTGTGATGCTACCTCTAAGAAAACATTGAGAAACACTGGAAGGAAGGAGGAATTCTTTCTTCTTCAGTGTCATTGAAACAGCTTATTAAAACTAACGTATAACTAACGGTATTCTGCTTTTCTTTGGATAAAATAGGCCTGCTGGGGAAGAAGCTGTGTTCTGACCTACTGCCTCACCCTTTTACTGTGAAATTGCTCTTTTCCCCTAAGTTATGATTTAAGTTTATCTCTCCCTAATCACTACGGTTTGCTTTATAGTCTACTTTAACATTTGTGACTTGAAGTATTTACAAACCGCTCGTTTGCATTCCAAGGGGGGAAAGTCTTCACGCAGAACATCGAACACCCGCAGAACAGAATTAAGTCTTACATTAAGTCAGTTCCAGAGGTATTTGGCAGGCCTATGTTTCAATAGTCAATCTTGTGTTTGAATATGCCAAATACTCCATTCTTTTTTTTAATTTTATTGCCACTGTTTTGAACTTAAACTGCTGAATCACATTATGAAATGTGTTCTTTGTAGGTGCAAAAAAATGTAACCTGTAGAGGCAGCAGAGCTGTTTGGTGTAGCCATGAAGGGACCTCTTCTTAGCGAGGCGTGTTTTGTACAGCCCTAGTTCTGGCAGTTGAAGATACCGAGGAAGGCAAAATTAGGCTTCTCCTATAGAAATAATTATTTAAATCATTTGACTGTGGTATTTCAAATGGGTGTGTTCTGTAGGAATAACCTTTTAAAATCATGCTACGTGTCTGGTTTCACTGAAGCTACGCCTATAGCACAAACTGCTTGGGAGATGCACACCAATGAGTCCTTGTGAGAAGAACAGTAAATAAATGTATTTTATTCCTCAGGGCAACAACTTACTATTTAGCAGATCGTCGTTATGACATGCTGCCCTCTGTCCTGAGTGCTGACGTATGCTCTCTTCTTAGTGGAGTTGATAGGTAAGATTTTGTAATATTTCTGAGGAAAGATATTTTTGCAAGGAATTTAATTATCGCTACCAGTCTCTGTGTGTGTCGGTTGGTTGGACGTTTCTGCATTGTTACTAAATCCTCAATTGAAAAATAGTGTTCGTTAAAAAATGCCTTTCAATTCTACCACAGTTAGGTAGGGTGAACGCTTTCTAATACTCTACCCTGCCTAAACACATACGTGCGCTGAAGCGTTTTGTTTGAGCAGGACAGTCCAGCTGAATGTAGATGTACTCCGTGCAAGCTTCAAACCGTAACAGGGAATCACTGAGAAATCTGAGGTTGGACTTTTTCTTTAAACAAGAAAGATGCATTCCTGAAATCATTAGCTGTTCTCACGTTAGCCCACGAGAAGAGCTCTTGTCATATTTATCTTTCATCATTGTTGAATCTTTTCTTGGATGAAATGAACTACTGACAGAATAATTCTGATGCCAAAGCAAGGTTTCCTGCCTATATGAACCTCGTTGACGTTTCCAGAGAGCGCCACAAATGACTTTTCATGTAGACTTTTTTTTAGAGTGGGAATTAACACTAGATGTTACATGCCCGACTCTGTAGTTCCACGATCAGTTGTACAGGGCGTAACGCAGAACTGCTGCTAGGACAGGGAGAGCGAGGGCGGTTCTTCCCCAGCTGTGACCCAGTCACAGATTCCCAGTGCTGCTTTTAGGCTGGCCTTAGTGGTTGCGTCACCGTGTGCTAAATTGATTCGGCTGGGGGGGGATGTTTATTTTTTGCAGATTGTGAACACTTTGTGGGTGCTCAAAAACGTTACCTTATGTTCCCTGTTCCATAGTAACTGCTTACGCACTTGCTCTTGGAATTATTTGTTACTATTTGTAAGCGAAGTAGTAGGGAGTCACAAAAAGCTGAAATAGTGTTATACAATGACTGTATCTTGTCCTCCAGTAGTGTTTACCCACACCCTTGGCAATTTGCTTTGTATTTAAACAGTGAACTGAAGGTGAAGGCGTCCTTGGCGTTCTCGTGTTCTGTCATTGTGGATGCATCTGCCTAATGAAATCAAAATGAGTAAAAATAACTATTGCAGCATAGCTGTGCTTTAAAACAGATGTGGCCTTATACCTTCGGGGTACTCTGCCTCAACAGGTGGATTGAAAATACTGCTGACTTGGTTGGTCCTCGTTTATGAAGTTGTGTTAGACGAGACTGAAAGGCAAGTGCGTTAATTAGTGGCGTTGCTGAACACTGGTCTGTTTTGTGATGAAAAAGATGTTTCTAGTGGAAAAAAAAACAGAATGAAACTTGTAAATTTGTAACAGTTGGATGTGCTTGAAATGACAGCGTAAGTCACCCAGATCTGTTTACAGAACTGTGTTCTTATCTTTAAGGTATGCTGTGAGTGTCCTGTGGGAACTAGACAAAGAATCATACGAAATGCTGCGAGTCTGCTACAACAAAACCATCATCCGATCCGCGTACAAGCTGGCTTACGAAGCGGCACAGGGATTATTAGATGGAGATGCAAGTGTTGGGGGTGACATCCTGGAACTGAAAGACTTGGATGAAAGAACTCGGCGGAGGAAGCTGGATGAACTGGTTTGGGCGATATCCAAACTCACCGATATAGCACGACACGTTAGAGCGAAGCGGGACAGCTGTGGTGCTCTGGAACTAGAAGGGGTAGAAATCCGAGTGCAACTGGATGATAAAAATAATATCCACGATCTCATCCCCAGGCAGCCACTGGAGGTGCACGAGACCGTAGCGGAATGTATGATTCTGGCCAACCACTGGGTGGCCAAAAAGATTGCAGAACATTTTCCTCATCAAGCTTTGTTGCGTCAACACCCTCCACCACGGCAGGAGTTCTTTACGGAACTGCGGGAGTGTGCCAGTGCCAAAGGTTTCTCAATAGACACACGGTATCTTTTATGACTTACCTTAAGTGCTTTAATTAAAGATAAGCAATTAACTGTTTGGCTATGTTATCGTCACAGAGCATTGCGGTTCTCAGTATCAATGTTGATAGACACTGTATAGCAATTCTTAAAACACAATTTACCCTAACCTTTCCGTAAGCAGGAGGCGATGCTCTGAACAAGAGAGGCAGCCTGCGTTCTGCTGGCTGGACTGGAAATGGCCATATCTGAATCATTTTAGACATAGCTAAAAGCATTTGTTTGGTCAGTAGGCAGTGGTTGAGCTCTGTAATAGCCTTGTTTGCACCCTATTTCCTGTAACAGCACTGTAAGAGAGTACTTGTTTAAATCCCATTAATTCTGTGCAATATAGTCATTTTAAATGACTCAAAATAATTCCAAATCACTTTGTCAGGACACTGTGAGGAGGCTGTGAGCCTCACCATATTGGGAGGCATTGTTTCTGGACTCCAGAGAGCGCAAAGGGCCTCAGTAGTGCCTCCGCTTATTTGGATGTCACGTTGGCCCGCTTGTGCTCCCCTGTACAGAAGAGGTTGCGGAGCGGCTCACCGTTTCCCCTGCCCTGCCCAGAGTTGGGGTTTGCTCCAGCCCTTCTGGGCTCGTCAGGCTGCGGAAGACAGGCCTGTTAGCGAAACTGGCATTTTTTTCTAACCGTTTTTCTGGAGTAGAGCTGTTACTGAGCTGTGGTGAAATTTTTAATATCCTTCTGCTTGTCACTCATGTATTAATAATGATTAGTAAATTGTTAGGAGCTTTTGTGTGCTCTCTTTAACTCCAGGCTGTTACGATCAGGGATAGTGTAATTTTTTTAACACTTTTTTGACAGGTCTAACAAAGCATTGGCCGAGTCTCTGGATAAAGCAAATGACCCACTGGATCCAATTGTAAATAAACTGCTGCGAGCTATGGCCACTCACGCAATGTCCAACGCATTGTACTTCTCGACCGGCTCTTGTCCTGAGGACGAGTTTCATCATTACGGTATCTCGCTGCTTTATTTTTAGTGCAACTCCTGTTACTGTTCCTGAACTGCGGGGGGAGGCAGTTGGTTGCTTTGGTTTGCTTATCACCACTTCCTTTTTTATTTGTAGGACTTGCCTTAGATAAGTACACTCATTTCACTTCTCCAATTAGAAGATACGCTGATATTGTTGTCCACAGGCTCTTGATGGCAGCGACTCTGAAGGAAACTAAGGGAGACGTTAAGGATCATGTGCTCACTAATAAGGATCTCGAGGAACTGTGCAGGCACATTAATAACAGAAACCGGGTGAGATGGCCATTGTGCGTGTCTGTGTACGCTTGCATGCTGCCTGACGGTGCCTTTTGGGGGCTGCAGTGACATAGTATCACTTCATTTTTATTTATAGTGCTTTTGGGGTTTTTTTTACTTAAATCAGTTTTCTTCAGAGAGTGGTGGTGAAAGTGACTTCATACCCCACCTGTACAACACGTAGGATTTCCTTTTAGAGGTAATTCTCCTAGGGGACAGGTAATGGGAAGAAGAAACTATGAAAAACAAAGCCAAACAAGCTGGTTGAAATATTTACTTAGGTGGTTTTGTCTTCTCTTTTTACGGGGGGTGCTTGCAGGCAGCCCAGCGTGCTCAGAAGCAGTCTACTGAACTCTTCCAGTGCATGTATTTCAAAGACAAAACCCCAGAAACAGACGAGCGCTGCGTAGCGGATGGTGTTATTTACTCAATTCGAACAAACGGTGTGCTTGTTTTTGTACCAAGGTGAGTCGATTAGAGCTTGGACCGAGCTTAATAAGACAGAAGTGTTACTCATGCCATGAGGACACCTCTGGTCCTTGAGAAAGGAAGTGTGTGTAGCGTGGCCTGGTGTTGTCCGATGACTGCGGTTTAGGTGTTTGCAGTAAACCGTAAACAGGGCTTGGCTGTGCGTTGATTCTGAAAAGGAGTTCCTGTGAGGCTGTGGTAAGCCCGTGCTGCACAGTATGTGTTTACTTCAGAACATGAAAAGCAGCTGCTGGGGCAGAACCATGGCTGGAGTGTTTATTGCCTTTGGGTTTTTAACCATAGCAAGTGATCACTTACTTAAAGAAAGGGCAGTATTAAATTTCCAGATCACAAAGTGTGCGTCCCTCAGCCCCCATTTCCTTCAGCACAGACTAGTTTGCACAGGCAAGGAGCACCTTCTGCACAGCTGCTCCTCGTAGGCAGCAGGGAAAGCAGAGATGAAATATTTACACGATTGCTTTTTATAGCAGTTGGGCTTTTATCAGTACCTGCCTCTCAGCTCAGCCTTCCATTTATCCAAGTAGGAGGCAACTCTTTGCATGAAGCAAATACCTTTTAATTTCCGAGCTTGCAAATCTGTATTTTAAAGTATAGTGAATGTGTTCTGCTTATGTTATCAGCTGACTAGCGAATGATGTAAGAGGGAACTAGTCCGCATAGAACTGGAGAGCAGTGCCCCTTGTAAGACGTGGGCAGCTCTTCCACCTTTCCTTTCCCTTACTGGCTCTGGACACTTGGATTAGTTAATGATCTTCATGTTTGTGCGTTCCTGGCAGCAACGCTGGCTACCCGGCTAGCTAGCAGGTGCGAGAGATTTAAGCATAAGAACCCTCCTGTAAAAAAAAAAAAAAAAAAAACAATTCTACAGGGACGTTGGGTAAAGCAAACCATTCCGTGAATACCCTGGACTTCCACAAGCGCAGCCGGGCTGCTTGATTCTGGCCACAGGCTAAGCTTGGAGATAAACCCACCCGAGGCAGGCCTGTCGCCTCCAGCATTCCAGCTAGCCGGGCTGGGACATGGGGCAGAAGAGCCAGAACTTGCCCAGCCACAAAAGGCTTCTGCCTGGAGAACCCAGCGCTGCTCTTTAACTTCTTTTTAATGGAGAACTGTTCCCTCACTGCGCTGTCTGGAATAACCTGTAATGCTGCTCTGCTTCCCTGATTGGGCTGTTCCAGGCTCCACCCAATACATCAGACACAGAATTACTGTTTCGCTTTGCTGCTTTTGAAACACTTCAGTCATGTCTTCATGCTGGTTTTGTATGCTGCTGGGGTTTCTCTGACGTGGCAGGTCCGTGCCCCTGCACCAGGACTATCAGGCTCCAGCGATTGCCCCTTCGTGGTGCTTTTACGTAATCCGAGCGAGCCGCCTGTTGGTTTCAGTTAAGAGAACTGATAAGGGTGAAAACGGTTAGAACAGCTTCTGTTGTCTCATCTCGGGTTTTTTGTAGATATGGAATCAAAGGTGCTGCATATATGAAAAACAAAGAAGGCTTAGTCATCTCTTGTCAAGGTGAGAGGAGCTGCGAGTGGAAGCCTGGATCACTTCACCGCTTCCAGAATAAAATTACTTCCACTACAACCACTGGAGAATCAGTTACATTAAGCCTTTTCGATCACATTACAGTGAGTATTTAATCTGAAGGGTGTAAAAGGAAATAGCACCATCAGAAATAAGATCATTTTTGTATTGCTTTTAAGGTGAAAATACTTGTGCAGACTTCCCGCTGCCACGCCGACACGATCAAGCTTGAAATAATCAGGAACGTGCCATACCAGACTTCAGACGCGGAGGCTTCCCCGAAGAACTTTAATGGCGTGAAGTCTGACTTAGTAAAAGAAGTCAGTCAGTCTGCAGAAGCAGCCCAGCGTGCACAAGAGGAGGCGCAAGTCGAAGTAATTGATGAAGACTATGAGGAGTACTGCCAGACCAAGGGAGCGAGCTTGTACCAGCTGCTGGAGGAGATCAGGGACTTGGCACTCTTAGATGTTTCAGCTGACATTAATTAGAACTTGTTGCTGGTTACAGCTCATCTGCTTGTCTGTGCTCCTGCTCACTGTATGATTAAGTTGGGGTCATTTCTAAAAAGCAGCATATTTAAATATTCAAGAGTCTTTTTAATAAGAAACTAAATGTCTATTTTAAATAAGGTTTATTTTTATCTGAAGATGTATGAGTTTTTAAAAGATTTTATACATGATAAATCTCATCTTCCAGACTAAAGACTGTGGTTCTTTTAACTGTCATTCAAAAAGGTACTTGCCCACATTGTCCATAAATTAGGTTCTTAAAACCTAAATCTTGCCTACAGCTGTTGGCTACCTTCCACTGTCATTCAGCAAGTTTAACTCCTAGCTATAAGGATATAAAATGTAAACTCCTTCATACTAATCTAGAACACAGAACCTGTGTTTATTGAAATCCCTGCACAGCTGGCAATAAAACATGGCGACATGACTGACCTTCACCTGCAGCAAGTGCTGCTGTTGTCTAAGGTCAGGTTCTGTTATGGACAAGCCACCCCTGTGCTCTGGGAGAGCTGTACCAGGATGGGTGTTAATGTTCATTCCACAGAAGGGAACAGTTATTGTACAAGGAGGAAAAACACAACTGGGAGAAGAGGATAAAACAGAATCGGCCAAAGGAAGGGAAGTAATGTGATAAAAGCCAAAGCACGTTTTGCCAAGGGGCGGTCCTGGTCCGTGAAGCGATGTCTGGCTAGCACCAGGGAGGTGAAGGTTGGAGGGCCTGTAGTTTAACAGCCTCACACAACAACTTCAGGTTCAACTTCCAAAATTTAATTGCTTCCATTTCATAAGAAAAAGACACAGGTACTTAATAAGCAAGGTAAAAAAACCCATTCAGCCGTAGCACTATCTGCTATTATACAGGCCCTCTCAAAGGGAAAAACAAACCCAACTTTAATAGAAACTTCACCTGTCAATAGCCCAGTTAATTCAGTTTGACATCAGTTGTAAACAAAATCCAAAGTAGGGTGAAAAAGTCATTAACATTTCCTAAAGAGTGTTGGGGGGAAATGGGGGAGATGCCTCGAACACAGGTGAAGAACTCTGTCCCAGCTCTACGGGTGTCATGAAGCTTCTGCAGTCAGTGCAGAGCACCAGCAACATTTCAATATAACAACAGTACTTAAAACACTGGGGTCTTTCTGTCAGGGAAGTCATTTGAAGTAAAAGGTCCAGTTACTGCTTTTCCCCAGCACATTCCAGTTCTGTATCTCCAGCTTCAGCTTCTGTAACAGCACCCTCAGCTGCAGCAGCACGCATGTCTTTGGTAAGGTCAGCGGGATCCTGAGCGACTGGGGTGGTAAACTCCTCTTCTGAGTAACTAGTGGAGAGCTCTGTTGAAGGAAATAAAGCCAAAACAAAAAACAATTTTCTACCATAAGAAAACACTCCTGCTGGGTGTTTAACTGCAGTTTCTATCACCAGAATCGGTCTGCAGGAAAGCCAACTCCAGAGGTGACCAACAAGTTGAGTTTCATTTCAAAGACAAAGCTATCACAGCTTGCCATGATGACTAGGGAGAGTCGTTCTGACTTAGCTTTGGAGGAGTCTAACTGCAGGAACCCAGTTTAAATTTGAGAGTTACACATTTTGCTACTTACTAGAAAATGTATCACTACCATTCCCTTTACCTGCCTCAGCAGCTCAGCTGTCCGAGCTTCTCAGGCTACCAACCTTAACATTAACACTGAAGCTACGGAGTTGATTACCGTCATGATGCAACTGGCTGTTACACTGCATCTTTGCCTGCCTGCGCTCCAAGGCCAGCTGCCTGTTCTTCTTGATTCGCTCTTGCTGCTCTTCTGTGAGAGTTGTGCCAGGCAGAGAATTGAGTCCTTCAATATTTTCAGGGTGGGAAGGCACATCTTCAGTGGCTGTATCCAGGCCGTTGCTTTCCCCTCCACCATCTGGTTAAAAATGAGGGGGCAGAAATCAACACTTTGAACGCAGATATATCTACTGCTAAGTATGTGTCGAGAACATTTTAAAAGCATTTCCATGTTCTACATTTTACAGTTGTTTTAACAACTGAAGAGCAGTCTTTAACTTAGTTTTAATGGGCAATTTTCCACCTAGGTCCGCGCACCTGCATTTGTTGTACACCTCAAATGTCTTCTCAGAGATGCCAAACACACAACAGTAACAAACACCTGAACTGAGGCATAGCTCTGCGTACTAAGTCACAATCACGCGCTGTGCTTAAAGGTTAAAAAGGAACAGTAAATTCAGGCAATCCTTTCTGAAAGGATTCTGGATAATTGTCTTCCCACCCCTACCAATACAACTCTGTCCTTTGGGAAGGGGCAGGACTAGTTACGGGAATCAGACAGAGGTTCTAACGTAGACATTGAACAGTCAGTTCTGACTTGAGTGTGCTGCTGTTATGGAATATTTACTCCCTTGCCAACATAAGCACAGGCACAATGGAGACAGTCTAACTCCGTTAGACTTTACCCACCAGCAGAGAAGCAGAGCACTCCTTCACGACTACCTAAGGCCAAGTATCCTTGTGCCTCTGCACCACTTTAAGCCTGTGAACAGCAAAGTTAGCTGACAGCAAGGCTTTCGTTTTCAATACAACACTGTAGCTAAAGTTTTTGTTTCAAAACTGTAAGATACCTGCTCAAGTTTTTCAGCTGAAGACTGGGCAGTTGTAGCAGTACACTTGCTAACATGGCTCAAAACCAGATCAGCACCATGTTTAAATACAAATGTATGGAACCATCGCACAGAAAAATCTGATAACTCTACAGACACTGTCGGCAGGAACCATTTTGCTTTACTGTTTGTGGCTTCTTACGACTGCATTCCATTTCTCACAAATGCAGCCAACAGCGAAGAGAGCCACACATCGCTAACTGCCCAAAGGGAATCCCCACAGGTGAGGCAAGGTTATACCGCTGGTGAACTCATCCACCAGAACACCCTTGCCAGGCACTGGCTTGTCTGGAGGCTGAGCTTCACATGGAGACAAACTGGACAGTGAGAGGCAGTTGCTTCAAGAGACTCACAGTGAAAGCATGAACACCTGCAAAGGGCCTTAGGACCAACTATGAAATGCCCTCATTTCTGCTAATGAAGTTTCTTTCAACATACTAGGTGAACTCTACTCCCTCTTTCTATAAAAAAGAAATTGTTTATTTCTAGTCTATCTAAAAATATCATTGATTGGAAGAGATTCTTGAATGATTTACTGGTTAAGTGGCTGGATTTTGATACTGGAAGGAGAAATACTCGATAGCAGCTATAGGCCAAGACTGACAGCCATAGCAGTGCCTGCAAGCGTTAACAAGCCCCTGTAAAGGCCACAACAGCCTGACTGCCCGGTGACAGCCTGCAGTATAAACAGTAAAATGAATCTTTGACTCCTGCATCAGTAAGATCCCGGAGCTCTTCAGTCCGCACGCTCATGGGATTACATTACAAAACGGTATGTTCACTTAGTAATTGCAGGTTTGGGGATTTTTTTGGAACAACATTTCTAACAATGCTGATAACAACACCCATTTTCCACTTCCTTTCAGTATATCATACACTTCTATTTATTTTTACATACATACGTAGCATTTTAAGTCCAAGTACCAGTTCAGTTTTGTAATCATAAGTATCACAGAAACTTGGTGTTACAACAGAGGACCACTCAACTACTACTTCTACATTAGAAAACGTACCATGATCATTGATTTCTGGTCAGTAGAGGGGAAGTAATTTTAAGCACTGAACTACTGAAGAAGCAGCATAACAAGCATACCTTCATTACTTGTGAAATCTTCATGTAAAATAGGAAGATCAAGTCTAATCCGCTTTAGGCAGGTCTGCAAATTAGAGATTAAAATCCTGATATTTCATCTGTAACGAAATCTTTTGTGCAACGTTGCTATGTTTTTAATACTATTCCCAATTCCTCTTTACACTTTATTACTCTGAAAAAAACTACTCCTTTCACTACACGTGTGTTTGACCCACAACTTCCAACACTATGGATCATTTTCCCAGTCCTTCATCTATCACCTCGCCAGACGAAGCGGCATTCTTCATAAGCCTTCCTTTGCAGGTTCAAGCATTAAAAACCAACTGAACAAAACTGCCAAAACCAGCCAGTTCCAGCACTCTTAAGCTAATTACTTTGGTTAAAGATGTCCTGAAAAATTGAAGCCAATTCTGTGAAGTATTAATTCAAAAAAAGAAAGGTTCTATCTAAATGTGAACTTAAATACTTCAAATACTGGAAAGAGGCTTTTTTAAAAGAGAGAGAAATTAATTTAAACAACATTTACTCCTTAGCAGTGTGCACAACTTAATCCTTCTTTTGTTGCATAATCACTCTCCTAAACCTGCCTCTCACACCATTCAGTACTGCGTGAAGAGAGACTGACAGAAACAATGCATACCTGAACTTCCTTTTTGTTTCCCAAAGACTCTACTTTGTCAATAAAATCCTCAAATTGCAATTTTGGAAATAGTCTATGAGCCCAGTGTTCCATGTGTCGTATGAGTGTCTTCAGGTCTTCTGCCTAGAGCACAAAACAAGATATCCAGCTAGTAAAAGTTGACTCACCAGACTGCAGAGGGAAACATCCCAGTAACATTCTGAATATATTAAGTCTCTGCAGCTTGAAAGCCTCTTGACAATTTAAGTAATAGAGTGCGTGGGTAGCCTTTCCTCCCACAATCAAGTCTGTAAGTGCAATTTCAAGCTATCAGAGGAATGGTGATCTGAGTCCAGGAGAAGCATTTGCATACACCGTAAAACATCTGACAGGCTTCTGAGAAGCAGCCCTTAAGCAACCTAGGTCTGAACCCAGGCTGAAAAAATCCTTGGGGCACAGCTGGCATTTATTTTGACATTTGGAACACACAGAAAAATGTACATCTAAACCTTATCCAGTAAAGACTTTTGCTCAGGTCAGCAGCATTGCCTAGTTTTTCAGCTGTACATGTCTCCAGTTGTAAAGAGAAAATTTATACCATGAGCATTCTCTGTAACCCAGAGGTGCACAGGCATCCTTGCAAGCGTGCCGACAGCCTAATGATATTTAAGGAAAAAAATGAGCTTTGACTGTTTAAGTGTATCTAAGACAATTGAGACAGTTGGTAGAGAAAATACTGCTTTCTCTTTGCTTAAGTGGTACGTCATGCTTTTCTTCAATATTAAAAATTTTGGGATAGAGTCGGCACAGAAGCCAGATGCTTTTCACTAACGGAGGAAACTGATCATTAAAAGAGATGGTAAAGGTGTTCCAGATGTAATGGCAGTCTTATAAGTCTGTTTCAGTTTAAAAAAAAAATTATTTCTTTTGGACAATACAAAGAGTCAGAGACATGATATTCTAGTTTTGAAGTAGAGGGAAAGTTTTAAGATCAAAACTTTAGATCAAAACATGGATTTTGTTAAAACATTCATGTATGTTTGTTTCTGGGATTTTTTTAATTAAATTTGCAACTACAAACCCCATCAGGCTACATTCAAACACTGAGAAAGCTGGCTAACCAGAGTGTAATATCGCTCTCCCCCTATCAGACGAGCAGCCATCTATCAAGCCTAGATTAGCCTCCCAGGAAACAAAACAAAAGCCTGTCTTACCTCGTGCCCCTTACCCTTGAACTTTACATTGTCAAACACATGTCTCAGGGCTGGAAGTCCTCTTTCTGAAATTAGCCTATTAATAGGAAATGAGTAAAGTTATTTGAAACTCGTACTTTCTTTTTCCAGTTAAAAACACGCAGACAACAAAAAAAAAACCCACAACCTCACATTCCTTTCAATAGCCTAAAGCTACAGAGCTTTACCTGAAATGTGTACAGAATTAGACGTCGTTAAGAAACTGCACAAAATAGGATGAAGACTCTGTTAAGACCAAAGACATATTTGGAAAATTCACCATACTTATGTTCCTAGTCCAAGGAGCTTTGTTATTTTGATTACATGGAAAGTCGGCCAATATGGGTACAAGAACTAAGTAAAATTAGTTAGGTGTGTGACCAGAGCATCATCCTGTGCTATCACTAACTTCATCAGCATATTTAAAATAGAAAAAACTGAAAGCTCAGATTCTTTCCATTGCTTATAAAGAACTTACACCAGTTATAGTGGTAACAGTAGGACAATATTAAAACCCTTTATCACTATACGGAGTTTATCCAGCTTGTAAGTCAGGTGTAACTAGTAGCTTACAGTCACCATTACACTGAGGTTTTGTTTTGAAGCACACTTGTATTAAAGAAATCTACATACTATGTCTGAAGCAAAATAAAAAGATTCAGCTAGAAGAATCCTATGCATGGATAATAAATGTATCTTAAATTATTAGTCATGTATTAAGTTGCAAAGAGACTTCAAGAAAGTTAGATTGTAACTTTGTGTAACAGCATTACACAAGCAAATTTATTACACAAATTAGAAAAAGTTATGCCACAGCACGCAAGAGGCACTTCCATCTCCAAAACTCTTGATCTTTGGCTTGGCCGTGACCAAGCAGGGATCACAGTAACCTTAAATCATTCCCCCAAAGCCATACACTAAATTCATCACCAAAAAGAAACACTCTGTAAAAAATTACCTCTGGGCATCTAGTTTAGGAATTGGTCTTTTAACTGCTTTCCGTGTAGCTACAGCAGAGTCCTTTGTTTGCGACTGCTGGTTTCCATCTGGTTCCAATAAAGCAAGTAACATACTTTAAGGATATAATGCAGTTGACATCGACTAGAGTTGCATCATGTAAATTTTAAGTTTCTACCCCATCAAAAAGGCAGCATGACAAGCACTCCATTGCAGGTACACTGCTCCAAACAAACATCTGCATATTTCACCTCTCTTGTCCCACAAAACAGATTAAATATAAATCTGTCTCTTCAAAATATACCAAGGAATCAACTTTTCTAGCAAAGTATGCTCCTTGAGAGGAAAATTTCTTCATTTTAGAACTTTTATACTGTATTTCTGATCAGAAATGTATTGAGAGTAGATGTCGCTTCTAAAAGTTAAGAAACTCAAATTATCAGTAACATTGATAGGCTTGTCCCAAAATTTCCACTGATAGATCTGAAAGACAGACCTACACCACCAGCATTGCCTTCAATACATAAAGAGGCAACATGTGACCACAATCAATGTGTCTTTGAGGAACCAAAGTCCATATACTTTTTGATTAGGGCCAGTAGATATTATTTGGCTGCAAGAGACAAGGCCCCACTGCCCAGCTCATCTCAGAGCTAGTAATTACTTATCATACCGATTTCTTGGTTTACTTTTTGTTACTTTGGACATCAGGAATTCAGAAGTTTTTATTTTCACATATCAAGGAATTAAATCTATCCAAAATCTGATTTTCTAGTCAACAGACAGAGCAGGGATCAAGGAAAACATATGTTTAACACTACAGGCAAGTATGAGTAGAAGTAAATAATAGTTAAAATCTTTATCATTTCTGTTAGCTTGTTCAGTACACAGTATGACCTTTTCAAAAATAAATAATTAAGTTTAACTGTCCTGAAGCGTCTTGGATTTGTCCTAGGTCATATGCTTTACAAAATCCACCGCCATCTCCCTGGAATACTACATTCACTCTTACCTGTTCTGAAATTCAAGTCATAAAGGGTAACAGTAGATCACCACTGTATAGTTACCTTTACCAACATTTTGTCAGAAGAGCTTGAATTTTACGAAGATTCATTCACGTGTCTGTATATTTTCACGGAATCTACAAAAATAACCTTCTCCCACAAGCTCGGAAGCATCGAGTCAATAATAAATTTACGAATTGCTTTCTTAACTACACAAGGCTATTTTTATGCAGTAAGCTCAAAGTAGTGAGGTACAACACCAACAATGCTGATTTCACAGCATTTCATTGTCTGCAAAATGGGATCTTTAGGGGTCACAGGGGTTCACCTCCATTAGCTTGAGCCCATTCAGCATCGTCTCTTCCTGGAGAGGCAGGAGGTGGAAGAGGTGGGAACGTTTCATCTTCTGTATTCTCATAATCAGGAAGATCAAACAAGTTGTTCTCTAGAGGATCTATCATTGCCACAGATAAACTTTTTTTCCCCTCCTGCAGGAAACACCAAATGCATTTAAAGAGAAGCAGTGGGAAGAAAAGGCTGACTGCCATGGCAGCAGCTAAACATCAGTTATACACAACATGTCTACAGCTTTTCCAGAAAGACATTTGCCAACAAGAAAAACCAGCATTGTACAAATGAAGTAGCAGATAACCACGCAGACGGGTGACACAATCCAGCCTCGCCAGGCCGGATAAGGTAAGGGTTTGTCCTGTTTCAACTCAGCAAACTTACCTGGGAGTGGCAGGTACGGGTCACAGGAATCAAACAAAAGACATGGATTTCTAACCGAGGCGCTGATCGAGACAGCTGTTTGCCACTTACATCCTCAACTATCAAAAACTAGAGGGGGGGGGTGGGTGATAATGCCTCTGATTTACAGCTTACCCACTTAGAAACGAAGTCTGGACGAGGATTCCCCCTTTCCGGCTCCTTAAGCAAAGCTATTCCAGAGACTTTAGCACAACCGGGTTCAGGATGACCCGGTCTCACCACGGCTGCGTTCTCAAGTCTTCAGGAACAGCTTTTTTAAGGCAAACTTGTCCCTCGGACGGTTTTAGCCACGAGAGGACACCCAGGCAGCTCCGTCTACACTGACCTTCGGAGGTGAGCTCCCCACCTGAGGGCTGAGAAACCCCCGGGAGCCGGAGACTGAGGGAGGCGAGGAAGGACAGCCAAGGAGCTCGCTGGGGTCTCCAGAGCCAGACCTCCAGAGCTACAACCCGCCGGGCGCCCCTGAGGCCCCGCTCCCCTCACACCGCCGCAGCAGCCCCGCGGCGCGCAGGCACTGAGTGAGCGGCTCTCCCCCTCCCACCGGCGGGCAACGGGGCGAAAGGGGCTTCTCGCCCGCCTTCCGAGGGCAGAGCCCTGCCGCGCACACCCGAGCCAGGGGCGCTCCGGCCTCCCACCCTCCCGCCTCCGCTTCCTGCCCCGGCGAGGGAGGGCGGCGGACGCGCACAGCACCGGGCGGGCAGGGCGGCGTGGCGGAGGTCGGCGAAGCGCCGCGGGAGCTCCGCATCTCGCGAGGCCCGCGCGGGTCGGCTGAGAGCCGCCCGCCGGCTGCGGAGCTGCGCCAGCGCGCATGCGCGGCAGGGCGGCGGCGCTTTTGGCGCCAAAAGCCCGGTGGGCGGGGTGGGGCTACTGAGGCGTTCGCGGAGCGGGGGCTGTTGGTCCCCTCACAGCTTTAACCAGTGTCATCGCCTCAGGCGAAAGTTGCTGGGGGCGGGAGTTTTATTCGAAGCATCTAAGGTTGCTAGGCCCCACCTTCAGTCAGCCCACAAACCGGGATCTAAAACGGTGTATGTTGAGCCCTTCCTCACCTTTCTACCTCTGAGGAAAGCACTTCAGGCCAGGTAGCCACCCCAAGCTTCTCCCCATACAGATGCCTGCTACAGCCTTCTGGTAGTTTAAAACTAAATATTTGCAGTTGTCCAGGCTGCAATAAATACGCTAAGCCCTCTGAGATTTTGCAGCTGTGTGCATAGAACACCATTTAAGGACTTGGACTGCAGAGACAATAGGAGAGAAGCTCCGTGCTACGGTCTCCAGTGCTGTTGCTTCTGAAAAAGACTGGGTTTGTATTTTTACAGGTCAGTCCATAGACGTGTATCTGACTTATAGGCTCTTCACTTAAGCAAAATGAGAGAAATTAATGTCAAGTCTTAATACATGAAATTACTTGGTTTTCCCTTATTTCTCTATAAATTTGAATTTGACATACAATGTTTCTGGGAATTTAATGTATTCCTTCTAATATGACAAAATCAATTGCAGTAACTTTCCAGTATAAAAAAAATATATTATCCTTTAGTCAAAATTATTTTAACGGTTAATGTTTAAAGTGTGTGTTCCCAAATGCAGCAGCATCTTTTATAGTCAAGAATACATTAAATATAGGGAGAACGCATTAATGGATTTCTTAGCACTAATCCATTTATCTTAATTTTTTAGATATGGCCAATTTCTTCAACTGACAGGCACATGAAGTATGAAAATAAACACAGAGAGATACTAACAATTATAGATCAAGTGCTGCTAATTTCCAGCTCAAAACACTGTAAAGATTTGTGTGATATAAAATTACTGAAAATCAAATGTCTATATGATGAACTCTTTGTATTGAAAATAATAGTCACTCTTTATCTTAAAAAATCTTTACAACATATGAATCGGGTTTTGGGTGTAGCCTGAATATCTTACACGTAACTATTGATGTAATGTGTCTTTTTACTTAAATGTTTCCCTTAACATTTATTTATTTTTGTCTGTGAAGTAACTGCATTTTAAATACTTAGCTAATGTCAACCAAATTTACTAGAGAGCGCAAGCTTTCAAATTTCCCTTAAGTCCGTGTACATTTTCCACAAAATCAACCAGTAACTAGAAAAGAAATAATATAGTGGGGTTCTCTGAGAGCAAAGGCAGGGAGAAGGTAGTATTACTTTACATGGCTGGCCCGTCTCCCCAGGTCAACTGGTTGGCATGAACAGAGCTCTGTCCTGGGCAAGTGTTTTGTCTTTGCCAGAGCAGGTAGATCACAGATATGAAAAGTGCTGGAAAGGTATAAAAAACACTATACAAAGATTAAAGCAGAAGATCGCTTACAATCTCTGCAGAGGAGTACACTGTTATAAAACCTACCATATTTATGCAACTTTGATTAATCAATATTTTTGAAGAGTGTTTAATTAGAGTCTGGACTTGATGACGTAGATGGTTCTTTCCAGTCCTATGTTCCTAATTAAATGAAAAGCGTATGCTGCCAAGCATTGATTATTGTTTTTTCCTCAGGAAATGAATTACCAGCCACATGCTGATAAAATAATAAGTCAGGAAAAAAACTACCATAGCTTGCCTATGTTCTAGAAAACACTTCTGGTTTCTAGTTTAGGTGAAATGGAGATATTGCTTCTTTGTTTCTGTATTGAATAGTGTCATTTCATTAGAAAAACTGCAGAAAATTAGCACCTTATTTTATATTTCAGCCTCCTTTCCTGTTTTATATTACACATAATACATGGCAAAGAAAATCTGTAAAATGGATAATTGGCTACTTCTACATCTGAAGGGTTTTACTCCTATGGGAGTAATACTTGTTCTGCAGAAACCCTCTAAGTATTATGTTGGCAAAGCTGTTTGTGCAATAAACACTAGGCAAAACCGGTACCATTGTGGCTTAGGAGAGATCACATCTTAGGGATTTAGTGAACTTCAGCTGTTTGTGATTTAAACCTTGCTAAACTAATCTAAATTTTATATTAAACAGTCACCTTAAACATTAATTTCTAAGCTTTTAGTATATTACTAAACTAAACAATTAAGATTGTGATCTGATCCACAGTGTTTTCCATCCCTGCTTCTTGCAGAAAACAAGATATGCAAGAAAGCTCATCATCTCTGGCTGTTTGAAAGTCAGTTTGTCTGTCAGCCCCCTTCTAATAATTTCTGATCCTGTTGGCCAATTTCAATCAAATTTGAATCAAGCTTTTTAAACTCCATGGCTTATGGTACCTATTATTTCCTTAAATTGCTCTGTTAGACACTAAATAACTGTAGAAGTATTAAATGTTACAAATAAAATTTTGTGTGTACATGTTTTGGCAGGAAAATATGCGGCTTTATGTTGCAATCAAATTTTAAAAGTTGAGCTAATTTAGTGATGCGATTAATGTATCTACTAATCATGTTTTCGTTTTCATGCAAGAAACTAGATAAAACTCTGGTTTACATGAAGGAAAAAATCGGTAATGAAGATGAGTCTCTGATCCATTTCTATTTACAGGGACATATTTCAGCTCTGTTTTAGCAAGCAGTGGTGGAATCAGGAAATCAGAACGTCACCTTGCTGAGAAGTCTTTCAGAGATTACACTACCTTATATTTTCTATCTTTTCTTCCATGATTCACCCTCAGAAACACCTGTTTGTAAAGCAAAACGCAATTCCTTCCACCAAGATGTTCAAATTCCCAAAACATGTGTTTTGTTTTGGCTGGGGAAATATGCTTAATTTTCAGTTGCCAATACACCGAAGTGAAATCTATTTGTTTCACAGAAGTTCAAACCAACCTATGACGATCTTGAAACATTTTGAATGTGCTATATAATCATATAAAAGAAAACTTGTCATTCAGTATGCCTATATGGATCAGTGTGACAACCATTATAAAAAAACAGCAACAAAAAAACCCAAATGAGGTGTCTTATGATGCTCTGAGTAAGGGCCAGAGGCTGCCCAGCTCTGGGGTCTCGCTAAGGTTTCAGGGGTATGATAGTGCCAACGGAACTCGGCGGTGGCAGCAGCGGTGACACAGAAATGACTCCTGCGGTGGCATCCGTCCATACGCCCCTGACTTTATTTCTACATTCAGCCGATTCAAAATGCCTTTGTTTTTGTGCTATAGGTCAAAGAGACTTTAAAACAGAGGAGTCAGTTCAGTAATTTTTCAAGGGTTCCACGTTTGCGGTGCAAGTATAAAGTGCTCCAGAGGAGGGAGCTCTCCCTTAATAGCTGGAGCTGGATGGAGGGAGCGTGCCTTCCAACGGGAAAGCTGTGAGAATAGTGATTTAATCTTTTCTACTTTAGAAATGGGTAAGGTATGAGGAACGATATAGCATTTCCGCATAATACATAGGGAAGTTTGTTCATAATTCCAGTTTCTATAAAAGCATTAATGACTACTTTGATTAAAAATATCATTTTACTTTTGCAAACCACAGAAGATTACAACATACGGAATTCAGAGTGGTTCTTTATACAAAGTATTTACAATATAAGTTTTGTTATGGCAATACTCTGCACCATTACTGTCAGCTGAGTCAATCAATGTGTTCCACACTCCTTTATTGCAGTGTTTCAAAAATTCTGCATACCAAACCCCCTCTTTCAGTAGATATGCCCAGTCATTCATCTGTGCAGGGTTTTTTTTCTGATGGAGAAAACCAAACAACGTTACAAGGAAAAAAATAGTTCAAACTCTATGTGAAAATTCACAGTTCACAACTGAAATTCTTCTTTGTTCAGTCCAAATATTTAATAGAAAATAAAATCTTGCTTGCAATAATCTTTTCAGAGGAAAAGAGGCCGTACTTTGCAACATAGTAGAGGAACTGTAGTTGCATAACTCGTGTGGGCAATCACAGCATAGTGCAACTGCAAATATACAGGGCACGTATAGTAACTGTGCATTCGATACTTGCCTAAAACGCACATGTTCTCTGCAAAGGAGTTCAGTGTTTCAGACAAAGGAGTCCTTGCGTTTCCCCACACACAGTGTATGTGTATGGAGAAAACCAACCTCAGCTGCAACTCCACGTCGTCTTCAGAAAAGAAGTCTGATTTCACTATAGGAAGACTTGATACTTCATGAGTTATTGTAAATGCTAGTCGTTCGGTTTTACTAGAGCCCCTTAGTCCCATGGCAAAAAAAGGAAAGGAAAATAACATATAATTAAAAATTCTCAAATAACTCTATAAATCCCTATGTCTCATATTTTACTTTTTGGCTGAATCAACTCATTGGAGTATAAAACCTGTCCACAGTTGTGAAGAAGTTATTAATTTAAGTGATATATTCATACATCTGCACTGTATATAAAAAAGACTGTATTGCTTCAAAAGTTAGGGAATCTCAGCAAAACCTGTGTTTTATGGAATGAGTGATAAAGAGCAGGTGAGTGAGAACCGCTTTGCAAGATGGAGGTCACTACCTTGGCACGGAGGGCCCCGGCGCAGTGTTTGATGCGGCAGGAGCTCGCGAACAGTTCCCCCTCCTCGCTGAGGGGCATGCATGCAGCCCTGATGCTGCTGCTGGAGCCACTGCCTTGCAGGGAGGAAAGGCATTTCTCGGCTTTGATCACCTTCTGCTCCCAGGCAAAAGACAGAAAGCACAGAAATATAATACCAGTTACAGTGGTCAGATCTGGAAACGCCAAAACACCTGATTTTTTCACTCTTCTACCCAGTACCAAGCCATTAACCACCATCTCAGCACCCAGCCACTCGGCACTGCTTCAGCTCTTGGCTCACCTGTGAGAGATTTCATTTACCACTTAAGCAAATTTATGAGTAACTGTGGAGTCTTTTGTTCTAGGTGAGTTGCATTTGTTGACAGACAGAGCGCTGCGTGGTACAAAAACTTACAGGAGCAATGGAAACGGCTGACTCACAAAGCAGAAGAAATCCGCAATGGATTCCTAATGGAGACCTTCTCAGGGTACAGGCCTTAAAAGAGATTTCATCTTACTTCTGCTGGATTCAGACCACATGAAATGAATCTTCCAAAGAAGCACAAACTTTACCAAGCTTCTTTACAGGTCTCAGCAGTAGAGGCAGGATCGTATCGCCCAGAAAAATCGAATACACATAACTCCTTTGCCCAGCAGAGCTGTCACCAGACATCATCATCCCGCCCGTTTGCCGCCGCTCCCCCAGCGGCGTCCCTCCGCTCCCCCCGCCCTTAGCGCTGCGGTTCACACCTCCTCCGGTATTGCACGGCAGACCTGTTTTCAAAAAAATCAGTTCTTTACAGATGTGTGGAAGCAAGGGGACGTTAAGGCAGCATTCATCTTAAATCCCAACGTGGGAGGCTTTTCTCAGCAGTAAGGCTGCTTTTCTTCTCTGAGACTTTAACCTTGTATTTATGTTGTTCTCCCCAGAATCACCCACTGAAAAGAGGCACTGTTCTTTCCACGGAGCGGCGTTGCAGCCCGTCTGCCTGACAGCTCCGGACTTCTACATCCAACCTTAAAACTGCTAAAGCAGCAGTGGGTTCATAAAGCACAATCCCCATATACAACGATTTTTTAAAAAATTTACTGTATAAATCGCACTTCCTCAGCCATCCGTTCTTGCTTTTGTACGCCAAAACAGAGAGCTCCCGGAAAACAACGTTTTCTTGGTTATATTTTTAGGTTCACTAAAATAACGTAATTAACAAAAACCTAGAGAGCCCCAAAATCAGTGAGAAGCATGTCAGAACATCACAGAAATGTACACGCATAAAACCATCACCCCGTTAACGTGGAGACACGTGCGATGTGATGATGAAACCACATCTTCCCATTCGTGGCGGCTGCGGCAGTGCTTTGCCCAAAGCGGCTCGGGCGTTTCATTTTCATACTCATTTTACTATTTATAACTCGCAGTTTGGTAACTGTAATCCTCAGCTTCCATGTTTAATTCAGGCATTTATTTTGGGAAAAATTTAGCAGCCGTTAGTACCCCAGCCGAGGGTTTGCGTTTTAATTATCAACAGCGCGGGTCCCACGTCGGGGCACGGTCATGACGGCGGCGGGGATAAACCAACGGCTCCATAAGACTTCGCTGTAGCGACGGGAAAACGGTGTCGCTTGTTGGAAGCAGCGGTTTTTATTAATCTCTGAGAGAATTCTGAAGGAAAAAAAAAACCACCGAAAAACTTGAAGATAAAGCCATAAACCGCGGCGCCGGCCCCGAGGGCAGCGAAACGCCTGCAGCTGCGGGCAAAGCCCGCTGAGGGCAGGGCGGCGGGAGGGCTTCGCTCCGGGCACTGCGCGTGCGCCCTCCCACCGCGCTTGCGCAGAGGCGGGCCGGGGCGGTGCGCGCAGGCGCAGTCCCGAAGAAGGGCACATTTTGAGCCCGGGCAGTTTCTCCCGTCGGGAGGTGACGGGAGGGAGTTGGGCTCTTTGCTGCTTCGCTCCTCGCTTCTTCGCTTCGCTTCGCTCCGCTCCGCCGGGGGAGGCCGGCGCTGGGCGGCGCGGCCGGCCTCTGGCGCACAGGCACCTGCCTCCCGCTGAGGGGGCTGCCGGCGGCGAGGGACACCGGCGGCGAGGGGAGCCCCCAACTTTGCCCCGCCGCAGGAAGTCCCTCGAACCTGGCCGGAGCGGAGCCGGGGCTCCTCCGTCCGTCACTCGCCGCGCCGTCCCGGGTCGAAAATGCCGAAGAAGAAGCCCGGGCCGATTCAGCTCAACCCCGCTCCGGATGGCTCCGCCGTCAACGGGACCAGCTCTGCAGAGTGAGTGAAGGCGGTGCGGGGTGGCCGGGGCTCCGGCAGGGCTGCCCGCCCCTCGCGGCGTCCGCTCTCCCGCCTCCCTGAGGTGACGGGCGCGGTCGCCCTCCGCCGCGCTGGGGGGAGGTTTCTGCGGGGCTGCCCCCGCCAAAGGCGGCGGTGCGGGGCCGTGTGGCGGCACCGGCGCTGCGGGGCTCGCCTTCTCCCGAGACAGCCCTCTTCCTTCCAGCCGGCACGGCCTGCTTTCCAGAAAAATCAACATTATTGATTCCTGGGGTGCGTGTCCCCGCCGTGGTAGCCGCCGACAGGCTCCTCAGCGGAATAAGCGGGTGGTGTCTTCGGCAATAAACAAATTTCTGTCGGATGTGCAAGGTGAATCAGCAGGGGAAGAAGAGAGGAAAACTTGTATAACTCTTCCTGTAGCCTGTGATGGTACCTGCTGAACTCTCAGATTATATAATTATCTATTATGTGCCAAATTATACACTTCCAATAGCACACCTCATAAATGTGTGTGGAAGAAATGATATTGAAAACCACAATTTTGTAGAAAAGGTATTTTCTTCTTCTTCCTCCTCGGCTTTAAACTAATGCTAGTTTCAGTAAATCTGTTTTTCAGTAACCGGTATGTAATGTTAGGCTTGTCAGTGAGCGTGTTTGGAGAAAATGCTTCTGAGCTTTCCTGTGTGTAATACAAACATTACACTGAATAACTGTGTGGAAGGTAGGTCTAAGCTAGTTGTGGGTACGCTTGGGAGAGAAAACAAAAGAAGGCTAAACATCAGATTGTTACGTGTTGCCTGTGAAGCCTCCCTTGAGCTTATGGATCTGGGTGAGCGTGGTGGCTTCAGGTATGCAAGTACAGTGCCAGCACCTTAAAGTAACAAAGTGTTATAAAAGGTGTTTCTTTGAGGTTAACAAGTCTGCATTCACCACTTAATTTTTAGAATAAGATGACGGACTGGCTCTTAACTGAGCCTTGAAACAAAGATGCATCTGGGAAGAACAGATTCCTGCCCCTGTATGGTCAGCTCAGTCTTCCCTTGGATGTGTAAACTGAACTGTGATGTGCCAGTGTACTACCCTGACAGAACTGCAGTGAGACGTACAAGTCTCAGGCTTTAAACTGTTTGCACGTATTGTTGTTGCCACATGTTTCAGACGGGCTCAGATCTCATTTAACCACCCAAATATCTTGGGGGGGTGGGGGCGGGGGGGAAATTCAGCATGCAGGAGCTCCAGCTGTGACATTTCTAGCAAACTCTTTTGATGATTAGCTGAGAGATGAGCTGTTTAAAAACTATTCTTTGGCAGGAGTTACTGATTGTATCTAAGCATTATGATCTGAATATGATGCAGTTTTTTTCTGGATTGATGGGAGAAAATACTATTTTTAGATTTGCCTGTATAGCACTTCCCAGCTGATTTTCTTCAAGGTAGCCAGGGATACGTGGATTTAGTCTTCAGGGAGTCCCTGTTGCGTATTAGTCTTGTTCTGTAGAATAAATCTGATATGCCTATCACTTGCCGATTTTAGTACCTGAAGTTAGTTAATCACCAAACATGCAATATATTAAATACTGTATTTCTTCACTCAAGAAGTGTCATTAATTTTAAATTACATTTACATGTCTGATAGTTACTTGTTGTAAACCTCTGGAGACCCATGGGAGTGTTAAGTCTTGTTTATACTGATGAACTATGTTGCTTCATTTTCTGTTTTGTATGGTGGTTTTTTTTGGTACATGTGTCTCCTAGACTTCTGCTCTCTCTCGTAGACAAGACCTTACGCCTGGTTTTTGCCAGGCTTAGAGATGTGTCAAGTATTTTTAAAAGAAGCAGCTTAGTGAAAGTAAATCCGGCAACCTGTTGTCCTATAAACAATAAACAGACAGAATTAATTAATTGTGGAAATATCCCCTCATCCTGCTAATATTAAGTCCTCATTGTGAAAGACTTCAAATAGCAAAGAATGGTTGCATCAGAATTTGGAAATGTTTTTGGAATTAAATTGAAGACTGTTTTGGGGTTTTTTTCTTAGTCTGTAAGATGGTTTGTTTAGTTTTTTCCTCTCCTGCTCTGGACTTCTGTCCCTGCCTTTGGTTACTGCTTGAAATCAACAGTAGAGGTGTTTGTCAGCTGGTGTATACTGTCAAGCGTTTTGAGTATGCTGTGCATCTGTGGGCTACCATATTAACACTTTCTAAAGCTCTGTTCCAGTGGAAGTCTCCAGTTACTCATTTGCTTCTACCACATACAGACCTGTCACTTTGCAAATTATCCTGGATGCTTCCCTCTTCTTTTTCAGAGAAGAGAACCTCTCAAGAGAAAGAATGAAAAGAGCTCATATTATTTAGCTAAACAAAATGAAGATTCAGAGCGAGGTGGTATGTTGCTGTCTGTAAATTCATGAAGGACCTAAACATCCAGGAGAAAGGAAGTTATTTAGGCCTAAAGGCAATGCTGGCACAAAATCAAACGGATACAGATTGGGTATCAGTAGTTGTATGTTGGAATTCGGAAACTTTCTAACTGTCAGAGGTGGAAGGTTCTGTAACATACTCTGACAGGTATTTGACACCCAGAATCTCTTGCTAGTTTTAAAATATTGAAGCTTAATATTTTTAGGAATGAGTACATCTGATACTTAGACTTCCTGGCAGAAAGGAAGCGGAAAGGGAGGAACTGAAAGAAGGAGAAGGGACTGGATGATTCAGGATGTTCTGCTTTCCATTCCTGTCTTGTCCTCTGTCTTCATCCTTATTTGGTGATGGGAACTCATTGACTGGAGTAAGAAAAAGCTTCCAGTGTGAGGTGTAGGGCTTTAAGGAGTATGTGTGTGAGGCCTGATTCTCACTTGCATGACTTCCCCCCTGCCCCTGCATACCCTGCCAGATACTGTAAAGGAGAATTAGGGTACTGACAATTTAAATATATGTATATTGAATATTTTAATGAAAATGTCACAATGTTTTTCCCTGACAGCAGTTTTTGTTATTTGTAGCGATCAATTATTTACACAGGATGTTGTGGTTCTCTCAGGGGTGTTCCAAATCCCTAGCTGCCCTGCTGGACAATAGAGACAACTTAATAGAAGATTTTCCTGTGCTGTGAGCTTCACTTCTGTTTTTGACACTTCCTGCTGAGAAGCAGTTGCGCAGGGAGAGTTGAACCTGTGCTGCTGCTATTGAGCTGCATGTTGCTTCAGATCATTAGAATGAAATCAAGATGATGTTGTCCAGCTGCAGGTTCAATTTAATTCTGGTACTTTTGGAACTGTGTAGTTATACCTGTGCAGACATTTTGCACAGGAGAAAAACAAACAAACTTGAAAGAAAGTGAAAAAAGGAATACTTCCCTTTAGACTGAAAGTGCTGGGATAGTTTATAGTCTCAATAGCCAGAAGAAACAAGAAAAAAAAATCTCCTCTTTCTGTTCCTTTCAAACTTCTGACTCCCTGGCCCTTTGAATATCTGGCAGTTGGTACTCAATTATCTAGGTTTCTCTAAACCCAAGCTAGACTCAGAACATGAAGTAGAAGCTCTGCACAGAAGCAGGAGCGTAGGACTTGAGCTAATGCCACTTTCTGTATTACAGTAAGTTTTCCACAAACAAGTTGTCCGCATGGAAGGAAAGCTACTTCATGTCATTCTTTAATTGCATCCGTACAAAAAACGTAAGCAGAGGGAAGGGTCGTATTTATAACAAGAAAGTTAATTTGATGTAAAATGCCAGTGGAGACAAGGTACAACTAGTTTTTAGCTTGCTGTAGGTAGTCAGCTAAATGCTGGAGAAGGCATGTATGGTGGTATGTACAGACCATGCTGAAACAGAAGTTCCGCTGTCTTGTCTGAAATAGCATTTCATGTTGAGGTACACATCTTAAGCGTTTGGGGTTTTTTGTTTGGTAGTTTTTTTTTCCCTGGGTGAAAACATAACATTGAACCACCACCTAACTGTTCTCTCGGGTGGCAGAATGGTCTAGGGGCACCTTATTGTTCCCTAACTTTGGTTTCTGCTAATGTTTTTGACAAGTCTTATCATGGCTCATCACTGAATACCTGAACAGCCGATGCTATTAATACATTACGGGCATGTCAGATTCTTGCTGATTTTTAATTGCTTTGGCTTCTTAAAATTGATATTTAATGAAATCCAAATAAATGCTTGGGTCATTTTTTAAAATTCAAAACAAATTTCTAACTATGATTTTGGCTGAGATGGTGCAAAATGCAAGAGTTCGAGTTACAGCCTTGTAATATAAATTAAAAAAAAATCAGTACTTTTTTGTATATATCAAAACCTGTTGTCTGTAAGCTAGTCTGCATAATGAGCTCTGAAGTGTTCAACTTCTCAGGAAAGTGCATTAAAATTTATTAGTTTAAATGTCCATGTCCAGAAGTATACCTATAGAAAAAAAATAGATTAAACCTGTGCCTTGAGGTCCTAGATGATGTTTAATGAAACAGAATGTCTTGGCATGTGATGTAGGCTATATTCACAGCCTGTTTTAAAAGTGCTTGCTCAGAAAAACAAAATAAGTAGTAAATACATTTTGTGATAGAGCACAGCAATCCAATGAGCCACCAAATGAGCATTATAATTATTTTATTGGTTCCTTTGTCTGTCATGGAAGAGATTACTACTGCAGTCAAGATTGTGTATCAATGTTTGTCACTGTGTAATACTTCTAGTTACAGAAGACTTTACGATTGCTTTTCCTGTACCTCAGTTACATTTGGATATGTCTACTAACTAACTGCTCTAAATCCTTACTTTGTACCTTGACTGAGTAAATAGGCAACTTCCCTGTCTCTGGCGTTATATCTCGACCCTTCCAGAAGTGCCCGGAACTTTGATGAAACTTAAAAATGAAAACAGTTTTTTTAAATTGAGTGCCACTGACTCTTTGTGTTGTAGAAGCATTCACATTGAAAATGTGGTTGGGACTCAAACATCTCTTTTTATCTGTTTAAAGAATTAAAAAATGTATAAACTGTGTGAGTGTGTTAGCAACAACTGGTATCTCCCAAATCAAGCCAAAGCTGTGATCTCTGCTTTGGGAAGACAAGGCCAAATAAATCCCAGATGTACACAGCAAGGTGTAATATGAAGTAGAATGAGCAAGGTAAGATTATATTCTTGGTGAGGAAGGCTAAGGACAGTATGAGTGTTCTTCTGGTTTGCATTTAATTAGCTAAAAAAGTAAACAGAAAAGTAGAACATGGAATTTGCATCTTCCTTTAATGTGCTGTAAAGAAATAGGTCTTTGAGAGGAGTTTAAGAAGATATTGTCTATAGAATGTGACCTGAAAGAAGGTCCAAAGACAACTGTGAGAGAAAACAGGCCATCAGTTATGGTGCTGCTGTTATTGGTGGTGCTCACACCCATGATGGGCAGGTTTGGGTTTTCTCTTTTATTTTTTTTACTATATAATATATACAGGCATTAGAACAGCTCAAACCAAAGAGCAATTCTATAGAAATGGATGACTGGCAAAATCCAGTTATAGGCTAAGAATTGGTATTAATTTGTCAGCTCTTTTGTGTTGCTTCTTGCTGTTTACCCTGTTTAAATTGCATTAAGGAAGTGCCTGAAGAGCTGGCATGACCTCCAAGTTCAACTGCCTGTATTTGGTAGTCAAAGACGACTTTGGAAATTATGCAAAACTGATTTGAACTTCAATTTGTATTGCAATTTGCAAAATAAATAGTTGCTTACTTACCAGGCATCTTGAATGTTCCTGTTTTTCAATATCTTTCTCAAGGAAACTTCACTTTGGGCTTTGTAGGAGTAGAAAGGCAGATTGTCTCCCATCATCTCTAGTGTGGGCTCTTTTTGTTTCGTTTTGATTTTTTTTCTGGTCTTTAAGTTTGCATTGTAATGGAGTGGCATTGAGGGGAGGAGTGGAACCAGTGGGCAGTAGACCTTGTTCCAAGAGGATGTGTCTTCCATGGAGTAAGTTTTTTGTGAGTTTAGGTGAAATGGAAGGAAGATTTTCAGAGTTGTTAGTTTTAATGCTTGCTGGGTCTCTTCTGCTTTTGTTTTAGGGGAGTTTTTTTCTTTGTTTTTAAAACCAAAAAGTCTCTGAGGAGGGGCAGCCCCTCTGGAATGTCTTTGACTTCAGAGGAGCTTCGTGCGTGTGTGGTGTTCTGGAAGATTAGGCCCTGGAATTCTATGACTGATCTGGCTGGATTGCAGTTGCATTGAATGTGTATATTGAATTACTGCAAACTTGTAAATATTTTTAAGGAAAAATTCAAAATGTTTCATTTTTTCATCTCCTCCTAATGAAGGATTAGCTAAGCTTACAAATACATGTTGTATGAGAATTTTAGGCAGGCAGTAGTAAATGCCAGATAATTCCAAGAAAACTGTGAGCCTTTCTTATTCACTAGATCTTCCAAATTTTGATTAAAACATACTCACTCAGCATTCTCTAAGTGTGCATGAGCCTGTCCGTAGTCCTTCACTGAATTAGAAGTAGCATGTTAATAGTACTTAAGAAGCTAACAGAACATATGATCTGTTATAATAAAATAGTGGAAGGTAAGAGCCTGCATCGCTTTACTCTGCGTGCATGTGCTGAAAGATATTCACAGCTAGGGAAGTGGACGTGGCTAGTACAGAAATCAGCATAAGTGGTAAATTGACCTGTGCTGGTCTTACTTGATAGGTAGCTTTTAGTATGCAATTATGGACGTAGGAAAGACTTAAGGTGCTTAATACTGAGGTAACAGTAAATACCAAGTCTTGCTATGTACTTATATTTAAGCATAATGACAGTAATGGAGTCATCCTTTAGTTATTATGATGTTGTCTTTGTTCAAAAAGCATATATCAGTTCAGGAGAGCTAAATAAAAACTGGCTGTAAAAATAAATGTTGTGGCATTCCAGTGAGAGGAAAGGTAGGGGAAGTGCAGGCTGTAAATACGGATCCAGCCACTTTTTCTTTTCTGCCCCTTACGGCACCAATTCTGTAGCTGGTTAAAAGCTGCAATTTCACAATTAAGCATGTGCAAGATCTTGCTCGTGCTTCAGAAGTCCTCTTTGCTGTGCCTGTGTCTTCCTGATGCTTCTTTTCTTTTCTCAGCCAGAGCAGCACATGCACCTGACTCACTGCAAGAGCTGATACCTACCTGCCAGGGAGGCCCCACTTAGTTTTTGGAGGGCTGTCCTCTTGCGCTTGCAGCAGCACTGATGTAGCCACATGCTAACTTAATTGGGGAAATAATCTGGCTGAAAACCTGCAGTATTGTTTAGTTAATTTTTAAATGAATCTGTTACCTGAATTGGTTACTTAGGAGTGAATGGCGAGGGGCAGAATGAGGCCGAGCCACCTCCTTTGGCAGGAGCCCAGGCTTTTGCAGGACTAAATGACAGTGTACTCGGAGCCTGAGAGATACTAGTGAGAGGTGCTGAAATTAAGTAATTACAACAATTTCTGAGTAGCACATCTTTTAATTGTATAGTCTTGGGTCTGTGTCTCAAGGGGAACAGATTACCTCTGAGACCTTCCAGTGTTATCTAGTAGCTGAATAAGGCTTTAAAAAAAGACTTGAAAGGGACTAGATAAACCCAGTATGTAGCTGAATTATTTACTGGCATAACAACAGGGCTGCTCTTAATCTGGGCAAAGGGTCTTTGCTTTAGCACTGGTTTAAAAAAAAACCCAACATGAAAATTGTGGGGAATTTACATGAGACAGGAAATAAATCAGCCACTTAAGTTAATATTGACTAAATATTTCAGTGTATACAGAAACATTTTGAAGTGAACTGGGGAAGGGATTTTCTTTTATGTATGGTAAACCTAGATGTCCCCTTTAAATTGTCGAGTTCCAAATTTTCCAGTAAAAAAAACCCTCACCCTGCCCCCCCCGCCCCCCTTGCCTGTGTTACCCTTTTTACAGCTGCATTTGTTCTCCCATCATTGCCTTGGGGATTGACTGGGCTTTATAAAGTGTGCAGATTCCACTGCCAAAACACAGAAATGTCTCTTTGAGGAAGCAATCTTAGTTGGCAAAATCAGTTTCTAGCTTGCTGAATTTTTGGGGAACAGGTTATTTCTCTCAAAGATTTCTTAAAATTTTTTAAGGGAAGCAATGGAATTTTCTTTTTTCTGAAGACTTACTAATGTGTTGCTAGAAATTAGCAATCAGATTACTTCTGACTTGATCTATGCTCACTGTTGCTTAGACAAAACCTTATTTGTCAAGCTCGAAGATCTAAGCAATCTTGCTTTGGAACGTATGTCCGAGGCTTTCTGCCAGTTAGTGCCCACAGGAATTGAACAACTGGGAAGGACTAATTTGCTGCTCAGTATCTCTTTGCAAACATCTGTTGAAAAGCCGTTGTCTTCCTGAGTCTTGTCTGAACGAGAATGAATTCCAGCAGAACTTCTGCCTACTGACAGCGGAGGATGCGGTCCTTCACCTGGATTCAGTTGCTTCACGGGTATCCAGCAGAAGTATGCGGTGGTGTCTGTGACTGGGTGACACATGCAAAAGGAGTAAGAACAGAAGCAGATTATTGTACTTTACAGGCTGAGAACTAGGACAGCGATATTGCAGCAGTGTGTGATTCTTTGGATGAACAAGTATAATCTTAAAAAAACAAACCAAACCAAAACTATGGGTTTTAAAAACTATTGAAACTTCCTGGCAACTCTTCTTTCTTTCAATGTTTTATACAGCTCAGCATTGTTCTGTGCTTTTCTAGAACTTTTTTCAATGTGAAGATGAGTCAGCAGATTCAATGTAGCAAATGGAACAATTGCAGAATGCATTTTTCATGGGGAAAAAATATTCTGTCTGGATATAGATGTGTGTGTTTATATGTGAATATTTCTATATGTATTGGTCCAGTCTATACATATATTAAGTAAAAATTACTAACTTTATCCTCTAAATGGCAATACTAGCGAATATTCTGTGCTATGCAGTCCATCCATTTCAAATGTAGGCAAAGATCTAAACCTTCCATCCACGGCTCTTTCTGAATCCCAGTTATGAGGAGTTTTTTATGTTTTCGTCTGCACATTCTGGCAACTTTCTTTTCCAGTCCCTGATGTGTTAACTGCAGCTTTTGATGAAGCTTGTGCTTCTGTGCTCCTTGCTCAGCTCTTGCACAGAAAGCATCTCGATTCTAATCCTGGCTTTTCCATGGAGCTTTTAAACCAATTAATCGGTTTTTTTTAATTGTAGTGTCTCTGAAAGGCTGTGTATCTACCACATAAGGGAGTCATGAAGATGCTGTTGCCATTACTGTTGCATGTATTTATCCCTTGTTTTTATAATTAAATTTAACTTGGAGTTCAGAGACATGAAACAATGGGAAAGCAGGGCTTGTGTAAATATGTGTGTCAGCTGATGATCGGAATTTTATAACTTCTATTTATCCTCTGCATTGTGTTTTAAATACCTGATAAATAGGTTCCTTTTTATGTCCATAAGGCAGTGTTAATTGCCCTGTGGCTTTTATCTTCTGGTTGCATGTAGTGCTGGCTAGGAAAGATCAGTGGTAGGTGCACAGATATTTTTGAAAGCGAGAATGAGAACTTGGATTTTTTTGTTCTGGGGATCCGGCTCTTGAACTTCTTATTTTGAGATGGCAGAGTTTATTTGTGGCAAACTTTGAACTCAGTGCTACAGTATGTCCTGAGGAAGCCTTTCAACTGAGCACAAAAACCCCAAACCCACCAGTTGCATTGTTTAGCCACAGAGCTAAAATACACGAAGGGGATGCCTGAGCCTTGCTGGCAGCTGCTGCCGACCCCGGGATAAAGGGCTGTGACTCCAAGTGGTGGCTGGGAACAGCTGCAAAGAAATTGGTAGGAAGAGGCACCCAGGGCATGAATCTGATATCTGCCTGTTTGTGCCCCTGCTTGCATCTGTGGCTTTATTCTCTTTGGTGAACATGATCCACAGTTCAAATATGTTATTTGGCATGCTTCAGCTTACTTAAGAAAAAAAGAGTCTGAAATGTTTAATGGGATAGGGGTTAGGCTAAGGCGAAAGAGGGAGGAAGCTTAAAGCAAAGATTCTGACCCAGCAGCTCAGCCTATGAGGAGTTTTTGAAGTTAAGTTGTCTCGTTGATGGAGGCTCAACAGGAGACTTGAAGTTGTATTGCATGATCATCGTTTCTTTCAGCTCTTAGAAAAATCGTAATTCTTACATTGAATTAGTTTAGCAGGATACTTCTTGGGACAGAACAATACTTTTCTAATAGTTTTGTTTTACATACATTTTACTCAGAAATAGATTTTTTAATCAAATTGCCTGCTTCTTGTTCTTACTGGGTAAATTTCTTCTGGCAGTATTACACCTCAAAATGTGTCTGCCATGTCTGTTGCATCATGAAAGTGGAACGGTATTTTCCGATGTTAAAATTCATGCTAGAAATGAGCAGGTGTATTGGGCCATCATATCCCAGGTCAGGGCAATTTATGAAGGGCCTCTAACATGTTGCAAGAGTTGAAAATAAGCAGGAATTGAAAAACAGTGTATTCTTCCAAAAAAGTCTCCTTTGCGCTTACAGTGAGTTTGAATCTTTTTGAGTTGTTGTTTTAACTGCAAGTTTTAGGAGGCTACACTGGAGTTAGTGCAGACAGAGGCATCTAAGCTATGAGACTGCTGTAATTACTTTTGTCTTCCATGTTATTCTGCAAACTGTTCTTTGTTAAAGTTAAATAAAAATTTGTCTTATTGCCCAGGTTTGGCACAGTCATGCAAAACAGTAGTCTGCCTTTTCAAAACCGCAGAACGTCTAAATGTTCCTAAGACTTTATTTCAGCTCCCTGATTGAGGTTGTGCATGGAAATTATGTAGTGAACTGCCTGCTTTCTTCTCTAAACTGACAGTTGTGTAGGCTTGGGGAAAGCATTACTGTCACTGTTCTGGAAAACAACCCCCAAGCCTGTATCCTCGTGTGACAGTAGATCTGAAAGTGAATGTACTTCTTTATGCTTTCACTCACACTAATTGTTCAGCTTGCAAAACTGATAGTAATAACTTTGAACAACTATGTGACAAACTACCGTTAAAGACTGTATCAGACTTTTCTCCTTCTACCATATTTTTTTCTCTCTCTAAAGTAGACTTCAGGGTTGAGTGCATCTTTAATGTAGCCTTTAGGGTTGAGTGTATGGTTAACCTATCGCTAATGGGAATTAAAGAAAATTCCATAGGATTTGGACTATTATTAGTATGAATTGAGAATAAGGATTTATTTTCTTATTTTTTTGACACTATTTACTAGCAGGCTAAAGGCAGCATTGCTCTTCTCGTTACTGGTTCAAAGAGAGCAAGTATGCTCTAAAATGTTAATGCATCTCTTCCAGGAGTGCTTTCTTCAGTGCTGGGGCGGCTGCCCTCAAAAGCATGAACTGAGAAGTCTCTTCTTGCCTTCTGCCCACCTTTGTGTATAGGGTGAGAGCGCTGTGCAGAATCTGTTATTCCCCCTGCCCAACCTGCGACTAGGAAATACAGGTTTGCTCTGTAGCCCCGAACTTGCTAATTCATACCTGCAGTGCTCACCCGTGTGTGATACACATGTTTACAGTGGTTGTAAATCATGGGGGGTTTCTATGTTTAAAAGGAAAGTTAATCTGAAAAAACCTACAACCAAACCTTAAGGGAACAGTATGATAGACTCAAAAAATGACCTGGTAAGCTGGTGCAGGGATGGTATTTGTGACATGTCATATCTGTTCAGGTTTGAGTTTGTGGTTGAGATCACGTGCATCTCTGGGAAGCAGAGAACAGATCACTCGGTCCAGCAGTAACTAGCAGTGTTGCTGTGCGCTTACTTTCTTTTGCTGTTGTTGCTACCTGCTGTTCTTTTTTCTAAGCATCTGTTTTTGGCCATTATCAGGAGGCGAGATACTGGGATAGGTGAGACATTTCTGAAGGTCTTAGGTGAGCTGCTATCCAGGTGAGGTGGCATTGAGTCTGCCAAGCTCCCAGTATCCCATGCTGTGATTCTCCTCAGAAAACCTTTCTTACCTCTGTGATATTCCACAAACTGGCTGTGGAAGGGGTGGATGTGGGTTCCTCCAGAATGTCAGATTGCAGTTATCTTCTGGCCTCTAAAACGGGGATTTTGCAAAGTGTAAATTGACAGGGATGGAGGTGAAGCTTCTCCACACACATCAGGGGGTCGCTGTTTTGTGGGGAGGTGGCGTGTGGCTGTGCGTATCTGGTAGGAAACCGCACTCAAGTTCTTTTCTGTGTTCTTTTTAAACTTTTGAGGTTACAGAAATGCCGTGTGACTAGGAGGAGGACACTGCACTCTCAGCATGCTTCCTTGAGTACAAAAAGGAAGAAGGAATGTTGACTTAATAGGGAAGGACCCTACCTGATCAAGTGTGGACGGAGATAATTCCCCTTCTAGAGCACCTGGTACCTGGTGCTGCACTGGGAGAGGTGAAACAAACAGTTCCTGCAAAAACTTGCCTGATTGTATAATTTTTAACTACCCATTTAGTCTGGAAGAGAGATCTTGGAATAATTGTGTCTGAAATCCAGACACTAGGCTTTCTACAGTGGTATTGTCTGCTGGCTATACAGCATGCTTACCCAGTTCTGCTAGCTGAGTAAGAATATATTTATTTATAGTGTTCTGTGAAATTACACCATTTCGTTAACAAATGGAGAAAACAGCACTGACCTCCCTGTGGCTTCATTCAGATGATCGCATTACGAAAGCTGGATTCTTTCCCTAGTGCAGTATGTTTAGTATGTGCTTGGCTTTAAAACTGATAGCAATAAATTAAATGATAACCTAGTGCTTTGGAGTAGTGCTTGGAACAGTGAAGCACTGAGGTGATTTGATGATTTCCTCCTTTGATGGCACTCTGGCAAAGGCGGAGTGCTCTGACAGTGAAAAAACAACTCCAAGACTGCAGCAGGTAATGGTGATGAATTTTAATAGGAATCTTTGTCTCCGAATAAAAGTTTTATATAAGATTAAATAACTA
This sequence comes from Phalacrocorax aristotelis, assembly GCF_949628215.1. Classification (NCBI taxonomy): domain Eukaryota; kingdom Metazoa; phylum Chordata; class Aves; order Suliformes; family Phalacrocoracidae; genus Phalacrocorax; species Phalacrocorax aristotelis. The sequence goes on from NC_134282.1 coordinate 53,000,098, forward strand.
CTATGCTCCTTCTGGGGGCAGACATTAGCACACCAGCATGGTGCTACTTTTAGCTACCAAAGGTTCCTGAACTTTTCCATGGTGTCCTAGTGATGAAGCATTCCCTCTTCTGTATTTTGGATGTATTGGTGTTTAGTTTCATTCATAAAACTTCATATGTAGTGTTTTACCTTTGCACCTGTTTCTGTATGTGCTTTGCACTGCAACTTGGCTGTGATGCTTTTAGACGGTGAGGGTCCAGGTAACAGTCATAGTTACTGGCCGGGGGATAGTATTCTGACAGTAGTTCAAGTTCAAAATTGAAACTAGGAAAGTTCTGCCTCCTAGAAATACTGAGAGTAGATTACCAGCACCAGTTTTATAACAAATGCTCTTTATCTTATTTACATTTGAAATAGGTTAATATTCAGTGCTTCAAGCAGAGGACCAGAATGAAGAAAATAAATTCTGTCCTGATGTCTCTTATGCAATTACAGTAAAACTAACTGGAGATGTTGTTTATAGCTATGTTCTGAATAGTAATTCTGACAATGCATTTATCGGGTTAATATTGTTCACAAAGTCTTCAAATCAATTTACTTTACAGTTGGAGAACTGGTCCTGAAAATTTCAAGTGAGATCTGAGAACTTTGTTGCTGTCATGGTCTTGCATGTCACTGCAAGTAATGAAGGTTTTGCCGTTAGAGCATAGGCCATTCTGGTGATTTTGCTGGTGGCCACGTTCTAGATGGAGAAACCTGATGTGCTGAGGTTCATGGGACCAGTACATTTCCATCTGAGAGAGCCTTTGGAATCTTCTGACTAGTGTTTGAGCAAGGACCCCAACAATAGTTTATACTTCAAACCATGGAAATGCCTGTATTTTGAGTGGCTGCCAAGTTTATTGAGATCGAAAAGAGCAATGGGTGGGGGGAAGCCTTACACAGACATACGTTAGACTAACATAAATGTGATAAAGGCCATCCTAGCAAATTTTTTGTTTCTAAAGCATCAGCATGACCGAGTGTTTTGTTTCATCACACTAGCATTTTGTCTGCTCCAAGTCATGCGCTCAAGCATCTCTGTCTCCAAACCCAGAAAACCCCTTCTGCTTGAGAGAAGAACTGAATAGTTGTTTTAATCAAAACAGAGCAAGAAAAGCCTTGCTGCATCCTCTTTCTGTGTCTCTAGTTTCTTTATTTTTTTTCACATGAGCAGCCCTGCCTTCTTCAGCAATCCCCAAAATGACAGCAAGTTCCTTCTCAAAACTTGTAAATAAAGGTAATTTGTTGCTGTGGCTTACTGGACCAGATTTTTTTCAAAGGACACTGAAATTTCCTGTTAAGTTCAGACTTCTTGGACATTCTTTCAAATCCTGTTGTGTGCTCTAAATTGCCTTGGATCTCTCTTTTTTTTTTTAAAAGTAGCCAGGTAGTGGATGCTGAGCTTTTGTCTATGTGGCCCTGACTTCGGTGAAGCAGTGATACAGAATAATAGGTCTGTCTTTGCAAAAGTTGCATCCAATAAAACAGTCTCATTGATTTAATAAGTTTTGTAGGCCATGTTTTCTGGGCAGTCATGGTTTTTGATATAAGCACAGGGTAAAAGCAGGTAAGTCACTATGACGAAGTTTATTTTTAATGGCTGAGTGTGAACTATAAAGTTGTTCTGCTTTTAATATAAATAAATATTTGAAGGATATTATCTTGGTAAGTGGCCCCCAAGATATTGGGGATCTCTGTTCTCCATTTCTACTAGTTGTGTAGGGCTTCATTGCCAAATCACCCTTGCTCAGGGTGAGTGTTTGGTGAAACTTGCTCACAAGTGTTGCATGATAATTTTATGCTTGAACTGTTAAAGTGTCAAAATAACAGACTGAACAGAACTCACATTTCCATCAAAGGTCTTGTTCTATTTCCTCTATTTAGCTCCTCTAAGCATTATCACTTCCTAAGTTAGCTTAGCAATTGCATCCTGTCTGACATATTTCAACTGATAAATGAAGTAGGAGTGTGTCATTGCTTAAACTTTTGGAGTGATGGTGTAGTACGGAAGAGCTGTGAATATTTATATGATTTTTTTATTTGCCTCGATTAAACCTTAGCCACAGTCAAACCAAGATTGTTATACTGCCTGGAAATGCAGGCTCTCTTATGGACGAGTTGAAGGTTTCATCCTATAACTCTGTCTTTCTGAGTCTGGGCGTTATTTGTCGCTGCTTCTTGGAGAATCAGCCTTGTATCATCTCAGCTGACCAGCACCTTCCTGGGCATTTGGAGAATGTATTTTTGTACTGCATGTTTTGAAAGTGGATATTTTATGAATTGATGAATAGAAATAGTTTTCTTGATTATTTGTGAAATTTTATTTTTAATGGGAGGTGCTTTAGCCTCTGAAGTCGATTCTATTCCTCAAGTTTTTCATCTTAGCAAGACTTTACTCCCTGGGAACATTGCATTAAATTTAGCTAAGCAGAACAGATATTTGTTGTTAAATATTTACTCTTGCAGCAACTCATTGTTGCAACTGGAAGCAAGAAATTTTAAATGAGCTTTTAAGTTGTCATATTATTGGAGTGAAGCATTTTCATAGGACCTGAAGTTATTAAAAAAAATCTTCCTGGGAAACTGAACTTCTGCCCATAGTCCCAAATTTGACGAGAGTTTTGCATTTCTGTTTTTTATTGCTTAATGATGTTAAACCTAGGTTTCTGGTGGATGTGCCCTTAAACAAGAGAGGAGGTAATCTTAAAACATTTGGGCTGTTTTTTTCCAGTTTAGCTGGGGAAAAGAGACTTCTGTATTTGCACAGGCTGCGTTTTTAATGCATATTGGTTTGGCTGTGCTTGAGAACTTTTTACTGATATCTAAATAAGAAGCTTCTGAATGGCTTATTAGATATACAGATACGTGAAAATCAGTAGATAAAACATTTGGACAAACTCGTAGGAGATTACAAAAGTCTTTGAAAATGCGAAACTAAAATTAGCGTGGAGTGATGTGCTGTGATTCGTGAGATCCCTGATCATAACTGCTGAGTCATTAAGCCACTCCTGTAGGTAGTAAAGCTTAACATGTGTGAATTTGGACAGAACCTCAAAGATGGGGAAACTGGATATTGTCTGTTTGTGTTTGTCATTGTTTTATCTGGAATAAAATACTGTTTACTTAAATCAGAGTTCCAATAATATGTGTCTCATAGGGTGACTGTACAAGTTGGGTCCTTCTAGACAATGTATATAGGTGCAAAAATGTAGCGGATTTAATCTCTGACGTCAGTGCTTCCTCTTGCAACACTGCTGAGTAAGCTCAAACAGCTTAATGATCAAACTGTTCTTTCCCTGTTGTACAGGACAAATTTGGAAGCGCTTCAGAAGAAGTTGGAAGAACTAGAGTTGGATGAGCAGCAACGAAAGCGCCTTGAAGCTTTCCTTACCCAGAAACAAAAAGTTGGAGAGCTGAAGGATGATGACTTTGAGAAGATTAGTGAGCTGGGAGCAGGAAATGGTGGTGTGGTCTTCAAAGTATCTCACAAGCCTTCTGGTCTCATAATGGCAAGAAAGGTGAGTGCCTCAAAAATAGGAACTTAAGGATGATTTTTATTAAGGACGTTGTCCCTGATGAAATACAGTGACTTTATTTAGAGAAATAAGTGGTGTTGACACACAAAAAAAATTACTATTTAATATCAACTTTCAGAGAAGTTGATGTTTTTCAAAAAATAGGAAAGGTTGCACTTGCTTATCCTAGACTTTCCAGTTTTTCAGAAAGTGTCCCTTCTGTTAGTAATGAAAGGATTGGCATTCATTCCCCCTTTTCTCTACCCTAACCCCCCCCCTCCCCATTTTGACAAATACAATCTTTTCAGCTGGTCATATATCCTTCAGAGAAAATGTGGTAGGCTCACTGATGAGTAGAAGGCCTAAAAGAAGCTATGGAAAGGTGTAAATTAGGGAAGAGTGACAATATCCTGTATTCTGGGCCATAAACATAGAGGAACAGAAAAGATATCACCTGTCCTAAGATCTTCCTTCCTAGCTGCAGGCAAGAAAAGAGTCTCTGGATGATACCAGGAAAAATGAGAACTCAAAAAAACTGAGAATGAGGGAATACCCTGGAGTACAGTGACATCTCATGTTTTATAGTTTCATCATGGGGTGCAGGTGGCTTCTGTGCAAAAGGTGGTACTTCTGGCAAGAGCATTTTTCAATGGTTCAGCTTTATGCTTTACAACTGGTGGCAGTTGTGACCTAGTTGTTAAGAGAACTGAAATTTTTTTTTTTTAAACTGAAATAGCTTGATGTTTTAATTCTCATTTTGTTTGTGAGGAGCTTTCACTTCCTCTCAGTATCCCTGGGAACCAAGAAGGCTAAGGGAGATGAATCTGTGACACTACCTGATTATTTCTGTTTGGGTATCTCATGCCTCCTCCTTCCAGGAGCCAAGTTCCTTGCACAGGTGGCACTTGTTATTAGGCAGTGCATCAGGGGACATGCTGTTGCACTGCAGTGGGTGAGGTGGCAGCAGGGTGCTGCAGTTCATGGGGAAACATAACCTAGCCTTTGAGAAGGATGAAACATGGGTCACACTCAAATCCCAGACCCTGTTGTTATACTAGACTGAAAACTACCATTTTTCAAATTGAGAAGTTGAAAGACTTCAGGTTATTTTTTTTTAAAGTGTACGCTGTCATCTTCAGCAAAACAAAAGGGAAATGTGCATGTACTGACTTTAAGAATAAACCGTGCTCAGTACAGTGACAGTTTAGAGAGCAGCAAAGAAAAATGCCCACTTCTGAGGTGTGAGAATTATGAAATATATAAATCACTGAGGTTTTCTTGAACTAAATCAATTTAATTGATTTTTTTTTTTCACCTACTGTGGGTTTAACAGGAAATTTTGCCCCAATTCATTAATATTGGATGCAACCAAGATGCTTGTTTGAACTGCAATTTTTCTTTCCTATATTGACTAAAATTTGATTTCCATAACATCACTTAATGTTCCCTTTCACAAAAGAAACACAATTCTTGTATTGTATGAGGTAAGCAGTCTAGTGGAACAAAGTAGTTTATGTAGTCTCCCTTCAGATTTAGATTCAGTTTGGGGAGTTTTTAATTTGGGGTTCAGCCCATTCCTTCTGCTAGTGCTTTACAGACACCTGTGCAGATATTTTTCAGCAGCTGCTTCTGAGTCAGTATGCCTTTGATGTATTTCCTTTAGAGATTTGTTAATGGCTTTTCTTCAACATAAAGTGCTTCAGTTTCTGAACTATCCGTAAAAAAACAGTTAAGTGAAGAAAATGTGCTGGGACAGAGAGCTTCTGCTAGAGAAGTACTTTGTGAAATCAAGAGGTGGAAATCCCACCTTTTCATGGGTGCTGATGTTTCAACTTTCTCATGCTGTATTGTAGTGTTTTCTTTTCCCTTTGCCACTAAGAAAATCAGGATGGATTGTTTTACAGTTAAGCCATAGAATAATTCTGGTTGGAAGGGGCCTCAGAGGGTCTTATAGTCCAACGTACTGCTCAAAGTAGAGTCAGTGATGAGATTGGAGCAGGCTGCTCAGGGCCTTATCCAGCTAGGTATTGAAAACCTCTCTGAACAACCTGTTCCTTCTGAACAGCACTTTACCACTAAGAAATCAATAAGAATGGATTATTTTACAGTTAATTCATCTAGAGATCAAGCCGGCTATTCGAAACCAGATCATTCGTGAACTGCAAGTTCTACACGAGTGCAACTCTCCCTACATAGTGGGCTTTTATGGAGCTTTTTACAGCGATGGAGAAATCAGCATTTGCATGGAGCATATGGTAAGTAAGCTGTCTTAGCTTGAAGTTGCTAACAGACCATTAATGCAAAACCTGAGCATCCACAGGACTTAAGTTAACAAAGTAGACCTTTCTGCATGAATAAAGAATTAAATGCAGTTGTTCTGGATTTACTCTGCAAATCTGAGGCTGGGGTTAATGTGATCTGTTTTATCCCCTTCTCCAGTATCTGCTTTTCTGTAGAAGTTTAAGCTGTACAAATGCAGCCTTCCAATTGCTTCTCCTTTATCCATGGTCCTTTTTGTTTTATTTAGAAATGTTTACCCAATTCTGCTACTTGTTCTGATTTGGGTTTAGTTCTGCTTTTATGCAGAATGGACCAGATCACTCTGATGCTACAGCTGTGTAGTCCTTAGTAGCTATGATACTGTGAATCTAGTTTATTCTTGTTTAGATGAATCTGTACTTTGTCTCCTTTCTTCAAATTTTACAGAAAATGCAAACATAAAGAATAGTGCATGGGACGTGGACAAGCCCAGAAGGATCTTATACAATTTTTAATGGCAAAAATATATTTAACTGTGTTTCATTTTAATAGAAAAGTACACATTCTTCTTGACATCTGTTTGCCTTTCTCTAACCATATGGAGCCAAACACTAAAAGTAAATTTTCTGTAATTAAAGGACAGTCAATTTTTTTGCCTCACTTGCTTAGTAGAGGATGTTTTTAACAATATGAAATACAATAAATCTGAACGCCTTTTTGTTTTTTCCCTGAAAAAACTGTTTCTTTGGAGAAAAACCTTATTTTTTCTGGAAAGTACATGTGATTGTTTTAATGCTCCTCTGGTCTTCTCTTACGGAAATTTTTAGAAGAAATCGATGGTTGCCTAGGAACAAGTGATCATGATCCAGTTTTTAAGCATGTGCTAGCTGAATGGAAGGTGTGCATACCCCAAAATATAAATGACTATTGGGAATTATAGAGAAGTTAGTTTGTCAAAATTGAAAACAGTAATGAAGAACAGGAAAATGGAAGCTAAAAATGACTGGGCATTGTTTCAAAATACGTTACTAAATGTCACAAATGTGCACATCCGCAATTCCTAAAATGGTTGTATGTTGACACATGCCAAAAGAGAGATGATGGTTGTATAAATATATGTGGAAGTAAAAGGCCTAAAGAATTTCCATCTATTTGTCAAGGAGAAACTTAATAGGAGCGATCGGGGTATGCAAGTTCCTAAGCAGGGAATGCTGCATCTGTCAAGGAATGATATATCTGACAGTAGACATCTCTTCAGCTGAAAAGGCGGCAGTATGAAACCTGGTGTTTCAGTGCTGAATCTGGTCTAAGACAGACTGGATACAAGATTTTACACATAGAACAATTGATTGATCAGATATGAAATAGGAAGAGAGGGTGGATTATTTAAACTATAGTCTTAATTAAGGCATTAAGCTGTTGGCTCAATGCAGATCGTTAGGTGGAAGTCTCTGGTCTCTTTTTGGATAAAAGATTAGATGAGAATCTCCATTGTCTTTTTTGTACATATCTTTCAATTACTGCCAGTCAAAATTCTTATTTTTAACAGTGAGTTACAAAACATAGGTATGAATATGAACAAAAAGTTGGAGGTGGAAAAGGCATGGAACTTGAAGATTTGAGTCTTTGGTATTTTTAGGTCCGTAAATTCAAAATCAATGCATAACTTTGCTTAGCAGCGGATATTTAATGGGCAAAAAGATTGGAGTCTGCTCTGGAAAGACACTGGAGGTTGCAGCCAACACTGGGCAATTGAACTGTATTCAGCCGCTTTGAGGGCTGGAGCTAGTCCACAGGAAGGGGGGAAAAATGTTTCTTTTGGTATGAAATCTTTGTTAATATACTGGTGTCTCAGCAGAGATGGCTGTCCAGGGATGCAGACTGGTTATACAGGAGATTTATATAGATATTTTTTTTTCCTCCTCTTGGTGTATTTTTAATCAAGTGTGGTGTATGTGGGTGTATTTTACAAAAATACATGATCAAATAACTATTTGTATACTTTCCTTCTCATAAGAGTTCTAGATTTTAGTCCTCAAATAGTAAAACTTTCCCTTCTAGCTTTTCACTTTGTGTATTAAATGGTGATGAAAACTTCCAGAGGATAGGTTAAGGCGGAAGGCAATTACTTTCTCGAGCTGGACTTCTGTCTGAGTAGTGGTAGATATCAAATGCTGATCCAGACAAAAGGATATTGTGTTTTTTAATTTGAGAAATAACTTTTTAATTTCTTCTTTGGTTGTATACTCTTTACCCTAGAGAATCTAGAACTTAGGCACAAGCCTATTGTTGAATCAATTGCTAAAAATAAATAGCATTTTTTACAATTTTCCTTCTCAGAAGCCCTTAGCAACAGTGGAATATATTTGACTTCGGGGGTGTGCGTGCATGCGTTCAGTTTCTTCAAACTAATAAGATTAGCAAGACACTTACCATGAAACTTTAAAATAATTTCTTCCTATTTTGGCTCTTTGAGAGCTGGGCCAAATCAACCTTCCATCCTTGGAAGTTGGCTGAGTCACCCCGGATATGCAGAACTAAGAGAGGCCAACTTTCTCTGTGTAGGATTTATCTGGGGGATGAGGGGAACAGGGATCTGGGTTGAATTATGATCATGGGGTGGTACTAGCAGATGTCACGTTTGGGAAGAGAACTCTGTCTTTTCCCATGTGATGAATATTTGTCCTTGTAATCAGGATCACAAAATCTTCTATGCCTCTTCAGTCCTCCTTACTCTGTCTTTGGAGAGAGAGAGAATCATGTGATAGCTGTGACAAGGAAAAAATGCATGTTATTGTGTTGGTCTGAAAGTTACAGAAATCTGTAAAATTCCTAATGCTTGGTCACCAGCTGTTTGCGGACAGTACTTCCTTAGCGAGAGCCAAACCATGGAAATACTGGTAGGGAAGATCATTGTGTGAAGTGTTTACTTAAGTGGATGTTGTTACTGGCCGAATGTTTGTTCAAAATAAACATAAAACTGACTAATTCCTACAGAGTAATGATTTTTTTTTTTTTCAGGTATGCACCATAACAATGTTAAACATGAAAAGCAACATTTTTTTCCTTGCTGAATTCAGGCTTCAGGCTATGGTCTTGTTTAAAAATGTTTTAGAGTAATTTGATTAAAGCTTGACTATTCAAACATTTATTATTAGGATGGCGGCTCCTTGGATCAAGTACTGAAAAAGGCTGGAAGAATTCCAGAGCAGATACTGGGCAAAGTTAGCATTGCGGTAAGTGTGTTCATCGCTCTCAAAGACTGGAAGTGGGTACGTTATTGTCTCGATGTGGTAATACCAGCTCCAGCAAGCTGCCACTTTGGGACTGAAGGATGAAACAGACTCATATTACCAGATTAAGTGCGTTGATTTCTTTTAAAAAGCAGTCTTTGTACATGTCACTTGGTAGCTCAGGGCACTGGAATGAGTAACACATTCTATTGTGTTTGCTTTGATTTTCTGCTTTTGTATCAGCTGATGCTTCTGGATAAGAACAGAATTAACATTTCATTAAAAGTTTTTGAATGTTACTTTTTTCTATCTACTGTGTGACAAGCTGTTTATGCAAAACTTCTGGTAAGGGGTTGATTGGCTCTGTTCTAGTCTGAGCTGCAGGTAGAAATTAAAACAAAATATTGATCTGCAGCAATTACACTTTAGGATTTCTGTTATGTTGCATTTTTGTACAGACACAGCATGCAGTTCTCTTCTGTTTCACAAATTGAAACTTTTTTATTTGTCTTTAGGTAATAAAAGGACTCACATATCTGAGAGAAAAGCATAAAATAATGCACAGAGGTGAGATAAAATCTGACATTGTGACTTCTCATGAAATAGAATTCTTACCCAAGTTAAAATACATGCTTTTTCTATGATTAGTTCTTTATGGTTCAGCATGACTTCGGTTCAGAGGGTTTTTCTCAGGTAGTACAAGACACTTTTTTTTTTTTTATCCAAATGACTTACTATGGCTAATCGTGTATCTTCAACTTCTGCTATATCTTACTGGGTTTATAATGCATGCTAAAACCTGGTATGCTTGTATTATATTTTCACACAGAACTTCTGTCTGTAGCTGCTTGCTGCCAGAGTGACTTGGCCAGCTGGGAGTATGTGCTAGAGCTGGGAATCTGACTTAAGACCAGATATACTCCTGTAACACTGAAGATAAGAATATGTTGAAGGACCTGAGTGATTCAGACTCTGTTTCCCTTAAATACCAAATAAGTATTCCTGTATTTTCTGGGATGAGAACAATGCTTTTTCAACGCAAAAAAGTACATGATAAACTTCTGGGTAAACACAGGCAGGTACAGAAGCAGAGGCTGCAGTCTTGGACAGTACTATGCACTGAGGAAGCTCTCGAACATTTCTACCTGCAGCAATGGCACTCGAGCCAAGCAACCTATTGCCTGGTGTAGCTGCAGTGAAGATACACCCCATCTGGCATAGCTGTGGGCAGTAACTTTCTTAGAAATGTCAGTACTCGAAATGAGGCAACATGTATGGGGGAAAGCTCTTCATGTAGTTTCCATTCCTGTACTCGGTTAAGAGAGGAAGAGAAGCAGAAGACGGTTAAGGTACCTGTGAATGGGGTTTTGTAATGGCGTAATTAATTCTTTATCAAGAAAACTATATTAGAAAGCATTGTCCCACTGTATCTATTTATTCGTTGCAGCTGCTAGTCTTTTGACAGTAACAGATCTATGAAGTGTGACAGCAGAATCTTTGGAGAGACTCAAAATTAAAACCTCTGACCTAAAATTAATTTGACAGTTCACACTCATTATTGCCTTTAAAACTTCTAAAAGAAAGTCACTATTTCTACCAGCTGACTTACATTCACATGCTATTTATAGATCTCGCTCATGCAGATTTTCATCCTTTTTTATACTTAAGCCACTTTAAAAACATGGTGAAGCTATGTTAAATGACTGTGTTGCTTCCATGCTCCTGGGGTCTTTAGTTACTTTACTGTAAAATAAATGCCCTGCCTTACTTTCAGCTTATACTTTCCCTTTTTAAAATCCATCTCTTTCATTAATCTGTTGCGTGTTCCATTGAACAAAAAAATGACACTTGATACGGTAGAGAAATCAATTTACACTCATGTCACGAACAATGGAATTTAAGACTGGAGATGGAGCGTTTCAAGTTTTTGTTTGACTGGCACTGTTCATTGCCGTAATCGAGCAATATGTATAAACCACGCCAACTGTTCGGTGAGTTTTGTACCATCTGAGATCAATCTTCAGATTGTAAAAACATCTTCACCAGAGGCTAATCTGAGTCAATGTTTGTTGGCTGGACCAAAAAGAGTGCTGATTAAGCAATCCTAGTTTATATAGTCTGTTGTAGGATCACCTTACACATGAAGTGTAGAATGTGTTTATTACGCATTTCTGTTGGGTTTTTTGTTTGGGGTTTTAACACAATCAAATATAACTCCCTTCTGGAGAAAGGAGGCTGGAGGTAGACTCTGTAAAGATTTCTGATAGCAGTTGCGAAGTTAGTTATTTTTCTGTTCAGAGCATAAGGGAGACTCCTGGGAAGGAGATCATCTTATTTTGGGACATAGTGGAAGTGTGTTGTATCTTGTAGTCTTCAGTTCAGCCACGGCAGTGGTTTGTTACCATGTTGGTTGCATTTCTCCTGGTATAACTGGGTTGGCATTACTTTGGTGACACAGCTATAATAATTGGAGATTTTTGTGGTTTACTTTCTCTAGTCCCTGTAGCTTGCCCTCAGTGACTATCTAGCACTGCACTGACACAGTGTGACCAACATCTGACACGTACTGTTCTCATGCATCCTGTCCCTGGGGAGAAATGTGTGCGATTCAGTGGGCTTGGTTCGGTAAGGTTTTTTGGTTTTGTGTTATGTTGAGAGTGGGAGACTTAAACGAAGAGACATCCTCGCTAACCGTGAGTATGTAGCAACAAGAGGCAAAAAAAATTTGTTCTTAAATCTAAAGAGAGCAAGGCTTGGATTAACTTGTTTTCAGGGAGGAGTTGATTCCATTACTATGTTTTACTACTTGTGTGTGACATAGCAATATCAGCAAGTTTGTAATATTGACCTGGCCACTGAGATTGCCAGCAAAAGTAGAAGTATAATGCTATAAAACATCATTGAACAGTAAGATGCAAAATGTGAGCTTTTATGTTTTTATTTAAAAAAAGGAGCTGTTTCACATCAAAACAGCTGTATTGCCTACCCAGCAAATAAACACACCATTCTCAGTATTTTTAGCTGGGGATTTTTTCTGATGCAATGTAATGCTATACAGTAAGATGGGGGGCAGGGGAGGAATCTGTGTATGGGATCCCTCCTTTGAAAGTCATAGGTATTCAGCTTGGTTTTGGTTTCTTGACTAGTCTCACCCATTAATGGAGATTTTTATAAGTCAAGTGTTTGTGCCACTGTTTTTGTTGCACTGTGTATAAATCTGGGGAAAAAAATCAGTCGAAATCAAGTTGTCAGGAGCTTCAGGTAATGCTTTATTTGTCTAGCTCTTAGTGTCCTAATGAACTGTTCAGTAGATTAAGCGCATACAGAGCTGTTTAAGAAGACCTATTTTTCTTGGGTTATGCAACATCATCGAAGTACAGCCTTTAAGATAAGAGATTGAGTCTCTTTTGAGTAGAGAGTGGTGAAGGTCTGTATGTTGATGGCAGTTGAGGATGGTTGGTGCAGCTGAGATTTTGGCATCGTTGTGGGGCAGTAAAAAGAAAAAAGGACTTAACAACATCCCCATGGGACAGAAATTCACGGGAGTGCTTTCCAGGGTAAGGATTCTATAAGATGGGCATGGGTTTGCTGTATTGGTCAGCAGAAGCTAGCACCTAGCATTTTGAATGCAAGAGGCTGCTGTTAGACAAATTATAATGCTGATCTGAAAGAAAAGAATAAAAAAAAAAATCAGCAAACTTGTCAGTGGCACATTTGCTTGGATTGAAGAAGTAATGACAGTCAAAGGACTGCAAAACACCAAATGGAATATGGGTAACTGCTCGACATGAGGTTCAGTTTAAACTGCTTCCATGCACAGATATATCCTGGACTGACTGTGATCTCTGAGAAGTACTCACTTGTCGTTACAGACACCTCAAGGAAGAAGTCATTAGGGCTTATTAAAGAAGGAGTGGAAGAGTAGAAAATAGTTTTTCTATAGACTATTAGCTCACCTGGACTACCATGTTTTGCAAATTCTATCATGTCTTTTCAGAGAGGACCAAAACAAAGCTTCTGAAAGACAAGCAGGTGGGATACAAAGCAGGCACAGAACAGGAAGGCGTGAGGAGTGTGACTATAGTAGATATTTTCATATCTCCTATTCTGTTAAATAAAGACACTTGTAACAGAGAATGTTATAGAAGATGCTACTTCTGTGGTCCAACTGACCTTGGGTAATACCAGAAGGCACTAAATGACAACTCCAGTTGCAGCCAGCAGCTCCAGGGTAGGTGGTACCACACAGCAGGGCTGCTGCCAGCGGTCTGTTCTAGTGTGTTAGTTCCTAGAGTATTGTCACCAGATTCTCCTGCCTTGGGAGACTGAAATGGATTGGAAGATACCAATAGCGTGCTGCAAGGCATATATTCTCAAGTGTCTGGCTACTCAGTGACTTCTGTACGAAATAAATTCTTGCCTGATGGTGGTGTTATAATGTCCAGGGCTGCCTCTCCTTCAAAACGATATAGGTTTTTGCCTGCCAGGGAGAGCAGGGCTCAGGCAGAGGAGGCATAACTTCTTTACAGAGATGGATGAGACATCCTGTAGTGTAGATCCTGGAAACTTTTGTATTAACCAGCTCCCTCTTCAGTGTGTTGTGTCCATCCCTCTGGACTGGCTAAGGACTTCTCTAGAATTAAACAGCTCTGTTTCTGTGTTGTCTAGGATGATATATGAAATGTCCTTTCACTTTCTTTAAAACCTAAATGCGTCAATTGGGTAGCATGCTTGGCCTTCCTTTCTAGATTTGTTTCTTGCAAGTTACAGCGTACATCTTGAAGGATGCCATGGCATTCCTGCTCCATTTGGCAATACAAATCTCTGGTTTCCAGAGAAACTGCTTAAGTGCTCAGACACAGCATAGTGTGCTACATTTAGAGGAGTGGAAAGACAGCAGCCTTCCAAACATCACACTCTGATCACACTGGGCGCCTTGCGAGGAAAATGGAAATGCTCAGGGAAAGGCAAGCTTTATGTAAGGCTCCAGTGAGGAGTCTTGGTTTGCTGTGCTCTTGTAAGAAAGGCATAGTGGGGGATTATCACCTGGAGAAATGCTGAGGGTAAAACTTGAGTCTTCAAAAGACCAGGTGGATTCTAGCATGTGTAAGATGCTTATAAAGGGAATGTCGTTTGCTTTGTTGACGGTGGAATGCTAATGTTGTTTTTTGCCATTTAATTATGAACATGAAGTACTCATGAGCTGTAGAGATAAGCGAGGATTTATGTCTTTGTTCAGAATCAAGCTAGTAGATGTGCATAGATAAGCAGTACAAAACTAAAGGCCATATCTGTAATTTGTTCAGGCTCTGCAGTGCTTCCAGTGTATTTTGCAAATATTGTTTTTTCCACCTTGCTTTTACCCAGGACTCTTAGGTGCAGATTCCTGTGTAGCTGGGAATCTCTAATCTCCGCTGCCTGCTTTACTGCACCAACATCTGCTTGGTTTTGGGGTTTTGGTGGGGTTTTCTTTCCTGCTGGAATTTTTAACTGATAGGTCAATCTCCTAGACTGAATTCTTCGTTTCCATCATGAAGTGTACTTGTGGTGAGGCCTCTACAAGTAGTTAAAACTTGTGCAAAGGAGGTAGACCTTGCAGAAGGTTCAGCTGTCTGCCCAGAAGGCCTCTAAAATCGCTTTACTGAAGCCCTGCTCCAAGGTAACCAGTGTGTAACGTTCTGTTTCCTGCCTGGTAAACAGCTCTGAAAACTGCCCAGTACCTCTGCCATGCTTCCAGGAGGAAAAAATCTATTAAGGAGAACAGCGTTTGTAACCAAGTGACTTTCCTAGGGATGGGGAATTAAAAGTACGCGCAAAATACATGCCCATATTCTTCCCCCTCCATAAGGAGGAAGATTGTACCTGGTAAAAGCAGCTGGGATCTCCTTTGTGGTGGAAGGAAGATGCACACGGCACACAACAATTTTTTTCCTTTTTTCTTTTTTTAAAATTATTTAGTTATGGGAACAATTAATGCCCTGTATTATGACCAGGGATAGTTTGCATTGGATCACTCTGGATTTTCTATAGGCTGATGCTCGCTCCAAGTAAAGTGGACAAGCTGTAGGCTTGCTGTCCTGTAGCTGAGCCTAGAACAACTTGTACGTACAGAAATCATCACAAAACACTCTTTCTGATGTGCCTGGACAGTTTGTTAGCTAGAAGGGTGATGTCAGGAAATGTAGCCACAAGTTCCAAAAGTAGGTAACTTTATTCTAGCTTTGTTTTGCCCTTTAAAAGGAAGCTGGGGGAGAAACGGCTAAAATATAGTTTTGTCTTCACTTCCAGTCTCCATGGATCTTGTTCAGTGAGGCATAACCTGCATGGAGATCTTTTTTCCAGTGACGAGGAGTCACACTAGTATCACCTTTCCAGTGACATCCCATTGACACCACAAATTAAGGCCAGTTCCTCAGGCACTGAAACGAAAGCTACCTGGAATATATTTGTGTTTAAAAGTGAAAAGCAAATGAAAATACGCTGCAGACTATAGGCCTCTGAATCTGCTCGTGAATGGCAGGGTCTAAAGTGAAATTCTGACAGGCTGAGCTGATCGCTTTCTTCAAAACCAATTTATAGTACCCTTTTTTCTGTAGCATTACTTTGCAAATGTGAGCTGTTGATTACTTCTTTCAATAATGCATTGGTAATGACCGGCTAAGCAGCAAGATACAGTAAAAAAAAAAAAATTCTTACAGCTATAAAAGAAACACTAAACAATTGTTCTCTCTGTACCTTTGCATTCACAAATAGCTGTTATTAGTTGCCTAGCTACCAGTGACCCTTATTAAATTTCCATTTAGAAAAAGTGATGAACTGAAAATCATGAGGGGATTCTATCACAGGTAAACAATCTCAAAGTATTTTAAATGCAGCATTTCAATAATAGGAGCATTATTTTTTCAGAGTTTTTGAAAAATAAACCCAACAACAACCAAAAACACCCCCCACACCCTCCCCACAAAACCCAACCCAAACAAAACCCAGGACAGTAAGAACACACTGCAAGAACTGTTGGCAATACAATGATTTATGCTTATGTACATATGAAGGTGAAGTTAGGGATGATGGTGTGGCTGCTGTAATTCATTGACCTTTGTAAAATAAATATGTAGGGCCTCTTTATTGAGTACTTCCAGGCAAAAGAACATCATTAAAGAGGAGTTGTGCTGACATGCACTTTCAAATTTACCTCGTTAGTCATTCTGAGGAGGATGTAGATGCCCAGACTTAATATTTGAAAGCCAAGAAACAGGGTGAAATAAAAACTTAAAACTAACAGCCATTTTGCACTTGTAAGTTAAAAAATTCTTTTCATTTATCTGTATTTAAGCAGAGAGCCTGTGAAATGGGCCTGGGTAGGGAGCCAAAACGCTCGAGTATTCCCAGGGAAGGGGTAGAGTCGTATAACAATTAAAAGGGAAACAGAGTGAGACACATGTTATTTCTCACCTTCCATGTTACTTTCATTGTTAAATTTCCCATTTTATCTGTTATAAATAATCCATTCATTTTTTTCCAGATGTTAAACCATCTAACATCTTGGTAAACTCTAGAGGTGAAATCAAGCTTTGTGATTTCGGTGTCAGTGGACAACTGATAGATTCTATGGCAAACTCGTTTGTTGGCACACGCTCCTACATGTCTGTAAGTACAGATTTTATAGCTTTGAGTTTACGTTATGGTAGAGTTATCACAATGCCAGTAATCAAACAAGAAACCAACTATTGCCGTTGCTACTGCTGTTCACGGTTCAGCTCTTCCTGTGTTCCAGGAATATTCCAGTATCGTATCAGATGGTAAAGGGTGGGGGTGGGGGGGAAGAACTGTTGCAAGAAAAGCCAAGCAACTTGGAATATTTTATAACACTACAAAAGAGGTGCAATTGTGGCTGTGTTGCAGAATCCAGTCAGCTAATGTGTTTGAGTTTTGTATACATGTCTCCCCAAAAGCCCAGTTATTTTAGGTTTGCTTTTCTTAAGTGTAGTTGTCTTTCCACTCCAGCATTTTGCTGCAGTCACTTACACAGGCGAGCTGCTGCCTTGCTAGTGATCCTGTTGTGACTGCTCCTGGGAACCCAACGTGGCTGCAGCAGCAGGAGAAAGCGCAGGAGTGGCTAGTGTGGACAAGGCCATAGCAGCTAATCTGAGACTATTTACAGAGTGTTCTTTATTCCTGTGCATGAGGAATACCTTGAAACTTCCTCTTCAGAGGAACTCTTTGCATTATGTGAAAGTCACAGTTAATGGAAATAACAGATCTCTTTGTTCTGATATAGTCACCTTGTTCAGCGTACAACCAATTAACTCATACAGTCAGAGCACTCAGATTCTGCTGTAGGATTGAAACTGTGTGGGCTTAAACTTAAAGGAAAAAAGCATAATAACGCTGCTTCTGCTCAGCATGGGACCTGCATTTCAACAGCAAAGCCAGTGTTCTCTCTTTGCCATTTAATATGGGTAACATACATGAAGTCAAACCGTGGCTATGTCCCCACGTACATCTAGGGGCTGTTGCTAATTAGCAAAAACAATTCATAGCTCCATCTCTTCTGGGCCCTTGATGTACTGCTGGCTTCCCCTTTTTCTCTTAGTAGAAGGAACGAGAGCAAAGTGCTGCCTACCTTCAGTTTTCCACAATTGATTGTTTCCACCAGACTGAGATTTAGCGTTGTTCTCTGTCACTATATGTCACAGACCAAGCAAGGATGGTGATTGTATTTATGTTTAATAGTGTCTGATGTACCTTTTCTTGGTATCCCTTAGCATACTTTTTCAAATAACAGCTAGAGAATTGCTACATGCCAAACAACAACCTGCTCTAACAAATGGGGCTGTGCTCAATCAACAATGCTTAACTTGAACATATTTTCTAGGTTTTTCACTATTTTTATATAACTACTACTGTGTGTTTTTTCTGGGTTGTTTTTTTCCTCATCCTCTCACTTCTTCCTGTACACTTACACCTTATGAAAATCTACTGTGTATCTTTATTTTTGAGCATCTTTATCCTGTGTGTAGCAACTGTGTAGTTTATGCAGATGGTTTTGGAACTAGCTGAGGAAGGACACTGGAGAAAGCTCAAATATAATCTCAGTAAATGTTACAAAACTAATTGAACAAAACTCTTCCCTCTGCCATAATGGGTGATAGACTTTACCGTAATACTGCATTCTTATATTCTATGAAAAATAAGTTTGAAAATATACATTTTTCCAAAATAGGCATATAGTCGGGCAAGAACCTGCACCATTTTTGTAAAATATGGGCTTGATTTTTAAAAAGAGAACAGAAAAACAAAGTGAACATTTTCTTTGAGAAGTCTTAGTAAAAATTGATGCAAGGATGCTGTAGATCAATGTACTAAAATTTGCAGAAACCATCTTCAGCGTTTAGCATAGTATTGATAAAGCAAGTGCAAAAACTAAGCAAAAGAGTGAGTTAAGAACTGAAGTGTAAGATTAGTCCTAATGCAGAAACTGAAGATGGGTACACTGATCGGGACTGAGGATCTTTGGAGCAATGGGATGGGGATATCCAGATCTGATTTTAATCATTATTCAACTGACCAAAAATACACATACCTAAATATCCTTCCAGAGTTCGAGTCTCTTAAGAACAATTCAAAATATATTTTTAGCTGAGTCTGTCTTACCTGCATACAATTTTTTGCTGCTTAAATTAACATGTGTATATAATCTATCCAGAACTTGTGTTTGTGTTCGTCTCTTTCTAGTTTGTTTTTTTCCTGAGGAAAAAAGTAAGCCTATTGCATTTTTGTTTGTCAGGCCATGATGTGCAAGTGGTTAAGCTGGCAGAACATGTGTCTGTATTCCTAGCCTGTATATATTTTTCAATCATTATACCTCCAGGAACGGTCTGTGCCCTGCATAATACTTCATCATTCCATTTGTATGTTACCTTTTATTATCATTTCAGTGGGTTATAAAGCTCAAGAGTTTATTTGGAAATTATTTGAATATGGATCTTAAACTGCAGTTATGCATCTACATAGTAGTCCTTGTATAAATGCATTTCTGCTATAGGGAGCTATCAGGTCTGGTATCAGCTGAGAAGTGTCACAAACCACTAGGTTATTCCTGGAGCACCAAGTCACTTTTGGACCCATATAGAATCAATAAAGTCACCTTCCCTCTCCTTCCCAAAGCAGAAAACCAAGAACAGCTTCTCAGGGAAACGAGGTGAATCTTCAGTTGCCCATACTGGTTTTGCTTTCTTGTGTTTTAACTAGCCCATCATTATCTAAATGTTGCAACATTTAGATATTATGTTGAAGCCGTAAACCAGCAACATAATAGCATCATGTTCAAAGAGCCTGGAAGTTATTTGCAGGGGTGGTACGCAATGTTGTTGGAACTTCTGGAACTCCAGATAGGATATTTAAAGAAAAAGATCAGTAAGTCACTCATTGGAACATGGACCATACTAATAAGTTGGGGTTTCATCCTTCATTTTATCCAGGCTATTGCAGAATGCAGGCATTTTCCTTCCTGTTACAATACTGTCTCCTCTCTTGTTTCCATTTGTAGCCGGAAAGACTACAGGGAACTCATTATTCAGTGCAATCGGATATATGGAGTATGGGGTTGTCGCTGGTAGAAATGGCTATTGGCAGATACCCAATTCCTCCACCTGACTCTAAGGAGCTTGAATTAATGTTTGGCTGCCCAGTAGAGGGAGAGTCTCCGGTCACCGAGACCTCACCCAGGCAAAGAACACCTGGCCGACCAGTGAGCTGTAAGTTACAATGATCTGTTAAGTTCTTTCCTAATAGACCCTTCTCTGTCAGCTTAAAGGTCTTACTTACCTGGTACCGATCTGCATAGTGTGGCTTCAAACTTTCAAAAAGTCAGGGCTTTAAACTTTATAAAAAATCAGGATTGTAGTGGGCACCTGGCTCAGTCTCTCTCTGAGGAGGTCCCTGAGTTTGAGAATCAAGGACCAGAGGTCCTCTTGTTGATGACTGAGCTGTTCATGAGCACTGTTAAGATCCTATTCTGGTGATAGGGTTCATCTCTCCAAGATGCAATGCTGGTCAAAGTACACTAGAACAATTCCAAGTGAAGTTAATGGTTTGGATCAGACCTGAAAACAATGTCTCCTGGAATGAAAATATTACCCTATTGCTGTATCACTTTTTTCCCTATAATCTACTAGATGCCATGTAAGAATGGAGTGTATGACTGTTGGCTGCTTAAAACACCTCTACCACAGGAGGAAAATAACCCTCTATTTTTCCACTTCTACAATTTCTGTTTAGCCTATGGACCAGACAGCAGACCCCCAATGGCAATCTTTGAACTTCTTGATTACATCGTCAATGAGGTAATCAGCTATTTGCACTCATACTAATACAATTCTAAAATTTTAAAGCTTTCCAGAATTTGAGGGGGTGTGGGGTTAGTGTTAGGGTAAGCCAGGTCTTCTGACCTTTTATTGCTGCAGTATGAGACAAGCATCCTTGTTAAGTGTGTTGGCTTGATTTTTAAATCAATCCCAGGAAAATTTTAGTTCCCTTCTCTGCATCATTTAAGTAGGTCTATGGGTTTTCTAGCCTGGATCGCGCAACCTGTTATGGCAGTTAATAGCAAACTGTACAATCAAGTATATACAAAGCTGGTTTTTTATTTTAGTCTTATGAACAACCTCACTTATATGCTGTATCTTTCAGGTAGCCTTGGGGCTTATCTATTTGATAGAGACTGGTATTTTAGAATTGATAGTCTGTTTCCAATATTTTCACAAGTGCTACTGAAATTCACATGACTCCACTGCTTTTGTACTTCCAAACAAAAAAAAGCATGCTCATGTTAGCTTTCATTTGTAACAGCTGGATAATGTAATTGTTCCAGGTGAGTGAATTATAAAAAAAGTGTCTGACACACCTATTTAAAAAGCAGGGTTGGTGCCTAGGCTCCTGCAAAGACTAGCACTGCTTGTGCTACTGTACGTGTACCGATAAACTGCTGCTGTTTCTCGCCTGCGTGCACAGTTCTCCTCTCACATTAAAAGCCTGTTTTGTATATTATGTAACGCTTCAATATGACAGCACCAACTCTTGGAGCAGAGTTCGCATTGGATTATTTAAGATACTGTGGTCCTGCTCTCGTAGCATCCCTGAGGAGGTGAGTTTAAGCTGAAAAGCTGCAGGAGTTGAGAATTTGGCAACATTATCTTCTGCCACCTCTGCTGTGGCACAAGCAATCTTCAGCATGAGCTGCTACCTCCAACAAAGTCTGTACACTGGCAAGGAACTGAAAGCAGGCCATGTCTCAACTCTGCACGTACAAGTAACCCGAGTGTAAGTGGTTGCAGGACCTACGGTGTAACAGTGAAAACTTAACTCTGATGCTATAGCAAATGTCATGGAGAACAAGACAATAATATGCAGGTTTATATAGTACTTCTTCTGAATTCAAAAAGAATTCTGATAATAAAAGAACCTGAACAAACTCATTCCTTGGGACAGACTATTTAGATCAAAAGGATTATGGAACTAATGATGTGCAGGGCATCTTCCCTTCCCCGAACTAGAGATTAGTAGTGAGGAGAATAACGCAGTGCTAATTACTGCCAGCTGCTCTGAGCCTTCTTTAATGACAGCTCAAGGCTGTGTTAACCCCAATCAGGTGTGTGTGTGGAGAGAGAAAAAGGCACAACAAAACCCACCGCACATCATAGAAACTGTCTCTGGTCTGATTTATTACTGGAACACCTAAAATTCAGCAGCTGTGAGAGTAATAACCAACAGTAGTCAGTAATAATCTTGGCACCGTTACTTTTATACATCGTATGACAGCACATCCTTTGTTTCTGTGCGTGGAAGCTGAAGTCTGCCCGACGCTTGTTTCAGAGCTCAGCTTTGAAGGAAGGCCTGGGTAGTGTTAGGGTTTTACAGCTTTGCCCAGATAAGGGACGTACAGTCGGTAGCTCTCCGGGTAGGTTGCGCATAATTGTGTGTTATTTATGCTGAACAACTGCCAATTTTCTAAATTATTTTTTTAGCCACCTCCAAAACTGCCCAATGGTGTGTTTGGTTCTGAATTTCAAGATTTTGTTAACAAATGGTGAGTATTCTCTCTATGGCTATGTTGCAAAGGGATGCATTTGGGATCAGCCCTGCTGTCTTACTCTGTCAGTAACTTGGCAATTAGAGTCCCTACTTGTAGGTCACAGCAAATGTGGAGTAATTTCAATTAGCATAATCCTCTTTCTCCAACTGTTAATGTGCCTAAAGCTCATTTTACAGGCACCAGCCTGACAGCATATACATCCAAAGAGAGCCCCAAAGCTGAGCGGTGTTCCCCTCTTTAAGATACGATCTCTGCTTGTGTGTGCAATGAGACTAGTGCTTTCTCAGTGCTCAAGACACCATAGTACTTATGGACTCTGACCGTACAACACAATTCTAAAGGAGGATCCTTGCTTTTAAGGGTACCTTTCACAGCATTCTGCACCATATGGAACAGTCACCGCAGAAGTCTTGCAGGCTCCAGATGCTTTTTTTCTTTGAGTGCTTCACTGAACTAACATCTTTATCACACCAGTCGTTCTCCCATCTATTACTTTTCCAATTGCACTTCAGTGATACCTGCACTGAACCAGGACATTCAGTGCTAAGGGAGGCAGTTCATTGTAGTTTGAAAAGTTATTTATTAAAAGCTTCATATATTTATTTACCATTTCCAGAAGGAAGAACAGTAATGCAATAGCTGTACTTGACACTGACCTTGAAAAGACTTGGGTAAAAGAAACTTGAGGGATAAAGCAACCACACTGTTGAGTTTTTGTTTAAATGGGAATTTGATCTCTCCAACTTGGTGTTAGACACTCCTGCCCCCACTGAACAGTGTCGGTCGGGCAAGTCAGGATTTCATACCTAAAACTACACCTGTGAAACCTACAGCAGGGAGCTGCTTACAGACCCAGATCTGTATTTGAGAGGTACTACGTTACCTAATGCTTTTATCTAGAGTGGTATCTTCTTGGGACCAAAACAGTATAGCAACATGATACAACTTGATCTTTATTTTAAAAGATAATAGCATGTAACTTGTGTAACACTTTCTGTTTTCCTAGTTTAATTAAAAATCCTGCTGAGAGAGCGGATCTGAAGCAGCTGATGGTAAGTGTAAGTCCTGAACTTAACTAAGAGCTCTCTTCCATGCAGGCTGGGCTCCTCAGCTGGCCTGAGATGAGGATCAGAGCATATGGTGCAGGGTGTTGCTTGTGTTAGGGGCCACAAACAGCTCAGTTTGAGGGGGGCCGCTTTTCTGATCCAGCGGTCACGGGGCCTCAGGCTTTCAAACACTCCTAGAGCAGGGGCTGTCACGGAGACCAAAACTGGTCATTTCTGGAGTCTGTCATTTGATAATTACAATGAATAGATGACCTTGTGCTATTAAATTAATTAGCAAAAGAATTCTCTTTCTTGGGTTTATGAGTCAGTAATAAAGTATATACATTATTACTTTTAAGAGGAAGAAAGAAAAAAATTCCCCATACCTTATGGACTAGTGAAATACACTTCTTTCATCTTCTGTGAAACAGAATTTGCTGCCTCTTTCACCAGCTTTGCCTTGCAAAATCTCTAGAAATACTAGACACAGACAAATCTTGCACTTTTTTTCTGCATTAAATGACCGTACCAGTTTCAGTGGCTCTTGTCGTGGCCTCAAGTGTAATGGTAGGATGCAAGTTCTACTGCTGACAGTCGTTTTGCCTGCCCTGATCCTGCTGTACCATAAAGGTGCAAAACACAGTCAGCCTCTTGCTGTTACAAAAGCCTTTCTGCGCACAGGCAGGTATTTTCCAGAGTAGTATCTCAAGTGGCTGAGTCATATCCTTATCGCATACTGTGGTGTAGGTACTCCGCAATAGGCGCTGTGTAGGCAGTACTCCTCTGGCATACTTTGCAGTGTGTAGCTTTTCACATGCTGGTGAGTGCAGTAATCCTGCAGAAAAGCTCTCCTGGTCACTTCATGTGGTTTGCCAAATCTTCTAGCTAGCTTGAGTACTGAAAGTAAACTGGATTTATTGTATTTCATGTTATTCAAAATTATTATTGAACAGATTGAGTGCTTGAATAATAATATTCTTCTCTTCTGCTCAGATTCATGCTTTCATTAAGAGATCTGAAGCGGAGGAGGTGGATTTTGCAGGGTGGCTTTGTTCAACCATAGGCCTTAACCAGCCGAGTACACCCACGCATGCTGCTGGAGTCTGAATATGGAAAAGCAAATCCTGTACTGTACATCTGTTAACAACGATGCTATTTTGGTCCTATTTCCTCAGCTTGTACCTGTTCAAACACGTATCTCGCCTCTTAAGGAAGAATGTCTTTATAGCATGTGCCAAATGGTTTTGAATTTTGTCATAAACTAATTGGTATTGTATTGGATTACATTCGTTTACTGACCAAAACGTTAAGGTGTTTAAGTTACAGTGCTTGCAGATTTTAAGTGATAATGGATATTCTTTCTTAATGAAAATATCACTGGGGGCGCTTACCCCTAGCTTGTTTGAACTTTATCAGGATTCTTTGTAAACTGTTGGTACTTCAATCATGCTTACCTAATCTCCCACGCAAAAAGGGTTAGGGATGCTCCAAAACGGTATCTGTCGAGCATGCTTTTGCTGCTGCCAAACTGCATCTGAAAGTTAGGCCTGATGGTTCCAGTTTTGCTGTTTAGAGAGATCTCTTTCCAGGTGGAGAAGGCAAGAGCTCTGCATTTCTTGGAATGTACAGGGCAATATTCTAATTGTAGACATGTTCATATTTCTGTATTTATTTTTAAAACATATCATCATACTTGGATTTAGTGATGTTCTGTCTTTCTAACTGATTTTTTAAAAGTTAGTACTTGGAAGCATCCTACAGAATCAAGACAGATCCAGGCAACTTG
Source organism: Phalacrocorax aristotelis (assembly GCF_949628215.1). Lineage (NCBI taxonomy): Eukaryota > Metazoa > Chordata > Aves > Suliformes > Phalacrocoracidae > Phalacrocorax > Phalacrocorax aristotelis. Next base: position 53,025,053 of record NC_134282.1, read on the forward strand.
CTTTCTTTTAACCTAAAAATTCATGACAACTGTGTTAGTGTCTGAAGTGTATGAAGATCCTCTATTGTTTTATCTTCTCAGATGTTTAGCAATGGATTCTCTTAATAAATATATTATCAAGTAACCTCTGGAAGCTTTTTTTATAACTCAAACTTAACCAAAGCCTAAATCTGAAGTTGTTACTGCATTACATACCCTTTTTCTATAAACTTTTCCATAACCATGCAACATCCTTAGTTCCAAGAGGTATAGGATTGTGCCTGTACAATGACATGTGAAACAGGGCTTGAGTCAGTTGCCGCTGCAGTGTGTTTAATATCCTGTACGCCAGGTTTCTGTGGAATGTCTGAGGGAAGCCTGACGGCAGCGGTTTTGTCTGCGCAGCACCGAACGTTGCACGGCCTTGGTGCTCCGTTCGGTGCTGTGACCCGCTGGGTGGGGTGGCACAGGCGCTGCTGTCCTGGGGCAAACCAGCATTGTGGCACAAAACGCAGGAACCTTGTGATCCACCCAGCAGAGGGAAGACCTGCTTGCCTGCATCTGTCACTAGCCAGCAGTGATTGTACTACACTCATTTCTTCAGCTTTCTTTCCTTGCAAGTTCAGCTTCTGGCAGTTCCTTGGCAAGCTCATTGCTGTTGCTGTACAAGGGAGGAGGGAGAGGGGGTACAGCTCTGTCTCCTCAGCACGAAGTCTTGCTCTCTGTAACAGCTATGCTGAGCAGCGCTATAAAAAGTTTAGCTCCTTGAAACGACGTTTTGGACACGGAAATGGCTGAAGTTCCTTCCCAAATGGAATCCAAATCATTCTAGACATGAACTTCCACTTAGCGAACGGTATCGAGTATCAGAGGGAAGGATCAAATAGCCCCCAACCTGTCAGCACTAGGAAATGACTCACTGACACATCCAGGCTTCCTTTGGCTTGTCTTCCCTTGAAGGTGGCTGTGAGTAGTGACAAGGCTGGCTAGTCACGTATAAAGCTCAGGGGATTTTAAATTAATTATACACACAGACCCAGAAAAACAGCAGCACTTTTTACTGTTTGGTAAAAGAAATACGCAACTTTTTAGAGATTTAAACCCCCTTTTACTTGTCTGCTCCATGTAATTTTAACAACGGAAGCACAGTACAGGTAGTAGTAGGGCACCAGGTAATGTACTTTATTGCAACATGCAACAGAAATCATCCACTTTAATCCAAAAACAAACAAGGGACTCATTAGCCAAAGGTAGCAGGAAGAAAGGACGTACAGTATATCCACAGAAACTACTCTGAAACGTGCTGGGAACAAATAACATTTTTCAGCAGTCAGAATTAACCTTTGGAGATGAAACCCAGGAGCAACTGCTCCAGAGTGTGATGTGCCCAGAAGCAAAGCAGAGGCGGCGTGCGGCCCTGCTCTCGGACAGGCGAGGTGCTGAGCGAGGCCCCCCAAAGGTGCAGAGCAGCGTAACGTGTGAAGCAAGGAGAGGCTGGCTCCTGAGCGCCTCACAAACCAGCTCTTCACACGCATACTTTCAAGGAATTATTTGATAGTTTTGGCTCAGAATTTATTTTCTTTTAATTTTTTTTTAACCCATGAGTCTTGGGAAAGCTTTGCTACACCTCCTGCACTTGCATTCTAAGCTCCTTCATTACGACATCCAGGCTTCTCCAAAACCAGATAGTCTTTAGTAGAGGATGAAACTATATTTACATTCCAACATTCAGTTTCCACCACTGCCAACCAAATAAGAACCAAATAAACAGTCTCTCCTCAAACAGTGGCAGGAACCTGGGGGGGTTGAATCAGCTATTCTGCCCACACCCAGGAGGCGGGCCGCTTTTCCAGGCACCTTTCCTGCTCCTGAAGGCAAACTTGACAACACTATTTGTTCTGTGTTCTCTGAGCGATGCCAGAGACAGCAACAGCACCTTCAGACACAAGTTGTGCAATGAACAACCCTGGATGTAGCTGACCATTTTCCCAGTAAGACAACTGACAAAGTGGTGGGGTTGGTTAGAAGATTACTTTTAGTGGCTTTAATCAACAGATTTGGGTTACTGTGCTTTAAAACAAGTCTCCAGGAACTGATAAAATAACCACGTGGCCAGACAGTGTCTGCGCTCCACGAGGAGAAAGAACACGTTGTCTATCGGTGAGAGCAGCACTGGTTTGTTACTGTACCATTATTGTGGAGGGGACTCCAAACCACTTTCCATCTTATAATTAAAACTCCTTATACTCCTCCTTGAAGCTCACATGAAAGCAGAAGGTAGACTTGCATTGATTCATGAAGTTACTGTGAGGGAAAAAGAAACTAACACTAATTTTAAAATAATAGTTCCTTATTACAAGTGAGACGGGCCAGTTCTTCCTCTACAATCTGTGGACAAATGAAAGGCTAATTGGCTGCTACTCTGAAAGAGCAAGAAATAGAAAATACTTCACTGTTGGAGTCAGACTGACCGCATTTAAAAGCACCAGTGGGTACAAAGAGAAGCCACCTTGATAGCGCGCTCAAAATTAGGGTGATGGTGCAGTACCTGCTTCTCCCAGCGCGAGAACACCTCTATCTCCGTCCCATTTATGGGGAGCGAGAGTCCAGTTTTCCCTATGACCGAGACCACGGCAGCTGACAGCCCGCAGACAATCCTGCACACCTCTTTTCTCCCTGCCCGTCTTAAAATTCCCAGTTTAAGCAAATGAGGTTATAACATAATCATTGGTTCAGCAACCAGCCTCTGTGGCCTGGATTTATTTTTCAGCATCAGGAAATAAGAACAGACGAATTATTGCTTTTAGTGTACGTGTCAAATTAGTCTGACTTGATGAATGACTTCTCCCATCCACATATAAAGATGTAGTAAGCTACATTAGGTTTTACATACGGAACAGATTATGCTACATATTTGTGCAGCAAATTTTAATTCTTTTAACATCTAAGTGAAGACGTGCCAAGCCTGTGACATTCATGTGTTCGAGCGTAACTTCCCTGGGCTCCACGAGCCTCGCGTATCATACAGCTCATATCCATGTCTATGACAAAATGAAAGTCAGTTGGTGAATGTTATATGAACGAAGAAGAAATTCCTGAGTCTGTATTAAAAACCAGCTCTGACTTTTTTCTCTCAAGAATCAGATTCCTCCTCCTCCTCCTCCTCCTCCTCTTCATGGTCTTGAAGACTTAGGTGCAATTCAGTTTGATTGATAGCAGCCTCGTTGTCCATCTGCCCAAGAGTCTGTCACAATAAAAGAGTTTACCTTGCTAATTATCAAGACCAGCAGGGACGAGACACACTTCTCAAATCACTCTTCCTTACAACTGTGCAGCCACAGCGTCTTTTAGGAGCCTGCTACGAGACCTGCTGGCTGCAAAAGCCCATCACAGCGACGAGCACCACACTTTATGGAAGTTTCAACTAGTTCAGGCTGACCATGCATTAAGTAAAAAGCTGAGAGGCTTTCTGTCCCTCATCCCCTACGACCAGCCAGCTGAACCAGTGGGGAATATCGGCCACAACGCTCAGTAAACGGCGAACTGAGGCTATGCCAACATAAAGGTATGTCCCAACCTCCCTGGAAACAACACGCTGCTTTCGGGATGGGAAAAGGCAAAACCCTTGAGCCATAAACCAGCAACAAACCAGACTGATTTTAGAGCTGAGCCTTTCAGTTAATGGGCCGCGTAACCAAGGCCAACGTTAAAGCACCCTGAATGAAACACCGACAGGCGCTCACATCAGGCCCCCTCCCCTCTCCCTGTCACGCTGACACACCCCACCTCGGGATGTGACCCCGCTTTCGCCCGGCGAGGGCTGCTCTTACTTCTTGAGCCTCCTCTGCAACTGCTGCGGGAGGGACTGATACGCTCCCCTCTCTGGACCTGATCATGGACTGTAGCGCCAGCTCTTCCACCTGCAAGCAAGGGCACACAGAAGCCTTTGCAATCATTTCTTGGTCTCTAAAAGTATTAAATATTTAAAATCTAATTAAACATTTTTGGATAATCAACAGCAAAGCTTTTAAATGGCGTTTCAGCAGTGCACAGCAGGACCCCGCGCGTGATAAGGGCTGTTTTGCGGGACACGCGAAGCCACGGAGGCCACGGCACAACCCGGACCCCGCGGCTCCTTCACGGCTCAGCAGCATTGCCGGCCTTCCACAAAGCCAGCAGAGGGACGCGGGGCAGCCCCGGCCCCGCCGCCGCCCTCCCGCACCCGGCCGCTGCCTCCCGCTCCCGGGGCGGCGCCGCGGCGGGACCGGGCCGGCAGCAGCCCCCCGCACCCCCGGGTGGCCCCGGAGCGGCCCCCGCCGACCTTGAGGCGGGTGAGCTGGTCGTGCAGCGCCGCCTTCACCCGCAGCAGCGTCTCCTCCTCCTTGCGCAGCTCCTGCAGGCGGCTCAGCATCCTCCGCTCGCCGCGCCGGCGAGAAACGGGCCGCCGCAGCGCCCCCTGCCGCGCGGGAGGACGCACCACAGCCGCCGCCCGACGTCACGCCGCCGCCATTTGCTCGTTTCCGGGCGGCAGCTGCCACCGCGTGGCCGCTTATCGTCATGTGCTACATCAGAAAAGGGCTAAAACCCAGCCTGGGGGGGGGTGCGTTAGGGGCAGGCGGCAAAGCGCATCCCCGCCTTCTCAGAACCACAGAATCATTGAGGTTGGAAAAGACTTCCAGGACTATCCAGTCCAACCGCCAACCCAACCCCCCCAGGCCTCCTAAACCATGTCCCAAGTGCCACGCCTACACGGTGTTTGAACCCCCCCAGGGACGGTGACTCCCCCACCTCTCTGGGCAGCCTGGGCCTCTGCTTGACAGCCCTGTCAGTGAAGACATGTTCCCTAATATCCAACCTAAACCTCCCCTGACACAGCTTGAGGCCGTTTCCTCTCATTCTATCGCTGGCGACTTGGGAGCAGAGACCGACCCCCCCCTCACTCCAGCCCCTCTCAGGCAGCTGCAGAAGGGCTCCCCTCAGCCCCCTCTTCTCCAGGCTAACTGGAGGCCTTACACCTCTTTGAGCAGGTTTTAAAATTGAAACTTTTCAAGAACACCTATCAGAAAAGAACCACATCAGACAAACATGACATCATCTCTCTGTTCCAGACTTTATTCCTTGTAAAGCCATGGTAAAGTTTTCTGAACGTAAGAGCACAAAGGACTGCTCGGGGTTTATGCTTCAGCCTTGGCCTTTGCAGCAGTCTTGGCTGCGGTCTCTGCCCTGGGCTCAGCCGGGCCCTTGGCCGCCAGCTTGGCCTTGGCCTTTGCCTTCTTCTCCTCCTTAAGTTTGTGCTAAAAAAGACAAAACAAAAAAAGTCATCAGCATATAATCCGAAGTACCAAACCCAGCTGTGCCTCCGACCAGTTCCCGTGCTCGCTCACGTTTTGCGCGTGGCGCAGAATGGTGTTGCGTCGCATCGTTTTGGCGTAGGGGTTCAACTTGATCATGATTCTCAGATTCTTCAGCGGGTTCTTCTTCAGGACCCTACGGCGAATCTTCTTCCTGAAAAGAACAGAAACGAATTGTGAAGTGAGACTGTGCTACGAGTTCTGCTCAATCCTCCCCTGAAATCTGAGGAGCCGCGATTCCTAGTGTTTATACTCAGAAGCTAAAGGAATCCCACCCCTTTGCGACATCCCAGTGCAGGGACATTTCTGATCTCGCTACAGAGCCTCGCGCTTGGCCATTTCTAAAGAGACTGTACTTCGCATTTGTTAGGTAAAAATCATTACTTGGGAGCGCGCAGCGCCTTCTGGATTTCCTGGCTTCTCATGATTCTTCCGATGTCTGTATTGGTCATCTTATGCATCGGCAGGCTGCGGAACAAACGTTCACAGTGTGAGTTGGATGATAAGAACACACTAGTTCAAGGAAAATAAGCATTCAGGGAACAGTACTAGTACTGGCTTTCATCTTCCACCTCCGCACGGGAGAGCCTGTGACACTCCCGGCTCGCTCTCCCAAGCCTCTGTCGTGCCTCTCAGGTGCGGCCGCTGTTGGCTGCGCTTACTTGTAGTCGCTCTTCAGCGTCGCAGCTTTGCGCCAGGTGCCGTACAAGTCATCCAGCTTGCGGAAGGCGCTCTCCGTCCAAATGCAGAAACGCCCAACGTGGCCGCCGGGAGCAAGTCTGAGCAGGTTCAGCTTGTTCACGTCGAGAAGAGTAATTCCTGTAGAAAAACCAGACAAAACCAATCCCTTTCGCTTGGAATTACAATCGAGGAATGGAAGACTAAGAAACAAACAGATGAGAAAGTACACAGGAGCAGATGTGGGCTTGTTAGCTTTTACGTTAGAGTTACATACTCCATTCAGGAAAATACTGAATTTTAAAATAATCATCAGCCTTTTTCCAGCAACAAACTCGACAGCCTCATTATAACTGCTCCAAGCGCAGTTTATGGATGGTGACAGCCATAAAATTTGTCAAACATCCGCAACATCACCAAAACAGATCCTTAGAAATAACGTATTTAGCTACTTCAGCAAGTCAGAACTTCCACAAAATCATGTGTTTCAGAAACACGGACCAGTGAAGTGGAATCTCATCATTCTAGGCAGCCTCCCGACAAAAGAGTACGCAGGCTCCATGGTAAATTTACCTGGGATATTCCTGAAAGCTCTGATGATACCATTGTCCTCGTTGTAGATGATGCAGGGTCCCCTGCGCTGGATGCGACGGCGATTCCTCATTTTACCCTTTCCGGCCCGCATGCGCTGGGAGGCATAAACCTATACAAAACCGAAACTTGTGAATATTCAAAACAGCCCAAATACCATTAGTACGACACAATAAAACTGCCTTAGTCAGAACTTCACAATCATCACTGCTTGTCTGAAACACGGACCAGTGAGAAGTTCATCATTCTGAAGAGTCAATAAAAAACCCGAAAAAGCGATGAGCCCTGTGCAACACTGAAATGAAGACAACTAAATACAGAGGAAGGCAGAATGCTAAGAAATTCACTTCGCTTAAACTTTTTTTTACTGTTTCTTGTAGTTGTTACCAAGGGATTTCTACTGGCATCAAAACAAAACAGAACTATTTGGAATTCCTACTCTAACAGCAGAGTCGAATCACCTGGGTTTCGCTCTTAAGAACACACCTTATCAGCTCACCTTTTTGATGTCATTCCAAGCTTTAAGCTTCTTCAGAAGGAGAACAGCTTCCTTGGTCTTCTTGTAACCTTCCACTTTGTCCTCAACAACCAGAGGAAGTTCTGGGATCTCCTCAATGCGGTGGCCTAGCGAGGGTTTCACAAGATGCAAAGTTACTTGGCTGTACACATTTCTCAAGGTTATTGCCTCAGAAATGATACAAAACGATGAAATTAAATTCATGATCTAATATTCAGGCAAAGTAACTACAGTAGCGAAGTTTCAAGGGAGTCTCAGGGGTCTGCCTCAGACAGTACTTTCCGTACCTGAGTAAATATTAAGCAGATCTTTGGCTTCCGCAAACAGAAACCAAACCTAACTGCCATGCGATTCGGAAGTCCAATTTCAGTTTCCATAAGCCGCATGGACAAGATTGGTGTCAGCAACACACGCAAGAGCACCTCAGCATCTCCTAACTTCCACCACCACATAACCACAAAGCACCTTCCCGAGCTGTGGAATGGACTGCCTCCCAAGCTCTTTAAAAGGGGATTTAGTTAGCCACGATAAACATTTCGCATAATCACGTGGTAATAGATACTGCTCAGGCAACGTAAAACTGCAGGCAACCGTTTCCAGAGCCGGAATTCCCACCTTTGGACATGACCAGTGCTGGAAGAGCGGACGCTGCCAGCGCGGAACAGATGGCGTAACGCTTCTGAGTTATATTCACTCTACGGTGCCAGCGCCGCCAAATCTTGGTTGGGGCAAACATGCGGCCTCCACGACACATCTACGTGCCAGCAGTTAAGGACAACCTTTTTGAGGCTTCTTTTTCTAGTGTGACTCTTTCATGCTTGCTCAGTGTTAATTGTTCGTCAACCATCTGTACCAGTACGCTGACAGCAGGCAACTGTCACTGAGCACAGAGTAAGACGCAAATTACGACATCACAGCAAGACGGTATCCATCGCGGGATTCAAGATATCCACCACTTTTGCAGTGGAAAAGAAACCGTAATCAGTGAAAGCTTGTTTGTTAAAGCGAGTCTGAATTTGCATGCAGACGCTTCTAATCCCATTACAAATTTCTCAGGCTTGGCAGTGCAGATCTCTGTAGGCAGCCATTACCTCAAGATGTAGAGGATCCTATTTCACGTTTAGATACTTAAAAGTAATTTTTCTGCTTGATGGCTTCAGCCGTACGCCTGGCACAAGCAGCAGCTATTAAAGGATACATTTCCGAAGGCACCCTGGCCGGAGCGGTGAGTTCCGCCACCTCGTACTCGAGGAATACGAGCAACGGCTCTCCCAGTACCCCATGATTCAGCACTGGTCTGATGACCTGCAACAGAAAGACTAATTCAGATAGTAACAATACTGCAATTTTCATAAAGTCACTGACGGGCAGAATTCAGGACCGCAATCAGAACTTCCACTGTTATCATGTGTTTCAGAAACACGGACCAATGAAGTGGAATCTCATCATTTCAGCAAAACAAATCCTGATTGGGTGAATTAACTCTTACCACATTAAAGATCTGCTGAGGTCAGAATCAAGTACGTTAATGTACTGATTTCTAAGTGTGAGCCTCAGTTTGAAGGTCTCAACCGGCACTGCTGTTCCCCGCGGGTTAAAATGGTTATGTGAAACACCATCAGAAATGAACCTGAAAACGCATGTTCCTGGCATTAACTTCTTGGGGCGCGGCAGCTGTTTGCACCTACTGGCTTCTGACACAACTCTAACAAATGCCCATTTGCAGAGGTTTCTTCTTAGCAAATGCCTCAGCTAACTGCCTCGTGTGGTCAACGTGGAGCAGGGATCACAAAGCGTGGGCTTTCATCACCATTTTCTACCTGACACACTGTCATTTTGTGTTCTTCTTGCAAAACATGTAGATTCCCCTCAGGGACCAAGGCGCCACATTACTCTCAATAATACACATTTCAGGTAAGACCCCAGAGCACTCCAAGCCTTCTACAACACCTTGCTGTTCTCCATAATAATGATAAAAACCCCTGTATTTCATACAATTTAAAATCAGACTGTTAATAACCAGAGCAGTTGCCTTGCCTTCTATACAGAATCCCACTGAACAGCTCTTATTTAAATTCTGCATTTGTTTCAATCTTAGCCCACCTATGTTAAAGTAAAACGCTAACAGAAGTAGTTCCATCCATTCTGGGACAATCCATACCTGCAAGTTCACTGACAGCGTAGGGCTGCCTGTTGTTCTTGCGCAGATTGGTGTGAACGAAGTTCACGATGTCAGGGCGAATGGGAGCCTTGAACACAGCAGGCAAGGTGACATTTTTGCCTGATGCTTCTCCCTTCTCAGAGTAGACGGATATTAATGGTCGAGCACAAGCCTGAAAAAGAAAAAACTCTTCAGCACAAGTAAGGTAAATTGATAGTATTGGAATCTACCAAATATTGCTCAGAACGAAGGGGTCTTCAGTTCAACAGTGCCAGCACGCTGACAGCAGGCAACTGTCACTGAACACTGGATAAGACGCAAATTACATCATCATAGCAATAATTTTCACTTAAAATAGCACTCCGCAGCACTATCCACATTCAGAAAACTATACCCAAGGTTTGAAATTCAATAGATTAAGTCATCTGGGTAAAATTAATACAGATTTGGATGTCTGGGCTCTTCAGTAACACCTTCTAAACAACTTCCCATCTACTATTAAATAAAAATCTCCACAAAACCCACCTGTGTTTATTCAGTTCATTAAAGGCTTGTTATTGAGATTACATTTAGCAGTTGAAATGCTGTAACCAACTTCTCTAGTACAATCTAGGCTACAGGCAAACAAACTTAGTACCAGTGAATTTTTTGTAGCAGCCGGGGCCTCTGAACAATCCCTGGTGCCTCAAAATTTGAGAGGCGAAAAATGCATCTGCTAGCTGCACCAGCTTCCTTTCAAGAAAACTGATAATAGTTTGCTGAACAGCACTCTTTAGAAAAGTCTTCTAGCATTATACTGTATTTAATGTTAACTGAAGGAGCTCATGGCAATAATACATGCAAAGGATCTTTCTCGCCTTTCCCATCCACAATTCACTTCAGAGAAGTAATAGCAATGACGGTATGCGCTGTGTTTTTAATGCTGGCTACTAGCAGGGCACTGACTCCTGGAGTTAGTGCAGAGACTCCAGCACAAGCACGGAATAAACTTGGTCAGGTCGAAGGAATCAGATCACAATCCGAACTGTACCAGCAAATTGTTCATGTGCAACCTGGTTTCAGACCAAGGCCTCTTAAAGCCTGTTTCAGAGTAAAAAGGTTAAAAAAAAAATTTAATGCACGTTACAGAGAACGTTTACTCAGCGTGAGCTGAAAAGCTGCCGTCTGGCTTTGCTTTGGAGAAATACGTGAGAAAAATAAAAAAGCCCTGCCAGAAAGCGCCGCGGGGCCCATCTCCCGCAGTGCCCGAGGAAAGGGCGACTTCCAGCGGACCCAGCCGAGCTCCCGCCCGCCAGCCCCTCCTCAGCGGCCCCTCCTCAACAGCCCCCCATGGCAGCGCCCCGCGGCTCGGTCCGGCCCGGCCTCCCCACGCCGGCTCCACGCGGCCGGCCAAGGCTGACGGCTCCAAAATGGCGGCCGCCCCACGTCTCCGGCCCACCGGGCTCCCCGCCGCACGGCCCTGCCCGCCGTGCCAGGCTCCCGTCGGCCCCGACTCGACCCGACCCCCGCCCCCTACCCCAGCCCACCGGCTGCCCCCGACCACCGCAGCCCGCGCCTCACCATGGTGGCGCCGGCGGCGGAGCCCCTCTGCTCCCGCCCGTCTCCGCCGCAGCCCCGACCGGAAAAGGAAGAACGCTTCACTCCCCCTTCGCTATGAGCGATGTCCTGCCGCGCCCTGCCCGCTGCCGCACCGCCTGGACGGCTCCCGACCGGGAGTCTAACAGTACAATTCCCTGTAAAAATATTTCTCACGTATCTACGGCACGAGCCGCCGTGCCCGTGCCTCCCCCTCCGGGCGCCTCCGTCGCTCTCGGTCACCTCCCAAACCAGGGGACTCTTTTCTGGCGGAGGGATTCGGTGTGACGCATCATTCACGCTCACAGAAATTATAAAATTTTTAAGAGATCATCCTTTTTTTTTTCACGGATGGGCCTGAAAGGGGGATACACGTGACTAAAAATCCGCTCTTGGCGGGGGCGAAGAATAATTTTTTGACTTTTAGGCCCACCGCCCCGGATGTAGTGCCGGGGGGGCGGGCGAGGCGGGCGGTTCGGATGTGGCGGGCGGCGATGGCCGCGGAGCGGCGGCGGCGGGCGGCTGGGGAGCTGTACAGCCGCCTTCTCCGGTGGGTCCGGGGGCTGCCGAGCTGCACGGCCGCCCCTCCGGCGGTCCGGCCCGGTCCCGGCGGCTGCCTCGCCGCGGGGCTGAGGGGGGCGGCTGGGCTGGGGTGCTGCGGGGGGCCCCCCTTTGCGGGGAGGCTGCTGAGGCTCTGCTCGTAGACCCGCGCTGTTGTCATTTATGCAGTTACACTCACTGTTTAATGAGGAATACAGAGGAAAAAAAAAAAGCTTTGTGTACCTAAACATTTTCTTTTTCTCTCAGAATATATGAAGATGGAAAGGAAAGTATCCCTGAGTATCCCTATCTCTTTGAGGTAAATATATACGTGAAAATACAGCCACGTAACCGCAGTCTCTATGTTTAAAACATGCAGCCATTGATCAACAGCTGAGATGTGTGCGGAGTTACCGCGTAAAAAGGAAAGTTTACCTCAGTAATACCTCCTCAGATCTGCCTCTCCCTCAGGATGGAGGCGGGTACCCTGAGCGCCGCCCTCCCGGGCCGCCACCGGCCTTCGCCTCCCGGCTCCCTCCTGCCTTCCCCCTGATTTGTTGCACCTGTTAAAATTTTAACATTTTAAGCACTTTCTTAAAATGATCGTAAGGATCGAGTACATGCGAGAGGGTTACAAAGTGGAGGTCGTGTGAGGTGCAGTGTGTGGCTGCTGGCAGGAGAGGAAAGAGCTGGTGCTGTCTCAGCTCCCTGAGGTGGTATTTTCATGCAGATCCTCAAACTCGCAGCTTCTGATGGCATGTTTTTTTATCTGATTACTTTTATAGGGAATGGGATATATGTGTGAAAATGGCAATTGCTTCTAACAGCTTTTGGAACATGGGGATGGCTGGAAAATCTCTAATGCTGTTAAGTTGTATTAATCTTGGGATTTACACGAGTTTGATAATAGTTTGAAAATAAAACCAGGTGGTGATTTAAAGATACAGCAAAGTGGAAAACTGACTAGATGTGAAGAATCAAGCAATACTTCTCAGTGTGTATGGAAAAGCCTAAGTAAAGGTTGATATTCCTTCGTTCTTGAGAGCAAGCTTGAGTTACTTAATGTCTCCAAACAGTGTTTAAAGCTTTAATGAGACATTCAGAGAAGTGATCAGTTGATATTTAATGTCACTGTAAATGAGTATTCTCCATCTCAAGGATATCTAGTGGCTGCAGCCACTACTTGACAGCAATGATCCCTCATACCTCAGATTATCTGAAGCTTTGTTCATCGAACCATACTTAAGTTTCTCACAGAATCAGCCTGTTAGAGATGAAATATTCCATGCTGGTTAGTGGAAAGTTGTTGCATTTTCACAGATGATCTGATTCCACCTGTGGCATCTAATAACTCTGTTCTCCTGAAGTAAGAAAGCCTTAGATTAATGAATGGTTGCAATAGGATTGGAAAACAGTTTGCGGAATTAGTTAATTTTGCAATTTCTGGTATTAAAGAATTGCTGAAATGCAGCATTTATATGTAGTGTATTAAAAAGTTTGGTTTTTTTCAGACTGACGTAGAGATTTGTGTGATTGGTGGTAGTTGCAAAAGTCCCATTGAAAGATTTTGGAATGGAAACACTACGATCTATATTTTACAGAAAGCAGTAAGTGTGTACGTTAGTTGTTAATTTTTTAAATGTAATCTAGACTTGAATTCCCATCAAATATTTTCATGTACCTTGCATTTTTTGACTTAACCTGTGCATTTCTCTTAAAGCAACACAATGAAGAAAGCGACCCGGCGGAAGAATCACAAGCAGATGACGCGATTTATGCCTCTGAGCTTTTACCGAAGAAGGGTTCAGGACCGGCGGCTCTTTCTGTCAGAAGAGCAAAGTAAGTGTCAGAGGTCTGCCTCCCCTTTTGATGTAATTTTCTTCTGCAACTTTTGTTTCTCTTCCTAATATACAGAACTTGTATTATTTTCTATCCCCCAAAATTAAATTACTCACTAGTTTAGTGCGGAGACACAGCCATTTTTCATCCTCCAAAATGGTCTCCCCTGGCTAAAAGTATTCCTAACAAAGTAGCTGAAGTCAAAGTGCTGGAAGAGCACTTGTGAGCTGTCCTCTTAGGTTGATGGGCCTGTCTGGGTGTAGGTGAGCAAAGAAAGATTACTAGGACTTCAATGCTTGTTTCTGTAAGGCTTCTGTTAAAAAAAGGAAAAAAAAAAAGGAATAAAAATCTGATCAGGGTCTTTGGCTGTTACTAAAATACCAAGATGTGATACCAAAACATGGTGGCTGGTTTGCTTAAGTTGCTCATACTTTTAACATGCGTAAAATGTAAAACTGAATTATGATTTCAGAACCATTAAATTAAAATATGATTATAAAAATATTCTCAGTTATGATATCTTACCTCCTCCTTTGTGACGTCCTTGCTCTACCCATAAGATGAGATATGTAGTCCTGCATTCCTTTTGTAAAATGATTTGACGTCTGCTAAGGAAGCACGGTACATGGGAGTTAAGTTTTATGTGAGTGATAGATTTAGCTATACTTGCTGCCATCTTATGTTTTTTTCCCTGTTCGTATTTCTAGGCAGTTGATTTCCTTATATACAATGGTACAAAATCCCAACATGACCCACTTGAAGATAGGTGACCTGGTTGTGCTTCCTCCCCTCTGGATAAGGTGTGATGGTTCCGATCCTGAACATACTTGTTGGCTGGGGGCTGAGCCTCTCAAAGCTGGAAGCAAAATCACAGGAATCAATTTCTATATGGTTACATGTGACGGTAAGGTTATAATGTTACACACAGAATTAAATGAGGAAGGCTTAAAAACGTGGGAATATTAATGTAGTGATGCTGTCTTTGTCTTTTGTGTGACAAAGTTTCTTCGTTTTTAAACAAGTGGGAGAAAAAAGAGAGAGAGAAAACATGATTTTAACCCATGCCATGTGGGGTAAATAACTTTTTAATATACTAATGCAGCAGTGTCTGTGCAGGCCTACCTTCGCTCAGGGGCAGTAACTTAGCAAATTGAAATTGCTACCATTCAACTTCTTATCCAAGTAGTGACTCTTACTAAATATTTATATGTTAATACCAGCTCTTGTCTTGTTACCAGGACAAATGAAGGAATGCCTGCCTTCTGAAGGATGACGCGAGTTGTACTTGACCAAATGGAGCATCTGGGAATTAATTTTAAGTGCTGAATTTGAATTGTGTCAGATGTTTTTTTGATTCTCACTTTCCTTTCCTAGGTCCTACGGCTGATAAAACCTGCTTTGCGAACCTGGAGGAGCTCAAAACGGCGCATAAAATGAAACATCGTTCATCTGTTGTAGGTTTTTACAGTCTATCGTGTCTCCAATCTAAGTTTAAAAACTCTGGTTTTTGAATTTATGATACAGGTTTTGGGAAGCTTTATAGACTCTATTTAAAATCTCATCTTAGTATGATTCTACAGTGTAATAATCTCTTTTGACGTAACAGTTGAGCTCCCTATGTTGTCATGCATTTGGCTGATACTAGACCTATTTGTATGTGTGTGAAATGCTTTTAAAAACGTTTTGCACAGGTACAGAACAATGGATGTGGTGGCGGTTTTGTTGTTTTGATTTTTTTTTAATAATCTGTTCCTTCTAGGTGATGACAAAAGGATTTGCTCGGTATGAACTTATTAGAGCTGCTCCAATAGAGGACACAATTGCAGAATCTGAAAGCAATGTATATGTTGATATTACATGGAATACTGTAGAAAAGATTCTGGAGACACCCCCGCTAATTTCAGCTGCCACACTGGTAAGTCAAGAAGGAAAAAGCAAACAAACCTAAACTCTTCCCACGGCTTACATTGTGAGTCATGCAAAGGAGAGAAAATAAGAGACTCTTGACATTTGTGTTTATTATTCTTCATATAAGCAGCACAATGTGTTCATAATCTAAATTACGCAAATGTGCATTTCACTAATGAAAATTTTAGGACTCTTGATTTCTAAAGTTTAAAACTGACATAAACTTCTGGAACTTTCAGAACATTACGCTGGAGTCTGGGGACCCCAGAAGTCCTGTATATCAGCTATATAGAGAGCTGCAGTTTCTCCTTGTAAGTATGAGAAATTCCAATTTCAGATTTACAGGGAACAGTGATTTTACATGTCAATAATTTATTTAAAACTTCAGCGGGCATTTCAAGCTTTTAGTTTAGAATAAACTTTGAGTTCACTTTTAGGAGTCTTGACTACAAAGAGGACAAATCATGAACACGAAAGCCAGGAAATTCGAGAATTGTCTGAATTCATGGTTAGCTGTATGGTTCTTGGAGAAGCTACCTGCAGTTTTAAGAGTGACACATGCAGAACCTCCAACAAGATCTGATTTGTGTTATTTGGGTCTTGATGGTGTCTTTAGGCTTTGGCTGAAGGTTTGAAGACAGGCGTGACTGAGTGGCCTGAGCTGTTGGAGTCCGAGTCAGCTGTTGAACTGGTCCAGGAATTTCTGATGGGTAATTGATGCTTGTTTACGTGGGGAGAGGGGGGTGTCACATTTCACAGAAATAAAAGGAAATTCCATGTACAATATTTAACATATTGGAATCAGAGACGTTACTTTCTATGCTGTAACTACCTGCACATAGTTAACTAGGTTAGTCAGTACATCTCTGTCATTGTTCTTTGTCGTAATACCTTGTAAAAATTGTTTCTTTATAAAATGACACAATTGTGTTTAAAAAGCAGTTGAGGGAGTTCTGGATGCGTTTTTCACATTATGTGACATGCTAAGTGTCCCTTTGGTGGTGGAAAGCAATACTTTGATGATATCTTAAAATGAAGCATCCAAAATTACTGATTCCTTCTGAAAACTGTTGTGAACAATATGTGTCTGGCCAGAAGTTTAAGGTATTAGAAAGACAACTCTAAAAAGAGAATCAGATGTAGGGATGCACCTAACTTTTTTTAGTATGTAGATAAAACTTGGCAAAAACTCTGACAAATACGTGTGGAAGAAAAGCCGAGATGCTTATTAGATTCCTCCTTCATCCATGAAAGTTAGCAAGTTAATGCTTAGATAACAGAATGCAGTAAAGGTGTATGGGGAAAATTGTAGCTTATAATACAAAATACTAAGAAATTATATTTTCAGGCTATATGCTTATCCAGTAAAAACAATTTTGAAAGTGATAAATTTTTGTCCATTAGCCATCCAGTAAGTGAATTTGTTCATTATGGTGGGCCCAGGGATTTATACAAGTGGCTGGATGATTTTTTTTTTCCCATAGTGATGATATTTTTTTTTTCCTTTGCTAGATTTAAAGAAGAAACTGGATGGATATTGTATATCTGGAAACAGTAATGAAGCAGAGGTATATGCAATTTCCTACCAATTGCCCTGTCATCTTGTTTCCCTTATAACTGCGGTTATTTCAGATTTTGACTAAGCCTTGTAAGTTATTTATGTATATGTGTAAATACATAGACATGGAGATGTAAAGAAAGACAGATCTCCTCCTGTTTCTGCTGGGTAAAAATAATGGCGGAAGGTATTAGAGGCAAAATTAGGAATTCCACAGCTACCCTCTAACAGAAAGTCCACTGCAATTTTTACCTTCAGAAATCCTCCCTCTCTTTTAATTCTAAAACGTCTACCAGCATCCGTTAGCATATTTTATATAACGTAATGTTGGGAAGCTATTTTGAATTGCTTTTTTCCCTTCCTTTTTCACTACCAAAAGCTTGCAAATTGAACTGTGTTGTATCAACTGCAATTGCACTCCCTTGTTTTAACCACCCTCTGTCATCTCCTAAAGCTATCAGTCTCACGAGCTCCTAGTTTCTTTCAGGACCTCCGACCTTTGTGCCATTGTGTTCTATTGCTAATTTGCTTTTCTTGCCTAATTTAATGATTTTGGGCCAATTTAATGGTATCAGTTGGATATCTGTCCTATTTATCTGGAGGTTTATCATATTCCAAAGCAATGGACAAATTTAAATTATAAAAATGTCTTCAGTTATGTTAAGATTTTTTTCCCTTTCAGTCTACAAGAAAGGTTTGGGTCTCTCTCCTACGGAGAGGGAAGTTGCTTTTTGTTCATGAGCTAAAAATTTAATGATTTCTGTATTAGCTAAGGCAGAAATATTCAGGATCAGGAAACCAGGAACATTGTTCTGAGAATACACATATGGCCAAAGCCTCCTGGGACACTGCTAGGTATACATGCAGTTATTTCATTATCTAGGAGTTCAGTGTCGCGTAGGTTGTGTTCTGCATTAGTGCTTGCTGGACTGTATCCTTGCTATTTACCAACGCTCCGTCCATCCTGCCACTGGAAGGCGGAAAGGACCGTCTTGAGTGAAGCGGCTGGTTCTTAGCTGTTCCAGGCAGTCTGGTTGAGTTCTACTTGGCTGTGAGCAGAAGCCTTTCTGACAGTAGGCTTCAGTACCTGGTCCAAAGCTAGCAATGGTCCAGTGTGACAATTCTGAAAAGAATTAGTCTCACTTTTAAATAAAAATATGCTTCCAAATTACTCTGCAGTAGTAGTTTCTGTGCAGTAGTTTTTCCTGGAAAGGGGGGGAAATTGGCAGTGCACCCAATTTTGATGTCCGGAGGAAATTCGAATACATAAGGTCTTTGAATCCTAGGCAAACCTTTTTTCTTTTTTTCACTTAAGACAAACTCCCTCTTTCAGACAATCAAATGTGACACTGCTGCAGTGGACAGTTCAATAAAATCGATCTTCAGTGAGCGAGGAGACCTGGATTTTGCTGAACAATTATGGTGCAAAATGAGAAGTAAGTGTACTGAGGTATTTTACCTCAACTGTTATCCTTTAATCCTTCTGTCCTATCTACTACACTGTCTTGCTTTCTCAGTGAAGTGAATATAAATTTCTCTGAGTTTTAAGGACTGATCAGCTCTTCCAAAAATTGTTTTCAACAGGCTTTTTCTAAAAGAGCCAATTTTAGGTATGTAAGATGATATACTTTCTTACAACTTATAAAAGTAGACCAGCATCTAGCAGGAGGTACTATATTTAATTTTATTTGATTGTAAAAGGTACTAAACAATCGGCAGTACTCACTGCTCTAAAACTGAAAACTTTATAGATAAAAGCTTTTGTGTTTCTAGATCTGAAGGACAATTTTTAAGTTGCTAAAGCTGCACACAAACTATATAATTCTTGTAATAGCACTCACAGACCTTCAGTAAATGAATTTTTATTTATTTATTACTGATTTTTCAGATTGCTAATAAACTTGTTAAGCTGTTCCAGAGATTATAACACCTCCGTTCTGTCTGAGGGAAGGAGTACGTAACTTCTAAACCCCTTGCATTCCTATTAGTGCAACCACTGTCGTTTGAATCGACACAAGATAGCTAAAACGCACTGCGATGGCTGCAGTGTGTCCTGCTTAAGGGCAGCATCGGGTGCACAGCGTGTGGAGGTTTGTTCTCCCTTAGGGAAGCAGTTAGTTGGATTAATAGATACTAACAGTTCATATTCTAGATAGATGCTATTCAGTTCAATTTATAAAATGTGTTGAGCTGCAATGTGTATGGAGAGAATGTAGCCACGATGTGATATATGACAATCTGCTTCTGCCACGTGCTGATCTCTAACAGCCATGCAGTTCAGTAGTCTCTTTTACTCATCATTTCTTCAGAGTAACCCTTTTTAAAGTCATGAGATGACAAAATTAACAAAAAGCAGTGTGACCCCCCCATTTCATCTATCATTCTTGAAATGAGGGATTTAGTTCCTGCAAGTATGCGTTGGCCTGTTGTTATTGACTTAACAGCCAGAGTGCGAGCCTGGGTTGATAAATACAGTATTGCATCTTCTTTTCTTAAGGTGTCAATTCCTATCAAGAGTTGATAGAGTGTTTCACACTGATCATAAAATCCTTGGAACATGGTGAGATACAGCCATGGGTAAGTATTTGTGTTTCACAATAAATTTTATAATATCGAGTTCTTTGAAGTCAAATGTCACTTCACCGCTCCTCATTTCTGTATTGTATTGTTTTAAAATGACTTTCACACACCTTAGTTTGCCTTTCTTTCCATGGTCTTGTACTTCTGAACAATGTTTACGATGTTTTGTACACAGCTACATCGCAAGAAAACTTTTCTAATTTTTAGATTCATCAAGGGAGCAGCAGTTTGCTAAGCAAATTGATTCAACAGTCTTATCATGGAAAGATAGAGGTCGTTTCCCTCAGTGGCATCATTCCAATTCAAATGCTCTTGGAGATTGGTTTGGATAAGATGAAGAAAGATTATGTCAGTTTTTTCATAGGTAAGCCTGATATCTTTTAACGTGATTAGAAATTCCAGATAAAAGGTACTCCGTGCATGAAATAATGAAGTTTTTGGTAACCTTGATCTCACTTCTGTTCCCACCTGCTGAAGTGCTCTCTCCAGCCTCCTTAGTGATTGTACTTTTCAGTTGTATGTGGTTTCCATATTTTAAAAATTAATTTGTTTCAAATTAACTATAGCTTGCATAACCGTGTATTTATTTTTTGATTTGAAAAAATCTTTAGGTTGAACTTCAAGTAAAATGAATACCAGATTTATATAACTGTGGACTGTTGTTTTTCTTTTCTCTTTGCTGGAGATGAAAAAATAAGACCCTCATGCTCTTTCTGTCTTTTCCTTTATGGTCTACGTGGGTTAAAAGGAAATCAGGCAAGGGTATTTGTATGTAATAGCTGTGTTTGTACAGCCTGTGGTATTTAGAAAGATACTGTTGATTACTGTTATATATATTATACTGGAAAAAAAAGTAGAAAGATTATTGTCAAGTACACTTTTTCTTCAAAACCTTGTGGCTTTGTTTTCAGCATTACAGCTTGCTTTTTTTTTCCTGAATCTGTGGGAGGGGTGTTGTGTTTTGCCATTGTTGTTACCCACCTCCTTTTCCTTCATCTCTTCCTTTCTTAATTTCTTTTTTGCTTTGTCATCCTGTTTTCATCCTTTGTTTCATTTGCTGTTTTATTGTCACTGTTGGTAAACCTGTATGTCCCAAGGAGGGTGGCTGTCTCAAAGTCTGTGGCAGGTTTCTTCATTGTGCAGCCTTGGTGGTAAATAAAATAATCTCTCTGCTGCACACTTTACAGGTTTTTTTTCTTGTTTTGAAGGAGTAATCATGTCGATAAATAACATCGCAGTCCTACTGACTCTGTGCTTTGCTTTTGTAGAAGTCCCTCTTTGATTATCTGAATGTGGCTTATCTTTCATCTGACACTGTGTAGTAAATTCTAATTTTATTCCCCCCCCCGCCCTGTTCATTTTACAGGCCAGGAACTGGCAACATTAACCTTCTTGGTGAGTTGCTTTATGTATTTATTTTTATTCTGAAAGCAGTATAAAGTAGAGCACACTTTGCTGCTGGTGGGATGCGAGTCATGTCATTCCTATGAGCTGAGAAACTGAATTGCAAATCATGAGGACGGGACAGTACCCTGCAGAAACGTCATTATGCTGTTCCCTCATTCATATGTTATTTCCTAAGCGTCTGTTATGGGTCATTGTCAGGCAGGACAGTGAACCTCTCTTCGTACTTTGATAGCATGGAACTTTGTTCTGACTCTGCCAGGCTCTTCTTAACCTTTTGGCTTCTCAAAAGAAGCAGGAAAATTATTTTGGTGTATTGAGGGTGTGTTGTGTGTCTGTAGAAATTGAGTGTCCAGTTAAGAGCGGAAGCTGTTTGCTCTTCCAGGATTACTTCATCTCCACATCAGTAGATCTACAAGAACAAGTTCATCGTGTTCAAAAGCTTCACCATATGCTGGAAATAATGGTCAGCTGTATGGTCTTACTTCAGTTTAAACATGAGAACCTCTTCCCTTTGACACAGTAATTATTTTGTTTTTACTTCTTGCTCTTTAAATGACAGTAACAAGTAGATTCTCTTTGACAGTTGTAAATAAACTCTCTTCAAAAAAGAAAAGAGCTACCCTCCTTAATGTTGATGACTACGAGACTGCAGAAGTAGCAGTTGGATCTTCCTGTTAAATTTTGGTTTGTGGCTAAAATTGAAAAGCAAAGGAAATTTGTAAAATCTGAGAGCATAGTTAACTTTGCACGAGGTTTATGCAGCATTTCTCCAGAGTAACTAGTTGATTCCTGTTGTAGAATTTGCATGAAGTACTACAAGGAAAACCCTCTAAATGAGAAGCACGTGTTTCAACTGCCGATCAGACCAGCGCTTGTCAAGAAATTCTATCAAAAGTAAGAGAACCTTCGATCTTTGCAGCTTTCGCTGTTGGATGTGGCTGAATACCTGACTGAATTTTGACACTTCTTGATTATTCTGTCAGTGATCACCCAGAAATATGGAAGGTGGACATAAGTAGTGGGCATGGGCAGAGGGAGGTTAAAACAACGTGGCAAGTCAGTACTAATCTGCCGGTGGAACATATGACAACAAACAATACAGGTAAGGGGTATTTGTGGTGACGTGAAATAATGAAAGTTCGCATTTCAAATTCAGTTTTTACACTGGGTTCGGTGGATCTGAGCTACTTCTTACTTAAATCTTCAGCAAAAGCAAAACAATGTTTTATCTTTTCGTAAAAGGGTGAGATGGTGTTTATAGAATGCAGAAGATTTTCACCAAGTGGTGACTTTCTGCCTTCTTAACTTTGAGTTGTATTTTTGGAGTTAAAATGACAGCGTAGTTCCAAATATGACGATTGTTAAATATTCTGCACAATATCTTATGACTTACTTTTAAAACCTTTGCCAGTGTATCTGAGAATGGGCTTGAAGCAAAGTTTGCCTGTTATTGAATGCTGGCCTCTAGTCAGAGAAGCAAGCAGGTGCTAAGGAGGGAAGACGTGCCTTGCTGCAATCAAATGTGGAACAAGTGAAAAAGCATGAGAACAGGGAAGAATTAAGTGTATAGATTAATATAGAAATAATTTGCCTTTTTGAGGTGAGGTTTGATACGGGGGAATGCTTTGGTAAAGCTTTCCTGTCACGAAGTGCTCCTTTCAGTAAAACTGAAGTTTTGAAACCAGTCCTTGAAGCTCCTCCAGGAACTAATCTCCACCATTTCTCTTTCTAAGAGTAGTGTCTGATCGCATCTCTTTCTCTTGTCTGTGCAGGTCTCCTTTCCGATTCCACAGTTAATGGAAGCAGTGAAGAAAGAATGTATTTTATTACAATGGCGAAGTGCAGTCAGGTGCATTTCACATAAATGCGTGTTACTCTGCAGGCAGGTACTTGAAAGGTACAGTAAAGAGGCAAGTTCAGTAGTATCTGTGTCCCAACAGTATATTTAGAAACACTCTGTGATTGGAAGAACAGTGCATTGTACAGAGTTACTTGCTTTGGTGTGCTTGAAGTGTGACGTGCGCAGCCCGAGTTTGTCTGTACGCATCTTGTTTGTTTATAAAAGTGCAATTATGAACGTACAGTATAACTATTTTGAAAACATAGAAGATATTTTGTATATTTACAAACATTCAATAAAGTTCTGCACTTCGGGGTTTTAAATTTTAATTTTTATTGAATAAGAATGCAGTTGGACACTGTTCAAAGGGTGAATTATCTTAACAAAACAAGCAATATCGCCACATTTTCCTAGTGTCAGTGACGCTTCATCATCCAAATATATTTGGAAAGCTGTTCACCGACAGCATTGTGAACTCCTGACAGTTTGATTTTTCTTTGTCCCTGTGTTTATATTTTGGAGTATTCTTTGATATATTTCTCTCTCCTCTTCAAATTCACTTTTTCCCCTCATTGCAAAGTATATTATTTTAACAGTGTTGTCTTGTGTTCTTTTGCATAATCTTCTGAAGAACATGTTCAGTGTAATTGGCTGGGCATAATCATTTAAATGTGTCAGGATTAATTCCTGGCAGTTGATTAGATAGTGTATGTAACGTTTTGGTAGTGTAACTTTAAATGATTACATAGTGTAGTGTGTGCTGATTAGCTAATTTGAGACAGAAACATTTTGCATAAAAGGAACTATTAACTATTGATAAATAAGAATAAGGAAAACCCCAATATTCATGCTTTTTATAAATCTATAATGTCTGGTTTCTCCTCAGTATTTCTTATCCCTTTCTTAATATTTCATCTTAATAACTATCAATTTAATAGCTAAAGACTTTGAAGAGAAGCTAAGAACAAGGTCGTTTTTTGGATTTATGTACTGCTGCTCTGCAGTCAGTATGTGCACAGGCAGTGCTAAAACCGTAGTGCAAACTTGTTTGTTGCTTTGCTTTAGAGCACTCATTTCAAGCACAACGGAAGGATAAATACAGCCAGATGGCCACATTCTGGAACAAAATTTTTATAATCATGTGCTTAACTTGTTCCTACCTGCAGTAGAAGTCAATCTGAGGAACTGGAATATTCTCGAATTATTATTAAAAATTCTGGAAGCACTTGGGTTACTTATCGTACACATTTCTGTGTGTAATATATTATATAGTCGTATAAGGTAAACCTAGTTCCCTGTAAACAAAACTAGAGAGAAAAGAGTCCTTGGCTTAAATCTGGCACAGCAGTTGTCATCTTTGATTAATCACTTCAAATAATTTTTCTCCACACTTAAATGGTAAGGCATCTATTATCCTAACTTTTAGGCATGAATAATAATAAGTTAATGTTTAAGCAGTCCTTTTGCAATATTTAAACCTTTTTGCACTTTAAAATTATGTGTCTCTCGCTCTTCAAATAGCAGTTACATGCTAATTAAAAGTCTATTGATAAACAGACTGAAATCAGAATTTGCAAACAGCTTTTAATCATTTGAAATTTCTACTGGCAAGATTTGAATCACTTTCATCTTAGCTAACTTTTTTAGGTGAACAAAATGTATAATAGATTCCAAAATAATAACATAAAATCTGCTACTTAACATGAGTAGAAAGTAATGCAGAGAGAAAATATACTTTGGGTTTTGATAAAAAAAATTAAATTATGTTTTGGGAATTGAATAGAAAATAAGAGTGCTAGGTGGATAGGTAAAGTAATATTTCTTTATCTTTACAGTGGTGTAAAAAGCGCCATCTGTGGTAAACTTTAATCAATATAATAAAGCTGTTGCATTTTATTTAAAATGCAAAATGGAGATGTGTGTAAGCATGCAAACTTATCTATGATTTCGAAGGTAGAATATTATTAGGACAATACTGGTGAGTATGCAGAGTGTGAAAACTGTAGGAAGAACAATCTCTGTCACCATTTCCATGTGAGTAATCAGGGAATCTAAAGTTTGAGAAACGAGTAATATGTAAGAAATTTAATCTTCTGGAGCATACTAATTGCTAACGTAGACTTAACACAGATTAAGGCTATTTTTGAACATTTACAGCTAAAATTATTTTGTTAAATGTTAGCATTGGCATAAACAGCAAATAAAACAAACAAAATTCCTAAGTCTGCAAAAGCTGGAGCAAATCCGTGACAGTTTTGCCCCTTTTTTTTTTTTCCCATTCTAAGGTAAATTTTTGAAGGGATGTCAGTGCTCAAAGGGCTGCAGAACCGGTGCTTACTACGAATTAGTGTCAGTGCGTTAGCAGTGTTCTGCTGTTCCTTTGATTTTGATCCGCAGGGCCCCCCCCCCAAGGGAAGGGTAGAAAAGAAAATTGTCAGAGAGAAATCCTTGGGAAGTGCTTTAGCATTTTTATGATTGTTTTGTAGCTCTTTGAAAAATGAAATGAGTTTCATGTTGTAGAATTTTACTTCACAGATAAGCCTCAGAGAGTTCAGTAAACACAGTTAATTCACACAGAACACATCACTCCGCAGCTGAGGCTAAGCAGGATAAACTTCGGATGACGGCTTTGACATTTTCTACAGTGTGGAATTTCTCTC
This sequence comes from Phalacrocorax aristotelis, assembly GCF_949628215.1. NCBI lineage: Eukaryota > Metazoa > Chordata > Aves > Suliformes > Phalacrocoracidae > Phalacrocorax > Phalacrocorax aristotelis. The sequence goes on from NC_134282.1 coordinate 53,050,237, forward strand.
ATCCTTCTTATGAGACTTTATAATACTTATTTCATCCTTCTTAAAAGTTTCAGAAATGCACTGCGGTAGGCTATTCTCTTAGTTCAGGAATTATGAAAGGTCCTGAATTACACTGGGAAGGTGTTAAGTGAGGTGGATTAGCCTGGCACTGTGGAAACTGCAGGCAGAGTCTGCGGTATTTACTCGTTCTTGAGCAGCTGCTGTAAGTTGTGCTGTTGTTAGCTGTGTTACCAGGAGTATGGAAGAGCAGAAACGTGGCTTAACGCCACCTTAGGGTAGTCCTTAGCCCATTTTTTTAAATAGTTTTGTTTTATGTAGAAATAGAGGTTTTCTATCTGCATGGTTGTCTTGATTTCTCTGGTTTTGTTTTATGTTTGAAAGAGCATTTAGCACTTTACTTATTTTAAGGATAATGCTGTCATCCCTAGGCTTAATTTTAAAGAGTAAATCTTACAGTTTGTGTGTTCCGTTAACATCCAAAGTTGATCTGTTTAGCTACAGTGATTTTTAGTTGGAGTAAAGACATTTTTCTTTAGAGGCTTGTTGTACTTGAAAGCTGTTGTGCTTTCAGGGAGAAAATTCCTTTTAGGACCTGCTAATAATAGTATTCACAGAGAAATTTAAAATCTGAAAGTTACACGATAAGCTTCTATAAAACGAAACAGAAGATACGTAATTACCTGTAGCAAGGAGCTGGTGTGTGGTAGAGCAGGTGTCCATGGCCGCCTGGTGCCAGTTTTCCACCTGAGAAGGTTGACATGCAGCAGCTCTGTTAGACTGTCATATTCTGTCTCATTCACAGCAGCTTCTTTGTCCCTGAACATTTTTCCACTACAATTCACCTGAAACTGTTTTACTCTGTCAACACATGATTTTCTGAAAGTTTCTTTGTGTGTTTGTGGTTTTTATTGCAACATATTTCTAATAGTTAATTGTTCAATAAAATTTTTAAAAGCGTATAATATAGTCCATATTATTTTCAATGAAGTAGCACGTATGTGTAATTTTCTGCCTAGAAATCTGACAAAGCACTGGTAACTTATTTAGAATTTTTGTTCACATCAGTAAGGCCAACAAGAGTTTGTGAAATGCTTTAGGAGCAGTAATTGAGCTTGTTTCCACTTTCTCAGTCTCTGGAGGCCTCTGAATTCAACACATCCCTCATCTACAGAACCACAGTGTCTCATTTTGTGTACTGTATTCATGCAGGTTGTTTCATGAAATCCAATGTGGTATTTGCCCATATATTGAAGAAAAAAAGAGAAAGAAAAGAAGAATAAATTAGCAATTGCCATCACCTCTCTTGGGTTTGGGAATCCATTTGCACTGACAATCTTTTTATAATAGTCAACGGATGCTTTGGGGTATCGTGGTTTGTTCCTGTTTTTAAAATCAACATGATAAAATCCAAATCTTTCAGAGAAGCCTTTGTTCCATTCAAATTTATCCAGCAGCGACCAGGCAGTATAACCTTTGACATTAACACCGTCGTTCAGAGCTGAAAACAGGGTACAAATGATTCTGTTAAACTTTTTGCCTATGTTTGTCGTCCTTAAAATATGGTTCTGTAAGTGTTTTGTTTTATACCAGAAAGAGGTGGGGAGGGGAGAGGAGGATGGAAACTGGCAAAGTATACGTTAATTTAGATTCTTTGAAAATGCTGTCTTTAGCTTAGAGGTACTAAAGCGCTATAAGAATCGTTATTAGGTGCAATTTCTCCTTTCTAAAAGTGGAAACTGATGATCTCTTACAGTATTAAATTGCGTGTAGGTTATTATATTTATTAGCATCGGCACATCTGGCCTGACTGTGATGTTTGTGAAAGTTTATTAGTCTAGTTTGACCCATTTGGGTCCGTGAATATTTCTGTATGATGTAAATTACAGGAGTAAAAAATAATCAGCAGGTGAAAACACTCAGAAAGCTTATGCACTAAAAAGATGTTTTTAAAGTTACCTTTCAGTATTTCATTAATGTATCCTTTCAGATACTCTATCCGCCACTCATCACACAGCTGAGTACACTGTACCTTTTCAGAAACTCCATTCTCTGTCACATAAATGAGAGGGTTCCCATACTGTGTCTGCAAACAACGATGGGGTTAGGCCAGTGCGTATAAACAGAATCACCTTATTTTGACAGAACATGAAATTCTTAGTAAAATGCATTAAAAGCAATTTTCTGGACTTACAGTTACCTTTAGTAGGAAAAACGTGTAGTTAGGAATTTAAGTTAAGTACAGGTTTTATTTTAAAATTAATGAATTCTGTAGTTTTTTGAATGGAAAATAAGGTGTTTTTTTGGCAAAGAAACTTCCCAAATATATAGGTAAAACCACTGAAAATCCGAAATAGTATAAGTGCAGCTTCTGCATGTAGCCAGACATTTTTCTCGCTTCTTTTTAAAGATTTACTCTGTAATCACCTTAATGAAGTTGAGTAATCTTCTGAATCCCCAAGGCACAGAATATAACCAGTCAGGTCCTGGAGCTGGCCATTTGGGGTCCACCAGCTCAGCCAAACCACAGTCGGTGTGGTAACCGGTCGTTTGTAGAAAGGGAAAGCTCTTCTCTATAACGTAACGAGTAGTAAAATGACCTATTCCCAGGAAATCCGATGTGCCTTTGATATAGGTTTTCTCTTGCACTGAGAAAGTTGGTAATCTTGATCTCCCCAGGCCCTGCTGGGCGCTCTTCCTACCTATCAAAATAATTACAGGAAACATACTCCTGAGGAGCACAGAAATATGTTTTCTTTACCTCACCAACAATAAATAGGGTTTTCCTGAACTTAGTGCAGAGGGAAGTTTAGTCTGTTTGCTTTTTTAAGATGAAATAATCTTTCATCCTTTTGGTTTGGAGAAGGAAGCTGGGTACAATACATGGAAAAGACAGTGAATTAAAGTGGGTTTTTTTTTCCCAAAGAGCGCGGTAAACATCATCAGAATGCTTGGAAACAACACGACAAGAACAGAAGTGCTTTTTGGCTGCGTACATTGCCCATCTTCTTCATTCTGGGAAAGAAAGTTAGCAGAACCCTGCAGAAATGCAAGCTTTAGTGATGAAAAACTGCTGGTTATTTGTGCTTAGGTGGAAAATCCAGAAAAATATTTAACAACTCCCTGTCTTGGTTAGGCCCCTAAAAATGGACTATGAAAAGTGAGGTAGTTTGTTTGTTCCCAGTTTGGAGCACTCAGATGTGCAACTGTTGGGCTGCAACAGCAGCTCAGCTTTTCAGTTTGAGTGTGTCCCCACGCTGCTCAGGAGCTGTGCCTGTCCCACGGGCTGTTTGTCACTTAGCCCTGTCTTGCCTGCGTCCTCGTACTTGGCTGCACTACGTGTCGGCCAGGGGCTGTTCCATTGCAACATGCTCTAAGTGCGTCATTGCTTCACGTTACAGCTGGTTACTGGGGCTTACCTACGTAATTCTTCATAATTTCCGGATAGTCTCCCCTGTAGATCGGATTTGCAAACCAGCCCAAATGAAACTGTATGTATCTTTCAGCAGCGTCTCTGGCTGGCTGGCTGCGTGGATCCACAGGTTCACCCCAGCCACTGGTTAGGGAAATTCCAACCATACCTTCAAACACAAAGTGACAATTCTGCAGTTTCTGCGTAATCTTTCAGCCCTTAATATAAATAGAAGCATAATTACAGAACGAATCCTTGTTACCTTGCTGCGCTCTACGCCATGTGTTATTGTAAGAGTGCCACACCTTTGCGTGGGTCTGCAGGTTTAAAAAAAAAGCATACACACATTTTAATGCTATGCCGTAGTCAGTATAGAAAGCTAGTGATGATCAAAAGCAGGTTTTGCACTAAATGTTTGCGTCTGAAAATATGACATCTTTTTTTATGTATGTTGTGGAAGCTTTCATTTCATGTAAGATCTCAAAAAAGCGTTTATGCAAGATTCCTTCCCTAAATTCTGGGAGGTCCCCGTGAGGGCAACACGCAGCACTTGGTACAATGTCCTGTCTGGCGTCTTTGGATGTCTTTGCCGAAGTTATTCAGGCAAATGAAAGTTTATCTTTACAAGAGCTGGCCTTGCTGAAGTCACTTGCAAAATTCAAGTTCGTTTCAACAGGTCAGGATTTTACTCCTTGTTTCTAGAATAACCTGGATATTTTCTTCCTCAACCAGTTTGAAACATACTGTAAAAGAGACGCTTAAATTATAAGGAAAAGTTTAAGTTGTTTTGACTGTCATTTCATGCTACACCTGAGTATGTGCTGGTGTTTAAAGTCAGGTCGTAATTTTGATGTGTTGTTGGACATGGCATCGCTGCAAAGCTAGATTTCTGTTTAAAGAGCAGAATCAAAAAAACCTTAATCAGTCTGCTAAAACCTCTTAATTTACACATAATTTAAAGCGCAATTTTAGTTTTACTTTAATTATGTGGTGTGCTGCTTTGTATGCTCCGCATCCGCCGAGCTTCAGTCCTGGTGCGTGTTCTCCTGTTTCATAACCCTTCTCAGCAACTGCCTAAAAATACACAGAGTTAGTTGTTATTCTTTGGACAGCAGAGCTAATGAATTTACTACCGTCCTATGGACTTAGATCCTGTGCTCTTCTGCGTGGTCTGTGCCTCTCTCAACCTCTCCAGCCCCCATTTTCCTTCCCCTCTGCGTGGCTCCTGTCCACTGCCCCACTGCTGGGTCGATATGCTGTGGCTTGTTGGAAACGTGTTGGTGTCTAGCATTTAGTGGACTGACTTGCCAGCCTGCTGTTCCCTGATGCCATGCCTGAAGGGCGGGTGAATAACTGCCTTTCTGACTTGTGTGCCTCTCTCCTCTCCAGCTGGTGATTTTTCAAAACCTCACTGGAATTCCATGTCTTGAAAATCTGCCCTTGTGCAGAATCTGGCCACTGAGGCTTTGGGGCACAAAGGTTAATGGTGTAAGTCTCTCCCTCTCCAATTTTTAACCTACTTTCCTGTAGTGTTGCTTCTGCAGAATTTTGGGAACAGACCGTGTGTTGGGAGTGATTGGAAGGAAGACTTACCCAAGGGTTACTAAAAGTAATCCAATGTTTCACACGATCGCCAAACTTCTCAAAACACAGATTTGCATAGTCATTGAAATAATTTATCATGCTTATATTTTGCCAGCCACCATACTTCTCTTGGAGAGCCTTCATAAATAAGAATTTCAAGAATCAGTAGTGCTATTTAAAGTTCAGCTGCCTATTAACAAGGACTTTTATTTATATTTCAGTAGCTCAGAAGGAGATTTTTCAAAACTTCAATGTGTATAAATTACAATGTATATAAAATGCAGAGGAAAATAATTATAAGCCCACTTAAAAGCTTGCAGCTGTCTTTAAACATTTTTCTACAGAACACATAGTCCTTAACCATAGAAAAAACCTCCTATCAGAAGCAGCATTTCTATTGGACATTTCCCTAATTTAAATGTTGTCTAACCTGTGGAAGATCCCAGTGGTAGAGGCTCACAATGGGGATAATATTGTTTTCCAGAAGACTGTTAATTGTATCATTGTAGAACCGTATTCCCTTCTCGTTCAGTTTCTCTGCTGATGAAACGCACAGACAAGAAATTACCTGGACTGTTTTCCAAATGACTGGAAGACTAGAAATCTAAAAATTGTAGGCAAGGAGTTTTACGTTACAGTGGTGGCCTTGCTGTAATGGATGTGTAACGGTTAAACTCTGTTCTGCAGGCAAAGAATCGGGAATCTATTTAGCAGTAATGTTAAACAACTGTAGCATACTTCGGAATAAAATTTCTTGCTTACTAATACTGGTAAGAATGCGGTGAAATTGTTATGCTTACTTTTGATGCCAGTGGGCATAATCCGAGGCCATGAGATAGAGAATAGATAGTGATTAACTTTCAGCTCCTTCAGTAACTGGATGTCATCCTGGGAAAAGAAAATCCAGTTAACAGATCTCAAGTCCAAGCAGAATAACTCTTCAGTTATTCATCTATCTTAAACACTACTGAATGCAGAAAACCTCTAGAAGAGTTGCACAAAAGAGGATTCCATCAGTTATTTTCTGGCTCTTTCTACTTAGTATACTTCCTTTTTCACCATTTTTTTCTTGACTTTGCAAAAGTGTCTTGTAATGGTGTATTAACAACCATGGGAACAGAACAGATTCACCATCAGAGGGTGGGAAAATGAGTTGAGGTGTTCTGCAACGCAACTGTATTTATGCCAGAATTCGTAACGTGCATGTTTTAAAAAATAATATAAGCCTGTAAGTCTTGACCTCAAACATTTCAGCCTAGGTACAAGCTACTGATTACGCAGGCTTTCAGTTACTGTGTCATACCGGAGTTAGCACAAAAATAAATTCAGTATAACTACACGTTCTTCTTCTAAGAAATCATACATCTTCGATAGTAAATGAAATTAGAAATTGATGGTATATGAGCCAATGCAAAGAGAATTCTGATGATGAAAGCAAGTAGAGGAAGAGTGCTTTTATATAGAGGACCCTGTAACTGAACACACAAGCAAATTGTAGAAAGTGTCTCAAATTACAAGCCTGCAGCAGTGGCTAAATGGTGAAATACTACCATTTATGCCTGAATCCTCTCTGAAAAATAGGTTCTGTGATCATCGTGTGATCTGCAACAGCCCAGTGAGCCTCAGAGTTCCAGCCTCGCTGTGGGTTTTTATCAAGCTCTTCTTGTTTGAGAGTGATCAAATGAAATCGCTCCTGCGTTTTCCCATTTTTGGGTAGTAAGGCATAATTTGTCTCTTTCCGCTGAGTTCTCGCTGGGACCTCTGGTTCTCCCTTGGATTTTGTGTACGTGGAAAAACCTCAGTGCAATATAACTTCTGCCAAATTAGTCGGAATTGCAGTTACATAATATTGGCTTATCACGGCCATTTGGCCCCTCTTGCTGTGGGTCTGGCTGTCCTCCAGGACAGGAATTCTAAAACTGGTTTTGATAGTTTTAAGCTTGGAAACATATTGCTAATAGAGCTGCATTGATTATTTATGTGTTATCCATTCAAAAAATGGAAAACATTCAGACTGCATTTTAAAATATCTGATAGTTTTGTTCTTAAATGCACATAGAAAAACTTTAAAGCTGCTCAAACACACACACAAAAAATTATGTTAATTTTATTCAAAGCTCAAACGCTTTCTTTGTTGTTGTAACTCAGCATTTTGACTTCCCACAAAATTTGCAGTATTTCTTTGGACACAAAAGTCCTGAGAAACAGACATATTTGGGGAACACTGTGGTATTATTGGTTCCATGACATTCTCAGGAAGTAAGATTTTACTGAACTAATTGAAAATACCAGCCTTTGGCGTCCTAAGTTGGATGTGGCTGTAGAGCGACTGAAGCATTTCATTTTTGCTGTTATTTCAAAATGGGAAGTCAGTGTCCTGAAATGCTCCAGACTGTTTCCAGAGGGACAGTTCCTCTGTAACGATACCTTAACTTTGTAGTAGCCGTCACATGCTGAATCTCCTGTTTCATTTCTAAACACTTTCCCTTTCTTGTGAGTAAAAGCATCCCAGATACTTGGTCCTTTCCCATCCTTGTCCCAGGCCCCTTCCGTCTGGTATGCAGAACTTCCAACACCCCATAAAAAACCTAAAGGTAAAAAGAAGTGAGTTATGATTTAAACATTTTCCTGCAAAACTGATCTTTGTACTAAATTTTCATATGAGTAAGTTAATTGATACACCTCTGCGGCTGCGTGGCCTGGTGTGAAACGTGCGTGACTGCCTGCCTACTGAACAGGAGGCCAATGGTTTCTACGTGAAACTTTATCGGTGCCTAAAAAGGGACTGTCTGGAAATGCGGTACAGACTAAAGGTGTCCTTTTCTGATGCAGTGAAAAAGGAATCAAATTTTTTTATGTATTAAACCTTGTTACTATCAGTAGTACATTGATAGCGTGGCAGAAATGTCTTACTGTAAGAAAAGATTAAGTTCCCACGTCATTTCTGCTTGCGAGTTTTTTAGTCATTACAAGTTGAGCTCTTGTTACGTAAAATATATAGGAAGATTCTGGATTATTTTCCTAGTATTATACTAAAGGGCATGATTAATCCATGTTAAAGCCTCTTAAAAACTTGAACATGAAAACAAATCAATGTCTGTATCTTCTTAGTTTTGATTTTGGTTGAAAGAAATGTGTGAGTGTGTATAAATATCTGTTAAAGAATGCGGTTTCCTAAAGCAGTACTGAAGAGTGAATTAGATAATACTAAACAGCTTGAAACACACCCAATGAGATTATTTCACTCATGTTCATTTCTTAAGTTAGGTGCATAACGAAGGCTATTCTTAGTTTATAATTCTTCATTAGTTGTGGATAATTTGTGAAAAAAGAGAAGAGTTCTCAGGTGCAATTGGTTGTCCTGTACATCTTATTCAGTCACAGGCAGGAAAGGGAGATCTGGATATGAAATATTAATCTATTAGCATTTACTCTGCGTTTACTGTCTGAAGCGGCTGTCTGAAGCGCAGGGCTATGTGACTCCTTGTATTTCCAGGGCTGGGTGCGGAAGATGGTATTAACATACATTCTGCAAGAGCCTGCATTTTTGTTTCTGCCATTTCCCTGGAAGGACAAAGAAAACCTTTCGGTAGCTTTCTTGTGCAAAGAGACGAGTGGATCTAGAGCATTATAAAACCACAATCAATTGTAGTTCAAAAGTACCAGCTGGAAAAGTGCCATAATAGAAAGAGCCTGGATTATTCTTTGTCCACTGGAAATCCTCCTCCGCTGTATTCAGCCGTATTAGCGCCACGAGCATATACCATATTGTCAAAATGTAAGTCTTCATCGCTGTTAATTTCATCAGTGCAAAGTGTTCTTTGCAGGTTCCCACCTGATAAAACAGAACAGCATTGTCAGGTGTTGCCGCTCAACAAAGCAGGCTTAGGGTGGTCAAAAGGGAAAAGCTTGTTTTTTCTGCTGAGCGGGTACGATTTTCAGCGAAGGCTAAAAGCGGCGCTTGGGCTAAGTGGAAGATGTGGTTAAGCTTCTGGCGGGCTGCTGAAAATGAGAGAATGAAGGGCAAACTCGTAACTATTAGAAACGCTCCCTGTATATTTCCCATCATGTCACTTATCTTTACTATATTCTGAAAGTCTCTGTTGGGAGCTGTTCTGCTCTGGATTTCAAACTGTCCCACCAGCGTCGGTAACTAAAACCCCACAAGCTGTTACTGTGAGTGGGAGCAAGAAATAAAAGTGATTACGCTGCTACCATCTTGCCACCTAAATATGTAATGGAAACAAACCTTGTGGAAGTTGAAAAGGAAAATTAATACTTGCAATTGTTGAAGTTTCAATGATTGTGGCTTTTCTTGTGATTATGTCCCTTTTATCCAGTTCCAGCATCCATTTAAAATGCTACTATATATTCACTACATTTTAAACTGTTAAATCAGGTTAAACTAATGGTGGGGTGACCAATTTTAACCATTTTAAATAAAGTTTCAGAAGGGCTTTATAGAACAGCACTGTTTTCCCCAACTTTACACGGTTCCCAAAGGATCCATTTTGCATTCCTGAGCCTCTGTTGGTGAATTTCAAGATGGGATCAGGAAGTGAGGAGAAGTAGAACAAAGATCTTATTAAAAATAATCATATTTTGCATTAGGGCATTGTCTAAAAAGTAAATACACCTGGAGCTTTGAAAAGCAAACTGAGGTTACAGGATTGGACACTAAGCCAATCAGTTGGACTGCTTATGTGAGACAGAGCATTTAACAACCAAAGGGGTCCCAAAAGCAGCTAAATGAAAGTCTGAAGATGCCACGTCCTTGCCTGCCTGTGCGAAACCAGCCTTGATGTGGTCTTTCTGCAACATGCAAGAAGGGAACTGCAAGTCACACAACATTTATGTGCCAGGGGAGGGTTAGGCTGGGGATTAGGAGAAGGTTCTTCCCCCAGAGGGTGGTGGAGCCCTGGAACAGGCTCCCCAGGGAGGCATCATGGCACCAGCCTGGCGATATTCCAGAAGCACTTGGCCAAGGCCCTCAGAGACACAGTGTGAATTTGGGGTGTCCTGTGCAGGGGCAGGAGCTGGGCTTGATGGTCCTTGTGGGTCCCTTCCAGCTCAGGGCATTCTGTGATTCTCTGATTTCTTCTCATCAGCTCCTTTTGCACAGCCCTGGGGCAAGTGACAGGATGAGGGTGGACAAACCACCTTCAGTGGCAGGTGACCGACGGCAAGCCCTCTGCATGCTCCTTCACCGTCTCTGTTGGGAGGCGTCAGTAACAGCAGGGACTGGCTAAACACAACTAAACAACAGTTCATTTCTGACTCGCTTTTTACCATGATTTTTGTAGCATCTGTCTCTCACATGTAAGAATCTAGGACCTGCGCTGAAGCCTGGTGGGAATCTTTGCATTGACTTCCCTGGACTGTAGGTTGAGCCCCTAGTGATCTGTGACACCAGATCCAAACAGCCTGTGCAATACCGGTGCTGCTAGCAGGTTGGTTCCTGACCAAAAGGAAAAAACAAGTTTGGCTAAAACCAAAAGGCGAAGGAACCACTTTACAGAACACGGAATAAATGTATGGCCTCAGAGACCTCTTGTTCTGCGCTTATTAAAGAGGATTCAATATCTCCTAATTAACACAGGAGCTGCACAGCTGGTTTGGGAGAATGTAGCTACTTCAACACCAAAGGCCTTTAGCCTCCAGTTAAAAGTATCTTCACCTCTGCATTTCTAATGTGAACATTTAGGTTGCAAGGGGAAAAAAAAAAAGAGAGCAGACTACAACCATTTAAAAAGTCATCGCGTTTAAATACTCTGGAAGTATTTTTATTTTCAATATAGAAGGTTGCAGATACATGCGATTTTAACTTAGACATTGACAGTCAAAGCTAGCTCTTCAGCCTAGTCGTGAAGTTAGTTAAAACCCTTGTTACCCTTCGTATCCTTGTGAGCAATGGCTGACAGCCACGTGAAAAGAAGCAAGAACAGCGAATGTGCTCCGCGAGGTGTATCACTGCTTTCTGCAGCTGAGGCAGTGCCCCATGGGAACGGGCCTGCCTGCTTTTGCAGGGGTGCTGATAGTTCTGTTCCAAAGTTAGAGCATAGCTTTATTAATATTTTAGGGTGTTTATTATGGTTTTAGACATTTGTAACGACCTGATTCATATCTTGGGTTACTCATTTGCAGCTAGGAATAGCGGTTGAATCAAAATCAGTACGTCCTTTTGCCCTTTGGCCTGATAACTGTATTAGAAATCATTTCAGTACTTCAAGAATTGCTCAAGCACAAGAAATGCATTTTTAAATAAATATGATTTTACAACACCCTGTGTTGAATAAATAGTCTTATTTTGTATGCAGTTCATTATGGAATATTCTACCAATTTTCTTTTCAAGTGAATACATGCTTTTTGGAACTCTTCGTTGCTCTTTTTCTGGCACGTACCTTTACAAATACAGCAGAAGAAACAGCTATTGGAATAGTGCAAAAAGGTTCATCAAGGTTAGACTCTAAGTCTGGTGCTGTAAAACACCCTTTTGACTCTCTTGTTCTCTAGCAGCTATATTACCTTCTACCCTGCTTATAGATTGATTATTTCAATTTTCCCCCCTTTCTGGCTTACCTGGTGTTCTTCGCAATGGATGTGTCCCAACTGGGAGACTCCTCTGAACTGCCAGAAATTTGCCAGGGCATTCAGAATAAATTTACTTTCACGGAATAGTTGCATGGAATTATTCCAACTGTTACAAAAACTCAGGAGAAACATCTAGTTGAAAACAGCATTTTGTTCGCTTACAGCCAAAACAAAAAAGAACAATCCTTTTGTATTCCCAGCCAGTGCTGCAGGAAAAGGTTTAGCTTAACCATACGGATCTTTTAGCAATGAGGTATTTTCCTTTGTAAGCAAAATTAGCTTTGCGAGTGCTCTATATGTTCATTCATAATTGCACTTGCTTTTCAATAGGCTATTTGTAGACATTTTTCTCTTGGTGCAAATGCCTGTGTCCTAGATGGTATTTGGCAGGGACATCTCACTGGGAGATTTTGTGAGGCCAAGGGTTTTTGCTTTTACATGGCATAATTTTGAATCAGATATTCAGGATGCAGGCTTGTAAAATAATAAAATGCTTTTTCTTTTCTCTTGTTTCTAGAGGAATGCCTCATGGTGATGCCTTTGTGGAAGAAAACTCTCCCACTCTTGGAGGTCAGCGCTCAGCTTGCGCTACAGCTGTTCAGTCTCTTAGTTCTGTGAGTTATCATTCAGTCGCCCCTCACAGATAGTGTGCAATGAAAAGATTATGACACGAGCAAACCCCTTGCTAGGGCTTGCTGGGCTGAAAGCACGTGCTTTCAGACATTGCTGCTCACCTGGCTTTCAGGAATGAAAAGCCTTTTTTTGTGCTAAGAGGGAAGGGGATAAGCCTCCTGAGAGTAGCAGTGGAGGTTTCTGCTGCTGCGTGGGAGGCCTGAGGTAGGACAGAGATGCTGCAGAGGGAGGCTCTGGACAGCACCGATACAAAAAGCTGTGTGAACCTTTCACCCATCCACCATAAGGGAAGGGGGTCTGTAAGCAAAGGGGGTCTTGCAGGGGAAGCAGAAAAAGCACCAGCTCTGTGTGCTCCAGGTAGTTGGGCGGTTCTCCCCCCGCTGCAGCGCACCCACTGGCTGGCACTTGGGCTTTCTGTGAGTGCGTGACTCATGACCATGGAACCTGCTATCCCATGCCTTTGAAGCTATACAGTTTGTAAGCAAATTCCCCTTTATTTATTCAGCTGCTTGGTTTTGTCTTTTTTGGTTTTTTTTTTAGAGCAGTACCGGTGCCCTCTCGTGGTCATTCCATGAAACAGCATTAACATTAAAAATGTTGCCTGGTAGCATAAAATAACAACGTAATTCATATGCTGCCTCTGATCTCAGAAGTGAAAACGTGCATTGAAACTATATAGGCAATATCGTCAGGAGCTCCTTGTTCATCCATGCAGGTCTCTTGGTACGCTTGCTTGGCTTCGTGCTCATCAGGATGGACCATTTTAAGAGTGGAGGAGGTGATCCTTGAAAATCAACCAGCTCAGGTGCTTTGTGATTTATGAAGCACATAAAAGACGGTACCGGCTACATAGGTCAGCTTAAGGCACATTTTTAAGTACTTGCTATAGATTTGTCATGCTTTATCTCCTGCAGAACTGGGTAGGGCAGCATGCAAGAGTCGCTGCAGTGCTGTGCGATGCTAGAGCTGTTGTCATGGTTAGGGGTGTGCATTAGTCACTCCTTGATAAATCACAATTGCATCTAAAAACACACACCAAAAACTCTCTCACCAGGGAGATCAGACAGAAATCACACAGGGAGTTTGTATCCAGCTAGGAACTGAAGGCTCCCTGCCCAGTGCCACAGGTACAAGCCAGTCTGCTGCTTTAGGGACTTGCTCGTGCATCGCTGAAGTAATTTGGTGAATTGCCATCACTGCCTTCAGTGGTCAGGAGGAACAAGCCCTTGGTGTGCATGAAAACATGATTCTTTCAAACGACATTTAGCACAGGCTGCTAGAAATGTGGTACTGCTCCACTCTAAGTTGTGCTTACGTGGGTTTTCTTCTCTTAACACAATCTTTTTCTGTGATGTTGTTTCACAGTTTCCTGCATAAACGCCCAACTTTATGAAAAAAAAAGTAATGAGATATTTACTTTGCTACAGCTTGGTAATTTTTAGAAGCACTTTTTAAAATGTGCCAGAAACACATCAGGGCTATAAAATCTTTTATTTTGTTTTATTGGTAAAAAGAATGTTAAAAAAAAATGTACTCAGTGGAGTCCATCCAAAATTGCCCAGTGGCTGCAGTAAAATAACCTGGAAAGTAGGTTATGCAACTGGCTTACTGCGGTGGGCTGTGAAGTCAGGGGAGAGTCACGACTGACTCAGTTTGTGGCTTATCTGCTGTTCACTTGTCTGCAGCCTGGAGTGGATCTTTATCCATAAATGATGTAGATATTTATGTTTTATCTTGCTGTGGAATACTATGTGACGGTATCACAGAAACCTTGGCACAAACCCCACAGTCTTAAATGAATTGATACTTATCCCCCCACTTTATTTTCTCTCCATGCTACGCTTCGTGTTGCAAAACCTCTTATCTCCAGATAGACAATCAGAGAGGGAGTCACCCCTAGGGACAGATACCATAAAACTCGTATTTATTTGATTTTTGCTTTTAGCCCTTATGTTTTGCCTAGGTTGATGAAAAAGTAGAAGCTGTCTTTCCTAATTCCCTGGCAGCTGTTCAGATGACTAGACCAAATCATCCTCATACAATTACAACCTATCTCCCCAGCTTCCTGATTCTTCATTCTTCCGAGTTGCACTCCCTTTCCAACCTTGAATAGGCCTTTTCTGTCTCACAGAGAAAAATCCTTTCTTATTATACAGTGACCAGAAAAACACAGCATTCTTCCAGTGTGTGGTCTACTGCAACTACCCTGAGATACTGGAGGTTTTTCAAAATCAAAACAAAACCCACTTACAATTGTTCTTGGAACAAGAACACTTGTATAACTGTACTTTTATTTTTCTGTGTTACAAAATGACTTTCGTTGCATTATGTTAGCTGGTTTTGGAAACCTTTTTTTGTCTAACGCTCAACTGTACTAATGGCCTGGACTTGCTTTTCAGAGAAAAATAGAAATGAGGATGCCTTGCTTTACAATCAATCATGTTGCTTTGACTTGAAGCAGTTGTGGGGAATATAGTTGTTAATAGAGAAGATGTTCGGAACTGTTTCTTATGACCGAGTGAATTCTAAAGGCGGAAAGGAGTGTTTGGAAATGTAGGAGATGCATTTTATTGCCTATAAAAAGAGATCAAGGACACTGAAGACTCACTCAGCTCTAAAAAATCCTGTTTCTGAACTTGCATATACACACCAGGGTTGCCCAGTAACTTTAGAATAAAGATTGCCAACTTTTCCATGCTTAGAGCCATTTTTATTTCTTATGTAAATGCTTTTAGCCAGACTGATGTGATTGTGTTTGCACGGCTCTGCCCTTTACCCGATAAACTCTGGCAGACCTGACCTTGTTATATGCCTTTTCCCCAGCTCCTTATGCCATCAGCTGACCTGGTCTGCAGACAAGCCTGCCTTCCCTTGGACTGCCAGGAGGCTTGACACCCCTTCCGGGGCATCTGGGATGCAATGCGCTGATAACATTGGCTGGCACCGTTAGCAGAATTTTACCACGCAACTGTTTGGTACCCAGTTTGACAGAGATACCTCTGCTGGCCTCCCACTGTTCAGGATACCAATCTTCTTGTATCCTGGGAAATCCATGGGCAGCTTCTGAAGACAGTCTCCATTTAAGAAAACCTCCAGAAGTCTGGAAGTTCTTGTGTTTGAACTGTGATCGCTGAGATGAGATCAAGACAGGTAACTCTGAAACTTACACCATATTTGCTTAGCAGTTCCTACACTACTGTGAAAGCTAGTGCTATCCTATTTCATGCCCATTGAGCTCACTGAATAGCTGTTATCACTAACCACTGGTTTTACTGGGGTAATTTTTTGGAAACGCTAAAATATTTGAGAATCTGCCATCTCTGTTTCGCAAAGAAAGGTTGTAAGATTGGCAAGGAGAGGGTAAATCTGCACAATCTATTCTAGTTGTACTAAAATCTCAGATTTTAAAGGTGTCATTTTCAAACAAGCTCCTAAATTGTATATTCTTAATAGTGTTTCTTGGTGCACGTAGAGAGGTGCAGAGATGTCCCCTTTTTGTGTTCTCCCAAATGGTCAAAACTCATGAGACTTTGCACTGATATAGTCAAAGGTGCGTACCGGATTTTGAATGCCCAAGCTCGGTGGATGGTTGAAAATCCCAACCATGATATATAATAACTGACAGATGTTATAGATACTCCGGGGTGCAATGGAAAAGGTCACAGAAGTTTGCTTCTAAAAATCAATTTTAATTTCTCTTTTCCTGCTGACAGCTTCATGCTAAGAGTTGGCCCCCATTTGATGTGAACACTGAGAAGCTGCTGCAGGCTACCACTGATTGGAATTCACTTGTATTAGTCTAATTGCATGCTCCACCATCATCTGTTTGCAATCACAAAGAGGAAGCTTCTGAAGCTTGGGAATGAGAGAAAATGAAGTGTCTTGACAACTACAAAACATCGAGAATACTTTTGGAGGTTTTCCCATCACTGTTTGTGAGTATGAACACAAAGACATAGCAATAGTTTTTTTTCCATTCCCATTTTTACACTGCGCCCATAACATAAATACACATAACTAGGCAGAGTGAAAATTGATGAAGGTGCCCAAGTGCTGTGAATTGATAGTGAGTAAGAGTTCATGAATTACTTTGGAAGGGGTTGGATTAGCTCATTACTAAAATCAGACAATTGTTCTTTCTGTGGATATTCAAATTAGCTGATGAAACATTCAAATTCAGTGCTTCTGGCTGTCCAGTCTAACTACTAGTTTTAAAACATGCCCCTTGGGCATTTTATTTTTAATGCTATCCTAGCAGGTATGACATTAGTCCTTTTCTCATGCAGCAGGCAGACACAAATTATAAGGAAATAGACGGATGAAGCACCTTAATAACTAAAGACACTGAGGCTAGTTTTGCTTCTGTTCAGGTCTAGAGGTTTAGGCTGGAGAGAAAAGTTGAGAGCCTTGCCGAGCATTTAGCCATGCTCAACCCAGAGGCAGCATTGCACAGCTCTGGAGGAGCTTGGGGAGAGTCAGGGGAGTGCCAGGCTGACCCTGGGCTTGCTTCCTCAGTCCCTTCACCTGTGAAATGGTTGCAGTGCTGATCACCACCCTCTCTGCAGACTGCTTCGAAAAATGCTGGTGAAAAGCGCTGCACAGGGTACCAGTGAGTTGGAAATCTGTTATTTACGGATGAACTACTAATCTAGTTCAGCGGTAGGGATCTGCCTCTTTCTGCCTGGCTGGTATATAGAATCATAGAATCGTTAAGGTTGGAAAAGACCTCTAGGATCATCAAGCCCAACCATCAACCCAACACCCCCAGGCCTCCTAAACCATGCCGTGAAGTGCCATGTCTACATGTCTTTTAAATACCTCTGGGGATGGTGACTCCCCCACCTCTCTGGGCAGCCTGTGCCAGTGCGTGAATATGTGGAGAAGAGCAGCAAAGGCGTGCAAAAGATACTCTGCAGCCTCAGGATAGCTGGCAATGGACTGGAGTGTCAGGTCTACAAGGGAAAGGAAGACACTACTCACATGAGCACAGCCTGAGAGAACTGCTTTCTAAACTGCCAGGCTCCATATTTCCTAGGTAAACTCATAAACTTCTTGGGGAAGGTGTGAAGATGAACTAGGATAATCTCAACTCTTGTACAGCTGGGGGGAGTTCTTATAGCGACAGATTTTTGGTGGCATGGCCTGTAACTTCTTGTAGCTTACTTATTAAACCAAAACCAAAACCAAACAAAAAAAAAAGTAATGGGTTTTACTTTTGCCTTTTCAGGGTTAAATTTCAGGGATGAGGCCTTACTAGTGCTCATTAGCAACTTCCACTCAAGTAGAATACCAAGTGATGCCAATGGAGATTTAATGTATTCTTAAAGTAGAATATCTGCCCTAATGCTTTGCTGTGTTACGGCCCCTTATTGTTCTGGGGGCTGATCCAAAGCCTACTAAGTCCGTAGAAAGTGTAGCTAATTACATCATGGCTTAGGTGAGGTTCTGAGAGCCTTTGTCACTGCAATGTGAAGGGATAAAATTTCAGGAGTCTTTTTTTTTTTTAGTTTTAGTCAACGAAAAAGAGGAATAATGGAAATAATTCATTGAAACATTGGCGTGAATCAGAGAATGCATTTATTAATGTTTAAAAAAAACAACAAAGCAAACAACCTTGAGCTGAGATTGAATCCAAGCTCAGAAAAGCATGAGGAGGTGTAACTAGAAGCTTTATAAGATTCCCATCTTTAACTTGACCAGGTGTTGGCAGTAAGATGATTATAATTTGCACCTTGTACAGTATCTGTGGCAACTGTTACACCGCCAGAGCTTCCTCAGGCATGTAGGTGAAGCAACATTGACTTCTGTTTCCTAGTGTACTATCGAGCCTCTGTGCATTCCTCTGACAGGCATTTTTGCACTGAGCGCAGTTCAGTGAGCTCAGCTGAGAGCATCAGATGGATAGCGGTGCTCAGTCAAGCTGAGGAAGCAGGTGCTTCTAAACTGGGTTAAATACCGATACAAGGCTTGCGAGTTTCTGTGGATTCTGAGCTTCAGCACTAATTCCTGCAAAACTGGAACATCAGTGAGCTTTCAGTGCAGCGCTCTGGGGATGTCCACTTTTGGAGAGAAAGCATGATTCATTGTGTCTTGCTACTGAACTCATTCCTCCTCAAGCTTCCCCTCTGTAAGACAGGGCTGACAATACAGTCTTCCTGAGAGACTTAGCTGCAAAATGTCTTGTGATCCTCATGCTAGAACAACAAAATAATCGTATCCAAGTCTTTGAGGAAAGCACCTTTTTTTCCCCCCTGCTGTGTTTATACAGCACGTAGTTGAGCGAAGTCCGTGTCTGCAATGGAAGGTCCCTGGTGCCTTTACAACCGATTTGTATCAAGCTGTAGTACTAATACAACTAAAGAATAATGGTGGGTGGAAGGATGGACTTACCATCTAGACCGTAGCATCAACTCCTATCTACCTGAATTAGAGGCCTTGCCTTAAACGAGGAGGTGTTACAGTGGGGTAACTTACATTGTGAATTAAACATCTTGTTGTAAATCCAGAGCAGAAGATAGGCTGGACGGTAGTTCCAGTTAGGGATGATTTGTTTGGTTTTCCTAAACGTTATAAACTTTAAAATAGTTTTGAATTAAAGAAAAAAAAGCCATTCTAACTAAAAAAACCTGTCTTGGTCCAACACAGGTGGTAGCAGTGCCAGTGTTTGAGGTAGCTGCTTCCTAGGATAATAATGGTGGTATTTTTAAAGATGCTGCTAAGCGATACTAGAGATCATGTTTGTTAACTTTCTTTTTACTACATCAAATAAAAAAAGAATATTAGTTACAGTCATTGCTGAAGTACATGAACTTGAAAGATTCCAAGCTGATTTAACACATTTAAAAAAAGAGCTACGATCTTTACGATGAATCTTCCAGTTATGCCAAAAACACAAATTCCAAAATACATTTGTAATAATAGTAATACTGCTAAAGCCTCCAGACATGCCAAATTTCCAGTGGGGTGGATATAAACTGTAAGCATTGTGCATTTTTCTTTCAGCTGTCAGATCCTCTCCTCTGAAGAGAGTACCATTGAAGAACAGGTTGAGATAAGCAATATGGACCAGAAGAATATAAAGAGATCCCGATGGCTGTCAGAACAGTAAGAATTTTTTTTTAAAATACTTCTAACATAAGCATTTTCCTGTAAGAGTATAATGTAAACCAAGCAGTATGACATAGGGAATCACAAACTCATTTCTCTGGGAGGTTGTGCAGGTGGGATTGCAGGCTTGCGTAAACTTGAAAAGTGGATTTCATCCTGGTGGAAGAACTTGAGGTAAAGTTTTTTTCTACAGAGACAATGTCTCAGAAGAAAAGTTCCTTGATTTGTAGCTTAGATCCAAATCAAAAGGGTGGGTGCAAATTGTCTTGTTTGTGAGAATAATGATTACGTAGTCCCTGAATTAAGGTTTATTTAAAACTAGAGTGTATTTAAAACTTTTGCTGATGGTTAACTGCTGAAAAAGAACATTAGCACTGTTGTGTTTCAACAAAAATCCTACAAACATGAAGTTGTTTCAGGATTTTTTTAGCCAGATATGACCTTTTTTTTTTTTTGTTTTAAGTGTACATAGATAAGCACGTGCATGCACACTTCTAAATAAGGGCATGCAAACAAAGGTAGGCAGTAATCTTTTTTTTTTCTTTTAAATTGCAAATTTCAGTGGGAATCTTCTGAAATCAAGTAAGCTGGGAATAATTTCATTCCACCCTTGCTCTGCTACATTGCTTGGCTCTGAAGGAGGCCTTGCTTGTTGTTTGCCCAGTGGTCTTTGAAGGAGGTGCTTTAAACCACAGAAAACAAGGTTTGCAAATGCTATGGATGATCCTGAAAGGAAACAGATGGTTTCTCAAACACAGAACTGACGGCAGTGGAAGTTTTGGACCTTTCTGTCAGAGAAATGGGGTTTTATTACCATTGGTTTGCTAAAAACAAGAATATGTTATACTCTATATTACATTCAGATGATCTCATACTAATCAAAACAATCTTGTGGGACTTCTGATTCTGATTAAGCATTTGGGCTGAAGGGACCGTGCTACCATCCTACCTCATTGGCAGGGGTTTTGTCATGAGACATTTGTTCTGTTTTTGAAGCAAATATTTCTGTGATAAGTGTTATATTAAAACCCACAAGGATATGAATAATACTGTTTTCAGTGAAGAGTTTAAACTGCATGCTATAAATAACACCAAGGCCACACATTGACTCAAAAAGGTAAAAAAAGAAATACTGAATAGCTCTGTTCATCCTGCCCACTAAATGGGGTAAGGCCGTGGGGAAAAAGGTCTTTTAATTGTATCACACAGGAGGAGTGAATTAGGGCTACACAAGGCAACCTTAATTCTGGTGTTTCCAGCTCTTGAATACTTGACTTTTCAACCTTAATGCAGGTGGGCGGAGAGGTTGTTATTATTGTTTTGTTTGTCATCATACAGCTAAATTCCACTTGAAACTACTTGGTGTTTTAAAATTTATTCTGCTAGTGCATTCCATTTACTTAGTCGCAGCTGCTGACTTTTAAACTGAGCTACGAATGACAAATTCTCCCTTAAAAGGATTATTTTACTCATTGTGAAGTGAGGCTCTTAGCTGCCATCTTCATTTCTTTCTGGTCATAAAACTCCAGCCATCAGACAAAGATCAGCAAGTCTCCTAAAATGAATAGGCGCCCCAAGGAAAACTGAATAGCCTCCAAAGCAATTGTATCGAAGTGACATCAACGCTCAGATATTTTCATCTTGGCTATTCCAACAGCATTCAGTCAATAATGGGCAGCAGAGCCAGTACACCCTGACTCTCTTTATTGCTCCCCCACTGGGAACATGTCTCTCTGTAAGGGACCGGCAGAAAGTGGTAGGTCCAAAATCTAAACAACTTTGTTCCATATCGAAAGACTTGCCTTCAAAGTCCGTGCAGTGCACTGTCATCCTTCAGCCAGAGCTTGCTTAGGGAGCAATGCTGTGCCGAAATTATGCCTTGTGATCCTTTAAGTTGTCTCATCATTAAGTTCTCTGGCTGCTGGGCATCAGCCTTTATGGATCTTAGATACCTTTTAAGTGTTGTATGGCCAACTACCACCTGAAAATCACTCCTGATGCTGCTACTGACCCACCCTGAGAAGCTGAATAATTCATTGTATCTATTGCATTCAGTTTCCCAGTGTGGGATATTGTGATGATAATGCTGATCTCCACTTTCAAGTGCTGTAAGAGCTAGAGATTAAAAATGACCTTGAGCATCTAAGAATTTTAGCTCTGAAGTATTACTGGTAATTCTCTAAGATCATTCATTCCTTTAACACCACCTAAAGGAATCCTAGCACTATAATCCCTACTTTGCAAATGGGAAGTGGATGCACCGGACAGGATAAGAACTTGTTTCGTGCTTCCTTAGTGTAGCAGAGGTGGGACAGGAACAGAGAAACACACTGATGTTCTTGGGCTGGGACGGTTTAGCTCTCCTCATCTGGATTGTACCTTTTGGGGAGAAAGTATTTTTCCCCAACCTTCCCCATCTCCTTACTAATGTCTTTCCATGTAGAAATAATATTTGGAATCTGAGATTGTGCCTCCTGAAGTGGTTTCCATCTTGCTCTCCTCCTAAGAGAACTTCAACCTTATTTGAATGATCATGTTCAGCTACATGTAATTTCAAATGCATAAAAAGCCAAGTCCCCTTGTATTTGTATACACTGCAGCAAAATATACCTTTAAGGAGAAAACATTGCTTCACTGTGACTATCTGAATTTATTGGCTATTAGAAGTCTTAGAGTGTGTGGCTCGCATTTTAGAACTCTGATTTCAAGCTTAATGTGGTCAGGAAATATAAAAATACATTTATTTATGTCATCTACTAAAAATCTCAACCTATGTTACTGCTAGTCTAACCAAATCTGTGTTTATGTTGGAGATGAATGATCGGTTTGTAGCTGCCTGTGTTTCTAGCCAGGCTGAATGGAATGATTCTGCAGCAGAACTATGTGTGTATTTTTTTTTAAACTGCTTTTTATTTACTGCATGTGGCAGCTATTTCCTTCCTCCCAGAGCCCACTGCCCGTTCTCAAGGGCAGTGCAGCTCTCTGACTCCTATCAAGCTGTGTACATGGAGTGATGTGATTTATTGAATTGTTCAAGGTCATCAAAATTCAGGCAGATATGTCATTCCTGCTGATACCTGTTCGCTGCTGCAAGCTTGGGTTTGATCTGCTTTTCCAGGTCTTTGGAGCCTGCACAATAGCAGCTACTTTGGCTGATATTTGCACAAGCTTTCCTTGTTATTAATCTTTAGGAAAATATCTTTGAATGTAACTTCTCCTCAGACATTTGATAACTAGACATTCACACAGGATGTGAGAGCCCATTCTATCCCTCCGGTAATAGCTGGTTAGGAAGAAGCTGCCAGAATAGCTGCTGCCAAAGGAGAAGGATCAGGCTTCAGATGTTTTCCTAAAAGATGCACAAGCTTTTTAGGGTGTGACGTTCAGTGGTCCTGAACAGCCACAACATGTCAGTGAAATGATCCACTAAAAGGTGTTTTCCACCCTGAAAACTAATTTCTCGAGTCTTTTCCCAAAGAGGTGGATGAATCTCTTGTTTCTATATCCAGGGCTGGGAGGAGTTCACTGCTCTTCCCGAGCACAGAGTGGAGGACAGAGCTGCTTTAAATCTGAGCAGACAGCGATTCTGCTTATGCCAACAGGCCTTGTAGCTTTTTGTTTTCCAGCACTGCATATTTTTTTTCTGCCCTGTTCAGTTCAGTCTATATGAATTTCTGTCCCAATGGCAAGCTACTTTCTAGTGCTTACAACATTTTGTCACCTACCTGACGTGTGGAGCCATATGTAACCAAGCTGACAGAAGCTGCTTCTGCCATAAAGCAGGGGAGGTATCTCCATTCCTGTTGTGCTCCACCAGCTTTCCTGAGATGTCCAGCAATTAATTATAAGGACTCAGACTAAATTAACTTAAAATGCAGTCACCCCTTCTGTCCCTTCTTTATGCCTCAGATTATTTTTATAGGGCTTTTTTCAGAGGTCACAGGCACATAGCTGTATTGGAGAGCACGCTGTCTCTAGTAGGCTCACCAGGACAGGAGGGCAGTAACTAGGCAATCTGCAGAGGCCCCTTCTAACCTGTGCCATTCCGTAAGCTCCCAGTTTTACTGGTCATGCTTAACAGATTTACATGCAAGGATAAGAAGGTGGTGTTCATCATCAGAGACCCATCCAAAGGAAAAAAGGTTTGGAAACAGCCGCGCTTTGCACTTTCGGGTTCTGCTCTAAATTGAAGAACGAGGAGAAAAATGTGAATATAAGTGAAGCTAGTAAAAGATAGTGAGAAAGGACTTGGAGGAGCTCTGGGAAGCCTCTTGGAAAGAAAATTAGGGGTTTGAGCCTTTTATCACCAAAGGTAGTACGTAACAACAGATCAAATGTTATAGGAAGAAGAGAAGACATCTTGTATAAAACACCCAAACAAGTGACTTGCAGTCTCTTTTTGAAGGTGCCTAAAACTTTCCAGTGGAGAAGGCTACATCTCTGCAGCAAACCGCAGCCTTCTGACAACAGGCTTTTCTGTCTCAGGTGTGTTTCAGAGGTTCTGCAGAAGTAGCCTCAGACTGCAGCTGATTCTGTGAAGCACAGGCTGGGAGGAACTGTCGTGCATCGTGCAGACCACATACGCTTTTTCTGCAACAGGCGCAAAGTACTCTGGTGTCATTTTTCCAGTCAAAGGTCCCTTGATAGACACTTTGCAGGAGGACATTTCTCTGTCAATCTAAAGTGACATATTTGAGTAAACCGTGTCAGATGGGCTGCAGCAGCTTCCCTTCTGTTACCTTCCCTCACTTGAGCTTTATTTTTGGTTTTGGTACACTTGGACTGTTCTTGGGATGAAATAATACACACAGCGATCTCAGCTGACCTTTTATGTACCGTAAGAAACAGGTCTGGCTCCCCTGAGCCATGAATGCAGTTTTTTGGATGCAATTTCCTGGAGCAGGTACAGCTGAGACGCTTTCATTGCTGAGACCGGCTCGGCAATGGGCAAGCCTTCCTGGCATCAGCACACTTAACCTTTTTGTTCAGCAAATTTCCCATCCTGTGTAGGTGGACAATGAATACTAATATGATGCAAATGATTTCCTTTTAAATGTGAAGGCTCCTTGATTAAAACCACACTGTCCAAGAACTCTGGGTCTGTCCTATTCCCATTGAACAAAACGTTCTTGTTGCCTTTGACTTCAGTGATTGTGGGATCAAACTCTTAGTTTCAAATAGTTTGCAAATAAAATTTTTTTGCCTCTGAAACTGAGGGTGAATTACTGACTCAGTAAAGAAGGTGTAAAGAATACAGAGAAAAAAAAAGCCAGGAGGATCTGGAAAAAAAAAATCACAGAAGGAAAAAAATAGCGTTAAATATCTTGCTTGAGACTCTAGAAGTTTGTCAGAAAATCAGAAGCTGAGGCTGGTGGAAGATATCATGGGAATTCTTCTGATATAAGCAGGAGGAGAGCTGATGAAAAGCTAAATTACTATTCCTGGAAGAATACTGGAACTTCCATGATGTCTTGGGTTTGAAATACTCCGAAACGTGGTCGGGGTCATGCAGCTACCTTCCTAGCTGCTGGGGAGGTTATACTGGGGATTATACACCTGGTAAGGAAATAATGTTTTAAGTATCTTTCTTTGGGTTTCCATGTCTTACCTACATTGCTTCTCCCTTCATACATAAAGACTCTTAAAACAACATTCATATGTGTTACAGAACTGAAAATAATAAGGATGTACAAAGTTAGGTAGTTCTTTCATGAGGCTATTTTTAATTCATATTAGCATTACTTCAGTTAAAAAAATAATCTATCTTATCTATATCAGGTATCAGAGAGCTGCTCATACTGCAGTTTTGATATACTGTTTTAGATCATTTTTACTGAAAGAAAGATACTTTAAAATTATGGGAAAGGTTTCTCATTCTAATAAGTATTTTCTGATTAAGATGTACTCGTGAGTGCCATCACCCAGCAAACAATCCTAATGCTCTAGTGGGACCATAAATGTGTGTAGGGCTACCAGCCCATGCAATCCTGTAGGCAGAGTTGGGGTCTAGGTGATTTTAAATGCACTGCTTTGTTTGCTGTAGGAATTCATCCATCTCTGGGGTAGAACTTCCAGCTGTTTTAACAGTATGCATCAAGATTAGTAGCCAAGTCTTGTACATTCTCAGCTCCTCATGCCAGCCCCTAAATACCTATCACAAAAAAAACCCTAAACCAAAACCAATTTGGATAGGCCTTGTTTAGGAGCGTGCTTGAAAGAAAACCAGCCAGCAATAATGCCCACCAAGCAATTCCATGTAGAAATACGTGACAGCACAGTAATAAAAGGCTTTAACACCAACTGAAACGGAGAGTCTGTTGTTCTGAATGGGCTGTCTCTGGAGTATCCACTTTATGAAAGTTCTTTGACTTCTGTAAGGATTTCTGTATAGGTTAGCTGTAAAGTAGCCTAGGTCTCCTGGGCTGCTTTGCCTTGTCCTGCCACAGAAATCCCATCTAACAGCGCTGGTTTGGGAAAGGAGCCATAAAGGGAAAAAAAAGAACAGGCTCCTTTTGTAGCTAATAACTTCCTTTAATTGGTAATTAAGCTGCCTGCTACTTATAAATGTCAATAAAGGTCAAAATATTTAGAAGCAGAATCATTTTAGTGGCTTCCCATTTCTCATTGCATAAGCTGCCTGCTCAGACCACACACAGGCACATTTGAAGACGGTTAAGATTTCAGAGACCTAGTCTTCCCACCAAATTCTTATATAAAGTGGCCCAGAAGGGGACAGAGCAGCTTTAGTCAATAGGAGGGAGGATGTGAACCGAGTCTACTGGGTGAGCATTCCTCACATTTTGGAATACCACCGCAGGCGCTGGGGCTGAATCAGACGAGGGGCTAGCCAGATGGTGCACTCATTTACTCTTTAATTCAGGGAAAGGGAGTTGCATCTGATCCATGTGCAAAATGACTCAAGAAAAAACTGCCTGGTAACAGACTAAATACCAATTGCAGCCTGAAAATGAGAATTCGTATCAATCCTGTTGTTTCTATTGAGCAGAGAAAAATACAGAGGGTTCTCTTGTTCCCTGAGTTAACATGTATGAACACTTACATTCACTGCATGAATTTGCTCATTTTGTGAGCAGATTCTTCCCACCGAAATTATTCAGTTTACAAGGGGGCAAGTGAGGGGACATTTGGCTTTGAAGAGTGCAGAGAAAATATTCCCAGAGGGATCTTTGATCTTTTTATGGTGTTTTCTTTTTTAAAGTGTGTGTGTCTAGCAGGGGCATGGCAGTTTGGAAATCAGAGCAATAGAGACTAGACTTTTGTATTACACTTTTAGAATATGGCCTTCTTTTAATGCTTTCCCAAAACATCTTCAAGAAGCTCCGAGTCTAACTTACCATTCCCTGAGCTTGCCACATAGGACGGGGGCTGTGTGTGTGTTTTTGTGTGTGGAAGTACAAATACATGTATATTTGAAAACAAACCTTGCCTTGACGCGAGGTGCATCTGATTCCTGCCTCTCACTGTGCTGCATCTAGGAGCATACATCAGTGCCTCCCCCTCTCCATGACCTCTAGCTCTGGTTGACATGAGACCCGTGTTCAGACAAGCCCAATCAGAAAACACGTTCCTCAGCAGTTGTAAAGGTTAATTGTCCCTTTCACGACAGATGTCCCGATAAAGTCCCTTGCCCTCTCCGGTGATTCTGTGTGCCAAATGTGTTGCATGTGACATGATCATCACCAGAGGGGAAGTGGCAGCGTGAGAGTCTTGGTGAAAGAGTTGTCACAGTCCCTACGAAGATGTCAGCTGATTACAGATCTCTGACTTTTAGAGAAAGCAAGAGATTTGAAGTCCTCTTCCATATTTCAGTCCTTAGTGGCCAAGGACTCCACAGCATTTTCCTTTTGCCTCCCTCTGGCCAGTGGGTGGACCATGCAGTGGTGCTTCGTTGAATCTGGAGGTGAAGTGACCAGACAGCTTGTCAAGTAGACAATGGGAAACCAATGATCCTCTGGTCTTCCCTTCCTGCCAGGCTGAACTGGGGATATCGGTGAGGGTGCAACATGCACCCAGTTCAAGTTTACTCTTGGTAGCATCAGGCTGGATGGGTGGGGGACTGACCTGAAAAGGGATGGTGTCCTGTTGGCGCTTTCACCCTGCCTGGGAACTTCACATTCGATCCACCCGCCCCAGCTAGGCACGGCTATAATTAGAAGCAAAGATTCCATGTGTGTAAATAATAATGCCAGCCAAGATAAATCTCTGTGTTTTCCTGGGGCAGATATGCTTACTGGCTGCACTCTGCAATCTGTATTATTGGTTAACTAATAAGGCATTGCTAGTTTTGCATATAAATGTGCTTATGCCATAAAACTATCAAAACAGGGAAGAATGAGGCAGTCATGCTGTATGTGAATCTTGCTCCCTTGTTTGCGCTCTGTGTCAGCCGCAGATGTTTTCTGCAAAGTTTTTAAGGAAATGGCAGTAAAGAGCAACATTACATATCCAAGTGCAAGCTTTCAGAAGTCAAAAATGCTTCTCAAAGTCATGAGATTGTCTTAAAGACCATAAGCTTAAAGCAGATAGATATACTTTCAAAATTTGTTGTTTGCTTTGTGGTTTTGAGCCATTAGAGAGTTTTTACCTATTTCCTTCCAAACTTTTATTCTGTAATTGTGGTGGTTAGAAGCTTCTTATTAAAAAACATGAAAACAGAGCACTCTGAAAATCAATTTCGTGACTTCAGAAGCTGCTAATTTGCTAATAGTAACATATAATTATCCCAAAAGAGCAATATAATTCTTTGACCATCATACCACAAAAAATATTTTGACATTAAGAACAGAAACATGAATAAAATAATATTTTGAGACTTTTATTTGACTGATACTTCATGTATCATTTATATAGCTTTTCTACAGCAGGTCTAGATCCCAAGATCTCCTGATGCAGTGTGGAGAGTCCTCCAAGAATAACTTTTCTTGACCCCCCTCCCACCCCTTGCCAGAGGTCTGGTTTACAGTGCGGTCCTCCAGACTGTAGCAATAGCCCAAATGAAGGGGTGCTGAGCTTCAGCAGTTAACGGTGCTTCCATCAACCCAAAAATGCCTCCTGTAACCTTGCTTTCAGGACTTGGGGGTCTCAGCTGGCTGTTCTTTGGTCTGTATTGCTTCATCTTTCATAAATTCACTCATAATTTGGCTGGGGGCAGTATTGTGTATGCGTCCATCTTGTTAACAGCCAAATATATACAAATGAAGGTAAACACTCAAGTAACTTAAACTTTCATTTCATATTAGAGTTTCTGTAATACTATTAGGGTTTGGACTCATCCTTCTGATAAAACTCTTCCACAGTGACAGCGCAGCCCTGCACCAAGCAGCCAGCGAGTGCCAGGCTACCCGGCGGTATTTCTGTCTGCGCCTTTCGGTCTGCCCCAGTCCATCCCAGTGTCCCACATCGTTTCACCTAATAGAATATGCAGATTATTGGTGGAGGAGTAGAGGAATGGGAAGGGTCCCATCATGATCTTGTGTATCTTCAGTAAGATTGAAGGAAGAAGCAAAAAGAGGGTAAGAAAAGGAAGACAGGCAAGATTAAAAAACAAAATAATAAAAAAATAACAGAAAGAGGACAAAAGAAAATAATTCTTAAGTGTATTCCAGTACTGATTATTCTTGCTTAAAAATCTATATATTTTCCTGGGATATATATAAGAAGCGGTGAATCAGTGGGGAAGAAGGTATGTACCAAACTGCTGTAGCTACTGTATTTGTTCCTCCTTCGTCTGGGCCTTCCCAGGTGGAAATCTGCCCTGCATGTACCATTGGCATGGAGTACCTAGCCCGTCACCCCTGGGCATGTGCTGTACACCAGACGTACACAGAGGCTGCAGAGTTCACCTGTGAATGCCAGTGGTTGTTCGTGCAGAGCAGTTGCTGTAACCAGGCATTTGGAAGTCCCTGGCAATCAGCTAGAGCTTTCAAATTCTGTCCAGATGAAATCTGTAACCACAAAGGAGGAGGCCTCCATATTTTTCAAGACCTGTGGAAGCCACACACCTGCCAAAGTCATGCCAGGATTGCTGCCTGATGACATGCAGAGGTCACGGTGGCTGTTGCAGTGTTCTTAAATGCGTGTGCAAAGTAGTTCTTTTTTCTACTCAGTGCATCGACTCGATGCCTGTGCACCTTCTACCTGTACCAGGATGGGGGAGGATAACAAAAAAGAAGTTAGAAGAGATGAAGGTGGGAATCTCCTTCAGATCTCATCAGTGCTACTTAGCATCATACCTGTTATCTGTCCGTCTCCATTTGGTAGCTTAGGTGGACACCCCCAAAAGAGCTGGGGCGCTCCAGGCTGGCTGCCCAGGAACCCCAGGAGTGGTGGCATGAGTTGGCCTCTTCGTTTGCCTGAGCCCATCTCCCTGCCTTGCTGCAAGTTTGTGTGTCGCTTAGGCTGCGGCGGGTGGTGTGGAAACACTTGTGATCACTCATTAGGAATTCTTTCCACAGTTCCTTTCTCTTCTAATTCACATAAATAATAAATCACTGCTGTCAGTTATGTAACCCTGCGCATCAGCAGCGCAGCTTAGCTCTCGCATAACACTGAGCAGTGACAGCTACAGTCAACCAACAAATGGTGCCGCACATTTTCCTATACGGTTTCCCAGCACTGAGCGTATGATTTAGATTCCTTAGCCTCTAAAGTACTCCACTGGGTGTCCTTTAATATTGCATTATATTACTCATGATGCATAGTCGATTCCATTGCTTCCATTTACTTTAGCAATGATAAATGTCAGAAACTATACGAGAAGTTTATAAATTTTAAGTGCTTTGCAGGCAAGTGTTACCCAAGTGTTTGTTACTGGTGAAGTGTAAGGGTCATGGAAAAATTGCTTCCAGAATCTTGGTTAATGAGTTTCAAAATAGGGTAAAATTAATGAATTCTTTATGACTAAGAAGTATATTAGTGTCAGGACTTTCTCTTCTGTAGTAGTCATCGATTCTGCACAGTTAATATTTAAAAATGGTTACAAGAATTTAGCAAAAAAAAACCCAAACACAAGAAACTTGCAACTCAGCTTTTCTCACTGTAACATTCTCATGATGAAGTGTAAAGTTCCTAAAAACTTTCTGTTGAGCTGCAGGAGCTAGCAGTGCTGCTCCAGCGGGGTTTGAGTGTCCCGGCCCAGATGATGTCCTGTACGGAAAGTAACGGTTGAGGCAGTTGGAGTGAAACCCTGCTTTGGTCAGGCTGGTGTTAATACAAGTCTGCGTCATCCCCCCTTCCTTGCATTCATCGTATCACAGTGTGGAGCGAGTTGGAGGCTGTGCGTTGTGGTCTGGCAGCACTTTCTTCACCGGGAATGATTTGGCCAGCCTGTGTGTTACTGGTCCCTCTGGCTATTTGTTGGCCATAGATTAGCCACACTGTAGGATGTAAATAGGTCTCCTGGCTTGTTCTCTCTGCTGCTGAAAGTGGTAAACAGCAGCTAGTAAAGTGGGAGGACAAAGGAAATTGGGAAAGAGTTAAGGAAGCTTTACAGGATACTGTTCTCCCAAACAGTGAGGTAGAGCATTCAGTGAGAGGAATACGAGATGTTGGCTTTACTACAGAGAAGTGTTAAACCTTTGGGGATGGAATATACTCTGCCCAGAGACGTTCATTTTTATTTAATCATTGCAGGAGGGCCCGCTCACGTCCTGCCTGCCTCAAAGAGCTCACAGTCTATGAAATTAGTCCGGAGGAAGTAGGTTTTGCGGAAGCCCACGCAGTGCTCGTTTGGAGGGTTCAACATCTTCACTCAGGCATGTAGCCTGGGCAGTTGTGTTCGTCTTTCACAGTGACTTTATAGCCTTTGAACTGAACTTCTCGTGTAGGGTTAATTAATTTACCAGTTGCTCTGAAGTGCCAGATACAATTCCAGCTTTTCTGGAAACTGTGAAGAGCTTCTGCGTATCGCTTTCTGAAGGTTCGATAGCTACATCTTCTTTGCAGGGGTAACTTAAGCTGTCTACAGCCCTGCCGAGGTAGCCTAGCTTGAGCGATAGCAGGCAAACAGCAAAACATTGCTGCAGCAGCACAGGCTGATCAAATTAGTGACTAACGAGCTTTGCGAACCAGTTCTCCCGACCTGACCCTTCCTGCTCCCATCAACCAGTTGCTTCAAGGCAATAGAGCCACCGTAAATGACCCCCGAGGCATGGAAATGGGCAGCATGAATTATAACGCAGTTACTGCCAGAGCGAAGGGGATTTCTGTGAGGTGCAAAAGATTACCTCCAGAAATGCAAACGTTTCAAGGGGCTCGCGGGCGGCTCGGAGGAGCGAGGCAAGCGGTGGGGTCTCCAGTTCTCCTTTGGAGAAGAGCCCTTGCCTTAGAGGTTGCTGCAGTTTGATGGGCCTCGCTCGCCGGGCGAGGCCCGCGGAGAGGCCGCACGATGGCAGCGCCGGCCCGGGCTGCAGCCTGCAGCCGCAGTGGAACACAGAGCCACTGTGCAAGGTAATCTTTAGCCTGGCATTCTGCTGCTGCAAGCAGCCGCTGCAGCAGGTCAGGGTTACTTTAAATTAGACTTTGGCATTTTACTTCCCTGTGGTTTGTGGTTTCTTGTTTCCCTCCCTCCCCCCCGCCTGAGCCCAACCTTTGTGGGGGTGGTGGAAGAGGTGGGAGCCCAAGCGGTAAAATACGACCCAACAAGAATATAACAGTTTGCAAAGACTGCTTTAACTGCAAGACATATTCAGACTGGTTGCAAGCTGGTAGGAGTCCATGCAGAGACTGCGCGAGGCTCGAAAGTAAATATGCAATGAGGCGACGGGCTGTGTTTCTCCCAGTCTTCAAAGCTGTGTCTGTGAAAGCATGTGAAAGATGGGCGGTATGGAAGATCTTTGAAAGCCTGTAGCAAAAACAATGCATAACTGCTAATATCAGATCCATATGGCATCTGGTATAGCTGTACAAAAATATTCATCTAGACTTTCTATTCCTTGCAAACTGTGCTCAGATTATATACATTGTCCCTATTGTGCATTGTAGGGGATGGGCTCTTTCATATGCCAGCGCCTTTATGGCTTTCATTTGTTCACAGACCTCCCACTAAGCGACTGCTGATTGAAAACCTTTTTACTTTCTTGCCAGGTTTAGTAAAAAGGGCTTGGTGTACTTAGTGCCTTTGATCTATCTGGGATGAACATTTTCATTGAAAGAGGTAGATGAGTCATTCTGTATTTGACATGGAGCTATCTTGGAATACCTCTGGGTTTGCCTTTTCAAGCTCTTTTATATTTTTTTGCATGTGGCTATAAATATTTTGCTCTGCGAGAAGCACGAACCTCTTTTCTGGAAATGAAAGAGCCCTATTCCAAATAGGAAAAACACACTTAGCTAAGGTTTGTGCAGTGCATATTTAGTGGTAGAAGGTGCTGTGTTGGCCCTGCCTTGCTTTTCAATACAATATCCTGCAGTGTGAAATGAATGGCTGTATTTAGAGGTATCTGGAAGTGATGACTGATGTTTGGAGAAGTTACAAGGCTTTTCCTTTTCCACATGAACTCTCCAACCTGGCATTTCCACAGCAGTGAAATACTTCTGGGGCTGAGATCATCTGATTATTATTTCCTGTGTCATGTGCTGAATTTATTATTTTGTTGAATATTACAAATATATTCTTAAGTTGCCTGAGTTTTGGATTCTTCGGCAAAGTTCACTGGCACAACAAGGATATTGGACTTGCAAAAATAACTTTTTCTCCTTGGGGATTATGTAGCTGTGATTAGTGAATGAAGGTCCCAAATGAAGGAGGGAAGAAAAAGCAGGGGGGAGGGGGAAATTCAGTGAAAATGCTATTCCAACATCCTGCCGGCATGTTATATGTAGTCAGTTCAGGAAAAATAGAAATTTGTATTTTTGTCCTGAAAACTTAAAAGCCAGGAATTTGGACATTTAATTTGCTCCAGTGTCCAATGTTTTTTCTCTTCTCTTCTCTTCTCTTCTCTTCTCTTCTCTTCTCTTCTCTTCTCTTCTCTTCTCTTCTCTTCTCTTCTCTTCTCAACACAAATGTGTTCACTTTTTCCAATCTAGGATTATTTCTGGTCAGAGCAGAAGCACAGTGTTGTTACTGGGAATTGCACAGGCCAATAATGGGCTCATTGCCTCAGAAATATTTTCATGGAGATTTTTAAAATTTTTTTTAATACCTCTGAAAACCAAAACAGAACCGAGACTAAAATCTAGTAAAAGCTCTTCATATAAGCATCTGCATCCCTGTGGACATTAAAATGCGTGTGCACTCCTTGCAAGACCAGTAAGTATAAAATAAGGATATCAGAAATAGTGAAAGTCTTCTCATATCTAAATGTCATTCTTTAAAACCAGATAGAATTCTCTACAAACTGACTCTAATGCCATGTAGGTCTCTCAAACTCTTAAGCAAGGCCTGTTCAGGGCTCTTCTTCAGCTTACAAATCAGGGGTGGGGGAAGAAACAACGTTTGAAAAAAAATCTTGGCATCTAGATACTGGTGATTTGTCTGTTTGTAACACTGACCGTATTTCTTCCTCACTTGTTTTGGAATACTGCATGGTATGCAGGTCTTCATTAAGGGATATTTTGTCCTTTGGCTTTTTCTATACATGGTTACACAGTAGCCATCCGTTCCTAACATCTGTGTTTATTAAAAGCTTTCCAATAAATCTGTGCAGAAAGGAACAGTCCACGTTTTCTGAGTTCTGCAAGAGATACTGTGATCTTTGTGATGAATTGGTTAAAGTTTATCCAGCTGAGATGTTTGGGTTTTAGTTAGATCTTCAACATTACTACTCATTGCCCCAAAAGTTCATTTAAAAATGGAGGTTCAGGGGACAGGCAGTGCCTCCAAGCCTTTCTAGGACACCAAGTGCACCCTCCTGGCTGAAAGCCCATTAAACAGGGAAGAGTTAATACAGCCAACATTTGTGCTTTAGACCTTAACTCTGCTGCCTGGAGGTGGCAAAAGCCAGCGAAGGCTGCACCAGGGGTGTTCCAACCAGGGCTGCTTTCCAATGAGAAAATCTAAGGAGCGGCTTAGAGAATAAGCTCTTTTGCCTGTTGTGTCACATCCCCCGGTGCCGCACGCTCCTGCCGCGTTAGGTGAGTGCTAGTGGCTGGTGCATGTTTCCAGACTTCACACCAGCTAAGAAGAAATGTACTGGCACCAATGACCGGCATCGGATTTTGTGCGGTATTGCGTACTCTCCAAGACGGGGCCGTTCTCAAGGCGATTTTTGACTGCGTAATTCTAGCCACATGAGGTTGAATGCCTCTGATTGTGGTCTTGGAACCAAAGCCCTACTGACTACCTCAGTGTTTTGGAGGGACCTCGTGAAGACCTCAGCAGTATGTGAACCAGAGGCAGCAGCTATATACAGCTATATTTTCTTGACTGAGCAACTTAATTTAACTCTTATGCTGAGCATGTTTTCAAGCACAGTTTCACTAATGAGCTAGTAGGGTGGCAATCAAATCCTCGCAGGTGATGCCAATCTGGGCAGAATTGTTGGTTAGTGTTATATAGGTACAACCTGAAAGTGTTAAAAGAGCTGATGAGCTTTTATTGGACAGATGTATCTTGGAAACCCTTATGCAGATGACCTAAATTTTGGGTAGCTCACCCTATTCTGGATGCCCATAAGGTCCAGCAGTTATGAAGATGACCTGAATAAGTATGTGGATTTTGAAACACTTCACAAGATCAGCTTTTGATCAGTAAGGTAATCCTTAATCTTGTGGTGGTTCTGCAATAGGGTCTGTGGTACATTTATTATAGACTAAATTCTCAACTTAATCTGGATCACACCTGTCATCAGAACTATACATCTTCTATGCAAGATTTGCAGAAATGGAGGCTGGTGTCCTCCAGACTTCCAGATTCAGGATTTATCTACTGTTTTTCTTTGAACAGCTTCTGGTAACATTGGCAACAGAGCCAGCAATAATTTATATTGGGATTGGGAATGTTGAACAGGTGTGAAGCCTTTGGTTTTCTGAGGTGGCTTTTCTTTTGCTCTCTGGTGCTGAGAGTGTCTTGGCCAGGTGGAAGGAATTCACTCTCAGTGCCAGGGAACTGGGACTGTTTTTGGAGGTGATAGTTACTCGACCTGGAAAGTTGCCTAAAGACTTATGAATCAGGAACTGGTTGCCGTACAATTAAGCTTAGTCAGATGGTGTTAGATCATAAGCCGTGATTCTTTGGGGCTGAAAGTACTGCACCTCCAGTTTTTCCAGCTCATGCTCACCAAGAAAGGAAAGAGACAAAATCTAAACTACAGACCTAAACACGCTCATATGCATTGTCCATACATCCATTCCATGTTACCATGATGCCCTGTGCAGCCTTAAAAGATGTTATCATTTGTATTCAGGAAAATAGTGGTGGCCGCTGAGAAGCGGCAATTTGCTGCCAGTCAGGGCAGACGATGTTATCGTTGATGAGAATGGCGTGCTGCACTGGTCAAGTGCTACAACGATAGTTGTGTTAGTAACTTCTTATCATTAAACCAGTACAACCAAGACGCCAGTAAAGCTTCAGTCCAGATGTTCGAAGTGCAGAGGCACTGAGAGGCTCTTTGGTGGAGTCAGTAGAGAACGGACTTTGATACATGACTGTTAGTGAAGGAATAGTCTTGGGGTGAAGACAATGAACTATACCTCGAGAGATCAAGATTCACTCTCTGGTTCTTGGGCAAAGGCTTTATTCTCTCTGGCAGTCACTTCCCCATCAATAAAACCGTGGTGTTTTGTTTCTAATACCAGGGAGAGCCAGTTTTCATGAAAATAAGGAAATGTCTTGCTCCTTTCCATGATGTGAAATCAGACTATCGAGGGTAGTGTATCATAATCTTCAAGTTCCTAAAGCTCCCATTTTCCTGAAATAAGTAGTCCTGAACTGAAAGTTTCCTGGGAATTGACAAACAAACATTTTGCTCCATTTCTTTTCCGAATTCTAAGGAAGTCAGTGGGAAAAATGCTCGGGCCCTGTTTTGAGGGGGTAGGTTAGAGGTGTTGTTATCTAGTTAAGCTCCATTGCTGGGATTTTTATAACATTGTTTTTCCTTTCTTCTCATTTGTGTTTTACATACAAGTCCTGGTATTTTGGTTTAGCCCACAAACAACATGAAGCTGCTTTGAATGCCTTAATTTTTCCTGCCTACTGCAAACCAGACTTTTCCCCAGCATCAATTATCCTGAAGGGAACTGCGTATGTAAAACCACACCAAAAAGTTTGAAGCCCATATAAATGTATTTTCATTTCTTATAAAAGACTGTGTTCTTCTGTGTGTGTTGTCTTTGGGTCACCTTGTTTTTCCCAATCGCAGATGACTTAGCTGGGGCAGAGGTACTGTCCATTATACCATATTCTTCCTCATGGTGGTCGCTATGGCAAACAGTAGGAGATTTAGCGGTTGCCACTGAGGAGAAAAGAGCTGTCTAGAGCTTGTGTAGGGCTTCTCATTTTTATTCATGCCACGGAAACCCAATCTAGAACTGAGGTTATGACAAACTATTTGCGTGCAGTCGTCTCTCCCAATGACCAGTGCACTAATGCTTGGTTTCTGGGGAGAAAACTTTACCAAGAACAGACTTTGTTTAGAGTGAGAAGAGTGTTTGTCTGACATGTTTGGGTCCATTTAGCTGGGATGGCTGGTGGGAACACTAGCTTCTGTCCCAACAGCAGGGCAGCTGTGGAAGGCATTCCTTAATTGCCCCAGTTTACAGCCCAGCATTTTAACCTGACCTGTCACTGATTTCAGTTTGTTATTACACAGGTTTGTAAAATGGGGTGGGTACAACCCATCGGCTATCTCTGCCAGCGCCTGGCAGCAGAGCCTGAGCTACCTCAGGTGGTGATATCTGCAAGGATGGGTCAGCACTTTACAGGACAAACCTTCCTTTGCTTGCCAAAGCTCCCTCTGAAAGAAGCAACCACGATGGTGTGGCAGCACAAGCATTAGGGACTGAGAAATAAATGGTATTTAGATCTCTCTGTTATGCACCTGTGCCATAATGTCAATTTTTATTTCTTATTCTTTGTTTCTTACTAAGCTGCTGGCTGCAGGAAGCAGGGAAAATATAGTCAGGCAGAAGTTCAGTCCATACATGCTCTGATGTTTGCATTTTCTCCCCCAAAGCATTTGCTACTGGGAGTCACTGGAGACAGGATGCTGTTCTATATGGACTTCTGACCTGATGCAGGTTGACTGTTTTCCTGCTTTTAAATACTGTAGTACTGGATTTTGGCCAGATCTCCTAGGGCCCACATGAAGATAACAAATCAAAATGTCTTCTCCAAGGAGCAAACAATTTAAGCAGAAGACAAGAAAGACATGGGAACAGAGACAGCCTGGGGAGTATTAAGAACAAGTTTAAAATTTCCAGCTATTAATGAGAAAAGGTCTTTCATTTTTCATCCAGCTCTGGGGAGGACATCTGAAGAGCTTGGATTTCAGTTTCACAGTCTGGGAAGCCATGCTGGCAGGATTGTTGTTTATCTCTCCTGAGAAACAGCATGTTTCAAGTTGATTCTCTATCGAATAAAGGTTTAAAAAAAATATTTTGTTTGCTGCTTTCTCAGCTGTGCACAGCATTTGTCTTCATCCTTTGCTGGTATAATATTATAATAGTTTCTTGTAAGTGCTGAGCCTTTACTGCTGACAGCTGCTGAGAAATGATGCTGTCATGAATCATGCTTGCAAACACAGTTCTGTGATGTGACCAGTTCTCAGCCCCCGTAATTAACAGCCAATTACTTCCTCTCAGAGAAGCCAAAACTCAAACATGAAGATGAAAGAAATAGTGTTGTGGAAGCAGCGGTAGCAGATGTGTTGTATCAGTTCCTGTGTTCTTTACAAACATACACGATACTGCGGACCAAACTGAGCACTTGTTTACGTCGATAGGCAGCTCAGAAGAGTGGAAGGTCCTAATACCAAGCCTGGCTTTGGCCATCTGTGCTCGGAGTGCATGAGGAAAGTGAAAGGGAGGAGGGAGGAAACGTTCATTACTACTTCAAGACGATACAGTTGCAATAATAGTAGGTCACTGCTTTGGAGTTTCTTGGCTGTTCCCTCAAGGTAACAGTCCATATTTATTAATGGGGATGTGTGGACATGCATAAGCACACATATGAGAGCTGTGTACTATGGATGCCAAAAAACCCAAACCAGAATGTTTGCAGTCCCTCGGCTGCAGCCCTGCTTGCTCTTTTGTTTAACCAGGGGACCCAAAGCTGAGCCTTTTCCATCTGGAGTTTGTGTGGCAGAAACCAGTGTGGTTTAGAAGACAGAGCTGGGGAATGGGAGCCAGAAACTCCTGACCAGAGCCTGCAGTTAGTAATTTACTGAATTTTTGTCCTCTTTATAGATTATTTTTTAACAGAATTTCGTTTTTGTGGTTCACTCATATACTATGCAGGAATCATTTCCTAGGAACAGATTAGAGCCCATAATGTGTTCTTAAACTTTTTGCTTCCTATTTCTTTCATCACTTGGTGTTTGCAGGACTTCACTGGGCAATTAAACTGCATGGTGATGATCCCATTTCCTGAATGGCTGACTGGGAGTTTTTAATTAGGAAGAGTTAAATCAGGATTTCAAAAGGACTCTGCTGTGCATATTTCATTATCAATCCTCCGCATAGTCCCTGGTTTTGTCAACATAACATTCATTGGCAATGTTCATTAATATTATGAGATGTAGACAGAAATAATAAGTATCTAAAAATAAGCGAAGGTTTCTCTTTTATTTGCTTTTATCGTAGCTGGTGTAAAGGGGGGGCGGTGCCGCCAATCTCTTCCACAAATATGTGACAGAATTTTAATTAAAAAAGAACAGTAATCCCCAAACCATAAGAACAAAAGTGGAGCTTTTACTCCACAAGCTGAAGTTTTAAAAGCATTACATGGTGAAATTGTCAGCAGAGGTGCAAAAACTTGTGAGCATTTGAGACTTCTGCTTCTTTCTATTGAACAAAATAATGACTTGAATGGAAATCTGCTGACCCGGGTCAAAAAGCACCGTGAATGCTGTTGAAATAAATCTGCATGTGCCATGAAATGCACATTCTTAATCTTCTGCAATATTTTTTAGCTCTGGATCTCTTCAAAACTGCTACTGACTGTCTGGCTTTAGAGCAAGCTACTTTTCTGCCTCTACCTCTTCTATAAAATGTGTTCAGAGCATTTACAGGAGGCTGTAGGAGTTAGTATTTCTATAATTCTCTAAACATTTGAAACTGTAAAATATTTGCAGATGTAGTGCCATATGTAACTACATAGCAAATTTTTATTCCTTGTACACTAAATTTCTGAAGAGTAAGAGTCTCTTGGCTGGCTGCTTCTCAGCTGTGAGACTTTTAAAGGTCTGTTTTGGGGGAATGAGTCATAGGGACTGCTCCCAAGTCACAGCTTTACCACCTCCCGGCCTGTTTTGTTGTCCCTTTCAGATCAATAGTGGTGCAAAGTGAGAGTCTGCTCCAGCCTTTGTACCAGCAATCACCCTGTGTTCAGCTGGTTCTGTGATTCATGCTCCGGGATCAACAGCAGTTCAAAATGGATCAAGGACCAGGCTTTTTTACCTTTCAACCTTTTGTAACTCTGTACCAATGCTTTCCTCTGCAGTTGCAAAATATCTGTGTGAATCTGAAAGGCATGTGAAAGCGTGGCCCACCTGCTAACCCCGTCAGCCTGCCCAAAACTAGGTTTCATAACGTGTCATTTGTCTTATTTTCCCCAGTACTTTCCTATGTCTAATTTGTTCACTCTTTCTCTCCCCACCACCCCTCCTCCACAGGATTCTAAAAGTTTTATGGAATTTAACATGGCCTCTCACCCTTTGTAGTTGCGTAACGCTAATGAAATAACTAACAGATCATCAGAATTATCAAAGTGGATTTATGGAGCATATGGCATTCAGATTCAGACCTTCTGGTCAGCAGAAATCCCCCATGTTTAATGAAAAAAATAGAATGTTTTTCAAAGAGGGAAATGCTTTGGATGAATGCAAGAGCTTGAGAAAAACCAAAAATTGACTTCTCCAGTTAGTGTGCCTGTAAGGGGCGTAATTGCCTTCCCTTCCTATCTCTGTAGGGCTCTAGAGAAACCCACTGTCAGGCGTTTGCTCCTGGGCCACTTCCAAGAGCCACCCAAGCCAATTCCTTTCTGATTAAGATTTTGCTCGTGTGTTTCCTTCCCATTTATCTTCACCTTCTCTGCCACTGGCAGTCCAGAAGAGAAAACAGCTTATACTGCTAACAGTGACTGGGAGGTGATGTTGGGTGGCAGAGCTGTATCTGTGACCTGGCGCAGGGGGGGATGTGATTGAGACTGGTCATTTCTCACCATCCCCAACATGCCTGTTCCAGGGGAAGAGAAGAGGTTTTCAGCCCTTGCCATTCGTATCAATCTCCCGCCCTGTCAGGCTGCCTAGATATCTCGCAGTCTCACAGGAAGGCAAACCTGGAAGTGCATTTCTGATTTTGGAGATGGCTTTGGTTTTGTGTTTCTGTTGATTCGTTGTTTACACGAACACCTTTGTCAGTCTTCAGTGAGAACTGGGTCTTTTGAGCCCATTTCTGAGAATCTTGTACCCGCAAAAGTACCAGTGATTGCCCTGGGGCTGCCACTCACAGCGCTGCTGGCAAAAGGGGTTCATAAAGCAGAATTACTGCTTTAAACCTCCTACATCCTTGGTCTTTTAAAAATTATTTTAATCAGTCTATTTTAGCACAAGCTGTCCAGTGACATCCTGGTCATTTAAAAAAAAAAATCAACAGGAAATTCTGAATGTGAGTCATGCCTTTGTCTTAGTGTTTTTCAAGGATTTTTGGAATTTATTAAAAAAAGAGGAAAGGCAGAAATCCTTGATGCTGACAGAAACAATCACAGAAAGTCCATGTATTGAGAAGTCAGTCAACAAAGAAAGAATGCCTGTAAGCTCCAACTATTTACTTGATATAACATCTTTCTAATTAACAAAAAACCACAAGTCCCAAAACCCAGAGTGAGACTGAGAGAGACCTGGTGGCTCTGCTATTTTTATTCTACCTGAGAAAGCTGAGTTTTATCGTTTGCTGAGAGAAAAGGTCTGCGCTGTAGGACACTGCAAAATCCCAGATGTTTGTGAGTATCAGATGCTTTAGGAACCACATACATGGATTAATCCTGCGCTCCCATCTGGAGTTTACAGACTCCTGATGAATGCATTAACAGTAGCTGCCAGCTCGCTGTGTTCCAGGGGCAGAAGTGAACTGCTGCGGAGCAGTATAGAAAATGGAAGCACATTAAGAGGAACTGGGACTCTGCAGAGGCTCAAGCATTCTAGAAAATCCCCGTTATATGAATTTACAGTGTTTTCACCTTTAAACTGAATGTTGCCTTTACTACGGAAATGGAAACCTTCTGTATGGTAACTGGTCAGCAGCTGTT
Organism: Phalacrocorax aristotelis; assembly: GCF_949628215.1. Lineage (NCBI taxonomy): Eukaryota > Metazoa > Chordata > Aves > Suliformes > Phalacrocoracidae > Phalacrocorax > Phalacrocorax aristotelis. The sequence continues at coordinate 53,091,985 of NC_134282.1, forward strand.
AATTTGTGATCACAGGCCTTTTATCTTAATGGCTTAAGACAGGGAATCCTTCTGAATCACACACAAAATACCCATGGCCTTTAACAAAAAACTTGTATCAAAATAGTATTTAAAATTTATTGTAGTAAACTATACTTTTCCTTGTCCTCTTCATGCTTTTCATCAAGAAGCAATAGAAACTATACACTGAGATTGAGACGAAATCATACAACATATAAACAGGTTGTCCTGAAAGACCTGAAGTCCTTTCCCAAGACTTTTTGGGGAAGTCCGTATTCTCGGGAGGGTCGTCATCCATTTTCTGTGTGAGACTGGACTGCTAAACGTTCACCATCAAGTTATGGACTTTTAGCTGATGAAATACATTTGAAATAAAAGCGAAGCTGGGTTCAGGCTGGGTTGAACAATGCAGCAGCACTGTGACCAACGACAGCAGCCCTGGAAAACCAAGTCAGACTCTGACATGGCAGTACTGTTTTAAGAATAACAAAAACTTAAAAAGGGAAATAATCTTGGGTTTTGTCAGTTTTGATTTCTGGCACTGAAATCTTGCATACCAGCCATGTTTTTAAGTTTTCCTTTGCAACTTCAAGAACCACATTTTTCCTTTCTTTTCAGCAAAGTAAATGGTGAGGTTCTTATGAAACTGAAGACAGTATCAAATACAAGAAGACTGTCGGCATAACCGTGAGTGCAGGGAACAGTACAGCAGCACGCTGTTAGAACTCGTAACTGCACTCAGCGTGTGGTGGGGTAATTCCTCTCCAGCCTCAGACTCCAAAACGGGCACCTTGAAGCGAGGGATAAAAGCACTACCTGGCTAAAGATGAACAAAGGGTTAACTCCTGCTTTCTCTCCCTCCCTTTGCCTGGGTGCTTAGAGGAGACTGAGAAGAAGAAAGGAAGTATGTTGCAATTGCAGAGGGAAAACTGCAGTGTTACAGACGTTTGTGTTAGTGGGCTGATCTGGGGGTATGTGTGAGGTAAAGCACAGGCTGCTCAGCGCTGCTGGGAGGGCTCCCACTGGTAGGAGGGGGAGGTGAGGCTTCACAAACCCTCCTGCGGGCTAGTACATGCTTGTACCATTTGGGAAAGGTAAAGTGCTTAAGCCAGTGGTGCTCTGTCTCTTCCTCCTCCTCTGGCAATGTGGGAGAGTGGGCATCCCAGCAGGTTCCCCCAAGGCTCCAGGAAAACCTGTGAGCAAAGGGGAGTCACACAGCGGAAGGGGAGAGGGGCAGGTGAGGTGGGACTGCTGCTCAGGGCTGCCCCACTGGGAACTAAAGCACAGCAAGTGAGGGTGAGTTCACAAGATCATACTTCTCGGATTTAAAAATGCTCTTACAGATACACCTGGAGTTACCTTATTCTGGATGTTACCCCTGAGGAAAGGGGCTGGCTTCATCAGTTTGCTTGTTCTCATTTATGAAACGCTACCTGAGAGCTGCTAAGATATATGTAAGGAAGCAGTTCAGCAGTTTTTGGGGAGAAGGTAGCCCTTGTCCTTCTCTCCGAAAGAAGAATCTCGGGTGCTGGGCCCTGAAGTGCAGGTGGAGGTGGCTGGATGTGTGTCAGTGGCCGAGGTACCAGCAGATGGTGCTCAAGAACATGAAATGTTCTCCGAAGGTTTTGAGGGTTGTTGAGCTTTTGAGGTTTTTTGCTCCAGATGGCTTCTAGTGTACAGCACTATCACTCAGCAGCTTTGTCATCCTCCCCTCCAGAGGAGCGAAGAAGCAGACTTGGCTATTCAGGAAGCATTCTGTGTTATTTTGCAACAAGGATTTAAGAAAAAAACCCATGTGGCTAGGGCAAAGGTCCAAGTCAGGGTGCTGAGACAGGACAGCAGCCCACAACCAGTGCTGAAGAACGCAAGAAACTGGGTGTTCAGGGATCATTCTTCTCCTGGTTGCCACCGTAAGTGGCCATACACACGCAGAGCAGCAGGGGATGCAGCAGAGCCTTGGCGTTGTGCTGCTGACGCATTTCTTCCAGAACATGCAGATTTGATTTACTTCTGTATCATTCCGACCACTTCGTTTGTGGCTCAAATCACTCTGGTGTGGGGTGAGGGAGTCTGTTCAAGGTAATAGTGGGAAAATATGTTTGATCAGGTCTTGTTGCAGTTGCTTTGCAAACGGGCATATTTTTTCTTTAAGCCCCTACTGTATCCTTGAAAAGGGAATCCTATGCCCAAAGTCAAGTGAATGAATGTTTTGTAAAGTGAGGGTGTAATCATTTATTGGCATTGTGCTGGACAAAGTTCTTTGTCTTTGGAGATTTGGCCAAGTGCCCAGATTCAGGCAGCCTCTGACTTTTGCTTTAGTCTCCGAGATAAACTCTCAATGAAACAACGCTGGAATTGCACCAGCTGACATGGATCCAGGGAGCAAACCCTGTCAGGAGGAACAGTTCGGAGCAACGCCAAGCCTGGCGGAGGTGGCAGAACTTTTTTGAGATGTTTGGGGTGTCTGTGGGATGAGGGGAAGAAGGCATCTGTTTGCAATGCAAGTCCAGGTTCTGGTCAGGTTGTACTTAGTTGACGCTGATTTGCTCATCTCTACAACCAGATCTTATTAAAAGAAGGGTCAGTTTCTCTCATCTGTAATTTGTTTTTCCTATAGAGTATTGAATTTACTGCTGTGTAAATACCAAAACACTCCTGGCTTGTTTCCAGCATTTGGTTGCGTATTCTGTTTCCTATGGACACGCACTCTACGGCTGACTTAGGCTTTGTTTGAAAAACACCACCAGCTTCAAGGGTAAACCCTTTCCAGTATGAACGCAGTTAATTTAGTATGAATGTCACTTTGAGCATTTTCCCAACGTAATCTCTTTAAAGGTTAATCATAAAGTGAAAGAATGTGCTCTGGATTCTGACACAATGCCTGACAAATATTTTCAGCAGGCCACCGCTAAAGAAACACAGGTGTGGTCTCACTCTTAATGTCTCTGAAGTAGTGTTGTATCTTTGGAGAAACAAAGATAAATTGAGAGCTTAACCCATTGGCTTCTTGGCATGTTAAAAAAAAAATTATTTAACTTCCACTTGTTCTGGTTTTGCTCATCCATAATTCCCCGGGGGAGATCGTGTTTCAGAGAGATGAAATAGTCTTGATGTCTTTATGAAAAATGCAAACAATGTGTTATTTCTAATGATGCCTTAGACTTTCTGTTCTGTTGAATTCAGCAGGATGCTCCAAAGCCCAGTATTTACATAGTAAGGTTTAAATTGTTTTGGACTTGAAAGCAAACAGTTTAAGGAGATTAAATAATCTTATTGAAATATGTTAATAATATCTGGGATTAATCCTGATTTTTTTTTTTTTAATTCAGACAAAGGAAAAGCTGAAGAAAAAGGAGTAGTTCTAAAATTGTTTAAGTTTTGTTTCATCGCCGAAGAGGACGCGTGTTTCTGCGTCTAGTAAATGGGGACATCTTGGTTTTTTTCTTTTTTTAAAGTGCCACCCTGTTTTTCTTAATATAATTTGTCATTTCCTTCTTTAGTCTTAGAACCTAGAATTAATAGATTTTGTTTTGTTTTGTTTGTTTCCTGAGATAGGATTGTATAGAGGGAAATGGGATGTTTTATGGAAACATAGGAAACCTTTCCAGCTCCTGTCCTGGTTGTGAACACAGCTTCTCCTAAATTATGTAATGTTACTGTCTGCTTTAGCAGTCTCTCTTGCATTCTCAGAGTAATTGCATTTCAGGAGCCGATATTCTAGAGTGGCAAAGCTGCCAGGGTAAGAAGTCTGTGTAGCTCCGGTAACACTTCTTGCACAATTCATCAGAGAGATGAAAGAAAGCTCAACGAAAGGTGTAAATAGGCCTCTTACACAGCAGCTTGTTTACTTGTGCAAACAATTTTTCATTTATCCTTTTAATTATCACTTTAGGGTGTTCTCAGCCCAAGCATGTTCCTACCCTTTCCCTGAACCCTCCAGTCTGGCGAGGGAAGAAGGCACTGAGAGCAGCAAGAAGGGCTCCCTCCTTCCTCTCACCAGTCTTGCTCCCTCTGCTGAGCCGAATGCTGGACTGACATGTGGGGGAGGAGGCTTGATGCGGGGAAATGATAACCTGGGGGTTTCTTTTGCCTCTGTTTTGTCCTCCAAGGAAACTACTGCTTGTGTTTCTGAAACAAAATGCTAGTTAAAGGCACTCAGTATTTTGAAGTTTGGTCCCTCCACTGCGCGTGGTGTAGGCGTGTCAGATAATAGTGTTGCAGAAGGTTAGGGTCTTCCAACCCGTTGGTCAATCGCTCTTCTGTTAGAGGCCTGATTTTCCTAAGCTCTTCAGTTTTTATCCTTTCCACATCTCTGTGAGGTGATCCTGTTAGCCCCATTTCACAGGTACGAAAAGATGGAGACTTGCCCCGTGTGTCATAGAAAGTCTGTGGCAGGGCAAGGAATGAAACTCGGGTTGCTAAAATCCTAGGTTACAGAACTGACCTCTAGCCCTCCTTCCCCTAATTGCATTGGGAGGTCTCTGGCTAACAGGACACGCACACAAAAACCACACAGGAATGCAGGTTTTAATGCCATCGCTTAGTCCATTGACTTTCACTGAGGAATTCCTTCTGAGACACAGAGTCTGGGCTTGACATGAAAAACTGATTAAAGTATTTGAAAAAATAGAACAGTACTTTCCAGTTTCCTCAAATATGATTTTCATTTTCCAGTGTTTGAAATCTGGTCAAATTAGAATTTAGCCTTTTGGAAGTCCGAGGGGGGAAAACCCCCTCCCTCCTACTCATAGATATTCATTCAAGTCATGCTGCAAACTGGCCATTATGATATTTCATTTGTCAGCATGTACTACAATCACTTGTTCTGGATCCCTTGGGCAGGCTGCCTTTCAAATCGATATTAATTATGTACCACTAGACAGTAGCTAATCTGAAAGAAAGAACAGGTTTCATTTAACAGATGACTGATGGTTACTAGCTTCCCCGTGAGTGTGGGTTTTGGTTTTCTGGTTTCTGGGTTGGTTTTATTTTTTTCCTTTTGAGAAATCTCCAATCACTGTTTTGGAGCACAGATTGTTTTCTGCTTTGTCTAATAAAAAGTATCACCTTGTTTTGCATAAATCTAACATTGAATTCAGAATTACGGGTATCCTCACAATTGAGGATCTGTAAGGTCCATGAGCATAGAAGTTCAGCTCCAGCACCTAAAGCCTTCAGAGAGCTCACCCCCGGGCAACATTTTTATTCTTTCTGGCAACTGTCCAGTGAACAACAGAGGAACCTGATGAAAGTGGCTTTGAAATGTGTGTTTATTGCATTGTCATCATGCCAGAACTAGCCGTTCATCTGTAATTTGTAAAAACTGCTCCTTGGAATCGTCTGAGCTTCTGGAGAGGGATCTGTAATAACCATGAGGTAGATGCTCTGCTGGGACGTCTGAGCCTGACAGGTAATTTCTGGTAGGGTTAGATGTGTGTCCGCTTTCTTTCTTCACTGGGAGTGTACACTGAAAGATATCTGCTTTACAGATGATGTAGTAGCAAGACTGTCCATGATCAGTGAAACCGAGTATGTTGGATATCTGTGTGTTATTGTAAAATTAGTTAGGTAGGAGTAAGGATCAAATTAATAGAGCTGTTGGTATGAAAATGCTCATTGACTTGGAAGAGGGTGTTGGGAAGTTTCTCAGAAGATCTCCCGCTCCATTCCCTTGATCACCTTCATCAACATCACTCTTGACAGTTGTTCATCAGAGCCATTCTCAAACCTCCCATGATCGCAGCTCACGGCCTCCCCAGCTGAACCACGGGAAGCTTTTACCAAGTGTCTGAAGGGCTTGAGCAGCTCCTTGGCAGCCAGAAGGGCTGTAATCTGCTGCCTGCAGACAAGAGGTTCCCTTTTTCTGTAGGAACTGAGGTATGCAGGTTTGGAAGTAAGATGTGCTGTACGGACTTGCAGTGCGACAAATCATTAACAGGCAGATTGTTTTGGGTTTTTTCTTTTTTGAGTAGTTTAGCCCTGAAACTGTAGAACCAAAAAAAAGAGAAGCCTAACTAGTGCTTCTGCAAACAGGTTCAAGAAAAAAAATAGGGAGCAGTAAGGTATTTCCCTCTATGCTTGTGATGGATTTGAGGTACCGACCAGATGCCCTGCAGTGGGACCAGTGTCCTCACAGCCTTTCCTCCGTGCAATTGGAAGTGCTGATATTAAGACTTTTTCTAACGTGAGCTGTTCCTGGATTTGCAAAGAACAAAGCGTTACTTGATCTGGGCAGAGTGTCACTGATATGGTGCATTGCTGCATCTCTGGTTGCCGCTTTAGCCCGGCCGTCTTGCTTTTCCTGACGGCTGGAATGGATGTGAATTTTGCTTCTCCTTTCTGTAGATTACAATATCTATTAATCAACATTCTTGGGTCTTCCTTCATCACCGTAAGTCACTTGAGCCCCTTAGCTAGAAGAAAACTCTGTCAACTCTCCGTGTAAACTGAGACGTTGCTGCTGTGAATAGCACTGGAATTTTATTTATTAAGTAAAGACTCTTGGATTTCTAGCTTTTGCTTTGGAATGGCAGCCGCGAAATACAACCCTCCCCTGCCCGTCCCAAGAGAAGGGCAGCCTGTAGCATAGCAGGCAGTGCAGGGTCAGGGGTCAATCTCATGATATAGGTGGCCCAACCACAGCTGCATCTCGAGGGCACGCTTTAAAAAGGAAGGAGTATCTTCATGGGGCTTAGCACAAAGTCCTCCATGCCAGCGAAGAAACATATGCTGAAGGAATCATAAGGGAGAGACCGCCCTTGTTGCTCTCCTCCTGTCATCGCCGTATGATGTACCTTTATCCTCATTCCATAGCTGTACCTTGGCATCTGTTACATTTAAGTCCTAAAAAACCCAAACTTAAATAATTTCTGAATTGGATGAAGGCATGGCAGAAACTCACTTTAGTTTTTTTGGGTTCCATTTTAGGTAGTAAACTAAATACTTTGAAAATCATAATGTTTATAACTTCAATGTGAACAAAGTTTTAGAGCTCTGTGGTTTATTTTTTCTTTTCCTCGCTTGTTTTGCCATCTGCGTCGATGGGAACAAGAGTTCTTGTTGAGAGAGTGGCCTTTTTATTATCGTATATGTTTCTTTGAAAATTGGGGGGAAACAAAACAATGCAGCAAACAGTGTGAACACCATCAAGGAACACTTATCTTTTAATCTCAGTGCGTTAGGAAATATCCCTGGGGAAGCTGTGGGAGGGAGACTTGAAAGTCTCCAGACATTTACATTAGGGAATTTAAGAATGTAGGGAAGTGTGAAATTAAAAAAAAAAAAAAATTGAATTGGGCATCACATGCTTCTTGTAAGTAGGCATATCTAAACATGCTTGCAAGTTACATATTAGTGTATATAAAAAACCCCTTTAAAATTAATCTCTGTTATCATTTTGTGGCCCACTTTCTCATATTTTATGGTCCTTAGCTGAAAAACATACACAATTAGGAGCACAATTGACTTCCTTTTTTGAAAGGATTGTTGTAAAAATAAAGAAAAGTTATGTGCTTCCACTTGTACAAGCACAGAAATAAGTACAATTGAAACATAAAAGCAATAAACAAACATTCATAGTTTGGGCTTCTATTTTTTGTTGTTGTTGTTGTTAAAAACGTTTAAAACAAATTAGGCAACACTCCAGGAAATGATTCTTCATGTTTTAAATATATTGTTTTAAATTTAGGTGATCCTTCACTTTATTAAGCGGGTGGGGGGAATAAGAAACATTGTTGTAGGTTACCTGTTTATAAACTCTGCCTACTGTTATTCCAGAAATAACCGAACGGCACAATTCACATAAGCGCTATCACAAAACAGATCATCTAAATCAAAGCTTAAAGCTGAAATTCTTGTTTACCATTTGAACATCACCTCATTTACTGTGTTTCTATTCAGATAAAGATGTAAATAAGATATAAAAAAGAGATTGTTATAGGCCGGATGTGAACCAAGATGCATAGAGCTTTTCCAATACAACACTTTGTGTCCTGGTTTTGACCTTCGCTTGTGCAAATGACTGCCTGTCTTTGAGTCACGTAAAACTCTCTCGTCATGTTGCATACGATTTATGCTTGGCTCTTTGCGCTGGTTGAACACCTTCACAGTGTCTGAAGGTAAGCTGCCTACACAATGGATGGTTGCTATAGGATAATCTTAGAACCGATGGCTTTGAGGTTCCTGGCTCAGCCTTCTGTTGAGGTGTGGATTTGTTTGGCTTGGGTTAATAAAGCTGAGTTGCCAGTATTGCCTGTCTTCCTGAGTTGGATGCATTTCCCTGTGTTCTCCTGCCTGTTTATGTCCATCTCTTTTCCTGTTCCAAACGCAGGTTTTGCAGCCAGAACAGTAATTTTGTAAAGTGTGATTTCAATGCCTGTGTTATGGCCAGAGGTACTATGTATCATAATAATGAGTCCCAAGCCCCAGGGAATTGAATATGTTTGAGGATCTGGGTCTATGAGACCCCAAATAGTGAGACGTTATAGTCATCGAGGGTGTCAGTAACATAAAACTACAAAGGGCACTTGGGTCTCTACACAGCCTTCTGCACACCCAGTCATTTGGTTTGTACACTTACTCATAGGCCGTGCATCTGCAGACTTTGCAGGATATCTGCATTCTTTACATGTTGAAGCTCTGGCTTTTTCCTTGAGTTCTTCCATTAGAAAAGCATTTTACATTCCTCTGACATCTGCAGTTTAATACATATTATATATAAATCTGGATTTATTGGAAATGTCTTTACTTATTTTTCAACTTCTTTCAGAACATTTATTGGAGAAGATACGTTTGGCATGCCAGGCTGTGATGCAGTACAACTGTGTTTTATCTAGCAGTGTTTTCAAGAGAGTAGATTTCTCTAGAGAAGCACGGTTGTCTTCAGTAAAGATTTACTGCCAGTTTGGCGCAGCTCGGTACAAGCCTGCAAACCCTCCGAGATGGAGGCACTGTGAGACCATAACACACAAGGTCACAATTTTCTCCCTCTCTGGGAGAATTTTTAATCTGGGCCAGCACTTCATTTTGGGGTTTGGCTCAGCAGTGGAAGTGGAGCTGCTCTCTAATTTCGGAATGTTAGATGGTGACCCAGTTATTGGATGTTTACTGTGTGGACATGTTGCTTTAGTTTAATAGGAGGCTGTCAGTAAAAACAAGCAGCAAGGAAACAATGTCTCAGGGTGAACCACCCAAATGCCTGGTGATGTGATGGGACAATGGCAGGACTGGTGGCTTGGAGGAGTCTGGCTCAACCTCAGACTGCATTTGTAGAGCTGTTGTGGGTGAGCAGGAATTCAAAGAACAAAGACATCTGGCTAGATTATAAGGGACTCCCTTCCTCCAGAATTTGGAACTGTTTGAGAGAGCTAGGTCGCCACTGGTGTCAATTTGAATGTTTTGAAGAAACCAATACTGCCCAGTCTGCCATAAAGGTGTGGTAGGACACATGAGTTAAGTATACTGCTGTTTAGTTTGTTTGGGTTTTTTTTTTTCTCTTCAAAGAAAACCTTTCTCATAACCTTGTTATAACTGATTGAAAACCAAAGGCTGTGTCTTAGAATGAAGGATTGCTCTTCTTGTCACCATGTGAAAGTAGGAAGAACTGTAGGTACCAAATTCTGGTGTACCTTTGGGGCAAACAGGGTTTACATGCAGAGCACAGGACTTCACAACAGGGACTGATGCTAGGAAAATCACATAATTTCCAAAGAATAGATTCCAGGAAAGACCTCTGAGAGAGGGAATATGAATGGAACAATTATGCAGCTAGTACAAAAGTGAACTGAAATCAACTGAGGCCTGCTAGGAAGAAGAATGATTTTTTCCTAAACTCACACTTCATGCTGTTACAAGCGACTTCCTGGCTGTCCCAATACAGACTCTGTAATTTCTTAGATTGAGAATTGTGCTGGTTTGGGCTGGGATAGAGTTAATTTTCTTCACAGTAGCTAGTACGGGGCTATGTTTTGGATTTGTGCTGAAAACAGTGCTCATAACCCAGGGATGTTTTAGTTCCTGCTGAGCAGGGCTTACACAGAGCCAAGACCTTTTCTGCCCCTCACCCTACCCCACCAGCGAGGCCCTGGGGGGGGCACAAGGGGTTGGGAGGGGACTTGGCTGGGACAGTGACCCCAGCTGACCCCAGGGATGTCCCACACCATATGGTGTCTTGCTCAGTGTATAGGGCTGGGAGAAGGGGGAGACGTTCAGAGTGATGGCGTTTGCCTTCCCAAGTCACTGTTACGTGTGATGGGGCCCTGCTTCCCTGGGGATGGCTGAGCACCTGCCTGCCCGTGGGAAGCAGTGAATGGATTCCTTGGTTTGCTTTGCTTGCATGCACAGCTTCTGCTTTACCTCTTAAACTGTCTTTATCTCAACCCACAAGTTTTCTCACCGTTACCTTTCTGATTCCCTCCCCCTTCCCACCGAGGGGAGTGGCTCTGTGGCACTTAGTTGCCAGCCAGGTTAAACCATGACAAGGACCTACTTTTAAACACTTTGGAAGTCCCCCTGACTTCGCTGGAATTTCTTCAGGTGTTTCTTAAGCATATGCTTAAATTTTCAGACTGTGGCCCATGCTACTCAGCTTTTGATTGCTCACTAGTTTAAGTTACAACCTCTAAATTAATTTTCTTTTAGCTGTGGCAAGGCTTTGTTGTAGCAAAGGATTTTAACCAAATGGGCCAAACTGGGTGCTATCTGTAGAGTGCAGTCCCTTGAGACAGGCTCGTGCTTCATCCTACAACTTGATTATCCTGTCATGGCATGATACATTGCCCATGTTGACAGATCTTAATTGTAAGGTCTTCGTTGTACAAATCAGCATCTTACCAATAAGTCTTGTGTACCAGTTTCTTAAACCCTTAATTTAACACAGCAAAGAACCCAAACTCTGAAAGAAGCATGCAGATGATGTGTCTAATATCTAATAAAAGCTAGTCAAGGAACTCTTCCCAGACATTATTAGCTGGTTTTTTGTAGGCACGTGCTGCTGGAAGCCTTTAACTTGTTCCAGAGAATGCAAATTAAATTAAATTCTTTATAGGCCACTGAATGCTGCTGGATTTTTTGTTTTACAAATTAATTCCTAACAGTTCCAAACTGCCTTCTCACACTGACATAGTTAATGTAACCTGATGTGAGAGAAGAATCACTTTGTTCGTGTCCAGCCCACCTCCAGGTATCTTTTCCTTCATGGGTCACCACCATCTAAGCGTGTGAGTTAAAAATAGGTGTTGCAGAGCCTGTTCCAGACAAGGAAGCCTTCTGCTATGAGCATGTAGTATCCAAGTGGCATGGGAACCTGAAAGACATTGATATATGGTTTTCCTAAAAGCTGCCCAGTAGAGCTGAAAAGATTGGTACAGGGCCCTTTGGCAGCTCTTTAGGTGGGAGCATGATTTACCCCCTTGCAGTGATACTAAAGCTGTAACCTATATCTACAAATTAAAGTCAAGGATTTATGAACCTTGGAATATTTTACCCATGCCTCTGAACTGCCAAGTGTAACTATTCTGGGCTGTAACCCAAAACATAGTTTACTGAAATTCCACTGCTTTAATGATGACTTTTTTTCCCTATAGAAAACAATATGAAACATTCTGCCATCCAAACATAATTACATTCTGCATCTGGAATTTGTTGATGTTTCCTTTTGCTGCTCATATACATTCAATTCAATGAAATTGTTAGTGAATGCCATCGTATCCTAAATCTTGGTTACTGTCGGTTGTTATAGCTCTTGCATTACAAAAGAGGACTGTTGGATGGTGAATTCTACGGTCCCCCTGTGGAACACTGTCCTGTCCCTTCTCACAGATGGCTTGAAGAAGTAGCTCACTCAGGCTGATACATGTCTTGGGAAGGAAGATGAGACCGTTTGGGTGTACATCTCTCAAGATGGTCCACGTCCTGTGTGCATAGGCAGCGAGCTTCGGTGGCTCTCAGTCAGTGGGGTGCTGGCATCAGAGTGGAAAAGGCACCTAGATCTGCACTTGACAGAGGTAGGAGTGTGGATCCCTTACAAAATGTTTGGTGGTGCTGTGGATATTGAAAGAGCAGGAAGATGCTACTGCCCCTTGCTTGCCAGTGCTTTAAGGAGAACCCTAGGCCTTCCCTGCTCCTCTTTCTGCCCAGTATGTAAACAGGTTTTGACCCAGGGCTAAGAAAAGAGCTTGTTCTGCATGAGAATTAGTGTTCAGTCATCAGAGGTGAGCTGCTGCTTGTTCTTTTTTTTCCAGATTTAAACATATGGTAGTGTAGATCATGAGTTCTTTCATCCCAGGATGATCTATGGCAACTGGGGAGGGTTAAAAGGAGGCACGGCTGTCAGGGACAGAGGCACCAAAGCCTTCAACATGTCAGGAGTTGTGTTGTGAAAAGCTCTCTCGAGGCAATGGCAGGCTTTCAGGTAACCACAAAATAAGCTCTGAAGCCAGCCTTTAGACGAGGGCAGAGGTAATCCACAAACGTGGCCCTGGTGGAGTACACAGACAATCTAATTTTCTCTGGTTCCTGCTATGGTGGGCAGAGCAAGTGGATGTTTTCCAGATGTTTGGAGAGATGTATTTCTGAAATCGCATTGTAGGAAAACAAACTACCACATGAAAGGACACCAGGGCCAGGAAAGTGAAGTAGAATGGCATGCATTAACAGTGGTTGATCCTTTTTTTCCTGTTCTTGTATTCTGAGAAGTGGAAGCTTGTGCTGATCAAGAAAGCTCCTCTGTGCTAAACCTGTAGCTTTGCATGTCCTCGGGTGAATTTTCATCAGATGGATTTAAGTAGGGGTTGCACAAGCAGTCCTAATACAGCCTCTAGCCATCTCCACTCTTGGGGATGCCACAGAAATAGCTGAATTGGGAATATGTATGTGTTTTATTTCTTTTTTCACTAGCCTCATCCCCAGAGCACCTCCAGAAGACTGCCATAATGAGGATGCTACTGAAGCAGTGCAGGAAGATAATTTGATAGCCACAGTTGCAAGTCTGATGACTGAACCTTTGAGCAGCATTTGGGTTTAAACAGGAGAAAAAACAAGGGACCAAAAGTGATTTGATGCAATTCCATGGAGAGAGACATTTTCACTGCTTGCATAAATTTCAGCAGACCTAAGCTTCCTCCAGCTCTAAAGGACTCTTCAGGCTATCGAGCTACAGTGGAAATTAGGCTGGCCCTTGGGTCGGATTGTGTGTGGATCCTATGTGAAGGGCATTTGCTCTGGAACACATTAAACTGATGTGGTCATCAGCTGAAAATAAGCAGTTCCGTGAGAGTCAGAAAACCCAGGCTGTTTCCTGCTTTTTGCCTGTGCAATTCAGTGGTTTCGGGGGTTTCCGTGTGTGTGTGTGTCTTTCAGCATTTTACAATGAAGATCCCTTTCAATCAGGGCTTTTCTGAAAGTAATTTGGCACAGTTTAGCTATGTGCTTCTTGCCTGGGAGCTCAGGTTCTGAACGCGTGTGCTTAGCTCTGTCTGTCATCAGCAACCACTTTAACCTGAGGTGAGGATACAGGCTCTGAAATCCCCCCCAGGCTATATTTGTTAAAGCAAGACGGTGAAAGGTGAGGGAGGCAGATTACAATGCGTGGAATGAAACCCAAAGGAATACATGCACCTTAAATTTCTGCTGTGCTTTTACAAAACCTAGAGAGTCAACTTCATAATTACCTGCTCAGCAATATATGTTGATATGCTGGCTTTTTCTTCCAGTCAGTGGAAGTTTAACCAGAGCTACCTGTCCAGGAGCAATCTTTTCAAGGAAGCATGGCAGGACTCTCAGAAGCAATTCTAGAAAATAAAACCTATTTTGGTAGGGCAGTACTTGTCTGTTATCCCCGAAAACTGCCCCTATTCTGGCAGCCCCTGCACGGGGCGAGGGTTATCACACCTTCCCTCTCACAGCTGCCATGCTTTGCGGGATGGCACCATCCCTTTGATCCACTGGTATCGGGGCATCTGTAATCTCATCCCAGCTCAGCTGAGGGGAAACTGCTAAGCTTGGAGCACTTCTTAACCTCTGCCACCGTGACTTGCTGTTAGGGCATCATTACATGTGCACTTTTGCTTGTAAAACTGCCTGGTAAGGTCTGGGAGATGGGCAGAGGACTTGATGGGCAGCCTAACAGACACGGTAACCTGTTCACCTGCGTCAGCAACATCCACAACAGAACAAGTAATCAGGCCCGTGTAAACACATGCAACTCTCGATGCAGTTATATCTTGCTCACTGAGAATACTCCTACCTCATCTTTTCAGTGACGCCCTTGTAGTTCATGAACATTACACGCCAGAACATCGCTCTGGCTGAAAAGGAGGGGTGTTTGGGGGGAACACGAAGCACAATCCAGGGTGACAACTGAGAAAGTCCAGTCCCTGCAGTCACAGGTCACTCTGTCCTCTCATCTTCTTGGTGAATTTATAAACAACCATTTTAAAACACAGTAACATTTTTGTGTGGTTTGTGTTTCTCCCATCCTGTCGGAAGGCTGTGCCAGAATCTTTCTGCACCTTTTTCTAATTTCTAGCAGAAATTTATTAATGGCTGGCTTATATCCATGGCTTGTTGTGCAAATGTTTTCCTTCAGATTAGAAGGCTCTTCTTCCTGCTGCTTGCCCTTCTGGTTTATTTGCAGAGAGCTTCGTGTACCTCCTCTCCACCTCACTTCTGTCACGTCTTAAAAGGTGCGTCTTTGCAGTGTCCAAGGGAGTGGTGCAGAGGCTTGTGAGCTATTGATTCCAGGTGATGTAGAACGGGATTTGTGTGGGCTTTGCAGCCAGGTCCAAAAAAACTGTCTGTGCTGTGGTGCTTCGTAGCTTGGGTTCATGTCTGGAAGGATTATAGGTGTGTTCCCATCCATCTTGGACACAGCCAGTGCGAGTGGATGGAAAAGGAAAATGTTGAAGTTGTATCCTGAATCTCCTCCTGCCATATTACCTCTTTGATTTGGCTCAAAGCTTCGAAGCGGTTGATCACCAACCCCCTGCTGCCTTTCTGGGACTGCAGGCCGTTCAGTGACTTGAAGCAGTCATATATGATCATACTGAAATTGTTCAGTCAGCTCTTAGACTTCAGCACACTAGCAGCTACTTGGTGTGATGTAAAACATGGAAGTTATTAAAGTGAAATAATATATCTTTCCATTCTGATATTTACTAACCAGATGGGAAGTTTCCAGGAATAACTCATACATATCAATTTAGTGCTTGCCAGGAAGACTGTCTGTTTCAGAAATCCATAGGACGGAAGAGTGGTTACCCTGGCCTGTCTCATATGGAAGGATTTTCCTTGTGTCCTTTACAAGCACTTGACGCTGAGAACAGTGTGCTCATGCTCACAGCAACAATTACATGTTAATGTAGGTTAATAGAAGTTCATGTGTCTGAGTCTTGAAATGCTTAGCTCTCCTTTTCTGTGTTGCTTGACAGCTTTATTACTGCAAATACTAAGAGAAGCCAGTTCAATATGCTGAACACTATCAAAAGATTTTTCTTTATGGTCTTAAGAGGGTTTATCTGTAATTCCTGACTGCACAATCTTTGAAAACTATAATGTTACAGACAGTGATTCTTTTTCTTTCTTTTTTTTTTAATAACCACATGGTTTATTTTTAAATAAAGGCATTCTGAGATGGAACGGGGTCATTGTTAACTCTTTTTTCCCCCCTAAGCTCTCTTAGGGAAACTGCAGATTTGACACAGTTGCTTTATTTTGTTAGTCTATGGCAATTTCACTGAGTTATTCAATTTGAAAAATGTCCTCAAGAGTGCAGAGAGTTGAAATATTTCTTTGTGAAATTTCTAAAATGAAACTGCAATTTAAGTAGTAATTTGTTTTGAGCTTTTTATAGAATTTCAAAACCAAAATGAAACACTTCAGAAGGACTCAAACCAAAAACAATGTAATGAAGCCTGCTTTTTTCCTTCAAGTTTTACTTTACCATGAATTAGAAATATTACTTTTATCTGTACTTGCTCTGCTTTTCTAATCCAGAGTGACCAATTATAAAGAAGGATCTGTTGGTCTCCCAGCACAGCTCCTGGGCGGTGGGGCTGAGCCAGCTGGGGCAGATCCGTCTGCAGCATGGCCTGGCCCGCAGGCTTGTGGTCACCTGCAAGCGTTTATCCCGGCTCGTGTAAGCTTGCAGGGACACGCATTCCCCTCTGAGGTGCTGGTTCTCTGAGGGCAGCAGCCATGTGCTGAGCTCTAAATGCAGTTGACAGATCCTCAGCTGATGTAAATTGTCATAAGTCTGTTCAAGCCAGTGACGTGATCTACATTAGCTGTTGGCTAGGTAAAGGCTAAGGGCATCGCTGATAGCTCAGTGCTCCCTTTGGGAGGCTTGAGGGAGAAGTGAAGACGTTTTACTGTCATTCCCTCTGCCAAGCACAGTTCCCAGCTGGCCAGTACTGCATTAACCTGTAGATTTCTCAGTCACCTTTTATTGTTACTTTTGTAATTTGCTAGTTCTAATTGAGGAGTTGCAGCAACAGTTTGCATCATGAAACACTTCATTTTAATTTCTCATCCTCTTCCAGTGTGACTGTCCAACCTGCTTCCACCGTGTTCCCCTCTGGAGCTGGACACAAATGGGGCACGCCTGTAATCCTGCGACGGGAGGGAGAACCCGTGTCGGGGATGGGGCTCCGCTGTGGGAGATGCTATCAGTCTGGGAGCAAAGGAATGATCCCTTCCCAAAGGCCTTCCTTTCCCTTAAAGCACCCGCTTAGGAAAGGCATGAAGAGGACTGAGCCCAGTGGGATTTAAGCATATGCCCACAGTTTACTCTGTCCTCTGAATAGCCACCAACTTAAGCATCGGCTTGGCTCACTTGTTAGGGCACGGTAACATGACCACGCGTCTAAGTGCACCACGGGAATGCACATTTCAATTGTCATTTTGAGAACAAACCGTCTGCGGCCTTGCCGACCATCAAAGGGATGCCTGATGCAGCATCAAGCGGCACGTGATGAGTCAGGCTGCGTGTGTGAGCAATAGAACACCCTTCCCTGGTGCACAGGAGTTGTCAAGGATTCCTGGTAGCAAAGAGGAGCTGCAGGAAAGTCTGGCATGCCAGACCCACTGTCTTTGATCTGACCTGAGCTATAGCAAGGACTAGACCTGCGTGTTATTTGTCTAATATTTCTGCCTTCATTTGCAAAGCTTGAAACCTGTTTTTAAAAATGTTGCTGTCATTACAAAAAGCAATCTTATTGCAAAGGGGATTTTTGGTCTCCACATTTTTTTGAAAGCTTCCCCCTTTTTTTCTTTGAAAAATTAAGTGCTGAGCTTTTCACTTGAATTTCTCTTTTTCCTCTCCAGCAATGCCCAACAGGCAGATCTGCAGCCCCATGCCACGTGTTCCCACCGCAGGGTCCCGCCACTGCCGTTCAGCACAGGAGCTAGTGGCGCTCACTGAATGAGTCACATCAACAGGTCCTGCTCAGACATTTCTCCATCCCAGCAACTTTTTCACTCACAAGACAGGGCAACTGCTAGAGGGATCAATCTACGCTAGATATAACAGCTCATATGCGCTCAAGCTCTTTAAAATGTGAGGTATGTTTGCCCTTGCTGCAATATTAGCACTACTTATCCCTGTTCTACAGCCGTAGTGATATCCATATTGAAGGGTAGATATTGTGTATATGTTATCAGTTACCTGCAGCACTGTTCAGATCTTGAACTGTATCGTGAATCTCTGCATCAATTTTTTTATGCTTTCACAGCCCTACTCAGATTTCATCCCTAGAAGAAGAACAAAGAGTGTATGTTCTGTGTAACTGCAAAAATATCTAAGTAGGATAGGAAAACCATTTAATTGAGTACTGATACAACGGGGATGTATAAAGAAGCTATAGCTGTAAGTGTATTTATAGGTAACCAAGCTTCTGTTAGCAGGCACTGGATATGTTTGGATATGTGGGCAGCTTGGTTCTGGCTGTCTGGAAACAGGTGACAGGAGAGTTCTGTGTTCTCTCCATCTGTTAATTTTCACGGTACCTTCAAGGTATCCCAGCTGAGCACCTGGTATCCAAAACATTTGAAATCAATCAGTTTCTGTAAAAATGTAGGGTTTGGTTTTAGAAAATAGCCGCGCTAATCTCGGAGTGGCTGCTCGGAAGCGTGGGATAAGCAGGAGAAATGAAAGGTTGCAAACCTGACTGTAAATTTTTATGCTTAATCTAGTTTCAAGGAATATTTTAGATTATTGTAATTGTCAAAGGGGGAAAATGCATTTCTGCTTTACACAAAGTACACATGGAGTCCTGTCCAGCTCATAGGTAGAGAAGGAGGAAGTGTTTGAGCCAGGAGTTATATAGAAACCTTTTCTGAATTTCTGTTCACACACAGTTAAAACCC
Organism: Phalacrocorax aristotelis; assembly: GCF_949628215.1. NCBI lineage: Eukaryota > Metazoa > Chordata > Aves > Suliformes > Phalacrocoracidae > Phalacrocorax > Phalacrocorax aristotelis. The sequence goes on from NC_134282.1 coordinate 53,110,345, forward strand.
GCTGCAAGGCAGTGGCTCCCGCTGGGAGCTTCACGCTGTGGAGAGGGGGGCAGTGGGAGGAAGATGGGGAGAACATACTGTTCTACTAGTGCTTTGTTTCTGTACACCAAAAAAGTGCAACATGACCTTAAGTATATTAACTGGGCAGTTTCTACATCTTTTGCAAATTACAGAACCGAAAGTCTCAAATCCTTTGTGGATTCATCTCTTTTTAGACTTGGTGAACTGAAGAGCTCTTTACAGAGAGGTGCTGAGTGCATTATCTTCCAAATCCAGGGTCGGCATGGGTGTCAGCTATATTCCAGATCCATCATAGCCTTGGAATACATTTAAATCTTTTAAAAATAACTCTCTGAACTTCTTGTTTTCTTCCTCTTCCAAAAGCACAGGCATCAGTACTTACTGAGATCAGGGTTGTAGCCAAATAAATACGGTCTTTCTATACCATGAGCAAGCCAAGCTTTTGAGATATGATGTTCCCAGAAATGGTAGCAGACTTTTCAAAATTAAAAACCTCTGGTCATTTTCTTTTTATTTATGCTCCTCTGTTAACAAATGCCTTGTTTGATTACTTTTAAATATTGTGTTTCTGGAACGAAAATAGAATACTGGGTTTTAACTCTGGCTTTTAATTCTGTATGCCTTATTATTTCAGCTTCTGAGAAGGCTGAGAGGGTTTGGGTTTTTTGGTGGTTTATTTTTTTGTGTTTGTTTTTTTTTGTTTTGTTTTGTTTTTAACAAAGACTGGATTGTTTTAAGATTGTCGTAAGGCCAAATGTTTAAATACCAATTTTACTTACTTCCAATGCTCTGCAGTAATTGGTAGAAGGCTTGAATCTTTTTATATGTCTCTTAAAGAGTCCTTAGTTGATGGAAAAGGCTTTTGTCAAAATCTTGGCTAACTATTAGAACAGTGTACAAGACCCTGGTGGGTCTTGCATTATGGGATTTCTCTGGCCTATGATGTTGCTTTTCAGCTGGACTGACTTTTCTGATAATGAAATGAAAAAGCAAGCTATAGACAATTTACTTGCCGTGAAGCCATGCAGAGGTAGGATTCAGGATTTGGGTATATTTTGGTAGACAGCTCTTTTACATGGCTAACACAAACAATATGAGGAAGGGGAATAGATGTCAAACATTTGGATAGAATGGTCTGAAAAGTGCCTTAGATCTGAATATTTCTCTGAATTTGGGGAAAACGCAAATCTCTACCTGAAGCTTACGGCCAGCATTTTCTTTAAATACAGCAGGTTCTGTCCATGCTTTGCATGTGTGCGTTGTAATGGTGTCGGTTAACCGGGACCCTAATCTGGCACCGAAGTTTTCTCTGACCAAAAAATTGCTCTGAGCTCTTCTATGGATCTAGAGTTGTCTAAAAGGAACTTTCACCTATCACAAGGGTTGCTTTAACAGTTTTTTCAACCTACTTTTTTTTTTTTGCACTGTACTGAGGAGTAAAATCAGATTCTCCATGAGGTGAAGTCTAGTTGTTAGTATATACTACATTCTGCTTTTGTGTGCCTGAAAATATTTTTGAAGTGGAGTTTTTTTTTCCTGAGATGGGATTTGCATGATTAGTTGTAAGAAAAACACAGGTATTTGCAATCCTATTCTGCTTCCAGATCTTCGACTTGTCCTGAAAATCAAGGAGTTTGTGGGGATTTTTTAATAAGTATTTTCATAGTTATTTGAAAGCCTGAAATAAGGAATGAATTACAAGTGTACATCAGATGAGATAAGACTGGTAATTTTTGCTGTGTGCTGAAGAGAGTTAGAAACCTTTGAAAACTGTTGTCCAAAGGTTTTAATTGGTATTTAAAATGTTTTTCACTACTTTACTGATAATTAGTGTCTAAATTTGTCAGCTCATATGGCGTAGCTGCAGCTTCTTAGAGCAGAAATACATTCTGTTTTCTATCCAGCTGGTTTCTTGTAAAGTGCTGAATTATTCTAGCTTTTATGGGTCATTGTTAAAAATGGCAGGAAGGGTCATTGTTAAAAATGTTTTCAGAACTTTGATAACCAGTTTATCAACTGATTCACATGTTTAATCAGTTAATAGGTTTTCCTTTTCAGTGCATGGGAATTTCTTTGTTTATCTTAACTGAGTAACTGTTTCTACAGTGGAAAGAACTGTAGTTGACTGATAATCTTTTCAAATATGTGGAGCTTGCTCTTGTGATGCAAGTTATATGACCAGATCCTGCACTCTTACTCATAAGTCTGTATTCATAGGGAATAGTCCACTGGAATAAAGTACAAGGATTTGCATGTGAATGAAACCCCAAGACGGTCCGGTATTCTGGGGGTACAGAGCATGGAGCTATAGTTATTAGGCTTTTAAAGGCATTTTGATATTTAAAAAAGATGGACAGGTGCTTTTGAAAATTTTGCTGGGTGGTTAAGTGCCAAACATCTGTGGTTCCTCTAATGCCTTGTCAAGAATTTCATAACATGGTACTTTATCACCAAAAATACCAATGTGTCAAAAGGTACGTGTTTAGCATGAAACTTCTCCAGGAACTGCGGTCCCGTGCCTGTCTGGTGACCTCTTCTAGGGCTGCACCACCTTTCTTCTGAATAAGTTTTTCCTAATCTCCAATCTGAACCTGCCAAGACCAGGTTTTCGATATTGCCCCTTATTCTGTCATCTGTCTCAAATGAGAAGTTTGGCTCTGTTGTCACTGTCATTTCCCTTCAAATAAGGGAATTCGGCATAGGCTACTTCCTTACAGGCTACTACTGGATAGCCTGTTCCTAGATCACCAGCTCTTCATCAGACCAAACAGGCCAGGGCCGTGCTTCAGATGAAGCCCAGTATGCACTTTGCCTTACTTGCTGAGAGCACACTCTTGGCTCATACTCAGCTTGAAGATAGGGTGGGTTTTTTTCTGCCATTCCTATTGTAATAAGGCCAGTCTGCTCCTGTGTTTATAAACAAACTTTAGGCCAAGCAGAACTATAAACTTTGTTTTTGCTTTTTTTTTTTTAAATAAATTCAATGATGTTTGCCTTCTATGTAAAGAGCAACTTGGCATGAAATAATACACAATAATAAAGTTGCAAAATATGAGTTTACATAACATTTATTGCAGATACTTACAGAGCCCTGCAACACCCGGCTGGGTTTGTAAGAGAACCATATTCATACGGCCACAGCAGCTTCTGGGAATTGGCATCGCATTTGCACACGTGAGGAAGAGTTAGCAGCTTGTTTTGTGTGACCTGGTTTCTTTCTAGATATGTTCATTCTAGCTGCTGCATGAAGGAAATGTGTTTAGATGAACACAAGTCACAAGTAGTAACCCAAGTTATGCTGGAAACCCAGACGCGGCAGTTTTATTGGTGTGCCTCAGACTGAGAAAGGCACAGACATATTAGTAAAAAGCCAGTCCAGCTTGACAGACCCGGTTCCACACATTATGGCTCACATATCAACTAGAAAGACATTTCTAACTTGCTCCTATGAATCTCAGAGGTGAAATGGAGTATATTCTGTCTTGTTGAGAGAGCGCTGGGGGCTGTTGGTGGCAAGGCATGGTTGGAAGGTGCAGCTGGGCCTAGTTATGTGCCATGTAAAACGTACATCTGGAACCTGCCTTTTCAGGCTAGTCTTAAGCCAGTGCAGGGCTGTGCTATCGTCTGAAATGATCCACTGCTTTGTCAGCTGATCTGACCAAGAATGAGCAGGGAGGAGGCTGCGGGGATTTATTTTTTTCCTGTGGCCACCAAAAAGCAAAGGTGATGGGAAGGAAGCAGCAGGATCTTGTGGATGTGAGTGAGAAGAAAGCAGAAGATTGGGTTAAGCCACTTGTAAAGCTTGTGTGGAGTCAGCCACTGTTTTGTATGGAGCGTTAACTCAGTGTTTTAGTTGATAAAGCAAAACTTCCTGAGACCTGAGCAGGCTCTAGCCTTTGAGAAGCATCGCTCTGTATTTGCCTGTAGATATTTAACTGTGGATATTGAAAAAATAGTGATACCGGTCCTTCTTACAGTGTTCGAATATTTACAAAATATTTTTCCAAAATATTTTATTTAAAATTTAAACTTAATTTTAAAAATATTTTGTTTAAAAAATATTTTATCAAGGAAGATACTTACTTTAAAAATACTGCTGTGAAATACAGCGAAGATAAAAGGACCATGGTGTTTGAGACCTGTTTTTTTTTTGTTGCCTATTTTCTGTGCTAGTCTACTAAAAAACTCCTCTTTGCTGGAGAGTTTGAAGCAAATAAGAACTTCCGATTTGTTGCTGAAGCTTTGTGAAATTCAAAACCAATTCATTAGGTACAATGTAAATGTAGAGCGTGGGCAATTATTAGGATTTCAACAGCAAATAACGCAGCCCATGAAACATTAGACTTATTTCCTTCTTGTTTAAAACATTGTAATGTGTTTCGCCCAGCTAAATGTGCTCTTGAGCTTTTATGTCAAAGTGAATCATGATCTAATGCTCACCAGATTAAATCTAAATGTCGCAGTATTTCCTTTCTAATTCTGGCTCTTCCCGCTATGATAATATTATTTATCTAGTCAGTTATGTGCAAGTGTGAATGAGAAGATGTAATTTTTATAAGTATGCAAACACCCACGGAAGTATTGCCCAAGGAAACTGTGCTCCGGTTGTGCTCAGCAGAGCTTGTCTTTAACCACTGTCCGCCCTTTTTCAGATGCATAAAGAAAAAAGCCAAGTTGATAATTAGGTAAAAAGCATAATAAGATCCATGTCTATAAGGCCAGCGTGGCCCAAAAGACTTTTATTTGTGTGAATTTCTGGTACAAATGTGAAAGATCCCAGCTACTTAATTGGTTGCTAAGCTACCCACGGAGAATATTTGGGTTAATGACTGCCAGGCCCAAAGCCGCCTGCTCAGCCGAGCGGGCCCTGAGTGGAAGAGACAGGCCTGGCCGGGCTGTCAGGAGCCGGCTGACACTGGCGGCCACCTGCGCTGCGGGGTTATTAGAACATTTCATGTCAAAGTGTTTGTGGCGTTGGAGCAAACAGGCCCAATTAACAGGCCTGAAAGCTCCTCTCCAGCCAGCCATCACTAACACTCCAGATAAAATTTGACATCTTCCCCTCCTCCCCCTGCACCAAACTCCAATTAATTTAAATGGTTTTACTGAGGGTCCGTGGCACTCCTGAAAAGGCAGAGGACTTTGCTTGGGTAATCAGCTTAAATACCCAGTCCGTTTCCTGCCCTTGCCGGTCCAAACTTCCCATTCGGGAGACATAAATACTGTTTTTATTTTTTAAACTTTTTTTACCTCCAATTTCCTTGTACAAGACTCCATTTCAAAGGGCAGGATGGTAAAGCCTGTAAACTGGATGCGGACGGGAACTTTTAAGTTTAATGTCGATTACCTTTATTGGAAGGAAGGGGTAATGAGGGGTTTCACAGGGAAAAGGTACATCTTCTCTGACAGTCAGAAACTAGTGATAATTAGGAAGAAAACCGCAGTTTCATTTATTTTTATACTTCTTAAACACTCTTGCCTAAAAATGCATTTTGCATCTCCTGCTGTAGCAGCAGATCAATGACTTCTGCAGTTAAAAAAAGGTAATAGCTTGTTGCATACTTTTTTATAACTATAGTCAACTAAAGACGTGCCAACGTCTGTGCCAGTTGTAAGATAAGCTTTGAAATGCCCATATTACAAGACCTTGTATGCACAGAAGTTATTACAGAAGCATCTGCGATTTCAGTATGAATATATAGTTCAGCCTCTGCCAGTACTGAATTCTTAACTGTCATTACTCGAGGGAATTGCCATCAAGTGGAAGAGTGCTTCGCGGGGTCAGGGTCTTTACTCAGGTGAAAGGCTTGAGCGTGTTTCATTTTAGGAGGGTGAGTAATCTGTGGAAACATCCCTATGCTTCAAATTATGTGTGCGCACAATTTTATTCCTGTATTCGCCAAGAATTTTTTGCCCATCGTACCCACCTTCTGAAACTGTTGAGGGAATTCTATTTTCTAGCAGGAGAGCTTGGGATCAAAGAAATATCCTGCTTTTGGGAGTGTTTTTCTTTTAAATGAGCAGCATTTCTCTAACTTTACATTCTCTCTTTTTCTTAACAAGCAGTAGCAGTTGGCCTAGAAGACAAACTGCTTTCCAGCCAGAATCCCTTACCATGGCTGATACAGCGTGCTTGGGAAGCAGGTACATGGTGACCTCCACAGATGGCAGCCAGCAGCAAAACCGTGGCTGGACCTGCAGCGATACAGCACAACAGAAGTGAGTATATCATCCTTTTCCCAGCTGACATGCCATTCTCAGAAATGCCCTCCCGGCCATTTTAGGCATCTGCCTAAAACCGTCTCATGTTTTTATAGTGGAGGCTGTGAGTGACACTACGCGGTAGTCAGAAAATTGTTCTTGGACACTGCACAGATTTCTAGAAGCAAGTACTTGTCACATGTTAGGAGAGGTTCATCCTCTCCTTAAAGCCCAAGTTAGGAACCGTGTGGCTGCTTTGGGACACGCGTGCTTACACGTGAAGCTTGCAGGTGTGTGTGTGCACGCAGTGTGTGTTTGGCAATCTCCATTCAGGATCGAACTAAAATCTCCTAAGAAATAATGAGGATCTATTCTGACGTTAAGCTGAAGCGGTCTGTAGAAAAATCAGGTTTTTAATCCCACCGTTATAATGGATCAATCTTTGTTTCTAAAGGAAGGGGCTGGGTGGTGCTATTAATCACACTAATTGATTGGACGTGGCATTGGGTTCCACATCCAGAGTTTTCCTAGGTGTTTTGGAATCGCAGCATCTGGACTCGGCTCCTCTCTTACAAGGGCACTAAAATAAACAAGACGTTTGCATGCAGCACTTGCAAAACTAAGCTTAGGTAGCTAAATGGCAGTCAAGATTTCTTAAACATTAATATGCTAATAGCAATGGTTAAAATGTGATTTTCTCAGCAGGGGGTGGTGGTGGGGAACACACCATATTCTTCACCTCACATCAGCAAAGCCAGTGTTCACTTCCATCCGTCCCAATCAGAACAAGATAATATCTTTTCCTGACTGGATTTAATGGGAAAGATCTACTCTGTTCCCAGGTGTTTGATAATTGAACAATTACTTTTTAAATAATTTATTGGTGTCAGTTTACGCATTTGCTAGCATTTCTTTTTTTTAAATGTTATCCTACTGTGGTGCTATTTCTCCAGTGCTGTTTTTCTAGCATTGTTTAATGATGAATCATGAACGTTAACTTTATACATGTGTAATGCTTTCTATATATATACATATGTATTTATATAAAAATCTGGGTGGTGGCAGGGAGAGACTTATTCTGTCTGCTCCATCTTTTGTTTTGATCTAGTTGCTATAGAAATACTAAGATCAATTTTGACAGAATAAAATACTACAAATTACATTGTCGGATTACCTCATTACAGAGGGCTGGCACTTTGGATTGCAACATTACTGAAACGAAGAGCGTGAACACTACAGGAATTTCTGCTCTATGGAAAAATGTTATTTTTGGATTCTTCAGGAAGGCGCGCGTATAAAACCACCGGTTCCCTGGTGAGTGACTGGTCCCTGAGACTGGCAGAACTTTCTTCTTAATTTTTGGTTGTGGTAGTTGATGTCATATTTGGCCATACATTTACTTTAAGCTGCAACTGGCATCTCACTGACAAAGGCCTTCGTGTTTTTTCTGTTAAACACTTAGGCAACAGATTTCTTGCAGTAAGACTGATGGAGTGCGTCTTTTTACTTCCTTTTTTTGGTGTCATCTACTACCTATGTGCCTTTGTCTTGATGTAACTAACATAGTTTTAGTGATTTGCCCTCCGTGATCGAATAGGAAGTATTGTACTACACCTTGTGTTCTCAAAACTGGCTACAGTTAGAAACAACTGCCCTTGTTCGTTAGCAGTGAAGGGCAGGCTTTGAGAACAAGCAGCTTTGGGATGTAGTCTCACTTGCAATGGGAGGTCTCTGCTGGAAGGAGATGACCGTGAAATCTCAAATTGCTGTGCGTTTCTTTTCCATGCTGATAGAACTTACACGTGTCTGCATGTGGATATGGGCCTTGCTTGAAGAAGTTTTGCATTTTCAGTCAAGGAAGTGTCTTGTGCTCTAACAACTGGTAGAGCTTTATTGCTGTGTTCATAAAAGACACGTTTAGTACTAGGTTTTATTTAGGAAACCATTTATACGTTGGTATTATTTGTATACAGGGAGACAATCTGTGTGATTTGGCAAATGGCTTAGTCATTCTTTTTTTCTTCTAGTCAAGAATATTACTCTTGCTATATCTAATCTAGAGTTGTAAGTTGCAGCAGAGGTACAAATCCAAAACAAACATTTTGAAGAATTTGAATGGAGTAGAGCCCCAATTTCCATTTCAGTACTCTCTCTGTTGTCCAATTTGTTAAACTCAAGTGGTCCTATGTGCGAATAGCATTACTGCCATAAGCGCTCTCCAGCCATCTGCTTTTTTGGTAAGTCTTTGATTACTTCTTTGTCCATTTTTCTATCCAGAATCAGAACTGGCAACTCACTTGGTTGATTAATATTGTATTTTTTATAATTTAACATTTCTAGCTTATGGCTAGGAAATGGCAGCAAGGTAATAAAAAGCACAAGAAATAAACTCTCCTACTGAAGTCCAACTGTACTATGGTGGAGCTTTTTTACCACATTGTTTCAGCCTTTTCAAGAGTACCAAGAGAATTGAATAGGAAAAGTTTTACTGTTTGTGGGTAATGTCAAACTGGGAGGAAGAGACATAGCAGCCTGCATTAACTTGATGAGCTGTCTTGGAAATGTGAAGAACTGCCAGGCACTGATAGAGGCTTTCGCAATAGAGCTGAACTTAGATGCTAGCACTGCATTTAAATCTGAACCAAACCAGGCAGTAGAGGAACAAAATTTAACAAACCAGAAAGCTGGTTCGATACTCTATGGGAGAGGCTCTGATCTGTGTCCTACAACTGGATGGGGCATGCGCCCGCATTGTGTCAACTGAACCTTAACTAGAGGTCTTGGGATTCTTCACCAAGAAGGGCCGAAGCCTGCTCCTGTGTTGGTATTGAGAGACAGAAGAGGGAGTCGGGGCTGGAGTGGACACTGTGAAATGCTGTGGTACACCGCGGCGTACCAGCCGCTGGCTGGCTGCTCCTCCTGGTTCAGGTTGTGACAAGGAACCACTAGGTATTTTAGGGGCGGTGGTTCATTTTGGCTACTTGTAGAGTTTAACACATTAGTGGTGAAGGGAAATTTGGCTTTAAAGGAGGCAGCATTGAGGACACTGAGTTTCGGTGCATGTCGTAGGCAGAGTCCCACTATGTTTGTACGGCCTCAGGTTTTCAGCTTCAGTTCACAAGTGGCATCAACTGATGGAAACTAAATGGTTTTAGACACTTAATGAAGAAATTCTGCTGGACAAATGAATGCTGCAAGACAAGCAGAGGGTAAATGAGAACTCTAGATCATTGCCGTTGTATTTGCTGCATTTAAATACCTAATGCGTGACGTGGTGCTTTTGGATCTGAGTAGGCTGGGTCTGTTCTAGCCGGCAGCCAGAGGAGATAGTAATGGATGTGCTCTGTAATGCAGACTTGGCCAGGGGGATTATATGATAAAGAATAACTTATTGTTGTTTTGTTTGGTGTTTTTTTTTCCTTTTAAAAGAAATTGCATCAGAATTTTGGTCTGATGAGCAGCATCTTATGAAAGCGCAACAGGTTTGCAGGATAATGATGGAAATCTCACGAGCCATATGCAGAGGTTTGGTGTTCCCAGCAGCCGCTTTGACCTGCAGAGCTGACAGGGGATGAGAAAGAGAAGGGCTTTTTCTTCGGTGCAGCCTCATGTTGTAAATAAGCTGTACTTGGATGTTACTGTTGGGGAGAATGGTTGCTCACCTAACACAGCCTCTCTTCATCCTTGTCATTTCTCTTACTGTGTAGACAAGGGGAAAATATTTCTTTCAGATCATAAAGGGCTCTGGAAACTGAAGTCCCTTTGCATTTCAAGAATCACCTTCTGATTTTGTAGGAGACATTGGTTTTCATGGCAGCGTTATGCAGAAAATCAGAAGTTCACAAAACTCTGGTGGTTTCAGGGATGCTGTGGAGGGTGGGCTGCTCTGACTTGCTATATCTGCCTGGTCTGCATCTCTTGACTTGCAGGCTGCTAATGGCTAGCAATGCTCAGAGCTGTCAGAATGGAGAAAAGGCAGGTACCGTTTCCGAATATACAAACGCTCAACACATAAAAAAAATATTTTTGTTTTAAATTATAATGAAGGGGTGGGGAGGGAAGAGGAAAAAGGAGTAATTTAGCAAGTGGGGATGTGTCGGGAGCCAGCCAGGCTGGGGTTTGCTAATATCTGAACTAGGCTGTTGAAAAATGTTCCAAATCTGTCGGAAGGTCTTGAAAGCTCAGCTCTGCCCAGTTTAAGTTAGTGGCGACAGGATTGGGCCCTCTATTACTTTTTTATGTGGTATAAATTACTTTCCCATATTTCCAAAGACATTAATGAATCTTTTGAAAGCACATTGTGAAATCATTGTATGTGTTGCTTAAACTACTTATCCATATGTACAATAGGTTAATACAATATATGGGCTTTTTTCCTTTTGTTTTGCTTTTGCAAAAAACTGGCAAACTAAAACTCTTTCCTCCCCTCCCTACTTTGATTTTTTCCAGGTAAAATGATGGCAGATGTACTCAGCTCAGTTTCATATAACCTATTGCTTACTGGAAAAACGAATTTAACCCTCTGCCCTTTTACTGTAAACTTGGTTGTGTTTTTTATGTATTTGTAATTTCCTTTAAACCATTTATAAACGGGTTAGAAATACCGTTTCGTGGCATCTGACTCTATTAATAATCAGAGCTCTTTATATGGGTTCTTTAAGAATCTGTCAAGTAGGAACAAACTGTATGGTAAACAAACATCTCCAAACTCTTCCTGCTGCACAAATATTCACTGCATTGTTTCGTTATTCCTTAGATCATTCTGCCTTAGTGTTATCATCAGGGATTTAGCTGCTAATTGTTACTTCCAGGAAGACTATTTTATTCCTTTAGGGTACAAAAAGAAGTAGGTTTTTTTTGCAACAACTTTCATGTTCCATTAAAAAGATTAAAAAATGTCATTGGAAAACTGTGAGGGTTGGGTTTCTGCTGCCAGAGCCAGAAGGCTGCTGGCTGGTTTGCCTGCTCGCTTCAGTGATATAGGAGAGCCAAGACAGTGATTCACCATCACTGGACTTGATGACCTCCAGGGGTCCCTTTACACCTAAAGTATTTTGTGATCCCGTGAAATTGGAAGGTTCTGCTCGCTTTCCTCCCTGTGGCTGGCTGCACACCCCCACCGCCTCCCTTGTGCTGTTCTGGCACTTGTACTCCTGTCTGAGCAGATTCAACTCACTATGCCTGCAGAAAACCAACCTGGGGAAAACAAGGAGGATTTCCTGTGCAGTTAGCAGGTCGAGCGTGCTCAGTGAAGGGCTGGTAAATGTTGAAACCAGCATTAAGGAGGGGGCAGGTCTGTGTGGTGGGGAGTGGTGTTGGCAAAGAGCTGTTAGAGCAGCTCAGCTGTGTTACTGTACTTACCTCCAAATGGGCTTGTTTATATCCGTGGCAGATCACATCTCTTACTGGTCCCGTGCAGGGGTGTATGGAGACAGTCCTTTTCCAGGTCATGGTCTCCTCCTTGATTTCCTTATTCAGTTTTAACCTGATGTGAACATTCCCATATACGACCTAGTTATCATGACAACAGAAAACGTGAACTTCACTAGACTGGCTCGACCTGACACAAGGAAGCAAGCAGCTGTGCAGGGTGCCGTTCTGCAGTTTCCGTGGTGAAGTTGGTTTAAGAAGTTTGTGACTGCTCATTTCCATCCTCGGGAACACTGCAATTTGCTGCTTCCTCAGGCTGCAGCTTATCCCCTCCCTCTCATCAGCGCTGGTGCTCATATGACCCCCTGAGCTGATCCAGACAAGTACTGGAGCCAGCAGCACTGGAGGGAAGGATGAGTCCATGGCTGAGGAGGCAGCCTCAGCCTGTTGGTTTAACTAGTTCGGCCTGTCCAGTTTAACTGCACCATCAGGTGTTCCACGGCCATGACTTGCGAGACTGTCGTGTAGAGTAGATCAGTATGTGCCCACTGCTAAAAAGAACTCCCTGCTCTCTTTTGATTACTTGTTTTAAACTGAGAAATTGATCTCATTTGCAGGGCACTCTTTTACATCGTTGCATCAATGATAAACTGTAGTGAAAAGGCAGCCAAGGGCTGGGAATTCCTGAAAGCAATGTGTTTTAGGACTCTGCCGCTGAAGTAATCTGGTCTGCCTCTGCGTTTGCTGGTGATGATACTGCTTCTTTCTGTTTCTGTAAGAATACAAGAGACTCTAAGAATACAGGAGAGGATTCTTCTAAATCATTGCCTATAAGCTTGACCATCCTCCAGTGGTTAAAGATGAAAAATTACTCACTGCATCAAGAAGATGAAAATTTGATCTATGCTAGTCATGGCTGAAAACAGCCCCATAATGTCCTTCTATCTTTCCAGAGATGGACTGACTCTTGTAACGGAAGGTGATAGAATAACCTAGAGAGATTTTTGCTGCATGGGTGGTAAGAAAGGGCAAGGGAAGAAATAATGAAACCCATGAATTTTCAGTGTGGAGGAGCAGACCTCGGGAGGATTTGTGTGTGTAACTTACAGACCTTTACGCCAGATTGTGAGTTACTTTTCATTTTGGTAAGCAGTTGCTCATGAGTGCTCCGTTAATTCCAGTGGGATCTCTCATGAGGGTAGCCGCTCGCCACTAAAACTTAATTGCTCACTATGTACAGCGTACGTTTTCTGCCTTGTTTTTGAATGTGGTACTTTACTGGCAACTTGCAAAGTAGCCTTCTCTTGTAAGGAAGAAATAGAGTTTACTACTACAAATGTTCTGTGGAAATTCTGGTTTCTAATACTTTTTGCATGTTTATAACAATTCAGAAATTAAACGTGAATCAAGAGACCCCAACCTCATTTTTTTGAGCTGTAATGTTGCTGATAATAGCATATTTTCTGAATTCTAGCTTTGCTTGTTGAGAGGTAAGGTGGATTTCAGGCGGACGGTTGACTGTTCCCTGTCTTACACCTCACTTTCTCTTTGTGTTCTGATGTAAACCACAGCCAGATCTCCACCTCAGGAAAGCTGCAGTGATCACTTGTGTAGCAGTGGACAAAAAGCACTCTGGGATCCAGTAGGACAGGAGCTGTAGGAAGAAAGAAGCAAGAAATCATTGACGAACTTAATTTTGTGAACACCAACAAACTTTGTTGTTCACTCGCAAGAAAAATACGTTGGGTTAAAGATTTAAAATGTGCAGTTAACAGCTGACTGAGAGCAAGGGATGATGGTGGGTGGTATCTGAGACCTTAATGTTTTTGTTATCTCTGTTTGCTTTGGGCCCATGAGCAGCAGATAAATGAAAATATTAATTCCTTTTTTCCCTGTTTTTAAGTTATGCATAATTTCTTTAGGCATAATTCCTTGGACAGAAAGATGGAAAGTTCCCGAATAGTGTTGCAACATATGACCGCCTTGTGACAGCACTGGAGAGTAGGCTGGTGTCACAAAAGAAATGATCTCCAAGAAATGAAGGGGTTCAGAAGTGCAGTCACGAACATGCTTTTAGCACTTTCTTCCCTCTAAATGTAAAATTCAGGCACCCACTTTTCTTCTTGGTTTCGTGCTGATCAGTGATAACCTTTTAATGAACTGTCCTGTGACTTGTGCTTTCACCTGTTAAAATAAATGACATTTTTAAAAATAACTAACAATAACACCAAAACCACATTGTTTTAGGGCATAAATCTACCACTTCAATTGCAGGAGCCTGTCAGTGAATTTCTGACACCAAGTTATGTTATTTAATGAGTGCTATTAGGTAGTTCTGTCACTTAATAGGATTGAGGGTTGGAAATGCCATGTAGTATCACTTCATTGGAGAAAAAAATCAACAAACAGCCCTCACTAAAAACCTCACATCCCCTTTGATGTTGGTAAGACCTGCTGTCACTTCAGAAAGGAACCCACAGGGGCTGTTTTCACAGGGCTACAGCTGCCATTTTAGGAGAGGCAACAGTTATTCTTGGCAATTTTACATTAGGGGCACCCAAAAAAAAATTCTCCCACCATCTGACCGAGAGTGAAGAAACATGGAATGGTTATGGCAAAAGGCCCTTTGCAGGAGTATGCCCATAAAACATCTGGTTCAAGGAAACGGGAATGTAGACTGTGCACATGGGAGAAAAAGCTGGCTGATGGCCATTATTGGTATGTGTTGTCATTTATACTCGGGTATCGCCTAAAATCCCTGCTTAAGTTCCGGGCTCCCTTATGTACCATACAATTAGTGAGAGTCGGTTTTTGTCCTGAAGAATTGTTGCCGATCATGCAGTCACCTGTGTCTCCAGGCGTCCATCCGGCTGCCCTCTATACACGCTGAGACTGCATCTTTACAGGAAGAAGTGTCAATGTGTAGTGGAAGAAAGCACAACGGCCTGGAGAAAGAAGGGTGGAGACTAGTAGCACAAGTTCTGTTCCAGATATGAGTTTTCAGGCTCATGTCACTGGGCAGCTTAAAGCCACCAGAGCTTCATGTCTTGGTGTTTTCCCCTGTAAGAACAACTTTTTTCTGCTAAGGAAATTCCCCACCTCACTGGGAGAACAATCAGCAACTACAGGAACTACTAAAGAGTGTAGAAAGAGGAAACATGCTCCACTTATGGTCCTTGGTGAACACTCTGGGTCTGAGCATGGTTGGGGACACTGTTCTGTTTTGATCCAGGAAGTCAAATTCTCACTTTGATGCTGGTGTCCAAAGCATGGCAAAGGAGCTGGATTCCCTCTGCAGCAGTTGAGCAACTTAAGTGGGGTTATGAATGGAAAAGTTAGATCCCCTTGGAAAATTCAGTGGAGAAAGGTGTTTTGCCCTTCCCATTAGATTTACTTCTAAGCCCCTGTGCAGGGGGCAAACAGGCTTGCATGTCGGTAGCAGGAGTCCCATGTGTCTTCAGGCCTTTCCTTACCACAATCCAGATTTTCTCCTGAACTATGCAGAGCCTTTTCTTTAAATTGCAATTGCACTTTTTGTGATCAAAGTTAGAGTTTTTTGGTGGTATGAGATTCCCCTGAGACTCTGTCCTGCATTGTTTGAGCATATGCAGAAGGCAAACTAGCAGTCTGATCTCAGAAAAGCAGTGGCCGATAGCCACGACTCTCTTGCTGGGCTGCCTGTGTTTATAGGCTGTGGACTGGCGACTGGTGCAGAGGATGAGTCTGTGTTCCTTAAACTTTGCATTTCTCTTGGGTACAGCCCTGTGTTAAGCTACATAGGATGCAATGAGTACCTCCTGGCGCCTGTCTGCTATAGCAAGTAAATTCCCAAATCATCTGGAATAATGACAGCTATAATATATCCAAATCACTTGTGCTGGTTTGCTTCTGCTAAATCTCCCGAAGTAGCATATAAAATGAAAAATTCTGGGTAAGTGGTGAAAAACGTATAATAAAATACTCAATTACAACAGAACATTTTAAAATCATTGCTATTGACAGCTACATAGGTAGATCGCACGCGAGTGTATTGTAAGTGCCACGTATGCGTGCCTAAAGACAAGGTAAATTCTAGAAGTGAAATATGGCTCCCCTGAAGTCCCTGACAGAACTCTCTCTCACTTCAGAGCAGCCAGGATTTCAACACAAATCCCACCGAGCCCATGCCAGGCTAGATAGGCTCTATACGGTGGGAACGAAAAAGCCATGCGCAATATATTCCATTTTTACAAAGAAATCTGTAAGCTTGGTAGTAGATGTTCTTCAGTCCTAAAACATGCTTATGGGGTTAAGATACACACCACTTTTTCCTGTACTAATCAGATTTGTCATTACTTGAATAAGTGCTGATAGAGACCTAGGGAGAAGTTAAAACTTCTGTGTGACTTGATGAAATAATATCAATGACAATGCTTAAAAAGGGAATTAGGCTGCAATATCCATATTTCTTCCCTATGACAACTGTTTTCCAAAGCCTGTGGCAGATTTGGCAATAAAACCGGATCTAGGAATCAAGGATCATTCTGAGACTGGACTTCTTGCGTTTCATCTTAGGTCCTTCGGTTCTGCAGATCTTCAGGTGTGTTTTTTATTCAAATTGCTGTGTGGCTGTTAATTATTATGTGTCCAATTCACAGTGTTTCCAAGTGGGATTTGTGACTTGAGAAGACAGTGGGTTATGCAAAAAATGGCTTTGGCTTTGTCAAGAGCCTTGACTATTGCAGTTAAAGACCCTCAAGCTGCATAAAAATTGTCCTGTGGGTCAAAAACATGTGTGCATGTGGGAAGTGAAGTCCCAGGGTTTGAATCCTTAGTATACAGAAGGTTTATTAAGCGCAGATCTTTTTTTGGACCTCAACAATGGGACCTAAATAGAAAGTGCCCAGCTAATCTTAGTGAAGTCCTGCTGGGATAGGTAATTTTTGAAATAATCCAAACGTGACTTGGGCCAACTGTTCCTGTTCAGAAGGCTGCATAGGTCCCTGCTTCAAAACAGACCACTTTTTGGAGGGTTTTCTGTGGAAAGAAGTGCAGGGTCTCATGTCAGTATGTAATTGCTGCAGCATTATGCACAAATAGCTCCACTAAGGGGATATCAGATTAATTGTACACCCATTCCCTTTGATTTATTTCATTTATTTCTGCATTCATGGATCCCTGATATCTTGAGGGCAAACAGCTTCCTGTTGGTTAGATGTTAGACACAGAATAGGATGCAGAACTAAGCAAAGGGTGATGTTTTGCATTTGCCTCAGAAGGCGGCTGGACTGGCAGAGTTCTTACTTCATCACATCACCCAGCCGTGCTTACCCAGCACAAAAACTTCTGCTTCCTTAGGCAGTGGCCATTAATATTTTGACACTCGTTTTGGTTCTTTCACGTGAGGAAACATTTAGTGTGTCTAGTAAAACAAAAACACCGCCGTGCGAGACCTCACCCTGACCAGGTCGCCTTGATAAAACCATGCTAAATATTATTTCAGTTATTAAATACATTTTAATGAGGAGCTGAGATTTAACTGTCCTTTTGTTAAATGTCATCCTTGTACATCAGAGGCTCTGCACACTGTCCCAGTGCCCGCACGGCGTGGGCGTACGGCTGCACGTAAGGCAGCCTCACCTCCTGGGCAGGGATTGTCTGTGTGGGAAAGGCACGAGGGGGAGCCGTCCGTCAGCGAGTGGCAGCGTCGCCGAGCCATGCCTGCGCCTGTGTCTGAACGCTGCCAAGGCTTTATTCCTTCTGAAAAACAATTTATGAGATTTAAATGGGTTTTTTTAGAAGTGTGGCATGAGCTGATGTAGCGGAGGGGACCAATGGGAATTTGGGAAAAGGGAATATAGGCATATTCTATTTCTTAAGTGAAGAAACAAAAGCTGTAGAACCAAGCAATCCTGAACACTAACAGTTATTTTCTTTTCAACCCTCAAATTTGCTATGTTAGGCCATTTCTCTTTCAGAGTCTTCTATTTCTTAAAAGGATATCTTGCTTTGGAAAAGCAGTAAAATGCCCAGAGTGTAAAATACACTTCTGCTCCCTCTCCCCTACTGGTACCTCTATGAAAGCTCAATGGTCACATACTGCACCGAGGGGAACATCAATACCTGTACAGAATCTGGCTGGTCTTCAGGCTGCAGAACAGCTGATAGCCGGCACGTGCCTTGGGCACCGGGGAACGCCCTCTATTTGGGCAGATGCATTCAAAAGCTGTTTAAAGCTACATATGAGTTATTTATCAGATTCAGCGAAACTGGGATGGTTTCACAAGCGATGGAATAGATGCATTTTGGGGTGGTGTGTCGAGAAGGAGTTCACAGAAGCAAGTGAGGAAGTTCATATATGGTCACTTCATCCTGAAATAAGCATCAGCTGTCAGCAAAAGGGAAATCCCATCCAACTCTCTTCTCACCCCAGATGTTGGTTCCTGCTGCCTCCCTTGCTCCAGCATTAGTCTTCATGGCAATGACCTGGATCAGAAATGTGACCCAGCTAAAAACTAGCCAGACTATTAAATAAATAAAAACCCCACCAACCTGGACTTAGGCCAGGCTGAAGTGCCTCTGCACCTTGCAGCTTGTAGGAGTAAAAGTCAGGGCAGGAGTGTTAAAATTTGCCCATAAAGGTCGAGGAGGGAGCCATGCTAAGAAATGAATCATGGGAAGTTCACAAGCCAACTTATTTCTCTGAAAGAATCTACTCCTTGCGTCAGTAACTTTGCCAAGTCGAATGGCTGAAGTCTGTGTGTGCAGCCACTCACCGGCGCAGTTTCTTCTATGCGGGAGCTTCTCCCTGCTTCAGTGCATTAGCATTTTTTTCCATGGGCACAGGCTAGGAGAGACTGGTTTCTTCACATTCTACCGTATCTGCATGAGAACAGCCTTCAGGAAGAACGCCGAGACACCACAGATTTCATATGTAACAGCTTTGGTGTGGGAATCGTGATCAACTGCTCTTTAAGGTTTTGGCTGGCTTCCCAGTTTTCTGGTGTTTCAGTTCTTGGGATGTCCTTGCACAAAAGTTGGAGGCAGTTTATAGCTTGTGTGTTGGGAAACAGCATTGGTGTAAATGTTTTTTCCTAGATAAACTGGGAAATTTGGCGTCTTCTGGGACTTTTGGGTAGAAAGACTTTAGATATTTATTTTTCCTTTTGAAGCAATAGTGCTCCCACTACTTGTGTCCTAAGTAGGAAGCATTTATGTTTTGGAAGATTTGGCTTCATACATTCTGTATAGGAGAAACAAAAAAAAGAATTTGAACTTCCATCTCCTCCCAAACATCCCTGACCGAGCATATTAACGGACTGTTTTTGATTTTAAAACATACATGACTGATCTTTTCGGTTGTGCTGTAAAAGTGAGGTTCTGGCTACTAAAAATGCAGTGCTGCTTCCAGATGCTGACGTGCGGTATTGATGACTGGTAGTGAGAGACCCCAAGCAGAGGAGAACTTTTCGTAAGACCAGAGCTGTTAGCGTGAGACTCCTGGGTCCGTTCCAGTCAGCCTGCGTGATATTTCCTCTGGAGCTTCAATCGGATTAGATATTCATCTTCTCTTCCTGTTCCAAACTGTTGTTTAGTGTTGATGTGTCCTCTCAAACTGTTGCCAAGTTCCAGCACAGCGGTGGTGAAGCCAGTCCTACGCCTATGCTGGGATTTTTAAACTTTTGGAGAAGCTTAACCCTTTGTCTCCGTTGAAATCAGTGGGATGTACGCACCTAAACTCAAATGGTTCGGAGAATTCCAGCGCTGCAGCAGCTGCAAGGCCAAGCTCAGGAGCCAGAGCTCCCAACCTGCTTCCAGCCTGTTCCCCTCTGCAAGGTGCAGAGCGAATATTTATAACCTCTTTGGCACTGCCTGCGATAAGCAATGTTTCTGAGGTAGTTCAAAGTGAGATGCAAGAAATAAAAATCTGCCTTGCTGCTTCTGCCACGCGGCGGATGAGGAGGGGTCTGTCCCGGCCCCTGTGCACAGCCTCCTCCCTGCCCAGGTTAGAGTCACGCCTGGGGCACGCTCACACCGACCTGCGCCCGTGCAGGAGCTGCCAGTGCTGCGGGGGCTAGCACACTTTCTCTGTCTGAACAAACTAAATCTTGGTGATACCTGTGATTTCCTTTGCTAAAGAGGGTAACTGGAGCCTGCCCTCAGTTCCCTGGTTGTCCTCCAGTCCGGAGCTTTGCCTTCCAAAATGGGCTGTGCCCTTCAATTTTCTGCGTTGTTGGCTGACCTTTACACTGGAATAGCTGGTCCAGCTCTTCTTTTGGCTCCCTCCTGAAGGGAGCATGGCTGGAGCAAAATGACTGGCACACCGGTGAATAAGTGGAGAGTGCTGCGGGAAAATAGTAACGCTGCAGTATTTGAAGAAAAAGTGAGCAAAAGAACATGCGAGTGGCTGTCCTGCGTCGGACCAGAGGCCTGTCTGCTCCAACAGTCTGTGTCTGAAAGGAGCTGAAGGCATGCGCTGGCTTGTGGCTTTTGCAAAGTGCATAAATCTTCCGTTCTCAGCGACAATCCTATGGCAAATTTTCTGATTATTTAGCAAATTCTGGATCTGGTTTGGATATTCTTGAGAAGGTCAATTATATCAGCTAGACTGCACCTCTGCAAGCCAAATATCCTTTGTCCTAAATACAGCTGGGAAAAGGTTAGGCATGTCACACAGCTCTGGGTAGTCAAACGCTTTTGTTACTTGGTCTTTGTGAACCGTTCTTCTGACTGCCACAAGGTATTTCACCAAGACTCTGTGCCCATCTGAACAGGTTAGGGAGAAATCTAGAAAGTGCTAAGAGAGGCAAAAATCTAAATAATGTCTTAAAAAAAATGTATATGTTATAACGCCGAAGTATTTAGCATATCTGCTTTCTATAAGTCACCATATACATGATTTGGTATATAATGACTGATTAAAAACCTAGGGCATATGGGCTGGGGGTTAATTTTTCTCTGGAAATAAGTGGCAAAAATGTTTCATAAATAGCTATTGTTTTCTAAAAGGACCAGAATTCTTGTGCTGTTATTATTTTTTTTTAAATCCTTGGAGGTGCAATATATACACACACCACACTTGGTTATCCACATACATTTCATTTATTTGTGTTTGCCAGCTTAGTGCAAACTCACGGCTTGCCCATAAGTCCTCTGTTGACACAAAACAACACTGGGGAAATATAAATTTTTTTACACTCAAGTCTTTTATTCATATAAAAGGTTTCTCATTGGTAAAACGAAATAATGAACCCAGAAACACTAGCGTGCAGAAGTTCACAGCTTCTTACACAGTGCATGTGCCATAGCACAGGGGACCACGTAGCCACATAATGAGGAACCTAATATACTTTAAAAATTTAATGACAGGACCAATGGCTCAATGACTTTGAAAAACTTTTAAAACTCATTGTCTGAGAGCGCAAGGATGAGTAATAAGTTATGAAATGTATTTACCTTTAGAACAATATGTTTTGTTCCTTTAAGTTCAAGCCTTTGATTCATTGAAAGGGCTCTGCTGATTTCTGAGGTGGGGAGCTAGGAGTCAAAACGGAATTCAAACTTTAAGCTTGGTAAAGGACCTGTATCTACAAAAGCATTTTGCAATAAAAAAAACCTTGAAAATGCAAACAACCATGCAAAAACCTCCCCCAAATCCTCAGCCCTTTGCATGGAAGAGATATGGCAGCTTTCGCTGTCGTTATCATGACATTTTAATTCCAAATAGGACTGCAGCCTTCTGTTAGTGTTGCTTGGGAAGCACCAATGTGGATATATTCTCTGTGTGTGTGTGTAAATCTGGTAATGAACCTCCGGTGTCAGTGTGTAAAATGCTATTTGTGGATAAAGCTGCTTTACTCCCTTTTTTCCTGGCCTGAGAAAGGCTAGACTCTTCTGCTTGTTTCTGCATGGCTGTGTGAAGAAATGACCATGGAGAAGTATATGTGCCTGAGTTTCACACGGAAGTCAGATCTGGGGTCATTTTCTTCTCTGGCAGGTCTGTGATTTGGGGCCAGCCTTGAAGAAATCCTGTCTTCTGCATGTGAGCATAAGTCGCAAAGGGACGCGTTTTGTCAGGAGACAGAGGCATTTTTTTCCACTGGAGTAAATTAAAGCATAAATTAAAGCAGCCTCAAGGTGCAGCCGTGTGCTTAGTAACACCTCAGAAAGGCTCAGTGATCATAAACTCATAGGAAAACTGAGTTTGGAAAGATCTCTGTAGGCCTCAAGTTGAACCATCTGCTCAGAGCTAACTTCCAAGCTAGATGAAGTCGTGCAGGGTATTACTAATTGAGTTCTGAAAAGCTGAAGTTGGAGATTACGTTATAAGCTCCCTGGTCCGTGTTCCAGTGCTGAGCCACTGCCATCGTAAGGAACTGTTTCCTTACGACCAGGCAGGATTTCTCATGTCGTGCCTGTTGCCTCCTGTCCTTTCACTGAGCACCTCTGAGAAGCCTCTGGTTCCATCACCTCTCTCAACCTCTCAGGAGGGTGAAGAGTGCAAGTATGGTGTCATCTCATCCCTCTCTTCCTCAGGCTCAAGAAGCCCTCAGCTTCTCCTTGTCAGCCCCAACCATCTTAGTGGCCCTCTGCTAGACTCTTCCCAGTTTGTTGG
Source organism: Phalacrocorax aristotelis (assembly GCF_949628215.1). Classification (NCBI taxonomy): domain Eukaryota; kingdom Metazoa; phylum Chordata; class Aves; order Suliformes; family Phalacrocoracidae; genus Phalacrocorax; species Phalacrocorax aristotelis. Next base: position 53,132,531 of record NC_134282.1, read on the forward strand.
TGTGCAAATATATCTCTATCATATGCCAGAGGGCCCAAGTCTGGCCACAGTGTTGGAGTTTTGGCCTTATGAATGCTGAGTAGGGGGAATAATGGCAATTCTTTCTCCATATTGTCATCCTCTCAATGTCTGAGTGCTTCCTATGGTTTTGTTTCCTTCCACCGCAGCCAGTATAAAAGCAGTGCTGCTCCTGCTCGATGACTGCTACAGGTTGTCTCGGCTGGGCTGTGGGATCTATACTTGAGGGTGCTTTTGGTCTGGAGATCGAAGAGCTCTGTTAATGACATGTGCATGGGGTACATCAGAGAGTCGTGTGTATGCGGAGAGCTTGGGGTGGTTATGGTTTGCTGCGAGGCAGGAGAGTCCCTTAACCTTGGTGGGCGTTAAGTAAACCCACCAAGGTGAGAGCAGCCCTGTTGCAGGCAGAGCTGTACTCACTCAAGCGTTCACTTTTGCAGGCTGTGAATGAGACCTGAAAAAAATGCCATTCAGAAGTAAGTCCTCTTTGCCTCAGAGGATTTTCCTAACCATTTGACTACTGTCACTTGTACATGAGCTGTGCCTAGCCTGAAGATATAGCATTAACTCAGCTGCTGCTTCAAAATCTTTCAATCCAAATCTCCAGAGGTCCCTTCCAGCCCCTACGATTCTGTGAATCACTCAGGAGAATTAAAAAATATAAAAGAAAAGAGATTGGTCTTTTCCTCCCTCCTCTTCTCCCTTGAGCCTGTGGCTGACAGCATAAATGCTTCTTCCTTTCGTTGAACATCCTTTTCCAACTCTCCTCAAAGTGAGAATGCATCGTTTGGGAAATGCACCCCTAACGCAGAGTTTACATTCTGGCAGCAAATAAGCATCATTTCAGTTCAAATCCCTTTTTTGCCTGTGAACCAGGTATTCCAACTCAGACGGGAGCACCGGAGTGCTGCGGGGGACATGAGGAGTATTTGATGACCGATGCCCCAGTTCATAGCCCCTTTTCCCGGCTGCGGCTCTGCCTCTAATGCAGTAAGGTTGGGAGGATCCACATGTAATATAGTGCGCACACTGTTCTGCAGCCGACCGTGCTACTCACTGCTAAATTTACAGAGAAGAAAGGCACTGCCTGCCAAAATTACATAAATTCCGCTGGTTTCCTATAGACTAAACCTCATATTCACTAGGTGTGATTACCTCATGCTCACCTCTGCACCTGGGGAGTATACAAGGCCAACAAACAGACGGGCCAGAAGAAAGCTTCCTGGTTCCTGAAATCACAGAATCAGTGCAATAGCGTATGCGCGGTGCACAGGTTCAGAGTGGGGGCACGCGCGGCAATTTGGAGGCCTGCGTTTGTTTATTGTGCAGGTCAGCCTCTCTAGCGCTGACCAAAATGAGGTCTGCCTGCTGAAAGGGACCGAGGTGCACTGCACAACGTGCTTCTGAGCGAATGGGCGAGAGCCATTGCGTACGTCCCAGCTTCTGCAGGACAAACACACGCAGTGGAAACCTGTTTTGCTAACATGACTCTTGTTATACGCTGCTGTGGTGGGGCACAAGCTCTGTTTCCTGCTCACATCTCCATCTGCACGTGGGGCGTCCTGGTCACGGCGGGAGATGAGACATGAGGTTTTCTTCAGTGAAGGGCAGCAGGTGCTGGTAGAGAATAACAACCAAGTCAGGCAAACCTCATTAGTTACAAGAAGTGCCTTTTCAGCCAAAACAGGGTTTTTCACAGTCATTTTTTGTTTGTGTTAAAATTTGTTTTTGCAAATGAAAGTTTGATAGATTTTCTTTTAAAACCAAATAACTTTTCAAGAAAAACAAGAGCCCATTTACCTTCCATTAAATAACACATACTGTCTTCCTCAGCTCCCCATAGAGCTTAAAGGCAAAGGCGTGACTACCCCTTATATGGAACAGAAAGACAGTCTGTAGTGAGGACCACTATTATTTTCATTTTCATCTGCTCCAGTTTTGCAAGGCATTTTGAGCTGGGTGATATCAGAGACAGCGGGAAATCAGGTCAGGCTACAAGGCTTGCTGTCTTTAGAGGATATGCTACAGGGCCCTAAATCCAAGTGGCCGATTTCTCTAGAGCCTTGCAGCTTGCCCAGCCACTCTCTGGAGGTAACTGGAGGATGCACGGTCCCTTCACGCTCATAACACCCGTCCTCTAACGCTCTGCGTGTTTGGAAGCTGGTTTCCCAAGGCAAAGTTGTTTGTCATGGTCCCGTTTGCTTGTTCGCATATCTGCCTCCCTCCCTTTTAAGCGCTGAAGCTGTTCACCAAAGAGAATTTAACTCTCTCCAAGTTTTGCGATACAAAAAAAGAAGCTGCACTGATGAGGGAGACGCCATAAATGTTTTGGCTATGACGTGGTCTCACACCTTGCTAGACACCCAAGAATCCACATGTGAGCGAGGCATTGTAATGTCTCAACCACAAGCTGTGTCATAAAGCAAAATCCATCCAAGTTTCCTTAATTCCAGTGTTCATGAACTACTGGTTTTACTTTCACCCGTCTGCCTTCCCGGTTATTGCTCCTAAACGTTTTTGCCACACCCTCCTTCTCTATACTCTTTTCAATCCTTCCTGGAAATATATCTAAGTCATTAATTAAATCACTTAATGGGAGCATCAAGATAGTTACAGGATATAACGAGTGATCCTATTACTGTGACCGTTGTCCTGCCTTCCCTGGTCCCCACCCACCTCTTTCATTTTTGCTCCTCTGGCCTGTTGTATCATGTCTCCATGGAAGATTACCATTTCAAGGCAAAGAGTGTGCCATTGTTTCCCGAGAACCACCCAGGATAGCTAGGGGAGCTCAAGGAATAATAACTATTGTTAATAGTGTGGTAAAGGGTGGAATTTGGCTGCTGGATCCTTTTCGTGTGGAAGGCCTTTATGCTGGGATGCGTCATTATACTTCAGTGTCTTTTGCCCTTGGAAAATACAGAGCAGACGGACTTTTCCTCAGTTTTTAATGTTCCTGATCCTTAAAATATTTTTGAGTCAATGTACCTTGAAAATCTCATTTGAAACGAACTGCTCCTCTCTCCATGGCAGGTGTGTTTGTCCCTAACTGGATCTGCCACCAGGTTAACTCAAGCCAGCGCTGGGATGAGCAGCAGCATTGGAAGCCCTGGCACGAGAGCTGCTAAATGACAAACATTCAGAACAAGCATATTTTCTTGCTCATGAACTGCTTGAGGATAAGTGAGAGAGGCTGAGCTGAGACACAAAGGTGCAGAGGTGTGTGTGCACGTACCGCTGTTCCTCAAGTCTTGCCTACCCTGGCAAGCAAGAATTTTTTTACATAATCAACTTAATTAGCCCGATCGAACTAGCCGTTGTGCAATAAACTGAATATACAAGCTTCCTTCTAGAAGAATGAAACTATACGTTAGCTTGGTTGACAGCTTTTTAGTCACCTGTCAAACACTCGACTTGGTTTATATCGTGACTTGATAAAGAAATGACATCATTAATACAATAACAACAAATCATTTCTATGTAAATCAGTGGACCTTCTACCTGGATCATTTTAATGATTGCCCTCCAGCTCACTTTTTCTTTCAAACAGCGTCTTCACCTCCAGTAATAACTATTCATTCATTTATTTCTGATTGTTTTGGTCTTGATAAAGGAAACAAAGAGGGCAGAACCCTTCAGAAGCTTCAGAATCCAAACAAATAAATTACTGTATGGCCTTTTATCAGGCCTTTGCAGCTTTGTTTAATATTTATCATTTTAATGTTGTTTTTTTCCCCTGAGTTTTTGAGGTTTGGAGTATATTCTTTTACCATTGTTATCATTTTGCAATAGTATTTTGCAAATGTTTTTGCAACCCAAAATATTTTATGGTTTCTATAGAAAAGCAATCTCTCTCACAATTCAGGTCATCTCTTCATTAAAATATGAGGTTTGCAGTATCATCTGGAATCAGATAGAGTTGGGTTTGAGCTCATACCTCCATGGGGGAGAGTTCCCTATCAACCGGGACTGGAACTGAGTCTTTTGACCTCTTTTCCTGACTATGCCTCTAAGTCACTGTCTGGCTCTTGTAATTTAATTAACTTTTTAGCACTTGCCTGCAAAACAAGGATGATTATTTTATCCTCACAAAGGAGCGTTAAGAAATTTAATTAGACTATGCCTTTAAAGTACTTTCCTTAAATCACTGCAGAAGATTAGTGTATTAACTTATATCACATGCATTACACAGAAGCAGCTTTATACCAAGAACATCAAGTGAGTGTGTACTTTGGAAAGGCCTTCGTGTGCATCTCCACTGACGGCAGTATTTTATGTCAACTCACTTCTTTGAGTCAGAAACTTAAATGTAGCAATTAATATCTTTTTGTGCCTGAAAGCCAAAGCTCCACAATTAACAGTAATGTGGGGGTGATAATTAAGCTTGTTCTATATCCTGCGCCTAGCAGCTGATAATATGGACAATCTGAGCTGCCTGGACATAGCTGATATTTTAGGAAAGGGCAGTGAGGAACCTAAGATGGTTTCAAAAAAAGATGAGGTAGTCATGCAGGAATGCAGCCATCTGAAAAGTACCTATGATAGATGGGGAAAAAATGCTTCGTTCTTCCATAACTAGGTCTCTCTACTGATTCCCTATGATCAGCATAACACATGTCAAAAACTGAGTTTACGTGGACCAAGACTTGGCAAGTTTTACTGCCAAAGCATCAGCCATCTAGGGATGTGAAGAGCTGGCAAGGTGCTCAGGCTAGCAAGGCAGCCCACACTTAGGTGATAATTTATGGCTACCTGTAATCTCCTCTAAATAGAAACCATTCATATTCTCACTAGGGAAGCCAGAAATGACCAGACAATGTGAGTTCAGCCAAACCAAGACTTCACATAACTTTACAGAAGACAAACGCTCTCTGGTACTGACATTAACAATGGTATGGGCTCTTAGAAAGTGTTTGCTTTCAGGTTTTATTTATTTTAGTATTGTTTGCTTGTTTAATTTCAAAAACTGGCAGTTTATAAGAGCTGAAATAGAATTTTAACTCTTGGACTTTGCTTCTGTTTATTTAAACCGTAAAAAAAGACTCCGGACCAGCCCAAGTCAGCGCAACGCCATGCAGTGTTTGTGCTCTCCCACCGGGCGACTTGCTGATAATTCCAAATGTGCGTGATACTGAAATTATTAGTCACCGATGCTATCTATCACGGTGCTGCAGGATTCATGCAAACACTCTCCTTGCCCCACCCTGTGGTTTGGCATCGCTCTGCCCTTCCCCGGTGTGCCTCTGCCTCCGCTCTGGGAGGTAAAGTGAGCGATGGCAGGGTAGACATGGGCCATGTCCACCAGGCTGGGATGCTCTTCCCTCTCCTCAGCACAGGGCCACAGCCGATCGGAGCTGGCATGTGCAAGAGGCTGTGAATCTTAGGGAAGATCTTCTGCTTTGGGAAAAAAGTCTGGTCATCTTAAGTGAGAGCAGAGGTTGATCTAAGTCCTTCTGACACCGGGACTGTGCTACCTTGCATGTATGAAGTCTTCCAGGGACAGGTCTGAGGCCTTCTATGAGATCAGAAAGATCACTGGGGAACAGGCTGTTAGAAAGGAGTAAGAGAGAGTTCTCCATTCACAGATCCACAGTTTCCTGGTTCAAAATGTTAATATTCCCATAGCCGGCAGCGTAAAGAATTCGAATGTTATTGCCTGCCTATAGTCACACACTGACATTAACAGATCCAGGCTGAGAATCTCGGGTTAGATCTACCTTTTCCTCAAACCTGATTTATTCATGTGCTGAGATCAAGGTTTCCACGTGAAATCCTCCTAATTCTGTGGGTGCTGATGTCTAATTTTGGTCTAAGCTATTCTCTGCTCTGCCTGTCGGTCACTTTGTGCTGTTTATCTTTGCACATATGCAGTTATACGTTATTATTTATGAATGTTCTTCATTACCCTCCTGAAGAGAGTGCAATACTGCAAGGGGACAGGGACTCTCTATTCTTTATATACAGTAATACAGCCTCAGGTATCACTGAAACTCAGATCATTAATTCCATTAAGCTTAACCAGTGAGGAAAACTCTACTTGTTTCACAGTTCTTTGTGGTTTATTAACTTCTCTTTTGTGGACCAGCAGGTTCAAGTCTTCTCTCTTCCCTCTTTTCTGGTTTTTTTTTTTTTTAAAGTTTTCCTTTTTCGTAACCGTTAAGCAATTCCACCTGGAGACGTGAAAACTTCACAGGCTATAAAGCTTACATCCTGCAAATCTCCCTATCCAATATTAAAAACATCTAAAGGAGGGGAGGCACCGTTGAAATATTTTGAGTTATGCTTAGGAATGAACACAGGGATTGGATTTGTTCAACAAAAATAGTCTTTGTGGTTTTAGGAATGGCCCAATGAATGAATCTCAATGCAGTGGAAGTATGGAAAATACCTTTTACCACACAGTGCCATGAAAAAACGTCTTTAAAACTGTTAGTAGAGTTAAAGGCATGTGAAAAAGATCTTAAAAGCAGAAGGGACAGTGGCAGCTGCCACTGCCTTTTGTTAATTGTGGAAGTCCTTCTCTCCCACCGATGACCTTTGAGAAGGTGCTTTTCCTTGCAAAGGGGAAACATCTGTTTCTCATGTAAATTAGTACTTAACGTAAGATACGCAGTAGAAACACCTTACCAAAATAGGATAGAGGCAAAGACCGGAAGAATTGGTTTATGCTTTTACAGTGGAAACAAGGTGACACTTTCAAACCAAGTAGAAGAACGTGGATCTTGGGTTGAAAAATATCATGTAAGAAGTGTGGGGTCATTTGTGTGTGTGTATATATGTGCACCTATATATGTAATTAGTAACTGTGTCTAATAGGTTATGCTTTTGGAAATGCTAGCCTTTGCATTATTAGTCTCATCCTCATATTTATTTAGATGCTTGGGAGGGTAGCCATGTTACCTTGAGTTTAGTACTTGGTTCTTGTTAGCTTGCAAAAGAATGTTCTAGATACACTTCCTGTCTCCTTTGCACTACACCTGCCGCCGTACCACCCATACAGCGTGGTGCTCCTGGGGTTCTTTTTTAAGATAAAGATGGGATGCTAAAGCAAATAACTGTCTGAAGCAAACCTACAGAATATCCCAGTCCATATAGCAGGCTTATATATCTGCTTGATGAGCAAAGAAAACCAAAGTCTGATCTCATACGAGCATTGTCAGAGGAGTGGAAAAAGAGCATGTGAGCACATAGTCATGTTATTGAAATATCACCATGTCTTTGCTTAAATGTAGGCAGCAGTAGGTGGAGTTTTGTGGTTCTTTATGCCTTAAAGGAAAACCTTATAACTTGTTTTCCTTCATGTTGCCATAACACTTTGTATCTTAGCAATAAATATTGGGTAAATTTAGTGTTATCTCAAGAAATTTGTGCTCCAGAGATTTACTGTTCCACTCCCACAGTACCTTTAAACCCCACATCAGTAGTAGGACAGCGATTCCTGGCCTGTGTTAGGACCAATTTACCTCATTTCCTCTGCTTTGGCGAAGTGAGATTGAAGAGGTTAGAAAAATAACAAACATAAAGACAGGAGGAAAGCTATTGCTAACCTCTGTGTGTAACACTCCCCGAGTCACCCGGCGGAGCGAGCCCAAAGGGTTCTGCTCAGCGGAGGTGAGGGGAAATCGTTCTTCTTTTGCAGAGCTAAACAGGACCCTGTTTAAATCCATGCTTGTCACTGTTGTCACGTCTCATCTGGGTATCTTTAACATGAAATAAAATACTGCTATGTTAAGGACCGAAAAAAAAGTGGAAAATGCACTCATCTGTGTCCCTCACTTGTGCCAAAGAATTTTTCATTCCCACCTCGGTTCTAATTTGAAATGTGTTAAATAAAAATCTCCAGGAGAGTATCCAGAATAGATATGCATGTTTAGGTCAGCATACTACTTGGCATTGCCGTGGACCTCATCTCTAATTACTAAAGAAATAGTGAGTTAGTGAGTTAAAATACGCAGCAACTGTGACCTAAATAATTTCCATTCTGGATACTGGCCTGAAATAAAGAGGGCTTTTCATTAGCACGGCACAGATTTAGTGTCGTGGGACATGGAGTTTGTGCTTTGGAGGAAGTGCAGTCAATGGGCCATTAAGTTTTGAAACAGGAGGCAGGCATCTTCTAATCTCAGTGCTGTTGACAATAAATATTGGGGAATAGCTTAATATAGATTCATGATAGCCATGCCAAAGTCATTCAAGTAAACTCGGACTTGTAATACTATGAATGTGCATACACTGCATTCACATAATGGAGGGATCATTTGCAGGTCCCAAAGGAAATCTTTCCTTTCAGCCCTGGAAGATGAGAAACCGACTGGGAAGTCTAACCCAGTGTATAGATTGAATGGCAATTACTTGTATTGTGGGGATTTACTTTTCCCCTGTCGAAAATGAAATGTTAAAATTAGAAAACAGTTCCTGAATTTTGGCAGTTTCCCATTTAAAAACAAGTAAACAAACAAACCTCCAAACCCAGATTTACACCTTCTGAAACCCTTCAGGGTATGCATGTCAGGGGAAACCTTAATAGCTGGGGGAAAGCAGCAAGCAGAGGTGACCCAGCACAGGGGTCCTGGAAGCAGGGCTGTGGGGGCGAACTCCCCCGGAGTATCGAGGGGGGACAGGAGATGGCTCGGTTTAATGTAGTAGAGCCTGGAGTGCTTTAGGTTGCCACTTTTTGGGCTGTTATTTAAGGGGTTATAACTCTACAGGGCTGTATCTAAGCAGCCTGTAGCTGGTCTGCACGTGTCAGGGCGGTGGCGGGCTGAGGGAGCCCTGCAGCCGCCTCCTGCCTGTCTCCTGGGGTGTGCATCCTGGCTAAGGTAAGCCACACAAAATGGTAGAGAACTGCTCATTTAAATAGGCATGTATTTTCTGCAGGATTAGGGTGCTCAAATTTGCAGAGGACGTTTGCGTGTTCAGGTCTGAGGGATAATCTTTAAAAACCTTACCCTCCACCACTGAAAAACCCCAGGTTTCATATTTTTAACCCTTAGTGGGGAAAATCTGCAGGTGTGCCCGCCTAATATTTGCTTGCAAACTCTTCAGCTGTCGCACCCCTAAAGCCCACAAGGCCGGCCGAGGTGTCGTTCTGTAGTAGCTACTGGGCTGTTTTGTGCTGTGTGAACAATCCCTGCGGTGCAAAGACCCAAGTGAGCTGACAGCAAAACCGTGCGTCCCGACAGTTAGTGGCAGTACTAGTTACTGGTTAGCAGCTATCCAGGGTATCGTTTCTTCCTCTTTAGTCTCCGCATGGCCAAGGTCATACTTGCAGCATGCTGTGAAAAATCTAATCTGGAGATGGAATGATTAACTTGCCATGAGTTTCTGTGATTTTCATCAGGTTTTTTACCTGAATGCTTCACTAACATGAGTGGTTTTTGCCTATGTCTTCAATGACAAGGAATTTTTTTAACTGTAATTTAAAGGTGCAAGTTGGTAGCTCAGGATTCTTTTGCAGAATAAAGACATTAAAATAGATTAAATAAATGAATAAGGGTACCTAGTCTGAAGCAGCTAGAATCTGAATTTTTTGAATTTGCGTCATTAAACACTTTAATACAGTGTTTAACTCTATGGCGTGTTCTTGACAGACTCTAGGCCAGCCATCTGTTCAAGGCTAAGACTAGCCTCTGTCTTCATGAAGTTTGTTGCTTTATTCACTGCGCATTTTACCACTTCTTTAACAAAAAAGCTTCTGTGGACAACAGTTTGCCTCACTAGGCTCCTGGAGCCAGACCATCCTATGAGCAGGTCCTATGGAAAAATAGCATGTTATCCTGTAATTAGACTGTGTCATAATGTACACACTCAGAGGGGTCAAACAGAGGTTGAGCAGGCAAAGGCAACCTTATTTCTGTCACTTCCTTGGTTTTGACTTTGCAGCCTTAATAAATACTCTTCTCAGTTTCTACGTGCATCTGCATCAGGTGGGTTTCTCCCTTGCCATGCTACCTGAACACTGGCTCGGGTGTTAGTGAGGGTGCCGGAGTGACCTGCACAGGCGCTGACTGCAAGCCAGGCCGGCTGGTAATTTCTGCCTGTGGTTGCCAGCCTTGGACTGGAAAAGCCATATACATTTGCTGCTCCGACACGTGAGAGCTACTAGGAAGCAGAGCATGGTCTGGGAGAAAGGAGCCACTGGAGATTGTAGCTATTAAAGTGCCACTGTCTCCGCAATGTAGGCACATGTATTTTGTTAACTGAATTTGAGCAGACTGATTCAAGACTACCACAAAGTGTGTGCCTGCCAGAAAAACCTGCCTATCTCATCCCCAGACAAATATCAGTTTCTTATAATGAAGCGTGGGGGCACAAAGCCTTCTGGAGGAAAACGTGACTATTTTGATACAAAGACATTTTTTTTTCCCATACTCCTTTTCAGAGACAATTTGGGTTTAAATTACTGCAAGCAATTTGGCTAGAAGCGGACACTTGCTTGGAATATCACAACCCTAAATTTGAAAGTAATTAAGTAATAATTAGTTGGAAAAGGTACCTTACAAGTCAAGCGATGCTTGTAGTAGGCTGTAGGGATAGCCCTATCTATAGCTGTTCTCAGCTGATTAAAAAATTCACTGAAACAATCACAAGTGTGTTTATTGGATGCATGGATTAACTTGGAGAAAGCTTGATCTAGCAGTTGCATGAAAAAGCTGAATGGAATTGAAATTTGCTCTTGTCCTCTGTTGACTGGTTTGTGACAGCACAATATTTGCCAAAAGAACAGATAAGGAAAACGAAGCAGCAACGAGGGCTGGCAGCACTTGGAAGTGAATGCTAAAATTTCTCTGACTTGAAGGAACTAAAAGTGCTGTTTTATGGGCTGCTCATCCAGCCTCCACCTTGTAGAAATCACAGCCTGTCTCAAAGGTGGGATCCTCACGGAGCCTGTCCCTCGCAGCCGTCTGCAGCGCGTGGTCCGGCCAGCGGCAGTGTGTCAGCTCCGGGGTGTCCTGCTGTTCCCCTGGCTCTGCTGCTCGTTACTCTAGGCAGCACTGCAAGGGGACCGTCAAGCTTTATATACGTACGTACCTGTGTATGCACACACATGGGTATGTGTGGATATATACACGGACATGAAAATTAAAAAGAAAGCTACAGCTTGATCAATTTATGATTATTTCTACTGGTTATTTAACTCTCAAAGAATGCAAAACTGCTACTCCGTTAAATTACACTAAAGTCTGGTTTTCTTCAGGCCTGGTTTTGCCTGGCAGCCGTCCCTCATGTAGGTAGGCCCCATGGGAGGAATGTGCTCACTACGTGAACGTCTGGGAGAAGCGGCCAGCCATGCTGCTTGACTATTGGGTCTTTGGTTTTTATTTTAAACCCTCTTAAGTGGATGAGATTTTCTGACAAACTTAAGACAAATGAGGAAGGAGAGTACCATATGCAGGCTGAGCTTATCTGTGACCCGGTGGACTCGCAGAACCTCTGTGAGTAGCTCAGGTGGGAGCTTGGGGTACAGCTTGGACCACGGGTGGGTGAGCACAAGTGCATCCCTCCAGCTGCTCTTTGCTCGACAGCCTGAATGCTTCTGGCTTACTGTGCGTAGTAACAAATGAAGGCGGTAAATAGCTTCTATCTGGACCTGCTTCATGCAGTATGCTCAGAAATGTGATGGCCTGGGGGAGGTTGGCACATCTGATTTAGAGGTATTTACAGCCTCATACACTTGTGGCTGGGGCTACTCTAGGCCTCGTACAGCGGAGTTGCTCTCTGCTTCCAGTGCAGCCCAGGGATTCGAGGCCAATGTTTACCAGATGCTGGATGATCAAAAGTTGCCATAAAAACCAAGTTCTACCGTGTTGTAGGAATTATTTTATGGGGCTGGAAAAATACCATGGCTACCTCAGCATACTACTAGCAGGACTTTTTATTTCCAGCCAGTAACTAAACATGAAGACAGAGGGGAAGAGTGCCTACGGTGCAAACAGGGTACCACCTGTGTTAGCAGCATTGCTCTCCGTTTCTGGGGTGAGTTTACTGGGAGAAATTAGGAGACTATAGCATCCCCTCTGCCTCCAGACTATTGAAGTGTGTGCCCAGATAAAGTGACTGGAAAGCAGCTGTGGGAAATGTCCACCTCTGGTGACCGTCCTTGCTGTCACAGTCACAACCAGCCTGGCCTCTGCAGAATTGGTAATTTCTAATACTTTTGCTACACTCTAGCTACCTTCCTCCTGCTGCAAAGTATGTCAAGGTTATTTTTTATACATGTGAGCTTCTCAGATTGTGCCACACTATTGAATTTTGAAAACAGAGCTGTAAGGCATTAGCTATGCAGCTGTTCTAACAAAGTCTCCTGGACTTTGCCCATTTTAAAAATTTTTATTCAGGAAAACACTGATGCTAATGGGAATTAAAAAACTGAAGTCAGGAGAGTTTGCCTAAGTAAGGGCGAAGTTGGAAGGAAGAGCCAAAATTTGCAAGCAAAGATTTTGCTTGGCTACAGCACCATGTAACAGTGTCACGTGGGGATGTGGCACCTGGAATCCTGTCCTAAGAGAAAAACGCACAGCATCGGCTCTCCCAGCCAGGCCTGCAGAATTACTTTGATAGTGGAAGGCACCACACAGCACATGGAGCACGGGAGAGCTGCCACTCAGATCCCGCTTGGAGACTTGGAATTGGATTCACCTTAGGAATGTTTCCATGCTCAGGAGTTGATCACAAGCTTTTGGTTTGGTACCGGCTGACAATATGAGGTAAATGTTTTTGAGGCAGCTCTGAAACTAGAGAGCAAGACAAGGACAACACTTTCACCTCAAAAATGAAGGTTAATGGCTGCTTAAAGCTTCTCGTGCACACCCATTGCCAGTCTTGTGTCTGAGTGAAGGCTGCTAGTGTTGAAAGCTGTTGACTGTGGCAGGGTAGGAGCTCCTCTGACTGCGTCAAGATGTTCAGATTCAGCTTTGGTACATTTGTTGTACCAAATCTCTAGGAGGGATTTTGCAGATGAGATTCTGTGCAAGCAGCCTTGATGGGGGAGCTGCAAATCTGCGCCCTTCTCACATGCTAGCAGGTAACCTAATGCTACCCTTTGTGGGACACCACAGGTTGTGCGAGGCAGACCTGTTACCTGCATGGGCCATGGGCTGGAGGTGGGTTGTGGTCAAGGAGAGACATCCACTCCATGGGAGGTAGGTGGCTGCAGTGTCTTTCCCCTTCCAGAAACTCGGGGGCCACTTGCATCTGCCTGGCAGGAGGGTGAACACTGTCTGGTGTCCTTGCTTCCAAAGCCGGAGACAGAAGTGTTGTGGGTGCAAGGATGAGGAGCCCGGTGAAAGGCTGTGGCCTCTTTTGTATGTCCTGCTTTCCAGGGTGTCCATACCTGGCTCATGACCTGGGAAAAGATAACCTTGGGGAACATCCTTGGCAGAACCGGCCAGGGAGAAAAATACCCGTGCCTGGCTGAGAGCTGCCTGGGGGCTGCCTGCTGATCTTTCAGGTTTTGGAACAACAAACTCACCTTCAGAATTTGAAAATTGAGAGTATGTTTCAACCCAGGGTGTTTCAGTTCTTCTATGGAAAATAACGTTATGCTCACAGTATTGATATGTTTGGAGCTCTGTGCAAAGAGTTAAGTTATTGTATATTTTAGTTTTTTAATTGACTCCATATCTGCTGGCAGCAGAATAGACATTGATCTGTTTTTTTCCTTTGCTTTATTTAGGAAAATACAGCACATAGTGTTTACTCTGCCTCCATACAGCATTACTTTGTAGGGTGAAAGTGAGGGCGAGACCACAGTGAAGAATTCCTTCATTGTCAATTTTAAAGGCTTCATAATAAATGGTAGGCTTTTTTGGATGGGAATCAGAAATGTTTTCATGACAATGTTTTGCTTAACTTTTTGTATTCAGATGGGATTTTGTAAACGCTCTTAAATTTGCTGTTTTGATCATTTAAACATTTCCTTCTGGGCACCAACTACTTGATCAAATTACTGGAAAGACTGTACCTGACGACTATTAAGAAAGGACTTGAAAGGTCAAATCGGTGAGTGTAAACTAAAATTTTTCTTGAGGGCAATAGGCATCATTCCCCCTGGTGGCAGCACCCAGACTGCCTTTCAGTGGGAGAGGATGAGGAACTGGACCTGTAATTCTGCACGGTGAGAGGCAGAACGGCCTCTATACTGGAATTTTGATGGAGAAGGCACTACAGCATTGAGCCCAACCTCAGAAGGAAACGAAGAGGAGTAGATGCCCAGAATTATTCTATTCCACATATACCAGCTGAACTATCTACTGAAGCTGATTTGCATTGGGCCATTTATAAGGGGCACTTAGCTCCTTGTGAATTCAATTTCTCTAGTTGTGAAGCTGCGTTCCTCCCGGATCCTTAGCAAGAGCTTACTGGTTTCTGTAGAGGAGTAATGTTTTTTGTTGCATACGAACTGCTGGCACAAGAGTTTTATATTGATAAATTTTTTTTCCATATTCCTCTGGGCTTGAGACAATATTGGTTTATTGGTCTCTTCACAACTACGGGTTTGCCAGCAGTTGTGCAATCCTTTTAAGGGTTACTCTTGGTTTCCTCTGAAAACTGTCCAGGCCCTTTGTTTGTTTTTCCTCTTGCTTTTTTTTGTAGTGCTTTGTTCTTGGAGGTCTCCATGCCTATTGCAGCCTTCCCTGTGATCATTGTATTCAAACAACTTCTGCAGTACTGCTCATAAAATGTGCTTTGGCGCAGGTCTGTCTTGCTCTACACGGTATCACTGCTCAGTACTTGCCCGCTGAAGAATGTCTTGAGGAGTGAAAAGCTTTGAGTAGAGGAACTCCTTTGGAAGGCATTTGTATTTTCCTCAACTGTAAGAGCACAAACCGAGGGCGTGTGATCTTTGTGATTGATGAACAGCTGAGGTACAGATGCCTTTTTCTGTAAAGTCAGGACTAAGTTCATGCATCTCCTAGAATGACCACTTGTAACGCATATTTCTTTCACTTCTTTTTAAATGGCAAAACTTCCTTTGAAAAAGAAACCTTGTTACCCTTAATGCTATGCAAACCACCCACAGAGCCTCTTGGTACAACCCGAGGATTGCTGGGGTCCGTTTGTTTATTTTCACCAGGATCACTAACAGTCTCAGTACTATTTTGCTTGCGCTGCTGAAAGACGTCCTGGAGATCTGTTTTATCATCTTAACACCATAAACTGCTTTCATTCTCTTGGTCCTCTTGCAGAATATCATAAGTGGCAGGATGTGTCCCGCACAGGGGAATTTCTATTAGGCAGAACTTTACGCAGGAGGTTTAATGTACTCCCAGTGTTACTGATCAAGTAACACTGTTGTGCGCCCACTTCTGTGGTGGACTGAGCTTATCATCCATTTATTGCATTCAGTCATTAACTTGGACTACATGTTTGTGAAGACCATTTGTACGGTAAGGCAACCTCTTTAGCAAGGCCTGTTGTGACAGGACAAGGGGTGATGGTTTTAAACTAAGGGAGGGTAGATTAGAGTGGATATAAGGAAGAAATTTTTTACAGTGAGGGCGGTAAAACACTGGCCCAGGTTGCCCAGAGAGGTTGTGAGGCCCCATCCCTGGAAACATCCAAGGTCAGGTTGGACAGGGCTCTGAGCAACCTGACCTGGTGGAGGATGTCCCTGCTCGCTGCAGGGGGGCCTCTAAAGATCCCTTCCAACCCAACCTATTCTGTGATTCTATGATTCTATTCTATGATTTTTGCTATTTTCCCACGTGCCTGGTGGCTTGGAAGTTCTGCTTCACTGTTGCATTTTTAGTTTAAACTGTGTGTACTGGTGCAGGCAAGTCTTTAGTTGTCAAAAACCTTACTAGGCTCACATCAGGGAACTTCCCTGATCACAGCATGTTTGTGTCAACCTGCTGATCATCATCCTCCAAATTCATATGATTTTGTGGCAGAAGAATCCCATGGGGTTATCCAGCTATTTCAGAACCCAAAGTATAGGTTTCATAATGCAAATGCTTGAGATTCTCCTCCCTCTTCCCTTTCCTCAGGGCTCTGGGCTTGGGGTTTCCTCTCTGTGCTTTTAATTAAACATTCAGAAGCTCTGGGGAAGAGGGTGGTCAGTAGTAATGCAAGTCACCAAAGTTTGTATTCTTTATGCTTCCTTTACTATTAGATAGGATTCTTTGCTTTGTACCTTTTCCTCACACCATGAGATATGTTTTTCTCTTCTCAGTGAATGAGAGTGTTTTCCCTTCCCTGGCATAGAAATAATATACTCAAACATGCTTCAGTACAGGAAATCCTATATCCAGTGCAGGGAGGAAAGGCCTTAATCAGTAAAAATTCCATTATGTTTATATCAATCCTGACCCTCAGTGTCATTTGGACAAGGCATTTTAGCCTGGGCCCCAGGCACTGGTTGGTGCTGCCGGCTCGCAGCTCTGTCACTGCAAGTCCACAAGGCCCGTACGTGCCAGATTTCTGCTCTGTAAGTTATTCTTCATGGAGATTGCCGGGCCTTTTTATGGGAGGGCTGAGATAAGGGGCAAGTACGCAGGGAGCTCCTCTTAATTACAGGCTTTTCCCTTCTTTGGAGAATAGGTTAATCCCCCAGTATTTCCTGAGTATGAAAGGCTTTCAGAAAAGAAAAGAGGAGAATTTAGGAGAGTTTGCGATCTATTTCACAATCCCTATCCCTGTTTTCTAGCCTGTGCTACAAGCTGGCTGCATCATGATCTTACAGTGGCGGTCTGGCCTACAGGGAAAGAGCCTGGTGAGATACTGGTCCTCTCTGAGGTCTCAAAGGAGTGACAAGTTGCTGCTGCGTGCCAAGAGGAAAGCTCCATGGTGTGGCCAGGAGTGTTTCAATCAGGAGGAAAATTTCCAACCTGCCTGGCCCATTAGTGAAAGCTTTAAATAGAGGATTGACTCTCTGAAAAAGTCCTGCACAAATAAACATGCCAGCAGCAACCTTCCTTCAGCTTTCAATGTGTTTTTTATCAGGCTTTGAATTAAACCACTGTCCAATTATTTGAAGGCATGATTTTCAGGAGTCATCCAGAATATAATTAATGGCAACTCAACGCATTCTCTGGGAGTGGAAGGACAGAGTCTTGCTGCTTTATCTTAAAGTGGCAGCTTTGTGTAACTCGCTCATGGCTGTCTGAGCAGCACATGCATAACAAGCTGCTGAGCAGAGCACCCTGGCTGGGCAGGCGGGCCAGCCTGAGCAGGGGGGCCTGGGTCCTATGTCTGGCCCCTCTGGCTCTCTACGAGATGCGAAATGTGACTGATGTACACAACCGAAGTGCAGGATGAGTGTTGACTGCACACTGTCTCCCAGCCTGATGCTGGGAGTGGGGTTGGAGCAAATCTCTGTGGTGCCTGTGCGCAGTGAGCAGAGGCCTCTGCCTTATTTTCCCCTCCTTTCTCCCCCTAGAACTCTTTCTTCAGAGCAGCAGCTCCCCAGGGCTCCTTTCTGGCTGCAGGAGAAGCAGGCTCAGCCTAGCACAGCGTGCTGCTCTTCCCTGTGCTCCCTCCTTCCCTGGCTGCTGCCTGTCCCTCTCCCTCGACCCTGCCATGGCTCTGGCTGAAATGGTC
This sequence comes from Phalacrocorax aristotelis, assembly GCF_949628215.1. Taxonomy (NCBI): domain Eukaryota; kingdom Metazoa; phylum Chordata; class Aves; order Suliformes; family Phalacrocoracidae; genus Phalacrocorax; species Phalacrocorax aristotelis. The sequence continues at coordinate 53,150,090 of NC_134282.1, forward strand.
TCCGCAAGCTCCTTGCATTGCTGCTTTTCACCAGAGGGAAGGTTGGGGTGGTCTCGCTGGGATTGTCCCGTTGCTCACCCCGGGATCCGCCCGTAGCTTTTGTCTGGGAGACAGCTGGGTCCTTTTCCCACGCATTCGAGGCATTCCCACACGTGGCATCTGAGGACCCTCTTTCTTGGTTTAACATTTTCATCTTGTAGGAACAAATGAAAATAAGTCATCTCACCAGCACTTTTCTGAATGTTTAATTAAATCTGTGCATTCATGACAGGAAATGAGAGCCAGTATTTGACCTCCGAAATGTTTATACAATTGATATATAGCTTTTTCTTACCTCATCTCATGTTTGTGTATAAGATACTATGTCAGTACATTCCCAACACGATGCAACGCTTCGTTATATGATAGACATTTAAAATAACAAACTATTTTTTTAATAGTCAAGGGTATCTGCTGTAATTCTTGGACTGGGAAATGGGCTGGCCGGCATCTTTCAGATGCAGATGGCAATAGTTCAGGTACTAGTATTATTGTTATTTTTTGCCAAATAACCAAATTAACATTGAGTAGTTTGGCTTGATGCTGAAATATTCACTTTTGGAAGTGAATTAAGGTTTTTTTTTTTCCTTCCAAGTGCTGGCACTAGTTGCAAGGGCCTCAACATTGGAAGAAATAGATTTGGATGGTCTTCAAAGAACACTGCTGTGGTTCTGCCGTTTTTAACTTTTTACCTTGCTGTTCTTTCTCCCCACCTCTTCCCTGGGGAATTGAAGGTAAATGATTGATACTCTGTCTCTCCTGCTCGCTTTCTTTTTTTAAATCTCTTTTGGCTAGACTGCTCCAATGTAGAAATATTTACCAAAAGGAAAATTGCAAGGGCGGGGGAACTGAGAGAAAAAAAGGGAATTGAGAAATAAAACATAAACATTCAGCAGTCCAGGATGGTGACTTTGTTGGGGAAAGAGGCCGAATTGTTTGTAGAACCTAATGAGATTTGGGATTAGATTTCCTGTATCAGTGGGCAGCCGCTGGGGAAAAGTAAATTCACTGCACTTAATGTGCTTTGCAAGAGAGGCATTTATCTTACCCTGTTTGCATATGGCTATACCTAAGGGGTCCCAGCGTCGGTAGGTACCTGCCCCCAAAGAAATCCCGGTCTAAAACAGGCAAAGAAGAAAAAAGACTGGTAAAGGAAAGAGGAGCATGGAGAAAGGCAGACACTTGCACGGACCTGCCCGTGAGATAGTGGGAAACAGAGCTGAGATGGCCGTTCCAGTAGTGCAGTGAGCCCGGGACTCGCCACACTGATTTTGCAAGGAAGGCAAAGAAAACGATGACCAGGCCATTAAGGTGGCGTGATGCAAAGGATAGCTAAATATATTTGCTGCAAAGCGCTTATAGACAGGGTGAAATTTCTATCTGTTCTGTGCTAACTTTGCCATCAGTCTAAAAGGCAAATATTTAGCCTGGTTTACAGTTGTAGGGGTCCAGTTTTATGTGGCCAAGAGACTGAATGAAACGGGAATTTTTTCAGTGCCTGGAAGGTGACTTTGCAGGTACAGAATTAAATTTTGCCATTTTGGCATCTGACGGGTGTCCACTTTTCAGCTCAGGTAAAGTATCCAGATTTCTAGCTGTTCTCCCAGAGCTTTCTTGTAAGAACCAAAGCATTTGTGTCCAGGAACTGACAGGACATCTCGCCTCATCCAGTTTTCACTTGAAATTGTCTTGTACTACATCCTGACTCTGGGTAGATTCAGTCTCCAAGAAAAAAATCTTTTGCTATCCAAAAAAATTCAATGCTTACATTTAGTGTGGGCTTTGGGTGAAATTTTTTGCGTTGTTTCCTGTTTTCATGGTTTGTATCGATTGTGAGGTTCAGAGACTCTTCTAGAAATTAATTCATAGGATAGAAGTTGGGTCCGTAAGAGAAGGATATCCATCCCCACGCAATGAGTGTGGGGTTTTTAATTCTTCAGAGACTGTAGGTGTGGGGAACCACTGAAGGCTGTGGCTCGTAGTCTGGCATTCTCCCCCTCTGAAATCCAGCCAAGACGCCCCTGTGTGATGTTGCTGCTGAGACTCTGCCTCAGAGGAGCTCTCCCAGTACGTGTGGGGGCTGCAGCCACACAAACTCCCGCCTAACCTCAGGACAAGCTGAGTTTTTCAGGAGATTCCCTGCAGGGCTGAGCAAGGACAATACCCTACAGGATGAAGCTGTAAGTTGTAATTCTTCAAAACTAGGCTGCATTTTTTTCCATCCAGGCAGATGGCTTTGGAGGCATACTTGAGGCAGCCTGACCTTGCAGGCTGAGCACTGCTGTGGAAAGCAGGTAGCTGTGAATTCTGATTCCCTCACCAGCTCCTTGAAAGATTGTAGACAAATCACGAGTCACTCTGACTTGTGTTTTTATAGTTATACCATTCTATGTATTTTTTCCTTTTCTCCTTCGAAGCCACATATCACACTCTTGCGTCTTGGCGTCAATGCAGGTTCTGTTTTTCACATCAACGTATGAAAAAAGTCTTGCCAGATCAACTCTGGCAGCTGTCAGCAGCCCAAGGTGCAGGAAATTCTTCCTTTCAGGAGACCTGGCTCAATGAAATGTCATTTCTGACCTTAAGGTAGATATGCAGAAGATCCAGTATAAGGGGGGCAGAACTTGTAAGGCTGCGCTTATTCTTCATTGCCAGCTGAAGGTATGACCTCTTGTGAAGTGCATAGTTGAAGCGTTTAGACCTCTGGCTGGGGAGGGAAGAAGGGAGGGTGACTGATGTTTGACCCCTAGGGTGCAAGCTGCTTCTTCTCTGCCTTTGCTTGGGTCTTTAGGCCAGCCTCTATCAGAAGGAACTCCTGTGCTTTCGCTTGGAAGAATAAGTGGAACCGGGTCTCTTTTTTCCATATGCAACAACTGGAGTCAGCTGGTTTGGAAGAGGAGCTGCCTTGCATCAGCCAGTGGGCTGAAGAGGCATATATTCATCCTCCATCCAGGAGGTAAAAGGAGCTCTGAGAGTGGGAGCGTGCATCTAAGACACAGCTTCTTCTGGGCTAAAGGAATGATACCCACACTTAATACAGGCCTTGCTAAGAACATGAACATATTTTAATCCTCAGCAAAGTTGTACCAGGCCATTGTAATTCCATTGTACTAAAATGTCCTCAGTGTCTTGTTTGTTTTTTTCAAGCCAAGCTCTGTTTCCCTTTGTGATACAGATCCCTTTTCAATCCTCCCCCTCCCACCAAAATAAAATTCTCTCTGAGACTTAATAACACTTTTTAATATATACACATAAAACAAATTTCCTTCCCCAACCATTCGTGTGGTTTTTCAAATCATTAAGGGAGTTTCCTCATTCTGTGATGTCAAGAGTCACCCAGATCAAAGCCTTTACTGATATTACAATTAAGCACTCTGCACCATTAAATTCACTTTCCACACTGTAATTTTTATAATAGGTCGGGAAGGAGCTTCATGGTTTGATTTCATTCCAGCCATGGCGCCAGATTCTGATTTCTCATTAGCTGTTACACCATGGTTTGTGAAATACCGGAGTTAACAAGGAGTCTGAGTTAATAGTGGACTGGCATCTGTCCAGCTGAATTGTGTTCAGTGGACTTGCATGCATCTGAGATGACAGGGAAATGATACGTTATGTTCAAGAGAAAGGAACAGCTTCACGATAAGAACGAGGTAATCCCTCTCGCTTTCCCCAAAGTACATCCCTGGGTAAACCAAGGCTGTGCGTAGCAGATTCAAGCAGTTGCTTCGGTTCTTCACCTTTGCATTAAAAGTATAACTCAGAGAAACTCAACTTGAGGGAAGAGGAAGGCCAGACTGAAATGGATCTTGCAGCAAAGGCAGAGAGGAAAAGGAAAGGTGGGCATCTTTCTTCATTGAGTGATAATGGGATGGTTTTCCATTGCCTTCCTTGTGGGTGTCTGAGGGAGTGTTAAGTGCTCTCAAAATGGAAGGGTCACTGGACTGCCTTAGATTTAAAAAAAACCCCAAACAAAAAAAGTAGGTGTTTCCTCTTCTTTCTACACACGGAGGTATGAATACATGTGTGCATGCATGTGCTCACCGCTCCCGCTGCTGTTAATGGGAATTGCATGAGTGCAGGCATTTGGATTCTGAGCTCATTGATGCTGTGGTGAACCTGCAAGGATATGGATTTTTGCTAACAATTGATACCAGCCTCACAAAGAATCAGTGTCCAGCCCTCCAAGAGGAGAATATATTGCCGGAGAGTTCGTAATCTGGAACGTTAGCCTGCATGACTTTCTCTGCATAGCACAGTAACTAACACTGGGTGGGTGTTTCTTGAAAACTATTCAAGCGAATGTCAGAAAAACTGATCCAAAGAGAGCGTTTTCAGGCAAATATTTGGAGATACATAAGCTACACTTCTGCCTTGAGCCATAGAGACGGAGCGCTGCAGTCCTGCCAGCTCTGAGGCACTCGGGTGGGAGTCATGCTGTGTAATTTGTAACAGATGACGTTTATTACCTGAGTTTCTGTGGAGAGTCAGATTTGGGAGGAAAGGGGGGAAATATTTGACCAAGTTGGGAGCCAGTGATAAATTTATACAAACTCATCCTAAACGTGCAGCACATGCCACCAACCAATCTAATATATTCTGCGTGGCTGGGACAAGGACTTGGTTCTGTACCAGCCAGATTTACTGTCTGAGCATTTTGGGTTATAGCTGCAAACTTTGTGCTGAGCTATGAATCCTGCATGTATTTTTTTAAAAAAAAGTATTGTCTAAAGTGTTTTTCCTGGAAGATCCCTCCACGAGCATCCCCATTCCAGCTGCATTTTCAAACTGCAGCCAGACAGCTTTAAGGTCTGCTACTGAGTTGGGGTCATGACAGATGAGAGCTGTGACAGAGCATCACTCCAGTACATGTCATGTCTTTCCCCACCCTGGTTCTGACAGCCCTGTCTCTGAGCATCCAGGGGACAAAAGCGCTGTGCTGAGATGCAGATGTAGCTGCAGTGACTGGAGTTCGTCATACCAGCAGCCTGCCAACGGGCAGTTTGCATTGTCAGAAAGGGGAGAGAACGGTCATCTACCAGTTTTGCAGGTTTTTTTGACTAGGATGTGGACTCAGGAGCCCTCATAATGAAAGCACAGTGACACCCCCCAAAAACTCAGACTTGGGGGAACCATCTCTCTCCCCTCGTGGGCCAGGCCTGGCTTCTGCACACCTCGTCCGTGAGACAAGGATCTGAGAGCTCGGCTCAGAGCTGGGATGCATTTCCACGCTGGGCACAACCAGGCCCCAGATCTATACACATCTACTTCAGCACTGGAAATCCGGTTCCTGCTCTGAAGCTGTTTGAAGCCACTTCTGCTGCTAGGAGTTTCAGGGACTCCAATTCATGACAGTGCGAATAAAATCAGGTTTCTTTTTACACATCCTGAGTTCATAAACCAAAAAAGGAGATATGGCTGTACCTTAGATGAGTTACCTTTGGCAGACATAACATGGATAATAGTGTTAATTCAGTTTTGGTGATACTCTTGAAGACTTAATAATCCAAGCCTAATTTAGCGTGAGCAGCTACTGAGCACAAGACACAGCTTGTCGGTGGATCCAAGTCATGCTGACCGGCTGCATCGGGCGCGTAGGATCCGGGCGTGAGTAACAGCTACGGCTCAGCCTTCAGGTGCTGCGGTGGGGGAATGCGAGGCAAGGGGCAAGAGAACGTGTCTCATGCAGGACGCACAGGCCTGTACATGTGGCCACATTTAATGCTTTCCTTTACAGCCCTCTCTCTCACAACAGGTAAACCTCGTTTGAGAGAAGAGAAAATGTTGAGCACTATACGGTGTTATGAACTCCACGGTAAACCCACAGGACTGCTGAGACACGTCACTTTGTGCAGCACTTTCTCAGGTGTTGCTCAGACAGGGCTTCCTGCCTCCTCCCTCCTTAACCTTGTCCCTGAAATGTGGGACTCCTCCAAGCGCATGCTGGGGCTCTCCCCCATTTCTGGGCAAAGAGCAAGTTTTCAAAGCAAGAGCCCAGCAATAAATTTTCCCTCCAGCATCCAAATTTCTGATTGGCCAGAGGCCAAATGCCACGGTGTGGCATCGCTAGTTTTGCTCTTCAGCAGCAGCAAATTTTTCTCAAATGCTACTGAGAAATCTCAGCAGGTTCATTCTGAGATGATCTTCCTGGGGCAGAAAACAGAAGTGGTGTTCCCTTGAGCTGTCTAGGAAGAAGAGTTTTTTGTTGGAATACCTCTGTGTCAGAATTCACTGCTGCTCTTTGCTTTTTCTTGGGGCTCATTTGGCATCTGGCTTAAATTAGAGGCATCTCAGCTGCATGGTTTAACACAGCAAATGGGGACTGGGGATGCAGCAGGCACAGGACAGAAACTGTCATTAAGCCACCTCTGTACACCTGTACACACTGATTGCTCCTGGTAGTGCAGCTGGCCCCCGGGATCCGTCCTCAGTTGCGCTTTGGGAGGTGGGGGTGATGTTACAGGGAACGTCTCCCCATTTCCCCTGCCGAGTTTCAGGCTTGGGACTGAGAGTTTTGGAATGGGGTGCTGTGCCTCAGAAACGAGCTCAAGAAGCTGGCGCAAGGGTGGTTCAGGCCATTACATTTGTGGTACCTATCAGGAACTGTAATACATCGTGGGCGTGACAGCAACACACTAGCACTTTCAAACAAAAAAAGTCTTTTTTTCCTATCCTTTAGCAGAAATCCCCTGGAAACTGCAGAACTGCCTTCTATCTTCCCCCCCCTCCCTTGCACATTCCTGCAAAAAGTAGGATGAAAATCCCTCTGTTTTAGGCAAAATATTTTGCAATTTTCCAATGACCTTGCCAATAAGAAAATTATTACCCATATATCATGGGAAATGCCTGCTTTCTCACAAGGCTGTAATGTTAAACTATCACCAGTAAAAGACTGCGCTGGCTGCAAGCTTGGCAGGAACACGAAGATCTTCTGGTATGGTACATTACATGAACTATTGACTTAAGAATGCCAAAAGCTTCACCCCATTTTAAATGAGCTCCATTTTTTAAAATAAATCAGCATATGAATTGAATGTGTTTATTCCAGAAAATAAGAGGATCAGCCTCTGTACCGAGTTTACATCATTGCCATTTTTATAAGAGGAATCAGTCTTGAGTTAACGGTTGAATTGCTTAATCATCTCATCAAACAGTTTTGTTGAATTCTGCGGTCCAAGGGACGGTACAGTGACCATTTTGCAACTAAGTGTTAATACTGCCTTGACTAAAAGTGTCCCTTTCCCTGGCTAGTTAACGGTATGTGCATGCCAGGAGCTATTCATTATGGATGAAGAATGGTTTTGTGGTTAAAGTACTGGCCTGTGTTGTGGGAGATCTGAGTTCAGTCCCAGATTCTTCTTCAATTTCCCTGTGTGACTATGAGCAAGTCGTTTAATCTTTCAGTGCCTCAACTCTCTCTTGGTAAAATGGGAATAATCCTATTTCCTTTCTTCCACCCTTCACTTTTATAGTATTTGTTTTCACTGTTGCCTGTTCATCGCATCCGTAGGACAGAGAAAACAGGCCAGTAATGGGAATGTTAAAACAAACTAAAAACATGAATAATAATTTAGTGTTTCACTTGATTTTTCATATTCATATTTTAAATTGAGGAAGATAACTAAAGCTTGATGGCAGTGCTGTCTGTTTATATGCAATGACCTACTTGTCCCAGAAAGCAGTATGGCCAAGAAATTGAAACAAGATCTTGTGACGTGCCATTGCAAATAAATCTGCCCAACTTCCCTTCTGTCAAGGCATCTCACGCTAGGGAAGGCCACTGGGAGTCATTAATTGTATAATGGATATACTTGATTCTTTAAAAGGGCTGTTTTCCCAAAGATTAAAGGAATGATGAGCAAAGTGGTTTGAAAAGAGAAAAATCCACCCTAGACCAAGCAGTGTGAATGATAATTGGGAATGGTTTAAGAAAACTTCAGCAGATGCTGTATAAGTCACGGTTCTGCAATTGTGGACGAGGACTTGTTAATGTGACCCAACACCCCCTGCCCCTCCTTCAGCCCAGCATAAAAGGGAAATGAGAGCTCCTGTACGTATATACATGTGGAAACATGCACTTGCATGTATCTGAATGAATATAAAAGGAAATTAGGAGATTGACAATGAGGCTATAAATTATTAGTATTTATGAAATAAAGGCTGCCGATGAAAGAAAATAAGGAAGATCATTAGAAGTGTTGATGGGGGCAGCAGAACTGGCCACAGCACCACAGAAAAGGCAGGAGGATTCCCTAATTAGCTGTTTCTATATTAAAAAAAAAGTTACACGATATTTTTAGAAGTTACCAGAGTATTGAAATGCTTTATATTCCTACACCCAAGATGTTGAACAGCAACTGCTACAGCTCCAGCACGTATATCTGGGAGCTCTGCAAGGTTAGCTGGTGAGGTGCTGGAGCCAACACTGACAATTAAATGATATTCCAGTATCGGGTGGGTCCCAGGCACTCAGGAGGTAACACAAATCTTGGGTCAGCATTTACAAAGGCTAAGTGGGATGAGATCAGCAGCAGCGCCCTATTTAGCTGGATATTCATTCAATATAAAATCATGTGAACTTATAAGTGATGTATTCAGTAAATGTTATAGGACAGGAGCAGACTTGATCAACAGGATTTTTAAGAAAGTAGATATTGTCAAAGCAATTTGATACTGGTTTACATGAGTTTGTTGAAAGTCATTTTTCTAAAATACGATTTCTGCAAGGTGTAAGATTTCATATGAAGCTGTGTTTTGTTTATGAAATCTAAATTATATAAAAACAAGGTAGTACGTACTAAATATGATAAAATCTGGTTAACTGATATTTCTCAGATGAGTCTGGAGAAAATCCCGAGTCCAAGAAAATGCAGAAACATTATCCAGTACTAAAGGTTTCTGGGAGGATCTCTCAAAAAGCAGGTTTTTACTACTGCTGTTCCCTACCTGCTTCTATTCAATAGCTTGATTTTATCATACAGAAGAAATGGTGGTGGTATCTCATAGTGTTAACCACAAAAGCTTGTAGTTAATAAAATAATACTGAAAATTGGCCAATTCCACGACATGATAACTTTTTAATCTCAGATGAGTTAAATAATGTAGGTCACGTGTAGTGGGCCTTTATTTAGGTAAACATCCAAGGAATTAACCAACCCTGCCAATAATTACCATCTGCACAGTTGTTTTGGGGAGTTAATATAACTTTTGTGTGAATACCAGCAGATATATGGAGATCAGGTTTTCACCACCAGCATCGTAGAGACCCATCTGAAATATTGGTTTCGTTGTCGATCAGTGATTACAAAAGAATCGACAAAGTGATGTGAGTTACAAGAATATTTTTTGTTCTGGAAAACCTATCTCGGAGTGAGGAATTAAGAAGGTTGAGGCTATTTAATTTCTCAGAGAGACTGTGGGAGAGGGACCCGAGTTGGTGGGTGTTAAGTGCACTGTTTACTATGAAGAAGAGAAAACGATACGGAGACTAGAAACTGGATATACTCAGTCTAGTAGTGCAGTGCTTTTTATTTTATTCCGTATTGCTTAATCCCTGATGATAGGTAACCATTGCAACATCTTACATAGGTAGGTCGTTGGTTCTCTGCTGTTAAAACAAACTACTTAAAAGTTCAAATTTTAGCTTGACGGAAATTCCCGTGCAGTTGCAGAGCTAGAGTTTGTGGTATTAATTTACTAATTGCTTGAGGAAATGCTAATTTTTGCAAATGTGGGAAGTCACAGTCAATCATCACCATGATTCCTTTTACCTTAAAATCTATCAGTCGGTGTGGTGGCCTGTGTGCTGTGTGGAAACATTGTGTTTGTAGACACCAAATGCTGTGCAAGAACAACAACAACAATCCCCTGTGAACTTCCTCCGTGAACATTGTTCCCCACCAACCCTCGCAGACCTGACCCATGGAGTTAACTTAGTAGAAGTCTGCCCTTCCCCATGTGCAAACTTCCTCCTGCAGCTCAGGCTGGGAATCGCAGTCAAGACATGACTGTGAGGAAGGCATGTTTTCTTGATTTCACCAGGAAACTTTGGGGGTGACAGCATTAACACTGTGAGGGGCTTATACAGCATAAGACGTTTCCCTGCCCAGCCTGGTTAGGAAGGTTAAACCACAGTATGTTATCACGGTAACCGTGTCAGAAGAGATTCTTCCTTCCGTGCCCGGTGCCTGGATTTACAACTTAGGTAGTGTCTGAAAAGGCAAGACTTTTAATTCCCATGTCGTGATGCAAGAAGCCACACCTGGGCTCTAGTGACAGCCTGCAGAGTGCAAACAAGGCTTCCTCCTCAAGCCTGCAGTCCTTCAGGTGTTGGCCCTGCATCACCCCCACGCCACCCTTCCCATCCCTTTGGGACTGACGCAGCCGTCGGGCTCAGTGTGTTATTTCTTACTTTTTCCTGTTCTCTCCCCATCTGAAAGCTGATGGGTGTGTGTGGGTCATACCCTCAGCTAAGTGGCGAAATGACTGCTCGTGCACCCCTCTGCTCAGTGAGTCCCTTCAGGCATTCAACAGCGCTGGTCTTTCCAGGGCTGAATGGACGAGGCTGTCCTTCACTCATCGGCTGAGCAGCTGCTTCTCTCCTATTCGGGTGGTTCAACGCTGACTGCTATTTAGGTGCTTGTAAGTAGAAGGATTACTTCGCAACAGCTCTTCCAAGTGAAGAGTGATAGAGGCAAGCAATTTTCAAGCAGAAGTATTTCAAGCTAGGAGCTTAACTTTTAATGACTGCTTCTTCTTTGCCCCCATCCAGCCCGCAGAAATATGAGAGAATAAGGGAATTGCAACTTGTGAACTTGCATGGTCTCCTTGCAAGTGTAATTGGCATTTTAATGGAGATACTGACACCTGAAAGATCCTATTAACCTATCTAAAATTGTAACTTAACAGTCAGTGCAGCTTTACAAGAAGTACCAACTAAGCCTCAGCTAACACTAAAGCAGATCTAGTTCTTGTCTGGAAAATGAATTAAAATCAAAATAACATCATCATCGCAGTTCAAGGAAAAAAACTAGCTCAGAAGCATAGTAACAGACAGTCCCCTGTGCCTGCTTGTGTTCACCTGGACGTCAGTTCAATTTGATAGTTTGGTTTGCATAAATCATTTCTTAATGTTCGTTCATCTTAATTTCTTTTATTTACAGATGTGGCTTCTGAATCCCATATGTGTGAATGGCAGAGGCCAGGTTCCTGCCTTAAAGCCCTGCCATAAACAAGTGGATACTCCCTTTAGAAGTACAACAGCATGAAATGCATTTTCTTGAAAGCAAGATCCAGTCCCCTGATAGTGTAGGGATATAAAATGACTCTTAACCTGAAGAACCTGTGCCTCTGCACGTGATCTTGTTAGTTCTTTTTTGAAAGACAGCACAGAAGTTATAATTAGCTTTTGCAAAATGTTTTGAACAAGCAAAGTCTTTCATCCTGTCTGAATGCCTTTAGAGGCACGGCAGCGAAACTAAAGAACTCATGTGATGGACCCACAAAGCAAATCTGAGTGTACCTTTATAAAGGAACTCATTACAGCAGCTTGGAGTGATTTAACAACTCTTAAATTGTATTTATATGGTTACTTTAATCAGGTGTATGTCTGCTGTGTACCTGAAAAGGGTAGTTCCACCCCCCCAGCCACTGCCTGCTGTTGCTATTCTCTCCGTTCCTCTCTCTTGTGCTGACTTTACCATTTTATCGGTTCAGTTATTTTTCAGCTGGATCAGTTCCCTGATCTGGATCACGACTCAGCCACAGAACTGTAGTGCTGGCAGAGGGCAGAGCAGGCAGCCATGGAGGAGAACACATTGCCAGCAGTGACTTATGCTGGATTTAATGACCCTATAATTGCACTGTGGTGTTTTCTACAGCTCTTCTCAACTCCTTTATAAATGTTGAAAATAAGATGGAAGGCAGAAGTTAGACAGCAGAAAGCTTGTCTGCAGAATTTAGTCTGGGTACTGTATTTCCAAGACTCAGTGATAAATAATGTTTGGTGCATAGAGATAAGCACTGCCATGCTATGGCCAGGTTAGGGCTGGGGCAGCCCAAACCATGCTGGAAGAATTTTGCTCTCTTTTGTACTTCTGTTCCTGCCTGTTGAATTTGAAAAAGCAATAATTTATGTGAAATTTTTATCTTGAGGTCTCTTCGTAACCCTCCAAACCCTCTCCTCATAGTCGTCCAAACCCTCTTCTCATAACCCTCCAAACCATAGCTGCAGCCAGCCTTTCAGAGGTGGCAGTTGAACTACCTGTCTCCCCAGAGCTGCTGCTACCTTTCTGTGCTGGCATCGGTTCCTAGGGTACCCTCTGCCGTTTGAGGACCCCCAGAGTAGAGCGCAGTCATATTTTGTACCTCTGTGCAGAAGCCATCAAAAAAAACCCAAAAGAATATAGTTTAAGCTTTAAATTGTACAACAACCGATAATTCATCATCCCCAGTTGGCTTCTTCCTTTTATCTTGCTTCCAGATGCAGTGTCCACATCTCAAAGAAAGATGCTCAGTGCTTGTGTGTGCAAAAGTTGTATGTTTGCATTTTGGCGGATTCAATTTATTCTTGTATCAATTACAGCTGGGTGTGTGAACGCGTCCAAATGAACGCTCAGCACATAGGCACAGGCTTAATTTTTGTTACGTACAAACATGAGCCACCTTAAAAGGCGATGGTTATTTTTCTGCAAAGTCAAGTGCTTGGATGTTCAGAAATGTCACAGTTAACCCACAGCTGACCCCTTGGCACATGTATTGTGTTATCTGTCTTTAATGACAGGTTGCTAGGGCTTTTTATTCCTTTGTTTTAACCCTTTTCCTCTGAAGTTGCTGAACCATTTGGTTAGGAAAAAAAAATCGGTACATAACATGGAAAGCTCCCACAGAAATGGCTGAAGTTTGGCAGGGTTACAGGCAGTATTAGAAAGGGTTTCTTTTTGGCCAGCTTGGACAATCTTGATAAAAAGAAGGCTTGCAACCTGCGTGTGAGCTAACAGCTCCTACGCAATTGTTCATACCCAAATAAAAGCAAGGTTGAGACCCCTATTTATTCAATAAACAGGATATATTTGATTAACCAGAGAAACAATTTGGCAGTACCATGATTTATGTAAAAAGTTATTGAAAGTACAACTAAATTTAAATTAAAAAGAACACTTCATCACCACATGTAATATTTTTCTGTAGCCTAGTTTTGAAAACCATTAGTAGTAATAAACTTTCCTCCCATAAAAGTTCTGCCATTTTAATTTCCAATTAGAACTTGCAAAAGATATATACGTGGCAGTAAAAGTAAAGAAATTAAGTCTCAGACCATGCTGCAGCCTGACACAATGATGCCCCAATGCTCATAAATCAGTTTCTGTTTGTTGTGAACCTCTTAAATCCACACTGGTAAGAGGTGTAGAGGTATTTGTCTCCCATGAAAACATTCTCCCACACCCTTTGTAATTAAAAGTAATCTTAAATTTCATCTAGTTCCATGAGAAAGAGCTTTCATACAGTAATTTGAGTTGGACTCCAGAACGATGGAATGCGAGTTGAAAGCTTAATGAATTTACTCTATAAATCTTTTTCTCTGTTTTTCTTGTCAGTTATATCAGGGCATTACACATATTTTTCCTTACATTGCTAGCTGGGGAATTTTTTTAAGAGAACCTCAGTGCATGTTTTTCTGTGGAACTGCGTCTGCTGAAGTTCATTTTATTAATACTGTAGCATGATTGCTGCTTTTTGGGATCAGAGTTGAATGCCATTCTTCTAATGAAACAAGACTGGGAAAGCTCCTCTTGGTTAAGTGATTTCATGAGTGTTGTTTTAGTTTATTGGCTCTGTAGCATGATAGCACAACAGAGCTTTGGTTATGCTTTCAGCAGTATTATTTATGCAGTGGGATTTACTGAACGCAGGCCTTGAACACCGCTCTTCCAGCTTCTAGAATGGAAAGCTGCTACGAAGGAGTTGCTGTATATTGTTGTTTTTTGTAGTTCCACTGCTCCTGGAAACCATGATCTGAACTCTGTTGTGCCAATAGGTGAGAAAAGGTCTTCTGTTCAGGACAAAATGCACACCGAGCTGCGAGCGAGGCTTCTTTACTGCTTAGGCTTGCCACGCGCCTTTCTTTAAGGTCTTCGTTATTGCTATTTCAGGTTGCCGTCATGTGCGTTTCCTTCCAGGTGCACTGAAATTAGTATTAAAATCAACGAAGGAACAACGGGAATGACGACAGAACGGAGTGGGGAAGGGGAGCAGAGGGGTGAGGACAAGGAGAAGGTGGGAAAGATTGCCAAGGGAGTTTGGCAATTAGGACTTTAGAGTGACCTCACCATTCTCCCACGCAGAACAATTTTCTGAAACTAGACAGATTTATAAGGATTATGGGAAAGTTTATTTTGCGCTACCTACTGCATTTTGTTATAGGTGTATATATATAAACAGAACTGAGGTTTCCTTAAACATTTTTATAAAACGTAGCTCAGAAGCATCCAGAAAGATTAAAAAAATCACTGAGGAATTTGAGGAAATAAAATGTTAAAAGAAAGGGAGATTAGCAGGGAAAGCTGCGGTAGTTACTGATTTGGAGGGGGAAGGAGGGAACGCTCTTCCCTGGTACCACAGCAGTGTTACAGGGAATACGTGCAAGTTCAGATCCTCTCTGTGGGAGAACAGGAAGGTGAATGAAGGACAGAGCGGAGATTTTCTGTTACCAGAGCCTGTCCCTTTGCTGGTAGTACCCGCAGGCGTGTGAACTGAGGGTAAAAACCCGCCATTCTGACTTGGCAGCAGCATGAACCATTTGTAACAGTGCAGGTACCTAATATTAGGTTAAAGAGAGAAGCTGAGGTTGAGCTTTCCATTAAATTCCTCCATGCGGCTGGCTAAAGCAAATAGAAATGCTTCTTTTATGTTGACAGCTTATAGGACTATGAGCTTTGCATTTTTTAATAATAAAACCCGATAGTAAATGTTCAAAAAGAAACGTCAAAACACGCAATCATAAAGGGCAATTGTGTGTTTAAACAGAGAGACTCCCTGTTTTGTGTTGGCCTTTTGTGCAAGTGCTCTTGCTCCTTGAGCTTCGTTGCTCTGAAGGAGATGCAGCATGGATTGACATCATTATTTTCTTCGTTCATCTTTCAGTATGGAAGACTGCGGTCTGTCACCTGTCAACGCTGTCTTTATTATTTTGCAGAAGCCCAGGGGGAAAAAAGTGCCTTGGGGTGTTTCCATATCGGTGGATGTTGCAGTGTGGTCTCTGTAGCCAAAAACGTTGAAATATCACTGGTTTTTCTTACCGCTACTTTCCATATTTCATCTACGGCAACCTGTCTTTCAGATGGTACGCATCGAGACAGCGCATATTTTTCTTTCTTAGCAGGCACCGGCCGGGACGAGCTCTCTGTGCTGCAGGTCCCGGCCATGCCTCTGCCTGACTTCACAGGCTCGGTCTAGGACTTGTGATAGCACTGTTGGGTTGGTGACGGCTTGTCTTCAGGTTTAGGCTTCTGCAGAGTTGCCCCACACGAATAAAATGGTAGAAACCCCAGCACCTCTGCTAGGCAAGTACTTGGGAACAGGTGGTCTTTGGCAGAAAGTTCTTTGAGATGTTTTTGCCATACCTAGTCTATCAGTGTTAGCTGAATCTAGCTTTGTGTTGCCCAGATTGCTCTCACTGGGAAAACTGGGATGTACTTTCGGTTTGTCGGCAGGGACTTCACCCTTTACCAAATAACTGCTATTTTGGAACCTTCACCCCCAGCATATAAAACTGGAATTGAGAGGAAACGCAGCCACTGAGATCAGCAGCTGAGAGAGCTGCTTCTCCACGCAGAAGTGACCGTCACAAATACTTTATTGCTCTTCCCAGGTGTTTTGCCCTGTCAAGCTAATATTTTCATCCAAAAAGAGTGGCAAACTGCATTAATGTACTGCCTGATCCATTTCGCAGATTACAGTAAAGTCCACTCCGTTGACCAGTAGTTCAGTCTATCAGGTCCCCCGTAAATAACTTCAACAGCACTGAGTCCAAACCCAGTATTTAGGTTTCATTGTGGGGGGGGGGGGGGGAAAGCGCAAATTGCGATGATTAATGTAGATGTCACATGGAAAGCAATGGGTATAAAGGCCTCTTCATTTTGACAGGTGCATTGTGCATTCTGGGCTCCCAGCCAAGACACATTGTCATCAAATGTTAATAAAATCTGCAAATAATATACAAAGTATTAAATTGTGCTTATTCTTAGAGTAATTTGAGATGTAAATTTATCAAGCCATGCTATATATTAAGGCTCCTTAAATGAAGAAAATCAGAAATACGAAGCAGATAGAAAGATTGTGACAACAAAGGGCATTCAGTGAACCATCACCCTGGTTTAGGAGAATTAAGCATTTAAAACCTCTTAGTATTTTTGTTCAGAAGTTGTTCTAATGTAAACAATTAAATCCACAAGTAAAGAGGAGCAGGCTGGGGTGAGAATGTAAGAAATTTCCCTTCAGCTGCACACTTAAAATAGTAATTTTTCAGTCTTCTGCGTGTGGCTGTGCCCTTACTCATGAGGACTAAGGCTGCAGGCCCCTACCCCCCGACCATCTACATCTGCACCTGAGAAAAGCACGTGTATTATAACAAGAAACTGGGTTTTCAGGCAGGAGGGCTTTCTGCAGCTGTCCATTTCGTGCATCTGGCTGCTCACCCTGCTTACTGCTGGGATCCTTCCTGGCAGCTCCGGCGCAGCGCTTTGGTGTCTTCCATGTGCTCCCCTTTGGAAATGAGAGCCGTGAGTGCTTTGGTGTCCAACTAATGATCCCCTTTGAAAATGTCCTGAACGTTTGTGTCTGAGCAAGGGTATTCAGAAAGCTACTGAATCTTTTGACTTTTGGTACACTTAGTAACAGGAGACTCTTCTTTAATAATTATTTAACACTCTTTAAATTAAATGTCCTTTAAGAGGTGCTAAATGGACTTAGAAATATTCAAAATTAAATATAGTGGGAAAATGTAATCCAGACTGTAAAGAACCTATAGAAGCAGCCTGCCTATCACAGCACTCCTTTACACCCCATTCTCATATACAGTTACTTTGCTAGGAAAACATTTTGACTCCTGAATAGCAATGCCAGCATAAAGAGAGCATCTCCGAGCTGCTTAGTGCCCCGCTTAGCTTCTTGAACACAAGGGCTTTGCTTCCCATCCTGCTTCACAGTGATCTGAAAGAGGTGAAGCTGTTCCCTGCCTCCACAGTACGGGCTGGTCTCTACCGTGGATGGAGCTAGTTCAGAAATGTTGAACACAGTGCCCGTCTTGTGTTTTAGTCTAGGGCAGGAGGTGTTTGCTGAGAGGATGGACTCACAGGATGCAAAAAGCCAGCTATGAAATGCAAATGGGCAACTCTGGGTTATCCATCTGAGGATGGGGAAGGTGATGGTGCTTTACACTCATCCTGGGATGCCGATATGCCTCAATACCCTGGCTAACAGGTTGCACAGATCTACCAACACGTGTGGCTTGAAGGTGTGGCCACAGACGTTAAGCCCCAAACACAGCTGCCTCCAAGGCAGCGCACATCCCATCAGTGGGTTTCTCAAGCTAGAGCCACACGGCGTGGGATTCCCAGATCCCAGAGGGAATCTCCCTGCCCAGATTCCGGAGGGGAGCTGCAGAAGGAAGAGTGAGTCAGCAGAGCCTCACAGGAGTTACGGCATCCTGCTGTCCTCCTGTGTCAGGAGCGCTCAGCCTGTGGTCTGGGAGGTAGGAAGGGCTCGTCGGTGTGAGCCTGGCCTTGCTTCAGCAACGCCAGGCGCTCATGGGGAGGCCGGGAGGTGCAGAGTGTCAGAAGCAGCCCCGTTCTGCACCTCTGAGACACCTTCCTCTTCCTCCTGCAGCTCACTCCAGTGCCAGGGTCTGGCTCAGCTCTGCCCGCTGCAGCGGCTCCCCGGCTGTAAAGCTGCATTGGGACAGTTCTGTGCTCGGGCCTGGAAACACAGCGGGTGAGCGAGGAGCAGGAGCTGGATATAAAACCACGAAGCTCTGGGGACTGCTTTGCATTATGAAATGGAGGCAGGTTTTTCGTATGCTTCCAGCACTTGCTGCTGCCTCCCATGGGGCTGTGCCCCTAGAAACATGAACCCACTGCCAAGGTCTGCACTGCCCTTCCCAAGCTTCCCAGCAAAAGGATTTTCAATCATATTTTCTTTCCCTGGCAGAGTCCTTCCCAGTTCTTTTCTCTAAGCCCCTGCAGAAAGGATTTTCTTTGAAATACCTTTCTGGAGTAAGCTTCTTTCCCACTCCTGCCAGTGGGATGGATGGATGGATGGATGGATGGATGGATGGATGGATGGATGGATGGATGGATGGGTAGATGGAGGGAGGGATACTATGGAAAAGTGTAACCGTATGTAAATGCAGGTGAGAACAAAACTCTCACACTGAAGCCCTGCAGCGGGGCTAACTGAGCTCTCTAATGAGTCATTTGTTTTCTCTAGTGGGTTTTGGAGAGCGGAGTTGTTGTCCTCTTTATGTCAAGTGGGGAAATAAAGAGGGGCTGGCAAAGACCTGAATGGGAATCCTGCCTCTGCTGAGCTGCAGTTGTTGTCCACCCTCCCACCTTCCCTGCTCTGCTAGCATCTACTGCTGCTTTAAACACAGGGCAGCTCTCTCCCAGCCTTGTCTGTACTTCTCAAGAATATAATTGCTTTACTATCTATCCCCTTAGCGAAGCAGAAATATAGCAACCAACTCTTCCTCCTTAAGAATGTGCCTTGCCAATGGCCTTTGTCAGGGCCAGGTTGTTATCAGTATAATGCCTGATGTTTACTTTTCAGTGCCAGTAAATAAATCTCAGCCCTGCTTGACCCTTTGCTCTCCAGCCTCCCCCAAGTTGAAAACAAAAATGCTGTTCTGGATACAATCAACCAGTTTGGTTCAAGTCCTGCTTTTCAGGATCTGAGTCTGAAGCTGGTGGTCTCTGAGTCTCTTAATGCCATTAAAGCTCAGATTTCAAAGATGTGTGCCTTGGAGCTTTTGGGTTTGATTTAAAGATAAGCCACTCAAGCTATGTTGATCAAGGGAGTGTCTTTATGTGAATTTTCCTTTTCAAATAAATCCAGGCCAAGATTTATCGGATCCTTCTAAAGGCATGTGTTACTGGAAGACATTCCTGCCTGCTTCCAGCTCTTCTTTTTTCTTCCGTTAAGGAAGGATCCTGAACTGGCCTTCCTTTCTCACAATATCAGAAGCTCTAAACTGGATTGCAGGCGGTTCGTGAAACGAAGACATGCCCTCATATCCTGGGGGCTTTGTGTGATTTGTGAAGCCTCCGTGAACATTCCTCACTTTCCTACTTCTTTTTTTTCTTCATTAAAATTTATGAGAGTCTTTCTACATCCGGCAAAGCAGTGCAAATAGCCAGGAAAGTGAGAAGTGGTGGTAATTAAGGGCTTGTCACCTACGTAATGGGAATCAGTGGAGCTGGCTCAGCAAAATGCCAGTAGCAATGCTCCCCCTCCACCTGCAGATGCAGAGTTGTCACCCCTGAGCACCTCCAAGCCTTCTCGAACTGAGCTGGTTTGAGGATGACCAGGATTGAAGAATTTCGCAGGGATGATCTGATTGTGTTAAACGTTTCAGACATTTCTGTTTTCTGTTGTGACATGTACTATTCAGACTTACTCGTTATTTTGACTCTTCTCCACAAATTTCTACAAAATCAAATTCAGGCCTTTCAGAATAGGAGCAGACTCTGGTTTTTTTTTGTAGAAATGGTGTTTAAATGTAAATATTTTGGAGATTGTCTACGTATTTGCTTGTAAAAGAGATCCCAGGTGTAGGTGGAAGTGGACGGAGCTCTAACTGCTAGACCTCAAGGCAGAGATGTTGTTACTGGGCTGTTGCTGTATGGGTATGCCCAAATCTGTTTCATTTTTCTCATTATTCACCCTAGACCTGTTTCTTCTTTTTCCTTTTTTTTTGTGCTTGGTTGGTTTTACGTTGCTGGTTTGCATTCTTTTGTATTTAAAACACTTCATAAATCCATGTAAGGGTAATTTCCTTCGCAGAGAATTCCGAGTGTTTTATATGTTTTGTATATATTTAATAGTTACAAATTGGAAAAACAAAACACCACTTCATGTTTTTTTCCCCTCACTTTATGTATTATCTGAAAGAACGGGTCCAAACCCCAGACAAGAGGGCTTTGGGCAGAACTGTGGGGATTTGCCGGTGTCTGCACTGATATCCTGCGGCTCCTCTGCAGGGCAGGGACTTCTGGAAGGGGCAGAGCGGGGAGGTCCAGGTCTTCCCAGGTGGAGTCACTAGCTCTCTGTTTCCCCTTTTCCAGCTGCACTGAGTCACCAGTGTGGTTATCCTGACAGTTGTCCAGACATCCCTATTCTCCTGTAGGAGGGCAGGGTGCAGGAGACAAATCTTAGTTTAAAAAACAGAAGAGCAAAAGCTGCAGCATCTGCCTAGGACAAAACAAACCATGGAGGTCTCTTTTCTCTACAAATACCCTCTGAAGCACAAAAGCAAGTACTGTTTCTCTCCCTATCCATAATGTTTTCAGACGTTAAGCCTGTTGATTTTAACTGTCCCATTTGTTTTCGATCCCTTCCTGCCTTTTGTGCTCACTTTGGTTTAGCTCTGCCCCTATAGAAGTCCTGCTGATAGGAATCCCACCCAAAATCATTCCATTTGCATGGCTTAGTGGGTTAAAAAAAAAAAAAGAAATCTGATTTAGCATTTTAAATATGTGAAAGGTGTGCAGAGTCCTAAAGCCAGCTGGAGGTGTGGGGAGGGAGAAGCAGCTTGTCCCATTCAGCAGGGACAAACAAGAGGCCAGGGTCTGGGGGAGGCCGGGTGGGAGCGAAAGCAGCCTGGAGAGATCATGTAACCTGAGCCTGGGCCATTTCGGCAGTTTAATGCAGCAGTTCTTCTTTGCAACTCCTAAAATGAGTCCAACACATGGCATGTGTGTACTCCGGGGTACCAACTACCTCCATAAGAAAGCGAGTTTCCCACTAGATAATACAAAGCTGCGATTCCTGAGGGTCTTTTTAAAAGAGTAACATTTCTGATCAGCAGGGACATTTTTATCCCTTCCTGTTTTGAACCCTTCCTGGCACTAACGGGGGGTGTGTGTGTATATATATACACATACACGTTAGTGTGTGGATTAGTGAACGAGGAGCACTGCTGGTCCTGCACACCCGTGTGGTGTGTGCCCATCGGGTGGAGCTACGTGGACCCCCCCAGGCACGTGTGAGATGTTCTCTGCCTCTAGCAGGTTTTTTGCCGTTCCTCCCCACTCCCTTGCCTGGTTATCAGGGGGTGAGATTAGGTGGTTACTGACAGCCTGTGCAGCACCTTTCTCCACGTCTTGTTGACATTTGCATATGGAGGAGATAGAGTAAGATGAATGCTTTTGCACTGATGTAATCTGTCATCGTTGGTGCTTCCAGCAGGCACTCAGAGGAGGAGCAGACAGACGTCTTGTGATGCTCCATCCCTGCCTGAGCAGAGCACAGCTCTTCTTTCCCAGACATCTTGCAGGGGTAACTGCTGACTATTTACCGACCAGTGCTCCTGGACCCTGACAAGTCAGCAAGGTTGGTTTTGTCTTCTCCGAGCATTCCCGCTGGCTCTTAGGCAGCACTCTGGGTCCTGCTTCAGAATTAGTGTTGTTCTGTCAGCACCCTCTGCACAGTCCTCTGGGTGTCCCTCACTCCAAGCCTGGGTATCCCAAGGATTCCCATTTCAGTGACCAGGACCTGTCCTCTGGGCTCATGCAGAGAAGTAATTGGAGGTCAGCTCAAGATCTTATCAACTGTGATGACAAATTTCTCCTCTGTGTGCTGGAAACTTGCTCCTGCATCTTTCTGGAGCAGCAGGGTGCTGGATCTCTCTGTGGCCCTGAGGAGCAGGCTCAGGCTGGCTGAACAGCATTGCTGATGGCTACCACATTTGTTGAATATCCTAACACTATGTGCAGGAAATGCACATTTTTCTTCTACCTGTGTGAAGTGAATACAGTACGGCAGGAAGGTATCAGACTTGCCGGGCACGTAGAGATCAGAGTGAGCGGGTCTGCACACCTGGGCATGGGGTACAGGTGGGATGTGTCAATCACTCTGTGGCCTCCCTGGCGAGCAGGGCTGATAATTGCTTCCCTTGAGGACCAGACGTGCGTGCGTGGCGGAGTCCGGGCTTCTTAAGATCTTGAGAAGTTTTTTGGTCTTTTCCTTTCACAGGAAATCATGATCAGATAAATGAAGAAGCAGTCTGGCAGGGGCCTCTGGCTCTCACCAATATTCCCTTTCAGAGCATAGACAGCGGTTTTGCCCTTAACCAAACTGCTGCTGCTTCTAACCAAATCAGCCAAGGAGCAGAGTAAAGGGAGGAAAGATGGAAATACCTAGAGAAAACTCCATGATCTGTGATCTTCCAGTGGAAAATGTTTTAAAAAAGAAACCATAGATACTTAGTTTGTGTAGCAGTGGAGATGGTTTCAGGCTCTGCTTGTGGTACCACTGCTTCTGAGGAGTTGACTCTGCTCTTAAATGTTTTGTCCAAAGCAAACTTAGCCTTCAGGCCCAAGGATGGAGAGTTGTAGAAAGGCATTTGGCAAAAATAGTGTCTCTTTTTGGATGCGCTGAAAGACTGAGACGGGGAACACAAGTGACAGAGAGGGTGGTGGCTCCCCACTTGCTCACCAGCCTGCTGCCTTTCTCATGGCCCCTCTGACACGACAGCGTCCATCACAGACTGCTGTACTCTGTGTCCATCCCTGTAAGCACTGGACGGGCAAACCCTGTGCTCTGTGTTAGGCCAGTGACAGATCTTCAGGGTGTTTCCTGGAGGGGTACAAAGGATTTTATCCATCCTGGAGAAGAAACACTTCCATGCAGTGGCTGCACATCTGACTGCACGCTCACGCAGCTGAGTTGCTCAGGCTGCATGAGGAGCTTGGCACAGAAAACCTCTGGAGGAAGTGAAAGAGTAGGAGGGTGCAGGTCCGGCCCAGTTCTATCTCAGCTCTGAGCCCTGTTGCAGTCCCTGATGCTTCCAAGGGAAACCAGTTTCACTAGGAATACCCAAGGAGGCCTTTCCTGCAAACGCAGATCAGATGCATTGCCAGGACAGCTAAAGGAGACAGACAAAAGGGCTTCTGTCTTTGGGAGTCTAAGGAGATTTCTGTTACAACCAGGCAATAAGGGGCACTCAGGTTAGATGTTCCCAGAAGGACTCCCCTCTGCGTGAACCTCCTCTCAGAGGAAATGCTGCTTTCTGCCTCTTGCCGAAGCTGCAGGAGCATGGGATGGGGTTGCAGAGCACTGAGAGCAAAGTCGACAGTCGTCTTCTCCTCAGGGCCAGGGAAGGACAGCGGTACGTGGGGTGATGCAGACTTTCCCAGCTCTAAACCCCAGATAAACATCCAGCTTGCTCTCATCCCCTTTCCCTTCTGTCTGCTTCCTGCCCCTAGACCTTCACCCAGACCCAAATTAGGTACTGTTTTCTAGAAGCATATCTGATTTCAGTATGATATTTCTGAGCAATGGTGAGGCTACCTTTCATAAGAAATTGTTCCAGTATGTCATTACCCTCACAGCTAGAAGATTACATCTTAATTTAAGGTCAAATATGTCTAGTTGCAAGTTCCAGTTATTAGATCTCACTAAGCAAGGTTGAAAAGTCCTCCACTATCAGATCCCTTTTTGAAGTTCCTCTGTGTAGTAATAAAATTGTCTCTTAATTTTTGGGAGCCAGTCTTTGGAGAGAGGCCTAAACACAGCACTGAGCATAATAAAAAGAAGTTTAAACTGGCAGAGAATCCAAAAAAGAAAAAAAAACAACCCCAAAGCCCATCCCTTCCCTTCCCTCCAAGAACTTTAAGGAACCGAATTAAAAATGAAAGCTGGGAAATTTCAGGTTTGTGGTCGCATCCACCCACCTCTGCTGTCTATGCAGCTGCAAGAGATACTGAGAGGTCGCCCAAGAGGTGGTTTTTAAATTTACCAAATAAAAAGTGCGGCATTCTTATCTTGCATGCAATGTGCACTGAGTTATGGTGCAGCTTTGGAGCATTTCCTTGGTTTTGTGGGCTTAAGCTAGATCACTAATGTTACTTTAAAATAGATCTCTGTGGTTTAATAGCTCTCCATTTGCGGTGTGGTTATCTGAAGAACACAATTCTGTCTCTTCAGGAAGACAGAGAGTGGGAAAACAAAGACTGTCCTGAAAATACTGTGCTGAAAGAGATGCTGCCTTCTCAGACAACACGCAGAGCTCGAGACCTGCTCTGCCGTGGGCGTAACGCTCCCGTCATCCTTCACAGCCAGAGCAGGGGTTCTTCACTCCAGTCCCTTGGTTGGATTCCAGCTCAGATAATTACCCTCTGCCCACTTAAGTTTCTTCCTGCAGTTTCAACTGAATGTTATTTTTTGCTTCCGCCTTTGAAAAGAAACCGATAGTTAGCATAATTGGCACAGAGGTGGCAGCAGTGGTAGAGAAAGCGATCTGTGTATCTACTAGAAGGTATTATTTAATATAATTAACTGGAGCGTGGATCTGCTGCCTCCCTCTATGGATTCAGCTCCCAGCTCAGACCCAGGCTCTGTGCTCCTCATTTTAAAGCTGGTTCTTCAGGTACGGTAGCAGTTTTCGACTGTGCAGGTCTCATCCTGTATTCGGCTAAGCAGCTTCAACTCCCACTGAAACGAATGAGAACTGAGATAGTTCAGCATCTCCCGGAAGGAGGGATTTGAATGTGAAATGAGTTGAGGATATAATTTTTGGATCAGCATTTGGTTCATGACTCTGGGGTTAAAGGCTTAAAATAATTCTGCTATGAACAGGCTTAGAGTTTGGCTACCTTAGAGCTAAATATCTGAAAACATGCCTGACAGCAGGAATCAAAGCCTTCATCAAAGTCTGTCTGTTTAAGAGCTTGACCACAAGTGGAAGTTGTCTGAAATAACCTCTCAATAACGGTTCTCACGCAGTCCCTTCTAGCACGGATGATAACTCCAGAATGAGTCATGCTGGGCCAGCAGCAGCACTTCTATTCACATCATGCTTATTTCCAATATAAGGGCCCATCTGGCTAATTAGTCCGTTTGGTTTTCGTTTCTCTTTCCATCTTGCCCGACGTGCCAGTGCCACCGTGGCTGCATTTCACCTGCGGCTGGCAACAGAATGACCAGAGCAACAGAGTCCTGCTAGTGTTTGTACAGATGATGCTAAATCTTCAGAAAGACGGTATTAGCTTCCATCGTTTCCTCTTTATAACTTAGACTGGCTGAATTAGTTAAAGCCCCTGATATATCAAAGGCTGAGAGTGGCTGTTTCTAAATTGCCATGTCTATCCGGAGTAACATTATTGCTAAACCAGTAGAATGTTCCTCCTAATGACCAGTCTCATGTAAGAGTCAATGGGAGTGATACGAGTGATAGCATTAATATTCTGACTCGAACAGAGAGCTAAAAATATGCAGCCCAGCATCGGCAGCATTGCTAGCAGGGCCTGCAACGAACAATCGTCAGGAGATGCCACCCACAGATCTGCATAGGGTGAGCAAACCCCAGAGGGGGAGGAGGTTCTGTTTTGATATACATCCAAGAGTTGCTCTAGAAACAAGGCTAATAACAGTCTTCTGGGGATGGGCTTTTACTTGTGATGTCTTTGGTTCTCCCTGGCATTTCACGCAGAACCAGGAAACGGAGAAAGGTGCACCAAACATCAAACACCTTTCAACTAGGCATTTTTGCCTAATATCCTAAGGAAATGAGTCTTGTATGATCACACTGCCTCTGGGGGTGTATGTGTGTGTCTAATAGCTTTTGAATTTGCTGGCCAATTTCAACCAAATTTAGCAAAAGGGTGAAGATCTCAAAGAGGGATATGTTCCTACAAGTCTGGGGAAAACAGGTGGCAGGGGAATGAATGGGAGAGCCCCTGCTAGCACCGTGCTGAGGGCGGAGGCCAAGCAGCTCACCTTTTATTAAACATCAGAGATTCACATGGGGAAAAGGGGGTGGAGAAAGATTGGGAGCCAGACAAGTGGAAAATGAGCCTTTGTTAGTTCTGCTTATCATGGATGTGCTTGCTGAAATCCCAGAATTGATGGTTACTTACACTTGCTTCACCGTGTGTATTCCAGACGATAGGAGCTCTGTGGAGTTGGGCCACAGGACTTCCCTTTTGGTCAACACCTCTGCGGGAAGGGGTTGGCTGCTTTGAGGGGGCTGCGCTCCCTGTGGGGAGCCGACCAACACCCACACTCCTGCTCCAGGCCCTCCTAGACTAATCGTACAGGATGATGCATAAGGACAGCAGAAAGCAGTTCTGCCTTTCTGGAGAAGAAGTGGAGGAGAGCCATGATGCCAAAAGTACCTGCTGTCATTAGAGGTGTTAAACCTAACCCTGTGCCCTCACCAAATGTCAGTGCCCAGCATTGCACTCTCTTCTGCTATTCCAAGCAGTGGTTGTATCCTGCCTCACGTCCCGGCCTGAAAACCTGTATTTATCAGTGTATCTGCTAAAGAACTGCTGCTTACCTGGAGATTTGGCAGTTATTTAGTAGTGTCTAGTCCCTTATCTGTAGAGCTTCACAGAAGGATGGCAAGGGTTAATTAATAATTGAAAATGCACTACTGTATCAGTCCATACTGCTATTATTATTGTTCAAAGCAGTCTCCTCTATCCCTAAGCTGGGCAAAAATGAATTTCATATGAGATTCCCCAGAGAACATTCTGGGACTGCAAAGTTGGTTGTCAAAGGCTTTAAGTAGTAAGATCAATTCTTAGTCCTTGCTACACTGCCTCTGGGGAGATGGGTCCCTTTAATGATAGAGAGCATATGGAATTTTAAAGGGCCCAAAGGCTTTTTGAATGCTATTTATAGAGACTGAACTCTTTGAGCACAAATGTTTGATTCTAATGATCTGTCTGGCTGTATTGCTAATAAAGCTTTATACCCAGAATTTAGCAGGGACACCTAAGCTAACACTGTTCCTGCAGGGAAAAGCTTCTGGAACTTTTATGGACCCTCACAAGTTTGCTTAGTCTCCCAGCTTCAGTAAATCCTGCTGGACTAAAATTGAGGGGTACTTGCTGCTGGGATTTACCATCCAACAGAAGAAGGTCATGGAAACTCTTTATTACTGTCTGGGTGACTGCCCACCCTCCGGCTTCCTCTGCTAAGTCTAGAAAGCAATTTAGTTTGTAGATGGAGCCCACCACCAGGTTCAGCCACGTCCCTTGCTGTTAATCTAAGGCAGGCAGGCAGGCTACGGCAGCACTTGTAGCCACAGCAAGTAGTTTATTTCATACTGAGCCTATAGAAGGATGGCGTGAGCCTGGTCCTGGGGACACTTTCCTCTTTTTCACGTGTGTTCGAGGAGTCTGAGAGTGCTGTGCTCTAAACCCCTCTGTCGCCTGTTGGGCCATTCAGGTGCTGCTTGCTGCAGGCAGCCCTGCAGCTCCATAGCAGTGAGCCAGGTACAGGGGATGTTCAGCCATCTCTGCGTGGCCAACCTGGGGACGGCTGGGGCAAGAACCACACCGGAACCAGCACCCAAACAAGCACCTACTCAGAGTGGAGCTGCAGAGTGGCTCAGTTTGAGTGGCTGTTTTTTTAACTTCGGGTTTTTGCAAGCTTGGGTGGCTTGGTTGGTTTTACATAGCCGGGTTGCTTCACAGACCCAGTTAGCGTGAGGCCACCTGGATAGCTGAATCACCCAGCTGAGGCAGCCCGCACCTCCCGTGGCAGACAAGGAGAGCGGGATTGAGGAAGAACGTCGGAGAGTAGAGGGATCACTCAAGCCAGCTTGGCCACAACAATGCACAGCTGAGCACCCAGCAGAGCACCGGGGCTGGCTTGGGGGTTGCATTGGCAACGGTGAGGCACGGATAGGAAATCCCGCTTTTGGCTGTACCTGTTCTTGGAAATATCCAGTTATTTCCTGGTTGGCTCTGCATCCTCTTAGAGCAGAGATCTTTCACACAGGCTCAGCATGAAATAAAATCATATAATTATAACATATACCCATTCCCAGTCTGCTTGGTCATGTTGGGAAGAGCAGTTTCAGTCAATAGCGGGGCAATGCTTTGGTTAAAGGGCTTTGGACACCAAAGTGTAAAGCCCTAGGTTAAAAATATAATAGCGCTGGCAAAGTGACTCGCAAATGCAGTTTGCATTTTACTGGCTTGATTAATTTGACGGCTCTCCTGAGAACGGCTTTAATGAGCTTCCCTGACTTGCTGCTACAATGGGTAGGTTTCAGAACCTGCCATTTCCGTAGAGGAAAAATATTTGTCACAGAATATTAGATTGGCCCATTTTGATTCAACTTTCGCTAAGTCCTGTGCTGAAATCATAGACATGCTTCAGCTGTAGAGCTCACTTCCTAGTGGTTCTGTGGACACATTGGGCTCCATTCATTTCTGTGGCAGCCACTTTTTTTTTTTAAATGAGAAGTTAAATACTGAAAATGATGGTTGTGACATAGTGGGTGGGATTCCCTCAGGGAAAATGTAGTAGGCAGGTTGGATTTCTCCTCTGAGTCCTAACAGATATGGCATTCACACTTGTTAGTGTTTGAAAATTAGTAATGAATAATGTTAATGTGGCTGAACAATCCACTGTCAGTGTTGTTGGCCGCATGCAAGGAAGGAGTTTTGAAAAGCACGGGTGGCTCAGAGCCTGCGGTCTCAAACCTTCAAGCTGCAAAACAGTTTGGCCTTGATATGCAAGGCACTTAGGTGCATAATTAATGCTAATTATCTTGTATAGTCACATTTCTATCAATGAAACTACTTGCTAGCTCAAAGTTAAGTGTATACTTAAACTCTTCCCTGGATTAAGCAGTGATGTGCAAGACCCTGGCGCTGATGCCGCGTTGCCTTTAGTAGCTCACGCTGTCAGACCCGTCACATTTTATAATTACTGACCCTGAGGAGTGTTAATTCACACCGCTGGGGTAAAGTTCTTGTTCCATTCAAGTCAATATCCAGGATTTTACTTCACTCTAAAAAACGATAACCAGGGAAATAGTAGTTGACAGGGTATGCTTTTCTCAAGGATAGCTGCAGTTGGCTGAGAAATAAAATAGCAAGTCTCAAAGGAAAAAATGCACAGTTGTCTCTATCCTGCTCTGCACATTTGTAAAGAAATTTCATGTCTGTTTTGTGTTGGAAGTAGTGAACAACTATGGAAAGGATTGTGGGCAATTTCCATCTACTGGCCTCTTTTTTCTACTTTCAGTGATCAAATCATTCTGATAAGGTAAATTACTGCAAAAAAAAAAAAGCAAGATAAAAGGAAATATAGTAATAGGAAGTGATGAAGTTGGCAGTTAGGTGTAATAGAAACAACGGCACTATTTTTTATTAAATGCCTTTTCAATAAGAAAACTCTTTTTTAGGGGTGTTTCAACTATCTGTAATAGCCAGAGTAATCTCTCACCATACAGACTCATTTGAAAAAAATTTGTGCCTCTGTATAAAATAGTTTATTCCCTCTCATCCGGGAAACAAGGGTGGAGTGTACAGAAAAAAGAACATCTATAAATCATGTCTTTGATGCCGGATTAATGAGATATGAGTTATGAATCATGTATTAGGATGAGAAAGCATTATCACAACTGACCAATATCCTTGTTTGCATTAACTACGCTCCTTCCATTAACACGTTTTAAATTAAGAAGTTGTACGTCTGAAAATATCGCACTCTGAGGTTTCTTTGAAATACCTGTTATAACAGCCATTTGAGGAAGATCCGAAAGGCTTAGCATGCGCCGCCTTTTGTGTTAAGGCGTTGATGTTAGCAGAAGGTTTAGTCCGTTGGGGTCTAGAGTATTTCTTGGTTGAGAATGAGTGGTTGAGGGAAGGGTAAAGTAAGTAAATATTTCATCTCTTTCATTTTTCATACAGGCATGCTTGGAATCCTTCCTCATCAATAGAGGTTTTGCTGGATGTTGGCAATGTCCCTCAGGCAATGCACAAGATTAATACTACTCCCTATCTAATTACAGGTTTACTGACGGATATTACTAAGGCCCCAGCAATGCGAGTTCCTTACGTTGCACTTTTCCCCCTGTCTAGAGCTTACAGAAAGAAAAGAGGAAAAAAAAGTAAGCGTAGTAAGGTATAAAGGCACAACTCAAATTCTCTTTCTGCAGTAATGCATCGGAGCAAATATTTTGCTCCTGAAGCAGGACAAGTTTAGAGGTAACTTGTTTTCAAATGAACCATCTAGGTTTTTTTGAGAACTAGGTGGTTTGTAGTCTGGAGGCAATATTAGTGAGTTACAAAAGGAGTTTTATTTGGCAGTTTGTGCTCAGTGGCAAACAGCTTTGATCAGATAATGTCTAGTCAGGAATGTGTATAGGCAGAATTTTACCCCTTGCTCTAGCTGGAGCTTTTCTTAGTTTGCTTAAGAATTGGGTAAAGAAACCAGGAATTAAACCAAACCAACCAAACCATAAACAAAACCAAACAGCCCCTTCCTCCATTTAGATGTCAAAATTAGGGGTAGGAAAACACCTTCTCTCATCAGATCTGTAGCCATGGCAGATTCTACTGATTAAAGTACGAGCTTTAATGTGATTTCGAGCCATGGGACTCCCTGAATCCAAAGGGTGTCAGACCACAGTGAATAACCAAGAGAGAAGAGACTACAAAGGCTTATTATTATTTGACTTTTCCATCCTTAATTATTGTGATCACACCACCTTTCTGATCTATTATCTCCTTTATTTCAAAGAGTCTATACAGCCCCATGTACAGGCAGTTTTAATACTGCCATTGTTGTGGTAGCTTGTGAGTATTTCCCTTCTAAGTGCATGTTGGTTGGAAATTTAAATACTTTCATTCAACTATCAAGTCTCTGTAGGTGGTTTTCTTTCTAGGAAACAGCTTTTTCTGACAACGTGACATGAAACAGTGACTCAAGACTCCTTCCCACATTAAAAGGGTCCTAGAGGAACTTCTAATTGTTGCGGAAATGCTGATTTAAGGTTCTAGGATAATTTCCATGGACTGGTTTCATGGAACTAATTTTCCTTTTACATATTTTCTTGCATAATTAATTGGGTTGAGGCAATTAGTGGAATATACTGCTGTCTTTTATAAGCAGTAGTATGGTAACAGAAGTTTCAGCTTAGGACAGTGTTTTATTGGACGTGGTTGTGCTTTGTGCAGGGCTGGACAAAGAAATGGTGTTAGTACGCTCAGGACGGCTTCTGCTGGGGTGTTGCATTAGAGGGATTCCCTGTCCTCAAGAGCTTTCACTGCAAATAGGCACAAGAGAAGGTGAAAAACCTGTTGTAAGCTAGTGTCAACAGATCAAAGCTTAGCGTTCAGCACCCAGTCCTGTAACAGCCACGTTGCATCCCAGGATGGTGAGCAGGTCCATCCGTTGCACCCTGAGCTCCTGTCCTGACCTGGGGCTTCTCGGGGGTAGTGAGGGGGCAGCCGCCCGCCACTCGCCCCGGCAGGTACTGCAGGGGTGCCAGGCTTCCCGAATGCCCATCTCAGGTCTTCACACCAAGGCTTGTCCGCACGGCCGCCTGGTGCTGGCAAGGGAGGGGGGCTCTGTGCGGGCTGTTATTTGGTGGCAGAGATCTGTACCCCAGGTGTGCCAGGGCCAAGAAAGCTGCTGCCTTGGCCCCCTCTTCTGAGAGCTTGAAGTGTGTTTCTACACATATTCCTCCTAATCCTCAGTGTGCCTCTTGCTATGCTGGGAAGGGTCACAAGGAGACATGAAGCCCTTTGCTCCTCGCTGTGACGGGAGCCCTGCCCAAGGACCCTTCCAGCTCCGGGCTGTGCATGGCTCTCCTGGCTCTGCTGCTCCGCTCGCCAGCCCGGGGAGAGCTGGGAGCACCACAAAGCCTTGCTCCACTGGACTTCTCACTTTTTTCCTCCCCTTTATGCGTGTTGTCTTCTAATAATACCTTCTCTATGAATTCATCGCCTACAGCACAGACATTAGATAAATAAAGCTAGCGTGGGCCCAGAGCCAGGCTGGATTGCATAAATATACTGAAATCTTGAGTAGTTAGGCTTTACTTGCTGAGACAGTTTAAGTACTGCTTGTTACTGGTGCGGGGTTTCCTGACAACTGGAGGAGACCGAAATGGGAGGGCAGGAGGAGGGAGGGGGGCATGATGGATGGTGCGGTGCCACTCACGGGTGTTCCTGTTTGACTCCATGTCAGTGTTTTCAACAGCTAAGCGGTACAGTCCCATCTCCCCAGTTATATCTCTGCTTCCCGGAGATGGATGCAGAGTGACACTGTATTTTCAGTTTCTTAAAAAAATACAGAGATGGAAGATAACAGGAGGTAATCCACAGCCAGAAAGCTGTGCCCTCTCCTTCCCATGGGTAGCCATGCCACATCTTTTAGAGGTGCATCAACAGCTGTAGGATTTAAACAGCGAACAGGGATGAAGGAGTGTGAAGGAAAGAATTAAACTGCCTGACACCACAGCCCATAGCTGTCTGGGCTGAAGACGGGGAAACCTGTTTGTCTGGCTTTGGCTGTGTGAGGAGGAAGGTAAGGAGGTTCAGAGATGCCTCCTCTTGTAGTAAAACCTGCACATGTCACGGGTCCCCAGGGCACAACCCGGGGCAAGGGGAGAGCGCTGCTTGCTGCAATGCATGTTGCCTTCTTCCCCTCCCACCAAGGACCACAGGTGAATTCTCCTCCCATTTTTTTTCCAGTCACTTCACCAACATGTGCATGACTGGGAAATATGAAAGACGTTGCTCCAGATTTTCCTGGGCTTTCCCTGAGTTAGCGCCATGAGTATTTTTTTTCATTTCAGATGTCTGCCATCATTAAAGTTACTGTGTTCTCAGATGTTATTACATTAATACATCATCCAGGCTCCAAGGCTTTTGATGATATATATGATATATTTGTGTCTGACTTCAGAAACCCTGCTGCTCCGGTGACACATCAGTCAGCAACACGCCACCAGTTCAGACCAGATACTGGTGGGCTCAGTTACAGTGTAAGCTGGCAAAGCTCCTTTGCGATGCGATGCGGTGATTTACACTAGGTGAGGATGTGGCCCTCACAGTCCTCCGTGTTCTGAAACGTGAGAACCTGATTCAAAAGAAAACAAACAAACCTCAGACAAACCTTGCTATCTTGCAGCACGGGGCAGCCTGAAACCATTATCCCAGCAGACAGGGTTTGCTGGGGCTGGTGCTATTCCGGGCAGCTCACTTGTGCGCCTTGTAACTCGCAGCTGAAACGCACGTCAAGGAACTCAGATCTGACCAGGCTCGCTTGGCTTCAGGCTCCTTTTCAGCCTGTTTTCGGCTCCTATATGTTTGGGCAGAAAGCACAGTTGTTTGGAAACATTTTAATTGTGCTAAACATAAGTGTCCTCCCCAAAAAGGATACTGATGAACTGGCACCTTTATAAAGAGCTTTCTGCTGTGTTACTTTGCTCTCAGCTGACTCCCTGCGTTCCTGTAACAAGGCTCTCTGTTGCCAGTGGACCGTGGTTCTGTAAAACATTTTGAAATGCCAATAAATTCAGAGACACGGTTTGGAAGCTGTCAGCTGGAATTTGCTAGCTGGGTTTAAACAAGCCGGGCATATCTGCTTCCTCCTATTTTATTTGCCTAGGTGTAGTGAGAGCAGTGCAGTTAGCGTGGCTGTGGGTTTTACTGGAAAATTTTGGGGAAGGTGAATCTATAAGGAGCCGTGCTAAGTTTGTCTCCCCATCCTCACTGCTAACACGTTCTGGATATTTTATGTCATGTTGTAGGTAGATTGTAGGTGGCCCTAAGGACACTTCATGTTGCTTGTTGGAAATATCATTCTTCAGATTCACACAAAAGTGGCTATTTCACTCTTTTTAGTTGTTGATCGGCTTCCAGCTGAAACATAAACCTGAGCTTGTGAGCTCTGGAGGGTGTTAAGGATCTCCAACAGCTTTTTGCAAATGTAAGGGTATTAAACCCAAAAGCTTGGCTAAAATCCAAATGAAGGGGTCTTATTCTGAAGCCTTTAGGTTTCTCCTATACTCAAGGGAGTTTAAGATATTTTGCACTTCTTAGATCTCACGTAAGCAACTTGCCCAGATCACACACAGGAAACCTGCTGGGGAAAAGGACTTACCTCTCAGCTTTCTGACTTGTAGGAGGGCTTCCAGATTAAAGGATGTGCTGCATGGGGATGGGTGGAGGTTCATAACCAGTAATTCCCAGAGCACCCATGAGCTCAGGGGAGCACCTGCAGGAGTCTCCAGTGGTAGAAGAGGTGTGAGCCCACGCTCAGCCTCCATTTCTCCCAAGGGGAAACAAAGAAACCCTGTCTTCTTTACTTAGCGGTCTGTTTTCATGGAACTTGAAGAATTTAATATCTCTGAGGCTGCTGTTAGTGTCCCTGAGATTGGTCATTCCGGAGCGTGAGGCTGGGAATGCAACCAGGTTAAACAGGAAACCCTGGTGCAGCAGGCACAGTGACAGATGGCCTGCTGCTGCGCCCTCCAAGCTGAGCCAGAGTCAGGACAGTGACAAGGGTGATTCCCAACAACGTTTGTGGTAAACCAGTCCTAAAGAGAGGATACAGCTCTGTCTGTGGGGGCACAGGCCAAGAGCAGCACGTCTCCTCCTGGGGGAATGTCACCCACTCGCAGATCTTGGGAGACACCAGTGGGACCTTCTTGAAAGTCCTGATGCTACTTGAGAAGAGAGCTTCTGGTTACGGCACCGTGACGTGCCATAGATTTTCACACTGGCATCTGGCTTGTCTTGTGTAAAGAATTGCATGGTTTGGCTAAGGACAAAATCCTTAGAGGCCTAACGTCAAGCAGTGCTGCCTTTGACGTGTCTGCTCAGCTGATCCAAGCCATACTGCTGCTGCATTTGAATCTGCAAGCTTTAATAGGCGGGTGCCTAGTGCATTCCTTGCCTTAGAGCAGGGGAAGCAGATACATCTAGGAAAGACTGGCCAGAAAGGTCGCCGTGGTGTGTGAGTTCGCACGCGGTGCCAGGGAGCATCTGTGGGTATGATGGTGTCTATGAGCTTCACACCCTTGCAAGCTGTGTTAGCAGCCCTGCTAATTGTTTTGATTTGTAAAGTGAGGGGCTCAGTAAAGCACCTAGCAGGAGAAGAATAGTAGTTGAAAAACAGTCCTTGACGAAGTGTCTCATCAACTAAAAAGGCAGCAATTTCTGATATTAAACACCCCCCCCCCTCCAAGTATATAAGGCTGGTTATAATGTCTTGGCAAATACACAATAAATGGACGATTAGGGCACACCTTGGAGTGGATTCAGGTTTGTGCTACTTGTGCTTTATAGGGGCATAATTCCACTGGCATCAAGCTGGGACAGTGCAGTAGGGGATCAGGGCTCTGGCTCTTCTCCCCAGCCTCTCTGAACAGTGTGTCTTTTTCTTCCCATGTGCTGAGCTCACAGTGAAGAAAATAGAAATAGGATCAGCTTGAACCGGTGCAAAAAAGTAGTCCTTTCCAAGGGTAGCAGAGCTCAGGGAGGCAGGAGCAATCATCATGCAGGCTACGAGCATTGCCACATAAATCTTTGCCTCCACCTTAACTTCAGTCATCTGGTAGAGCAAATTCACCCTGATCAAAACCGACCTGTTCGGGGTTTGCAGTGGCAAGGGTGGCTGGAGCTGACACCTAATGAAAGACACCGGGATTCTCTTTGTTTTTGCTAACAGAAAGGAAAACAGAATAGCCACATATCATCCATCTGAAAAAGGCTGTAATTACCACTCCCAGAAATTATTTCTTATTTAATGAAATGTCTCTTTAGGCTCAACAAAGGAATTTTCAGAGAGGAGAGCACTGAAGGGTGGGACAGGGAACACAGGCAAGAACACAGTTCAATTACAGGGAATAAAATCCTCTTGACATTATGACGCAGTTTGTGGGAGATCTTATTAGAAACCTTGCCAGGCCAGAGCAATGTGTGCTTTTGTATACAGATATTCTGTATCTATTTATACTGACCCTACCCGCTGCGAACCACTATCTATAGTTCGCCAAGAGGCATGAGGGACATGCAGCTCATTCCTGCATGCAAGTTTTGAAAGGGATCTGCTTTCTTTTCTACCAGCAAAATGCCAGATAAATTCTCGAAGCAGGGATGCTGCCAAGTCTGGCAACACCCTCTCCCGCATCAGACGGGAAAACGTCTGTGGATGAGTCGCTCTGGCAGTGGGAAGGAGGGTGGAGGTAGGGAGCAGACCTTTGGAGGTGTCTTCCTCCCCCTGGCACCCTGTGACTGCAGGGATGGGGTGCTCCTCGCCCAGCAGGAGACACCTCAGGGGTCAGATAGAGGGAAGAAAGAAAGTGGTGGCTGCAGAAGGTGGGCAGGGACCACAGGGTGCTGCAGGAGGTGGTGCCCGTGGTAGGGACCACTGGCCTTTGTGCATGACGGAGGTTTATTGCCCCCCATCGTGGTGGAGAAGCTTTACCCAAATCAAAGTGAAGCTCATGGTCTCTCAAGCCTCCTGGCTGTACTGAGGATGAAGCCTTTTGGCACTTGAAAGTCTGCCACCTGCTTGGCACTGGGAAAACTGTGAGCACCACGCAGCCCGGCCACTTAGTGATGGACTGGGGTGGCTTGCGAGGAAGCGAGGACTCTGCCAGGTCAGCGACTGCGTCCCTGGGACTTCATCTGCCTTAGTGTCACCTGGCTGTACAGCTGCAGACTTGCTGGTCTCTGCAGCTGGTGTCCAGCGGAGCCGTACAATCGGGTTTGGCACAATCCTTGAGGGCTTGCACAGCTTTCGGGGTAGTGGGGCAGTCAGCTGAGCTCCTCTTTTTGAACACTTGGTCAGAGTTTATGGCAGATGAACAGGATGGTTATTAATTTTAGAGCAATGCTCCAAATCAGGAGGATGGTATTTTTAGTAGTGTACATAATATTTTTCTACTGATTACCTTTTGAGAAATGAGACAAATGTTGTGATTTTCCTTCCAAGAACAGACTTACTGGATTGAGAAAAAAAATTACTTTTTTTTTTCCGTTTTGTTTTTTCTTTGCTTTTTTAAAATTTATTGTTTTTATTTAAGTTCCTCTTTTGGAAAACAGTGCTGCTGGTATATCTTTTTATTGCTTGGATTAAATGAATACTATGCACTGTAACATACAGTAAAGTCAGGCCGTGTAGGAAATAACAGTGGATTTAACCTCTAGCACTGCTATAAAAGCAGCCTTAGTAAAATCTGAGGTAAATAATGCAGCTGTGGAAATTACCATTCTCCAGTTTATGCTGGTGGAAAAAAAAAAATCTCCTGTAATTAAGTAAGACCCCTAGTCTTTGGTGTTAAGTTTCATGGGCAGGTTCAGGGACGGAACATGGGATCACTCTAAATGCCTAACGAAAGGGGCTCACGATCCGAACAGGCAGCGAAAACAAGAACACACCATTTCTGAGTCTGCTTGCGGCAGACAGCGCCAGACCCCATCATAACCAGCTGCGTGAGGAATGAGCAAGAAAAGGGACAAATCTGGAACTCAGTTACAACCCACAATAAGACAGCGGAGACCAAGTCCTGGTGACCTACAGCCATGGACAACCTCATGCATGCCGCATCCTCTGATGCTGTAGAAATGCGGTGTTCGGTGGAGACAGAAAATCTCCAGGTGCTCCTGCAGGAATCGTTGCTAACACCAAAAGGTGAGTTGTGACGAAAGAGGGACGCTGTGCCGAACTCTGACAGTCAAGAAGCAAGAGCCCTTTAGAGCCATCACAGCAGAAATGGCACCTCTGGGCCCATGTCATCAAAGCTCAGCAACGCAGGCAGGAAAGGAGGCAGCCTGATGGGATACCATATACTTAATGAGGTTCAGGAGACTTCTGAAATGTATGGTTAAAGCTGCAAATGCTAAACTGCCACTACCCTCAGGCCAATTTGAGAAGCTCTTTGCTCTTAGGATTGTTGCATGCTGGCAATCACCCTAACACAATTAAATAGTTTATTCTATCATGTTTTGATAAATTCCAACCTTCACCCGCTGGCTTACCCTGTGAAGGCTTGGTCCGTATGCTGTCTAATGTTTGCAATATACAGGAATTTGTTTCTGCTGTTCATTAATTCTTTCAAATTAAATGTACTTGGGAAGGAAAAATATCGATGGAAAAATAAATAGCAACTTTCTCACAGAGGGCTGCAGTGCATTCTGCCTTGAATCCTGATTCACGCTAAGCCAAGTTTTTTAGTCTTGTGAAATCACTGGTTTTCCTGCTACAAATTGATAAAACATACCTGTTTGCATTTTAAAACTGATACCCAGGTGCAGCGCATTGCTGTGAAAAAAGTGTAACATGACCTCAGCAGGATTCAGCTTTGGTTTTGGTAATGTCTCTTTGGCATTTGTTAGCCAAAGCAAATGCAAATAACATGCTGGAATGATTAAAGTATTCAGCCTTTGCCTTAGCTCATGTTTTGACTCTGCAAAGTAGGTATAACTTGCACTTGATTCTCAGTCAAAAACAGTTTCTAGCAGCAATTCTGGCTAGAAGAGCACCAAAAAATGAGTGGGAACTGAACATCCCATTGCTTACAGGCTGCACTTAGTGGGAGCCAGGCCTTGGGGTGCAGTCCTGGAGGTGACCAAGGGGGATATTTACTCAACTGTAATTAACTTAATCAGCCACTGGGTATCAGTATTGTCTCACATCAATATATAAAAAAGGGTATTTTTGTGGAGCTGAACAACTGACTGTTAAAGAGGCATTGCTGAGGACTAAAGCCAGACCTCCTTCGTGGGTGTGTAAGCGTGATGATCGGAGGGGGAATCGCCTTTGGCTTTTAGTTACCTCTAAAATAAACCAACTCCCGAAGCACCGCTCCACAGTCTTGTGTCCGTGCAACCCAAGGAGGGGTGAGCAGCAGCACAGGAACGGGGTGCCAGCCGCGTTACCGCCCAGGGAAATGCTCTGCTGATGCTCCTGCCCGACTGCGGGCCCCGGGAAGCTGGGCACGCCGCAGGCTGGGATGAGCTCTACCTCTCAGGAAAAGAGCTGTGAAGTGTTTATGTACATGAACTCTGTAACTGGTGTCAGATGGGATTTAGAGACGTCAAGCCAAGGCATGGCCTGCGTCCGGGGTGTGAGGGAGCGTGCCTGTTTACATCAGTGCTGTACAACATTGCAGTGACCTTAGTGCTACCTCCTGGCATGAGCAGATGGAAGAAGAGAGAGAGATGTGACCATTTACTGAGCTGAGCTCCATTCGTGTGGGGCCACTCTCCCTGCCTGCCTGCCGAAACAGGCGGTTGGGTTTGCATTTAATGGGGTGCTCCAACCAGGATGCACAAAAGGCAAAAGATGCTGCCCAGTTGCTCCATGCACATACATGTGTGGGCTTTTCTCTTAGGCCCCTCGCCTTCTTCACCAGAGATGGGACTCCAACACTGGTGGGATTTCTGCCTGAGTTTCCATTCAGTTTTGGCTCCAGGTAACAGTTTCTTCCCTTTCTGCTGCCTTACAGGCTTACTTCCCTTGCCAAAATGCTAATTTAGCCCTTCAGCTATGTTTAAAAATAAAAAATCCTCCACTTCTCAGGGTAATAAAAGGCCAAAAGGAATATAAAAAGTTCACCAGACTGGTCAGTTCACTCCCCGCTGTGTCTTCCCGGGGCGTTGCAGCAAAAACACAGGCACAAAATCCAAAGCAAACAGCTTCCTCCTCGGTGTCCCGTGGAGCCGCTGGCTCCCAGCTGCAGCCCACGCCGAGGTGCCCGGCTCCCTCCTCCACCCCCTGCTTCTCCGCCCTGCCTTGGGCGGTGCCAGTGTCTTTCCAGGCTCTAGTGGCATCTTCTGTACCTTTTCAGCTAGACTTAGAGGTTGCTTTTCTGACACCTGAATCGTTCCTGTTCTTGCTTTCTCCTGTCCTGTGCTTTCCCCACCAACTTCTGGGCCGTTTGGGCACAGACCCAGAGAAGAACCCCAGCAACAAGGATTCTTCCCCCCTAGTCCCTCCTGGAGTGAGATAATATATCCACATCCTCCCTGCTCTTCCTGCCATTCCCAGGCTACCCCACAAAGAGACTCTGCTAGGCGGCAAGACTGAAGTCCTCTGCTTGGCTTTATTTCTGGTTTAGTACCAGATGTGGCATCACTGGAAGCTGTAGAGGGATTTATTTAAAAATACAAATGGTTATGGCAATACATTGGTTTTCATAGAAGCTCTGTGAGGTGGGTAAAACCTGTAGGATCACAAGATTTGTATTTAGTCCTACTTACTTAAGGTCTTATGTTGTAATACAGGAAACTCGGATAACTAGAGCAGAAAAAAGGTCATTTGAAAGGTTGAAAGTTTTGGTGTTTGTTGACCTGGAGTGGGGTTAAAGTCTCATTTCAAGACCATCTCAGAAAAATACAAAGTGCTCACCACACAACTTCCCCGTTCTGATTTCTTTCAATCTATGTTGAGAATAGCTGGCAAGGGATACAGATGTCTGTTCCACAGTGCTCTTTTTTTTTTTTTGCCGTGCCTTATGAGAATACGGAAAAAGGCCTCATAACGTATTAGAAATGAAAGAACATCCTGAGTGATTATCCTGTAGTCTGAGAAACCTCCCGGGAACGTATCGCTTAAGGCCCCTGAAATGTTAAGCGAGAGCAGGTGAACTCTTGTAACCGTAACTATCCCTGAAGTCGCTGAGTTTTGAAAGGCAAAAGCACAAATGTTGAGAATGGCACAGCTCTGCTCGTGGCTTCCCAGCCCCACACGCTGGATCCGGGAGCGACTCCGGATCTGCAAGATTTGGCAATGTGGCAGCCTGCGGGAATATGCTGTTTGATGGCCTGTTTGGAAATACTTTAAGCGTACAGGACATTTTTGAGAGGTAGAAAAACTTTTCTTCTTTTATTGCAGTAGTGTCTGTGGGCTTGTTTCCTGACTTCAGTACTGGTCGTGACCTCAAGTACGGGGGATGCTCTGCTTTAAATTGTGCTATCGGTAGGGATTGGAGTTCCTAAATGAGGTCCTCTTCTTCCTCAGGTTTTTCATTTTTCACTATGTCCTGCTGTATCTCTCCTTAAAAGGTAAAGTGGTGCCACTTCGAAGCAGCCATGGAGACAGAGAGGACTTGTTTGGATTACTTTCTGGTTTTGGGGCAGTGGATGTTTAATTTTAGAGCTGTTCACTGTATGGAGAGAGCAGTAATTTGCTTTCTTCAAAACTGAATGTCATTTCACAGAACAGGTTAATCACTAAGCGATGGGAGCTGTGCATTGCCTGTATCAATGTGTAGCTTCAGAAGGCTGAGTCAGCAAAACACAGTGCACGTACACCGTCCTATTCCTGGGATTAACCCATACCTCAGGTTTAAGCATATGCTGCAGTTCCTTGCTCTCAGCTCGCTATAGTCTGTAGGAATTTAGCGAAAGCCAAAAAAGCAAAATTAGTGAACTAGGACCAGGGAGGATTGAAAGCTGACCAACACACAAATGTCAAGGAGCGTGCCAGCTGGTGCTCAGTGTTTTGGCAACGCAAACCCAACACCATGATAGGAAGTAAAACTGGGATGGAATCAAATGCAGTAGGTACATGGAAACAAGAAAGGCGAAATGCGACTCCAACACTTGAGCAAAAAGTGTGCAACTAAATTAAGTAAAACTCCGACATAACATGCCCAGTGACCATTATTTTGCAAAGGCATATTTTTAAATGTAACTAATGTTGAGGCATTGAGTTCAACATCCTTCACTGCATCACATGCCTTTTCTCTCTTAATGCTTATCCTGTTCACATCAGTTTTGCTTTTTTTTTCATCAAATATCTTTTTTTTTCCCCTGAACAAGGAAGACCCTAATCATTTCAGGGTGCTTGCCACCTACTATCAGTGGTTATTTTGGGGATAGCTCAGCAAAGCTTTAAAATGTCTGAACTGCATTAAAATGAATTGTTGGCATTCCAGCCCAAACCTCAGGAGGCAGGAATCTGCCATGAGAGCATGGAGGGAAGCACTGTTATAATAAAGCATACATGTAATGAGGTTTGATGTGCTTGAAATTTAGAGTCTGGTCCACATTATGAAACATTCACTGGTTTAACTAAATCAGTTTCAAATTGATCTAATTAAACTCCTAGACAGCCTCAGTGTAGACATCTTCATATTGGTTTTATCCATTCTTAAACCAGTTTAGCTAAGATGCTTTAGGAAAAAAATGTCCAGGGAATCCTCAGAGGGGGTCACCATTTGCAGATCTGAGCTGGGTTGCCATTTCAGATTTGTTCTCACATATTGTGCTGGTTTGGGCTGGGATAGAGTTAATTTTCTTCATAGTAGCTAGTACTGGGCTGTGGTTTGGATTTGTGCTGAAAACAGTGCTGATAACCCAGGGATGTTCCAGAGCCAAGGCTTTTTCTGCCCCTCACCCCACCCCACCAGCGAGGGGCTGGGGGGTCACAAGGGGTTGGGAGGGGACGCGGCTGGAACTGCTGACCCCAACTGACCCCAGGGGTGTCCCACGCTGTATGGAGTCATGCTCGGTGTATAGGAATGGGGGAAAAGGAGGAAGGGGGGGCCATTTGGAGTGATGGCATTTCCCTTCCCAAGTCACCGTTAGGTGTGATGGAGCCCTGCTGTCCTGGGGGTGGCTGAGCACCCGCCTGCCCGTGGGGAGGAGGGAATGAATTCCTTGTTTTGCTTTGCTTGTGCACGCGGCTTTTACTTTACCTCTTATCTGTCTTTATCTCAACCTACAAATTTTCTCACTTTTACCCTTCCGATTCTCTATGCACGATCCTGCTGCATGAGCAGCACAGGACTGGTAAAATGTGCACACAGAAGCAGTTGTCTTCTGTGCTGCTCTGCAAAGAATACCAATATCTTACTGGTCCAACCGGGGAGATTGTGTGCTCCCCAGGCGAAGTGCAGCGGTTCATCTCTCGGTCCCAGGAGTCGCTGGTGGCCTTCGGAGAGGCAGCCCTCCCACTTGGCATAATGCAGCAGC
The DNA here is from genome assembly GCF_949628215.1 of Phalacrocorax aristotelis. Taxonomy (NCBI): domain Eukaryota; kingdom Metazoa; phylum Chordata; class Aves; order Suliformes; family Phalacrocoracidae; genus Phalacrocorax; species Phalacrocorax aristotelis. The sequence goes on from NC_134282.1 coordinate 53,193,085, forward strand.
AGCCTTCAAATTGCCACTGTGTTGCGGGGCTGTACCAAGGGATGCAACTGAAAGAATCCCTTCTAGTGGGAAAGAGATGCTCAGTGTTGAGCTTGCTTGATTTTTCTTTGCAGGAGAAGGAGTGATGATGCCAATTCTGAACTCAGGCATGGACTTTGCAGAGGTTAATGTACCCCTGGAGATTGTGGAACAAAACTGTCTGTCAAACAAAACTGTTTTTTGCGGCAGGGAGGTGCATAAAAGTATATTATATTCTGTTGATCATTAATTGTATAAATAAAACACCGCTAAGAATGTTTTTATATGCCACTCTGTTTTCTTATAAAATATAGGGGTACTTGAAGCTGTGTAGAAATTCCATAGTAAACACAAAATCTGTCAAATCATATGCATTCCATGGAATACAGACAGATACTCACAAGTCTCTGTGGAGCAACAGTACCATGCGAGCAGGAGAGGCTGCAGGTCTTCCCACAAATGACACGGACAGAGCAGCAGAATGGAAAACGCCTGCAACTCTGACCCCGCGTGCCCTTCCTGGGAAAAGGAGCTGTCATTCCCCAGAGGCTAGCTTTCTAAGAGAGCACAGGTGATGCTTTGTGAGGATTAGGGATTTGAACATGATGTTCTGATCTTAAAACCCTTCCAGAGCGCAGGAGTGGTCACAGTTGTTCCTGCATATTTAGTATGGAGAGATCAGTGTTGTTCACAGTCACGGTCTCCAGCATTACCTGGTGCCCAGCAACTAGGAGGCATCAATATATTTTTTAGAAAAGTTTTAGGGCACGTCTGAGTGATTCTAACAGCGGCTGCCTGCCTGTGGCTAATGAAAGGTTTTTGCATTCCTTTCCATATGCTTTGAAATGCCAGAGGAAATGTCCCAGTGACTCAAATTATAGGTGTTACTTGGGAGTAACTGCTGCATTATTGTTGAACACCTGGAACTGGCAGCAGGCAGGCTGCACACTGGAAAAAAGAAGGAATTGGACACTCTTAGCCACCTCTTCCAACCTCCAACAACAGGCCGTTAGGCAGCCCTGCCCCTGGGCTTTGTTCAGCTGAAACAGGTATGGAGGGGCTGCAAATGGTCGCTTGGATGAACCTTGCCCTGTTGTCACTTTCTGGTCTGGTTCTGTCTCTCAGATCTTCCTGTTCTTTGCTAAAGCACAAGAGAGTTTAGTTTCAGTGTCAAAGCATTCATTCCATGAACTTAAGCCATGGATGGATTTGGGTAGGTACCTTTGCAGATATTACTGGATGTTCACACAGGATAAAGCATATCTGTCTTCCATGGGGAAAGACAGCTGGGGATGTTCTGCAGTCCCTGTGCTACTTATTTAACATATTTAACATCTTGACAGTAAAACTGTTGGAACCATGTTTGCCAAAGATACTTCTTTTAATTCCACCTTATCATCTCCTCTCAACCTGTCTAAGAAAAGCATTCTTGGCATGGCAGAGGGAGCCCTTTATCCCACTGCTTTGCCTTTGAAGTTGAGTTCTCCAAAATGATTGGTACATGGCCAGGAAAGAAAAAACAAAGTCTGATACTGCCAGTTGGCTGCACATTCATTGTGCAAAGGTGGTATTGAAGGAAAAACTTCCATTTCATGGAAGAAACAGTGGGAGGACAGTATTGTTGTTTCTGTTTTCATTACCTGACGCAACACGGAAGCTGCATTCATGATGAAGGCCCAGGTGTGCTCCATGCAAACTCATATTGGCAGCCAGCTCCTGCACTGACAGATTTAATACAACAAACAAGTCCATACCACAGCCAGGGTTCTGTATTTCTTACTGCAAGGTGAGATCTACCATGAGCATACCCTGGCAGCATTGGCTTCATCATAGAAACTACCTGCATCTTGTTTCCTGACTTAGTCAACCTGCTGAAAAAAAATCCCCTGACAGTGATAACGCAGTTTGTACATGTCAACTTGCTAAGTACATGGTGTTTGGAGCTGTTTGCTAATACGTATATGCCTATAATTGCCTTATCTACACTGGTTTATACGGTTGGTGAATTTACATCTGGAAGAAATAGTGCTTGAAATGGGACTTCAGAAGTACCAGTGTGATCATTCCAAAGTATGAGAAGGAAAAAGTACTAGTGAGCTGCGATCCAGAGCTGCTTACCCTGGTGAGAGCTTTGGAACACCCCTGTGTGGTGCCAGTGTTGATCCATCTCGACCACAGGGTACACATAACGCTGGGTGAAACCCTAGCAGAGACACTCATGGAGAACTATGGGCAGGGAGCAACTGGGGCAAGGGCTGAAAAATGGAAATTAAAATAAATCAGGTCTTTCATGTGTAACCTCTTTGAGATATTGATGGCACCAACATAGCCTTGTCCCTGCAAGGAAATTGTGGATATTTAACTGGTGGTTTGACTGGTGTCCTGCTGCTCTGTAGGTGCATGGAGGGAGAGGGGCTGGGGTGTATTCTCTTTCCATTAGGTGGTGCAGGGTCTCTTCTGTCTAGGTGCCTTATAATGAGCAAGGTCACATCTACTGCTTGGAGACCACTCTTTAAGTCATCTAGTTAGACTGGTACAAATCTGTTTTCTAGAGAAGGCTAAAAATTCCCAATGTTCAGTTAATACAACCTTAAACAGCCCCTCTGCATTTGCTCTAAGACAAATTTTGGCGAGGGTGTTTTCAGCCACAGGGCTCAAATACTAACAAGGTCAAATGGCATCTTTTTTGCAAAGGTGGCAGCCTTTTTGTTCTTCCTCCTGATTTATGGCAAGGTTTCCTATGGGCTTCCACAGTCTGCTCCACAGAAGTTTGAAGCAGTATGTGAGCTAGCATGTGGTTAAATATTGCTCAGTTCTTGATCAGAAGTATCAGAATCCTACTCAAGCTTTGTTTTCTGAACATTACCTTTGCTAACTGCTGCGCCAAAGTGATCTGGTTGCAATATTAACAGGCTGAGAATCCTCGGTGTCCTAAAGCTACCACTGAAAATTTGTCTTTTGGGGCTTGTGATAAACTCTTCTGGGATTTTTTTGGTCTTGATGGCCTTTTTTGTTTCTGTCCAGTTTGAGTAGGAGGCTCCAAAGTGATTAATCTAGTAGTACCTTTATGAAGATACATCTGCCGTGTGAGATGTCATAGCTGTGTATTTCATGCAAAGACACTATATGCGTAAGTCAGTGGAAATATTATATCTAAAACACAGGCCCAGGGATCCTGTACATTGTCCTCGGTGTTTAGGGAATGCTTTGTATTAGTGTTCAGCTGAATGTCAAGCTGGTCCTTCTGTTGGTATAGCCAAGCTTGGAGGAAAAACTTACTTTTCTGCAAGCAGAGGACTGTGCCCATTCACACTGAGCTTGCAATATACACAAGTCTCTTTCCATGAGTGCTCAAAAAATAGAGAAAACCTTATCAAAAGTAGTTACTTGGTTTTGCTGGCCATAGAAATCTGGAGCTAAGATGGACTCCAGCCTGCCAGAGCTAGGGAGCTAGAAGGTGGGATACATTTGCCCGTTGTGTTTCAGTGTTGGTTGTTAAGCTTGGCTGTTGAACTCCTCCTTCCAGCTATGATTTGTCAGGAGGGTCCTGAGAACAGGGAACCCAAACAGTGTTGTCCTCAAACATCTTGCAATCTCCTCATTGTCCATGACGCAACCCACCCATCGGGAAGCCGATACCCCTGCTGCTGAGGTTTATTCTCATCTCCTGACATGGATGTCTGTTCCTACGGTGGTGGAACCGCATGAAAGCATCCACCCTGCTTCCGGGGGGAGGAGGGCTGGCTCTATACCAGAAGTGTGCCACCAGCATCCTGAGTTTCAACCTTTTTTGTTGCCTTGTCACATCATTACAGCTGTGCTCTGTGGAAATCAGAGATCCATGCTTGAAGGAAATAGGTCTGCCTATGTGTGGTGTTATGTAGTGTGCCGAAAACTGCATGACAAAGGAGGTTCACAGGCACAGCAGTGTTGTGGTGCCTGAAAACCCATCTGGGATAAATGCTGCATTGGATCTGTTGTGAATTCAGACTTCCAGCCCAAAATGAAAAATAAGGCCTTGGGGAGAAGTGTCTGGGTGACATTTTGGATTATGCTTATGAACTAGTGGGGGTAGAAAATCTGTTAAAGACCCGAGGGGTTTTAATAGCTTGGATGATGATTTACAGCTGTTTGATTCAGTGATTTATAGACTGCTCCATATCACAGAGGCAGGATACAAATACTGAATTTAATAAAAGCACACAATTCCCATTTCTTTCTCAGAAACTTATAGATGGAAAGGACATTCCACAGTAAAGAGCAGTCTCTTCCCATCATCTAACCACCCCCTCACACAAAGATTTGAGACTACGGAGCACAGCCAGCACTGCCTGGCCATATCTCTTCCCATATAATTTCCATAATACAGCCCTTTCCTCTGACTGTAACACAGACTCCCTAAATATACAGCCTGTTACCATAATGTTACATTCCTGCTCCCCCTGTCTGCGATAGGCACCTCAAAATAACATACAAAGACTGAGCTCTCAGGAGTCCCAAAGGAAAGGATCGGGTTTTTCCTGGCACTAGGAGCTCCACATCTTCGCGCACGCTCCAGCTGGCTGGAGCAGACCAAGATGGGTTCACCCTCACACGGGCTCCAAGAGCGCTGAGGAGCCGATGTCTAACCAGGGCTGCCTGGGTGTTGTACTGATTCAGAGTCCATACCCCGCACAGCTAGCAGTGGCCTCAACAAACTTATAAATGGGTGAGGAAAGTGAGCTCTAGATCAGAGGAAGGACATAGCTGAGGTCACCCTGACCTCGTGCTCTGCCTGCTAGGCCATGCTGCTTCCTCACAGCTGATCAAAACCCTCCCTAGAAACCTTCCTCCCCTACCCTGGGAGCAATAAGAGAAAATCTGAAGTCTCCCAGTTGTGGTGGCTGGTGCTGCCTCCAAGGGTGTGCTCGGTCTCCGGGCGCAGGTCCCTCACCCTCTCTCCACTCGTGTTGGTGATCAGCTCAAGCACAAGTCGCACAGGCATCAGCACCATCTGCTTAAACAAACAAAAAAATGCATTTCCACGTGGTACCTCTCTGCTGGGAAGCCTAAAACACTGTGTAAACAGGAATTAAGCTTGGATCATCCCAGTGTAATGAGTCATTGTTATTAACCCTTTTTTCAGACTAATACGTTTTAGGTTTGGAGATGTTGGATGACTTCTCCAAACAAAACCATGAGAGAGTGAGGAAGAGACCCCCAGGATCCTGGTGCTCCCATCCCTGCTAGAAGGTGTCGCTGCCTTGGCCCCTGCGCCTGCTGTGATACAATAGCTGTGCTGGTGGTAGCCAAGAGGAGGCGGAGGGGTAATGCTATTCCTTTTCTAAATATCATTGTTGCTAAGTGTTTTCCAAGTGCTCTAATCTTTCCAGCTATATTGCGATTCTTTGACTTCTCCTCCTGTCCTCAGTAATTGTTTTCTGCAAGTAGAAATAGCCTGAGGCGGAACTGGAAAGCAAACAGGATCACACTGAATAAATCCATCTTCACGGTTCTTTTTTTTGTATACGCCTTTATATCAGTTAGGTTCAAAGAAAGTATCTCCTTACTCCGCCTGGACTGTTTAGCATTTTTTATTAACAAAGTCCTCTTGTAGGCTGTAGCCCATTGAGGTTCATTAATCAACAATTGCCATGAAGTGAAAAATTCTCAAACTTCCAAAAATCTTTTTCTTGGAGTGAGTTAATACTAACAATGAAGTTTTCCTTGGCTAACTGTCCCCTGCTTTGATGTGTCTGGGTGAGAAACTAAAAGCCACAAAGGTGTTATAAACTGGGCACCGATCACAGATTTAGACAGGCTGGTATGTGCTTTTAACCAATAAATATATATAGTATCGCAAGGATTAGTGTTTGTTTTGCATGAGAGAGAATTTTTGGCATTTCAATGATTTTCTTATCAGTTTTTCATTAGTTGAACTATTTTTTTTTTTTAAAGAACAGCAAGTTCTCCTCAATGTCCTGAAAATGGCACTGAAACCGGTTACCCAAACCCCATTCCTAGAGTAACATTAGTTTACGTTATTTCTGGCAGGAGCGATAATACAGCTCTTCTTAATTTTGGGAGCTAGCTGTGTTTGAAACGTATGCCTCTGCAGTTTTGAAAGCTTTTGAGTACTTCTGGAAGCCCTGGCACGGTGAGTTGTGTTGGCAACCAGGAGATGTGACCCCGTTCAAAGGTCCATTCCTGGGGCCAGACCTGGCAGGAGGAAGCGCTGCTGCCCTTCAAATGGGTGCAGAGCTGATGTGCAGGGCTTTTTCACTGTTATTACTTAGAGTAGGTAATTTTTTTATACAAACACAGGTAGAAAAAAAGCTTGGGGGTTAATTTTGAGAATGTAGAGTCCCTAAACCTGCTCAAGGCTGCCTCCCCAAATAAAGCCTTGCTCCTGAGGCCAGTAAAATAAATAGGAAGACCCCCACAGCTTGTGAATGGGGGCAAAGGACCAAATAGCTCCTGAGAGCAGTCAAGCTGCTTAAGTGCTGTTTCAGGCCAGCCAGATCCATGCTCCAAAGGTCAGGAGGAGGCAGAGCATTCCACAAAACCAAGATTGCAGAAGCAAGAGCACTGCCCCTCCAGTGCCTACAAACCACAGACTCCAGCAGTCCTCTGCCTTCCAACCAAAGAGTGAGAAGTTTTGTACTTCACCATGTTCTTCGGCTTTGCCTTGATTGCCGGAATTGTTCTGATGGCGTGAAGTTATTGCTTGCGTCATCTTTCCACAGCAGTATTGTTATTCTTTAACCTACTATAAAAAGCGAGCAGAAATAAGAGGCGCTGCTCTGTTCTGCATAAATAAGATGTAGTGTTTACCGTTGATAATAGTTACCAGGGTGCTTCTTCCTCCAGTGAGTCTGAAGTGGATAAAAATCATCCATCTTTGTTTCTGTTTTTGCGTGCATCTATTTTTGTTGCTTACATTTCAAATTACTGTATTTTTCTAACAGTTAAAGACTGCGTTTTGCACGCATAGCACATTCTATAAAACCCTTGGAAAAAAAATTGGCAGTGTGAATTCTCTCTCCAGTGGGGTTGGAAGGATTTTAAAGTCTCATGAAGGAAAGACCATGCCAGCTTCCTGCATACAAATTCTGAAATAAGTAGTGGTGATCAAATAGCTAATGTGCAAGTTTCATATGCGCGCACACACACAGAGGGAGTACCAGCCGCTGGAGAAAAGCAAGGCTTATGAACAAGAGCTTGTTTCTTATCTTACATCAGCTCATATTAAAGCAGAGTAAATATTTCACTGCAATAACAGAGGTCTAAAACTTGTAGGGTTACATGAGCCAGGCCCATAGGTTCAGCCTACCGTAGGGAGATGTGTAGGGTGCATCGGTAGGACGTGCGTTCTCCCTCCAGCTCTGTCAGTTCTTTATTGCATGGAGGTGGGTGAACCTCCATGGGCCTTGGAGATCCACGAGAGCCTGTTGGGGAAGCATAAGCAGCTCGTTCCTTTTAGTGTTATGTGCCTTGTTAGGGCCGGTTTGGGGGAAAACAAGATGAAATGAATGGGAGTGCCACTGACATGTACCATCAGTTGAAAACTTATTGTTGAGGCTTAAGGAGCAGCCGGTTAGGGATTTGTACCGATTTAATAATTTCAATTCAGTAATATTTAAAATAAATCTGATAGAAAATAGACGGAAATTCTTCCATAGCTGGCAGGAATACTCCACCATTGTCCTTATTTTTATATCATTTTAATGAAGCTGTTTTTCCAGCCTTTTTCCACTCTGTTTGTTTGCCTTCCCTGAAGAGAGTAAACAACTCTACACAGGAAGGTGATCTGAGTTCCACTGTTAATAATTTGGAGCTTGAATAAGTGAGAAGTGCTGTTTACAAGGAAAAAAATAGATAAATACAAAAATCAGAAGCTCTGTTTGGCTTTGCAAACAAAAGTAGCCCCAAAATAAACAGGCCTACCCAGCAGAAAAGAGGCTCTGAAGGGAAGTGGATGCCAACCAAAGAGGCAGATGTAAAGAGCATTTCCTATTTGGTTTAGTAACAGCAGACTTTTGTCTCCAGTCTGCATGAACTTCCTCCAATGATTCATCATAAATGTGCATTTATAAATAAACTCCACCTTGGCCTGGCACATTGATTGCAGGCTGGTTACTTGGGGGGGGGGGAAAGTCATACTCCCCATTTTTGAATGATACCTGTGTGGCAATCTGTTTTTATAGAACTGTTTCCAGGCTGTTTATTTTATTTACGTTGAGGGATTGTGACTGTGAGAGATGGGACCTGTGGTTTTCTCATTTCATCTGAGTAACGATTCATTAAAGAGCTTGTTTAAGCCAGCCCCGTGTTACGCTGTCCATGTTGTACATGTCCAGGGACTTGGGTTTGGAAGCCGCTCCCAAGCCTGGGGCTGAGATGGCGGGAGGCTGAGAGCGGCGAAGCTGGATGTCTTTGGGGGCTGGAGAAAGGTGTCATTTAAAAGACTGTCTCTTCAGTGGCTTCCCCAGGGATATGGGGTACGACAGTGGCTGTCAGGGAGGCAGAGTGCGAGAGGCTGAGCAAACCCACAGTGTTTATCCCTATGCATTTTTCATGTTTGTTCAAAACAACAGCCCAGGAAGATTCCCATAGCGGTGTCCAAGAGAGACCCCGTGCAAGGCTTCTTGTAGGGAAGCCAAGTCACAAGTTATTTCTCCCTCCTTTGAAATCCGGCCTTGAACCTGGCCGTGCAGCCTTACCCACATGGGAAGCTGCCACAAAATAGCCCAGAAAAGTTGTGACAACCATGCCATGTTTCTGCGGTTCATTAGCACTCTAGAAAGCCAGTGCAATTGCACTTGGGCTGTGCCCTTGACAGTTTGGGCCCAGATCTCTGCCAACCTGGCCCAGCTTCTGCACCACAGACCCCTCAGACTTGGCTCCTCATCATCTTCTCCCCTCCGAGCTCTGCACACCTCCTGCCCTGGGGGCCCTTCCCATCTCTGCTGCCTTCCAGCCCCACACTGTGCTGTGCTGGCCGCTGACCCAGCTTGCTGCCATCAGTCCCACAGGGCCACCAGCAACCCCGGTTTTCTTTCCCTGCCTTGCTCCTTAGTACCTATAGCACTCTTGTAGGACTCATCCTATGGGATGAGATTTTTAGGCTGAGTACCGGGGAAGGGTCAATTTGCACTTAATAAGTGTAGCTGAAGTGTCTTTGAGGAGAGCAGCAAGGTTTGATACAGCTGGGAGGAGACCACATCAGGTGGCTTAACCTGACGTAAGCCAATCTTATGGTCAAGTCTTCATATAGACACATGGCCTCCTGGGCTGTTTCCATGGGATTGGAGCTGGGTGTTGTTTTTTCCCAAGGAAGGTGCCGTTCCTTTATGCCAGGAGCTATACCGCCTGCTTCTGCACTGAAGTGTGTTGTACCATCAGATGTGTGAGTGGCATTCAGGGAACAGGGATCCCTAAAATTCTTCTGGAGGTAACACCAGCAAGGGCATCGTTCACACAAAGCTACAGCTTTGCTGTTTTGCTGTTTAAATATCTCTCCGTTGGAATGAAGGTGGAGGAGCAGCTAAACAAATGTAAATATTTTTTAAGAACAAGAGCTAGTCAATAGTAAATGTTCTTAACTTTTTTATGGGTCTAATCCTGAGCATGTTCAGAGCACTCTTGAACTCTTACTGACTCGTGGAGCCGCAGCAAAAAATCTGCAAACCAAAGGGCTGCTTTGTCTGCAGACAGTGTAAAGGTGCAACACAGAGAAAACAAAGGCAAGGCAGTCTCAGACTCTGCACAGCACATGATTCTCTAATAAAAAATGTTTGGCCTCTTCTCAGGAATAACATGGCCATGCTTGTAGCTCCAAAAGAAGCCCTGAATGATATTAATACATTCATTAGAACAAGTTCAAAGAAAATCATCTTAATTAGCTTGCCTGGCTGAAACTGAGGTTCATTAATCTAAAGTAGATTAACCTGATGGTAATGCCATTAAAGCTGGCTGGGATATTAATGAAATATATGCAGTTGCAGAGAGCCCAAATGTCCTCCTGCCAGTCGCGGACTGATAAAACTGCCTGCGTTTTCTGCAGTTCAGCCTGTTTTAAGGAAGACCTGCCTGTTTTACAGCCACCACCCTAGTTCTGCAACTCAGCTGTGGCATTGCTTTTGGGACGCGTTAAAAGGGGGAGAGCATCCCACAGAGAAACTCAGGAAAACAACTCACTTTAGCCTTTTGTGCGAAAAACTTGCTAGAGCAGAGCGTGCACGTGCACGTTTGGAACAGGTAGGGATTTGCCCGTGCAGGGAGCATGCAGGCTTTTTATAAGGCAAACTGTGGTGCAGGACTTCGAAAATTTGACCTGCTTTTCAGTTATATGTTGGTGCACAGTACGCAGTCAGGATCTAAAAGCTTCCAGAAACCCAGTGAAGACCCAGAGGGCTTAAAATGGCCTTCTCCTTCTCCCCAGGCTCCAGTATTCTTAATCTCAACTCTTTTTAGTCTTTGACACATCATTAAAGTGACAGTTCAAGAACAGCTCCGAGATCAAAGGCCTGCAGAGCTTCTATCATGTTGCAATGCTTTCGGCAACTCTTTCTCCAGGCCTGCTTCTTAACTCCCTCCCTCCAGCCAGGAGGTTGAATCTCTCTTGCTGAAGGCCAGCGGCAGCTGGCAGCGCTGCCCACGTCCCTTCCCTGCCCCTTGGTCTTCTCAGGGCTCTGCCTCTCCGCTGGGTCACTCCGGGTTTTGCTGGACCAGGGCTCAGCCCAGCCGCTAAATACGGTGTATTCGCTAATTTAGGTGTATGAGAGCTACTGAAACAACTTCAGGTTTGGGCATGGCCGTATACAAATATATACAAATCCAAAATGCAAATAGGGAGGATTTGCAAAATCAGCTCTGATCCCGAGTGCCAAGAGAAGACACGGGACGGAGCATGAGATGGGGAAGTGGGGAGATTGGGGTTCCTCTCCCAGCTCTTCCGCTGGCATGCAGAGAGCAGGGAAACCTGCTAACCTCCTGGAGAGGCTCCTGGGTTTTGCTATGTGTGCCTTCGCGGTGCTTACACATGTGCATCCAAACAGCCGTTTTCATGCTGTAATGTGCCCGGTCTCCAGCCCGGGGTACCGGTGGTGCGGAGCAAAGGAAGCCCAGGGATCCTGAATTTTCTGTTTACATACCTCCCGCCTACCTAAGCGTTGAATTAGTTTTGCAGCTTCATTGATACATATTTGTAGAAAGCTTTGTGATCCAGAAGTGAAAGGAAATATATATGCACACAATATTGTTCTTACGACAAGGTGTAAGGACCTTCCTTCCTCTGCAGCAGCTCGGACATGGGTTTTCAGACACAGAGGACTGAGCTCTGCCAACCTCACTGTACTGCCTCTCCCTAATGCTGAATATTTGGTGACTAAGTGTCTTTCTCTTGTTGCACTGTAAAACGCTGGGTTGGCGCACAGCTTATTTACAAGGTAACACTGTGTGATGCATCATAAAGACACTTTTGAAGAATTTCTGTTATTAAAAACTGCCCATGGAAAGAATTAGGTCAGGTGTTTACAAGTCAAAGCTTTGGGGATAATTAGGTGGAAGGCAGCAACTTTAGAAAAGAGGGTTATTTTCCAGCCCTCCAAGAAGCATGTAGTAATGCGTATGTTAGCAGTAACCTCTCATCAGTGAGTTTCCCACCTCCTTACTGCAGGATCTGTTACAGCCATTGCTTTGGGGATGGGGAAGAAAGCGGGGCTTAGAAATTCTCCAAAAATAAGAACCCCCTGAGCAAACCTGTTGATGTCCAGGCTTTCTATAAACAGCCGTCAAAGTCCTCTTAAGGGGGCTTCTTGTAAATACAAGCTCGAGCTCGCTACTGCTGCGCAGCGAGGGTGAATTCTATGCTACCTTTCAGGGAAGAAAGTTGTTTTCTTTTATTTTTTTTTTTTTAAAAAAAAAGGCCACTTGTTCCTGGTGGCAGCGCGTGTGTGTGGAGAGGAGGGACGGGACAGGGCGCTGGCTGTTTGTGCACTTCAAGCAGAGCGACCTCCTTGAACCCCACCGTGCACAATGATGCTTTCCATGGAAAGTCTGGCTGTATTACCTTTGGCAAGGGCTGAGGGAATATTTTTGGAAGCTTTAAAATCCTCTGTGGAGCATGCTTCATTTTTGTTCATATACAGTATCTTTATATTTATTCAATAAAAAAAGCTTTCTGTTTTGCTGCAGTTGGCTGCCCGGCCCTTCCCCTTCAGCTCTTCTCCAACAGTGCCCAAGGTGTCGGAAAGGCTGGTCCTCCCAGGAGGAGAAAAAGATCAGGCCTAAAACATCAGCCTCTGCCATATTGTACTGGTTAAAACTCAGTTGCCCCCCTCTCCTAAAAGTTTGTTTAAAGTGGTAAGAATATAACCTGTTCAAAGTGAGACCTCCAAGGGCCTGGTTCCCATTTGCATTTAAGCCTTTATGCGGTGCTGGAGCAGGGTAAAGGGGCCCTCTGTCCTAAATGGAAATCAGACCCCACATCTGCGTTTTTCAAAGTGTCCTTCCTTTCTGCAAGCAAAACCAGGAAATGTCTCTTGAATGGGAAGGGGACAATTTAAAAAAAAAAAAAATTGCCAATCAAGGTTCGCAGGGGCGGACGGCGCGTGCAACGTTACCTGGTGGTGGATAACCCTCTGGGCTGGGTCTCTGGGGTCTCACCCTGGACCGCCGTGCAAAGAGGTTGAGGTGTAAGATACAGGAGGTATTAAACCCAGTTTTAGCTTTGGGGTTGCATTTGGTAGCTGGAAGGAACAGGGTATGAGCAGGAATGTGGGGAGGCGAACGAGTATTAGGGCATCCTAAGAGGAGTTTTCATAACTTTTTCTTTTACTAGATTTAGGAAATAAACACGATCCGCTGGCTGTTCCCCCCTTGGGTCAGCTGTGATGTCCAAACCAGAGCGGTGCCAGGAGGGGACGGTATCCAGGTGCACCAGCCTGAGCATCCTGAAGCAGGATGGGAACAGGGCAGGGCAGGCGGGGAGGCCATACGCCGGCCAGGCTCCGACCCGGCTCCCGCTGCTCTGCACTGGGGATTTTTTTCCACATGTTTTGGTGACAGCAGATGCAGGCCAAGATGGGACTTCTAGCAGCTGCTTTAGAATGAGCTATTCTTTTATGTTTTAAGTATATTTGGCAGTGCTTTAGGAAGCAAGGGAAGCATTTGTGTCCCTGCGATACAGATAGCAACAGCGGGATGGGATCACAGAGCTGATTGAGTCACCGTTGGGGCCAGACGCAGAACCCACCGTTCCTGGCTCCCGGGCTGGCGGGGTGCATGTACCTGCACACTTCCTTTTTCCTGAGGGGTGGGAATTGAGCAAATCACACTCTGTGCGACAGCCACAAACCCTCGAAGCTCAGAGGGGGGTCAGGAGGAGGATCCTGCCTGCTAAGCCTGCAATCCACGTGCTTTCCAGCCACGCTCCTGGCTGAGATGGGCTGGAGCTGGGGCTGCCTGCCTTCCCTGAGCTGCAGCACACTTCGCGCCGCTCTGCCTGATTCGTCTAGACTGAGTGAGAACTTGGCCTTGTGCAGAGAGTTTACAACCTGGATGATGGGCGAGTCTGGTCTTGACTGTGGCTTGTAGCAGTACGAGCAAAGGAGACTGGATGTCTCTTCTGCAGAGGCCTATAATCTTCAGCAGGCTGGTAATCGCCCTTTGCAGATGATAGCACAAACTGATTTGTGAGGGGTGATCGCCGGCAATCAGGTGACGTGGCTCTGCTGCTGTCCTCGGGGCAGCACCACGGGGTATGTGGAATAAAAGGTACCTTGGAAAATCCACTTGTCCATCCCCATCACAGGGCAGAATGGCTGCCTGGCAGATGTGGGTCCGATATTTTCCTTCATACATCCCATGATGGAAATTCTACCTGACCCTTATAGTCCTTTTTATAATTGTCCTATTATCTATCCTGAATCTTCCTTTCTATAGCTTTCTTTGTCCTGCCTATCCTGGACACGGAGGAGGTAGTACCCAAATATGACGAGTACAAGCATCTCCTCTGTGCCTGTGCCAGTTTTGAGTTTGCAGGTTAAATCCCCCCGAGTGATGCCTTCATAAAATTTGGTTATAAAGGCAGAAATCTCTTCCACTTCACCAAGTTTCAGCCCCAAAAGAATGTGTGAGGATGAGCTAAACCCCAGAGAATTGGGATCTCTAGTAAAAACAAACACAAACAACCTCTTAGCTATTGCAACTCCACTATCAAAACCCCTTTTCAGAAAATGTTTAGTTAAAGATTTAGTTTGGAACAAACATTGTTAAAGCATGACCATCGGGCTGCTTATTGGAGCCAGATGTTGATTATAAAGACATTTGGGTCCATTCAGTGATTTTGCATGCCCTGATAGGCTGGGGTGAGCAGAAGGATTTGGAAAGCGGTGACTCAGATCTTCAACTTGCCCAAAAATGCACAACCCCACTGAAAGTGCCTCACCCTGTGCCATTACAGGGAGATATTCCATAATGGCGAGCATCCTTTTTGTCTTCCTTTTTATTTTAAGAATTATGTATTTTTTTAGGAATGGCTGGCCTCCCTCAAGTCGTCCCGCTTGATTTTGCTGTTAATCCTGCATACTTCTTGAACCGTCTTTTAGGAATACTTCTCCCTGAGGGCTGACTTTCTTAACAATTAAAAAATGAGTATCTGTTGACCTAATCCTGCAAGCTGTCTGGGTGTGACCATCCCACGTTAGCGAGTGGAATGGTGCCCTCAGAAGACGTGCAGAAATCTGACCCCTATTTCTAAAGCAAAGGCCGGCAGAGCCAAGCGCCCTGCAAGCTGTGTGCGGGTTTGGCCAAATCCATGCACTGAAAAAAAATCAAAACCAACAAAAGCTTTGCAAAGCTGATTTTTTTAAACTTTAGAAGAAATTACTTCTTTTTAGAACTGCTTCTTCAGTTTTTACTGCTTGAATGTTGATTACTTGGCTGCTTTGTGGATGGAAAGCTGGATGAAGGAGCTCAGCGGGAGAGAAATAAATGTGACAGTGGGCCAAAAGTGTGCTTCACTTCCTTCGGACCAGGCTCACCTCTGCTTCTGGGGCCTGATCCTTGATGGAAATGGGGTTTGGAGCAGGCCAGGGTGCTGTGGGCTTGGCTGAGGTGTGGGCTGGGAAGCAGCCACTAGATGGCCATGTGGCTTGTCCCTACCTGTCCCCCCCTGCTCCCGTGCAGGGCAGGGACGTGCCAGCCCCCAGCCCCACGCAAGGCAAGCTCAGGGGGCTGCAAACAGGATGAAGAACCCCCCAGGGTTGTTGGAACTTCCCCAGGAACAGATCGTTGTCGGGGGGAGTGCTTGTGTGGAGGGGAACAGCAGCCCCCGCAGCTGGGGACGTGTGACACATGGGGAACCCTGGTGCTTTCACGGCTGAAGGGTCTGCGTCCCTGGGGAGTCAGCCTGACCCTGGCAGGGCTGAGCTGTCCTGAGCTCCATCGATGCTCTGCATCGGTAGGTAGGTGCCAGCAGGTGGTGGAGGTAGGACCAGGCTTAACTGGAGCTGGTTGACAGGACTCAGCTGGGGTTTATTGCAGGAAGCATTCTGATATGCAAAACCATGCAATTTTTTCCATCCTGGACTCTCTTGAGATTAGAAGAGGAGAAGAGAATGGGGGGAAAAAATAGAGAATAGCAAGGCAGATCTTCACAGCCTCTTCTCCTGCCAAAGTGATGTAGCATTTGGGACTTGCAACCATTCATGCTTGGAACACATCTTCTGCAGGCTGCCCTGAGAGGCAAGCCAAACGTGGAAATGGGAAAGAATTGGGGGATTTGCTTCAGAAGTGCACTCCATAAGTAAAACACCATTGCAGGAGATCCCGGCTCCCTCTCCTATCCTGCCTCGGAGGGTGTGGGATGGATGCTGCTGTGTCTCCGGGGCCCGTAGCTACACACTGCAGGTGGATCTTGGGCTTAGTGTTGCTGGAAGACACAAAAGCCTTTGCAGAAAAGATCACAAAATGACCAAGGTGAAAAATCTGTGATGTGAAAAGGGAGTCTACATGGTCACAAAACCATGAGTTTCCTTCACAGTAGCACATCAGCTATTGAAATGTTGCTTTCACCCTTTTATGTGTCCTCTTTGCCCATGACCGGGACTGTTAGAGAGGTGTGTAGCTCCAGCTCATCCAGTGGATAGACACTAGCATCCACCCCAAGGGTTGAATGACTGATGCTGTTTACTGGAAGTTTTGGTTCCTTAGAACTAAGCTTGACAACGCAGTGTGCCTGGACAACACGGCAAATGTTGCTCAGTGGGACAATTGTCCAAGGCACATAAGACTTTCCACTGCCTTGAGATTCTGTGACGTGACTCAGAGTTGTAAACATTGGCACCAGCTGCTCTTCTCACTGAAACCATAAACCCATTAAGGAAAATTTGTTTTCTAAAAATAATCTGATCAATGAAAGGACTCTCTCAGCGTCCCCAGCCCCTCTTCCCCGCCTCCTTCGTAATGACTTCCTCATAAATACGTTCCTTTAGAGGAGTATGATGCCTCTTACCAGCTTCCCCATTGACCCAGCTTCAGCCCTCCAAGTGAAGATATTTAAGGGGCAGCGTAGGGCCTTATTAAAAGGCATTTAGCTCTTCGGGGTGTAACAGGGAGAATGGAAAGGAACAGCATGACTGCAGCACAGTTCTTGTAGCGAGAGGCAAACATGGCCCTGGTACATGGGAAGATTTGTCATTTCTGTGTCATATTTATAATACCGAAGCCTAGAGTTGGCCAGCACTGTGCAGCTGGTGAAGCCAGGCTGGAGGTTGGGCAGGTGCTTTTAAATGAATCCTGTGGCTTTACACGCCCTGGATCAATTCCGCTTTTCTTTTATTGTATCACAAAAGGGAGTCTCAAGTCATCCTCCGTGCCTTAAAGAAATGAAAGGATCATCTCCATATTGTTTCAGATGTTAGCACAATTTGGATGAAGGCGTGTTGAGCTGGGAGTCGGGCAGCTCTGTTTTCTAATCCAGGCTCTTCACTTTGTACTCTGGTCCTCTGTCTGCTCTCTGGCTGTCAACTGAGGATCAGGCTAATGCGAGGCCATCTGGCAGGCAAAGGCGGATTGGTTGGCTAATACTGTGGAATGCCAAATATTACTGTGTGCATGCTAGTAATTTTGGAAAGCCAGCAATAGTCAATCTATAATTTGCTCTTTGCTTAAGTAATACTCCACTCTACTCATGCAGTGTTGCAGAAGGCTCTGATCAGATACTGACCTGTGACTGGATTGCGCAAGAATCTACTAGAAAAAATTAATGCTGAATTCTGCACCAAGGTGTATGGCACGAAGAGCTACAGTTGAAGCTGGATGTGATTCTGAATATCCCTCAGCATGGATGCTGGTCTCAGGTGCCTCCACCTTCATGACAGCTGATGGGGTGATGGTATAGAACGGGAGAGCTTTTCTGGTCTAGAAAGGCTGTGACTTTGTATGTCTGGTGTAAGCAGAAGTGGACTAGAGCCCTCAGTGTCCATGAAGACTGTCATGGACCACCCAGCTCCACAGCCCTTCCCAGGCTTGCAGCTGTGCTCTTCCCCAAAACCAGTATTACCCATTCAATGACTGCCCTTAATCCTGGAGTTCTGGGTCACAAATCCTATCGCTTACCTTTCGAATGCTTTGATATGTTTTCAGAGTAATACATTTATGGTCCAATCTGCTGCAGATGAAGGAAAGGACGAGGTGCATTTGGCAGCAGTGGGGCTGGTTATAGCACTGTGGTTTGTGTTCAGTGGGAACCCCTGCACTGCTGGCCTGACACCTGCCTCAAGGGGGAACACTTGGAGATCCCACTGTCCCCTGGATGTCAGCTGGACATGGTCATGCTACTGCTTGTGCAGCCCTGATCTGTCTCAGCAGCATCTTAGTGGTCTGCCACTGGGAAAAGCTAAGGAAAAAAAATGAAGACTAGCCAGTGTAAGCCATCTTTGCCTTCCTCCTTGCTCCTCCTAATGCCATTTCCTCTCTGTGAATCTGCCCCTAACTTCTTCTGAAGGATCAATATCCTTTTAAATAAATGGAAAGTGATCACCTTGAGCCAGACTCCATGCAGGCATCTGTTGCTGGCTGCAAAGCAGCGCCATGGCGTCATTGTTGTCTCCATCCTCAAGTACCATCCCATCAAGGTCACTCCGTACCTTCATTCAGAAAGTACTGAATTTCATTACTTTTGCTGCTGACCACATTATTTGCAAACTGCAAGTGTGAACCTGTTTAATCTGGCTATGAAATAGAGGTGTTGAAATAACACAGAACAAAACTGCCGGCTGAGAGGAGAGGTGCCAGCAATGTATTTGTGGCTACAATAGAAAAACCTATCACAGGGTTAATTCCTGGTGCCATGGGCTGATCTTTTCATAGGGAGGCTTGCAAGAGGGCTCTGACACTTGGTTTGGCTTGGCACACATGACTAGTAACTGGACAGATCTTCTCACCTTTTATCTGATCACGCTGCCCTGTACTTTTCTACTTGAGACACTGGGGGTTTATTACTTTAATAAACCTGGTCGGTTTTGCCTAAGGCTAGCTTTGAAGCAAGCCCTACCCCTGTAATTGGGGTCTGTGGTGGTTTGGGAGTTTTTCGTGCTATGCTGTTGTTCGACAGATGCCTGCAGCTCACTCACATTATGCTGAAGACCTCAATTGAACTGAGGTGCAGCTTTGCTCTTGCTGTGCAGGGTCAGGTGAGTCTTCCTCCAGGCCAGGAAGGCGACCACACCTGGGGTGTCAATGCATGCTTCTGTGGGTCCCATCAGTGACCCACAGGTGCCATCTCCCAGACGAGCACCCTGGGGCGGACAGAGAGCTGCCACATGGGTGCTGCCCTCTTTGAAGCACGTCCCAGTGTGACTGGGAGAGGTGGAAGGTTGGTGGGCAAGCGAGGGAGGCTGTCCAGGACAGGATGGGGTGGGGAGGAAGAGAGCATCTATCATTGCAGCATGAAGGTTGTGCTCCCCCATATCCTTCCCCACAGATAAAGGACTGATATTTTGGGGAAGGGAATGGTGTCTACAGCCAAGCAGGAAGGAAGGAAAGAGGGAATATGGAAAGAATAAGGGAGTTTCCAAGAAAGAGATGGGAAAGCAGGGGAGAGGAGGAGCTGGAAGATATGAGTGTTTGGAGCAGGGTGGCCTTAGAGCGGTGGAGATAACCCAGCCTTGGGCATGAAGGGGTGACAGGAGGAGTACAGGACCCCTGAAGTGGGTGGGTGGGTGGGTGGGTGGAGAGACCCCAAAGCAGCATCAGTGAGGTGCCCACAAATCCCTGATTATCTTCCTGGAAGTTTCCATTGAAAGTCCTGGCCAGGTCCCTCCATGCCATCCTTTTGCAGTGGGACAAGCATCGTGTGGGGGTGACCTTCGCCATCCCCAAATCCATCTCTTGGGGGAGGCAGAGGGGCAGGGTACAACCTGAGAGCCAGGCACCCAAGCAGCCAGGAGCGTGGGTGCAGTCCTGACGCGTAAAGGGATCATTTCCACATGACTTTTACCACTACTGTGGGGCTGTCGCTGCCCTGATCCCAAGTCTCGCCAAAGATAATTAGTTTATTTTTAATGAGTGCTGAGATTCTTGCACAATCAAATCAAAGGGACTTTAAGATAAAGTTAAAAAAAGGGACTAAATTAAGAAACTAGGGCTTGTGATCGGTGGAGACCTTTGGAAAGCTGACGTAAATGCATGCTTGGGGTTTAAAAACAAGAGGAATGAAAAATAACTCTATTATTTTTATATTTTATTCTGCTGCTGCTCCTAGTAATAGTGGAAATCATAGTATGAGCATTTTAAATCATGTTTTTTAACACATCCCATGGTTTGGGAACAGCCTGAGGAGTGATATTTAAACTCCGGCAGCTGGCAGCGCTGCCCGTGCCGGGACCAGCCTGGCTCCTGGCGAGGCAGCAGGCGGGGTGCAGCTCCCACACCATGCCTCTGCCTCTCGTTTGATGCTACTGCAAGATTTCAGTTGTGCTTTGCCGTGGACAGCCGCAGCCCTTTCTTTTCTAAACATGTGTGCTTTGAAAGGGAAAAGGTTGTTGCCAGCATGTCTGACTCCTTCGTCCTGACAACATCCGACCATCCATGTTATCAAGCCTTACTGGGACCTATCAAGAGACATAGTTAAACAAGCTCATGTTTATCTGAGGGAAGCTGTATTAATTGCGCAGTGGGATAAAGAACTGGCCGGCACCAGGCAAATCTCTCGCTGGCATGGGAAAGGGACAGCAGGCCTCCGCTTAACAATGGGCTGCAGCAAAAGAAAGTCGCTTAGTGCTGTAGGCTTTTTTTCTTTGCAGACTTCAGTATTTTTTTTTTTAATAGCTCTTACTCCCATGGTTTTTTTTGCCCATTTTTAAAATAAGAAAACAGTAATGGCTCTGCTGGCTTCTGGCTGAGCAGTTCCCTTAGAAGCACCATTGCAGGAAATGCTGTTGCTCCAGCGCACGGCTGTGGAGCCGGGCTGGAGCTCAGGTGCTGCGACCCCTCCATCCTGTTCCCCGCGCCTGGCGTCTCCCGTTCGCCGCCTCTGCTGCCGTTGGCGGCGGCGGCCACATCTCACCGCCCCGGGGTCGCTTTGGGCAGTGAGCTGCGGAGTTTCCAGCTACGCATCTGCAAAGGCTGTGGCATAGCTCTGCTCAGCAAGACCCTGAGAAAACATGTTTGGGGCTTGCTCAATGCCGGGGGGCTCGAGGATGGTGCTGGGCATTGGGTTTCCCATGGGGGTGCAGAACGGGCTGGGGAGCAGTGGTCTCTGCTGGCCGTGGGGACGGCTCCGTGCTCCAAGGGGACCTTCTCAGCAGGGAGTCCTCAGAGAAGATGCTGGGTTTCTCAAGGGAACAAGACCTGACAGCACTGTTGTTATCCCTGTCTCAGAGCAAGCATAAAAGGAGGCTTTGCAGCTAAAGCCCATCAAATAATCAAACAGTGAGGAGTGAATAAGAGTGCCGCGTTCAGCGTGGTTCGTGGGCTCATGCTATTCATCAGGTACCTGGAAAAACTGGGATAGAAATATTTCCAAATCCCTTGTTTCACAGGTTTAAACTTGAAAATTTGTACTCAAAATATGTGGTTTGCTGTTTTTTTAAAAAAAAGAAAACAGAACACGAACCCAAACCCTCAGCCAGTTGGAGAAGCGCAGCAGCAGTGGGTGAGCTCCGTGGGCAGCGCTGCTGCACGCCAGCCATACCGCAAGCTCAGAGCTATTGATTAATGCTCCAAACAAGCCTCTTGCAAACGGCCAAGAGGCATGGAAATGACCCGCCTCACGCAGCCAACAGGAGAATTTCTCCCTGATGGCAGAAACTGGCTCAGTTTGGGCATGATTCCCTTATCAGATAAAGGGAGCTGCATTAGCCTGCAGAGCCCAGCTGGGCTGCCCGGCCGGGAGGGGAGGGAAGCCTCAGCCATGCTGTGCCATGGAGGCAGGCGAGTGACCCCACCAGCACCGGAAAGCAGCACAGGCCCTGGATCATGTCCTCTTGTGAAGGACCAGGCTACCATCGATTGCCAGCTTTTGTCTGACGATGCTTCACTCAAAGCAAGATGTAGGAAAGGGGAAACTACCAAATGAATCACATCCCTTTTCTAATCTTATTTTCTCTTGGGGGTGGATTTGGGCATGCTCCAAAGCCACAGCCTAATTTAAATCAGGAGAAAGGTGGCTGTGAAGAGTGGAGAAGCAAGAAAGCTGGGAAAAATGGACAGAAATATTTGTCCTTCCATGAATGAATGTCTGTCCTGATGGGAAATGGCCACATCTGCTGATAGAAAACAGAGGTTTCTTCTAGACGCTAATCGCTTGCTTTTTATCTGGGATTCGCAAGCCATTTTAAATACTGTGTTGTGATGTGACTGGAGGCTTAAGAGGGGGAATGGTTCCTGGCTTCCCCGTGTCTGCTGCCCTTCCTAAGGGATGCTGACAAATGTCTTGGGGAGATAGCAAGCAGCTTGCAGGAAGGAGTCTCTTCAAAGTCTTCTCTCCCTTATCTCCCCACTGGAGTTGTTTTGACAGCGGCTAGTTAGAGACAGGAGCCCTTGCTGGGATGAAGTCAAGACTGCAAGAAAAAAAACAAACCCAAGAGACTGCATCGGCAGCACACGCTATAACTCTAATTTGGAGTGGGCAGATGGAGACTGTGTGATTGCTGCTAGGCCAGGGAAGCTCAGCCAGTCTAAATAGTACTAGAGGTAACGTGAAAGGTCATTCCTGGTGTAGTTCAGCAGTTTTGTGCTGCTAGCACTCAAATTCATGTTTCAGCTCTGAACAGGCTCCTAGGTTCACGGTGGTTTTTGTGATAGGGACAACAGCAGCCCCCTGCTTTTCCTTGCCCTGCCGGCCTGGTGAACGGCTCGGGGATCTCATCTGGTTTCCTTGCTCCGTGCCATTTGCAGACGCGTGTTAGCCAGCCCCCGTGCCTGTCCCTGACTTGCCTCTCTGCACCGTTGAGCTCGCTCAGAGGTCTCACACTGGCTTCTTTCCCCACCTCGTCTGCCAAGTGCAACGTGCCTGACCCTTCCAGCTTGCTACTGAAATCGCTGACAGTAAGATCCCGCGGATGGAGGCTGTCTCGGGGGTGGAGGGGGTCTGTGATTTTGACAAGCTGCACGGTGCTCACACACAGCCCATCAGTCCTGGGTACAGATGCTGGGGCATGTAGCTACTCAGTCACCCTTGCAGCCCCTGGAGGTGCCCCCCGCTTGGCTGTGCAAAGGGTTTGCAGCCATGTAAAGACACCCCCAAATTCTTATTCTGGCTTTCCAATCGCATTTGCTGACTGAAGCCATGCTGGCGAGAAAAGCCGATGCATGCCAGGCCTAAACAAATCCAGGTTTGATAAATGGTGGCCAAAAGAAGTTTGCTCTGATGGCTCTTCTGCTTCTCCCATCACCATCTCTGCCAGATCTCCAACACGCAGGTGAAAGCACCTTGGCAAAAAAGACCCGTGTCAGGCAGGAACAGGGCTTCATGCAGATTTGCTGTAACCACCCGGGCCCTACCCCGATGCCCATCTGTCCAGTCACTTCCATTTATTGGTGCAGTTAAAAAAATAAAAGCATGCCTTCCTTTTTAAAGCTTTTGGCAATATTTTTAGCCCCTCTAGCTATGTAATCACAGCTCCATGACACAGAGAGATAAGCTAAGTATTTAGGAACACAGACGGGATCCGGGATGTGGCCCAGCTAGTCCTATACCCTCTCTCTGACAGTAGCTGGCAGGAAATGAATCAGAAATTTTTGCAAAAATGGCTGGAAAGATGATAAGCCTCTCTCCCCAGATGTTGTCTCATGGACTATTTTGCTGTGCATCCGAGTGTGGCTCCCACCCCTTCCCTCTGCGTAAGACAGCGGTCCTGGCTCCTACGGGGCTCTGAACCTATGCAAGAAAGCTTGCGTTTTTATGTTGTACACTGCAGGACTTCTGGAGGCAGCCCATTCGTCCACCTTGCCAAATCAGCTGAGCGTAGAGGGTTGGTAGGTGCGCAAGGCCCGGCTGTTTGTACCTTGGAAGCTATCACGGCTCTCACAATGCTGTTGCTCACTGAGCTCCATCCTAAGAGGTTTCAAGTGCAAAACTCTCAGTGGAAGTAGACCTATTCTGCAGAGGTGGTTGAAGACCCCGTGGAATGGATAAAAACCCCACTGTTCACAAAACCCCTGTGATTTTTTATTCGGTCCCAAACTGTCAGCTGATGGTGCTGAATTTGTTGTTCCTGTTAAAGCAGTTCATATCTATTCTTACTTAGTGCAAAAAACCCTGTCAGATGCAATTACAGACAGAGCTCTCCCGCTTGCCTCCTTTGGCCTGAGAACTCTGCCCAAGAAATTCTTGAAATCATGTAATTTCTTCATTCTTAAGTAAGAGCTACACCCTGCGGGGCCTCTGGAGCGCCCCATTTCAGAGCCCTCATCGCCCACTGCCAGGCAAACACCTTGCCTGCACTCTGCCCTTTGCCACGGGGACGGTGGGATTGGGCAAAGCTGCTGAGGGCCAAGGGGCTCTGGTGGTCTTCTGAAAGCCCAGACCTTCAGGTTCAATGCCTCCAGAGTGACTTTCAGCAATTAGCATGCATCAGAACACCGAGCGTGCGAACACAGGCTTTGCATTCAAAAAGGAAAAGGCTATTCAATTTTTGGCCGGTTTAAAGTAGCATTGGAGCATCCTTGATGTGTCTATAAATAAAAAATTATTATTTAAGGGAACCTTTGCATTAGTGGTTACCATGGCAATGAATCATTCGGTCTCTGCTGGTGCCAGATTGAACATTATTGTCTAACGTTCATCCAAACAATATTCAGTCATGGTGCAGTTAGTTAAAGGCAGCAGATGTTCTAAAGTAAATTCTATTCAGAGCTGTATGCCCTGGCAAAATGCCATTTTCTAATATCTATTCTGAATATGTAAAGACTACTGAATTTCTCTGTTTAAAAAAATGTTTGTTAATTGTCTGTACCAAGCCTGTCTAATTAATTGCACATGGATCCACCCTAATGTGCAGGGAGAAATATAAGTGAATCCATTCTGCCACTATTTCCAAAAGTATAATAAGCACATGTAAAAGCTGTAATCACTGGCTGTAATGGCTTCCTAGTTGCAGGCTGTTTCGTAGACTATGAAAATATGCTGTGTGGAAATAAACCATTTGTGCATTGGACTGAATTAAAACCAAATGCTCAAACTTCTAATTAAAATTTTTCTTCAAGTCAGGGAAAGGAAAAGCTTAATTACCACCAAAATGCTCTCCTTTTTTTCTTTCTTTCTTCCCTTTTTCTCTTTTTCCCCATGTTGTTGTTCAGAATTTAGCTGTGTCCGGTAGTTTTTGGTACATCTTGCATTACTGCCCAAGCAGTCCCTGAAAGCCAGGTTTGCTTTCCAGAATACCTGCCCATGTGGTCCTCATTGGCTCTGCTTTCAAAGTTTACTGCAAACACATGGATTGCTGCCTACACATTCCAGATGCTAAGCAAGCTTTAGGAAAATGAAAAAAAAAAAAAAAACAAAACAAAAAAACCAAGAGAGAGAGGCAGAAGTGTGCGTGGGGTGGAGAGGGGGATAAACAGAATTAAAGAGAGATACCGTTCCTGGCAGAGACAAAGATGCTAACTTCCATCCTGCATAAACGGCAGCGCTGGAATCAGTCGGATTTGTTATTTCTCCCTATCTTGTACGCTGTATAATAGAGGGCTTTTTTGAACTTTAACATTTGGGCTTCTTAACAGACTGTTCTTTAGTGTGGTTTGGGAAGGACAAAAGAAGATTTTTGTTGATTTGGCATAAATTATACAGTGGGTATTTTTGGCATAAATGTTGGAGTTTGATGCTTTTTGTTGGTTTGGCAAAATATACCTTGAAATCACAAAAATATGCTTCTAATTACAGAATGTATGTTGCAGTGATGTGGGACAGTGAAGTAAGGAACCTTTCAGTATTTATATTAACTGAATCAAAAAATTAACCTCTTCCTGTTGAATGTTTACAGCTGGAACCCGGTCAAATAATCTGAGGCTGGAGTTAGTAATGCCTAATACGTTTCTGCCTCAACAGCAAAGATAAGTAATTCATTATTCAGATGCTAAGCATTCAGCAGGCCAGTCCCAGCAATTAGGGTTTAGACTTGCTTGTGAGGAGAACTGGCAGGTACCGTGGGCCCCAGACTTACGCTGTGCGGTGACGTTTTATGGAACCCTACACGAACAGAAATCTTGCAGGGAAATAAAAGGGCAAAAATGCAATGAAAACGGGTTCTTGTTTAGACTGAAACCTCCTCCTGCCACGTTTGTCGCTCAAGCATTTCGGCTGCCTGCTAGAGCATGACAGGCAGAAAGCAAAGCTGTTTTCACTGCCCAGGTAGAGCAGAAAGCAAACAAACAGCTTTCACAGTTCAAGCAAAGCCTGGGTTGGTCAAAGATCTTCTCAGTGCCCGTGGTCCTTCAGCAATAAAAAGCAGGAAAAAAAATGTTTTACGAACCTGGGCAGGACCCGGTTCTCCATCCAGCATCGCCCAGCCCAGCTGGACCTCCCTCTGCAAGGTGCCCCGCGCCAGCCCCCTCCTGCGCCCTTGGTCTGCGCAGGGTGGCAGAGTGCTGACTCTGCCTCGCGTTGTTGATAAGGATCATTCTGCAGAGGAGTCAATGACCCTAATTAACAGCGTATGTAATGTTTTGCCTGAAGAGCTTCCTGTGAGTGGCTCTCCCAACATGTCTGTCTTGTTCAGAGATGCTCTTTCTGGAATTACCATTAAATTGCAGTGCTGCGTAATTGCTCCAAACGGTTGTAAATCTCATTTAACCCTTCTCGCTGCGCAGGTTCTGGAATGTGAGCGCCGCAGAGCATTTCCAGGGTATCGGATTTGAGTGCAATCTTTATATAGCAAGAAAGGCTTTTCTGTGGGCTATTTTTTAAAAAATGTATATATATTTCTCCTGAAGGGCTTTTTATTAAACCAGGCAGCAAGTACTGAGTAGAAGTGCAAGAACAACTAACTAATTTAGTGCACCCTAGACAACTCTGAAGGAGATTGCAAAGGTTTACTTGACAAAACAGGCACCAAACATGTCAACATTTGAGAACGTTACAGAGAGACTATTATGGTTTCAGGCCCTTCAAACACCAACAGTAGGAAACTACCTCGCCCTGCAGCGTATAGGCAGCAAAATGCAAAAACAATGAGCGTGAAACCCACTCTGGCTGTATATGTGCAACCTCGACTTCAGCAAATCATATCAGCTCTCACGTCATAAAATATAGAAAGGAATAAATGCTTTCCCCTTCCCGTTTCTTTAGGAATGGTTATACAATTCCTGTGGTAAAATCTGCTTTGCTGTGCTGGTTGCTAAGATAATATGATCATGTTTTGAACGGGGGGGAAGCAGTCTTTTTATTACTGTATATAATGGCTTTTCCTGTTTCTTGGTCATTATGGTTATTCTTTTTCTTTTCTGTTGTTTTTTTTTTCTTCCCCACGTTTCTCAGTCCTTCTCAGAGACATCAAGGAAAGACTTAAGTTTTCTGAGGTACTTGATGGCAGTAAGAACAGGAGTCTGTGGAAAATCAGTGGAACGCATGCAAGTAGATTATTGCCCCTCTGGAAAATTTGCCCCTCAAAACACCTGAGAAGTTGGTGGTAGTGGAAATTTTTCTGTTATTGTTGCCCTTTTCCAAAAAAAAAAAAAAGGGGCACCGTAAGGAGCTATTCTGTGGGGGCCAAAAATGCCAGTTTTGCCCATGATGTTCAATCGGAGAGAGGTTGGGCTCTCCCAAAACCACTGGCTCCCCATTCTCAGGCAGCTTTTTGTATGATGGTGGGCAGGGGACAGTGTCTCTCCAGGCCCCCTGAGCTGGGGTTTTAAAGTGCTGTATATGGGGCAGGGACTATTTATTCCTAATAATCAACCAGCACCTTTTTAAAGTCTCAGTTCAGTTTTCCCTTGTGGTTCTTCCTGTATATTCTTAATATTTTTTTCTCAAATTAATATGAGCAGCAGTCTTCCAAGGAGGGCAAAATGATGAAATGGAGAATGTGGCCAGCTGTCAGAGGATGGGCACACGACAGCAGCTCTCGTGCATGGGCAATGGCATTCTCGTGTTTTCCAGCTGAAATTTCAGGCTTTGGCTTCACATACTCAGCATGGGCAATTGATGGTGACTCTCCCAGCCCCTTGTACACAGGAGAGGGACCTCAGCTTTCCACTGATTACTCCACTTGGGATGATTTCTCACGGGGCTCTGAAGAGAAAAAAGTGATACGTTTCCCATTCTTTGAAGAGAGACCTTTAACTTCCGTGGATAAAATAATGTGTAAAACAATGTTTGGGAAAACTTCCAGGGGGCTTGTTTCGGCTTTACAAAGGAACCCTCCGCATTTGAATCCTGATGGGAAGATAAGATAATTCTCCAGCACTGTTTAGTTATCGAATGGCGTATAAACAGCCATCCTCTCTTCATCTCCTGAGAATGCAGTGCTATTTGGGAAATAATGTTGCGAACAATTAGAGTAACTGGAATAAACTCCACATTCCCCAGGAGATCATGGACTCTGTCCTCATCTCTGCTTGATGGCTGTCAGTAGGGCTGTGGAGCTGAAGGTTGCTATTCATATCTTCAGGGCAATCTGCTGAAGTTTCTAGATTATTTTAGTCTTTTAAAGTAACCCAAACTTTAATTATATGAGCAGTCATTGCCATTAGATCTTTTCTTGGCTCCTGCCAGTTCCCCGGAAGGTTGTGAGTGCCATTGCTCCGCTGTGCTGTGCTGGGAGAAGAGCTGGGAGGTCTGCTTTAACACGCCGGGATAATTCATCACATGCTGGGATGGGTGAGAAGGAGCACTTAACAGGCTGGAAGAGCTGTAAGGCGGACAGACCCCACGCTTGCAGCTCAGTCCACAGCAGTGGTAGAGCTGTGACAGCCACCTTGGCAAAAGCAGTTTAAGCCTGTGCATGGCTCGATGCTTCCACTGCGTGCTGTCTCAGGAGCTGCTGGTAGGGCAGCATGGCGTGGATAACGGGATGAGCCCGGACGTGGCCATGGCTGTTTCTCCTCCATGGGATTTGGCATTTCTGGCAGGGCTGGGAGGGGAGAGTGCACTGCTGGTCTTCAGAGCTGCAACATTTTGCTTTCCTGGAGCACCAAGCCTGCGAGGAATCAGTCATCTCGTTTGTTTGCATCACATTTTGGATGTGATTTTAAAGGGAAAACATTGCTCTGTGGAAGCAGCCACAGTCAGCAGTAACAGTGATATGCCCTACCCCTTATCTAGAACCTTTTACTAACAAGTTTTAAAGTACTTCACAGAGAGGTCAGAGGTATTATCCTCATTTAATGAGAGGGGAACTATTACTCATTTTGCTCTTGACATTTGTCTCTCATTGCTCTTTTGTTACCAAGCCCCTATAACAGCAAAGAGTTCCCTTCCACTCGAATTTATCTGCAGGGAAGGATGCTGGAGCAGTGACAAAATGACAGCGTTGGTTGGAGACCTGTGACTGTAGCAGAGCAGTGGTTAAGTCAGCCAGAGGAATGTTTTGCCAGTTTGTCTGTTATTTTTTGTTTGTTTGTGTGTTCAGCAGAGCGCTCTGTTATCTTCCGCCCGTCCTGACGCCATGCTTTTCCTGTTTAAAATTCCTACTTCTGATTTTCCCTTTGTTTTTTTTTTTTCTTTTTTTGCTTCCCCAATTGTTCTAGTTTTATGTTCCCAGCACCAATCACCAAACGATATCCAATGAAAGCATTTGAGGACACACAACTTTTGGTGCCTCTGCCTCCTTCTAATATGTATTCCCTGTGCAATTCTTGTTTCACCTCTCTCGCTTGCAAGAGTGGCTGAATATTTCTCTGTCTCATTGACAGAATTTTACCTAATAATTCCTCTTCACAAAGGCAGCCCATAATGCAATCAGAGCAAACTGGTATCTTGCACTAGACAATAAAACTGGGGGGAGAAGCAGAACCTCCTTTCTCTGGTGCCTCATGCGACAGACACTCGTCACACCGCGGGTGCAATGTGCTGCGTCGTGGGGTTGGGTTATGCAGGGATGGGTTATGCATCAGACCGTGCATTTATGTGGGGATGGACCAACATGCTTCAAAGTGGTCAGGAGGCTCTTCTGATACAGACTCGGTCTAAGTTAGGGGGAAACTGGTTTCTGGTACATCACTGCGTGCGGGCACAAGGTGATGTGAGCCTCTGCATACCCCGACAGAGCAAGGACGAGAGCAGAACAACACTTGGTGACTCAGCTGAGATGAAGAATTCATTACCAGACACTCTTCTTGCTGTTGAGTGCATTGTATGGTTCTGAAGGTGCTTTAAAGCGTGCTTTTAAACTCTGCTAGTGAAACACAAGAAGCACTGAGACTTGGAGCTCTGCAGGTATTAGTTATACAGTTGGTGCTCTTCAGGGCTAATCTTTGTGCCAGTTGTTGCACAGGAAAGTGGAAACTCTGTAAAACCCAAAACATCCAAAAATGTCCGGCACTGAAGGCTTTGCAGAACACTGGGACCATGAGAACACATGAGAGAGACGGGCAGGGCAGAGAGCTTCTGGGCTGGTGTCACATGTAGCCAGAAAAACTCACCAAAGCTGTGCACCAGACTACCGAGTCCTCCCTCCGTCAGTGCTCAGACACTGCAGCCTGCAGAGACTGGGCAAAAAAAAGCCGGTGCCTGAGCTTCCAGTCTGCCCGTCAGCACAGACGACAGAGAAGGGCCTTAGAGAAGCTGCTGTGGTTACGGCACTGTGGATGTTCACTGCAGCCCAGCATGGGGAGGATGTGATGGCGCGTGGTGTCTGCACGGATCGTGCAGAGGGAAAGGACAGGCACTTTCAATATTTTCTTAGTTGATGAATTTTTAATAATCAGATTATGACTCATTTCACACATAATTTTTGGTTTCAAAAAGGAAATATTCAGTAAATTTATTTTTGAGTATAGAGAGATTAAATTTAGAGGGTTGCTCAGAATCTGCAATACCAAGTGCGGGTACAAAGTTCTAGTACTCAGAGGTGTTATAGAAATGCCTGGCTGTCAGAGGCAGTAATGGTGCACCTTTTATGTAGTTTTGATGATGCCTGTGACAAATTGGGCATATTTTGGTGGGAACAGTATGACAGAATTATAAGATAGTGTGAAAGAATTGAAAAATCAACTGTCTGCAAATGAGGCAAAGTAGAAGCAATATTGCTTTACTGAGGACTGAAGTAATCTAGGTTCATCAAAAAGATGAGTTGCCGTGGTTTGGATCTCTGTGCTATGAATACCAGCAGGAATGCTAAGGAAGCAGTTCTGTGCCTCTCTCTCACACGCACACAAATACAGTCAGTATTTTGTAAAGATGTTCTTTTGTCCCTCTCTGCATGGGAAAATGTGCTTTCCACCCAAACATAAATTACTGTGCAAACTGCAGCTTACAATTCAGAAGTCGGCATTTTTAGTGGCACACTGTGCAGATCATTTTGGCAAGAGCTCTGAGCAAACACACCAGAAAAAAAAGCACTTTGGGTGAGCAGTGAAGAAGCAAACAACCTGAATTCACTGTAATGAACTTTTTTGGAAGTCCCAAAGAACATTTTCATGGCAGGGACTATTTTAAAATACATTCTGGGATACAGAGCTTGGAGAAAGAAAAAAAAAACAGCAAAACCCAAATCCAACCCCCTAGACAACAGCAGAAATCCAGAAATTACTTTTGGTTGTTCCCAGATCATGAATTAATACTGGGGAGTAACAACCCAAAGGAATCATGATCCCCTCACCCAGACAATCCCAGATTTTTCAGGCTGCCTTAAAGGCTCCTGTTCCAGTACAGTCCCTGATTTGTGGCGTTAAGCTTTTTATAGTTTTGCTTATCCTAGCATTTAAGGTATTTTCAAACTTTCATACACTTTAATTTGTTACATTTGGAATGAGACGCTGGGTTTAGCACATAAAAAGGGTATTTTCATTGGAGATGTGATGAACAGTTCAGCGAGGAGGAACTTCTGACCATGGCGACCTGCCATCCCACAGGTAGAGCAAAGCATAGCAATGCACATGGCACAGCAGTCCCACCAAAAGGCTCACATGGACAGGGAATGCCTGGGATTGGGATCATCGGCAGAGCCGAGCCCTTTGCTGCCGAAAAGCCCCAATCTGCGCGGTCCCCAGGAGCCACCAGGCTGGAAAAGGGTTTCCAGCCAGGTTCAGGGGAGCTGGATCTCCTCCATTCCTCACTGAGCTGCACAGAATGGAGGAGGAAGCCCAGAGATCTTCTTGGAGGATAAATCTAGCAAAAGATCAAGTTCAGAGCCCATTTCATCAGGTGGATAGCTAACCTCAGCCAAGGACAGGTACCAGCCAAACCAGCAATGCTCAATAACGAGGGAGAGTGTGGCTAAAATGGTAGAAAGGAAGTTGGGAACGATGCTTGGTGTCCTGCACCCATCACCGGAGGGTCTGGCACCCATGGGCACTGGAACATGGAGTTTGCAGAAAACTTAATAAACTTATTTTTAAATGTTTGACTTCACCCTGTTTCTAACTGATTCTGTGGCTGCTCAGGCCCTGGGCTAGGGAACTGTGTTTGAATTTACCTCTCTGTAACAGCCCATCACACCTAATGTTGTCTCTGATGGAAGGGTTCAATCTGCAATGTTTGGAATAACAGAACTATTTCAGAGGGACAAATGCCAAAGGAATCTGGGAGGTGTGGTGAAGGAACACTGTTTTACCCACTCCACCATGGAGTGTCATATGCTTCAGTGCTACTCTTCTACTGAGAGAATCACCACAGAAAGTTCAACAGTGAGAAGATCATTTGCTGCAGGGAAAGAGTCCAACCTTGGGCAGTAAACAGAATCCCAGACTGGCGGGGGTGGAAAGGACCTCTGGAGCTCACCCCGTCCCACCCCTGCTGGAGCAGGCACCCCCAGAGCAGGGGCACAGGGCCGCGTCCAGGCGGGGGGTGAATGTCTCCAGGGAAGGGACCCCACAGCCTCTCTGGGCAGCCTGTGCCCCTGCTCTGGCACCCGCACAGGGAAGGGGTTTGTCCTCATGTTCAGGTGGAACTTCCCGTGTTCCAGCTTGTGCCCGTGGCCCCTTGGCCTGGCGTTGGGCACCACTGAAAAGAGCCCGGCCCCATCCTCCTGACACCCGCCCTTCAGATATTTATAAGCATTGATGAGATCCACCTCAGCCTTTTCTCCAGGCTGAACCAACCCAGGTCTCTCAGCCTTTCCTCACAAGGGAGATGCTCCAGCCCCTGGTCACCTTTGCAGCTCTCCGCTGGCCTCTCTCCAGCAGTTCCCTGTCCTTCTTGAACTGGGGGGCCCAGAACTGGACGCAGCACCCCAGATGTGGCCTCACTGGGGCAGAGCAGAGGGGGAGAACCTCCCTCTCCCTGCTGGCCTCACTCCTTTCCATGCCCCCCAGGGCACCGCTGGCCCCCTTGGCCCCAAGGGCCTGGTGCTGGCTCAGGGTCACCTCGCTGCCCCCCAGCACCCCCAGGGCCTTCTCAGCAGAGCCGCTCTCCAGCAGGTCACCCCCAACCTGCACTCCTGTGGATTCATCCCACACTTATTTAGGCATTTCATTGCATGGGATGCCTGAAGTAGAAGTGTCGTTGCTCTTGGCTCCTTCTGTAGTGGAGGAATGCAGGTGAACACCTCCGGGGATTAATTAAGATCTTAGGGAGTAATTAAAGTCTTAGGCTGTGCCCACTGGAGATGCATACAGGTCTCCACATACTGTGGAGGGAGCCTAAGGTGACCAGACTCCTAAGCTTGTGAAATGTCTGTAAGGTGGGTTGAATCTCGGCTTGGGACTCACTCACATACCCTGTCTATCTGAGCTGTGCATCATCATGAAAAAGAAAACGCAAGTTTGTGGTTTGTGTATTTCTCCCACTTTACAGGTTACTGTATATTTCTCCTATTCAGGTGGATCACAGCAAACAAATATCCAAATAAGCCACTACATTGGAGAGCAAGGCCTTTTAACGCTCTCTCAAGAATTATTCTACGATGACCAGTTTTTTCCTCTACACTGCAGAAAACTGCATGTTAAGGTGTAGCAGCCAACTCTGAGGAGACACTTTGCGTGTGCCTCATCAGCCCTTGCAGTGATGCCACAGGGATTTGCCAGCAGCAGAGAGGACAGCCCAGGGATTCCTGGACAGGCTCCAGGGATCTTCTGCTAGGTGACAAGGTGACAACTTCAGCCTGAACTGGAATTGGGCCGCCTACAGGACGAGATGGACGAGAGCTGCTAGGTGTCAGGGTGGGTGGTCCTGAGCTCCAGGACACCTCCAGCCCCTACGCCAAGAAGTCGGCATAAGGGGTTGAATCCTCTGGGGGACAGTTCCTGCAAACGATCGAGTGCTTGAAACCAAACAGAAAGCAGCCCACATGTTGGTGCAGGAGGCTGAAACTGTGACACTTAGACGTGTGTTGTCCATTTAGCCGAGTTTGCTTGCTTGGAGACTTGAGACTGTACAAGTCAGCAAGATGTGATTTGAAAAAACCTCTGCTGTACCGCAGAGCTTCTACTCACTGACAAGTTCAACATCTGGCAAATACTACGAAAGGTTACGTGAGCAAAGTGCAATGATCTAGCGGTACCCGCGCTGCTTGGAAGGGGACAGCACCCCCAGCATCGCGCCGACCTATCGCTCCTATGGATTTTTGATACAGTGCAAATTGCACAGCGGTTGCAATACTCTAAATACTCTAAAAAGAGATTGCCAGAGTTTCAGTATTGCACTTTTTGCTGGGTAAAGCAGCCTGCCGAGATCCAGAGCCAGTCAGAGGTTTGCTTCTTGCTTCATGACTCCCCAAAATCCAATTATTGTGAGCTCTTTTCAGGAGAGATCCTGCCATATCTGCATCAGGACAACTCGCACAGAAAGCCATCACACCTTGCCAGTAAAGCATTCATTATCATGCTTGGTGAACACAATGACAGAGATTGCAAAAACAAACAAACAAGAAAACAAACCTTTAAAGTGGGATGGGGAGTGGTGGCTCTTGAGAAATGATCTTTCATAAGATTAAGAGGTTGCCGCATAAAAATGCAGCCTTCCCTATACCATTAAAATGCAATGCACCTCAGGCCAAAAGAACAATCTGTGCAGCTATTTTTAGGAAGCCTGTTGGTTTGGGAAAGTCTCAGAGGAATTCCCTTGCTCTCGGTCCCATCTTAAAAAATAATAAAAAAAAAAGGAAAAAAAGGGTCCAAATTCCAGTTCTGTGCAAGTGTTGCGTTGGGGATGAGGTCGAAATAAGTAACTTCCCATTCCTCGATTTGCATTTTCCATCTAGAAAACAAGTGAATAAATACAAATATGTGTGAGACAACCTATATTCATGAAAATTCCTTCTGAAGATTTTGCGGAAGATCAGCCCATAGGTACACAAGGATTTTGTATGAGGATTCAGATGAGGATCTTGCTGAATTAGCACAGAGCAAGGGGCCACTTCTGCCTCTGGTGGAACTTGTTCACTCTCAGCTAAAAGGTTTTGGGGACGGGGCTGGGAGCAGTTCAGCCCTGGTCATATTAGTGGAAGTTTTGCCACAGGTTAGATGTAATGTTAATCCTTGAAGTTTGGTCTTTAAAAAGAATTTTTACTGGAGGAAGAGCTGGCTCCCAAATAGTACCAGGGACTGGATCTTTTATCCAAGCTCTACAGGACTATCCCATTCTGGATCCCTTTGGCGTGTGTCAAAATAGGAAACGTTGCACGTGGGTGAACTTCCACACACTTTGTTCCGTCTATCTGCAAAATGTAGGCTAGTGCTTATGGTATCATTTTGGATGAAAAGTACTCCTTGACATTTAATTATTATCAGAATTAGTCATTAGTACTGTCGTCATCACAAGGAGTTTTGCCACTGATGTAGTAGGACCAGACCTTGGAGCCAGAGTTAGGTCAGCACTTCTCATGTGATTGTAGGAAGGTGCTTGTGTTTGGGATGTAGCGTGTGAAAATACTGTGTGGGGAACAGATTTAACTGAGGACATTTATCAATCCCCAAACTTCTTTTAGGCTCCTTTCATCCTAAAATTGTCTGAGACCCTGTCTTTACTGAAGGATGAGAGACGCTAGATCCAGGTTCCAGCCTTTATGCTTGATGAGCTATTAGAATGGGAATTTGTTGCCCAACTCTTGGTTGGGAAACCTGAAATTCAGAAAAAGCACTCACCTTCAAAGGAATGCTGGAGCACAGGAGCATCTTAGCCCATGGCTGTGCTCAGCTGGCTAGTTGCAGCAGCGTCCTGTGCTGATGGGTTTGACGCTGAGCCTCTTTTCTTGCAGCGATCGCTGCTTCGCACAGCAACCCAGGGACAGCAGCTCCTGCTAAGCTTGTGGAGGGCCTCGCACAGGGCCATGATGCTGGACCCGTGCAACCAGCCCACTTTCACACTGGCCAGACCCTGCAGCACCTCCAGCCCTGCCAGCCCTGGGGCTCAGCAGGGGACGATGGCCCACGACAAGGCAAGCATCCAGCATGTCCCTCTGGGAATCGGGGGCTCCTGGCTGCCCCCTTCGCCTGGCTCTCTTTCCGCTGCCCCAGGCGCTGACTTTCCCGACTGAGATACCAGAGATTGGATGGATTATCTCCTGGCTGTTTCCAGACTGCTGTTTGTTTGGAGAAATCATGTTGGAGATAAGATGTTAAAATACAGATAATTAAGTTGTCTTGATATGAGTGTAATTCTGAATTGAGGTTTAAATAGCCTGCTTTGAATTATGCCTTACATGCCTCTCCATGGCTTTGCTTTGGGTCTCTGCTGAAGGAGACGAGGGGGAGAGCCCTGCATTGTTGACATTTGCTCTACAAAAACTTTTCCAGCTCTTCTTAGGGCCTTTTTCAGAGAATGAAACCAGTTCAACCACTTCCCCATGAACATTATGTTCTTTACAGAGCCAAGGAGCAGACTGTACTGCTGGGCTGGCTGTGATTCATTCCTTTGCGTTTCTCTCATTAACACCTCTTCGTCTCACACCGGGGAAATTTGGGAAGTTTCATCTTGAACAGAGGGCAAATTGAACTGCGAGGAGACCCTCCTTAACAATGTGCAAAGCCCTTACACATGCACGTAAAAGAAAATAGGAAAGCCTTCCAAACCTGAGGGCCCTGCTGTCAATTATGGAAGCCGTGAAATGTAATAAACTTTTTAAACAGCATTGATTGATGTGGGATTCTGTTTACTCTGTTGCTCCAGCAGTAAACGCTCTGTCACGCCAGCCCCTCCATCGCGTGGTCTGGGATAACGTGGAGACGCAGGGTTTGTGAGCTGAGGGAGGTGCTGGCAATTCAGGACCTGCTCCTTCCCTGCCCAAAATGCGCCGTGTTGTAAGCAGGAGACACAGTATGGGGGAAATGAATAAGCAACTGAAAAGTGAGTTCAAAGCAGAAAAGTTTGGACCATCAACCAGTAGCAATTATCCCCAATCTGCCGGAAACCAAGCTGTCTCCGACTAATTTGAGCTTTCTTAAGATATTAGTCTTCTGGTTTGAATCATATTTCTGAAGCTGGGTAAGAAGCATCTGAATACTGGGTAACTTTTAAACCCAGGGCAAATTAACATGGCAGCTTCCGACAGTCTCTGCTGAGCAGCTTTTCATGGTTATGGCCTGACCTGCATTCACAAGAGCTGGAGACCGGGGCAAAGGACTTGCCGTCTTTCTAACCTCGGTGCCCACACGCAGTTAGTGTCAGTACAGAGGTCTGGGGCTGCCCGGAGTCTTTGAACACGCCAGGGCTGATGCTGACAGTCAGCAAATGTCTTCGTCTACTTAGAAGGGCACCAGGTCAGGGAAATTTTTTGTAGGGGAAGACATCGCCCCATGCTCTGTTTTCTGCCTCTGTCCGGGCTGACTACAGAGAGATTACTTGGAGAAGAGGCAGAACAGCACTTATCGACTCTGTTTTATTGTTAGGCAGAAGCTTTCTTTTCATTGTCATTAAAAAAGTGTGTGTGTGTGTGAGTGTGTTTGTGCAAAATACTGTGTGAGGCTGATGGACTGTGCCGTGTAGCTTTGAAATTCGAGTGGGCTCCTCAAGGCTATGTTTACACTACAGCATAATTTGTGTGTGTGAAAGAGCCTCTACTTCTGTTTCAGCAACATTACAAGGATGGAAGTAATACCCTGTGACAGCCTCTCCCCCTGCTCTGCAGGCACGTTTCTGGAGTGTTTGTTCAAGGGAGAGTCCTGGCTAAGCAACGCGGTGTAAGCGTGTCCTGAGCGGATGGAGAAACCATCCCAAAAAGCAGCTCCTGCCCCGAACTCACACGTAAAAATCCTTTTGTGGTCATTGCCCTGCCAGACCCTTGGGTTGCCAAAGGCTCCGGATCCCTTCCTGCTTATTTCTCTCCAAAAAGTGTCATTGTGTC
This sequence comes from Phalacrocorax aristotelis, assembly GCF_949628215.1. Classification (NCBI taxonomy): domain Eukaryota; kingdom Metazoa; phylum Chordata; class Aves; order Suliformes; family Phalacrocoracidae; genus Phalacrocorax; species Phalacrocorax aristotelis. The sequence goes on from NC_134282.1 coordinate 53,230,971, forward strand.
ACTTGGCCACTCAAACATTGGTCGCCCCAGACCATCAGAGACGTCGGGGTGCCTCGGGGCAGGAACGTCACAGCGATTCTAGGCACCTGCCTGCTTCCCTGAAATATCTTGATAGGGGGAAGAGAGTTTACTTGATAAAAATGACCTATTATCATAAGCAGAGCTTTATGGTGCCATAAAGCAATTTCTACACTTTCAAAACTGACGCTTTGGTTGTGAAATGGAAGTACTGTAATCGTGCGACAGAGACCTGAAAAGGCAGGTATAACCATCCTGACACCACCACCCATTTTGCTAATGGTCAGTTGTGCAAGCTTCTGCAGAGAGAGAGGAAATTGCGTCTGTCTCCACGTTGGAGCTATCTGAAAATCTCTGCCTCTCCCACCACCCTGAAAAAGCATGATTAAATGTATGTTTAAATAAATTTAAAATTAATTAATTGGCATTATTTGAACTAATTAATAAATATCACCATGTGAGAGCTCCAGATCCCACTGAAGCTTTATCCTTAAGAGATAAAAAGAACAGATATTCCATGAATGCCATTAAAGGTTTGGGCATTGAGAACTATTTGATATGGGGAAGGGATTTGGGCACCACTGATGGGCAATGGTGTAAAAACCTGAGATGGACAGACAGCTTGGAATCCTTTTAAATTTGGGAGCAGACATGGAAGTCAGTTCGCATTCAGCAGCAACTGCCTTCCCATTCTTCTTACATTTACAGTAATGGATTCGAGGGCTTCCAAGTGTCCTGCGCTATTGATTGGAGATTTTAATGAGCTTTAAATTACCAAAGGGGTTTATGGGTCAGGTGCCTTTGGTAGAGGAATTGCTCATAGACACTGGAACAGGGGTTCAAAAGCTGCTCCTGAAGCCATGCAAGCAGGACGCCTGAGTCTCCGGCTGCCAAGTGCCCGAGTGCCCTTGCCTTGCCCTACTTATCTGAAGAGGCTGTCAGCATGTTCTATAACTAGTGGAAACCACTTTAGAGCTGGAGCCAGACACCGAGGTGCCGGGGTCCACATTTCATTTCTGTGCATGGGAAAGTTCGGAAGCAGATACAGCCAGATCCTTCTCCCAGCAACATTTTTCCGCCTATCTAGTTCTCAGCCCTGAGCTGGCATGTCTGAAGATTGACATGGGCCCTGCTGTTTGTAGATTTTTCTTTTTTTCTACGAAAGAGAAAAATGTGGCCATCAAAAATTGTTGCAAAAGGTTAAGCTGTAGCAACTTTTAGTGCAATCTGAGAATTTTAATTGTATGTTTGCAGAGAATTTAAGCTCTACTGTGGGAAACGTGTCCCAGTGCACTCTATAACCCCGAATCTAACTAAACTTCAGTTGCAGGGTGTTTGAAATTCATCCCATTAACAGACCTATTTGGGTGTAATGACATCCAAGAAGCGTATTGGAAAGTTGTTCCAAACTGGTTCCTTTTCAACTGTGTAATTAAACAAGTTGTTCATTAAGCAGTGGCACTAACAAAGCTTGGTTTCACTGGGGTTTGTAGCCTCTGTCCCTCGCATGTTTCTGTATAATAATCCTATCTGTGCTGGATGATTTCTCGTGGTCTGTCCACCTCAGTCCCTGCCGCTGCCTTGCATGCTCCCACGCAAACGGGCAGCGGAAGGTGCCGGTCACTGCCCGTGTGCTCCCGGTCACCCTTCAGGGAAACGAGTGTGCCTCTTGCCCCACACTGCAGGGCGGCTGCTGCGAAACTGGACGTCTCAAGGTCTCTGTCCTCTCAGTTATTGGAAAATGGGCTCAGAAGGCGTGCGAGGAGGGACCGAGAGCCTTGCAAATGGACATACAGGCTGATGGCACAAGTCGCTTTAGGCAAGGTGAAAGCTTGCTCATTCGTAGGTATGCCCAGTTATGCCGTGGGCTTTGTGGGAAGAGCTTTCCCTTCTCCCTCTGTGCTAAACCGAGGGCGCTTTTCTCCCCGAGAGCCGGGCAAAGCCAACCTCCTCCTGCTGCCCCAGGCAGCGAGCAGACAGGTGAAGGTGCCAGTTTTATGGCAGGGACACATTCCCAGACTGAGCGCTGCATAATTTCTCACATCCTCTGAGCCCTCTCGTCTCGGCGCCCTGAGGTTCCCATGGAAGCCAAGGACAGTTTGTCATTGACTCCACAACAAACAAACCTTGGTCCGTGGCTCAATGCGACAAGTTATGCTGTCACTTGAAGTAACCAAGATGTATGTTCAAAACGGCTGCCCTGCATGAAAGAATCAGAAAAGTAGCAGTGTTAGCATCCTAGCTTCTCTTTCTGGATTCATGTGTAGGATAAACCCATCCCTAGGTCTTATTCCCAGGACACTGATGCTCAGTTTCTTCCTCCATTTCCTTAAAATTCGTCTTTCATCACGACCTTGGGCAAGTCAATTATTTTTGCTTTGTTTTCCCTAGTGTAAGCAAGAGCGGCAGCACTTCCCTGCTTTGGCAGGGTGCTGCAGAGGTGGGGGCAGCAGGGCTTCAGCGGTGCACGGGTGGAGTGGCAAGGGGAGCCCACCGGGAAGGGTGTGTGAGCAAGTGGCCCTACACGCAAGATCTCACCTAAACATGGACTAAAAGAGCTCTGAGTCTTGAACTCTTTGCCAGTGCAGGCATTTGGAGCTTCTTTGTCCGGAGAAGCGATATTATTTTAAGGGAAGGAGAATGTTTTCCTAGGGACAGGTTATGCTCCTTAAGAAACACTTCAGATATTATTACTTTACACAGATTCCTGGTCGGGGAAAAACAGAGTTTAAAACCAGCCAGAACTGTTAAAATTTATGGTATCAAAATATATTCTGTCAAAATATTTATACCATAAACTAGCATCGTTAACTGTCCCCTCGTACTGCTCTTGGGAAAGGAGGGAGAGGAATCTTAGATGTCTGATGTGTAAATTCCTTCATTTATCACTGGTTTATTGCCTGGCATAGCAACAAAAAGTGGCTTTAGAGTTTGAATTAATATAGATCTGAAGGAATTCCTGTTGTTGAGCAGTGCTTCTGTGGGCTGAAGGGGTGTTTTCTAAGCGACATATTTCCAGAGGCACCTACACACATACTTAACATCCCAACACACATGCTGGCACATGTTATTAGCCTACAATTACTCTTCAGGAGTTGAGCAAGCAGATTCTGCTCCCATCGAATTGTGTGGCAGCAGAAAGGGACCTAGGGGTTTTGTGTTAAAATACGAGGCTGAAATATCTACGCGCTGAGACCCTGGTGCTCTCGTCTTCATGGCTTTGCCTTGCCTTTGATGTAAAGCTGTGCAAAGGTTGTGTAAAGCCAGATACAGATCCTTGATACCCGCTTCCAGCACACCCCTGTGAAATCATCTCTCCACCTTTTTTGTCCTACACCGTTTAATCGGAAGGTCCAAGGGATATGCCCATTACTTTACAGGCCCCCACAGTGCAATGCTTGCCTGTCCAACATGAATAGAGTTACACTGATGGAGGCACAGGCATCCTGCACCCTGCACCCTTCCTGTGGGCCGCAACAGGTCTGCAACAGTGACCACTGATCTTTAATTCCCACCGTCATCCACCCCTCGCCCCCAGCATCAGCAACGAACTTTTTGCTACCAGATCACTCTAGGGAAAGCAAACAGTACTGCAGTCTTTCATAAAAATTAATTGTTCTGCTTCCTGGAATTATTACTTTCTGTCTTATCACTTATCTATTAATTACCAGTGCTTTTGGATAGAAATCAGCAGATAGACAGGAGTGCATTACACACATGATTTAAGATGCAAGGTTATAGTGTCACCTTCTTTTATTATTTCACAGAAGTTTGGGTCTAACATAGCGATTGTTAATATTAGCGTTCGTTTGACTGTGAATGCCTGGAAAAAAAGGCATCTATGAGTTTATTTATTTTGGCAAAGGCAGCCTGATACATACAATGCATCTTTAGTTTTTGTAACAAGTTGAAAAACAGCCTGGAAATGGTGATGTCTGGAGACCGTGGTGAAGTACTTCCCAGGGTAAGAACCCCCAGCAGGGAGTGGGTGTCGCAGGGGACCCCCTTTCCAGAGGAGGTGCTGGAGCGGGGTCCTGGGCTGTGTTCCCAAGCCTCTGCCAACCCCAACTCACAACATTCCCTTAAAAATCCAGCAAATGCATATTCTTTTAAATCATAACAAGGGAGTTCTTTTTCTCTGCCTTCTACCTTTTGCATTATTGGGGTTCCTGGGTTTTATACTTTTCTCTGTAACAGCGAAGGCTAGAAAATTACTTCTGAAAAAAATGAAAGTTGAGACTCTGGTATATTCACAGGTCTCCCAGGACCAAGGCCTTACAAAAACCATCAACTATGAGGATACGTTTGTAGGAGTTGGCAATGGCAAGGTTTTTGTGTCCAAATGTTTGTGCAAGTGAAAGCCCAGATTTTCATTTGTCTGAGAATTATATGGTGTGATAAGGAAACAAAGTGCATGCAAAATATGGCCAAGAAAAAGCAGCCTGCAGCTTCAGAGATGGGGTGAAGGCCCTGTAAAAATGTGTTCCATTAAGTAAATGAAACAACAGTCTTCCATGTAATGCAGGGGGTGATTCAGCCTCTTCTATTTTCTGGGGCATATGCATGTGAGGAGACACCTTTTCTAGCATGGGGATGTACAGTGAGAGTGTGCAAGAGGTTCCTGTCAAAGTAAAATAAAAGTTCTCTAAATATCTCAGATCAGGACCTGCACAAGTGGGTGATCTGGGCAGGTTCGTCCATGTTATCAAATGAAAGAAGATGATGACAAAAAAAATCTGCTCTTTCTTTAAAGGGCATATGAAATCCCACAGATTTAGAGGGATTATTGGGCATTTAGGGCTGCAATCCCACAGCTGCCGGGGGTGTGCGGGGACCGTGCCGGCAGAGACACCGTGCTGCAGCACTGCTGTGCTCCTGCAGGTCGGAGCAAGCCTGTAGCTCATCAGAGGTGACAGCAATGACTACGTGTCTCACCAGAAAATGCCATCACTGGAGTGATTAACCTCAGAAATACTTGGAGACGGGGCTTTTTGTCAAAGGACAAAGGTAGTTCCAGCGCTGGGGAGAGACAACTCATAAATAGAGCTGATGGAAAAATGCACTGATCGTTGCTCTCTGGGCTTCAGGCCAAAAGGCGGTGGGCCTGGCTCTCTGCTATCTTGTTTGACCATTTACACCAGTCCTGTGGGGATAAATGAAGCCACTGAGGTTTGATAGCGTGCTGCAAACATTTTGTTCTTATTTTGCAACGTGTCAGCCTTTAAAGACACCAGTGTGTGGAATGCGGGGCGGTGGAAATACATCCTCGCAACATGCAGAGCCATGGTTCCCAAATGGCAGCCGCCGGTGACCCCGGAGGCCATGGGAAGGAGCTTACAGCTCATCCGTAAACTGCCATCAACCATAAAAGTTACCTCTCCGTCCCACTGCTCGCATCTGGGGGCTGGTTGGGGCATGCAGTGGTCTGCAAGAGGCGCCTGATGCTCCGCAACGCTGGAGGTTTGGGAGCCATTGGGCAAAGCATCAGGCAGGGGGTTTGGGAACCACCTGGACCAACTTGTTCGCTTGGGGTAGGCAGTGTCCGTGCTGGGAATAGCCCCCAGTGCAAGACTGGGCAAGGGAGATGTCTGGAGGAGTCTCTTCCAGCTCTGCTGGAAGATTCACCCCGTGGGCATCTCCTTCGTGCTGTGTCAGCCCTGCCTACTCCTTTACAACTAGGATAAGCCTGGGACATGCTAGGGACCAGCCTAGGGGTGAGCCTAGGATAAGCAGATAAGCCTTTGCTATGACAGCATATGAAGATGGGGGCTTACCAAGCTGCTGCCTGCAGTGCCTGTGCCTACCTCTGCCTTCACACTGCTCCCATCGCTCCATCTCCTCTGATACTGTGAGAGGAAATCCTGGTGTTCGCTGAGACAGGAGTCCAAGACCGGCTCCAAAACCCAACTCAGCAGCTCACACCAAGCCTGGCGCTGCACATTGCCAGGCGAGACAGTCACCCAAATACAACCATCCGCTGGCAGTCATCGCTGCCAGATCCCAGAGCCCCTTTGCAGAGGTGTGAAGGAGCAGGTTTGGCTGGCATGGAGGAAAGGAGAGGCGTGCTGGGATTTTGCCGTTACTGATATGCAAGGCCAGACTCTTTTTTTTTTTTTTTCCCCCGCAAAAATGTATATAATGGTTTACGCAGACAGGGTTTGAATGTCCTCAGGCAGCAGATGTGTCAGTAGTTAGTGATTGCTTGTTACTTTCTGGCACCGTAACAGGAGTGGTGCCAAAGCTTTGGTTGTGAAATCTAAACCCACATAAGCCAAGTGTCACTGACGTGAGAAAGAGGTCAGGTTCAGGAAACCTGCAGAGCACAGGGGCTCGAACCCAAGGATGTCTTGGCCAGCCCCGAGCCACTCAAGACTAGGTTTCAACTTGCCCGTGCTTCCGACCTGTTTCTGCTTTCAGCAATTGATATAAGCCTGGTTTTTTTCATCTGAGACTACACCTAGGTTTTAAGAGGAACCGTAAAAAATGTCAAGCATGTGTAAAACGGGAGATCCCAGAGAAGTTGCCTTGGATAACAGGAGCGCTCCAGGCAGGAGATAAACTGACCTTGGGGAGCACGGCTAGGGCTGTGCTGGGGGTGCAGCATCCTCTTGCCATGACCACATACAGGACCAACACTCAGAGCCAACCTGCTAGGACTCCCCCCAAAATGGGTGGGCAGGTTCCTTTCAGGGGGAACACAGGTTGTAAGAGGCTTCTCTTGTGGCTAGGACGTTTGTCTCTCTGTGTTTGTGGGAAGTTGGTGTTAAGAGGAAAGCAAATCTCCTTGAAAAGCTCTGGTTGTGGGCTGAGCTCCCATTTTTCTTATGAAGAGGCTTAGTGGTACCAAGACAGCCTTTGCAGGCCAATATATTTTCCAAAAGGACATTTGAGCATAGATAAGAGTGTTTCCAAAGCTATTTGTGTCCCAGACAAAGGGCCCTGGAATGGGAGCAGACCTGCATTTTATCTCCCAGTGGGAAATGCGTAAAATTAGTTTTCTGGAGGGACAGGGCGAGACTGGATGTTTAATAGTCCGACCCCCTGAGTTACAGATCAAGCTAGCTGAAGACTGGACTTCACTGGCCAGGCTTTTATTTCCCCTCTCCTAAACTGTCCCAAAGACCAAGCAATAAAGAAAGTTTCAAATACAGTTGAGGTAAGAACAGATCATCACAGATCAAGCTTTGAACAGCTCAGCGTGCTGCTGGGATGCACCAAGTGTGAACTAAGTCACTGTAATATAAAAAATCCTTTGAAAATTCACCCAGGATTTTCACTGGATTAAAATCAGATTTTTATGGAGGATTCATCTCCTTTTTCTGTTATTATTTTTCCTTCTCAGCACAAGAAGGATCGGGAAACCTTGTGGCAGTGCAGGATACTGCCAGGGTTTCTAGCTCGCCTGCAGAAGGAGGGGGGTGCAGGAGGAACAAAAGCCTTTATATGTAAGTAGGATGAACCAACTGACCTCCAAAGGAAAACTTTTATTTTCAGAAGCACTTAAGGCAATTGCGTGTCCAGATCTCCGGTTGGGGGGATCTAAGCATCTGATTCCAGCTTGGAGAGCTGAGTCATGTGAAGGCTGCAAATCTGATTCTCTGTCTGTGACCAGACTTCTAGGCTTCAGTGGCAGGCAGGACTTGGCCTTATCCAGTCATCCAAAATACATCTACTTGTCTCAAGTGAAATCTAATTTGGCACTTTTTTGAAATTTGGCCATCGTTAATTATGCTTGCAATTAATGGCATAATGTAGGCTCTGAGAGCTGGTGAACTTGAATCTGCTGCAGACTTGGGGCTTGGCTTTGAAAAATGTTTCAAGATGCCATTCTTAAGGAAGATGTTTTACTGGGCTTTTTATTTAGGACAAGTCCTAATGGGCATTTGGCTCAGGAAAGAGCTAATAGTCACACAGGCTATTTAAACATGACCTGAGACGTTACAGGTTGGCAATGTGTACTAAACAAAACTATATTCTTCTGCAAAAGTGAGATGAAATTTAATCAGGCAGCCAAACCAATGCACCGAGAAGCAGTGAAACATCAAGCTAGCAGAAAGCTGGTAGCAGTTGTTTGCTGTCCTGTTGTTAATTCTGATTTGTTACTTTAAAAAGCTGCCTCTTACTTACTTGATTTTTCTAGTGTGATCTTACAAAGCATAGCCCTCCTACTCCTCTTGGAAAAGCAGGAAAGCATATTAAGAGCAGTGATAAAAGGTAAACAAACCAGGAGACACAAAGTTTCTTGATATGCTCTAATTGAGCCAGTTTCCTTACTTCGGCTTTGAAAAGGAACAGCCATAAGGCATTCTTAAGAGAGCCAAGTGAACTGTTGTTATCTCAAAAAGGTCTCCTTAATGTCTCGTTCGTGGGGGCTCCAAGTCTGCTCCGGCCATTGCCTGGAAGTCTAAGAAAAGAAGTCTACTGGCCTCTGTGATAAAGCACCCATTTTTAGGCCTTGGGAAGGATGGGGTTGTTGACAGTTCATTCCTGTGAAAATTCAGTGCGGTCCAGTCTCCTGATTGTAAATGGAAGGAATATATGGCAGCACTAATGCAAAAGGTATGTGATTAGATAGTCCCGTCTGCTATCTGCCCCAGCTTTCTGCTGATAGGCAGCTCTCGCTGGTGCTAAATGGGAGCCATCAGAGTTGCCAGACTGACGCCAGGCCCTTCATCAACTGCCTCACAGATAAGGGGAGAAGGCTGCAATCTTCACGTAACACAATGTTTCCCCAGTGGGTGAACTTGAGTATTCCTGGCTGCATCTTTCACAGACATCTTGCGGAGCCGGTGAGGGGATAATATTTAGTTTCATACTGTAAGGAGTCCAAAAGTTCGGTGTGAGAGATCCTGTCGCAGCCACACGCAGCTCATGGTTATCTGCCCGGGCTCTAACCTTCTCTTGAAGAAGACTAGATATGATGCCAGCAGAAGAAGACAGACCCCCTTGGGTGGTGCCAGCACTCCCGGCTCTGAGCTGCCCCACATTCCTCAGCTAGTGGGAGCCTGCCCGCCACAGCACACCCCGTGCGATAACTCACCTCAAACCCCATGTTCACGGTAGAGGCAAAAACAGAAAAAAATTATCTGCTGTAAAGGACCCACTTAGGCTGCACGGGGTTGCTCTGAGAAAGCATTGACAGGGTCCCCATCAGCAGACTGGTGCCGGCTCTGCCCTTGCAGGTAAGCAGCCTCCACTCACTGATGGTCTGAGCCCTGAAGGGCCACTGTAGGGCAGAGTGAAGACGGCTTCAGCATATACATGATGAAGTCTCCAGGTTGCATGTTGCTCCAGTTTGTTCTCTGAACTCTGTGTATCACTATATGGTTGGAGTGGAGCAATTTCTTGCTTACTTGAGACTTCTGTAGTGGTGGTAGGTTTTGGTCCGCAAACCTGTTGTGCAGACCCATAGAGATGCTCTTCTATGGGTGTCCCACCCACATAATATCCAAGTCTTTGGAGGTGTAAGCCAGCAAAATCAACTTTCTCAACCTGCGTGGCCACTTCTGGTTTCTGCTACTGCTTGGGAGCTGGAATAAGAGTCGCAGCCTGTCTCTGCCCTTTACTTGGGCCATGGAGCAAGTGGACGTAGCTGCTTCTGGTGCCTCACCTGCCTCTGCAGATTTCAAGGGATCTAGATAGCCACAGCAAAGTTTCTTCCACCATTAGGTTCACTGCATGCAGCTCCAGTGAATAATCCTTCTACAGGCTTTCACATGTGGCCGTTCGGACTTAGGCAGTACATGAAGACCTTCATAAAACCTGTAAACCTTCTACAATGAAATGTGTTGCGATTAGGATCTCAGGTACACTAGTTCCAGTTAGACAGTCCAGAAAATTATTTGAAGGCAACTACGTGTTATGCCATCAAATGCCAACTGTTTCTAGGAATGCGCTGGAAGCACTAGGTAGACTTGAAAGCTACGCAGACAATTGCATTTCCTCCTTAAGCCTTATCTTTTTCCACACCCTAGAAAAATCTTAGAGCTTATTCATTCATTAAAACAGAAGGGAACTTTCCTCTAATCTTTTCCCGGTGACTCATACACTCTGTCAGAGCTGCCATCGGAGGCGTGACCAGAGCGTATGTATGTTGACCCAAGTTTTCTCTGGTCTTTTCAGCTTGGGTGCCCCGAACAGTGTTTTCATTGCAAAGTGGATTTCTGTGCTGGCTACCTGGCCACATGTGTGCCAAGCAGTGGGGTAACGCTTGCAGCCGGTCCTGGGGCTAGAATATGAGTTACTTAGGTTTAAAGCAAGCACGTGCATGCCTCCCTTTGGTACCAGTCGTCTCTTGATCAGAAGGCAGCCATCCCCATGGCCAAGTGTGGTGTGACACAGCCAGCCGGGCAGCTCGTGAGGGATGGTGAGCACAGGGGTGTGCTTGATCAGAGCTATGTGTGGGCTCATGTTAGTCATTGTTTGCAAGTATTTGATTGATGGCCAGGACTGATATAGAATCATAGAATCACAGAATCGTTTAGGTTGGAAAGGACCTGTAAGATCATCAGATCCAACCGTTAACCCAGCACTGCCAAGTCCACCACTAAACTGTGTCCCTAAGTGCCACGTCTACACATCCTTTAAATACCTCCAGGGATGGTGACTCAGCCACTTCCCTGGGCAGCCTGTTTCAGTTCTTGACAACCCTCTCAGTGAAGAAATTTTTCCTAATATCCAATCTAAACCTCCCCTGATGCAGCTTGAGGCCGTTTCCTCTCGTCCTGTCACTGGTGACTTGGGAGCACAGACCGACCCCCCCCTCACTCCAGCCCCTCTCAGGCAGCTGCAGAGAGCGAGAAGGGCTCCCCTCAGCCTCCTCTTCTCCAGGCTAAACCCCCCCAGCTCCCTCAGCCACCCCCCGGCACACTTGTGCTCCAGACCCTTCACCATACACATGTCTACAGAACCTTGAGGATTCATAAGTGTCAGCACAGAAGAGCCTCCTACTGAAAATCCTTACCCTTAAATCCAGGAGTCAGGCCTTTATTGGCAGCTGTTTGCTGCAGGCACCCAGGGCAGGGCTGCGAGCGGTTCCCCGTCGGTTTGCTGGGAGGTCCCGCAGCAGCCCAGCCTCTCGGCTGGAAGTTCAGACAAGTCGGACATTACAAGTAGCAGGTGTGAAACTCAGTTTAACTAAACAGATCTGCAAATGGGGAAAAAAAAATAGGGGTGACATTTGCAGCAAACATTGGACTCGGTAAATAACATGCCTCAGCTCATTGCACTGCTTGTTTTGTTCTTCTCTTGCTATGTGCTTTTCTTCCTGTGTCTCTTTTTAAAACTGCCTTGTACTTGTTTTTATTGTATGTTCCATGGAGTAACTGTATGCCAGTAATTTTGCAGTGAGATAACTGTGAGATTTCACATTAAGTTTGTTTCTGATTTCATTTAGCTCACCAATTTAACAAGCTACGTGAAGCTGGAGATAAGTCTGAGTGGTTTCTTAAAATGCACAACTCAGGTGCAATGCATTGCTTAATATAAAAAAGAAACGAGCATCGTTTGGAGGGACTGATGGGTGGCACTAGCTCTAACATCCAACGCGTGGCTGTCTGGGTCTGGTGCATCGCTTTCTCCAGCCAGAGGAGAAGAGCCAAAAGAGTGCCCAGAAAGGAAAAAGAAATAAAAAATGCACTTCTTGCTTGCCTGCTGGGAGCCTGTATTTCTGCATGTGTTAGGCCAGGTTTTAGAAGCAGCTTTAAAATTTCAGCTTTCTTTTTCACACCCAAAAGAAGCAGGGTGACACATGCCTACCAGAGAAAGCTATCTCATCGGACGTTAAAACCACCTATATGTTATGGACATCCTGTCCGGTGCTGATGCAGTGGAGTGTGGGCTATTCATTTCCGGGAGCAAATGTGAAAGCCAAGTTTAAACACGCAGGCCACTGTTTATTTCAGTGAATCATGCGTGCTTAGGACCTGATCCTGCTAGCTCCAGAACATCTCCTGGGAGATCTTGAGAGTTCTCACTGATAATGCAATTACCCCTTTTCAATTGGAAGACTAAGGCGGCAGCGCTGTTGCTTGGAGAATTGCGAGAGAGGGCTCAGTGGTTTGGGTTCTGCTTATGAAAACCTATTAGGGGCCATCTCACCCCGATAATTGCCTGAGTAGCATCTTGCAGCATGCATAGATGTGCACAAACAAGTGGTTACATGAACAACAGATGCAGTTAAACACACACATAGGTGCACAGCCATGGGTTGTTTCTGCTTGTTTGCTTGCTGCTTATATCACAGGAAGAGTTTAAGGAGCTGACTTGAAGACCGTGACCATTTGCAGTGGCAGAACCCCTCCACGTGGGAGATGACCGCAGCCACAGCGTTACATTTTCTACCATCGCGTTGTCCGTTTCCAGCCTGGTAGAAAGCTCAGAGCTGCCAGGGCAAGACTCTCGGGGATTTCTATGGGTTTTGAATCCGGTCCTGATTTGCTGTAAATCATTCATCACCTTTTTTCTTTTTATTCAGACAGCGCAGATCTTGGTGCTAACCACTGGGCAAGATCTGATAAACCCGGCACGAGCAGGGTCCCTTATGAAGCGAATGAAGTGCGTACCCATATTCAGGATGTTTTATCTCTTTCTTTCACTGTACCTCCTGTTAGTTGCTTGGCAACTAGAATAATATTATTGCACACTCACATGTTATATTAGGTATTACCTACAGTTAGAACTTATTTATCATTTTCATTTAGCAGATTCAAGCCCTGCCATTTTGAACACTGCACTAGTTGCCGTACGGAGCAGCTGCCAAAAAGGAGGTAGTTCACAGCGTTAAAGAAATGAGTCACATTCTTACACACTCGACAGGATTAGGCATTTCACTCCTTAATACTTAAATGGGAGGTCGTTAAAACAACCGTGTGGTTTGGGGAGGATAGCAATTCCATAATATGCTTATTTTGGTGGCAAGTGAAAAGCCTGGTTTGAGTCTAAATTGGTTCACACTGTATCATCGCAGAGCGGAGCAGCACTGGCTCTGTTTTGTATCGGAGGGTGCAGTCAGTCTTTGCTGACTCTGTTCTTGCTTCATTGTGGCCAACCGTGTCTCAGAAAACAGGGACTTCACGGAGGCTATTTATCATTTATACCATGGTCCTGGCAGGGTCCTCCTGGAGCTCAGAAGCTGGTGGTGCCACAGGCAGGCACAGGAGAGCCCCTGCTCTGAGAGCACGCAGTCCAGGGGTCAGATGAAACAGGGGATATGGGAAACTCTGGGGGGGGATCAAGGCTCGAGGGAGGCTGTTATGTTTTACGTTGGGTCGGTGGTCACCACCTTTTCCAGAGAGAGGTTTTAGAAAGTCATTAGTACTCCCCCACGCTTCTGGAGGTCAAGTCTTTTTTTATTATGATAATAAAAACAATTTGCTCCGTGAGCAGCAGAAATAGTGAAACTCTGGTTTCGTCCTTATTTTTGCCTTATGATTAGATTTCTGGTAACAAAGGAAATGCAGCCTCAAATTCAAGCTGTTTCTGACATAGTATTTCCATCCTGCCGGTGGATTCCTTGGTGTTGCATCTTCTGAGCTTGTACTTCGGTCTTTCCCCAGCCGCAGTACTTGGAGGCTGCCCTTCTCCTGGCTGCAGTGTTCCTGGAGCCCATTGCATGCAGTACAGCTGAGCCCGCCACACTGCTGCTAAAGTAGATGGCGATTAACCCATGATTTTAAAGTCCCTGCCACGGTGTGGGGAGCACACGCACATAGGCATGCATTCACTGAAAATGACTATGTAAGCTTTTGTTTTCTTAGAAAACCAGGTTAAAACATGAGAAGTGTTGTATTCTGGGTAAGGGCACGTAAAGCATTATCTCCCAGTCTCCCAAACCGAGCCCAGAGAAGGTCTTGGGAGGAGGCTGGAGCGGCAGTGGTGGGGCTGGCTGGCCTGGTGGCTGAGCAGGACATGGAAAGCATGTGCTGAAAGCAGCAGCCGCTTAGGGCTGGGTGCTGTTACAGGGTACAAAGCATCTGCAGCAGTTTGAGAAAAGCACCGTGAAAATCGTTTTCACAGCTAAGCATCCCCCATATATCTGAAACATGTCAGTCTGTGTCTCTATCACGGACGCCGACTGTTGCTTCAGTCTGATGGAGCTATGAGCAATTCATAAAACCAAATGCCTTTCGCCTTCTAATGGAGTGGTTGAAGCTGCGGGATGGATGATGAAATGTGTTTCTCTTTAATCTGCCTGGATTAGGTATGTTTCATTGCTCACTGGGAAGAAACTTCAGGATAAGTGATGTTAACTGCAGCTAATCTGATGGTGCCAAAGCAAGTTCCTACAGATCAGTCACATGGCGCTGGTGGAAGAGGCAAAGCCTTGCTCTGCGGTGAGCAAGGGGAACGCTTTCCCAGTCTGTCAGCTCAAGTACCTGAACAATATGTTCTGAAGGCCAAGGGCAAGTACAAATGATCATGGGGAAGGCACCAGCCCTGATCCCTGGGCAAAAAATGATTTCATTTAAGAACAGAGAAGAGAATAGAGGTGACCTACCACAGTGCCTGCTGGGGTGGGGTGGGTTAATGCCAGGGAGAGGCAGTTACTCTATTCATATGAAGCTGCTATGCTTTCTTGATGGTGGAGAGACTAAAAGAAAGTGAAACCTGTAGTTATTTGGGGGTTTTGAGTGAAAGATGTGTTGGTTTGAAAATTACTGATTTTTAGGCTCCAGTCTATTTTGGGAGGTGGGGAGGGGGGCAGATGCTGTTTTATGGCTTGTGAGTGCTTGGAGTTGAACATTTGGCTTGCACCATTTCTTGTTTCTATTCATTTTATATTCTATTAACTTTATAATAAGTTTTAAAAAGGAAAAGAACTAAGCCCCTCTGTTCTTTCAGAGATCCATACCAGAATGGCAGGTGTACTCAGGGTTCAACTTTTTCTGTTGGTCTTACACCTGTGTGTTGGTTTTGCATGCATCCCGTTCCAAAACTGGTGCTAGATTCTGGTTTTGGCTTCTCTTTGCACAGATCCGGTGCAATTCCATTGGCTTCAGGTATCACATGGAGCAAGATCTGGTACACAGTCGACTTCCTTTTCTGTTTCCTTGGGAGCTCTGGTCCTGTCTGTAGGTTGGACGTTGTACTTGCCTTCATATAGTCTAAATATCAGCTCACCCACTACCAAAGTAGCTCTTAGCCTCTTCCTGTGATCCCTGTATGTTGCCCGCCGCTGGACACACTTGGTTGTATCAGAAGTGGCTTCAGCCTGAGTCTGATCCTGTGCCTGGAGTAAGATTTAAAGGTGAAGGGGCAGCACAGGGTACAACTGTGCTTTCATCCACGTTGGCTGCTTGAATTGGACCTTAGACTCCCAAATAACTGAACTGTTTCTCTCTTTAAAACCTAAAGCTTATGTTCTGCAGAACCTGATAGGTCAGCAGAGAATATGTTGACACCAAAGGACTGTCTCAACCTCCTGCCGAGACTCCTGAGTTTCAGCTCTGTGCCTTAACCACAGGGCCACCCCTTGTCCCCTTTGATATGACCATTTATTTGTAGATGAAAAGCAAGCTGATGAAAGCCACCAAACAGCATCCAACTTAGAGAAAGCATCTGCTGTGCATACAGACCTCCATTCACCCAAGCGCCAGGACGGGCAGACTGGGCTGTTGTGTTAAACAGCTCCTCTGTGCCACCGCAGATGTGGTGGTGTTTCAGCGGTGGATAATCACTACATGGGCTTTGGAAAGCTCTCGGGGATGAAAAGGCTCTATGCAATTGTAGATTTTTTTCCCCCCTCTAAGGCCAGCATTTGGCTTGGACTATCCAAAGCAGTTAAGTTTATTAATAGCCTGTTTCTGGAGCCGAAGTGACTCCGTAGAGGGGAGTTATTCCATGCAAAACAAAACAGGAAAAGAAAACAATGTCCAACTCCTCCATTCTGGAGGGGCGCTCAGAAAGCAGCATTGTTCCACCTTCTCACGTGAAGCAGAGGAGACCTCAGACAGAGCAGCCATTGCAGGAGCAGTGCGATGTGGTCCAGCACAGAGACGCTCTGCGGCGGGAGGGACATAGAGAGAGCATTCAGGAATGAAATGTGACTGCCGCTTTTGAAAATGAGTCTGTTCCTGGCCAAGTCGGCTGGCTTAGGCATTCAGCAGGAGAATCAAAGGGGGGAACTTCACAGGCAGCAGCGCAGTCTGTTATTTGATGGACTCCAAGTGCTCGTACCCTTAGAAGGCAGCAGGAAATGTGAATTCCCATCATGGTTTGAGAGGTGTATGCCAGACGGTGAGACTCGCTCCACCTACAAAAGTGCAGTGCAGCTTTTAAGTGTCTCTTAAACCTGAGGTTTTGTGTGGATCCTCTACTTGGGAACCAGTTCACTCTTTTTTCAGCCCTCTGCCATTGGTTTCCATCCTTAATCAGCACTGCTTGGCTTCTCACCTTACCCACAGCTAGTGGCCGGGTGCTTGCAGACACAGGGAGAAAGTGCGTCAGGACAGCAGAGGAGATACAGAAGATACAGGTGAAGAAACAGCCGAGGAACAGGCAGGCAGACGGCTGTTCCTCCAGGGACTGTGAAGAGTAAAACAAGCCTCTCAGCTCAGGAGAGCCCAGGAGGATGATGTTTCTTTTTGCAACTGGTGTGGTGTTTTTTTGATGATGACTTCTAAGTCTTCCTCCCATCTTGGCTAATAAAGCTATGTGGGCTGAAAAGGACACACAGAGGGACAGTAGGTTTGCTCCAGCTCTCCATAGTAAGGAACCTGGTGTTGTGAAACACTGGAGAGTTGTTCATTAGAAAAATAAAGCGTGGAACTTTTCCCATGGCAGGGAGCTCTTCCTAGAAATGTTCTTCATCATGAAAAACCCACCATCATCCGGCTCCTGCTTTTCCCCTCCTCTGACTAAATATAAAATATTCTTCACATGCCTCATTCCGCTGGGATTCTGCAGCGGTTTGAGCGTTGCTGGCTTTTTTCACTGCCATATTTCAACATATGCCCCTTATGACAGACAGCAATGTGCCTTTCATCAGTTTTAGCTTGTGGGTTAATTTTGCCTACAGAGGAAGAATAAGCTGTAAACATCCCTCAGACAGGGGTGCTGAAGCCTGAGATGAGTTTGGGGAATTACAGGATTACAAAATGGCATGAATTTTAGCGACAGTGCAAGGTATCCACTTAATGACAACTTCAAGTTCCAGTAAGGAAGTTTTACAGCAATATTAAATCTGGATAAAAATGGATTATTGGCAGTTGCAAAGTTTTGGGGAAAAGGTTTGTCCTAGTTCTGACTAAAAGAAGTGGTTTACAATTTTTCTGGGAAATGAGGGTTTGAACAAAAATGTTGGATTGGTTGAATGCATGATTGGATTTGCTCTCAAAACTTTGTAGCATTTTAAAAATAGAACGAAATGTCATTTAGAAATGGAGATGATTTCAACTCAGAGTGTCAAAATGCTTCGTTTTGCAATGCTTTGAATTTTCATCTAATAGAAATTCAGCATCCATACTATAAGGAAGTGACCAACCTTGGGCTGGCGCACGTCTGAGACAGCTCATTTTGGAACTTTAACTTAAAATCACTCATCTGGGTGGAGAAGCGAATGACCCATCACCAGCGACATCTGAGGGAGGGCGAGCTGGCACCGGGCACCAGGTAGGCTGCAAGGCAAATTAACTCATTATACCACAGGCTCGTCAGCTTATTTTGCTCCCTTTGAACACCACAAAATTCCTACTTGTTAGTCACTATTTATACAGTTGCACACAGATTCTTTCTTAAGCATTCACATATTTTATGAAGTTAGAAAAGACTTTTAAGATGCAAAACCCCTGATGTTTTTAATGAGTTTAACAATAAACAGGCAGAGACCAAAGCGTGCATAGTCCTCGGGTCAAACCCGCACCAAATTTCCACTGGCCTCAGCACAGAGTAGCTTCAAGCCCACGCTTTCACTTCCAAATCACACTGGGCTGGTGAAAACAGAGTTTTCACTGATGCTTCACACAGAAATGAAGAATTTTGGAGTACTGGGTGTCACTCAGAGCTTGCT
This sequence comes from Phalacrocorax aristotelis, assembly GCF_949628215.1. Lineage (NCBI taxonomy): Eukaryota > Metazoa > Chordata > Aves > Suliformes > Phalacrocoracidae > Phalacrocorax > Phalacrocorax aristotelis. The sequence continues at coordinate 53,248,996 of NC_134282.1, forward strand.
AATGGCTCATCGGCGTGTGCTGGACGCTGCTTTGGTTTATTCTATGCAGAGGAACTCGCTTGTTTGATGTGTCGTGCTGGTGTCCAGCACAGCGCAGTGCAGAACTGGAAGCAGAAAACTTTCTTCACATGCCTTTACATTTAACTGAGGCAGCTTAACTGTTACTCAATGAAAGCAGAAATCTGCAGCAGAGGCATCGCACCCGCTCCTGGAGAGGAGCTCAGATTAAAGAGCTGGCAGGGAAAGACCCTTATGCAACAGCAGAAAGTTCATTCAGAAACATTCATAAAACACAAGGCGAATCTTTAAATATTTATTAAAAACAAAGTTTGAATGTTAATTCCCCCTCACACATCACCCGTGAAAGAGATTCTAAAGATGAGGAAATGAAACCACAAAGCCAGCAAGTGATTTGCCTGAGGCCTCAGCCGTAAATCAGGCTCTGAACTTGAGATCAGCTCTTCCTGCTCTCTCCATCGCCTCCTGACTCGGTCGCCTCTCCGAGATAAGGTGAAGGGCCATGCTGATGCCCATGTTCTCTGCATGCCACCCGGGAGCGATGCTCATCGATGTTTCAGACCTGGGTTCTGCAGCGGGAGGTGAACCCTGCGGCTCCATGGGGAGCACCAGGGAGCAGCTGTGGTCTCGTTGCTTCTCCCAAATGTTATCATGCTGAAATGAAATGACTTGCCTTCTCCAGCTGTGAGTGTTTTCATGGCCTTATCAATGAAAACACACCTGAACTTAGTTTGGCAGGGTATCCTGTGTAATTGCTGGGGAAAAATGTTTTTGTGCTGAAAAAGAGTTTTTAAGTTTCTTTTTACATTCTTTCTGATTTTGCCCAACTGTTTTGTGATTTCTAACCTGGATGGCCCCAGTCCTACATGTGCAGCTATGAGGCCACCAACAGACTGGGAGCCCCAGTCCTCTTCCCGGAGACAAACCCAACTATCTCGAGTTCTTTTTGCAAGCCTGTGGAGCCTTGGCCCCATCCCCAGTGAGCACCCATGAGCATCCAGGCTCCCCAAAACCACCTGGGTGCCAGGGCTGGGTCACCATCCCCACACCATGCTGTGCCACACAGCGCAGATGTGCCTGCAGAGCCTCTCACCAGCTACGCTTCCTCCCGTGGGACTCCCCAGATAACTAGCTTGTGTATTAAAAGTTGTTTACCCCGTGCTTAAAGCAGGATGCTTTCCTTATCTGCAAGCAGAGTAAATTCCCCCCAGTGCCGGCGCGCCCGTCATTCCTGGCCTGCTCCTGACTCCTGAGCTTGCTCAGCACTGGTGGTGGCTCTGCGTTATCTCCCGTCTGCAGCGCAGACAGACCCTGCCTGGAGCAGCCTCCGGGCTCTGCAATACCAAGACCAATGTCTTCAAAGACTGAAAATTACTCTGTAGTTTGAATCTTTAATGACACATGGAAAAATCTACAGGAACTGGCCTGTATCATGTCCCCGAATGGCTTCATAAATATAACACTGAGGAATTTGGATACTCTCACGTGTGCCCATGATGGATGTTTGTATTCTAAGAAACGCTTTTTCTGCTTTTCCCTATCTATCCAAAGCAGCTCATATCCACTGTGCAGCATTTTTTCCCGTCCCTTCCTTACCTTCAACTCCTCTCCCACGTCACCGGCGATTGCACCCGCGCCAGAGGGCAGGGTTTAGCCTGTGTCACCGATTCCCGAGCCAGCGGCCTCCAGTGGCTCCTCCTGGGCCACCGCTATTGTTGTCAAACCCCCATTCCCATCTGCCTGAGACGCAGAAGCCACATGTAGAAAGTTCAGATACAAAAAAGCTCAATGGAATGTATTTATCTGAAAACAATAGCGTGTCTGGATGGAAAAATCAGTGTTTTACACCAATCATGTGGTTGTTATTAATGTTTTCCAAAACACCCAGAGGTACCTTATGTGTTAAGTAAGAGCGGCCTTTGCTATTTTGCTTAAAAAGCAGAATGTGCATCTCTGCACCTAAAACCGCTCTTGTATTTCAGCCCCGTATTGACACCCAGATGGCTGCCAGAGGAATTTCCCGTTCCCCCATATCTGGAGTCACGGGGCTTGATTTCAGCCCAAGATGCTGCAGCAAATACTTATGGTTGTGTTTCTATGCTTCTTCCATTCCCTTCCCCAAAGCAGGAGAGCATCCTGGAAGTGCGGACTGAGCCCGAGCTGTGGCCCTTGCAGCCCTGCTCTGCTTTTTGCTGCCCTGCGTGGGCAGAGGTGCCGTCCCCGGGCCGGGCACAGCCGGGCAGTGCCGGTGAGTGCCGTGGCGGTGCCGGGGGTACGCTGCGGGTACGCCGGCGGGGACGATGCTCGCAGGTAGCGCAGGGCGGTACCATGGGTTCCAGCTGGGTTTTACACCTCATGCTTTAACCAGGCAAAGGAGCAAACCCAGTGGAGAGCTGCCACAAGGAGGAATTGTTTAAAGCAGCTACAGCAACAAAGGCTGAGCTGGAGGGTTCATTTCCTCAGCTGCTGCAGCCCCAGAAACCCAAGATCCACTGATAGCCATTGAGCAAGGATTTCCATTTTTGGTGTGAGCTCAGACTTAAAATAGACAGTCTTGAGCGAGGAAGAAACTCTGTTGACAGAACATAGGGAACATTCCTCCAGTGTACTTTTGCAAAGGACTATCTCTGTCTTTAATCTCCACGCCGTTTCCTGCAGGTCTCCCGGGCCCAGCTTCCCTCTCATTGTTAGTGGTGCTTTTGGAAATGACCTCAGGCAGTTTGCAGTGACTGGCGACCCACGGTCAGAATGACTAACCCAGTCTGTCTCCATCCCTTGGACATGTCCCATTGACTAAATAAATGACAGGCACTGACATGTGAATAGAAACAAAAACAGCCTGACAAGTGAAATCTTAACTCTTTGCAGCAAAGGAAGGTCTGGAGGGGTGTTCTGCCGGCCAGCAGCGGAGCGGAGGGGAATCACTGCAAACAGTCCTGTCGGTGGTAAAAATACAGCAAGCCTCCCCGAGCTCCTCAGGACACATGCAGATTGGGTAGACTAACACTTCTAGTATTATTTTTAATTGTTTAAACTTGCTTTCTGAAGCTTTTTATCTCAGCACATCTTTAATTAAAAGTGCGGCCGTGTGTTTATATGGCCATTTGTGTGTCTGGGTTCTGCATGAATAATTCCCCTGAACTTTACAAGCAAGGGTTAACAATGAGAGTGCCTTTCACAGGATCATGGCCCTATTTTGCACCCATAACAGTAGCTCTGTAACTCATCATAGGTGACCCTATAGGTGCTTCCCACCGTTCCCGGTCCCACCTACTGCACATAAACACCCACTGGACAGGTGATCCTGGTTCCCCCAAGCCTGTACAGAGCCTGCCAGCACCCGCTGAAAACAGCTTTAGGGGGGACCAAAGCAGGGGTCCAAGCTGTAGGGGGGATGCATGTATTTACACCTCTCCCAAAGGCCACCGGCGCTGGGTGCTGTCAGACTTCAAGGACTGAATTCCTCATCCGAGTCCCCGCTAACACATTTTGCCAAGCTCTCTCCAGCCCCCACCCCAGCTAAGCAACACCAGGGTTTGAGAACATGCCACGCCATCCCAGCGTGATATATTTTTTTAGGGCCTAGGCTAGCTGCCTTTGAAATCTAACAATAGTTTTACCAATAAGAATAGAATTAGTGTTAATAAGCTACATTTGTGGATTTTTTTGGTTGGAAAAGTAGGAAAGTATTCTCTTTAATATAATCAAAATATATTTTAAATGCTGTAATTACAATAATTAATAATGCTGCTTAGCAGTTATTAGCACTCAGTGCATTGTTAGGATGTCTGCATTAGCTAAGGTTTAATAATGAGGTTCATATAAATCCAAAAGAAGAAAATAATGATATGGGGAGTGGTTGTAGTGCTGTGGTCTGATGGCTTCTTGCTTTAATGTAAGTAACAAATAATTCCCTCTGGCTCTCAGTATTTGTGGATAAGGCCATAAAAAATGAGGGGAAAAAAAAAGGAGGAAACCTCAGCTAATAAAAATGCCACCCCTGCTTTACAGCTCTGAGAGAAACGTTTGTTGTTTGGCTAATGACGATATTAATAACTTGTGTTGCGATGGTTGATGTCATTCTTTCGTCCTGCGCGTTCAACATTTGCACGGAGAGCGGGGGGACCGTGGGCCCGTGTTTGGCAGCGTGCTGGTCCTCGGCGCGCAGCGCTGGCGATCGGTGGGTCGTTGTCACAAGCACTGACCGGTGCCGCAGCGAGGGGATGCGGAGGCAGGCACGGGCAGCAGCCCTCCGTTGGCCGTGGCTTCGGGAGGTGTTGGCAGGTCTCGCAGCTGAGATGAAAATGATGTCCTAACCTGGCTTTGGGGATCCTTTTTTGTAATGCAACACAAGTTATGGCCTTTCCTCCCAAATGACTGTTGTCTTTAGCTGTTGTTGACCAGCCACTGTCCCCTACCACAGGGCTGCGTGAAGCTTGATGAAGAGAGAGATGGTCCCATGAAAAGCGGGACATGAATTGCTGGGACACAGTTCCCTCAGGTCCGGTGCCCGAGCCATCAGCTGAGCTCTTCTGCACCCGCATGCGCTCCTTCTCTCTCTCTCGTTGCTTTTTTGGTCTTGGTTCACCACATCTGATCACCGTGCATTAATAATTATTCCCTCACTAACTGAATAAAAAGAGGCTGAGAGCTAAAAAACACTCATCTTATACAAAACCTGTTTTCTGTCAGATATTGTCACTAGGTATCTGCTCCAGTCAGCGCTCCATCCTCTCGGTCCCATCCCAGATCATGCTGGGATGGCCTGATGGGCCACGGGAAGCCTTCTGCCGTTGCCAGACAGCAGGACAGTTTTGCATCCTGTGCCAGGTTGGCTCCGGCATGGGCTGGACTTTGGGTAGGGCGGGTAAGAGCCAGCGTGCGGGGTCAGGCTGTGTGGTCAGGCATGGTCCCAGGTAATCGCTCGTGTAAGAAGGTAAATAAATGGTCAGATTTTGGCTGGGACTGTCACTGAAGGTGATAGGCGCTACGCCAGTTTACACCCTCCGAGGGCTTGGCTGCTAGAGACAGTGAAAGGGTTTAGTGCCATAAACCCCAGTCGTGGCTCCAAAACGATAATAATAATGGGTCTGCAGAGGAGACCTGCACCTCCAGAGCTGCCTGAATCAGTAGGTGTCTCATCCAGGCACAAACCAACAGGTCTGTGCCCACATGCGGCTGTGCTGGTGGCCAGGACGGCTGCCTGGTGGGGAGACACACTGCTGGCACCCAGGGAGCCTTACGGAAGAACCTGCTGATCATCTTGCAACAGCCTGAGATGTTGAAGCTGGCAGTTTCCTGGACAGAGATGGCCTCTCAGCACAGTTTAAGGTACAGTAGGACCAACCCCATGGGGTGCCTGCTCAGTTCTCATTCCACGGTGTGGCAATGGGACAAAGAAGATCGCCCGGAGACCCAACTGGCTTCCAACCACCATCTCCTTTCTCAGCAAAGCCTGCTCCGTGTGCTGGGTGTCTAAGAAGCAACAGTGCTACTGCTGGGTCAAGCTGTGTACTTCTGTCTCCTGGTGTACATTTAAGGATGATTTGCTCTCAGTAACACCCAGCAGTGCCAATGACTTTAGGGTCAGCTCCTTTCCTCCCTAACCCTGCTTTCTATTTTCACATATTTCTGCATGAGCAAGCCCCGGAGATCCTGCAGCCAGCTGCCAGCAGAGATACTCAAAATACAGTTTCAATACAAAAAGAGATGTAGTTTTGGTACTTTAGTAATGATTGCCTCTGGCTGCCTTCGGTCCAGGCTCAAAACAGAGAATTCAGTATTCTTTTTTCCCCATAATGATTTTCATATCCCCATTCTGAGGTTGCAAGATGTTCAGGGAAGCAGCAAACCAGCGTGTGCTGGTCCCACAGACGTGTCCACGACCGGCTTTTGAAGCCTGCCCTTTTTTTTTTCTGCCCTTGCTGCATTCAGCCTCTCTGGCCAATGACTCAGTCACTATTTCTATTCTCTTCCCACTTCTGTTCCTGCTTCTCCAAAGTTTTGGTCAGTGGCAGCAGCTTTTGCTAATGTCTTGTGGCTGCTTCTCTCTGAGTTATTATTGGAGATGCCTACGAAATAACAGTGCTGCTCTTTAAGACGCTACTGCACCACTGCAGAAAATATTTACCAAAGATGTGGTAAGCAGCTCTTTACTGGAGTGACTGGCGTCTGCTCTGAAGCGGACCAGACGCCAGTCACTTCAGCAAAGAGCTGCTGCAACAGAACAAATTGCCCAGGGCAGCAGATCTTGGGAAGGGAGAAAAGCCAGCAGCCCAGTCTGTCTGTCTTTGCGTTTTCTAAGGGAGAAAAATTATCTTTTTATAAGCCTGCCCTAGTTGGCTCTGACCAGCTCTTCCCAGAAAATACCATCGTAAATAGAAGAGCAAACTATTGCATAAACGGGACAGGTTGCCATTTATATCTGACCTTTCTCAGAATCTGCTTTGATGTCTTTGTCAACCTATGCTTCCTTCTCGTCCAGCCCCACCGTGTTTTTAGCTCCTGCCTCTAAGAGAGCACCACTGGACAGAGCAAACCTCAATTAAAATCCATTTTTGACATATACATATACTCCCTCTGCTCCCTGGACCAGCTCCAAATAGAATAATCCTTTTTTAAATCCTGCCCTCCCAGGGAACTTCCAGTTCTGTGTTTGCAAATTGTATGGGTAAATATGGATAAGGGTAGACGGGGTTTTTTTTGTTTAAAGACACTGGTCTTGGCATATTACACAGTTTGTTGCTAGATCAGCGTGGTGGCAGCATGCAGTGCTGGACTGTTTTTCTTACTCGGATAAACCCTTTCCAGCTCAAAAATGACAATTCACCAAAGCCAAGCCAAAAAACAAAAAAAAAAAAAAGTAAAGGGCAGTTTCAGAACTGGGTGTTATCTGCCTGGAAAGGGCTCCAGAAAGGCAGGCTGTCTCCACAGGCTGCTGAATAAATGCTGATAAAAAGGACAAACTCCTGCGTGTTTGTTATGGGTGGTGTGGTTTTTAGATGTATCCTCTGGTGGACGCGGGCGGTTGTAATTCCCTTCCTATTTGAACAGAGCATCTGTTTTATGTGATATTACTTGACTCCTATAGCCAGACCAGGACAGGAGGGGTTTAATGGCTAGCGCTGCTGCTCTGCCTGCAACTGGGGAAAAGAAGAATGAGGCTGAGGTAGATGCTACGAGTTTCTGTGGGCCTAGAAATCCCCAAACTGCTCTCATGCAGATGGAGGGCTGGACTCAGCACATCCATCTCTCTCCTGCTGGAGTCTCAGAGGCTGCACCATCCTTGGACTGGCTGGATGTCACTTCTCCATCTTGCACTGGTACCTCCTCGTGCAAGTCCTGGGAGCCGATCGCTGCGGGATCCACTGGATCCACCCACTGGAGGGTGGTTGCTCATAACTGACCATGAGGTAGGATGTGTCCTCCTGGATAAAGCAGTAGATTAAGGCTCAGGAGTCATGTCTCCATCCTCTCCGCCCACTTGCCTCTTTTTATGAGACCGTCAGTTCAAAAGGGCACAGAAAATTGCTGTCAATGGCATCAGGAAAGACACTTGAAAGGTTTAATGGCAGGTAGATCTTCCCCTGGATCAGCAGCTTCATTCCAGAGCACGGGGGAGTAACGATGCCTGTCATTCACTCCTGTGCCACACTGTGGCCAGGAGATCCACGTCCTGCGGTGGATCTGTAAAGTGGAGACAGGGCCACGAGATCCTGTTGCTTTGAGGAATTGCAGCTTTGCTTGCCAACCCCAAGAAGTCCTCAGAAACCCACATGCAGCAGAGCTGTGATCTAAGCCTCTCCATCTTCTCTGAGAAGATGTAACACCTGTATTTCGTTAGCAGGTCCCATAGTGCTCATGGGGTGTGTACAGCAGTTTGGGAACTTCTGCCCTTGGTCATCCTGGAGGGAAGCTCAGGGTCAGAGCAGGTTTAGGGCATGACAGCCGGGGAACCTCCTCAAGAGGGCAGTTCTGTCCCCATGGGGCTCTTGGATGCTGACACCGGGGGCCAAACTGGGACTATGAGCCCTGTTGCGCTAAGCATCCAACCAACAAGACCTACTCATAGCTACAGGGCACAGGACTGGCAAGCCCATCGAACCTGGGAGAGGTGTTCGCTCGGCTGATACCAGCCTCCTGAGCGAGCAGCAGTTCTCAGCAGTTGTCGGCCTCAATCCAGCATGCTCAGCTGGGGAAAAATGGAAAAGAAAGTAAGGGGGTGCACGTGGCTGCTCGCAGGTGCTCTGCGCGTGGTGTGGACCCAGAGCAGCTCCTGCGGCTCAGCACAGTCCTCTTCATGCAGAGGTTTTTCATGCTTGACTTTCACATGAGCTCTGTTCCATTTTCTGGCACAGACTCTCCCTGTTACCTTGGGCAAACCGCTTTCCCCTGGACCAGCAAAGATAATTATATCCCTGTATCCTGCTGGCCTCCATGGGAGCTGGGCACCAACGTGCCTCCAAGGATCCTTTCTGCTGCAAGCCCTCCAGATGAGAGTACAAGAGGAAGTCAACAGCAATTCCTTGCCTCCCCAGAGTGTTGTAAGAAGAACTATGGGTGCAGGTAAATTAACAGTGCTTGCACGGGATCGAGAGGGAGAGCGTAAGGAGAGCGTACAGAGGCACTCTGGAGTTTTTATCGTTGGATTTGATTAGGCAGCGAGAATTGGCTGATAAATCGGATCTCGCCCAATCTGAGCTTCTGGCCCGGCTAGCCAGAGGACGGGCTTGCGCGGGAGATGTGGTGTGCCTTGCTGCTGCTGCCGGCGCTCAGGAAACCTACTGGCTGCCAGAGGAGGACTACAAGTTATTGACATGAAATTTGCTGAACCTCAGAAGAAGTTTGGCTTGGGTTCAGTTCAAGTCCAACAGCTTCTCTTTTTTCCCCGGCTGCTTTGCGCCTGCCGGGTCGGACCTGCCGCACGCCCGAGACGCAGCCACGCGCAGGCGGTCGGCAGCAAGCCGGAGGATGGGCTGGCAAGCCCGGGGTGCCCGGCTGCCAGCGGCACGCACTCCCCGGTGTGCCCGCCTGAGCCTGCTCGGAGACAAGTGGTTTTCCCAGCTGGGATTTTCAGCACCTTTGGGAAAGACGGGAGAAGACACCACTCCATCCTCATGTTTCACCGCATGCCCTACGACTGACACAAGAGCCAAGGTGTCCCTTTGGCTTGCTCTCTCATCGGAGAAACAGCGACTTAGCCTAGAAGATACAGCAGATGCAAATGGATTGAAAATTGTAAGAGGTCTGTGTTCATCGCTCGTTTTTTATTTGCTGCTGTTTCTTCTCCGTGGATTGGACCCAGTGGGAAGCTGCATCCTGCAGCTCTTTCTGCTTCAGCATCCTTTGCTCTCGCTGAGGCTGGCAGCGAATGGCTTCAGGCTGCAAAGCCACCGCTGCTCCAGCCCAGCCAGCTCCTCCCTGGGAGCGAGGCGCGCCTTCTGTGATACTCCCCAAAATTTCTCTTTTCCCTGTGCACTGCCTGGAATATATAATAATGAAACTTCATAGCAAGGATGCATTTCTAGTTGTTCTGTACTTTTCAAATGGAGAATGTGTGTGAATATTCGTCTCCGGCTGAATGTGAAATGTCACCCCAAGGCAGTGGGACTAAACAGGGTCCCTCTGGCCGTGTTCGGGGAGAGGGGCAGCTCAGTAGAGATGGAAATACAGCTTTTAGTAAGGGGAAAAAATGCTGTGGAGGCTGGCATTAGGTTTGGATGAAGGCAGCCTTCTGTCCCGCACAACCTGAGACACCAGTGCTTTCCTTGGATTGCAGCAGGACTTTACTGGGATGGCTTGAGTTTGTTTTCCTACAAAATGAAAGCAGCAGCACAGGGGATAATCCTGTACTCATGGCAGTGGCCTGACTTGTGGTTCAATCCGTTTGTCCTGACCCAAACCAGGGAACTAAACCTAACACCCTGTATCTCAGATGGGTGTTCTCATCTCCAGCGTTAAATGTCGGGCTCTTTCTCTCAGAATAACTGCTTAATTATTTATACAAATTGGCTCCACGCAGAACAGATTTAAATAAATGGAGCTGCAATCGCCTGTAGAGCTGGGTCTGCTTCTGGGACGCGAGAGTCCGTGTCCCTGCTCCAAGCAAGGGGCCTCTCCTGGGGTGGGGACCACCACGGATGGGTGCTGTCAGCCACCACCGAGGACCTGTTGGAAGACGATATTACCTCTGTGGGTTTGACTAGAAATGCGGGCTTGAGCCCAGGCAGCCTCTCCAAGCAGCACTTTGTGGAAACTGGTAGTTTGCTACCAAAAAAAAAAAAGAAAAAGAAAAAAAAGTTTTGGTTTTGCCAAACTGACATTTTCTGACACAAGAAAACATGTTGTCAAAAAACTTCCCAACCAGTCTGCTGGGAATGTGCTCTTTGCCATCAGTCCCCAAGGCTGGAGCGCTGGGGTGTTGAAATGTTACTACAGCCCTGGAAACTGTGAGTCAGCTTGTCCCCACCCACAGCAGATACTCGTGGGAAGGGCCTTGAAACGCCTGGAAACTCAGCCGCTCTTGCCTTGTGGAGTTTCCATTAACCCATTAACATTAATTTCAGGTCTGGTGAAATGCAGTATTTGGTGATTTTTTATCGGGTTTTGTCCATTTCTTTCCCCCCATCCCCTTCGTGATTCTGATAAATTTTGGAGGATATTTAATTTCAACTCATCCCTAAGCAATTTGGCCGCCGTGGCCCTGGTTCACCCCTCTGAGCCCCGTGGGACAGGCTGGACCTGGGCAGCGAATGCAGCACCCAGAGCTGGTGGGGAGATTTGGATGGGGTCACTGGGTGGCGGAACATTCACTCCACGTGGAGGAAAGGTGCCAGTGCAGGGAGGCAGGGAGAAGGGTCGTGCAGCGACACCCCAACTTCACTGGGAGAAGACACACGGCTGCCCTGCTCCCCGTGGAGATGCAGGCAAAAGCCGCACGGGTGCCCGCCGTCCCTGCCGGCAGCTGGGCAGCCTGTCCTCCCGCGCCGCCGGCGGCCGCGGTGCATCGCCACATGCATCAGGGTTGCCTCGAGCAGGTCGGGTTGGGGTCTGGGTGCGATGCTGCCGTGTGCATGCAGGCTCTAGATGCAAGCCCCGCTGCAGCGCGATATGCAAAGCCACTTGCGGAGCGCGAGGTTGGCGGGACGTGAGCTGTGCTTCCCGCAGGCGAATCCACCGCGCTCAAGCTAAGCCCTGTTTTCGCGCGCAGACGATTCAGAGCAGTCTGTGCAAACCAATGACCTCAGGCTATCTTGGAGCCATCTGCAAACTGCATTTATTGCCGACTGGAAAACACGTGAAGGTAGCAAATCCCAGGTCTTAACTTGGATGTGAAACAACCCGTGCGTTCCCCTGACGCACGCCCTCGCGTATGTTCCAGGAGAGGTGGCAAAGGGCGGCTACAGCTCGAGCCCGGAGGAGCCGGGGATGGGCTTTGCCGTGGCTGTAGCCCACCCGGGATGGGGGCACGCGCCGAGGCGGCGGGGTGAGATGACATCCTCCGCACCAAGGGTTTCATGATGCCGAGGCCTGGGAGCATGGAGTCCGGCAGTTGTGAAACTCTCCGTAAAGGAAAATTCTTCAAACATATATATATTTTTTTAAAACTTTGGATTTATCAAAATGCCTTGTTCTGATTTTAGCTTTTTCCATTTTGAAGACGGTCCAAAGTCCTATCACAGTGTGTTACCGCACAGAATATAACATTTGCAAGAGTAAAATGAAAAGTCGGTTGGAACTGGAAAAATCACGGCAATGTCATTAAAACAAAGCAAACGGGACATTCTGATGTTGTCAAAACTTTTTTTCTCTGGTTCCTTTCAAAATCAGCTTCCAGCAAAACCAGCCTGATTTTATGAGGCGTTTTACTTTTTGGCAGAGCCCCTCGCTCTGGCGCAGCGGTTTTGTCGTGGTTTCTCTGGCCGGGCTCATATGCTCCGTGCCCCCGTTCCTGGGCGGTGAGATGGGGGTGCAGTGCATCCCCCAGCCTTCACTGCCCCTCGGCATCGAGCCAACGGGGTCCCCCCTCTCAACCCCATTTTCAAGGCATTAAAATAATCTACAAACTGAGCTGTTAAAACATTATTTAACCGGCAATTATCGATTTTGTGTTCTAACCTCTGCGTCTTCCTCTTTGACCAGAAATGTATCAAATACTAGAGATAACATGGCAGCAAGTTATAAGGTTATTTTTCCTTACTGAAGACCCGGAGCGCAGCGCTCTGTGCCTGCAGGTTTGGGCTCTGCTGGTGCCTTCGACTGCGCTGGCATGGAGGCAATGGCAGCGCCGGGCCCTCTCCCCCCGCTCCCCCCACCCCGGCTGCACTCCTGGCTTCGGGAAGAGGTTGGTGCCGGTGCCCTCCCGGCCACCCACGGTCCTCCTGGGCCCAAGAGGATTTGGCTTTATATAGTACCTGGGAGATCCATGTCAGATAAGACTGGCAGGCTTTCAAAAGCTTCTCTCCAGCTTTTGTGCCAAGACCTATAGGATGTGTTCCAGAGCATCTCCCAGGAATGTTTGTTATTATGAAAAAAAATAGGGGGAGAGAAAAAGGCAGTGAAAGAGCACATTGCTGTTAATTACTAGAAATCCTTTAATAACCAACATTACTATAAATTATATGTGCATTATGACAAGTACAATTGAGCGCTCTGTTTTTCTTGCCCACGTTAGAGCACGGAACAATGTCCTCTTGTTGCGAGAGCTGAAACGGATGGCACGCTGGGTGAAATCAGGACTCCTCCATCGCATACCTGTGCCCGCGGAGAGGGTCGGCCGCCCCAGGTCCCATGAAAGCTCCATTGTTCTGCACGCCGTACTGCGCGCACCATGATTATGTAGTGTTGGAGAAGCAGTAATATGTTGCTTGCTGAAATAATAACCTGTCCTTAGTTTAAACAGTGCTATATTTAAGATTTATATATATTTAAATGTTGGTAATTGCATATTCATGACATATTATAATTTGGATGATAGTTTGTAAATATGATATTGGAAAGAGAAGCATCGGCTGCATTTAGGGAGGTAAATCTCAGGGTCATGCAGGATGCGTTGGTCGATGCGGATTTTAAACAAGCGTCGGAGCCTCTCTGGAGCAGCCTGGGGATGGGCAGGGAACTCGCCTGGGTCCGAGATCCAGGAAATCCCAATTCCTGCTTCCATATCTGAAGCTGAACCTTTTATTGCAGCCCTTCCTTTTAACTTGTCTTTATTCCCTAACGCGAAAAAAGGCTAATAGCATTTTCCTACCCCAGTGGGATGTGGGCTGACCTTTGTAAATAGCTCTGAACAGCGGTATAGGTGTAACACGTCGCTGCTCTGCAGGCCAGGGAGAGCGCGGGGTTTCAGCACGGCCATCATGGGACGTTATTTCCACGCAAAGTGGAGTCAGCACCCAAATAACATCGTCTGGTTTTACTCCCGGTTTAGTTTCCATGTAGGGAGGGAGCCAATCGGAGGAGGACAGCGCGGCACGGGACCATCAATCCTCCGTCCGTAGCAGCTGGGAAACCCAATGGCAGGGGCGCAAGGTCCCTTACAGGGTTTATATGGGGTTTTTCTTACATTCCATTTTTAACAAGGTAAACCAAGCATTTCCTAAAACCCACCCAAAAAGGGCAGGGGAAAAGGAGCTTCGCCCCTGGTCCCACAGGTCAGTAGGGGCAGAATTAACCCCAGAGTCAAAAGACCTCTCTACGCCCTGTGATTACGTTGGTGCCAACCTCAGCGGCACGCACGCACTGATGTTAAATGGAGCGTTTTGGAATCCCGTACGTTAAGCTGGCGCACGGAAATGAAGTTTGCCATAAAAAAATTGCACTAACTTAACCGAGTGCATTTAAATCCCGTTCTTGGGTGTGTTCGCGCGGGTTTGGGGAAACGCGGACATAAACCTGCGGCAAGAGCTACCCAAAGACGCCGAGAGAAAAACCGCGACCATTCGGGTTGCCTGGGATCTGTTGGTTGAAATACTTTTATCCTTTTGTTTTTGGGTTTGTTTTTGGTTTGTGTTTTTTTTTCTTTTTTTTCCGAGCTGGTCAACTGCTGGGAAATAAATTGCCGAGATTTATTTTTGCTCCTTGGGAAAGCTCCCGCGCTGATCCCGCAGGCGAGGCTCCTTTCCCCTCTGCTCTCGGCAGCAGGTTCCCACCGATCCACCCGAAGCCGCTGCCCACGGGCGAAGGCAAAAGCCCCCCTCCACCCCCGCCTGCCGGCGGTGCCGGGGCGGCGGAGCAGAGCCCCCGGCCCTCCGGGGGAGCGGGGCCGGCTGCGGGAGCCGCTTCTTCCCGCAGCGCGTCCCCGCCGCGGGCAGCGGCTCGTGTGCCCGTGGAATTTCCACGCGGGGGAATGGGGCCGCCGGAGCTCCCGCTGCGGGCTCAGCAAGGAGAACGGCTATTTTAGGGGGGTTGTTATTTTTTAATTTGGGGGTGGAAGTGGCGGGGGAGCGCGCTGCCATCCCCCCACGCCGCGCCCCAGCGGCACCCTCCCTCCCTCCGCCGGCGTTCCCACCCGGCCGCGTGGGGCGGGACGCGGCGCCGCTCCGCCCCCACGGGGCCGCCGCTCCTCACCACCCCCCCACCACCCTCCCGCCTCCCCCGCGGGGCCGCGGCCAGGGCACGCCGCCCCCCCGCCCGCCGGCAGCAGCTCCCCGCCGCCCTGGAGCCCCGCGGCGGCGGCGGCGGCGGGCGCAGGGACCCGGGGCGGCCCCGCGGAATGTCTTTCATTCACGGGCACGCCGCGCCGCGCCAGTGGGAGGGGGGAGAGGGGAGGGGGCGGTGCCGGCGCGCTGTCCGGACCAATAGGCGGCGGCGTATCCGCGCGTCACGCGGCGGCGGGCCAATGGGCGCGCTCCGGGCCTGAACTTTTGCCACGGCGGACAAGTTGATACATCGCGGGGGTGTGTCCCGCCGCGGCGGCTCCGGCGAAGGGGGAGCGGCGTTAACCCCTGCGCCGCCGCCGCCGCCCTGACCTACTTTCCCCCGGGGTGCGCCCCCCGCCTCGCCGCCCCTTTCCCGGTCCCCGCGGGGCAGGCCGCGCTGGAAGCGCGCGGGGGTTGGCGCGAGGCGGGTGGGAGCGGAGGGGGGGCATCCCCCACCCCCGGGTGGTGATGTTGGCGGTGGTGGTGGTGGGGAAGGCATCGGGGCGCGCGGCCCCTTTAAGAGCCCGGCAACCCGAGCCGGTGTTTGCGCAAGACCCGGTGCCGCGCGGAGCCGCCAAAGTGTCTAGACTGGCACATGATGGGCGGCAGCCAATCGCGCCGCCGCTCGCGAGGGGCCCCGCGTGCGCGCCCCAGCCACACACAAAAGCCCGGGGAGGGCGGGAGGGCGCGAGCCAGCGCGGAGGCGGCGGGAGCCGCGCGCAGGGACCCGCCGGCGGCGGGAGGGGACGGCGCTGCACCCCCGGCACCCCCTGGGATACGTACAACTCACGTGCTGACACCGGCCGCCGCTCTGGGTTCTGCTGCTGCGTTTTTACCTTTTCCATTTTTTTTTTTAATAATTTTTTTTTTTTTTTTACTATTTTTGGCGAAAAGGAAAAACCTCCGAGCGCGCCACTTCCCCGCCGGGCGGCACCTCCGCAGCGCACCCCCCCACTCCCCGCCCCGTTGTATGCGGGACCCGCCGCGGGGCGCAGCCGAGCGCTGCCCCGGGTTCCCCCCGGCCCCCTCTCGCCGCTCCCCGCCCGGCCGCGCTTTGGCAGCCGATGTAGGGCACGGCGCGGCGCGCCCCGAACCCCCCTCCCCACCCCGCCGCCACGGGAGCGGCCCCGCACCGCCGCGGGCGTCGGCGCAGCCCCCGCGGGCGCCGTCTTATGCTCCGCGCCGCGCTTCGCCTCCCCGCCGCCTTCCCCCCATGGTGCGGCCCCGCCGCGGTGCCGTCGGCGAGTGGCTGGGCAGGGCCGCGGGGAAGCAAAGCGCCGCGCCGGGTGCTCCGCGCAGCCTGCGAGGGCGGCGGGGCTGAGATGAGATAAAGCCGGCGGCGGAGCGAGGAGCCCCGCGGAGGAGGAGGAGGAGGAGGAGGGGCGGCGGCGGCGGCGGCGGCGGCGGCGGCGGCGGCGGCGGGGGGGGGTGGTAGCGGCGGAGAGCGACGCGACCCCCGGCCGCCCGCGTGTCGTATGTTCAGGTCCAAACGCTCAGGGCTGGTGCGGCGACTTTGGAGGAGCCGCGTCATTCCGGACAGGGACGGCGGAGATGGGAGCGCCAGGAGCGGCCAAGAACACGGAGCTACCGGTAGCTGCAAGATCTCGGAGAAAAACCCCTCGGCGGAGATGCGGGCGGTAGCGCGGAGCCTGCTGCGGGAGGCGGAGGAGCGGCGCGGCGGGGCGGCGGGCGAGGCGGCGCCCGGCGGGGACCCCATGGCGGAGCGGCGGGGGGCCCGGCTCCGCGCCCCGCCGCGGCGGGAGGGCGCCGAGGGGGCGAGCCCGCGGCGGGAGCGGGAGAGCGACGGCCGGACGGTGACCTGCTGCCTCTTCAAGGAGCGGGAGCCGGGCGGCCCCCCTCAGCCCAGCACCACGGCCGCCGTCGTGGTGGCCCCCCCCAGCCCCGACGGCGCGACCGACGGCGGCTCCCCGGAGCGGCGGGGCCGGGAGGCGCGGTCGCGGCTGCTGCTGCTGGAGCAGGAGCTGAAGGCCGTCACCTACTCGCTGCTGAAGCGGCTGAAGGAGCGCTCGCTGGACAGCCTGCTGGAGGCGGTGGAGTCCCGCGGGGGCATGCCCAGCGGCTGCGTGCTGGTGGCCCGCACCGAGCTGCGCCTGGGGGGCCAGGCGGCGCCCCCCCACCTGCTCCTGGGCAAACTCTTCCGCTGGCCCGACCTGCAGCACCCCGCCGAGCTGAAACCCCTCTGCGAGTGCCAGAGCTTCGGCGTCGCCGACGGACCCACCGTCTGCTGCAACCCCTACCACTTCAGCCGCCTCTGTGGGCCAGGTGAGGAGCTGGGGGTCGGGGGGGGGTCGGGTCGGGGTCCTTTCCCCCCTACCCCGATTTGGGACATCTGGCTCCTTCCATGCCTTACTTGAACCACCCCCCCCACCCCCCCAACCCCCCCCCCGTGGGCCCCGCGCAGCGCCGGGGATGCCCGCCCGGGATGCGGCTGGCCCGGGGGTCCCCCGAGCGGGCATCCCCCCCCCCCCCGTCCTCCGCAGCCGAGAGCGGTTCCCAGTTGTGCTTCGGAAGCCCTTCCCCCGCTCCCCGCGGAGGTCCCCCTGCTATTTAGGTGCAGAAGGAGCGATAATACGCAGTTCGTTTGCTGCTGGCGCCAGCCTGGCTCGCTGCTCATCGAAGCGGCCGCGGAGCCGGGCAATTACCGCCGCCGGCTTAAAGCCGCAGGGCCCCGCCGGGCGCGGGGGGCCGGGGCCGGGAGGGGGCTGCGGGGGATGCCCGGCCCGCGAGGGAACGCCGGACCCGCGTGGAAGGAAGCGTGGAGGGGGGAAGCCGGAGCTCGTGCATTTTTCGGGCTTTTCTAGTTTATATATTTTATTATTTTATTTTTTTTTATACGGCGGGCGGAGGGGTCCTGGAGGGCACCAGCCTCCTGCTGACGGTCCCTTTCTTGGCAGGAGCTTTGAATTTTTTATTTTATTTTGCAATCCGGGATCCTGCCTCGCTTTGCATCGCTTCTTTGAAAGAAACTTCTATGCTGGGCGTGCTTCCCCCGAAGATCGCTAGAGGCTGGGAGCAGCTTTTGTTTTTTTTTCCTTTGGTTTGGAGTCGCCGTGCGTTTGTAGGAGCCGTGCATTTATTTTAGAAACAGGCAAAGTTTCCCAGTTGCTTCCCTGCAGCGGCGGCTGTTTTCCCAGCGGCGTAGGGCTGCAAGCCCTGTGCAGGGAGTAGGAGAGAGCTGAGCTTTTATCAAGTGGCTCCTTATCATTTTGATAGTGGGTGACTGTGCCAGGGCTCCGCCCGGCGCTGGGGACGGTGGCAGCAGCCCGGGAAAGGCCTTGATGCCCTTTTCCCCACGCATTTGCACAGCTCCCTGCAGAGACCATCCCTGTTCGTGTTTGTCACCCGGTTTATTGTGGGGTGACGTAGCTGAGTGGTGTGAAAACGCTGGGGTGCTTTGAAGTCCCCTGAGGCAGCGGGTCTGGCTGTAGCGTGGGAGCAGCCGCTGTGCGTGGCGCAGGTCCGGCCGTTACATCCAGACTGGGACCTTGGCTCCATTTTTTGTTATTTTGAGACTCTTGAGCGCCCTGTGAGAAGAGCATCCTGCTGCCAGGCAGCTCGCTCGGTTGGGGGACGTGAGGAACCTTTCCATAGAAGCAATAAGTGACCACAGGCCATCCCAGAGCCGTCACACGGGCGTTGCTGAGGTTGTTCTCAATGAACTAACCCCGCAGTTGGCGGGCCGAGTGCCTTGCTTTCGGATCCACGTGGGAACTGAGGAGCGCACCCTTGTTCCGGTGGTCTGGCGTCGGTGTGATCCCACTGGGACGATTTCTTACTCGAGTCAGCGTGTGCTCAATGCCGGTGCTGTGATACAGCCCAGCCGGCTGTAGTTTTTAGCAGGTTATAATTCAAGAAACACATCACTGCCATAATTCAGAAGGGAAAAAAAAGCCCTCGAACCAGTGCATGCAGTTGGTGGAGGACCTTTGTCAGCCTCTCGCATGGTCTCGGCTCTTAAAATCAAGCCGGTTAGGTGGCCTGGTTCAGCAAAGCACTTCTAAGGACTTGCTTAACTTCAAGCGCGCGAGTGCTGCTGCGCTGCTGCTTAAAGCCAAGCACGTGCTCAGGAGCTTTGCTGAGCGGAGGTGAGGGCGAGCGGGGCGGGGCAGGCTTCATGGGATCACAGGAGGCCTCTGCTGCTGAGCCGCTCACGTGCCGAGGGGCTTCTTGGGATGCACCGAGGTTACTTCGGTGACTTGTTGGCCGAAGCCAGCCTGGCCCATGGTGTCGGGCTTCATGTGCCAAGAGGAGTGTCTTTTCGTCGCCTGACACCCTCTCTCAGTCCTCCTAACGTGGTCGGGGAGCTCTTGTTAAGTCTGTGTGCGTTTGAGCCATGGCTGCGGGGTTGTCTCCCAGTGCAGGCGATGAAAGCGTCATTCTTGGGGAGCAACGTAACGTTTTGTGTGTGTCAGGTTGGGGGTGCCCAGGCAGGGATGTGGGGGTGGGGCTGTAGGGGAGAAGCAGCGTTTTCAGTAGTAAAGGCCACCTTGAAAGGTCAAGGTGGAAGCCCCCTTCTTCAGAGGCTTGCAAGACTCTTGGTCTCGTGTTGCTTCCCAAGTGGGTTTGTTTCCATTGGGCCTTTATAACCTCGGAAGAGTCCCTACCCCGAAAGAGGAAGCACAAGGGTTTCGTTGATAAACCGAACACAGCACTAACAAAGTTGTTTTTTTTTTTTTTTTTCCAGAGTCTCCACCACCTCCCTACTCTCGGCTGTCTCCTAATGATGAGCAAAAGCCACTGGGTACGTGTTTTCTCTCTTTTGATCTCCCGGCAGCTCTTTCATGGTGCAGGCCTGGTGTTGGTTCTGAGACATCCCTACGCGGCACGTCGGGCAAAAGCCAACAAGTCGGGATTTTATGGCTGCTCATTATTTCTGAGCAAGCATCAGCTGACGGGCTTTAAGAAGTAAATGGATGTCAGTTTATCATACCAAATTACCGTGTAGACACATGCATATTTTCCAAAATAATATGAAGCGCTATCTTTAATGAAGGCGTAATGAAAGGTTACCAGACGCCATGTTTTGTCTGCGTGTGTAATCTGCGGGATGACGGAGCGGAGGGGGGAGTCGGAGCTCCTGGGTGCCATTTCCATAAAGCCTTGGCTGCGCAGCACCGTGGAGGAACCGGCTATTACCCTTCCTCTCTTTATTAAAATGAGACATACGCTCTTTGAAACTCAGCAGTCTATAATTTCTGAATGGCTTTTCACTTTTCCTGATGAATTGTAAAACCTTTTTAAAAAAACAAAAGCCCGAACCAGTGAAAGCAGCTTGGGTAGGTAGGCTGGGCATGAAGCGAAGGGTGCTGGAGAGCCTGGCACAGTGCAGCTTTGGAGCCTGGTCCTGCGTGGTGCACGTTGGCTTGGAGATGTTTCGGAATCGGCATCGCTGCATCCTGACCGTCCTTTCTCAGCGCCCGCTTCTTGCTTTCAAGTAAATGGGAAGCAAAGATGCTGGAGGGAAGGGAGGAACCCCACATCCCCCTTTGGTTTCTTGCTGGGATTGGTGCAGGAGCGTGGGATTCCTGCCTTCGTCCCGTAATCAGTGGCTCTGATTTACAGAGGGGGTAACGACCAAGGCGAGCTGCTTTCGCTCCCCATCGGGTCGGGACAGGGAGGTGGCGAGGGAGACAGGCGGGGTTTGCCAGGGCGATAGGAGCGGGGCAGCATGCCTGCCTGTCCCGCCCAGCCCCGAGGGAAGGCGGGAGCTGCCCCATGCCAAAGGTGAGTCCCTGCCCTGCCAGGCCTGGGAGCTGCCTGCGACGCAGCCGCTCCCGCAGCCGGTGCATGCACGCCTGTCGGAGGGACCGGCTCCTTCATCCCTGCAGCCGGTGTGGGACACGGGCAGTGACCGGAGCGTCCTGCAAAGCAAAATTTGCCGGTCATGGGTATTTTCATTTTTGGGTGGATTTCTTGGTTTTTTGTTAGTTATAGAGGGGAAAAAAAAGTTGTCCCTCCCTGCGCTCCCCCTTCCAAGTTAATTCCCTTTAGAAACTGCTTGTGCTGCAGGGAGAGGTGATAGTGACTTTATTAAAACAACAGCCAGGGATTGAAATTTGCTTCACTGGCTTGTTTGATTGGAAAAATAATAGTTAATCTGTGAGCAAACAGTTGAGCACTTAATTAGAGGGGTGTAAGCAAGAGAGAATAACAAAGACTCTTAACTTGTTAAAACAAAGTTTCCTTCGCTTCAGCAAAGAGGAAGGAAGGAAGGAAGCAAGAATAAACAGCTTCAAGAATTTTAATGGTGATAATTAACTATAGTAACTACGAATTGTTTAGAGGCTTAATGTAACTTTATCCAGTAAGCACCAAGTTCCTACTTGTTTGATCAACTTAACTGCAGTTATTTTTGTGGTCGAAGCAATTCAAAGTTTGCATTTGCGTGGTAGAGGTACAAAGTTAATCGCTGCTTTCTGGCCCGGTGGAGAGTTTCTCCTGGGGAGAGGTGGGCTGGTGACGGGAAGCGAAAGAGCCACGGGTGCTCACGTAGCGCTTGCAAATGCAGACGGACTAAAAATGCTTCTTTTTTTTTTCTTCTTCTTTTTTTTTTTCTTTCCCCCACCCCAGATCTGTCAGATTCCACGTTGTCTTACACTGAAACAGAGGCTACAAACTCGCCCAACGTCACGCCCGGAGACTTCTCAGGTTGGCAGATGTTTGCGCCTTCCCGCACGCGTGGTCTGCGCCAGGGAGCTCATGGCTGGGGTGGGACAGCAGCAGGAGACGGGGAGGTTGTGGTGCTGCTCTTGGTTTATGTTGTCAGTGTGAAAAGAAGGGTGGGGGTGGGAAAAGAGCAGCTGTTCGAGTTGATTGTTCCGAGCCGTCTGCGCTCTGCAGGTTGCTCTAAGATGCTGTTTGTCCGATGAGCACGCTGGGGCAAGGGGGACATCTGGGAGGTGGCCACGGGGCTGTGCGTGTCCCCCGTGGAAGCCACCTAGACCTCGCTTGAGCCCCGGGGTTGTGGGCTGGCGTGGGGCCCTCACCGTTTCCAAGGTGGGAGCAATGAGGCCGTTGCAAATGGTGCTGCTTTGTGGTGGTTCTTGCAGAGTCCACCCAGCTTGCGTTACCTCTTGGGTCCTGGCCCTACAGTGCAAGCCCGGCTTTCATGAGCAGAGCTCCCAGCTATGATGCCATTGAAGCTCCTGAAGTGTTGCTTAATTAGGTCTGGGGTTTTGCTCTGCCCCGCCCTTGCAACCTTTCATTCATTTAATGGCGGTCTGTAAGGCCTGGGGTGGTGTTACCTGCAAGCAGGTAGAGAGTTGGGGCTTTCGTCTGCTTGGCGTTGGGCTCTGGCTGGAGTGATCGTTTCACGTCCTTCCCCTCTGGTGTCCCATTCCAGCCCCTCTCCTGCATGGGAGGACAGGAGGGACCTGTCTGTAGGGCCAGGTTTAATTTCTATGTAAGAAATGACCTGGTTAATGGTCTGAGATCTAAGATGAAGATGGACAAACCTTCATCCCGGTGAAGCCTCATGTTCCTCTCGCAGAGGCTGGGGTGGGCTTTGAGGTGGGCACCTTGGTGCCGAGTTGCCGGATTGCTGAGCGCATGGACGGGCTTTGCTGCTCTCCCTGGGGGATGCTGTAGCTGAAAGCCGATGGTGGTGGAGGGGACCCTTGGGGTACTGCTCCATTAGATGCAGCTTTTCTCTTCCCGTTCTCCACCTGCAAGAGTTTACGGCTGGTTTGGTGAGACCCACGACTTCTTGGGATGTTTAAGCCCATCCCAACTCTGCAGCCCTCTAAAGAGCATGTAAACAGCACGGCACCGCAGTGTCATGGCATGGTGGCATGCTTCCCTCCAGGGATTTTCCCTTCTCCTTCTCCTTTAAGCTTCTCCTGCCGTGGTCGGTTTCGCCGAGGTGCTGCCGCGTGCCGAACCCGGCGTGCCGGCCCGCCTCGCTTTTGTTGTGCTGCCAAGTGTCCATAGCGGGGGAACAATTGATAGCCAGGGGTTGGATCGTTCAGGGTGGTGCTATAATAAATATGTGTTTGCAATGCCTAAGAAACAGTCCTTGGGCTGGATATGCGTCTGTAAAGCTCCCCATGCCCGTGGCTTTTATTGTAACTTGATAATTGCCATTAATTATAGCAGCCGAGTTTGAAAACCGGGGTTCCTGAGGATGTAATGGTTTAGCTTCTCTCACAGCTGAGTCCTTTATGGGACATCTGGTTGGATTTTCTGGAATAGAACAGAGATTTTAACTTTTACTTGAACAATATGATGATAACATGTGACTGAGATTGTACTGAAATCGGACACCTCCTCCCCCCCCGTGTAGTTTCCAATGGTGTAACTTTTAATAAGAGTCTGGGGCTGTGTGATTTATTTTTCCCCAGTGCTCATGATTGCTGAAAGAGGATAAGAGCTTCACTGAAGTTAACCCATACTTGTCATCACAGGGAAGTAAAAGGGGAAAAAAAAAAAAACACTTAGACTCTAGTCCATCTGCCATATTTCAGTTTGTTTATTCTCCATTTCAACTTATTTAATAGGTCTGCTTGAAGTGTAGGCCTGTGTAAATGATACACAAAGCACGTGGTCTTCCCTGCCTTTTCTTGTGTGTACCGAAGGAGCTCAACGTGCGTTTAACTCCTGTTCCAAAAATAAGTACGTTTTGGATCTAGTATCAAGCCACTACTATTTATTGCTTCGGCTTTGATCATCAAAAAGGCTTTTCCTACTAAAACCACAAAATTCAATTTGGGATAACAAAGGGAACCATTCTTCTTCTGCTGCTCGTTTACTTGATGAACGTCTAAACAGGAAGTTTTAGCATGAAGTCAAAAGATCATCTCTGTCAGGTATAAATTAAAAAAAAACAACAAAGAAAACCCAAAAAGCCCAAAACAAAGCCTCTTTTTGAAGTAGACCTTTTCATGGCTATAATACTGCTCTTTAAAATAGGAGAAAGTCTTCAATGAACTACCGTGCGTGCTATAAAATTTGGAGTAAGCGTCGATGCTAACTGGAAGCACAGGTTGTGGGTAGTTGCGCGGATGTGACCTCCTGTGTCACGAACTGGGTTGATGGATAATACCCCAGAGTCCTCTTCATCCGAGGTTCAAAGCATTTGGGTCATGGGATGAAGCTGTTTGTGCAAGGATCAATATCCAGCCACAGCATTTCCCTCGGATTGGGGATGCTCCTGATGTCTCAGTGAGGTGCAACGGCTGGGGAAGACTGGGGTTGGTGGGAAAAGGCACTTGGAGGTGTTTGATCCCCACGTTTCCATCTTCTGAGCTCAAGCAGCGTCACCTTCAGGCTTGTGGGGGTACGAAGAGGGGCTCTGTCTTTTCCTCATTAGATTTATTCCTGCAGCCATGTACGCCTGGGGAGCGGAGATGAAGAAAACGAGCTCTTTGGGGAGGTGCATTTTGAGCCCAGGTGGTGCCCCTGGTCGGGGTTGTGCCTGACGATCCCCGGGTGCTGGCAGAGCCTTGGCTGGTGTCGGCATCCCCACGGCTCCCCCGGCCACAGCTGGGGAAATACCAGGGAAAGGGCAAAATCCAGCAAGGCAGAAACAAAAGTTCAGCCCCGTGACTCATAATTCGTGGAACATTTGTAGTAGTTTTTTTTTCCCTTCCCCTCAGACTTGGCTCCTCTACCGCATGCCAAGAAGCTGCTGTACCCGTTAGACTTGCCAGGCTTGTAGAGGGCTGCGCTGCTGCTGCGGGAACTGGTTCAGTACGGTGGGGACGTGCTGGAGCAGACGTTGTGGGCCACGGGCCTTGGGATTCTCTGCCTTCCCCCAAATCCCACAGGGCTGTCTGTCCCTCATTCCCTGGGAAGGACCCACTCCTCAACACTCCCCTTGCACAGCATGCTGCGTCAGTCTGTCTTTTTGGCTAAAAAAAGCCCCATGAATTCCTACGAGTAGCAACCAGAATTCTTGTTAGTGGTGGCAATAAATTCTGGAGATCCTAAGGCCCGTGCAGGAGGGGAAGGGTTGAGCCAAGGTGGAAGGGCGAACGATGGTGTTGCTGCTTGGGAGCCTCCCGTAGGTCTCTGTGCTGACCATTGCTCGTGGCAGCTGCAGGTCTGGAGCAGCTTGTCCATCCTTTAGAGACTGCAGAAATGTTGGGGCATCAGTTTTCTTTGGGGTGATAATAAATAAGGATGAATAATGAGCTGTAGGAGCAGACAGGTGGTGATGGGTGCAGCTCACTGCTGCCTCGCAGCAAAGTCCCCGGCCGCTGTAGAGAGGTCCCGTGCCAGCCAGGTGTCTCTATTGAAGATACCGAACAAGTGCCAAGATCTTATGGTAGCTGGTTTTCCTCAAAATGAGCCACTCATCAGTAGAGCCTGGCTCGTGTGTCCCTACATGCCTGCTCCTTACTCAGGAGTCAAACCAGTGTTTGTGCGGAAAGTCTCATTGTTCGTATGGAAATGCCCTTGTGAACCGATGTTGCCCTCAAGGCTGAGCCCTGTGTGTGGCAGGGGTTTCCGGAGGGAAAGGGCTCCTTGCTGAGCATGGGTGTCTGGTCCAACCCGCCTCCCTCTAGCTCTGCAGCGCGCCAGAGGACCACGTGCTGCACCTGCTCCTGCCACGGACCGGCCGAGCCGGTGCCCGGAGTTAGGGGATGCTCGGCACTGGGCGGATTCAGCTGGAGAGATGAGAGCGGCTTGGTGCTCGGTGATGCACCTGCACAGAGAGAAGGGGAAAAATAAGTGCTGTCAGGGGAGAGGTGAGAGCTGGGAGAAGGGCAGGAGGCGAGCGGGGACAGCAGCGGCTGCTGAGAGGGGTTGCACCAGCAGCAAGAAGCCAGGGATGACGCTGCTTTAGATTTTTCCAAAATTACTAATTTTTTTTTAAATTTAGACTTTGAAATCACTTCACTTCCCATGTGCTAAAACTCTTCAAGAATTTCAGCTCTGGTGAACCCATTTGTAGCTGGGAATGCGCATCAGAAGGAAGTTGTGAGCTGGTGGTTTGTTGGAGGAGTGATTCCTCTCTGTGCTGCGGGGAGGTCGGGACCCGTACCCGAAAGTGGAAGCGCTCGTGTGAGTCTGCTCCGAGCAGCTCTGCCGAAGCTTAGAAGATGACAGGCTCCATGTACAGTGAGATCTGCCCAGTGACTTCGTGTTATCCCCTCCGGAGTTGGTGGAGGATAAATGTGAATTAACAGAGGAGAAACAAAGCGAGACTAAATGGGCTGGTGCTTATTTAAATTGTTTTTGGGTTTTTTTTTTGTCCAAGGCCTGGGAAGGCGGAGAAGTTGCTTGCAGGGCTGTGGTGGGACTGGGGATGTTGGATTTGGGGAGCTGGGTCCCAGTACCCCCACAGGGAGGAGGAAGGCAGAGTGTGCCCATCCGTCCCGGCTGATGACTCAGCCCTGCTGAAGCAATGCCACAGCTCTAAAGCGAGAGCCGGAGGGTTTTTTCTGCTTCCAGCAATATTTAGGATTAACTTAAGGAAGCATATTTTAAAACCCACTGAATGGAGAAAGTGAACGTCTCTCTTCCTCTCCCCCCAGAAATAACAGACTGCGAGGATTTGTGCTAACAAGGAAATTTATGAAGATCCTGTGTGTTAGGAGTAGGAAAAAAAAAGAGCCTATAAATATGTAAGGCGGATATGTGCGGAAACTGGGCAAATACCGCCCTTTCCAGTTTGAGGTAGAGACTGTGAAATTACCTGTTAATAGAAGAAAATTTTTCATCGATAGGGTGGCAATTTCTTCTGGGGGCGAAATGTTGGTTTTGCAACTCCTTGATGATCGCGTGTCTCAGTGCCAGGCTCCCACTGCAGCCCTGGGTGCAGGTGCCGGCTCGGGGCGGCAGCGCCGTGGGCTGGGGGCTGCAGGATGGGTCTGACCCAGCAGCACCGTGGAGCCTTTTTGTCCTCTCTTCCCCCCGTCCTGTTGCAGAAACCTAAATCCATTTAAGAAAAAAAAAAAAGTGGCAGAGCATATCTGTGTATCCAGTTTAATCACAGACAGATGTTTATTTGGGCCAGTAATGGTTTTGGTTTCCTTTTTCTTTCATATTTAACTTTAAGTTCGCTGGCGTGTCTTACCCTGCGCAGTCTATAACAATCAGGGTTTGGCTAAAAACTTTTCTTGTCGGAGGAGTGAGCCTGTTGCCAAGAGCTACTTCTTTGATGCAAAAAAATACATCCTGGAGGTGCTTTGTCAGATGTTTTTATATTAAACATTTTTTTTCTCCATAGTTTTAGTTTGCCAACGGGAAATAAAGTGCATCTATTTTCCAGTGTGCTTCAGAGAGGAATTCTTTGCTTGGTGTGAAGGTTTTTCCCACGTGGCTGTGGATGGTCGTGAATGTTGGAATCTCCATTGGAGAGCGTGACCGCGCAGCATCGTCCTTCCCGATGGTTGGGAGAACTTCAGAACAACAACCTGCCTTTGCTTTGGGGTCATTCGTGTGCAGCTTCTGGCCCTGCCTGGGGTTCACATCGAAGGCGACTTTGCAAACTACAGGGTGAATCATGGAATTAATCCCTGAAAGGGAAGGTGGGGAAGCTCTTGGAGACGGCATCCGGGGCTTTCAGTGCCTGCCCCTTTCAGGGAGATGCAGGTGTGCTGTTTTATTCTACAACAAGTATTTCTCTTGGTTGATGGTAAATCCTCCGGAGCCTGTAGATTTACAGGAGGGCTGTGGGGTTTTTTGCATTACGTCTGTGCTTGCCATGGTGGGTGGCTCAGGTGGCAGCTCCTGGAGTTCAAACACTTTTTTGTCTTTGGAGCAGGAGGGGAAGGGAAGCAATCATTGATTCTGTAGCTGGGTGGGCTCCTCGTTGTGTCGAAAGCCTGTTGATGGCCGTACATCATCCATGAGCAACGTAACCCAGCAGAGAGTATTCCACTTGGGTTGTTGTTGTGCAGCTGAAGACATTGCCCAGAGCGTTAGGACTGAGCAAATACACCCGTATCTACCAATTGAAGAAAGAGCACCTTAGATCAAGGCTGGGGAAGATATTCCTGCATGCGGTTGTTTCTCCATTAAAACCCCGCAGAGCAACTTGTGTTGGGCCACCAAACCCAGAGCTTGCAGATGACCACACTTCTGTGACGATACTCCTTCATGTTGCCACCTGTACCCAACATCCCACCTGGAGAAGCAGGAGAGGTGCTGGTGACCCCTTCTGTGCAGAGCCAGGGCCTCCAGAAGGAGGATGAAATTTCGGCAGTGGCTCTGCAGCTGTAGAAGGGTTTCTAAGGCAAGCGACACCTGTTGATAAAAAATATCCTACAAGTTATGAGCTCGCAATGCAAGCCTTTTGGTCTCAGAATTAATTCGGAGCTGTGCCAGGTTAATAACGTGGGGAAGGGAAATTAATTTCATGAAAGGTGAGGGACCACTGGGGAATTTGCTGGAGATTGGAAAAGGGATGGTTCATGCTCAGGGTCTCCCGAGGAGGGAAATAAAGATTCTTCTGAGGCTTTGCATCCCATGCAGCAAGAGAGCATCTTCAACAGCCTACAAAAAGTACTGTTTTCCAGGAGGGAAGGTGTCTTCTGGACTTGGAGATGGAGAAACGTCCCTTCGTTACTAGCCGTACAAATGCTTTGCAAGAGCAACACCCTTCTCCAGCGCGTTGATGGTGCCGAGTGGGGAGGACTGGAGGGAGCTCCCACGGCATCCTGCGCTCAGCTGGGGCTGCCGTGTCCCAAGGACCTGCGTGCCCCGAGGAGCATCTTTAGTTGAGACAGCTCCGGTGACGTTCTTCATCTGAACTGATGAAACAGTGGTAGACTCCCTTCTTCCCATGTGCTCTTCCCTGCAAGGAGCCAGCGAGTCAGTGATTTTCCCAGGGTAGCTGGGGCGGCTGTAGCAGAGCTGTGAACCGAGCTGAAACCTCCCCCCTTGCTATTTGTTGCTTGCATCGCTTCACGTGCAAGAACATCTTTCCTCTTCCATTATTACGATGACTGATACTGCTTTAACCCTCCAACACAGACAGCACTGTGAAAAATGTGGACAACCAGTCCCTAGTCCAGAAGAAGGAGGAGAAAACAGGGAAAGTGGCTGCCAGAGCCTTAGGATCACTTGTCTGGCATAACACAGACTGCCTGTGCACAAGCGTGGAAGAAGGTTGGTCGTATCAATATTTGGCCCCGTGCTTAATGCAGGGGTTAAAGCTGCTTTGCAGACGGTACCTCTGCCTATGTGTGTGTGCGCACAGCTCCCCGGCTCTTGCCGTGATGGAGCCAGGCAGGATGATGCCCTGAAATGCATGTACCACGGGCAGAATTTGGGGAGCACCATAGCGCTGTAGGCAATACACTGAATTTCTCTGCGTTCCTGCAGAGGAGAGAGAGTTGCCCTTTCTCTTCCTCCCTTAGCTGGAATGGGGATGGCCTTTTGCAGCTAACCCAGGATGTTTTCAGCCTAAAAGTTCTTCGAGTAAGTACAGCACCCAGATAAAACATGTTTTTGTCTGTGGTTCATTGAGTAGTTATGGTGTTTGGCCTTGAATCACAGAATAATCACATCCCTCACTTCTCCAAGCACCTAAGCATCACACTTAAAAAAAGAAACATCAGGAAGTAAGCAAGTTACTTAGAAGTGAATTAGTTTAATCTTTGTAGCCAAAACATTACATTCTTGCACCCTATTAGGAGCTGGGTATGGCTTTCCAGGTAGTAAAAGTGCTTTTGATGTAACTCCGGTTGTGTCTTTTAAACAGTGCATATCTGATGGTACGTCTTTGTTTGAACTTTACTTTTTCTCTGTGCCCGTGTTTTGCTTTTTAAATGGATTTGCTGAATACTGGACATAGTGTATTTATGACCTTTGAAAATGGTGAATGTTTTGAAGGAGGAATTTTGGCTTCTTATAGGGACCTGTAGAGAGAGGCTTGTATTCACAGTTACAGTAATAGGTTTTTTTGTGGCACTTTGATGAGTGAGAGGTGTTTATAGGCTTGATTCATAACTGAGTTACTAAGGTTTTCCACGGAAATAACTTATTAAATCTGTGGCGCTCACCGAAACGATTGAAGTCTGTAGATTTGCTATTCATCAAAGGCACCTCCTTTCCCGGACTCCAATACCTAACTCAGCATTTTACCTCTGGAGGATGCTCAGACCCGAAAGGGCTGTGTGGTGTGGGAGCTCGAGACGTGTTTTAGTAAGAAATAAAAAAAAAAAAAACCCCAAACCCTAAGGCAAACTGGAAAGGAGGGGGAAGCTAAAAAAAACCCAACCCTTCAGGAAAAACATCCCCCGTCGTTCGGAGCTGCTGATGGTTAAACCTGGTTTTCTGGAACACTGCTTATTTGTGTGGATTTTACTTTGCTGCTCGACAGCTGAAAAGTACATCCCTTTACTGCTGCTGGCCAGGCTGCTGCAGGCTTTGAAGTGCCTCGAGCCCCTGGAACCGCAGGTTCAATTTACTGGCAAAGGAGACTCGGCTCTTTGTCCTTCCAAAGTGCTTGGGATCGGAGGGGATTAGGCACACGGGTGCTGTGATTCCCAGCCCCGCCGAGCGCTGCCGTGTGTCCTGCCGTGCCGTGGGCTCGGGGACGGAGGCGAGGAGCGTGCTCCCTCCCTGGCCCGCGCAGGGATCGAGGTGTTTAGTGGCAGTCAAGGATGAGGAGGGACGTTGGCTCATTGAGGTCCCACCTTGCTCCCAGGGTACCATGTTTGGATGGTGCTTGTCCCAGCAGCAAGCTGCACTCACTCTCCCTCCTGTTTTATGCCTTTCCCTTGGTTGATTCCCGCAGAAAGTGGGTGTTCAGCCTGGAAAAAAGCATTGCTATGGGGACTCAGTGCTTGGAGAGGGGAGGTTGATGAGAAGTTGTGCGGTGCGCTGCCAGCGCTGGGGTCTGTGCTTCGGATGCTGAGAACTGTTGAATTCCTGTTTGGGGTTTTTTTTTCATAAGAACAAAAACATTTTGCATGGAAGTGCCTGTCTTGGCTGACCTCTTCCAGAGTTGCTAAACACTGACTTGTAATGGCCTTTGCAGCTCCTGGGGCTGGAACAGGGATTTAAATGGTCTCCAGCGTTGAAGCGCTGGAGCGCGTTGCTGCCCCACCGCCTCCTTCCCGGAGCTGCTTTTCCTTTGGTGAGAAGCTGAGCATCGTTTTGGTTCGTCGTCCTGGGGTTTGGTTATGGGAAAACACCAGCAGCGTCATAGGATATAGATGTGATTATACCTAAAGCCCTGTTCCTGCTCAAGCATCTCCTTCATCTGCCTTTTTTCAGCCATTTCAAGGCAAACCGCTCGTGCTGGTGATGGCTTTGCTTCCCCAGCGGTGCCATGTGGTTGTTCCAACGCTGCCGGTGCACGGGGCACTGGGGTTGAGCCCGTACCAGAGGTTCAGGGTTGTGTCTCATGTTGGGTGGCAGCACGGGGATGCTGAGCTGCATCCATCCAGCATCGTGGCTGTGGTGTGTGCTGCTGCCTTCTAATGCTGTCTCGCAGTGGCGATGGTGGGGAGCTCTACTGCATCGTGCCCCCGCGCCAGGATGCAGCCGGCTGCTCTCAGGTGCCCCTGCAGAGCAGCAGCGCCCCGTCACAGCCAGGCCAGCCCAGCCAGTCACCCTAAAATACTGTGGTGCAGAGTCTGGCTGTGATCTGCACTCCTTGTTTAGCTGGTGGTAAACAAACTTTTTTTTAAAAAAAAAAAATGCCTAAGAATTAGCTCTGATGACCAGACCTAAATTCCTTCCTGCAATAAAACCTGCTCCTACCTCTCCATGGGGATGCAAACTTTGGCTGAGAACAGATGGGCTGCGATGCTTCTCTGTGCACTCGGCATTTTGCGTTTCAGGTTATAAAAGTGCATGAACGAAACCTGCCAAAAAGTCAAATTCCCAGCAGTGCAAGAGAGAGGGGTCAGTAGAAAATTTGTATTTTTCTTCGCAGCAGTTTTCTGTTCCTGGGGGAGCAGGGGGCCTTTTCTGATGGTACAAGGGCCCCTTGCAGCGGAGCCTGCATGGTCCTCCCTGTAGCACTCCTGCTCCAAGCGCGGTTCCCAGAGCAAGCCCTGGACCAAAGCCCTCCTTCCCTCCCCGACTGGCGATTCATGCGAGTGCCCTCGTGTCACATTTGCTCTCCCAGCTGGACAGGGGTGCTCAGCTGGACCCACTACAGCTTGGCCGTCTCCCTGCCTGGGCTTTGAAGAGCTGTCCTGTTTGCTGCCCTCCCCTTCTTCCGCCAGCGTTCAGGTTTTATGTGTTTGGAGATGTTCCTCCTCCCCAGTGCTCTTTAGCGGCTGAGGAGGATAGGGCTGCCCTTTCCTCGCGTTGGCTGTCTTTTAGAGGCTGGAGGAGGAGCTGGAGGCTTCATCCTGCTGCAGGGGCATCTCTCGATGCAAGGAGGACTCTGCTGGGGGTACCTGAGCAGGATTTCTTGCAGCAGTAGCACTGTGGAAGGGTTTCAGACACAACTGCATCGGTTTTATCTACATGTTCCATTAGCAGGAGTAAAATGTGCCAGCAGAAAGGCTATTTTTCAGCTCTTTCCATTTATTAAGGTCTCATTTGCTAAGATTTTTCCATTTGAGGAGCCAAAGAATGTTAAAGACTTAAAAAAATGCCAGCTGCTTTATGCTTTCACACATAGTGATGCAAACCACTGTTGTCTATTTATTAAAGAAAAGAATTGACTGAAGAATTTGCAAAAAAGCCCTGTAGATACCTGCACGGAGGTGTAGCGCTTGAGTGTCTGGTTGGTGGGTGATGATAACGCTGAGTTGCCTTTAGATTTATTCCACCTATCTCTGGAGGGATGGATGTGCTGTTCAGAGCGCATTGCTTTTCTTTCCTTTATTTCCTTTTTTTTTTTTCTTTTTTTTCCCTCCTGGCTGTTATAAAGCACGGCCTATTCTGAGGGCGAGCCCCTGGCGCTGTGCTCAGACAACGGTCTGTTTGTGAGATCCCGCGCCGGCAAAATGCAAGTTTGTCCACTTGGAAGAATGAGGCGGTTGATTCGTCTCCCCCGGCGGAAGGGCTGTGGGATCTCGGAGCATCCCTGCCTGCCCTGTCCTACACTGGTGGCAGGGAAGGCAAACACAGACGGTGGTGCCTGGGAACTCCCCTGGCTCTGCTTTCCCTCACTGCTGAATAAATGACGTTGGCGTCGCTGGTCCCCAGCGATACCTTTGGGAGCACTGCTGCATCTTCCCCTGAGCCCTGCAGCACACACAGTCATTGTGCCCTGACCTCTTCCTATGGCTTTTATATTTGTTGCTCTTTGAGCCCTAAAGTGAGCTGATGTGTGCAAATGAGCTATATGTATTTGGTTTTTCCCCCATTTTTCTGAAGGTGCAGAGAAGCCATGGCATAATCCGTCTTTTTGCAAAAGGGAGCTGTGGAATTACACTGACTCGCCCCTTGCTTTGTGCTCATGGCTGCAGGTTTCTTTAGGGTCCAACACTTGGAAAAGGGAGACAAATGTGCAGGGAAAGGTCTTTACACGAATTAAGTCTGAGCAAAGAGCAAAGCATGTGGGGAGCGCAGTACTAAAGTGTTAAAGATGCTTTGAAATATCACACAGACATAAACGATGCCGGGGGAGGCGACACTCTGTGGGCTCGTTCCCGTAGCATCCTCCTCTTGGGCTTGACTTGGCTGATGGTGCTCTCAGCTTGTGTCCAGGGGCCCATCTGGGCGCTAAGTGCGTGTGTGTTGCTTTGTACGGTCTGTCTGTTGGAGTTTTTGATGGAATAAAACTCGTGTCGCCCTTGCGGTGTTTGCGGGGTGTATCGCTTCGGCTGTCCCTGCCCACGGAGCTCTCATCCATGCAGGCGTTGAGATCAGCAAGCAAAGCTGTGCCGACTCTTGCAGCTAATAGCCATGGGTACCTATAAAAAGCTCAGGCACCAAGATTAGATCTTGCTGGTTTTGTCTAGTGCAACAACTTGGTGCATCCAGCTGTGGAGAGAGGGAGCAGATGTGAGAACAGGGAGTTTAATGCCTCGGACCCAAACCGTCCCTATAAAATGTGTGTCTGCAGCTGCCATTGAAGACTTGAGCTGTTTCTGCCACGGGGCTGAAAATGGTAAAACTGAATCCATGAGGTTTTGATTTTGGCCTACTGAAAACTAGAGACCTCTTTCTAATAAGATTTTATGAAGCCCTGAAAACAAGATGCTGTCATTTCGAGGGGGATGTAGATGCCTGTGCCAGGGTGCAGGAGCAGGTCTTCGTGGGGAGGCCAGGGCTTGTTTTTCCCCAAGTGTCTCAGGAATTGCTTTCTGAGATCTGCAAAAAATCCAACCGAACAAAAAAAAACCAACAAAACTTTATGAATCAACCGGGAAGCCAGTAAAAATTAGTAGTAACAAGCTCATTTCAATAGAAACGGGTTTGCTGCTCTGCCGGCTGCCAACCATTTATGAGACTGGCTGGGTGCCGGCGAGCAGGGTCCAGCACGCTGCATCCTTCCACCCTCCTGCTGCTGGAAATAATTTGTGACTTAAAAAAAATAAATAACACTATTGTGGAGCTTGTTTTATGGTTGGGGCCTGAGCTGGGCAAGGGTGACAGCTCCAGCTAGCTTCAGAGTTTGCAAAACCTGGTTGGGGGCTTCCTCCTCCATCTCAGGTGGGTTTCTGCTGGGTTTCCACAGTGCAGGTGAGGACACTGGGTGAGTGTTGCATCCACGGCACATTCAGTCCGCTCACCGGATCCAGTGTGAGGGGAAGAGCTGGGTCGGAGTGATGCAGGTGTGTTGCGGGGAGCGTTGGATGCTGTTAGGTGCCACGTGTTGAGTAGCTCAACAGCACTTGGTAAAAGCCTTCCCAGGAGCTTTGACATTGATGCTCATGTCACGTTTTCTGCCCTTTTTGTTCAGTTTTCCTGCGGGACGTCTAGGGAAGCGCCGTGTGCAAGGAGGTGAGCGGGTCCTTCAGTCTGAATTATAGCTATAACTACTCGCTCGTTGACCTGTTGCGGTCTATAACCATCAATGGTGATTGATTAACGTGGTATGAATGAGCCCATCCGATCCCTGTGGTGGGACGGCCGTTGTGCATCGCTATCTGCCGGCGTGGAGCCTCTGGGGAGGTGGCATTACCTACAGCCTATGTGAGTGGTTTGGGCAGCCCCTGAGGGGACCAAGCCACAGGGCTGCTCCCGTTCTGGGTCCCCAGCACAGGATGGGACCGGTCTGGCTCTTACTCCATCACTCGGTCCCTGTCCTAGTTTAGCCAGAGCCGTCAGCGTTCCTGCCATGTGAGCCCTTGACCTCACAGGATGGGGTGATCCTGGGATGAGGGGTGGGCGAGAGGAGACTCCCCAGCTATTTCATGTCCCTCAAAGAGCTGGTAATATGCCTTGTGCTTTGCTTTCCAAGCCCATGTCTCTGATAGGGCCATCCCAGCCTTACCAAAACCCACAGTTGTTTCCCAGTGAGCCAGGTGGTGGCTTGTTTGGAGGACCAGACCCCAGAACAAGCCTTTTCCTGATTTGGCCCATCTTTAAATATCACGGGAGGTTCCCAGTGTAGGAATCCATCCGACTTTCCCGTTTGCGCTGGGCTTTCTTTCAACGCTTGCACAGAGCGATGGTCTGTGCTGGAAGCTGGTGTCCGTGCCGCCCATCGGCAACGCCTCTGTCCGTCCCCGGCAGACGCGCAGGCATCCATCTGAAGCCATGCGAAGCGCTGGGGACCAAGCGTTGGGGACGGCCGTTGGTCCGCAGGTGGCTGTGTCATACGACAGCTGCCCCGTCCCGTCGGGGTAAGCGCGGAGGGGGGCGGCCGTTTGCACCCCGTTGGCAGCGCATCGCATCTGTCTTCTCTTAGCCAAGCTGATTTATACCTTGGCCTAGAAAGATTTACGGCTGTCTCCTGGAAAAAAGGGAGTGAAGCGGTTTCTGGGATGCTGCGGGACGCTCTGCTAAAGCCACTTGCGTGTGACTGGAGGCTTCCACCCCAGAGGAGAGCAAGGAAATTCCTTTGCGAGTACAAAGTGAGGTAAAGATCCTATGTGCGTGGTGATTTGCTCTTCCCCCCATTGTTGAGCTATTTTAATGAAAGGGAAATGTCAGCAAAAGTATGTTGAAAAAAAAACAAAAAGTCACTTGCACATCATTGGTTTTAGAATAGGAGTGCTCTGGGCAGTCTCTTTGCCGCTGAAACAAGAAAATCAGAGTAATTTTTTATTTCTAGGTAATTATGGCCACATATTTTGAAATATCCATGGTCTTTTTCACATTGAATCATCAATATAGACCTTTAGAGCCGGATTGAATTCAGCTGTACTTGAAAGGGTCGGTCATTTGAGACTTTTAACATTAAAGGTCTTTGCAAATTAGTTTTGCTCTTGCCATGCTGAATTTGTTTGTGTAAAAAACCTCAGTGGATTTGGTATGTGTCTGTCTTTGAAGAGCTTCGCTTCAAAGGCTGCTCGCACTTGGTATTTTTATATGCTGAGCTCCGCTGTCTGTGAAGCTCCGCTGCTTCGCGGGGAAGCATCAGCTAATGACTTCGTTAAAACCTGCAGGAAGGAAAAGCTGAGCATAGCTTTTCAAAGCCATCAAGGAAACTGGATGCCACGGGCTCATTCCTGATAGGAAGTTAGTGCCGGAGCCATGTCAGGGACTCGCATGTGCTGGTGTACAATCCGCTCCCCCCATCCCCTAGTGCACACATGAGGATGCACTTAAGCCTTCCCATGCACTGGCTGCATGGAGGCAAGCAGATATACGTGTGTGTGTGTGTATATATATATATGCAGCAGGGGGTATAGCTGGCTTTTTAATTATCCTAAATGAGGCTCGCATGGAGAACCAGGCGTGCAGAACTGGGGCAGGTTGGCCACCCAGCCTGCGAGGTGTGTGGGGCCGAGGAGATGGGCCTTTCATCCCCGGGCAGTTTTGGGGGAGTCACCAGTCGCTTGCTCTGCTGCGGCGTTTGCCGTAGCGGCCAGGCTTGCCTCCTCGCGGGGCTCGGCATGGTTGTAATCGCCTTGGGTTTGGTCTCTGTGATTGATACAGTCCTAAACGTGGTTCCCTCCCTGCCCCTTTCCTGCTTGCTTTGGCTGTGGACGAAAGGAGCCCGCGGGTGACCTGCCTGGCATTTGGAGATTTAGGGGTAGTTGGTCCCCGAAAATTCAGCTGAGATCTTTGCAGTCAGAAGCCAACTGCAAAAGGTGCCGTCGGACCATAACAATTATTTAAAAAAAAAAAAAGTAAAAATAATATTGCAAAGTTTCCCAATTCTTGGCTTGAAATGTATTTTTTCCAAAAGTAATTTAATTTCGAAAGCAAAAGTGTGAGGACCTGTCTAATGTTGTGGCGTTTTGCATGTCTGGATCAGATCTGTCACCAGACAGGTTTGCAGGCAGCCCTTTCCCATCCAGCCTGACGTATGCACGCACATCCCAGCACACTGCTGATTTTAATTGTTCATTTTAAAATGCATAAGAAGCAGCAAAAAAAAGGTGCTAATGGAAGGGCTGTCACCTCCTGAAGTCTTGGGCTGCTGAAGAGAGTTGCTTTCAGAGCCCAACCCAAAACTGATGAGGGTTTAGGAGAGCGGGGAGTGCGTTGTTCACGTTAAATGCAGAGGCTTCGTTCCTGGTGATGCTTTTGGGCTGCCTTATCTCAACAAGGGGAAGGGGCTGCCCTGGCTGGATGTATGCGATATGATCAATCAGGGTTTAAACGAGGACAAACTAACCAACACCAGAACAATTCTGAGAGCCAGAAGATAAGCCCAGGTCAGCCACGGCTCAAATCACCGCTGTTCTATCGCTGCCGTGCAGAAAACGTTTGTTTCTCTCCTCTTCCCCCCTTTTCTCCCTCTCATTGAGATTTCTACACAATATTATTTTAATCACGATACTCTCGCCCCTCCTTTTTCCTCTCCCCTTCCCTGCAGGCTCTCTTCCCCCCATGCAGGCTGCGAGAGGCACACAATGAGAAACAGCTGGCTCGCAAAGCGAATTTCCCCTCGGAGGCAGGAGCAAGCTGCGCGGAGGGGCCGGGCGAGGGCGAAGCTGGCACCGCACGGTGCCGGGGCGTGCTCAGCCCCTGCTTCTCACTGCCGCCTGGCTCTCCTTCAGCTTCCAAAATGCTTTTTTCTCCTGGCTCTGTCCTCTTTGAAACACATGGTGTTTTTACGCCTGGGGTTTTGGGCTGGCTTCTGAGCCGTCCCACGTCGGAGCATCGCCTGGGTACCCGTGCGGGTGGTGCGGAGGGAGGACCGGGATGCGCTGCACGGCTTTGCGGCTCGCTGCCATGGCTCGGCCGCCTCCGGCCATCGCAGCACAAGCTTGCTTTGATTAGAGGTTTGTTAAGACATGGTGCTTATTTGTTTCTCAGGCTCTTCTGCGGGTCAGGCTGGCTCAGTGCAGATCCCTGGGTTTGAGTGCTTGTGGCGTGTTGAGCACGGGAAGCCTCCGCTGGGATGTCGAGCCATGTTTTCCACCCTGTTCAGACACCTGGGAAGGTCTTAGGCCTTCAGAGGATGTTTCCAAGGCAGGCAAGCAAGTTGAGGATTTAACTGCAAGTGAAATTGGTTAAACCATCAACAACTCACATCTGTCTGCTTCGTTAAGTACCAAAAATGCCTGCTCACGTTCATCCTTCAGTGCCCAGTTGGTGCAGGCAGCACAAACTGGAAGACTTGGGGTTGTAGCTAAAACGTACATCAGGATTAACGTCTTGGCTTGGGCTCCTCATCCAGGCAGGGTTTTCTGCCGGCCACACAAGGCAGCACCCTTCGGTCGAGCCTTGCGGATGGCAAAGGGAGCCGCAAACAGGAGCGGTGGTGGTTTATTGCCCTAAAGGTGGAAAAGAGCCTTTCCCCAGTGCCTGTGTGAGTGCATTCACCTGAAGGAAACAGCACAGGCTTATCCTGGGGCTTTCATTACTTATTTCTCCCTTAAAGTTGCATTGAATGCTTGTGTCATGTGAATAAGCTGAAATATTGTGTAAGTCGTGTAACATGCAGGCCACAGAAATGGTTTTCCAGAGGGCTGTATCTTTATCCCGTCCTAACTGACGGTACAGGGATGGGACGGCATCTCCTCGGCGTGATGCTCCGGTGCCGCTGCTGTGCGTGGTGCAGAGCCGTACACGGCTGGAGACTTCTGCGGTCTCCAGACTGGCTTGAATTGGTGCTACAAAGGCAGCACCAAGCTTTATATGCAGACCCAGGCTTTTGAAGTATCAAGGTCACGCTGATAACCTTGGATTATTTTCCTCTGGTGAGATGAAGCTGACTGTGATGCAGGGAGAAATTCTCAACAGTTCAGCATTTCAGAGCTTCAGAAACACGAATTCTCTGGCCAGCTCAACCTAGCAGTTCTCTGCAAACGGGGTGATGAGAAAATCAAGGCTGGGTTTTTGGAAATAAGGCGACTTGAGTACTCCCAGAGCAGTGCCTCTCTGTTTTGAGTAAGGTTGTGGGTGTTTATTTGAGGGAAGAGCAGCTGAGCCAAACATCCTGCTTTTAAACTTGACTTTGCAGCAGTCGGAAAGATGCCTGCAGCTATATTTGTGTGCAGCCTCCGACTGCTGCCGTTGCAAGCGCTCGTCTCTGGGCATGGATGGGATTTGCAGCGAGGCATTAGGAACGGTCTCCCACTCTTGTGGGGTTTCTGCTGCGTAAAAAGCTGTGATTGCCTCGTCCTTGCACTGGAGAAGTGCTGGCTGCTGTAGTACACGTCCATCAAGATGTCCAGTGTCAGGTGGGGAGCTGGCTGTCTCGCAGGGCTCTGAAAATCCCACCCCTTCCCAAAAGAGGGTGTTTGAGCCCTGAGTTTTGAGACAAAATAAGAGGCAGTGGGAAGTGCCAAGTGGGGGGGGGAGATCTTGGTTTTGGGTCAAAACCGCTGTGTTTTTTTTCCCCTTGTTTCAATTCCATAAGCAGCCCTGCCAGAAACTTGGCTCAGCTTCACCAGCAGAATTAGGAGCATATTTATGTTTCGGGGTTTGTAAGGAAACCTGAAACCAGGTGAGTTTGGCTGGGACCGGGCTCTTGCTGGGGAAGGCGTGCGGGCTGTGCATCGCTCGCCCCGTCCTCTACTGCGTCTCTGCGCTGTGAAGCGGCACAAGGATGTGCATCAGGGAGGGTGCAAGCAGGGCTTATTTTTGTCTTCCTTAGCAAAGAATTGATGCTCTACCTTTTACATTGCACACGAGAGGAAACCCTTTTTCTGCGGTTGCAGAGGCCCCTTCGTGGCTGGGAGGGGTGTTTGTTCAGCGGCAGCCTGAGTTTGGCCATCACAGGGTCCTTCAAGCTGCAAGAGATGTTAGTGGCAGCTCTTGTTTTTCAAAATTGATTCTGGGGTAGGGGATGCATGAATATGAGTTGTAAATCTACTATCTCTGCACCCCACAGCATCGTGCTTCTTCAACCCCTGGTTCCTCTAAATAGTCTGTTCAGTCTTATGTCGGCCACTTTGATTTTTGCAAAGCTGGAGCATGCAGGCTGTAGCTGTAAAAGATCATCAGGCTATCTCATTTACCGTCTTCAAGGCGTGGGAGTGTGCTTTGTTCTTAGCAATACTGAAAAATACCAAATTCTCAGGCCATCCTTTAGTTATGCAGGTGCAGCTAAACGCCACCAATTACACATCAGCCTTGTGTCATTAGGTAGAAGCATCCACTAATGTATTCCCATTTCCAGCTTGATTTCACATCCAGAGTAACCTACAAGGATGACACATTACCCATAAGATTTGAATAACCTTAGTGAGGAGTTGCTTTTATGTGTGCTTAAAGAGCTCTGACAATTTTGGGGCCATTTTGGTGCTGTCTGGGTAGCAATCCTCACACTTTATGGTATATTAATACAAATGTCCATGTCTGAGCTGCTCTTCTAGATACTTAACTGCAGCCAATAGAGAGAAGAAAGCCACTTGTAGAGCGCAGTTCTTCTCTGTAAGGGTGGAGGCTAAAAGTCTGATAAGTTGTGCCCCAAAAGTGCTTATTTCTTATCGTTTGCTGCTGGGGAGTGCAGCCGCGAAGGTCTGGGCTTGCTCGCATGGACCTGGGATGCCATGATTTATCCTCATGTCAGTGGAGCCAGCGGAGGGGATTTGGGTGGTTGTGAGGCACATGAAATTAAAAACAAAAATTAGTTTT
The DNA here is from genome assembly GCF_949628215.1 of Phalacrocorax aristotelis. Taxonomy (NCBI): domain Eukaryota; kingdom Metazoa; phylum Chordata; class Aves; order Suliformes; family Phalacrocoracidae; genus Phalacrocorax; species Phalacrocorax aristotelis. Next base: position 53,289,681 of record NC_134282.1, read on the forward strand.
AAAACAGGGAAACGTACCACGCTGGCCACTGAAATGAACAGCAAAGTTCTCCGCGACTTCAACCAGCACTGGACTATCTCCATTGTTTAATAGCGGTTGGGAGCATGATGTCATGGGCAGAAAATAGCGCCTGTTGTTATCAGAGTAAAAGTTTAATTTCTTGTAATCTTTTCCTGGGCTGCCGCCCCTTCCAGCCTTCCCCGCGGGAACCTGCGAGCAGATCTCCAGCCCCTTCCTGATTGTTTTTCCAGCTCCATTACACAACGCGCGTTTGTTTGGTTTTGCAAATTGGTCATGAGCAGTGTCAATAGCTGGAGATACACAGAAAGGGGAATGGACTTTATTTGGGTTTTAGGGCCTTCTAAGTGAATAGTGCCAAAATAAATAAGGAGTTTTATACTGGGATGCGCTAACTAAACAGCCCTGCGAGCTCGTGGGGAGAGGTTCAGTGGAGTACAGCAGGGATGAAACCATCAGGGTACCCTGAACATTGAGCAGGACTCGGGATTCATGAAGACTAATGTCCCCTTGGGTCTGGGTTGTTGTTTTTTTTCTTTAATGATGGATTTACAAGGAAGAAAGAACATAAGGGCTGGTAACAGCATGCTGCGTGACTTAGCCCGGTTGCGTTGTGCCTTTGGACACCGCATTATGTTTATCAAGCTCTGTCTTAAAAGAAATTTGTATTTCTATTCCTCTGCTACTGCTGCATTGCCTTGTGATTAAAACCTTTCCAGCCTTTCTCTTCTGAATTGACTCATGGCAAGTTTATCCCCATTTATTCTGGATCTCCTTATAATTAGCCATTTGTTTAAGCTTTGTGGCATAGGCTGGGAGAAGGCAGGTTGGAGCTTCGTCGCATCACGGGGCTTGAGCGTTGTGCTTCATGGCTGCAAGAGCTGTACCTCTTCAACAAACTTAAGGACTTTAGACGGGCACCGCAGTGAATGAGACATCCCAGGTCTCCGTGATCTGAGCGTGGCTCTGTAGTCACTTCAGAGCTTTCCCAGCATCTTATATCATGGTGGGAGCAGGGCGCTGGTTTCTTTGCCATCACTGTTGTCTGCAAGCATTAAAATGACCTTGGTGAGACACAATCGCTGGGAAGCAAGGGATGGCCAAAATATATCTGGCCGGATCCTTCCAGCGGATGCAGTTTTATCATTAAAAGAAGGAATCGCACACCAAATTTTAAGCTCGTTGGAGCTCTTTTCTGATGCTGATGGTAGAGCCGTACTCTGTGTTCGGATGAGTAAGGCTGACTTCATCACTGACGGCAGACTGGAACGGCCCGAGCATTTCTAAAAAAGACAATTTGAACGCCCAGGCCAATTTCTGCTCTGAGTTACAGCTGTCTAAATACACCCATGGTGAAGTCAGTTGAGTTACTCTGGTCAATACTTGGAGCAGAACCTGGCTGTCCCCACGTGCAGTGTGGAAGAATTTATTTGTAAGAAAAAGAGGAAAATATGATGGTGGTTGGAGAATAAGTGTGGATTGGAGAATAAGAGTTGGGCTACCTTGCTCATCATGAATTTTTACTGTCCTGCAAGAACTTTTTCTTTAGAAAGCAGGTTGCCTCAAATAGCTGTGGTCGCTTGCTGAGGGCACTGGGTTATGACAATAAATAAAAAGTGAACAGCGCTTCTAGAAATGCAGAGAATGTGAAAATGTTTAAATGATTTAGTATGAGAAAACCTTATTTAAACATTTAATCGAAGAGCACACTTCCATCTTTAAAGCATCAGTGTTTGAACTCCCATCCAAGTTTTTTCCGGACTTTCTTTGCACTTCATCATATACAACAGAAAGCTGTGCTTTGCAAAGGGAATAAACTTCCAGTTCCCCATTTCCATTTGTTGTTGTTGTTGCCTCAAACGCACCTAAATTATAGTAAAGAAACCATGCTGGGAAAAACTGCTAAACATGTTATTTCCTGCGTTAGATAGGAAGATCTGCGTTTATTTTGAAGAATTGGAGCTGGGAAACACCGTGTCCAAGCAAATCTCATAAAGCTTCACGGCTTTCCATATGGAAACCACCCTGTGTACAGATGCGTCAGTCAAGAACATCCTTTTTTTTCTAATGCAAGGGAATATTCACCTCTGAGCAGCGCATCTCTCCAAACAGCACCCGCGAGAGCGGCTGCGGCGGATGGTTGGTGCTGGTTTGGTTGCAGTCAGCTGTACCGGTGAGGGATGCAGAAGTGGGCTGTAACGAATTAGGCTTTGTTCCAAACTTGCCACATGGCATTTGGGAAGGGAAAAAACCAAAAATCATTTAATTCTTGAAATGGATGCGTATTAGTGGATGATTTTAGACTTACATGCTTTTTGCCTGTATGACATTAAATCTGGTGCTGCGCTGCACTGCAAAGAGAAAAATCTCAGGGCTTCTATCCGTAATGCCATCCACTATGGAGTAAATAGATATTTTTTAGAAAACAGTGATGCTGGAGTTACACTTACTGCAATGAGTCATTTTGGGGTGAATGAAGGGGATCAGCTTAGTAATTATTTCCGTAAGATTGTGACCTTAGGGCCCCTGGGGTCCAGCATTAGCGTTGGAAATGTCCCTGTTTGTGTTCTTAAAGCCGTCTAAGCGTGCACCGCTGCGATGGCCTGCCGTGCTCTGATGGGGAGATTTATGCTTCCTAAAGTACATTGTAAAAATTTTATAAAGTAGCTTAAATATTTACACAATAAGCATTTAAGGAAACAGTTATGTCTCTAAAGGAGCTGCTGATCCTTTAGGTCCATCAGACTGTGGACATGGGGTTTTTTTTTAACTGTCGGATCTCCAGGAATTTCTTTTTTTTTTTTGACCTAACTGTTTTTAAGCAGACAAACAAATGGAAACTCATACACAGGAACCTATAAATAATGTTAATGACCTGGCTTGTATCCTCAAAAGCCAGGAAATTTAGGAACATGACGTTGAACTGGCCCTTAGCACACCAAAGGGTGGAAAGTGTTGCCGGGAGGAGATGGTGGCAAGGACAGCAAGAGTCCTGGGGGTGGCACATGTGTACCCCCAAACTGGGAGGTGTGATGGCCACAGCCACCAGCGCTGGCGGGAGGCACCTTACTGGAGATGCATCCACTGCACGTGCAAGACCTTGTCCCCGTGCAGGGTTTGTTTTATGACTTGCGGCCTTGGGGGCTCCCGTTGCAAGGTTCGGGGGTTCAGGTGGTGCTGGCGTCATGATTTGTAGGTGGCTGGTTGGACATGGGCACCCCTTCTGGCACGCAGGGCGTCCAAGACACAAGCAGTCGTTGCATGGTGGTTTTGGGGGAGGCATGAGCATCTGTAGCACTTCTACCCTGCCCTTGCAGTTTCTCTGATTATCCAGTCCTTCACCCCTACAGCATCCTGCGTGCTGCTGGGGGCTGAGATGACTTGCGCCGTGTGGCTGGACGTGACTTGGGATGAGCTTTGGCAGCAGGCAGGGCTTGTTGCCTGCTCTGCCTTGCACTTGCTCCAGGACAAGCACCTTTCTTTTTGTTCCCAAATTCAATTTTGCAACGTTCCAGCAATGCTCTGCCCTTAGCATGCCTCCGAGGTGCCTGTGCAGCTTCAATTTCTTGCTTGGGTATGGACACGGATGCCCCCTGGGATGGCAGTAGGTGAAAACCTTGCTGAGCTGGCTTGTGCAGGGTGGGTGCCTGCCTGCTCTCCTCCCCGTTGGCACCCACCGCCCCTTTCTTTGCACTTCCTGAAATGCACGGGGTTGGTTGTTTTGGTTTTTTGGGTTTTTTTTTTTCCCCTTCTGCTTGCACGGCAAACGGATGTTTAGAGCGGAAAGGAAATGGGATCGCTGTTTTCTCGGCTCTGTATGCAGCAAACAGCCTTTCAAAATAACTCGGGCGTCGTAAGTGCCAGGAAAAATAGCAAAGCCAGAACGTTGTAAGCAAATAATGGGTCTTTCTGTTAAAGGTCTCCTCTTCAGCTCTGAGTTTGCATATCGGACCAGTTGTTTTTAGGGGTTGTTTTTTTTTTGAGGTTTTGCAATTATTTTCAAAGCAAACAGCTTCAGTATGTGCTGGATGAGAGATTTTACTGATCCCAGAATGCTGCTTCCAGGTGATTTCCCTGGGACAACAGAGCTTTTGGGTGGGAAATTGTAATTACTGTAATTTGGGAGCTAATATTTGGATCCCAAGTGCCCAGTGCTGGGTGTTACCCTGGAGGAGGTGGCCTTGGAGGATAGTGCCCTCTGGGGTGTGGGGTGTCCCCACAGTGGGAGCCCACCCAGCTGGGCAGTGCCTGTGCCTGTCCCCTGTAGGGACGACTCCTGCAGAGGCTTTTGGCCGGTGCTGTGGGATGAGCACAGCCCGCCTGAGCCACCCCCAGCGGGAAAGGTGCTTGGCAGGTTTGGAAAACTGGCTGGAAGGGCAGGCGATGCCCTGCCTGCTCCCTGCCGGCTCCCTGCCTGCCCCCTGCCTGCCCCCTGCCTGCCCCAGGCGATGCCGGGGGCGGCCACACCTCCTGGCCAAGGTTAGCCCTGAAGCTCGGGCTGGAGGTGGCGTTGCACCCCAAGTTTGTGCCTGTGGTGCCATGACCGCCCTAAAATGCCAGTCCCAAAGGAAACCCCGAAAGCATCTCCCTGCGGGTGAGCACCGCCGACCTGCTCGGTAGCAGGACATATCCTGTCCCTTCAGGGACTTCTTTGGGATATCCAAGCCAGGAGCCCCGTTGCTGCCACCTGACCCCCCACCCCCGCAGCACCCAGACCTGACGGGCACCCACGAGGACCGCGCTGCCTGCACGGTGATGGGGTAGGAGCCACCAGCCCTTCCCCAGGTGCCAGCCCCTGACTGGCTCCCGGTCTTGTGCAGGGGAGCAGGATGTGTTTAAAATACAGAAAGTGATGAAGTGTTGCCCGGACTGAGCTGTTTCCCAGCCCCACGGCCATCTAATCCCAGCTTTCAGCTGCTAGGCCTCTGGGCAAAGGGCTTGCTCAACTCTGGCTCGGACTCATGGGCTACAGACCCACGGGGGTGTACACAAGCTCCACAGACATTGTCCCCCATCACCCCCTGCAGCCGCGCAGGCATCCTGGTGCTCCCCGTGGTGGGAGATCCTGGATTTTGCAGATCTGGTGGGTTTGATACAGAGGATGCAGGGCCGGGAGCAGGTCCCACTCCCTCTTCATCTCCCTGGGGAAGAGCAAATCAGCGTAACGACTGCAGACACCGTGGTGCGCTGAGGTGGGCAACGGGGGGAACAGGTACTTTTTTTTTTTTCAGACTTTATTTTTTCGTTTGGAAATGCAGCCTCGCAGTCATGCTGTCACAGTTAAAATAAGGTTTAAATTACGGGGCTGGCTGTGGCTTTTTCCCTTTCTTTCAGAATTTTTGCCAACTTGCAATTTACTTAATGAAATCCTGCTATTTCGTTTAACAGGGATATTTTTTGCAGATGTTGATTTAACCCAGCTTTATAAAATATGTGAACTGTGCAGTTTCTTTCCTATTTTTAACAATTTAAGGATTCTAGTGCAGGAACTTGACAGAGTTTATAACATCGATAGCATTTGTTTGTTTGTACCATGCAAATATGGGGGTTGAACGATGAGGCTTCCACATCATCCACAGCCCCATCAGAAATAGTCAGAAATGTTGCAATAATGAGCAAAAGTTGTCCAAAGTGGGAACCGTGGTGCCCACTGGAGCTTTGTGAATGTGTTTCTGCAAAATATCAGACCCTGATTTCACACTCAGTTATTCTTCAGGTTTCTTGCAGGGGGGTTCCTTGCATCCATGTGGACATTTTATATATATATATATGACCTATAGCAGAACAGAGAAGAGAAATGAGTCTCTTTTAGGCTGTTGACAGGCTGCCCTTTTAATGTATAATATCAGGCGTATTTCCCCCCAATATGCCTTGCTTTATTTTTTAAAACCAATTTCCCTTGAGGGGAGGGGAAGAATTTGACGTTTCTCTTAGCGCTCGGCTGTGTTCAGGGTGTGCAGTCTTGAGCTCGTTAGCCACAGCGAAGCGTTCACATGCTCCATTAATCTCCCTGTCCTTGATATACAAAGAGCCCGACCTGCTCTCCTTCCCATTTTCCTCTCGACGGGAAAGTCGTTTACTTCGGTACTTAATTTGCAGAGTTTATAACTGCAGCCTGTGCATTCCCACCCCCCCACCCCGAAACGTCTCGTGGAGGAGTTGCAACCACGAGCCCTGCATAGGCCAGTCCTGAAAAGGTTATTTTTAGCTTTAAATTTCAGCTGCCCTGTAAGCAAGATGAGAGCTTGTCCAAGAAAGGTGGAAGCATTTTTAATCTGAACGAAGACCCTTCCTGAGCTCTGCTCATACACCCACAAATTATTTTAGCTGGGTTACATTGAATGAATGTTACTGGAAATCAGGAGACCCAGAGCTAACGGTGGCAGCGTCTCTGCCCTGTGTCTCTGGCTGTGTCTGTGCTTTAACTCATTAATCCTTTTCTCGTTGAACATCCCGAGTGAAGCTGGAGTATCGGGGTGTCTGGGATTTGTATTAGTGCAGCAAGACAGGATGCATCCCATGGAGTTTCGTGTGTATTTTGGTATTTTCCTTTTTTTGCCCCCCCTTTTTTTATAAGAAACTGTGGTTTTTAGAAATGAAAACAAGTCCTCCTTGGCCAGGGAGGGTAATTAGCATGAGTCACCTCCACTCTCCATGTGCAAATACAGGGTTAGGAATTTTGTCATCTGGGAGATTATTGTGAAGATGCTTTCGGGGACTTTCGGAGGCCACACGTCGCTGCCTCACTGGGCTGCAGCGATGCTTGCAAATGTTGTGGATTTTGTGCAAATACATTGGTTTTCATCCCCCATCCCCTGCTTATCCCTTGCACAAGTTTTCTTGCTGTTTATCTGAACTTAAATAGATTTACAGCACCATTCCAGCGTGTATAGAAATAACGCATGATATGTTTGGCCTTTGGGGGTGATCTTATCCCAGGCTAGCAGAGATGCATGCCCTGTGCCACATCTCTGGGTTGCTGATTTATGGATTCTACAGAAGAAGGGCCAGGAGGCCTCTCCAAGTGCATCCACCATGGCACAAGGGTTAGCATCCACCACATTCACGGTGGTGTGAGTCCTCCTGCAAAGCAGAAACTGCCAGCGCGGCATCCTCACTGCTTCCACGGGGAATGTGAGGGACCAACTCTGGGGCTTAAATCCCAAGATGCTTAAGTCATTGTTTAGTCTTTGCTTTAAGAGGGAGTAAGAACCCATGGATGCTGGCCACAAGCAGTTGTCAGTGGAGCGAGCTGCTTGCTTGGAGTAAGGGCTGGAATAGACCCAGAAAATGTTTACACATAAATACATGAACTAGCTATCGGAAAATCTGGCGTGTGTGGGTGCACACGCATGCACACAGCCCTCTGCACGTTCCTCCCGGCCCGGCTGCGGCCGTGCAGACGTGCATGTGTGTGCAAGCCGGGGGGCAGGAGCCGTCCCCCTGCTCCCCAGCAGCGCTGCAGGACCGGGGGCCTGCCTCGCCAGCCGCCCGCCGCTGGGCTCTTCCCTCGGCTGCTCACACGGCATACGGACTCCATCCCCATCGCTTTTAATTCCCTCCAACAGATATGAGCCCCGGGGCCTCCCCATACAGGTTTATCCCTTTAACGTGACCAAACTGGCTTGCACACCAGGGGGATTGTTTCCTTGCAAAGGTCACGCTGGCACCCAAAATCCGTTAATTCCCTGTAAAACTTGGTCAAATCCACCACGAGAGAGGACTTGAAGCAACCGCAGGCGGTGTGACGTGGGGTGGTGACCGCGGAGCCGTGGCTCCCCATCTTGTGGGGCTTGCTCAGACAGCGAGTCTCGGGGAGGGCTTTATCAGGACAAGGATCTTGGGCTTTGGCCAGCAAGAGCAAAGCCTGAGTTTCCATTTTACTCTCAAACCCCGCCTGCTTCCCATATATGTGAGGGCACTGACATCGTGCTGGAAAAAAAGCCTTTTCTAAGGATGCTGGGGAGAATTGTCGGGCCAGGGGAGGCATGAGGCGGAGCCTTTTTTGGGGAGCAGGGGATGGGTTGGGATGGGGAACCCACAGCCGCTCTGGGTACTGGCGTGGGTTTGGGATGAAAGCCCTTTTTGTTCTCCCAGAGACCCCAGGCTGGGGTCTCGTGGCTGCCAGGGACCGGACTCTGCACCCAGCTGGCCAGGGAGGAGCAAAACAGCTCATTCCCAGCCCGTATGGAGAAACACATTTGATAGGCTCCTACGTGGGGCCCCTGGGGAGCCCCCCCAGCCCAGCACTCCTCCATCACAGCTTGTTTTCCAGGTTGGTGATAGTTTCCTAAAGCTTTCACAGTCCTTGATATTTGCAGTGGTATTGGCATGGAGCCGACAGACATGTGTCTCCAGCGCCTCGGTCTTCTCTCGAGGATGCTGCTCGTGGCTGCGCGGCGTCCTCACCTCAGAGAAATCAGGGTGGCCTTGGGTTTTTTCAGCCCTCTCGCTGCTTCTCACATTGTCTGCCTCCGGCTCCAAAACACCACGGCTGGTTCTCAGTCGTAAATCCAATAGAGGTGCGATAGCGGGGCAAGGCTGCCTTCGTTCTTGCTCTGGAGGGAACGGCTCGGGCTGGAGCACGACTGCGGGCTCTCAAAGTATATCCAACGGTGACGTTTTATTTGGTTTTGCTTTGATTTTTTTTTCCACTCAGGGAAGCATCTCCGCTCGTTTTCTGGATAGTAAAAATAGAAAAGCGTGGCAAAGCCGCTGCAGTCACAGCCTGCTTTGTTTCCCGTGTCCTGTGCAAGGTTTTTTTAAGCCCAAAGTTTCCAGCTTTGCTGGCATTTTTGGGGAGCAGGTTTTGCATGACTAGCCTGGGACATCTGAAGGAGGCCTAGTGGAGGGGAACCGCTGAGCATTCACCTTCTGGAAATGCCAAATTTTGGGTGTTACCGGAGGGAGTTGTAATTTGGGGTTGGGGCTGTGCCGAGAGCAGTGTGAGTAGGTGACGGTGTGCTGCCTGGCTTTGTGGCCTTTGCAGGACAGCCCTCTTTGTTCAGAGGAGATCAATGCCCTCGTATTATCTAACAGTTGGAGGAGGAAAGGCCTTTTTTTACAATTTTTGATCTCCTGCTTTTCTCTGGAGAAGGTGTGTCCTCTGGAGGGACATGTGTCCTGTGCTGGGTTAGTGGTCCTGCTGCCGCCGGGGACGCCCCGATGCTCTTGGCAAGCGCAGGGAGGCTCGAACATCTTCAGAGGCATCTCTGCAGCTGCCTTGGCGACATTCTAACCAGCTCAGCATCTGGGTTCCCAAAACAACCCCATCACCTCAGTGTCCCTTCCACCCCAGCAGAAACCCCTTTGTTTAATGCCGGTGCGAACCAGGCAGGGTTTGGTTCAGTTACAGCCCGAGCGTTCCTCCTCTGGACCGTCACCCTGCAGTAGGGTGATTCCCAGGCTCAGCCAGGAGCCAAGTCCGGCACCCGACGTGCTCTGCGCAAGAGGCGTGATGGAGGTGGAAAGGGGTGTTAGTCCTGTTTCTTTTCAGAGGGACAACCTAATTTTGTTTCTGCTTTTAAAAATGCTTGGAAGCACACAGCCAAAACTTCTCTATGACCAAAAACTATTGTTTATTTACACCAGTTTCCAGAGTCTCTCCTCCACTTGCGGGGTGCTCCGACTTGCTGCAGTGCTGGCCATTGAGCAGATTATTTCCCTCCCCGAGGGCATCAGTCGAGATGTCTAAGAGCACCCAAAATCGCTCCCCAAAGCCGAAACGGCTTCGAAAGGGAGAGGAGAGCTCAGGAGGTCCCGCGGGATTAGGCCGGCCCAACTTCTGCCCACCAGCCCAGCCCAAGTCGGATGCGGTTGGCGTAGCCAGGATTGCAGCAGGCGGCCCCCGGATTAATTAATAGCGAGGGCTGGCGCAGTGCCAGGCGGGAGCGGCGCAGGGAAGGGAGCATTGGACGTTGTAGCAGCGGCGGCTAAAAGGAAAATCTGCCATCGGGTGATTTATGGGGTGATTTCTCCCAGATTCGGAGTGTTTTTCAGGCTCTGGGAATAAAAAAAGGGGGGGGACTGCATACATAGTTGTCCAGAGGAGCTGAAAACATGAGAGTTCTCAGCCTAAAAATGAAAAAAGGGGATTTTTTTACCCCCATATTTTTGTCCCAGCATCCCCCACCCTTGCAGTCCTGCCCTGCAGAGGGCACTTGGGGAATGAGGCTTCCCCCTTCCTCAGTGTGCAGTCGGTGCCTTGCCCAGCTGGCAGCGGGAGGCAGAGAAAAAAGCCAACCCCAACTAGACAGTGCTCGGAGGATTTTCAGCAAACCTCCTATTTTATGGAAAATCAGTTGGTGGAGACCTTCCCCTCTGATCTTATCGCCCGTGCCTTTCACCAGCTCATTTCTCTCCCCATTTTTTCGGCTGGTTGGGGCGTGGGGCGGGGGCACCCACATCCGGGCAGCCGAGGATGCTGTGGGTGCTCAGGGAGGTACCGAGCGCGACCCCGGGATTTTGCCAGGCTTGGACTTACCCAGGGCTGGTTTCCAACAGCAGAGAAGTCTCAGCCAAATTCTGGTTGATGACAGGCCTGGTGCTTTCATAATTGGCAGCCAACGCAGGTGGTTATGTTTGGGGCTCCTTTTGAAGATGTATTTACATTGTTGTGTTGACTTGTACGCGCCAGGTATAAAGCGGTTACATGCACAGCCCAGGAACTTAGGAGCGATGAATGTGCCTGCAAAAGCTGTGTGCAAGGGAAGCTGAGACTATATAGAGACTGCTCGACTCAAAATAATAAAAGGAAAATCACCTAAATCTCTGAAAACATTGGCCTTTAGAAGTAACGCATAAAAATGTCAGTGAAAAATACCTGAGTTGGGCTTTTCCAGTTTTCTTACTTTCTAGGACTTTTCACCCTTGGCTGAAAAGACCTTTGTAAACCATGCAGGGGAGCTGGAAAAAAAACCTGCTAAAATACCTTAAAATCATGTTCTGGGCTTCATATTTAATGGCCAGAGAAGGTACATTAGACCTGCTAAAATACCTTAAAATCATGCTCTGGACTGTGTATTTAATGGCCAGAGACGGTACATTAGAAACAAACTCCTTGATTTTAGCTTGAAAATAAGCTAACTGATGATGGCTTACAAATTTCCAGGCAGAACTAAACGTGGTGCGTGTTTTTCTTTGAAGGCTATAAAAAAAATGAGCATGAGCTGATGATTTTGCAGAGTGGTTTCTTTTATGCAGAGAAAATTGTTTTCATCCTAATTCTTGGCATTGGCTCCTGTCCTGTGTTGCTTTTGTTTCTTGGGCTGCCATGGAAATGTCCCCCTTTTCCCCCAGGCCTCTCCACGCGCCTCTCCACCGGCTCTGTTGCCCGTCAGACCCTTTTTTGAACTAATTTAATTAATTAACCCAGTGCAAGTGTTCTTCTGAGTTAATCATCTACTGGGTTAACAAATTAAATTGGCTCATGGAAGGAGGCTGGGGAGCACCAGAGCTCTGCTCCAAGGTAAAGGCTGGAGGTGGATGAGGAGGAGGAAGGTGCATCCTTCATGGTGGGTATGGTGGCAGCGAGGGCTCTTTTCGGCTGTCCGCGGTGCCTTCTTTGATGCTGGTTTTTGCTGGATGAGTGAGCTGAACTGGTCTCTGTAGCTGCACAACAGCCACGTCCAACGTGAGGAGCGTGCCAGGAACTGCACTGGGGTTGGAGGAGTTGGGAGCCTTTTGCACCACAGTAGTGACACCAGATTAATTGTAATATGAAATCACATTCATTTTATAATTGAGGCATGAGCTGGGCTGAATCTTTATGTCTCTCAGCGAAGCAAACCTGCAGCCTGGAGAGAGTTGGATGCTCTGCAGCATGGGGAAGGTCTAGACTGCTGTCCCTATGGCTGACCTCGGTCATCAGCTCGGGAGCTGGTGACAGCTTTTCAGGGCCTCTAGGAATCAGGGAGCAAGTTTGTCTTGGTCAAAGCTGGGACACTGAAGGATCCTCAGTTGATTCTGGGCCTTAAGAAAAAGGTCCAGGAAGAAGCCTAGGGTTCTTCAACCTCCTGCTTGCACCCAGCTGCCGTCTCCTTGCACAAGCCCGTTGTCCTGCTCTAACACACAGCTGCTTGCTTCATTAGAGAAACGAAGAAGTGATTATTAAAATGGACTGCCCTCGTCCTCATCAGGACTTTTCCCTGGCTTTTGCTGGGGGACAGCATGGAGAACCTCCTGCTGCCTCTGCTCTTCCAGTGTCCCCAGGCCCATCTCAGGACGGCAGCTCAGGTCCTGCCCAGCCTCCTCCATTCATTTGCTGGTGGACTTGGGTTGTTGCCTTAATATATGGTGGAGCAGACGTCGGGGCACTCCCATGGGCTGACAAAGCGGCTACCGGCTGAGATGTGGCTCGCCAAGGGCTGCAGCTCCTCCAAGGGTGGCACGGTGCCTTTAGAGTCCCACCCCACCACTCCCAGTAGGGATGGACAGACAGATGGTGGCCGCTTTGTGGCCCTGTGTCCCCAGGGGGTCTGCATGGGGGAGCCCCGTGCTGGGGGCAACGCTCAACTTCTCCCCAACCCGTGCGGGCAGGGTCTCGTGCCGGGGGTGGTTGCAGTGCAGGGGCTCTCGGTGGGCTGCAGTGATGCATTCCAGCTGAAACTTGTAAGGCAGAGGTATTTTAAGTATATTGGCTTAACGAAAATGGCTGTGAGCTTTGCTAGGGCAGATTGACAATTAATTTTTTTTTTTTTCAGGGCCATAAAAATTCCATTTCTGCTGTAGAAAGTTTTAACCCCTTCCTTACCCGGGGGCTTGTTTCTAAGGGTATTAATGGGGGATTATTTTAACCGATGGCTCCCTGGTGAACTGTTAAAAGATTTTTGGGAAATGTGCGTGTTCTTTGCACAGGGATTTTTATCTGGACCTTGTACACGGTGACCTGTGTATGGCTATAACCATCCTACTTCCACGTTCCTGCATGTTGGGTAGTGTAAGCATGTGTCTGTGCTACGGCAGAGGGGAGAAAAAAAGACTGAGGATGTATCTTACAGAGTTTAAAGAATAAAACTGAAGAAAGACTTTGGGCATTGAGAAAGCTCCATGGCCAGAGGAGCGTTAGATGCAGCAGTACGGGAGGGTGCGACATGAAAATGGGGGTGTGGGCTGACTCGTGGGGATGCTTTTGAATATCCCACTTCATCTCTTCAGGTGCCCAGATGTGCATTGGAGTCCTCATCACGTTCAGAGCACGCAGTGCTTTTTTTTCTTCGTAGGCATGGTCTTCCCTGTGGGCGCCTCTTAAACGTGTTTTGAAAAACCCATGAGCGTGGTTTGGGGTTAAGTGGGGAAGGGGGGCGGCTGGCATCACCCATTCCTCACGGGGGGCTTTGCTTGGATAAACAACGTGGCGCCACTCGTGACTGTTTCCTCAGGAGTCCGTGCAAAAACGGGAATATTCCTCAAAGCACTGCAGCAGACTTCCCTTCTCACCCTCGTTTCCTTGCGCCGCAAGATCTTACTTGCAGCCATATATCATGGGGGGTGTTTGACCTGCTGAGAAGAGGTTTGGTGGCTTCGGAAGAGCCGAAGCATGAATCAGAGGTATTCTAATCATGTGTTTTGTGATCTGCCCATGTTTTCCATCCTGCTTTTAAGTGCAACATCAAGCAGTGGGACTGTGCAGCTTTTTTGTTTTGGAAAAAAAGCATCTTTCTTTTTTCTTTTAATGCACTGCTTTGAACTTTACCAGCATCAAGCACTGTCAAAGCATACATAAGCTAAAACCTCAAGTTATTTTCTTTACCTCCACACTGCAGGGAGTGAAAGCAGCAGCGCTGCTAATGCCATGAGGATTTACAGTATTTGCTCTTTGCATTTATTCCTGTACCCATATTCCTTCTGCCTGAGCCATGCAAGACTCTTTTCCTGTTACATTCTGGTTTTGATTCTCCGTCTTGCTTCCTATCTTGTTTTTTTATCTTAAATTGTTTGAATTTCCTTTTGGATATGACTGCTGCGAGGCATCGCTGCAGCGGAGGAAACGGCGACTTGGCGGAACGAGTAAACAAGAGGCAGAGTTTCAGCCCGTCCATCTGATCGATAAAGGTGGCTTTGATGGAAGAGATAGCCCTGACGCCAGCCTAAATGTAGCTGTTAGAAGTTGTAGCTGCCTACAATGATAGTTGTTAAAAATGCGGCGTGCACCATCGAGGGAGGCTCTGCAGGACTAAAATATTTTTCTTTCTTCAAAAAGAAAGCTAACAAGCCTGCCTCTGTTCCAGCAGAAAGGGGAGGGGGGTAGGAAAGAGAGAGGAAAAAAGTGGATTTTCTTGTCTGTGCATAAAGGGCAGGGTGGAAAAGAGGAGGAAAAAATGGAATATTTATTTAAAAGGCAGAGGACATGCTTTTCTGCCGGCCGCCCCTGCTGTCTGCTGAGTGGTAGTGGCTAATAGCTGGAGGCGAAACTAATACTTGGCAGGGGATAAGACACAGCGCAGGCCCCCTTGTATTAGGGGCTTGCTAAAGTGCTTGCTTTATGTCAGGGCTGTGAGATGAGTTCATCTCTTCAGGATTTGGTTGAGTGCGCCGGGAGATAAAAGAAGGCAAAGGGAACGCACTGCGGCACGGGGAGTGAGGCAGCCGGCAAGGGTGGCAGCGATGGATGGTGCTGGGGGACAAGAGGGACCCTGCCAAAAGCTTTCCGGAGGCAGAGGCTTTTGAGATGAGCCTTTAACTGTCTCCTTTCAGAGTATTTTATATGCCTGCGGGCCACAGACAGGTTGCTTTTGTAGCTGGTGGGTGGCTTTTAAAGCCTTTCTTCACCCTTGGCCAGGAAAAGCAGGGTGGAAAGGAAACTTTTAGTTGCTTGATGTGCAGTTACCTAAAACCCACGTCCTCTCCCGTTTGAAGGAGCACAGGACATCTCCAGGGGTGCTTTGAGCTGGCAGAGCTGTCACTGCTGCACCAGAGCTGTGACGGGGCGAGAGAGATGAGAAGCACATTGGCAGGGGGGATTTCACCCCCTGAGATGCGTGCGTGTATAGATGGACTGAAGCCCGTGTCATAAATTGCATGGAAGTGATCTTAGTAAGGCTGTTCCAGATGCATGAAAGCAGGAGGTACAAAAAAACCTTCTCCTGTTTTCAGTATATTTGTAGATTGATGACTTTGCCAAAATATTTGCCAGTTCCTGGAAAGCAGAGATGGCACCAGGGATGGTGTCACCTAAAGCGCGATGTTCTTGTAGAGTAGACGCTGGTTTCCTCCTGCTTTTCCTGACTAGATGTGTTGATTTGTAATAAGCCATGGGAAACTCAATAGCAATAAGCTATTGAAATGTTCATTGCTGACTATTCCCCTAATTAATTCAGCTGATGGGGAAACGTGAGTTTTGAAGTTGTCCCATTCTTAGCCTGTAAGGCAAATTTGGGGGCTGAGTGATAGTTTCTAAAAAAATGTAATAACAAAACCAACTTAGCTAATGGGCATGCAGGGCTTTCTGGAGGTTGGGAGGTTAAACAGATGCAGAGCTCAGTAATTGCTACCAGCCTCCGGGCCCGGCAGATGAAAAGCTCTGAGCTTGTCTGTAGCCCCCCCAGCATCACTTGAGTGGGATAGCAGCAAAGTCTAGTGTTTGAAAGAGTTTTGGAAAGGCACTGCGAGCATCTCAACTGGGTGATGTGCCAGGGTAAAGATGACTGGAAACTGGACACTGTGGAAGATGTACCTGCAGATGAAGCTCCATTGCTCAGTGCCTCTTCTTTCTGCTGTCATGCCATTTTCATCATCTATGAACTACCTCTTGTTTCACCTCTTAAAAGAAAACATGGAATTATTTGCCATAGTGCATTTTAAAGAGCAAAATGTGCTGACAGTCTGCATGGTGGTAGACCAAAGGATGTCACCAGAGAATGTCAAACAATTTTTGTCCGCGCCAAGTTGTTGATTTCAGGGGTTTGTACAGATGCAGCTAAGGATGGACTTGCTTCAGTAACATTCAATTAGATAAGACTGTTTGGGTCAGATTTGTGTTAATGCCATAAACTTGGTTAACATCGCTTTTTCAACTGCTGTAGAAATAATGCAAAGAGGTTCTGAAACTTTTTATCACCTATTTCATCAAAGTTTCTGTTCCTGGTGGAGACCTTAGTGGATCACATTGGCATAAGGCAGCTGGGAGTGGATCTAACCCAGATTTACATTTGAATCCTCTCTTCTATCCCTAAAACCTCATGTTCACATGGCTGGTGCTTTGCAAGGCATCATGAGATAGTCAAGTCCAGCTGTCAGTATTTAATGATGTGCCTGGGTACAACACGTCCATCATGCACTTGCTGATGAGGTCAATGCCCTTTTGGAGCATGTCGAGTTGTCTGTTTAACTGCTGGAGATGCAGGTGCAGGAGGGTCATTTGAGACGGCAAAGGAAATACAGTTATTGGCCAAAGAGTAAGAATGGGGAAAAACCTTTGGTTTTACTGGTTTTTTGTCATTAGCAGAGTGCAGCATTAGGATGAGCTCACTACAGAGTGATTCTGAGTAGTTTCCACTGAGGATGGCTCAGAAGCACGGAAACCAAAGACCCATTGGTGTCACTGGTACATGGTGGAGTGTCCTACCCCACCACAAGGGCTGTGGCTGAGCTACAGGACCTGGTCCTTGGGAGAAAGAAACCCAAGTTTGCCTCACCTGGCTCCAGGATGCTGCCGTTGCTCCGACCAAGGGTCTAATTCTGAATTTAAGGGGTGCATCTCACCCAGTTGTGTTCAACAAGGCTTTTCCCATGCCTTTAGGAGGCCCAGGACATCACCTCCAGTATCAGGGGGCATGAAGCTCTTGGCTCACTCTTCCATGGAGGTTTGCCATAAATGCAGGGAAATGGTGATTCATTTTCCTGTGGGGTTGAAGTGTCTAATTGCTGTGGGGTTTCCTTCACAGTTCTGGATAAAATGTGCATCAAACCAAAAAGGGGCTGTTGGCTGCGATGCTGGGTCCTAAAAATCATTTAAAGAGATGATGGGGGAAGAAGGGGCCAATCTGGCATTTTTGGGGTGGTTTAGACCTGTGATGGGTGAAGGGGTTGCTGCAAGACGATGAGCATTGCCCACAGCAAAGGGCATCCTGCTGGCCCCGCTGCCTCCCCGCTGCCTCCCCGCTTGCCCAATTACCCTCTTTCTCCCCATCTCCCTCCCCTTAAATTTGTATAGTTACAACTCAAGTTAAACTCTAACAAAGCAGCTTAATTCAAAGATTGTTAATGGGGAGGAGAGCCCGTTCCCCTCCGAGGTAATTTGAGCCCGAAAAGAAACAGGGCTGTAGGCTGTGCTTGAAATCCGGTGCGTCAATAGGGTCTCTGAAGCAAAATAATGGCATCACCCCGCGTGCGAGTTAATCGGACATGATGGCACGAAGGCAGAGGGGTCAGCAGGCCGCGGGCGCGTGATATATTGTCAGGGAGCTTAATGCCGGGCACAGAGCAGGGCTGGCTTGAAGCAGAGCTCCTTGCTTGAAATCCCAGGGTTGTTTTCTGTTAAATGGTGCGGTAGGAGCAGGAATGATGTTCAGCGAGAGGTTAATTTGCCCTCTTCAGGGCTCTTCTATGACTGAGAGTTCCCATCTTCCTTCTGGAGACATCATAACTTACACAGGTTTCTGGCAGTCTGCATCCCTCCTGTCTTTCTTAAATGTAATTCCTAGAAAGAAGAGACGTTACTTATTGTCCTGGAGAGAGTTCCAATGGCTTTGTAGGAGGACGTGTATAGTTCATAGCAACTAGTCCCCCTTGGCATGAAATGCCTCCTCAGATTTCATGCTCTCTGTGGGAACATCAGCGTCGCTGTCAAAGAATGTTACATAGCAGAGATAACTGTCGGGTCAGTCATCCAGGCACTTCATGGACACAAGTTGGCCTTTGAAAATGGGGATACACCACCACAGCAGTGCTAGAGGAGCTTGGGGACCTGCCAAGCTCAGGGGTGGCTGAGTTGTTGTAGTGGTACAGTATCCATGCCGCTCTTGGTGGTAGAAATGCACATATCTTGAGTAGAAAGGGTCCTGGCTGCTGGACACAGGATTGAAGATTAAATTAGAAAAAGAGGCATGGAGCTGCACGGGAGCTGGTGGGTGGCCTGTTGGGTCACCAGTTTTTGCTTGAGCCTTCTTTCTTGGCAGCATTTGACATAATTGAAGACGGGCTTTGGGTTTAGCATGAG
This sequence comes from Phalacrocorax aristotelis, assembly GCF_949628215.1. NCBI lineage: Eukaryota > Metazoa > Chordata > Aves > Suliformes > Phalacrocoracidae > Phalacrocorax > Phalacrocorax aristotelis. The sequence continues at coordinate 53,307,856 of NC_134282.1, forward strand.
GTTTGGATTGAAGGTGGGCTTTGGGTTGAACACAAGTTTTGGGCTGAACACGAGTTTGGTTCCCCCGTGAGCAAAGATAATGGGTGGGAAGAGCCATTTGCTTACCCTCCATACCTGTCTTTTCCCAGGTGGTCACAGCAAACCCTGACTTCTCCTCTGCTTTCCCCCACAGATGCCAGTACGTCACCCGATGCCGTGAAGAGGAGCCATTGGTGCAACGTGGCCTATTGGGAGCACCGGACGCGCGTTGGCCGCCTCTACACAGTGTACGAACAGTCTGTCAGTATATTTTATGACCTACCTCAAGGAAACGGCTTCTGCCTCGGACAGCTAAACCTGGAAAACAGGAGCGAGACTGTGAGAAGGACTCGAAGTAAAATCGGCTACGGGATTTTACTTAGCAAAGAACCGGACGGTGTGTGGGCGTACAACCGCAGCGAGCATCCCATCTTCGTCAACTCCCCGACACTGGACATCCCCAACTGTAGGACTTTGATAGTGCGCAAGGTGATGCCGGGCTATTCCATCAAGGTGTTCGACTACGAGAAGTCCTGCCTCTTGCAGCACACGGCCGATCTGGATTACGCAGACGGGCCCTACGACCCGAACAGCGTGCGGATTAGCTTCGCCAAAGGCTGGGGGCCATGTTACTCAAGACAGTTTATCACATCGTGTCCTTGTTGGCTGGAGATTTTACTCAGTAACAATCGATAACGGTCAGCCTCTGACAAAAGGAAAAAGAAAAAAAATGACACAGACTATCCCAAATATCATCTACCTAGATTTAATATAAAGTTTTATATATTATATGAAAATATATATTATACTTGTAATTATGGAGTCATTTTTACAATGTAATTATTTATGTATGGTGCAATGTGTATATGGACAAAAAACAGAAGATGCACTTTGGCTTATATAATTCTTTCAATACAGATTTTTTTTAAAAAGAAAAATTATACAGCAAAAATAGGAGAAAGCCCTAATTTTGATGTATGGTTTTTTGAAATATTATTAATACCCAGGCAAAAAGCTAATACCGGTCACTCATTGATAATAAAGTATTTGCATTATAGGGGGGGGGTTTAATTGTCTTTTTTTCCCTCCCACCCCGGACTGAAGTCTGCAGCAGTGTCTCCTCGGGTGCTCTGCAGTCAGGGGGCGTTTCCACTGTCTCCCATCTCAGCCAGGACCCTTAGAAAAACAATAAATTAGTTGCTGGAAGGCTGCAGTTGTCTCTAAGAGGAGGGTAAATGAGGACTGTTTGAGAGCCAGGGAGCAAATGGAGAAGGTGAGAGGAAAATCTCCCATAGCTGTTCTCGCTCAGGACTCTCTGATCGCTCTGATAACACAAAACATGATGGGGACATCGTGAAGATGAGCGTGCATGTTCATGTTTGTGCAAATCAATGGGTATCAGTGCTGACGGGAAGAGCAGAATAGACCGTGGCCCTAAAAGCTGCCCAATAGGACCAGTTTGCGTTATCAGCCTTGCACAGGGGTTGTCTGTGACTTTGGTATCTCCCGGGCATGTTTGATGGTTGAGAAACAAATGGTGGTTTTGGACAACTCATGGTTGGGTGGATCCTCAGTTGGAGACACCATAGCATGGCCTGAATTTTGGGAACCTCTTCAGCAACTTGAAATAAGGCAGAGGTGAGTTGCACGAGTTGCATGCAGATTTGTCCTGTAGATGTCCCAGTCTGTCGCCTAGGCAATTAACCGAGAGAGAATTATTTGGGAAGAATGTATTTGCTCTTAGGAGCAGTTGCAGCCAGAAGTCCTGGTCAAATGAGCTTGTCTCGGCTAATTTACTCTCTGGAAATCCTGGATAAATCAGGCACTTTGCTGACTTCTGCCTGAGCTTCGTTGCTGTCAGCACCGTAGCACCCATGTGCTAGCATGTGGGCAGGTTGGATGTTGTCTGGCTTTGCTTGGCTACTGAAGTTATTTATTGCCAGCGGCTAGTGTTGCCAAGTCTCAGAGTTGTATTACAAATCCCTGTACATTTGATTTTCATAAAGTCCCGGCCTCTCGAGCCCAGTGACTGCAGAAGCACCTCCACTTTTGATGTTACAGAAGGTGTTTTTTTAGCCTTCATCTTTGCAGAGAAAAACATGCAATGAGACCTGGTCAATGGCTCAAAACTCAGAGTAAAATAGGACATCAACTTAAAAAGCCCTCCTGATGCGGGTCAGGGTCACGCATTTAGGCAACCGGACTTGCTGTACCTACGGCAGCCGTGAGCGAGGATGGGGAAGGTGGGGACCGCATCCCACCGGGGAAATGCACAGACCTGCGGTGTACGCTGGGGAGAGACACGAGCAGGGAATGTCGCAATGACATTTCCGCAGTCGTTTTTCAAATTATAACCATGCTTGATATTTAATTGGGACCACATTGGCTGAGTTCATGCAGCATCAGTATTAATACTTGACATCACGAATTTTTGTTTGTGTTACAGCCATTGTTGTCAGGGAACGGTGTCAAAACATGTCACTATTGTTTAAAGCCAGCTTTCAAGAGCTTTGCAGGGTTTTTTTTTTTATCCCCTTCGGCTTAGATTTGGTGTGTCCTGCCATACCACCTACATCACTCACTGTATCACTTTCACACAGTTGGTCAAGAGGCCGTTTTATATCTTGAGGTTTTTTAAAGAGATTTTTGTTAATACCACAGTCATTTTAACTGAGTTTCTTCTCCCTGTTCCCTTTTCTCTTTCCCAGCATTTCCCACCACCTCCCAGAAGGTTTTGCATTCACATGCCAAGCCAGCTGCTGCCTTCTTCCTTGTCCTCCTCACTTGTACACATGGATGCAGCAGTGCCATTTTCCGCTTTCTACTGGCTTCTTCCATGTTTTGGACAAAGTAGCACCAAGGGTGAACATTGTAATTTGCTTTTATGCCACCCACAAAAGACCTCGTCCCAGTGCCCACGGAAGCTGTGGTTCCTGTGCTGTGGATTTCCCTTAACTCTTCATTTGCAGCGCAGCTGGGCTGGTTGGGCACCTTCCAGCTCCGTTCTGGGTCTACATCAGCAAAAGGGTTTTTGTGGGTTGAAATTTGAGGGTTAACTTTGGGGTTTCCCTTGTTCAATCCACTGATTGTACTTAATTTTTCTTTTTTTATTACTCATGTACTTCCCCAAGAATAAATAGGGAGTTTTATTTCAGTTGACAGCAAGGCTTTAAAGGGAATAAAAAAGGATTTTATGGTGAGGCAATGAAATAAGGCATAAAGTATTCTTTTCTGTCTCACTCCTCCCCTTTGATACCTTACTGTAATCATTAGGACCCAGTAAAGAAGCTTTAGGACTTGCAAGCTATTGAACTCCACACTGGACCCTTGCAAAGCTCAGCTGAAGCTTTCCCTGTGCAATCACCCAAACTAAGTTTGAACCTGGGAAATATTCAGTGACTGCAAGTTGGCACTGGGAGCAGCCCTTGGGGGGCTGTGGGTGGAGGGCACTTACATCAGGGAGAGAACAATTACTTACCTGCCAGGGTGTGCAGGAGCAGCTGGGCATCGTTGGTTTTGCTGACGACCCAATGAGTCTCTCTTGTGCCCACACCCACAGCTGCTGGTGTTTGCTCATTGCCCCAGACCCCATAAAAACAGGATGGCCACAACCCTTTTCTTTTTTCCTGGGTAGTCTCTTGGTGACCTCCAAATGTGGTTTCTTCTCCTTCCTGGAACAGACATAGTCTTCCAACACTGGAGGTAAGTGGTACATTCTTTATCCTTGGCTCTTTAAGGTCTATAGGGTGTTATGCCTTTTTAAGGGCAGAAATGAAAGCAGTCCCTTGGCAGGAGGGTGCTGGGGTGTTTGCACCTGGCATGTGCTTGGACCAAGCTTTTGATCCTGCTCTGGGTGCCCTGATGCTGGGGTGCTGCTTGCTTTTGTGCCATTGCTTTTGAGCTGGAGCTGGTTTAGCTTTGTGCTGGGAAGGTTGTTGGGTCAGCCATGTGGCAATGTTATCACCAAGTGCTTCTTTGGAGGGATGTGTTGGGCAGTGCAGCAGGGAAGAGGTTTTTTTTTCCTGTAGTGGTGCTGGGTCTCCTGCCGTACTGCTACAGGGGAGTCAAACTCAGCTGAAGGAATGGTGTGCCACCACTAGTAGCATGGCAGGGTCTTGGTAGTGCCCTGTGTGGTCAGAGGAGACATGGGCAGTTAATCCCTGAGCAAATATGCCTTTCCACCTGTGCTGAAGGGCTCCAGCAATGCATTGACCTTGGCGTTTGCTCCATCTGGTCGGTTATTTGTAGGCATGGTTTTGTTGTAGGACAGGGTGTTGCATGGGTTGGGTGCCTCAGCTGATCTTAAGTCAGTGGAGTCTCACCTCTCCAAGGCAGTGACTCCTGAGGTGGAGCTTTCCCAGACCGTAGCCCTCAAATTCCCTTGTCAATGAGGAGTAAGATCTTGATCCTGCAGAAGAGCTGGAGACGAATGGTCTGAATCACCCTGGCTGTTTTATGGATCATTTGCAGAGGTAGTGGGATGTGGAGATGTTCTAAGGTTTTACTTGGGCAGCGAAACTCACTGGGCACCTTTATCTGTGAGTGCCAAACCATTGATAGAGGCATCAGCTGGTTCCTCACAGCATTATGGGGACAACCAGGAGGTTGAAGGCTGCACAGTCTGTTTCTGGCTTCCCTGTACAAAATACACCCAAAGCCTACGCAAGTGGAAGTCCTGAATTAGCAATTCTTCTAGTATTGGACCTGAGTCCTTCTGGACATTGATTTGTCGAGTGTGTTTATTTGACAAGATCCTCTTAATTTGAGCAATATTGCATTTTAAAACTGTCTGTGCAACAGGCTGATGAGAAGCAGCCAGTTGCTGCTGGTAGGTCCCAGAGGCTGCCTCTCCTCTTGCGAGATGTTCATGATCCCTGTCTTTGATGCTCATTGCTACTATGACTGATAAATACCTTTTACTAGCCAGAATGGAAAAGAAATAAATGCTAAAAGTAACCACATTCAGCTGCTCTTAAAAAAAGAGGCTAAGACCCCTTTGTGGCACAGGTTTTGCTGCAGTTCTACAGGGTCTGTTAATCTTTAGACCATAATCCTTCTTAGGACTTTATCTCCACAGTAAAGATGTGTGGAACTTGTTCAATGCGTAATTAAAAGCTGAATATTGCCCCCATGCATGGGCTAGCAAGGAAAAAGGGAGGGGGGAATCACTTGGTGCAGAGGAAGGAGCTGGAGGTTTGTCTCAAGGTATGATGCTGCTTGACTTCTTGGTCTTTGAGTAATTCAATATCTCCAGCTGTTTAGGATGTAAATTAATGTTTTTGAGAGCAGCAGTGTTGCTAAGTGCTTGTAAATATACCTGCACTTCCCAAAACTTCAATGGGTCCTATAGGCTCAGGCTTTCTGCCTGCTCTGGTGGTGTATCTGCGTGCAGCTTCATGCCAATGGTGGGACTGAAGTGGAAGAAGAGCTTAACAACTGCCCAGGATGTAGCATGGTCCTGGGTCAGAGGATGAAGCAGCTGTGTGGTCAGAGCTGCTGCTCTCTTAGTGCTTCCTCCAGGTAGTGTGAAATCAGCCTCTGGAGCCAGGGTGGGGGTTTGATATTTTTCTGAAAAATACCAGGACCAAAAATCAAATATCCAGGTAAATGGTGCTGTGGAGGGAGCCAGCTGCAGCGATGGGGCTGTGGGCTGTGCAAAACTTGCTGGTGCTGCCTCAGGTTTGGAGCTGTTGAGTTTGAGTGGGGCTGGTGATGAATATGCTGCTGCTTGGTTGCCCTGTCTGGTTTTTAAGCTCAATTTTCCAAGAGACCGGCTGTGGGATGGCTGCAGAGCTTTGCTGGGGGAGCGAGAGATATCCTGGTGTCTTCACCCCATCGTGTCCCTCCTGTCCCTTGTCTGAGCTGCTTGGGAGCAGGAGCTGCCTTGTGGGTGAACATGGATCTGGTCTGATGGATGGCCAACATGGACCACAACTTTCTAGGAAAACTAAAATAGATGAATCTCCGTTTCCCCTCACTTGAGGTGGATGGTGTTGCTGAATCTGGCAAGCCCCCAGGAAGGGGGGTGTGCTGGGGGTGACATGGCATTGCAATGGGGTCTGCAGCATCGCTTGGCACCGGGTGGCATCCTGGGGCTGGTCCCTGCAGCCACTATCCCAGCACCCCAAGACTGGGTCCAGGAGTCTTAGTGGTTAACTGCGGAGCATCCAGAGTTATTTCCTGTAAATAACTTCTTTTGCCTTCCTCAAAGGTCTTATTTTCCATTTGGTGTGTGATGAAGCATCGCTTGATGCTTTGTGGATAATCCTTCCTATATTCCTGATTTATGTATGTGCTGGTGCGATGCACAAAGTAGCATCTGTACTATATACGCTGTGGGAACAACCCAAAATTGCTCTGAAACTCAACTGGCTTACAATTATATTGTATTCTATTAAATTAAAACACATAGCACATATATTACACAATAAACCACAGCTATTTCATGGATCAAATTAAGTTTTATTTGGGCAAATTACAACCTTTCTTACAGTTGGGCCTTTGTGAAACCATTCCTTTTTAATAAAAGCAGGCATTTTTGGCAAATGCTCTTAAAGTGTGCATTCCCAATAATTGCATACACTGTTGCTATTCTTTCTGGGATATATGTGGCTAATTATCTTCCCCTATTTAGGATAGGTTCAAATGAGTGGTATCTTCCTTTTCCTCTTCCCCCCCAACACCTCCCTTCTGCTGGAATTTATTATTGCTTTCCATTTTTATTAGCTTGGCTATGGAAGTCGGCAGGAAAAAAAAAACACCTTCTCGTTAAAAGCAGGAGTGCCTTTCCCGGAATTTCTTGGGGAAATGTGACTCTTGCAGCTGCCCTCCAGCCCCGGCTTGGGGAGATGCAGGGTTTGGGGGGACAAAGTTGAAAACTAACCTATGAGAAGAGAGAAAAAAACCTGGTGTGTGCATGAGGGACCTCTGGGAGGGGGATATAAAATGCATCCCATTTGTGGAGGCTCCTTATTAAGTGTTTTGTTTCTGCTACAGCCCTGTCCTGCACGGGGTGTGTGAGATGGCATGCCAGACCCTGTGAAATGTCTTTCGTCATTGCTCATCCTCACATAGGTTTTGCTAAAAATCAAATAAATGGTTCAAAAATTGTGCAGATAGATGGACAGGCTGGCTCACTCCCACATTTCTCAAGGAAACTGGGTTAAAAAAACCCATCAGCTGAAGTGCTGATGAGAAGTGCTGCTCTGCTGTTTTTACTGCCTCTTGCCTTCTGCTTGCTGTTAGGACAGGCTTATACCTACCAATATTTTCTGGGAATAATTTTTCCCACAGTATTTTCAGCCTGGACCAGGAAACAGAGGAAATGTCCTAAGTGCAGTCTTCAGTGGGTAACATCAGTGTGACTTCTAGACTAGCAAGACTGAGATCGACAGCAGAGCAGCACCAAGCTTCCCAATTCCTGAATGCATGGCACAAGACCTCTGCAAGTTTTAGGCTCATATTTCTTTACACTGCAGTGCCTCTGGGTGTGGGAAGGGTGCTCGGCCCCTTAGCTGGGTGGGGCAGAGATGATGGAGCTGTCAGTGTAGAAGTCCTAGGACATTACATAAAACTGCAAAGCTTTTTGTCAGTTTTCCAAAACCTTCTGGGCACTATTGTCACAAGATCAAGAACTATTATTTAGCCTCCCAAATCACATCTGGATGCTGTTTATGGGATTATTTGGCATGAATGCATCTGCAGGAGGGGCTTAGTCCTGGCAGTGGGAATTGGTCTCAGGGATGCCAGACTGTCTGCTGCCAGGGTCCAGGGACTGGTGGCATCTCCCCATCCTGCTCTCAGCCTGCAGTCATGATAATGGAGCTAATGGTTTCCTTGTTGCTTTACAAATCTTCTCCCAAGTCACTAGCGATAGGATGAGAGGAAATGGCTTCAAGTTATGCCAGGAGAGGTTTAGATTGGATATTAGGAGAAAGGTCTTCACTGAAAGAGCGGTCAGGTACTGGAACAGGCTGCCCAGAGAGGTGGGGGAGTCACCATCCCTGGGGAGGTATTTAAAAGATATGTAGACGTGGCACTTCAGGGCATGGTTTAGGAGGCCTGGGGGTGTTGGGCTGGTGGATGGACTTGATGATCCAAGAGGTCTTTTCCAACTTAAATGACTCTGATTCTAACTCCTGCCAAGCGTTTGCTCAGAGGTTCCTCATCTATGCGTTGGTGCTTCCTAGGTCCTTCCTCCCACAGCTCCCTGGTGTGTGACAGCCCTGTGGGTTTAGGCAACCTCAGTACCCTCCAGCTGCCAATTCGAGTTGGGTGACTAGCTGATGGCCCTGTGGTACATGTCATGGGACTGTCTCAGTCTTCCACAGTTCCTGTAAAGAGTGGACATCAACCTGTGACACGGGGGATAGAGGAAATGGGATTATTTTGTCTATATAAAAGACTACTCAAAATGTCTTTAGTGATTCATTATTTTAAACAATAAATCAAGAGCATCTCTGACCTGTTGCCTGCTTCCCACTATGGCCAGGATGAGTTGTCCATTGCTACTGCTTTGTAGTATGTGACTGTGGTGCAGGAGACATTGGCACTTGCTCACTCCCCAGTGCCTCTGAACCAGGGGCCCATGGTGGGGCAGGAACCAAATGAAATGGCCACAAAACATTTTCAGTGTTTTGCCTGTGTGACCACAGTGAGGGCTGTGCGGCTGTGTTACTCAGTTGCAGTGGCAGGAGGTCACAGCCTGGCTCTGTGCCCAGAGCATGCCCTCCAGCTTGGCATCAAATGGAAAAAGCATATGCAATGTGACAAAAAGTGGATGGCAGAGAAAGGAAAGAGTCTCCAAAGCATCTCTTGCAGCCTGGCTGTGGGTTTTGGAGGGAGAAGTTTCTCTGCATTGTCCCTAGTTGTTTCTTCCACCCAACACCCATGCCTTCTGTCATCTTCCAACTTGGGTTACCTGTTTTAAGCTGGATGATGCTCTCTGTCTCAGCACTGACCTGAGTCAGGCCATGGTGCCATGCAGTGGGACGGCATTTGGGACATGAGGCTTTGGAGGCACTTGGTATGCACTGCTCTGGGGAGCTAATGGAAACCCTGACTGCGGTTAAACACCACCATCTGAAGGGCTTTGTGTGGAGCATGCACTGTGCCTCCTCCCATGGCAGCTGCCATCTCTGACATGCTGCTGTGTTTGCTTTTGGGATGCAGAGTTGAAGCCACAACCCATTTCTGGGAAAGATGGATTATTAGTGTGAAGTAGAGGTAGAAGGGCTGGAAGGAGGATCCGGGGAACTACAGGCCAGCCATCCTGACCTCAGTACTGGGGAAGATTATGGAGTGGTTCATCCCGAGTACGCTTACCAGGCGAGTGTGAGACAACCAGGGCATCAGGCCCAGCCAGCATGGCTTCATGAAAGGCAGGTCCTGCTTGACCAACCTGATCTCCTTCTGTGACCAGGTGACCCGCCTGGGGGATGAGGGAAAGGCTGTGGATGTTGTCACCCTGGACTTTAGCAAAGCCTTTGACACTGTCTCCCACAGCATCTTCCTAGAGAAGCTGGTGGCTCATGGCTTGGGTAGGCAGATGCTTTGCTAAGTAAAAAACTGGCTGGATGGCCAAGCCCAGGTGGTTGTGAACGGTGCTAAAGCCAGTTGGTGGCTGGTCATAAACAGGGTTCCCCAGGGCTCAGGGTTGGGGCCAGTCTTGTTTAATATCTATCAATGATCTGGATGAGGAGATCAAATGCACCCTCAGTAAGTTTGCAGGTGACACCAACTTGGGCGGGGGTGTCGATCTGCTCAAGGGTGGGAAGGCTCTGCAGAGGGACCTGAACAGGCTGGATTGACGGGTCAAGGTCAATTGTATAAGGCTTAACAAGGCCAAGTGCCGGGTCCTGCCCTTGGGTCACACCAACCCCAGGCAACGCTGCAGGCCTGGGGCAGAGGGGCTGGGAAGTGCCTGGCGGAGAAGGCCCTGGGGGTGCTGGCTGACAGCCGGCTGGGCACGAGCCAGCAGTGCCCAGGTGGCCAAGGAGGCCGTCAGCCCTGGTGCGGCCAGCAGGGGCCGGGCAGAGATGGGGCCCCTGTGCTCGGCCCTGGGGAGGCCCCACCTCGAATGCTGGGCTCAGGTTTGGGCCCCTCGGGACAAGAAGGCCCTGGAGGGGCTGGAGCGTGTCCAGAGAAGGGCAGCGGGGCTGGGGCAGGGTCTGGAGCACAAGTGTGCTGGGGGGCGGCTGGGGGAGCTGGGGGGGTTTAGCCTGGAGAAGGGGAGGCTGAGGGGAGCCCTTCTCGCTCTCTGCAGCTGCCTGAGAGGGGCTGGAGTGAGGGGGGGGTCGGTCTCTGCTCCCAAGTCACCAGTGACAGGATGAGAGGAACCGGCTTCAAGCTGCGTCAGGGGAGGTTTAGGTTGGATATTAGGGAAAATTTATTTGCTGTAAGAGCTGTCAGGCCCTGGCACAGGCTGCCCAGAGAGGTGGGGGCGTTACCATCCCTGGGCATGTTCAAAAAAAGTGTGTATGTGGCACTCCAGGGCATGGTGGTGTTGGGTTGATGGCTGGACTGATGATCTTAAAGGTCTTTTCCAACCCTAATGATTCTATGATTACGTGCCTCCTCCCATAGGACGCTGGGGGGAAGGCTGAGAAGAATACCCCCACTAGGCTCTGGAAATTGCTTTCCTTCCTCTTCTCTTTGCAAAATAGCATAATTAACAGAAATAAACTTTGCAGTGCTGTTAATTTTGAAGGTCTTGCATGCCAAGCTTCAACACGCAGAGCTCAGCTGAGCAGGCGCTGAGCGCTGGGAACAGTTAATTATTACCCAAATGGTGTCTGAGTGAGTCTGAAAGGATTGAAGAATTATGAAACTGTAACGAGGGAGGCCTGTTCTTGGCAAACACTTACATGATTCAAATGCTGGGGAATTCGGTATGTTTTTCTCTTTCTTCTAAGGACTTTGTAAGCCGTCTGATGGTCCAGATCGCATGGTGGGGATTGAGTGGGACCATCAGTCCAGGGGAGCTGATGCTGTAACAGCTTCTGCAGTTGTTCTTTGTCACAGCAGCTGTTTAAAAATAGCTTTGGTGAGTCAATAATTAACTCATTGTTACTTCTTAAAAATCCCAAGTGTGTGAATTTCTGGATACAATGGTTTGGTGCTGGATCTGTAGGAGACATCATCTCTACATGATGCGTTTGGCACTGCTGCAGCTGGGACCTTGCAGCACCCTTCTCTCTGCTCACCTCTGTGGAGGTCTGCGTACTCTTTGGAGTCATATGTACAGTTTCCACAGGGAAGGGGTCATTTTTCCTATGGAGATATCTTCTTTGTCCTTGGAAGACCAAGAAAAAAGTTAAAACACATTAGAGGTTTTGGCAGGAACTCCTTATTTTTTCTGCTGAAAATCTGAATTCTGCAGAATCCTCCTTTCTTTCCTCTTCAGGCCATGTGTGGTCTATGTGTGGTCTCTTCTGCATCTTAGCCTGTTTGTGCCTGTCTGGAAAAACAGAAGTCATGGTGCCTCAGGAGCTTCTACCTACTCCACCCCTCTGGACACCATGGTCTATGCATGAATGGTTAGGGGATCAGCCTCTTTCAAGCAGGATTTCAGTCCTGGATCTTATGGCAAAGGTGGTGGAGGTGAACAACCATATCAATGGAAAGTAGTCTCTAAAGGTGATTTGTTTTGAAGAGTTTCCCTTGAACAGTCCATGTTTTGAACTACTGTAGTCTTTCTGTCTCAGGCTCAGTTCACTTTCTTCCAGTTCAGATCTCTGAAGTCTCATAAATAGATAAAGCCGGAAACTGAAGCATATGATGTTTAGAAATCCTTTAGTGACCCATGTCCTGATGCTTTTCTTCAAGCTGCCCCATGAAGCCCAGGGTCCCGCAGTGCTCAGGGGGTTCCCCCAGTCCTGACTGCACTGTGAAGCGGAGGAGGCTCCCCGCAAACTGACACTCTTTGAGTTGAACCCTTGGCATGAGAAACTTTAAAAAGCTTTTTTCCTCCTACATATGTTTTTCCTCAGTTCTAGTGAAACAAGTTAAGCATGTGGGAATGCCTTCAATGCTCTAATCTTGGGGGTTTGATGACTTTCTTTCTAAAATGTCCCTCATACTTCTCTCCCTATGCTCATCTGGTTTTTAGCTGCTTCACTTGCAGCTTTTTTGAGGAACAGTTGCACATAGATGGTCAATAAGACTGTTCTGCTTTGCTCAAAATGTCTCCCAGCAGGAAAGTCCCTGCTGAGTTTTTCTGCACCATGTGGTGAACTGCACAAGATGCCCCTCTGGTCATTGCTTCTGGTATTTCATAAGGGCTAATCCTCCCCCTCCTCCTCCAGTTGGTTGTGTGTTTGCAGAGTAATCCCCTATAGGACCTATGCCCTGCTCTGGAAAATGGCTGGAAGAAACCTTTGACGTTGCTGATCTGAAGTACTTCTGAAAACTCCGCTGCTTCCTCTTGGGTCCATGTAGCCCCAGTGACAGACTGCTCGGAGCCTCTTGGGCAAGCCAAGGAACCAGTTCCTTGGAAAAACGCACCTTTGGCATCTGAAGTCTGCCTCCATGGGTGATGATACTTGGCAAGGGGAAGTAGAAAGGGGTTCAGCTGCTTGAGACGTTGCGTCAGTTCATTGGCAAGGCTTTCCTTCTCTTCAGGTTGGAGACAAACGCTATGAAACAATGTAAGATGAAGGCATGGGTTAGAGCAGGAGGCAAATCCATCTGTATCTTCTGGGATGTGTGGTGTTTGGAGCAGAATGTCTGGCTGGGGTGCAGCTTGTTGTGTGACCTGTCACTAGGCTCTGACATGTGCATGGTGAAGAGCTAATGAGTTGGATCTGCAAGCTGTGAGCACCACCAAATTTTTATCTGGAGATTTTCACATGGGGACTGAAGGATGAAGTCTCAAAGAAGCGTCTAAATTAATTCTCCAGAGACACGATGCCCAGAATGCTCTTATGAACCAAGAACTCCTCTGTCCTGTAGCACTGGAGTTCCTGCCTGTCCTTCCTGCTTTAAAAGTCATGAAGAAACTAAGTCTAGTTTGAAAAATGCCCAGCTTTGCTGCTTTCACCTACAGCTTAGTCCAGAAGGCTGTAGTCTTGCAAATAATTCCAGTTCCATGGGATCAGATTTTTCTGATAAAAATATTTTTAATGTCCTGGGCTTTTCTTTGAGTTCAGCTGATTGTTTTAGTGTCCCCTGCTTTTGCTGTTTCCTCCCCTTGTGTCTGTGGGGAAAGATCTTTGAGATCTGTCCATAGATAGTTGCCATGTATAGTTTCTTCTGTCTTGCGTGTAAAGTTATTGTAAATCCCAAGAAGCAGATAACAGAAAAACTGAGGTTCTGCTTCCAGTGGACTCTGTTTAATAAAACAAGTATACTTATTCCTGGTATGTGCAGCCAGTGCCTGCTAACCCTGCTTTGGAAATAACTGTTTGTAACTTCAAGCTGTGGCCTGCTGCTTGTGCCCAGGTCCTTCACTTGGTGCAAGGCACTGCTGGAGCTCTGCTCTGCTCCCTTGGGGCCTGAAAGCACCTTCCTCTGCACCTGGGGTCTGGGGACTGAGGTACCATGTCCTTACATGGCTTCCCTCTCCTTGCACTCCCCCACAGTACTTCCATGGGCACAAAGTGCGAAGGTGCCACTGGTGTCCTGCACATATAAACCTCCAGCAGTTCCCGAAAGGAGAATTTCTCTGCAGGATTGCAGCCCTCTATCCAGGGGGAAATGACGGGAGACTCTATTTTTCCTCCCTGCTTCCCAGTTTTGTCAGTCCCTAAAAGCTGACACATCACCCAGCTGGGTCAAACCGGTGCTGGGCTCAGTAGGCCAGCCTTAAATACGCAGTATTTATGCTGCTATTGGTATAAGTAACCTATTAAATTGCAGTGCATGTGTAGTTACTTGGGCAGGAAGCCTTTCAACAACTGAGGTGACCTCAAGTGTGTGGTGCCCTGATAGGAACTCACCTCAATATTTTTTTAAAAAAAGCCAACTTTATAGACATGCCCTTGAATTCTTGCATTAATAAGTATCTCATGAAAGTGTGTGTGCGAGTTGGTATCAAGCAAGATAAAAAGGAGCTGTGCGATGATTTTGGAGTTGGCCAAGATGGCTGTACATTTTTACTCTGAAACTAAGCAAGCTGAGATTAAATTTGCAGGAGGTTTTTGATATCAGCTTAACACCTATAAACTTTGGTTTATTAAACTACCTCGCAGCTTGCTTTAACTTTTAATGTGATGTTGTGAAACATGTTTCCTTCAAGACAAATGATGGTGTGGGGAGGTAGGAGGTCAGAGCTGCGCCTCGAATAAGACTTGGGCAATCCTCCCTCCCTCACCAACCTACGCTCCCCCTTAAGAAACCCTCCCTCTGTGTGTTTGAGCTGATTCAGTACAATGCACCGTAGAAAGGGAAACAAAGTAAAGGCGCATAAAGCCTCCAGACATCACCTCTTGGAGCAGTGGTCCTTGAGTCAACAGAAAACATCTGCAAAACAATCCTGCAATCTTCCACGTGGGCAGGAAAATGGTATAGGGAAATGTAGCAGATGAAGTTCCAAAGCTCAGCCTGCTTTGTACGTGGCTGCGAACGAAAGCCACTGGAGCAATGTTGAACAAGATGTTCACTTGTTTTAAGAACACCTCTAGGATTATTATTTCGAGATGAGCTGGGTAATGTTCTGTTCCCTCCTTGTCTAGACCTGCTGTTGGTAAAGTACCCCTCAGGTGGATCAAGGAGGGAGGAGGATTTAGAGGCTGATATTTAAAGCTCTGTACGATGCTGCAAGGCGTTGTGTGTACACAAGTTCACTGCACCGCAGGCCCCAGGGTCAGATGTGGGTTTGGGCAGACTTGGGTCCTTGCTGATCCACTGCCACTTTGCTGTGCAGCCTCGTGTTGCTCCATCCGAACTCGTGCCCAGGCTGGGCTGGTGTCCCCAGGCACAGTGGGGGTGATGCCACCAAACTGGGAAGCACCAGAGGCGAGCCCCAAGCTCGCCGTGGACTTCCACCAGTGTGGAGGGGGTGGGTGAACCCAAGGTGCTGTGATCCTGCTGTCCATTTATGGCATTGCTCTCCCACCATGGGGGAGGTTTCTGAGCAGCGGGGAGTTCCTCTGGGAAGGCTGGTGGTGCCGAGCCCCCTCCCTGCATGGTCCCCAACATCCATCCTGGTTGAGCAATGCGGGTCCAAGGTCAGCATCCCCCTTCAGGGCTCTGGCTGGGTGTTCCCACTCCTAAGAGGTCACTTGTACCGAAGCAAGCAGGAAAATAGTGCAGCAAAGCAGAATTGCTGCTTGAGTTCCTTTTTTCATTAAAAAGAGAGGGAAGGAGAAACATCAAAATCAACCCCCTGCCCCCACAAATCCTACCCTTGTCTTGGAGTATTAAAAACATCCTGAAGTTGAGACCATGCTTGTGCTCCTCGACGTTGAAGGAGGATTTCTGCCAAGACACTGACCCCTTGTGGATTTTGCAAATGTCTTTGTATCTCTTTCTCTTAGGCAAAAAAAAAAAAAAAAAAAAATCCCCTTTCAGACCTTTGTTTGGTCCCTTGCAATCCAGAGCTATCAGAAGATTTATTATTAAACGGAGGCTCCAGGGTGATTTATGAAATTACAGCTGAGCTGTATTGTGCGCTGGTTACAAATTGCAAAGATATTCCATGGGACGTAAGCTCCAACGAGCACGGGATATATTACACTGCGGGGAAAAGGGGAGCTTAAAACCAGCTGGCCGACTGTAACAACTACAGCCACTTCTCTTTGATGAGAAGATGATATACATCTGGGTTTAATACAAAACATGATGGACTGACACCCGGTTTCGGAATATCTTATACAAACTTGATATTTTTTTGCCTTTTTTTTTTTCCAGAGCTGTTGCACCACTTGATTCAGTTATATTCCTTTTTCCTGTTGTTTCTTCACATTTTAGCAACTCCTTGTTCAACTTTATAAAGTGCTGGGGATCGTTTCTCATTGGCTTCCAGAAGAAGTGTTTCTCTGCACGCTTTGAGTGCACGCAAGCAAGTGCTAGGGATTGAAAAAGGCAATGCTGCAGCACCGTATGTGGAATCGCTAAATTGGCTACCTATAAATACACCCCAGATGTTAATAGGCAAAAGGAAACGGGAACACATTATCAGGAAGGATGTCTCTTTTGGAGTAAATCCCTCCCATGGAGACCCCTCCTCTAGCTGTTAATGACTGCACTTCTCCAGGAGAAGTCATCTGTGAGCCCTGTTGTGGTGGGTGTGCTCGGGGGGGGGGGTGTGATATATATTAAGGACACCTCTTACAACCTTCCCGTCAGTAGGAAGTCCCGGCGAGCCAGATGCTACGGGTTGTAAAGCCATGCTGTTGCTCTGAAGGTGAACCCAGGGGAGTTACGCTGGTTGATAACATCTGGTCTAAAATCTTCTGCCATCCACAAAGGCGTGTACTGGCCCCATCTTGGTAGCCCTTGAGTGGGAGGAACTGGTGAATTGACAAGATTCCTTTCAAGCACTTTGATCCGAGAGAACGGGAAGGCTTCTGCATAAGCAATCCCATACTTTGGCTTGTTAGCAAGTCATGGCATTTTTAACCCTCTTGATTGGGTAACAGACCTTTTAGCACTGATTTTTTTTTCCCTGAACTGTTTAAGCGT
The DNA here is from genome assembly GCF_949628215.1 of Phalacrocorax aristotelis. Lineage (NCBI taxonomy): Eukaryota > Metazoa > Chordata > Aves > Suliformes > Phalacrocoracidae > Phalacrocorax > Phalacrocorax aristotelis. The sequence goes on from NC_134282.1 coordinate 53,324,497, forward strand.
AGCTTAGAGCTGACTTCAGTTGTGAATATTTAATGGCAAGACTAGAATTTTATGTTTTTCGTTTAAACTGGCTGTTATTCATAACTAATCCTGACATGCCCATTTCCAGTAAGTAGTCCTTAAAGTCTGAATGCAGCTAAACTTGCTTTAGTCTTCCCCAAACTTACAGACTCTGTCTGTGGTTCCCTGCCACAGCACTCCCAGGAAACACCTATAAATATCCATTCTGAGTAGAAATCCTGCTTTCTAGTAGTTGATAGCAGAAGTACTTGCATTCCCTCAAACCAACTGCTAGCCCTGCAGTTTTGGGAGGCAGCAGGTTGCATCCTTCCTGCTCCACCTCAGTCTGTTGCATCTATAGGAGCTGTGCCTTGGGTGGATGAAACCTCCCAAGCTGAGCATCTCACCCTTGAGCTTAAATGGACAAAACTTTGGAGGATTGTCCCCACTGAAAGCTGCTAGCATTAGTTGTGCTGTATCTCACTTATGGGCCAACCTTTGGATGATAAAGTCCTTGTACTTCTGTGGTTGGTATGACCCAGCGTGTTGCCAGAGCTGGTTTCAGGCCAGGGCACTCCAGCTCCCAGAAGATCCTGTTTCAGTCACCTTTTTTAGGACTCTTTGGGCCAAAGTGTGCTTTGATGTCTGGCAGTTTGGCCCCTGGCACACCCCATGGTCTGGCCTGGGAGAAGTGCTGGGAGGGTGGGGCATAAATTATAAATTTCTGCAACACCAAGCAATCCTGGCTGAGTCTCCTGGTTCTAGGAGGGTTACGAAATACCGACATGGCTTTCTCTGAGATACTAATTAGGGATGGACAAACCAGAGGGAAGAAAATAAGAAATCCCTTTGCACTCTTTCTGGGGTTAAAGAAAGTTCAGCTAACTTTCTTCCTTCCCCCTGTTATTTTTCCCTTCAGTGCAGGCTCCTCTCATCCAGGTTCCAGCAGGGTTGGGATGTGGAGCTGCTGAAGTGCTGGGGGAGGCTGTAGCTGTCGCTACAGGATTTCCAAATCACTAAACTAAATCTGAGAGTGCCTGTGTGGTTTAGAGCAATCCTGATATTGCAGTGCTTCTGGCTTTCCAAACAGAATAAATCAGTGTGTCATGTATCCAGCAAAGATCTGGACGTGGTTCAGGGTAGAAGATCATCCTTATTTGCCCTTTGACAGGTGGGTATGGGTAGGAAGGGGAGGGTTGTGCTTGGCTGGCGCTGCAGGATTGCTGTGCTTGCCCAGGGTGCAGCGTCTGGCCGCTGTGGGCTAGAGGCAGCCACACCTGGGGCACCCATCCCAGCTTTGCTGATTCCTCCTGCAGCCCCTCCTCTTGCTGAAGTGGTGGACTTGGTAATGTTAGGTTAATGGTTGGATTCAATTATCTTAAGGGTCTTTTCCAAATGAAGTAATCTATGATTCTGTAAACACTTCATATAGTGTAATGAATGCTTACAAATCCTTTCTGTGCTGCTGATGTTCCCTCTTTGCAGCTCACTGGATGCAGAACGCAAGCTTTCTAAATAAATAATAAAAAGCAGCACGAGTAAATTAACACGCATCAGTGCATGTGCCCTTGGCTGTGCTCTGCTCATCTCATTTTCAACAGGAGCCTCTTTCCACAGACCTCCCTGCCATCAGCGTGCTCTCCCAGTGCCGCCTTAGACTCCACATGGATTAAAGCCATGCGATCACAATGGATTTGTCTCTGGCTAATGAAGCTCTGCATCTAGTGCAAAATTCCTCTAATGCATTAGGAAATAGTTATCATTTTTCTCTGACAGTGCATTTGATAAGCAATTGCCTTTGGCCAAAAGCGATGCCAAGATTTTACTGCTTGTTACAGAGCTAAATATGTGACATTGCAACACATGTAATTGGGATAATTTAACACCCCGTTAACAGAGCACAGGAACGGCCTCTTCTTTTGCCATTGTTTGGGTCCACTCTTTATAAGTCTTGCAGTCTTTTGGGAGAATTTGCTTTTTAGTGAAAAACTGACATGTTCCTCATCAGTCACTCATTTTGAGGCGTTGAGCAGAAGCTTTTTTTGCAGCATGGGTGGGGGGAGCTGCTGATTTGTGATAGGAAACCTGGAGTCTGCCACGTCCCAGTATGGCACACTGAGAAGTAGTGGGTTGTGTTCTGTAATCCTGCTTCAGGCAAGCCATTTTTCAAGGGAATGTAAAATGAAGATGATACTCAGAATTTTATGATCCCTGTGTGGTTCCTGTGACATCCTTGTCACAAGGCAGGAGGTATCCAGAGGTGATGGGACTGTCAGCACCTCCTGCCCTGTGACCTTCAGTGGAGATGTGTGTGCAGGGAGGTGAAGTCTAAAAACAGGTCTTCTGAACTATTTTTTGAAAGGCTCTTTCAGGGCAATTCCAGATCTTATTAGAGGCAGGAAAGACTGGATGTTGCAAGGGATCCCAGTCTGAAGAAGCTGTGTTTCTGGTTAAGCCTTGCTTTTGAGCTCTGGGTAATGGGGCTAGATGTATTTGCATTAGAATACCTGGTTTCCCGAGCAGCATCTCCAAGCCTTTTGATGTTCCGAGCATGTGTGCACCCGGAGAGGGACTTCTGTATGTGGTATTGCACTGAGTTGGCAGCACCAGCCAAATCCAGGAGCTAGTAATTAAACCTGTTAATCTTCTTGTCATGATTGTAGTGGGTTTGAGTGAAATCTCAATGAATTTTAGCATGAGAGCATCTCTCCTTTGGCTTAATATAGGCTGGGTGGTAAGTTCCTTTATGGGGCAAGGTAGAAGAGGTTAGTTTAGGTCCAGGCTGACCCTTTTCCCTCCATGCTTGGTGGAGGTTCAGGATGCTGGGAACCACCGGCATGACCAGCAATCTTGTTTTACCTCCATCTCCCTTCTCCATCCCTTGGATTAGGAGCAGCTCTGGCTTTAGGGCAGTGACCACAGTACTAGTCAGCCTGTCCCTGCTCAAGCATTTTCCAGAGTCGCCTATTTTGTTGCTAAAATCCTGATTTAATTAAATTAACATCCAACTACCAAGCAGGCTCTGAAAGCAGGGGAGTGCCTGGTGTTCCCAGAGAGCCAAGCCAAAGACACAGACAGCAAACCAGCAGCCCAGAGGTCCCTCTTTCCTGCCAGCAATGTTTCACTAATTGAAGGGACAGTTTAATTTTAGCCTTTCTGGTGGTGCTGTTCCATTCCTAATTAGATCCAGCCCAATAGGAAAGAAGAAAAAATTCACTTGAAACCTGCTGATGGGTTTTTCCTCATTCAGCAAAGCAGCAATGGTTTTTAGCATCCAAGTCAGGGCTGTTTCTGATTAGCACGGGGAAGGCTGCTGGGAAGGGCTGGTAGGTCGTCTCTCTGCGAGCGCTGCTCTGCCCAAGCCATCTTTAAGCAGAGCAGCAAGACCTAGAGAGCTCTTTTATGGCTCTGTGGTGTGAAATGACCTGATTTGCCATGATCCTGCTCAGGTTTTCAGCAACATGTAGATAAAAGGCAGTGCAGATGACTTTAAAATTCATGGGTATTGCTCTTTTAACTTGCATCTCCCCTGATAGGCTCCTTCCCTTATAAAACACAGGCGAGCCCGTCTTTGCAACGGGGATTAACTTTGTTATGGCTCCAGTGAAAACTTCTAGGCACTTATTCAGAAGTCATTGCACTCACAAAACTGGTCCGAAGTGCTAATCCAAGCAAGCGTGGTTTTACTTTTTTGAGGCCATTGGGCTGCTCTTCTTACATGGCCCCAGTTTGCACCACGCTCAGCGGGGTGGCATCCCTTGACTCTAGACCTTCCCTTCTGAGGCTTGGTGATGAGGCTGTAAACATGAGCTCTGAGCTGAAACCAGGTTTCCCTGGTCTGTGCCACAGAAGAAACAGATTTTTTAAAAAAAAATTCTCTGGCACAAATCAGTCTAGTCATATTTGCATTTGGAAAAAAAATTATTTCTTCCCCTCCCCCTCAAGCAATAACTTTATTTTTTCCATAGAGTCAGATTCTGTGATTTAATCAATTGCCTTTATAAGTTTGTAACAAGGTGTTTTCTTAAATTTAGCAACTCCTAAAACCTTGGTTTTGAACACTGAGCCAATTCTCCACCTTGCATAAGTGTTGCAGCTTACTTCCCCCCGCCCGCCAATGAAATGTGTTTTTTAATAATCCTCCCCATTTTTTTTCCTAAATGCTTTTTGATCCCCAGTGCAAAAATTTAGAACCACTCAACATTTGAAATCTTGGATTTTCAGGGCAAAAGGCAGAGAAGCAATGTTTTTGAAAGCTGTAGTTTTTATGAAACTTGAAACCCCTTGTTCAGAGCTGTTGATGTGCTCTGGAAGGGGCTCCCGTCCTGTGAGCTGATGCCACAGTTATATGTGAGGATGGTTTCTTGTTGAGGGTTTTATCTTTGTCTGCCTCTGCATTTAAGTCTGGAGCATTCTGGTGTCCTGGCTGGTACTGCTCCCAAGCAGCATTAGTGCACCTTCCCTTAATTAATCTAATCACTCTTTGGGGTTGATGGGGGAAGGAAATGGTGGGGGGGTTTGGTTTGGAGGGGCTTCCTATGATGCCCACAGCACCGCCTTGCCCCTCATATCGTGAGTCTCAGGACGTGGGCGATGCCACTGTGGGTGTTCACACCGGCTCCCAAAGCATCCCACCCTTGCGAGGAGCCTGAGCTTTCCTCCAGCAAAGCCCTGTCGGGTTTTGTCACAGCCTGGAGCGCCTGTCAGACAGGTCCCATGCCCTTGGGTAGCTCATGACAACATGTAACGTTGCGGTCTGGCCATAAACAGGTTTAAAACAAGCTGAGCTAATTCAAAGGTGTGAGAGTGATCCAAAGGCACGGTGAGTATTGCCAGCTCCTCGCTTTCTCCTCGGGGCACCATCCCGCTCATTAACGGGAGGCTGTTGAATCAAGAGCGCTGTGGCTTGTTTGAACTGCAGGGCTGCTCTGCTTACACACGTCTTCTCCGCTTTGAAGGCTCTGTCACTTTACAGTTTGCATCATAAACGTAGGCTCTGCCTACCTGCAAAACCTACTGAGGTCTCCTCTCCCTGCCGTGAAAAAGACCTTTCAAACAACTCTAGAGGTCTCCAAGGGCTTCTCTCCTGAAAGCTGAATTGCCTGTTGGTTTTGGAGGCTTGCATTCCCCCTGGCAGCCTGCCATGTGTATATTTAGAAAGGAAGATCATACCTTCCATCTCAAAAATAACCAAACCTGATGACTTAATTTAGAGCACAAGAATTAAAAGCTCCCTCTTGAACTGCTGAGCAGTTCAGGTTCCTGCTGTCTCTTGCTTGCTTGTCAGCTGTGGAGCTTCCCCACTTGACTCTGCGTTTCTCTTGGTCAGCTTTGGGCATATCATGAGTTATTTGGGAGCAGGACTGAACCATGGACCCGTGTCTCCTCTCTGCTGGCACTGGCTTCTGGTGGTGTCTGGCCGTGTAATTGCGCTTCAGTGTCAGACCTGGACGCTAGTCTCATGAGGGGCTCTTTTCCATTGCTAGCAGACAGATGGTTGTAAAAAAGAGTCTCTTTTGATTGCTGATATAATCTTACACTTTCTGTAGGCTTTTCTGGTGCACCATGAGAGCGCTATGTCTGTACACTACTAATAAATGACCTGGAAACCTGTATAACCTGCATCCCAGCAGAGAAAACGCCTCTCTACCGGCAGCAACGGCATCCTTTACATGGGCTGGATTTTGGCCCTCTGCTCGCACAAATGGTTGCATCTCCTTCAGCAGTTTCTGCTCATGTGGAGCAAGACCCAAGCCAGCTCCAGGCTATGCTGGAGGCAGGATGTCTGGTTCCCTCCTTGCCTCTTGCTCACCGGGCAAGCCTAGCCCAGCTGCTCAGTTCCTTTACACCTGGTTTTATTTGTAAATCTGGGATAAGCTGAAACTTTAGCACTGTAATGGGGTTCCTCAGTTTCTTTCTGGCTGCTTGGGGCTTGCCTTTTGTACATACAAATGTATAATATTTAATAACGGTGTCTGAGCTCAGTTATCAATAAAGCCCTGGAGATCTGCAGAACAAAGGTTCCTGTGTGCTGCTGTGATAAACACTTTCACTCATTAAAGGTCAGCCTTACCTATAGCTGCTGAACACACCACTTTTATTTAACTTACTCTATCAGCTGTATTATCTGAAGTGTGCTCTTGAGTGATTGCAATGTTGAAAGGCTCCAGAGGTAATTGGCATTAAGAATGGTGTAGTATTATTAGGTGTGCCTTAATGTAACAATCTCCATTTTCATGTATTTACTCTGTACTACTGAGTAAACGCAGAGATAAAAAGAAGGTGGAATTAGCACTTCTCTTGCTTGCACTAAAGCCAAGTTGCATTATTTTCTTTTCTGTGGGTTTAGGCCTAAAAGTAGCTCAGGTATGTGCAAGTTTAAACAAGACAAACCAGGGCCCCATTAAAAATTACTCTCTCCTGGATAATGTTCAACACAGGATTAATAGTAAAGAGGCTGATGTCATCTCAAAGCTCCCATGACCCTTTGCACTTCTTTAGCACGTTGCTGAAATAAAACGTTTGTTACAGAGAAGACTTTTTCCTGCCGGAAAATCTGATGCCACCGTCGTGCCAAAAGCAGAGGGAAAGGTGTTCAGAGCAATGTGCAAAAAAAAAAAAATTAATTGGGTATTAAGGGCTTAACCTGAGAAACAACCTTCTCCTAAGAATAACCTTGCTGCTGCTGCGTGGCGTGCCATGTGCGATCCTAGCCCCATCCCCTTCATGGACTAATGCTTTCCAGGGTGTCCGGCTCTCGTGGCCCTGCAACACGGAGGGCACCAACAGCACGTGCATGATTTTACCCGTGCAAGTAGGAGGGTTCCCGTTCGCTGCCCTCCCCAGCACAGCAAGTGGTTCAGCAGATGCCAAACAAAGACATGCTTTTTTTTCCCCTGCTGTAACCCTTCAGTGCTGAGTTGCTCCAGTCTCTGCTGCTGTTGAGCTGGTGGTGTGAGCTGCTGGCATAGCCAGGATTGGCATTATACGGGTCTTCCAGGGGCACCATCACAGGCACCATGGTGGAATTACCAGTTCATGCCAGGCTTGTCTCAGCTAGGAATAAAATGACTGCAAGAGTTTGGCCTTAGTATAAGTGATGTTACATGGTCCCAGCACTGCTCATGCAGAATGTGCCTTGCATTTTAACATTAGTTTTTATCTGTCCAGTCTTGGCTGGGCTCTGAAACCCTGACTTGTCCTTCAAGGGCTTGGATGAGTCATGTTCTACACTGTACTAGCCTAGCTACTGCTAAATTGGGCTGGAAAACGGCTGGATTAAACCAAGACAGCATTCTAGGCTTTAAGGTTATGACCAGGTCTCTTGATAAGGAATTTGGGTGTGCTATAAAATAATTACATAGCAACTCTCATCTCTGAATCTTTACAAACATTAATCAGCAGATTTCATAAGATCAGTTAACTCATTTTCCCTGTGCCCGTAGGGACAGGTAAATATTACAGCTCTGCCCTGGTGTGCAGTCTGTGGCATCAGGAGGGCAAGTGCCTTGTGATGGTATCGGTGTCAGAGCCTGGGTTTCCTTGCTCACACCAACTCTAACTCCAAAAGCATTGAGTTATATTCAAGTTTGCCACGTTTGTATAAATGTATAAATATACACCCCTGTGCTGGGTATAAGAGCGCCTGTCTTGGGGATGTGGTTTTCGGTCCCTGGTCCAACCTCTGCTCATGGCTTTTCTTCCCGCTCAATGTTTTTTCTTAGTTTTATCTTGGGAGTCCATTGAGATACTTCTGCCCCTTTAGGGATGCTGAAGGTCATACTTGAAGCAAAGGTTTGTAGTTATAGCCCATGAATCCCCTGCACAGTAAAGTGTAGCAGCACCTGGCAGCAGCCTGGAGGAGTGTATATGAAAGGGGGTGGCTTTATGGAACATGTCCAACATCTTGAGGAGACTGCAATGCTTTGCTAAACCCTAAATAATAGCTGTCAACTGGAGTCAGTAGGGTAAATTTTCCATATATTTAACCCTTCTTGCATGCAGCTGAGGTGGCTTCCCCTCTGCTTCACCAAGCTGCCCTTGACTCTTGGTGTTGGCCTTCTGATGGTGCTGTTGCTGCAGCCAGAAAAGGTGGAGGAGAGAGAAGGGACGGAATCTGTTCTACAACAAATCATGATGGCTTGTCCTCTGTTACAAGCTCTTCCTTGTGAATGCTGGAGGAAGCGAGGTTTGTGAGGAGGAGCTGGAAGCTCCTCAGTGCCCTCAAGGGAGTGGTGTGATGGTTGCCAGCATCCTGAGAATGACCTTGGAGAAACAGACTTCCCAGCTGTGCTGTGCAGGAGCATGGTCCTTGGCCGGGAGCTTGACAGGAGGGTCTGGCCCCAAGCTTTAAGGAGTAGTCAGGAGCTTCTTTAGCTCTCTGAGGACACTACCCCAGGGGTATTTATATACCAAACACCTCAGGGCTGGGTGTGTGGGATAGTCCCCACACTGCTGTCCCACATGCGAGGTGAAGCTCTGGCTGGCAGGGCATGCCATAGGAGTGATAGCCCTGTTGCCCTTTGGGTTGGGTTTTGGGAGAGTGGGTTGTTGTGCGTGACTCTTGGAGGGGACGGTCCATCAGTCCCTATGTGTCTTTAACAGCCCATTCAGCAGTAATTCTGCCAGATGTCTTGATCATATCCAAGCATGTGGCACAGGAAACCCCTGCGGCCTCATTGCTGGAGGCCTTTGAACGCAGCCCACGCAGCAGCCCAGAGCATCTGCGTCCCGGTTCCACATCCCCACCTGCAGCACGTGGGCTCTCCCGTGCCGTGGTAGCTGGAGAGGTGGCCGAGGCACTGGCATCCTTGCTGTGCCGAACAGCAGGTCAGTGTGCTCGCCCACCCCAGGGGACGGAGCTGGGTGGCAGGAATGCCCCGGTCCCAGAGGTGACACAAGTCCTGTCCTGCCCAAGCAGGTCCCATAAGAGATGTCACCACAATCACCACATCCACTGCAGAGCAGCTGCTGCAGCTGTGCATCACCTGCAAAAGCTCCCTAGTGAGGACAAGTGATGCTCCTTCTTCCGGATAGTGTTTTCTGATGGTGTTAAGCTCTTCATATAGCTTTTTTATTTCTTCTTTTTTGCACATCCTGAAGTCCCTGAGGAGTGAGAGAAGTGAGTGGAAACATCCAGAGCACAACAGCCTCCTGCAGAGGGGTTGATCCTGCAGCTTGGGTGTTAGGAGCCTGGATGAGGCAGGGGAGGGAAGGCAGATGGGTCTGAGCTGCCTCGCTGGGGCCTGGGCTCCGTGGCCACCTGGGCACCCTGTGCTGGCCCCAGCTGGGGACTTGCGTGGGGATTTCTGGAGACGTGCCCAACAGAAAAATGTCATGGGACAAGTTGTGCCTGTTTTCCTGAAGGATAGCTTTGAAGCAGCACAAGAGAGCAGAGCTGCTTCCTTCAGTAAGTGCCATCAGCGCCAGGGCTCCCGGTGCCACCGCCCCTTCCAGGACAGAGCAAAGGGTGGCCTGGAAGGGGGCAAAATGCCCTTTCTCTGTGCACCCATCTGCTTTGAGAATCAAAGGCTAACTTGTCTTTTCCATGCTCTGTTGTATTGGATGAGGAGGTTTTGCAGCTTGGTCTATCTTCTGCAGCGCGACTCAGGTTTTTCGTATGTGGGTTTCTGCAAGGTGCATTATCTTATCCAAACTTTGCTTCACTCATGTGGAGCTTAAACCATTTTAAATGTATCCCAAAAGAGCTGCTTTTGCACTTGCAATGATGTTCTGTTTTAAGTATTTAAAGCACCTCACAAGGCTCCTGAAGGAGCCGGTCTTGGTGTGACCTTTTTTTAGCTACTATTTTGCAGGAAATGCTGAGGAAACTACTGCTAATGATTAACCAGCACCAAAACATCTGTCTTGACCTCATCAAGTGTGTGAGCAGCAAATATTTTAACCCTTAAATAGCGCAAGTGCCTAAAGATAATGTTTGATCACAGAGTGAGATTTAAAATAAATGGGACATAAGATAACAGGATAACGGGATGCCAGATTGATGCAGTTTGGTGTAACGTTGGTGAAAAGCACTGTTGCTAAAGCCCATCAGCTCTGCTGTGTGACGGAGTGCTGGGGCGCTTGGGTGTGCAAAGGGGAGGTGGGATCACAGCTCTTGAGCTGGGACAGTGCTGGACTTGAAATCCTGTTGCTCTTTTTCTTTACAAACAGGATATAGTGGTTTAGCACACTAGGTAAATACAGACAGCTTGGAAACTGGAAAGCCTTCCCATTTCACAAGGGCTTTCAAAGCTGTGCTTGAGAGATTGCTTATCTGGCCTGTGCTTAGCTCTGGGTTTGACCTTCTGTGCTTGTTATTGCAATTTTCTCTCTACAGCTGACACACAGGGGAAAGTTGCACTGTTTCTACTGAAATCTTCCTCATTACAGGAAAAAATATCTTTAATTTCTCATGCAAGCTTTGGCAAGTTAGCTGGGAAGGCAGAGGGTGGGGCAGAGCTCACCCACAGTGAGAAGCAGGGAGGAAGCTGCTGTTTGTAACCTGCTGCAGAGCTGTCGTCTCAAGGGAACGGGAGGCTGTGATGGACCTAGCAGGGATGATTTATGCTTGAAACAACCGCTCTTCAGCTATGTTTTGGAAAAGGATCCCTGAAAAGTTGCTCTCTTCCCCCGGCCAGGGTGGCGCTGGTGCCCTGTGTGTGGCCAGGATGCTGGGCTGCCCCAGGGAGGGTACCTGCCTAGTTTTTAGAGGATGTTGTGTGTCACCTTTGCTTTAGAGCTCCTTGCTTGGAGGATGCTGTGTGGTTAGCAAACGTGCAGGACAAACCTTATGGTGTTTTTCTTTGGTTATATTCTGACAGTTATGGGTTTGTTACAGATTAGAGGACTTGCCTTTGCCATGGAGGGAACAAATGAGGACACTTGCACTTGCTCCTGCTCCCTGGGAGCAGTGTTGGGATCTGGGTGATAAAAATGAAGTTTCACAGAGAATGCTGTGTTTCCAAAATGGATATAAACTGGCCCAATGTGAGCCATGAGCTGAACAGAATAACTACTCAGTGAATGTGAATTAGGTGAAAACTGCAGTGTCTTGGCTGTTGTGGCTTGATTAGATTGAAATCCCAATATGCTGACAGTGATTGTTCACAACTTTGCTTGTCCCTATAGGTACTTTTAAAATCTAACATGTCTTTATAAATTAGGCAGCCAACATGTTTTACAGGCTTCCTCATATGATATTTTTTTGGTGAACTTATGCAAGATAAAAGTATTACTTGTAATGAGCCCCGTTGTTATCTGAGAGCATCTGGTAAGCATAATGCTCTGCTTTGTACGTGCAGATACGCTGCTGGGCTGCACAGCAAGGCAGAGATGGTTGGGGAGGTGGCAAAGTGAAAACCCAAACTCTGCTTCCCTGGGCAGCCCTCACCCTTGGACAGCACGGAAAGCTGCTGGGGGGGGTAACTGCACAGATGCCTTAGGGGACAGGATTGCATGTGGGGAATGTGAATCAGTCTCTGCTGTTGGCTGCAATGGAGAATTAATTGGCTCAGTTTTAGCCTATATGTATTAAAAAGAGCTGAGGACCTTTCAGGAGGGCTTCCATGGTAATAGCAAGGTGAGAAAGATCTGATTTTGCTCATCTTTCCCCAACCTGGAGAGGTCCCTGATGTATTAGATGTGCACCCTGGTAGGATGAGTGCTCCTGGCTCCAGCTGGTGAAGCTCAGCCTGTCAAGGTTTCCCTGTTGCTGTAGATAGGTGTGGAGCTGCACTCCAAAGCAAACAAAGCATTGGGTTTTAGTCCTGTCCCTCTTGTCTGTGCTGTGGGAAAGTAGTAAAACTTAGAGAAGTAGCCCAAATTAAAAATAATCAGAAGTTTGAATCAAAACTGTCCTTTTAGATGCTGTTGGTATGGCAGGGACTTTGTTTAGCAGATGCACAAATATTCCAGAGCCAGCCCATCAGCAGGATGGTGAGGCTTCCCTGCTGAAACCACTTTGCTGACCACAGGCTTTGAGTAACTGCACACATTTTCCCCAAGTTTATGTTTTCCTGAGAGCCTGTTGGTAGGCTCAGGCCTGTGCTGCATCTGGCACAGAGAATTTCAGCAGTAACACGGTTTTTATGAAGGCACAGAAGGGCAGAGTGACCAGTGAGCCTGGGCAGAGCTCGCTGCCATGGGGTGCAGGCAGGGACCAGGAGCTATGGGTGAACGGGCTGAGGATGCCAGTGCCTCGTGCTGTGTGAGACGGTGTCTCATCCAGAGGAGTTTTAGAAGTTGATGTGTCGGTGTCACGCTGGCGAGCAGGCATGACTTGCAGAGGTTTGTGCAGCTGTGACATTGGCAGTTGGGTTTGGCTCTAGCTGGGCTTGGGCCAAGGGTACTCTGCAGCTGCCAAACCACAGCCGGTATATCTGTGCTGTAGCGGAGCTAACTGGAAATAGTGCTGCTGGTTTCTGCTATGGGGTGGGATTTAAAATATCTGCATGCAAACATAGCTGGAGTCCAGCACAGTGCTGGTGTAAATGTTCTTTGTTTTCTGTCTGGGTTGAGAAGCTCTGTGCAGAGATGATTTTGGAGACTTAAATCTGGCTTTTCTTATATGGCCTTTTCCATGTGCACTGATGAAGGGTGTGAAGATGTGAAGTGCATCAGTATATCATATTGTGTAATCGGCACATCCAGATGTTGCTGGAAAGCTTTTGTGAAACCTTGAGGAAAATTGCAGCTGTGCAAACTGCAGTGGGGAGAGGGGACAGCCACTGTTCTGGGGACATGGGCCAGCCTGAGATGAAGCTGGCTGTGTTTGAGACCCAGGCTGGAGGCTCAGCTGGAGCTGAACCATGAACCGGGCAATGGCTTGGTGTATTTTGCAAGGAAAAGGTAACGATATCCCACTCATGGCCTGAGCGATGGGCAGCAGCGTTAGGATCAGGTCATATCCACAGCACCGCCAGGAAACCCCATGAGCTTAGACATAGCCAAGCGACCAGCACAAACCACCAGCGCTGGTCTGTGCCTGGGGACAGGCCAAACTGACCTCTGCTAAAATGATACTGCCTTCTCCTTTGATAATCGCAACTCTAGTGGTATCCCATGAGACTTACAAATGGCTTTGAGCTTTGCCTCGCTCTGAAACATTCCTTCTAAAATGTTTTTTCTTGGACCAAAGTCATCTCTGGAGTAACTTCACTGAGGCTAGTGGGCTTGACAGGAAAAATCTGGGGCTATTTGAGGCTGCAAATCTCTGCAGTTCTTAGGAACTTGCTCATGTGTACAAGCAGCTCAGATATAATCAACAGTGAAAACATGCTGTTTCTCTTGGAAGCTGTTTACATAACATTTCAGCTGTGTTTAAACCAAGATTTATTTGTACAGAAAGGCTGCAATGTCAAAAAGCAAAACAATATTACCTTTTGACAGAAGGGATGGAAGAAGGTGCCCATCTCTGCTTGCAACATGTTTGGGACCCAAAGCCCAGCCGCATCCTCTCCCCCTGCTTGCAGCAGCTACCTGCCATCAACGCTGCTTTCTGGGATGGTTTATGATTCCTCATGGAAAATAAAGATGCTGGGGTTGAAGGTTGACATTTGTGGTCATATGAATGTGAACAACCAAGCTGCAGCTTGTTGTAAAAGGTATCTCCTCCCGGGTGCTAATCCGGAAAGGCTAACCAGGGTCTGTGAGAAGAGAGCTCCACAGCGGAATTATTTATTAGAAATACAGACTTCTGGGCGTTTTCCCATTTTCAGCTGGAAGCCATAATGGGTTTTAAGCAGCAGCCTGGACACTTGAAAACAGCTAGAATAAGCCTGGGGAGTTATTGCCCTATTTCAGTTGTGGTCAGCATTCAAAAAACCCTTTAGAAATTAATGTGAGGAAAACTTTTTCTCTGTGGAGAAGCTTGGGTAAAGACCCGAAGTGGGTAGAGGTTAAACTCCCACACGAGTGGGACTATCTCTGCGTTAATGGCCACGGCATCCTGCACTGGGGGATTATGAGATGATGGAAGTGGCATTTGGGACGCCTGTGATGTGGGTTAAGCTCCCCTAGGTTCTGGGTCCTGAACACATCCTCCTGCTGAGCAGCCTCAGCTGGCAGCTTCAAAGGCTGCACAGTCCAAACCTAAAACCTCAATAAAGGATTCAGCCATGAGAAAAAGTACATACCCAAGAGGCCACGTGCCATGCATATGCCTGATAAACCACTCCCAAATTTGTTCCTATCAAGTATTAAAAGAAAATGCATCTCATGGTTCTGCCTTCCCTCTTCCTGTCATAAAACCAAAAGTCCAATTTCCAAGCCACATCTCAGTGCAAGTTGTAATAACTTATTTAAAACTGTTTTGGAACTGATTTAAGCAGGTGCTGTCCCCTGGTGCATGTGGTTTGATTGAAACCATGGATCGAGACTGCTGAAATCTCTGCCTGGAGGGGAGGGGTGGGTAGGGAAGGGGAATAGGAATGGCCACCGATTTCATCGGTTGTCCTGTGGGCCCTGGAATGAGCTTCGATGTTACCTGGGGTGGGCTGGGACTACCCAAAAACTAGACTTTGCTGGGGATCAGAAGGCAAACACTGACTGCCCAATGCCTCCAAATGGTGGCTTGAATTTCCTGTGGAGCGATAAGAGCAAAGCTGAGGCTGTGCAGCTGGGTGATGTACAAAGAGGTTTCTGGACAGGCTTTTTTTGGGGGGGAAAAAAGGAGCTACTACCCTTGTCTGTGCTGTGATAGCCAGCACAGGAAGCAAGCCAGAAGTAGATCTAGAAAAATCAATGTTCCTAGTAGCACTATTTTGAGCATATGTCTAAAGTTCTGCTGGCACGTGCTTGTGCAACGCTCTGGTTGATGCTTTCAGTGACTCGCTGTGAGACCAGAAGCTTTCAAGATAAAACAAGAACCTGTCCTGCAACTTGCTATGAGTGCACAGTTGTTGACTTTACAGGTGGTTTAAAATCTTTTTTTATAAAACAGGGGTGAGAGGGAAACCCTGATTGTAGCTGTGCCGCAGACCCTGGGGTGCCACCAGCTGTGACGGCTGTCAGTGCACAAGCCTTTGAAATGGAGAGCTGCTCAGACTAGTGTTTCAAAGTGGTGATATGCTGCGGAAAAAAAAATAATCTTCATTTCACAAAAGCTGGTGCTTTATCCTTTGGGAGAGGAATGTTCCTGGGCTCTGGTTTTACCTGCGGGATCAGAAGCTTTGCTCAGGCTCTGCCAGTCATCAGGAGAAACTTGATTGACGAAGATAATGGCAGCTTAAGATTTGGGCTGAAAGATAACACCTGTCAGATACTTTTGGCTGCTCCTGCAAAAACCACTTACTGCAGGGGTTTGTTTCCACTAGCCTGGGGCCAGAGGTTGAATTGAGAGTTAAAAACATACCCAGCATGGCCAAAGCTGTGTCCTGTGGAGCAGGAGAGCTGGACCTTTCTGTCCAAGGTGTGGCCGTACCTGGAGACCATCGGTCCTTGGTGCCTCCGTGCTCCAGGAACCTCATTAATACCACCAAGAGTGGCTTTGCTTCTCTGTGGGAAGCTGGGGCTATCAAATGCATCTCTTCTGATTTTTGGGGAGGGAGAACGCAGGTTGCCCTAGACAAAGCTCGATGCAGCTGGGAGTCCCCAGGGCTGTGCATGGCCACCAGCAGTGCTCCAGCCCTGGGGCTTAAATAAACATGATAGCGTTACCCATAGCCACTCTGTCTGGAGGTGGAAATGTGTGGACCTGGGTGAGACGTCTCCTGCTTCAGGGAAGAACAAGACACTTCAAAGGGCTCACGGCAAGGAGGAAAGGTGCATCAGCAGAGAAGGGAATGATGACAAACCCCAAAGCACAAAGCACAAAAAGGGGCAAAAAATGAAAATACAGACTCGGGGAAGCAAAGGGAGAAGCCAAAGCTGAGGGAAGGCAAATACAAAGGTCTGGTAAAGGAGAAGAAATCAAAGTATAGTAAAGACAAAGACTTACATCCTCACCAAAAAGGGAGAAGTAAGAAAAGTTGTTGTGGATGCAAAACAGAAGAGTTAGGACTTAGATTAACTTGTGCAGGAAGCTGGATTCATTGCTCTCCCAGGATTCTGCTGTTCTTTGCTGGTAATTACTTCTCCTCTGTGCTAGTACAAAATGCTAAATGACACCCAGGGATTAAACTGGCCGTAGGCAGAGGCAGGACCATAGGTTTGGAGCTCTGCCGCCTCACCCTGCCAGCTTTCCCCCTTCCCTTGGTGGGTCTGTCGACATGACCCACAGCAGAGCTCGTCCCTTTGCTCAGGGGACAGGAGCGGCGCTTATGCAGAGTTTGAGGTTTGGGTCTTTGTCACTGTCTAAAAAGAAACGTCAGGACCAGTGTGCTGTGGCTGGAGGGGTTGGATCCCAGCTCTGATCAAAGGGAGCCTGGGGAGAACCAACAAAAGGGCATAGAAATGGAGCATCCCTGCTTGTCTTTATTTGGAAGGGTAGCTCAGGTTTTGTAGCAAAACAGCGGAGGGAACTAAGTAGGATCCAGCCGCTGCTAACCATCAGGAGCTTGTGGAAAACACCCAGAGGAGTGAGGAGCATGTGTGGGGTGGATGTGGCCACTAATTTGTTCCACATGTGAAGCTGAAAAAATGCGTTGAGGAAATAGTGTCACTGTGCTTACTCCAGAGCCATGAATGTAAGCACAGTGCGGGGGGCGAGGGCTTTCCTTCAGTGCTCAAAACACAAGAAATTTGCCCTGGTTTGGCTGGGAAATGTTAGGAGAGAGAACCATACAGGAACAAGGCTTGGGGGCTGGCGTGTCCCCAGTGTGCAGGATGGAGCTGCAACCTTTGGCTTTGAGAGGTGATAGGGAGATGGGTGTCGCTAATTGGGTCCTGCTTAAAATCTGTTTGCTCTCTGGATCTTCCTGGAAAATATTTCACTGCTTCCCACTGGTATAATGCAGGCAAAGCCATTAGATGTGCCCAAAATCTGTCCCACTTCCTCAGGGTGTCTCTAGGGGAACTGGCTTTGGGCTGGTCATACTGGTGGGGTGGCATACCTGTGGAGGTGGGGTGGATGGGTTGACAAGGTGGCATCAAGCTTAACCAACGTGAGATTCACAGAAGTTTCCCACTTCAATGAAATATAACCCACTGGAAAAGCACGGGAGCTTCTTGGGCTCACTGGAGAAGGTGGTGGCTGTCCTCTGAGCCACCTCTGCCTGTCGTGGTATCCATCTGCACTGCTGTCCCCATGATGTGACTTTAGTTCCTGCAACTTTGCTCCCGGCTTTGGGGAGAAAAGAGGAGGGGGGACAGATGGCAGCAGGAATGAGCTGCCCCGTGCTGCCCGCAGGGAGGGAGAGCCCCTCGAACAGGGCAGCAGTTTGTAGCTGACCTCATGTGAACTCCCGTGGGGCAGCAATGACCAGATGTGAGAAGCTGTTTACAGTTATATCATGTCCTGTTTGTTTTTAAATGTTTGTCAACCATTAATTGTTTCCATTGAAGTACGTCATGCAGCTACTGCACTTCAGCTGCGAGGCCAGTTTGAGTAAGATTTATTGGAGCAGGCTTGTATTACATCTGTCAAAATAATGGGGGTAGTGCTTCAGGGGGAGAAGCAGAGAATTTCCTCCAGTGGAAAGGCAGAAGATGTGGTTTAAGCACAGGGCATGTCTACAGCTGAGATATTTTTAGGGTTTGATCTAGTACCCTGACGCATGGGAGAGGGTTTGGAGGCACCCTGCTCTGGGGCAGCCAGAGAGCATGGGGTGCTCTGGGTGAACATCACGGACATCAGGTGGTTTAGGGGCAGTTGCACAGAGCAGCTTATTCCAAAGATGGAAAAAAGAAAGGGGGTGGGGGGTGGGAATTCTGGCACTCTTCTACATGCTGGTGTGTGTTAAATACAGATGTGTGTGGGTGAACCCCTGGAGAAACTTCTGTGGCAAATCCTTGATGCAGGGAGAAGCTGGTGTGGTCCTAGGTCACCTCTTCCAAATGGGGATGAACATCTCAGTTCCTTGTTCCTACTCTGAACTCATTCAGGTCTGGAAATGCAATGCTATGCACCTCCAGTCCTAGCGATACTGATCTTTCCCTTTCCTTAATCCTCAGCCACAGTGAGATCTTGTGGTCATAGCAGGAGAACTTCCAGGCTGTGCAACTCTTCCTTATGGCTCTCATCCAGGGCAGTTGCTCCCCAGTTATCCCACTCATGTTTCCTGCAGGATTTGCCTTATTGAGGCTTTGCAGCCCAGTGGGATGATGGTGATAAATGGGCAGGTAACTGGAGGGCAGGTGTGTTTAAAAAAAATAAAAAGCAAGAAGGATGCTGTGTCTGATCCTTGCTGTGGGTCAAACGCGTGCCCCCCCAAGTGACCAAATGCTGTGGTCAGCCCATCGGCTGCAAATGAAAAAACCTGCCTCGAGGGGAAGGCAAGCTCTCCTGTGTGCCCAAACAGCTGGAGGTACCCAAGGTGGGTAAGGCTTGGAAGAAACTGGTGAGGATGAATAAATATCATAGGTCCTTGCTGCTGTTTGGTGGGAAGGAACCTGCAGGTCTTCCGCTCCTGAAGGAGTAAAGAGGAGGGATTGACTCCAAGACCCCACTCTTAAAAATATTACAGCCTGATCTTCAAGCATCTTCTTGTCTAGTACTTTGCCTTGATCTAGGAATAAAATCTCTTTTGTCTGTGTGTCACTGAGTAACAATAAGTTACCAGTCTTCCTGAACACCAGACACACTCTTGTTTTGGCCTTTGGCCCCAAGACCTGATATTTGCTTGTATTTACAAGCCCAGTAATTACTGTCCTGAACCTGTTATCAGCATAAATACATACAAGGGAAATTGCAAGGTTATGGTTGAAGCTTGCAGGTTTTTAGACTAACAAATATTTTAGCCTGAAGATATATTCAACTCTATTTTCCTTTTAAGTGGCTCTGGGTAAGATGAGAAGTTGCCCGTCAAATTTGACGGGGTCAGTAAAATTCAACCATGTTCTACTGTAATTAACATTTGAAAAGAATTTGCTTAGGAATTAGCTGTTGGCAGTGAAAAGCACCTCCTTGTATGGAAACAGAGCAGGCCTATCAGGGTCCATACTGTCCTGTGCAGTGCTGTGTAGGAAGGGATATCCATCTATTAACGCTTGTCTTCCTGACAGTTACTTGAAGATTCATCATGGGATGCTGACTAGATCAACCACAAGTGTCATCTCCGTGTCATTTAGAAATGCAACAATCATCTCAGCAAGCACCAAGTAGAAAAGCTATTTCTACAATGATGGGGGCAGGAAGGTTTATAATTAAAAATGTTTAAAGAATGTGATGGTCGGGAAGTTGAATTGTCACTTAATGTTACCTGTTCTGATGGAATAAACTGCTGGGAAAGCTCCTCTCTCGCAATACCAAAGTGGTGTTTGGTCTCCAGCGCTGTGCTGATGGTGAAAGCAGGAGGAATTTGGATTGCGACGTCATCCAGAAATCCTCATCGTGGGCCAGTTCCTTGTTGCGGCAGGTCTGAGGGACTCGTTCCTGATGTAAGTTTAGCTAGGTCTGGACTCATGGTGGCAAGCGTCTGCACCAGGCTGTAGCGTGACTCCATATCAGACATCAGAGAATCCCTGGGACACGCGTGGTCCTGGCTCATGGCAGTTGCAGGGGAAGTTTTCCAGGGGGTTTGCACACTATTGGGAGGGTGAGGCTCTCATGAAGGGCAGTTCCGTTCTTGTGTACCGTAACAGTATATCAGAATAAATGGCAGTAGAGAAAGTTAGGGGCCACCTTGGAAAAACAAGGCTTCTGGTTCATTTCTTTGTGGTCCCCAACTTCTAAAGCCAGGATGATGTATTTTGCTCTCTATAGTGCCCTGAGGTGAAAGATATGAGTGTGTTGCTTACTGCAGACGTGAAATAAAGAAGCCACCAACCTTGTTGCTTTGGCCAGATTATTTTTCGCTGCGAAGGCTAGCAAAATTTCCGTTTTTCTGAGTGGCAGGAAAATAGCCCTTTGTCATCCTCACTTAGTGACAACTACTCAGACTTCGGGTTTCAAAGCATTAAGGAAAAAGGAAGAAAAATGGTTTCACTGAGATCACAGGGAAAATGAGGATTCAGTTTAGCAAAGGTTTGGCAATTCGGCTCAATCTGCCAAATCCTTTCCGAATAAATAACTCGAAAGGCTTTTTTAGGGAACAATAGTGTTACTTAATAGCGCTCTGTAATTAAGGCTGAAATTGTATTGATAGACACCCAAAGGCTTTTTCAGTCGGCATGGATTAGAGGTGCAGGGTCTGGAGCTGATTTCAGAAGGCGCTGGGCTTAGCAAGCAAAGATAACTTCTGATAGCTTAAATGCCGTCCCTAAAATGCTGAAGTTGTGCCTCAAAGCTATTTTACTTTTCTTGATGTAGCTCTGAACGAGCTAGTGTGTGCGTACTGTTTGGGGGACTAGAGATTGGTTTTTTTTAAATACGCTATAAAAAGCAAACATCAGCAAGGACTGCAAAATGTAGAGTGAAGCACTGCGAGATGTAGCGGATTGGCAGCGCTTCTGGTAATTTGGGTCATTAATGTGCCAGCACAGTTGTTAATTCTGGGGACAGATGATCATATTAAAGAGCATCTGTTTTCTTGTAGTAGTTTATAACCGGTGGTGAGTTGATGTTCTGCCCTTCTGAACATCTCCACAAGTACCGGTATAATAAAGAAACCTGTTTGGAGTCTTTTCCCTTCTAGGAGTGAGTTTTGGGGTTTTTCCCCCAGTTTCTTGTTTTTTTTGTTGTTTTTAAAAATATTGATGTGCGATCTGTGGACATTTGAGCCCTGAAGATTCCTGGGGCTTAGCTCTCTGTAAGCACAACTGCCTCAATGCACTGCTTACAAAACCTGTAGATGCAACAGGCTTGCTGCTGACCTCTTCACTTGCATAGCTTTGAACCCCAGTTTCACCGGGGAGCTGGGCCCTGTGTTTTAGAGGAGTTGGAGGGTTGGGAGTCTGAATCCAGGAGGATCTGGAGTGGGTTATGCTGATTTGTAATCCCTGCAATGAGCAGCAGCACTAACCACAGCTACCTGTGGTGCCTTTCCAAAATGCATGCACAAATGGCTGAGGAAATAGGCTGATGTGCTCTTAAATGAGGCTGCTGGACTGGGGTCACTCATGAAGCTTGGCCGGGCAGCAGGAAAAATGCACCACAATATACCAGACCTGTTGTACCTATTCAGGACAACTGGTGCAGCCCCTGCCTGTGCAAAGCATCATTTGGGCACGTCTCGGTGCGGCCAGATGTCAGCCTGAATAACTAAAATACTTGCGGATTTATTCCCTAACCAAGACTCTGAGGGACCAGAAAAAGTCTAAAATAATTGCAGGGATTGTCTTGTTCCTGCGTCACCCCCCACGTTACTAGCGCTTTACAGATACAACATTGTTCGTGGTTGGAGCTTGCATTCGGGCTGGTGCCAGGCAGGCGCTGCCGGCTCCCCTGCCTGCTTCCCTGCCTGCTTCAACTGTGGGCAGTGGTGATGCTCTCTCTTTTTAACCAAAATGACAAAATTCTCCTTCCCTTAGGGGATGGCTCGAGTGGGGTCACTGGTGGTAAATGGCTGCAGTTTCCCCCTTTGCCAGATGTCCACCAGCACAGCTCCTCCTCTCTGGGGAAAAGCAGAAAGCAAAGCCTGATCCTAGTGCTATCCCCACCAGAGAGCTGAACAGAGCAAAGAGCATCTGTGCATTTGGTCTTAAAACCTCCTTCCTTTTTATCATATGCCAGTGGCTCTGTGAAATCTCAGTTTGAGTGCCACAGAAATAGAAACAGAGGTTACGGAGCACAGCTGGCTTGCAAGCCTGCCCACTGCCTTCCCAAGGGCTTCCCTATGTTGATAGAGGTGGCTGGGTGCCTCGCCAGGGTTTGGGAATACAGTCCCACATGGCAAAGGAGCTCTTGCTCCTGGGTGCTAAAGCCTCCAAACTGCCTAAAACCCTCAGAAATGTGCATCTGCTGCTGGGCTGGAGGAGTTGACTTGTTGGCAGATAGAGCTGGTGGACCTTAGCCTGTGTCTTCACCAGCACAGGCATCTGGGCAAGGTGTGGGAAACTGATCAAACAAAATGCCTTCGGTTGGTGTTTCGCTTTGTCACCTCCTGCCCTTCCCTTTCTGGTGGCACTTGTGGTGCATGGACACCAAGCCTCTTGCAAGGGACTCTTCCAGGTCCTGCAGGGCCAAATAAACAAAACTTATTTGTTCTGTTTTAGCTGATCAAGCAACCATATCTCATGGGGCTTGTCTGCTATGGCCACCTTGTGTGTTTGAACATGCACTGGGTGAGTAGGAGCAGAGTGTGGTGGGCATCAGCTGTCCCAAATCAGCCTCTGGGAAGGGACATTAGGCTGTGCTGTTGTGCAGAGGCTGCTTCAACGCTGCTCCAGCTTGCCAGTGCCACGGGGCTGCCCTGCAGAGCTTATATTCACTGTTGGCACAGTGCTCAGGCTCAAATCCCCTTGGTTGAGAGCAACTCGAAGTCATCTTTAGAATATTTTCTTGGGCAAACATGCTTTCTCTTCCACATCACCAGGTCAGAGCTATTTGGGTTTTCTGATGTTATCTCTTCCGAGTCAGTTTACCTTCCTTATTGCCTCAGGGATGTAGCTGGGGGTAGCAGAGCAGATTTCTAAATCTGATTGCTGTCCTGCAGGACTGATGTTGGGAAAGCCCACCCTGGTTTTATAGCACTCCTCTGGATCTGCCACTTCCAAGTAAAATCACAGAATCCCAGGCTGGTGGGGGTTGGAAGGGGCCTCTGGAGCTCCCCCCATCCCACCCCCTGCTGGAGCAGGCACCCCCAGAGCAGGGGCACAGGGCTGCGTCCAGGCGGGGTGTGAATGTCTCCAGGGAAGGGACCCCACAGCCTCTCTGGGCAGCCTGTGCCCCTGCTCGGGCACCCGCACAGGGAAGGGGTTTGTCCTCATGTTCAGGTGGAACTTCCCGTGTCCCAGCTTGTGCCCGTTGCCCCTCGGCCTGGCGTTGGGCACCACTGAAAAGAGCCTGGCCCCATCATCCTGACACCTGCCCTTTAGATTTTTATAGGTATTGATGAAAATGGCAAGATGCCTTCATCTCCAACAAGGGACTTTGTTGGATTTGGCTTTGGGTTGCACTGATAATGCATGCAGATGGTCTGCATGAAAAGAGACCAGGGAGAAGGGGGGTCCTTCAGGGTGGCAGATCAGGGGCCAGCCAGGGCTGTGCACAATAGACATCCATTTGGAAACTTAATCCTTTAATTTCCCCTCATCAAGTGGGTCAAAATAATAATAATAAAAATAAAAGGCTTTCTCATGGTGATGTGAGCTGTAATTCAGGGCAACCTTTCTCATTTAGCATTCTCTCCTGCATGAAGTTACTGTCTCTTGTTCCAGAAGAAGCTGCATTTGAGAGCAGTAATGAGCTGCCCTGGCAGGACTACAAAGGGCTTTGGAGGAGCAGGTACCAGAGGATGAGGTAAGTGTTGTCGTTTGGGTGAAATAGGTGTGGAAAGTGCACTCTGCACACGTTAGTCTTCAAAGCCAGGAATAATTACTGCACTTGAGACTGTATCAGCAGTCAGGGCTGCAATTCAAGTCAGGCAGGAATACTTTGAGTAGCGCTTTTGTTCTCCAGACATCCAAGCTCCCCATCAGTTCGACCCGTCGCAAGCGAGGAACGCAACTGGAAGTGTTGTGGCTTTGAGTTGGCGATCGTTTTCTGTGTAACCCTGTCTTTGATGCATTCATTCACGGTGCCCTGTGAATCCATGAATATGACTAGACTATAATTGCTTTTAATCGCAAAACCATGAAAAGGGAAAATGAGAAATGGGGTGGGTGGCAGCAAGACAGATCTTGCACAGCGCTGGCTGCCGAGAAGTCTGTCTGCATGGTGGCTCCTGGCAGGTCTCGGCTCTCCAGGAGTGCTGCTTTTGGTCTCCTCTCCCTTCCTTCTGCCTCTACCGTCACTGCAGAGGCTTGGAGTTGAACTGATGTTGTGGGGTAGATGCCTCCAAGATGATGTGTGCTTTTTCCATAAGCATATACAAAATACAGCACCATTCTGTGCAAAAAACCAGCTCTCAAACAGGGATTCACGATAGATCTCAATGAAGGAGGTCAGCGTGTGCTCATTTTACAGAAGAGAAAAAAATGGGTGAAGCAACTTGTCTCGGGTCACGAGAAAGCTAGTGGCAAAGTTAAGGAAAATATTTTGATGCACCGAGTTGGAGCTACCCAGCTCCATCACCCCCATGTGCTGCTCCTTAATAACTAAATAATAGCTTTCTTACATAATCCTGTCTAAATATACTTCCCCTTGGTGCCTTCACTGATGATGCTGGGGCAGGTAGTCGCAGTAAACATCTGGAAGAGCAGAGCTTGGAAGTGATGGGGTTGGGGATGTTTGGTAAGGGAAGTTCATCTCTAGGCTTGGGGATGCTCAAAGCTGTCGAAGTCCCCCTGTGCCTTCAGGACAGGGCAGAGCCATCTCCCTGGAGCATCCATCCCCTCTCCCACGGAGGGATGCCCGAAGTGGCTGTGATTGCCCCTGTGGTTCAGCCATTAGCACCACTGCTCCCACCCTCGGCCCCGGCTGAACTGTGGCCAGAGACTGGCTGCTCAGAGACAGCCCCAGAGCCGCAGCCCAGCCGTCGCCCGGCTGGAGAATGTCCCTTTTTGTAAACTGTGGGGTCAGTTTCCCTGCTGGGAACAGCTTTAAACAGCGGAGGCCCCCGAGCACACAAAGGCAGTGTCAGACACTCCATCAGCCGCCGTCGCCACTTCTATCTCGGAGCATAATAGCAATGAAGGGAAATGGTCTAATCTCTCCACGAAGGCACTTCGTGAAACTTTTCTCCCTAAAGAGCTCTTGTGCCCTGGAACAATAAATGCCATGGATGCGCTGCCAGCCTGGGGTTGCTAATTGTATTCAAACCCGTGGGCATTTCTTTCCCAGGGCTGGTGGGGTCCCGGCACCTCTCTGGCTGCTGCCCACGCGGGCTGGCGGCGGCCGTGCCGTCCCGGCGACGGCAGGTCTGCTGGCTGTGCATCCCACCGGGTCCGATGCTTCGGCCGCGCGATGACGTCCAGGCCGGCGCGTCCCCGCCGCACAATGCACCAGTATGGTGAAGCGCAGGAGGAATGCGGCCCCGGGGCGTGGTGTCGCCGAAGGCAGTCGGGGTCTCGCTGGAAAGGTCAGGCAAACGAAACACAGCGGAGCTTGTCTGGTGGACAATAAGGGATGTGTTGTCACAGGATGAATGAGCTGATCTAGTGGATGTCAAATGTTTACTCTGGGTTTCCACTGGGCGGTCAGGAAAGGACCGATGCCCCTGTTCCTTCTCTGAGTGGTGAAGACAGCTGTAGGAGCACCAGGACCAGTCGTGTGGGATGGGCTGTGGTGAACCTGGGTCTTTTTTCCTTCTGCCACCTTCGTGGCCAAAACCAGATGTCACACACAGCGAATAAGCCCTAGCAGGAACGAGGGATGTCATTTTGGTCAGTGCTGTGAGGCTCCAGGAATGCCATTATTCCATTCAAACCCTCTCTCAGCTTTCATTTAACCAGTGCAAGCACCTGTCATTAATTCTGCTGTGCATCCTAAAGCCTTTCAACATGTCAAAGGCCCCCCAGTTCCAGCTGGGACGAAGGGCTGGGCAGCAGTGGTTGGAGAGGCGTCCGTGCTGTCTGCGTGGAGTGGTTTCCACATTGCTTATGGGTACGAGCTGCTCTTGTAACCCTGCAGCCAGGGTATGTGATGAAATCATTGCAGCCGCCCAGGTGGTGCTTTGAGGTGGATCTCTGAGTGGCAGAGGCATCGTTAACACGCTTGAAATACATGATCCAGTGCACAGTGGAGTCAATGGGATATTTTTTCCATTTAACTTTATCAGGCTCTGGGACAAATGAAAAAACTTGTTTTACTACAGTGTACAGTAAGAATAATCTCCTTAGCCCCTGAGCTGCAGGAGTGAGAAGATGAAGGACTTAATCAGCATCCCAGTGCTGCCCGTGGGCAATCAGATCAGCTGTCCAGGGACACCGTTACACGCCTGTGATGTTTGTCTGCAGCAGGTTGACTGTGTGTGCTGCCCGTAGAGGGATGCAGCCAGGGCTGTGGGTGCTGCTTTTCACTGGCTTGGGAAGAGGGAGTAAACATGAGCTGTGGCAGCACACGTGAAATGAGTGCCAGTCCCATGTGGACCACGAAATACAGGCAGCGTGGTGTTCACTGTCCACAGGGGCTGCAGTGATGGGATGCAGGGACACAGCCCTTCCGCAGGGCAACTTGGTAGGAAAGAGGTGCTGTGTGAAGTTATTAGGGCAAATAATGGTATTTCGTGAGACCAGAGCCCTGCATCTGTGCCGGGAGCCAACACCAGCAGCTCGGTGGCCCATTGCACTTGTGCAAGCTGCACAGACCGAGGAGGTTTGCAGCCTGGAGAGTGACTCGTGCATCGCGTCTGCTCCTCTTGCCACTGCTATAATGCCATTTATTAACGAGGGCTTCACCGGCTTTTAATATATGTTTGAGTTTAATTTACAACATTCGGAAAGATAGACAAGGTGACAAAGTGAACTGAAATATGCAATTACTTTAATTGCAGAGGAGGACAGTTTATAGGCCTCAGATTCTAAGTAACGTATTTTAATGATCTCCTGCCCTCAATGCATAATTACCATCCGCATATAGAGCTGGTTTCAGTAGAGGTATTTGGTGAAAGCTGGTTGGACCTGTTCATATGGCAAAACTTCTGGCAACTAATAATCTGAGTTGAAAAAAATGAATTAAAAGCAAAGTACATTGTAATGTCAGAAACACTTCTCGCTTAAGACACTGTATTTTGCTTAGTTTCCTAGAGACAGCTGTGGTCCATCTAAAAGCAGCAATCCAAGGCACATGGCATGCCTGATTGAGTTTGTTTCCAACCCTCCACAGTAAAATACTTGGAAAATCTCTGGGATTTAACACAGGGGCCAATGGGTAATACATCCCTTGGGGAGAGGAGATGGAAACGTTTTCTTTCTCTGCAGTTCATTACATTGGTGGGTTGGATGTTTGGGGTGGTAGTGGGAAAGAACAGTGGACTTCAAGAGAAATAGATGCTTCTTTTCTTGCATGAAGATCTGCTTTTGGCTTGTCCTACTTGAAACCAGCTGGAGACTTTCATCCCCTGGGGAAGAGGGGCTGCTCACGAGCAGCTCCAAGCTGCTTTCGTGGCATTTCAGGTCCCGCTGTGCAAAAAAACCAAACCTGTGGATGCTGTTGAAGTTTCTTGTTGAGTGATGGGACACGTGAACCACTTGGTGCTTCCTGACTCTTCTGATGTAGCTGCTGTGGGAGTTTGTTTGGGCACGGCCTGGCTCGGGTGGCTGCTGGAGGTGCAATGAGACTTGATCTAGCTGCACTTTGCAGGAGGTTGTCTTGTAATTACCTGGCTTGTCTTAGCTCTGCCTTCACATCTCTGCTTCTCCGGTGTCCAAGAGCTCTCCAGCTGAGCTTGGCCTGGTTTATTTGGAAGAAAAATGCTGATGCCTTCAGAAACTTGAGCACAATGCTGGGCTCTTCTTCTGGCAGGGTGGTAAAGTGGGAAGAAATTGGGTGTAACCTGAAGAAGCTGGAAAGCAATGATGAGCCCGGGCTGGTGGGGCTCATGCCAAGGAGCAGGCTCTGCAGCCAGGCTGATGTGCCTTCCTGCGGGGAGAGGAGGTGAAAATACTTTTTGCTTATAAGGATCATTAAGTTCCTTGGATTGGACAGTTGTGGCACAGAGGCCTCCAAGTGCAGCCACTTTGAAACCACAAGGATGGGCTGTGGACCAAGTGATCACAGGAGTCCTTAAAGTCTCTGTTAGCTTTCTCTGTGTAAACTGGTCATGAATATGTGGCAAAATGGGACAAAATCCAGAGGCACCTGGACCTTCCATCTGCCTGCTGGAATAGGCTGGCTGGGATTTCATGTGGCCCTGGCTGAAGTCATGTAGCACCAGACTCGGGTTTCAGGAGTGCCGTGGGACTTGGATCCCTAAAATCCACCTACCCACTAACTTCTCAGACCAGGTTGGCATTGGGTCTTGGCTGGACCCATCCACCACAAGTGCAGGTGAACTGCATGTGTCCAGGGGGGACCGCAGCTTGTCCCGGTGCTGGCAGCAGCTTGCTGGTATGGAAAGCCAAGGATTTAAAAGCTAAAGTTTCCTAGTGTTGGCACTTATCTGAAATCTCTGAGCTTGATTTGTTATCTCAATGACTGGCTGTTGGACTTGAGCTGCAGCAGGTAGAGCCAGCACTGGAGCTGGTGCAGCTCTGTGGGTTCACAGCTGCTGGTGATCTGGCCTTTAAGACTTACTAGCAATGAGAAATAGTAAATTAACTTTCCTGAGTAGCTCTGTCTCCTTCTTGGGCAGATTAGTCTCCAGAATGAAGTGCTCCTGGCCTGAAGAAGTGTGACATTCCTGCCCCAAAACAAAATACGACAAGACCATTGCGCACCCACCCCGGCACTCGGACACAGCCTCTGTGGCCCAGTTCCCATGCCACCTCCAACATCTCTGCTTTAAAACCACGCTCAAAAAATGTTAAAAAGAACCTGAAAGATGCAAAGTTCAGGTCTTAATATTGGGAAATACTAGAATAAAGCTGCTTTTGTAAGCTTATTTCAGCCGCCTTGTGCAATATCCTGCCCCAATTTCCAGCCTGCTTTCTTCTCTCTGCTGCTGCTAGATGTGAGTGGAAGAAGCGAAGGAGGAAGAGGCTGTGTGGCCTTTTTATGTCCTTCATGCTTGGCAGTGTAGTGCTGCCAGCAGCTGGGACATGCAAGGGGGGGACACCCTGTTGGACTCTGCATCTTTGCTTTAAGGTGTATGTACCCACGGGAATGGTGTATTACGTGCTGAAGGGTTGTTGGATGAGTGTGAGGGAGATGCAGCTGGTGTCCCATGGCTGTTGTGCATCTGCCCTGAGATAGCTGGAGGCTTCAGGCTGCAAAGCACCTGGGGGCATTGTTTGGGAGTAAAAATGGAGTAGGACCACCGGGCTGGGTGATACCCAGCATGGGCTCAGATACCTTCGCAATGGGACAGGGTGCTTAGGCCCTGGCTGTTCACAATGGGCTGCCTTCGCTAATCCCTGCTCCCAGGAATCCCCCAAGCCTGGCTTTATGCCCAGGCCCTCTGTGCCCATCGCTGGTCATGTTCAGTGTGCAGGTGCCTGAATCTCTTCAGCATCCCTTCCCCCTTGCTCTTCTCCCTGGTGCAGCCAGTCCTTGGTGCAAACCTGCTGGGGCGAGGGGTTCCCAGGACAGGCTCTCCCAGGCATGTCTTTGCCCCAGACAGTTTTGCAATGATCACTTTGAGGGTCACAGGCAAGAAAAACACTGCAGGATGGCTCAGACTGGCTCCTCTCCTCGTTGCCGATGTCAGCTCCTACTTTTTAGTGAAAACATCTTTTTGTTTTGACGTTCAGAGGTTGGGTTTTTTCTGCTTTTCTTTTGACCTGAAGTAACAGCAGCTTCCAGACAATTCAGACTTAGGAAGTGGGGATCAAATTGCTTTCTTAATCCTTTGGGGTTTTTTTATACAAGGGTGTGTAAACTACAAGAAGGATCTTGTTCAGACCCTCGCTTTCTGATTTATGGCCAAGCCAACAGAGCAAGGCTTGGAACTGTGACGCTGCTGGGGGAAAAATGTGGTGGGAAGGTTGTGGGATTGGTGGTGCCGCTCAGCAAACAGAAAGAGGAAAAGGAGAGTGATTTCTCATTCTCTTTCCTAACTCCAAACATGACCCAAAGTTTTTATAAACTTTCTGCTCAGGTTTCAGGAAACTGCAAATGAAACTGCATTCCTCTGTGTGTTGGGTTTTTTTCCCTCTTTCTTTTTGAGATGTAATAAAACATCATCACCTACAGGTCTGCAGCCTTTAACAGTAGTCTCTGGAGGACAGGCGAGGAGTGGGGGCAGATTGACTGACGGCTGGAATCAAGCCTCTTTATTATCTCTGGGATTATAATTTCACTCTGTTCTGAGCACTGGAGTAACGGGAGCTTGGTTGTCTCTCGTTCTTGCTGGCTTCTCGCGTGCGCTCCAGATACTGTGTCGGTGGTGTCCTTCCCTCTGCAGGAGAAAACTTGTCAGCTGAGGAAGCTGAACTTTCTTGACACCTAAGAAAATACCACATTTTTTTCCAAAATGGTGTCCTTGAAGGCCTTAAGTGTAACTACTGAGGAAACGACAAGATGTTAAATAATAATATTAAATAGAGCCAGGTGCAACTGGGGATGGAGCAGCCATGGCAGGACATGGTCACAGCACTGTGTAGCTGCAGGGGCGTCTGTCCTCCACCAATTCCTCTAACTCTTTAAACTGGTTTTGGTGTCCAAAGCTTTCAAATCCACGAGCCAGTAGCTGTTCTGGAGCTGAAGCTCACAGGCTTGCTTGGAAAGAGCAAAGAACTGGGAAATGTCCAGAATGGAGGTAAAAACAAATGTGCTCACACTTAGAGTCATGCACCATGTCTGTGGCTATTTTCAAGCAGTTTAAGCATGGAGAATTTAGCAGAGCGAGGTAAGTGGACATGTTACAGTATCTGCATCCCATGTCAAGATAAAGATGCAGAGCATGGCTCAGTACATGGCAGCAAACCAGCACAGACGTTTGATAAAGGACCAGCCTTACCTCTGGGACAACTCACCAGTAGCAGTAACCTGATTTCCTTTTCTTTCGAGTTGCATAGCTTAAAGAAAAAGGCAGGTAAAGCAAAAGAAGCAAAAATCGGGGGGGGGGGGGGGGGGGGAACAGCCAGAAAAAAAATACCAAACAAAAAACCCCACTTGAAAGTTCACCAATATTCTTGGGGGCTTGTGTGGGTGCTGTGGGGCTCTGGCTGCTGGAGCAGGAGCGGGGCTGGGAACAGAGGGTGTAAAGGCCACATTTCATCTGAATTGCTGGTGGTGTGCTTGATAAAGGATAGGTTGGACCCATTCAGGCACTCTTGTTCCTTCAAGTGGTGCTCCTCTTGGAGGAAAACTGCCTCCAGGATGCCAGGGTTCCCCTGTGCAGAGGCACAGATGGGGAAAGCCTTGGAACAAATCTGAACTGTAATAAGTTAGTACGGGAGATTTTACCTCAGAGTTCCACTGATCATGTCAAAACTCAGGCAACTGGGCAAAACCAGGCAACGAGGGCTGGGCAGTGGGATGCTATAGAGTAGCATCAGAAGCAGATGCGATGGGGCAGTGACACGGGCCTCTCCTGCAGTTCATAGGCAGGAAAAGCGATGGGGATGCAAGGTAGGGATGGGGCTGCTTTGGTGCAGGGTAGGCTCTAGCCTGCTCACCGGGAAGTCGAGGAGCCTGCCTGCTTTCTTTTGGGGGTGATTCCTGTGCTCCCGTCAGGACTGCTCCAGGAGACGGGGTGAGAGGTGTGTGGGTTGGGTGTGATCCAGCATGGCCACCTTTCCTCAGTGCCTGCATGCTCCTTGGCAAATCCATCTGGGCTAGTAAATGCCTGGTGTGGAGAATTTTTGGAAGCCAAATTGCTCTTAATAATTAATCTTCAGGGTCCACTACAAGAATAATACAGTACACGTGATACCCTACAGCATATGTGTGTACAGAAAACACGTTGTGATGCGGTGTACACTCAGCGCGTTGTGCCGTATACCTACCGGGACTCGTGGTGCTGGCCATGATTGAGTGCAGACCTCAGCGGCATGTCCTTTTTCCCTCATTGCCACCCCATTAACGCATTAATGGCAGCTCCTTGCGATGCTGTCCCTCTCCTGTGGAAATGGGGACAGTGCTCTCGGAGGACATGAATTCAGGAGGGACCCAACAGAGTTTATCCAGGCCCTATGTAATGGAGAGCAGTCCCTAGAGGCAGCTACCACCAGAGACACAAAATTGTTCAGCAAAGGCAGTCCAGGATGCTTGGTTAATTAGAGAAGACCCGTTACTGGCAGACACAGGGCATATTTATTTTTAAAGTCTGTTACTGACAGTGAGAACATGCCTCTGGCGAGAGATCTGAGGCTCTGGCTATGTAATTCAGTTGAAAAAAGGATTTACTTTCTTCAAAACAAAATCAAACCCCCATGTCTTTCCTCCTCCCTGCCAAGGAATGGGCACGATCAATGAGGCAGGGAGCTGGAAGGGCTGAGGGTTGTTATTTACACAAAGTTTCCACCTCCTTCCTTCCTTCCTTCCTACCAACTCCCCATGACCCAGACCTGCCTGGTGAGGAAAACTGCTTCCCAGCCTTGCCAATTCTGGGATAAATAGGTCATCCAAAATATGCAAAAGCCAGTTCCAAGACTTCGAGCAGTCGGAAAGACCTCAGAAGTCTTTGGATGTATAAAGCGATAATAATTGTGTTACTTCCAACGTGGTTTTTGAAGCTCTGGGTCCTCCGCAGTGCTCCAGGGGCAGCAATGTGGCAGATGAGAAAGCAGAACACCATTTCTAGTTTTATTTCACCCATTTGCTTCTTCAGACCTTTTCAGTGGTGATGGCAGCTGTAGTCTGCATCGTTA
Source organism: Phalacrocorax aristotelis (assembly GCF_949628215.1). Lineage (NCBI taxonomy): Eukaryota > Metazoa > Chordata > Aves > Suliformes > Phalacrocoracidae > Phalacrocorax > Phalacrocorax aristotelis. The sequence goes on from NC_134282.1 coordinate 53,356,987, forward strand.
CAAAAGCAGTATTTTATACCTCCCTGTGGATGGGGGCTGTAATCTTTCAATTAAAATAGAGACAGGGCCAGCCAAGGATGCCTTCATTTAAATCTTAGTGATGTCTTTAACCTCATGAAGTGGAGCTGCCAAATTTCGCTGGGTGATACAGGAAGGTTTCCTTGAGGAAACTCTCCCGCATCCTGCAGTCACTGGCAGAGATTTATCAGGTTTGCTCTGACTATGCAAGGCAACTCTAGAAATAAGGGGTGAGTAAACGTACTATGGAGCTGTTGAAAACTCTTTTGTCTGCCCATGTTCACACATCCCTACTTTCACCCTCCTCCCAGTTTGATTTTGCTGAAGATCCTGAAATCTAGTTAAATCATTGGGTTTGGAGGGGCGGAGGGGGGAGGGTTTGTTTCAATTCTTTTTTCCTCATAAATTTTCCTTTAAATGCTAACAAGCTGGCTTTCTTGCTTCTGAACTGATGCTAGCTTCTGATGAATCGGCAGTTGTCATAAGCCTTGGGCGGGATGAATCAGTGCTCTTCACTTGCTCCAACTTAATTTAAAATTGAATCATTGTTTTTTAGTGTTAAAAGCAGGTTTTGAGTTGCTTTGTGTGCTGGCCTGATATCATAACTGGATATCCTGTAGCAAGTAAGTGTGAGCCAAATCAAAAGAAAATGATACCCAAGGTAGTATTTCTTTGGGTTCTCTTACTGTTTCCACCGCTGTCCTCGACAAACTTCTCTCAGTGAATGTTCAATCCATTTGCAAGGCTGTCTGTACTCCTCTAAGTCCCCTGGGATGATAAATAGGATTTATTACAGGGCAGACCCAGATAGTGCCATGGTTTGAATCGTGGAAAAGGTTTAAAACCTTTGCAAGTGCCTCTGCAGGTCACTGACCCCGTGGCAACAGTCTCGGTGTCCCCATGGCATTCCCTGTGCTGCAGGAACACTTACCCCCGTTACAGGGACTCTAACTGTGGTCGTTAGGGAGGCTTTAATCTGAAATACTGCTGAAATAACATGTATTTATGCTGTGGCGAGAGCTGATAATGTCTATCCCTTGGAGAGCTTACGCAGGGGTATCCCTTCACTGCAAAAATAGAATCAGGTCTATAAGCACCTCTTGTTTTTTAGAATCTGTTCCTTTTTTAAAGAACCTACGTAAACTTTCTCGTGCCTTAGTGCAACAGCATTCACCTCCTGCTCTTGCAGGCTGTTCTCTAGCAGCGAGAGCCAGGCAGATGCCGGGTTTTGCCGTCGTGCTGTTATCGCACAGGAACGAGCGCTGCACAGCAGAGGCACCGGACCTGGGGTAGCGAAAGGTGGGAAATAGAGGAAGCGAATGTCGTTAGTGAGCGTGGAGTTGGTTATCAACAACTTCCTGGCATTGTTAGTCCTTGCTCCATTCGCCGTCCCGCAGGCTGGCGTGCGGCCAGGCATCAGCAGCAGGTATTTCCCTCCTGCCCGCAGCTTCATCCATCAGCATCCTCCACCAGGTCCATCCTGTTGCGTTCTGAGGAAGCATTAAAGATAATAACGTGAGCTACGGGGTCACCCGTGGGTGAGAGCATCGCTGCAGATGTGGGGACGGGTTTCTTAAAATGCCCTTACCTTGAGGCAACTGCTTAAATAAATATCTCAGCTTTTGGTGAGTAAAAAGAGGAAAAAGGAACCAAACCACTTCTCAAGGATCCACAATTGAGATAATGTTTAAAAAAGTAATGAAAGAGAGTCAACTCCTATGTTTCTTATTTTAATATACAAAAAATAGTCTTAAACTTGTGAAGCGGCAACAGTTTAACTTGCATGTCTGTAGATTTTTCTCCTTTTTTCTTTTCTGAGCTCTGCTCTTTTCCCAAACACTGCTTAGAAAAAGCACCTTTTTGAGGAATAGGTTTCAGACCTCTCTTCAGTGCTATTTCTACAACGAAGTCACCCGTGTAAGATAAATAGTAGCTAATCTCTTGTTAGTGAAGTACACGCTCTCCTTCACGCTCAACTTGAATAGAAATGCAAAATACTCTGCCATCTGCTTCCAGCAAGCTGCCGGAGCGAAGGATGCAGCCTCGGGGTCCTCCAGCCCAGGGCAAAAGCAAAACCTGCTCCCGGGCTGGTGGTGCATCGGTGAGGAGCCCCGTCTACCCGCTGCCGCCAAAGTGATGGGCAGGGGGACAGTTCTCAGTACAAAGGGGATGATTTTTTTTTTAGAAATATTTGCCTGCTCATTGTAAATGCAAATTGCAACTTGCTGCAGAGATGAGGTTTCACACCAAAAATGCCTGAAGAGGGTTGTGTGCACAACAACTTGCCGTGGCATAAAAACTGCAGCCACAGGGGGCAGGTTGCATCTATACAGAGCAACCAAGCTATGCTGCCTTCAGAAATGATCCCTTTTTTTTTTTAAAAAAAAAAAGGGATCCCTCTTTCTTGCGGTGCAGCACATCAGTGGTCTGTGTGAGATTTTAAGCTGTTCCACAGCTGACGTGACAAACACCCCAAAGTCTGTATTTGGTCATTTTAAGTTTCCAGCCACAGAGTGTAATTATTGCACATTATGCTCTGTTTATTTAAAGAAGGAAAAATACTGTGGCAATCAGATTTTGTGCCAAGTTACAGGGGAAAATGCTTTTTAAAGAAGTAAATATGCGTGCAGGCAGCTGGTGCACATGAGATCCTGGAAACAAAAGCACGTCACGCTACCGCCGGCTGCAGAGCCCGTGAGGAGCCCACACAGCTCCGCTCTTACTTATCTCGGGGAAAACGATGCAAACAAAGGCATTTAATTGCATGAAAAGCAAGATCATCAGGCAGGCAGCTGATGAGCAGCGAGTCCGTGCTGAACCACTCCGAGGAGAACGGCTTGCTCTTGAGGCCAAGTTCCCTGGATGTGGGACTTGGGGTGACACGGAGGTTTTCGGTCTGTGCAGGACCGGGTTCCGCTGTGCTTCAATTCTGCCTGTTTTCCCCAGCCAGGCTAAACTTTCTCTTCCTCAGCTCTTTCTATTGCTCTTTATTTCAGCAGTCCTGGCTTTTCCACTCGCAGTTGTCTTTTGCTTTTAACGTGCCATAAGTATTTTAAAATTGCATCTTATCTGCCCCGTATCTGGGCTCGGGGGAGGGAAGTGATGCTCGCGATAGTACCTGAGCCACACGGGAGAGGGCGGCTGGGGCAGGGCTGTGACACCGCCTGGCTCACAGGAGCTCAGCTCTGATCCACCTTCCCCTGGGGTACCCTCGGTGAATGGTGGCAGATGAATTAACCAGCTGGGCGCTGGCCCTGGGCTTGTCCTCTGCACGTTGCCCGTCACTTGCTCTTGCAGGAGGTTTGCAGATCACATGAGGGTTGTTTTACACTGAGTGACTCTTGGAAAAGGTCACGTGAGAATGTAACTCCCGCTTAGAAAGTGAAAATCTTGTCATTCTACCTGTTTTCAGGGAAAAACATTAGAATGTGAGCTGTGGGTGCTGGACTGACTCTGAACCCAGAGGCCAACCTGCTGTCCCTAAAGCCCTTGTTTCCTTTTCAATAGTCTGCCTTGTAGAAACCCTGTAATTCTGGGGGGTCTGATTGTTTCCAAACGCAGCACCTCATAGCACACATGACCCCAGCTGGGAAAACCAGTTGTCATTTTGGTCCTGGTTCCTCTGTATGAGAAGGATTGAGGAGCAGGAGCATCGCAGCCACCCCGTGACGTACCCGCCCGCAGCAGTGAACCCTGTACCGATGCTGCTTTGGTGTGTACTGGAGGAAAGCTGAATTCAGACTGAAAAGCTGTCATGGAAACGGGTTTAAAGGCTGGAAGGAGGTGAAACAGGAGATGCAGGGCAGAGCTGCATTCCCGGGGGGCTGAATTTGGCTCCCTTGCTGCAGTGTTGGGCCAGCGGCAACTTGGTACAGGTGCTGGTTGGAGGGGAAGCGATGCTGCAGGATAACTCGCTGCAGAAGAATAATTTTGGGCTTTTTCTGTGAAAACTGTCAAGGTTTGGGCACTTGCTTCCATGCTGCTGGGGACTGCCTGGGGTCTTTTTTTGGTTTTTTTGTTCTTCGATTTTACAAAAGCAATGGACTCTGCCAAGTAGCCACTTAGCCCAAAGCCAAGTTTAAAGCAAAGCCGTGGCTCCCATATGCTGGGCATGGCTAGGGGCAAGTGCATTACCGCTCACCAGCCATGCAGGCCAGAGACCAGGGTGCTCCCCAAAAAGTCTGTTCTAAGCATTGAAGAAGTTGTCTGCATCCAGAGTTTTAAAATGAGCACAAGGGGTTTTAAAAGACAACAACAAAGCAACAACTATTCTTCCTTGTATGGAGCAAGGATGTGTGAAATCCACAGTGTCTTGTGCAAACAGCTTCACCATTTAATCTGCACCCTGGAAAAGTCCCTCTGCAGCCTCTGGCTTTAGGCCATTGCTCATGGAGGAATTGCCAGCAGAGCTCCAGCAGCAAAAATACATATGCTATCTGGAAAAGACGCTTAAATCAAACGGTTATTGGGCTCAGCAGAGCTCAGTCTTATTCTGCATGATATAGTAGGGAGGATGTTATAAAGCAATGTAATTCTGCAATATGAAGCAGGGAAGATGAGATGAGCCAAGGGCCCTGACCTTAAATTTTATGAGCAACTTATTGTTTGCAAAGAGTGGGGAACGGCAGAGCGGGGCTGGGAGATGGGGAGCAGGATTCCTGCCGTTGTGCGGAGTCAGGAAAAACATGGAAGCCTCCTGGGTTGGTGCCTGCTAATCTGTAGCGTTTTCCCTCTGGGCTTCAGCAGGTCTGTTGCGAGAAGAGCTAATAAAGGAGGTATTTCAAAAATAATACTGAGCATAAAAAGACAGAGGCTGTGGTGTCCCCACTACCCGGACACACGCAGAGCTGCTCTGCAGCCAGGATAAAGCAGTTGCAATGGCTGACCCTGACCTCTCTGGATTATCTGATGTTCTCAGCATTTATAAGCAAGGAAGAGCCGGTGGTCGTCAGACCGACTGGCTCCACTCTGCGCTCACAGCCCAGATGGGAGGCGAGACCTGCCCTCCGAGCATCCCAGTCCTGGGGTCAGCGAGAGGAGTCCCCCCTCCCCTCCTTTCCCCAAAAAGGCCCCGTACAAATTGCTGGCCAGGGCAGTGTTTCTCAGTGGGTCACTGGGCTGGGACCATCCTGGATAGAGAAGTCACCGGGGAATGTCTCGCCTTGCAGATGTCTCCAGGGTGGCTCTGAATTAGCTGCATCCTTTCAGCAGTGCAGCAGGACTCTGGGCTAACACTAGACAGCCTTTTTCTTTTCATTTCTAGCTTAAAAAAAAGGCAAAACAAAGAAATTTTTAAAAAGCTTGACCTGTCACAGAGCGGAGCTACAGTATTGCTATCGAGTTCAGGATGGTGTCTGTCCCTTGTGAACGCAGATGTTGCTGACCTCTCCTGTCCAGGGACTAGATGCCTCCTGCCTTGTTTTTTGGTGGTCTAGCAGCAGGGAGCTCCCACACCCCTGTCTGGAGCACAGAGTGTGTTTATTTAAGTTAAAATCAAGTGTTAAAATAATTCTGTGCAAGTGTTAAGCGAGGGTGATTGGAGTTTGCATGACTCTATGTTCAAACTATGATTTCTTTAGGGCAGAGGAGTTATTTTTGTTAACTCTTCAGTGCTTGCTCTGTCTGGCAGGAGGAAAGGTTGGATTAGCTAAATGTTGACGTACAGACTTTCAGCCCTCCTCAAGCTGTTATAAATCAAAGCGGGGTAGGTAAACGTTTGGCTGCGTTTCCTGCGACGGCCGTGTCATCTGCAGCCTGCGAAGTAGCACGATCCAAAGGGCAGCTGTTAAACAAAGTGAAAACAGACAACGGGCTGCACGGCTCCCCTGCATCTGCTGCCCAGGGCTCGGGGAATCCTCCCTCCTCCCCCAGCATCCGCAGGGCTGGTCCTTTGTTAAACCAGATAAAGGAGCTCGGGGCTTTCGGGAGGGCGCCGTGGGCTGGGGGTGGGCATTTGGGGATGCGGTGGTACCCAGGGTGACGTAGTTGGGATGCTGCCCTACCACCGCCCCACGCTCTCATGAGCAAACCTCTGTGGGTTATATGGGTTTCTTCTCTTTTCTCTTCTCCTCACCTAGGAATTCCTCTGCCCAAACCGCAGGTGGAGACACAGGTCTGTATTTATCTGTCCAGACCCTAAAAAGAAAAGCTGTCGTTTGGCTGCTCTTGAGTACAGCTCTTCTTACAGGATTCATTGCAGGCCATTATGGGAAGGATAGCAGGGTTACGTTGCTCAGTATTTATAGGAGCTGTAAAGCTCAGGAATTTGTCATGTCCGTGATTTAAATGAGGCATGGAGGAATTCACTGTCTCCTGCCATCTCCGCCCCGCTGGAGCGGGTGGCGGAGGTTGGGTCTGCAGGTAAGCACGTGGTGCACCCTTGCTCCGGCCTTTGATGGGGATGCCTTAGGGGAAGGAGGTGATAAAATGAAATAGGATTCAGTGGATGTTTCTCATCAGAGCTGCATAACTGTATTTCTCCAGGGTTTCAGTCAGGGTAAGCTTGTTTTCAGGGCTTGGTAAAACAGCTGGTTTCTTAGGCAGGCACTCTTGCACTAACGCATATAATTAATAGTCATAGTGTGTCATGACGTCTCAAGCCCAAAGATGTTCCTTGAGTTTGTCGGGGGTTTTCCTCTGCTCCAGCCCCATTTTCCCAAGAGCTGGCGTGAAGGGACAGAGGGGATTTGTGAGAGGTGAGCCCTTTCTCCTGGGCTTTGGGCTTCAAGATGCCATTTGTGGGCAGGGTGACATGGGCTGTGCGTGCATAAGGTCTTTTTTTTAATTGAGGAAAATTTGGCATATTTTTCCAAAGAGATTATCTGCTTAAAGGCTTCACCTGCAGAACTGCCCTGCAGGGGCCTGGCAGGGTTTTTACCATTTCCAATTACATTCTTAGTTTTGTTTGCTCAAACCACAAACTCAGTAAAATGGGAAACAAATTCTGCTGATCTTATTTCTGAAGCGATGTCGCAGCCTCCGGCAGGATAAACCCCGTTTCCGTCTCCAGGTGATGGATTAGGCGGGAGTCGCACGCGTAAAATGAGCCAGTTTTTGTGCGCGTTTCTTGTCCTTTTGCAATTCCTGCGAAGTGAATTTAATGCAGTTTCAGTCTGGGTACAACAAAGTCAAGCTGCAGATCAGAAACACATGTTGTAAGCGCTGCAGGCACTGAGTGAAACCTGATCTGCCGAGGTTTCCCTTAAATCTGCACTTTCTTATTTGGCTCTCATATTAAAGCTGTATTTCAGAGCTGTCTAACCCTCTCGAAAGATGATGAATAACAATAAAAACATTCACTGGAGGACTGTCATCATTTCCAAAGGAAGTGTAATAAATACTTTACGACAGGACTTTTTTTTTTTTCTATGTACAGCCATAAACTAGTTTTAAGTTACAACTTATTAAGCCTCTAAACAATTAGAGCTTGGCTACGGGGAGGGTGCTGGGGTTGGGCCCTGGGCTGGGGTTTGCCTTGCTTTTGGGCTTGAGGGACCTGGAGGGGATCACTTGGCTTACACGTGCCTCAGTTTCCCCTCATGCTGGTTGAGCCACGGGTCACTGAGATCTTAGGGGGTTGGGGTCAGGTTCTTGTGGTACGGATAATTGATGTGCCAACATCTCCCATGCTTGTTGCCGGTGCAAATGAGGGTTATCGTTTCCTTTGAGGGTCCTTTTGCTTGTCCCCTGTGTACTTTCTGCTCCTTCCTTTGGTTAAAAAAACGTGCAACTGTTTGGCAGCATCAATTAAAACAAAAATAATCTAAACACTGTTTGTGTGACCTCCCTTAAGCCGCCGTGTCTCCACAGCAATGCCCTTCATCCCTGCAGAAAGAGCCAGCCCACAGCTGGTCTGCGGAGCCACCTTGTTACAAAGCCCCCTCCCCCTCGGATGCTTTAGCAGGGGAAAATCTGAGAGAAGCCGGCTGAAAATAATCCAACCAGGAGAGCTTCAGATCTCCCTTATTGTGCCTTTTATTTTGCTTTTGGTTTTACTGAAGGGTAATAAAAACAAAAGCGGGCTCGTGGCCTGAGGACGTTGCCTTTTGCAGCATCGTCCTGCTCTGGGTGCAACATGAATCTGCTGAAAAAGCCTTTTTTTGTTGAGCCTTCCCTGAATTTAGCCCATCATTTGGATGTTGCTTAATCCCTGTGGTTGAAGAAGTGTTGCACAGATGCAGGGTGGGCTGAAAGGTGCCTGGTCCCTGAAGTGGGCAGCTTCAGGCAGGATGGGGCAAGTACTAACAGTCATGGGCAACAGCAAAACGTCTAAAACGTGATCTTCCTCTGCTTACCGCAGTGTTTCCGTGATGGTTTCAGCTCTGCTTCCCTCAGTGGCTGCCATGCACAACCAGTGTCAGACCAAATCCCAACCCGCCTTCCACATATCTGAAATCCAGGGATGGAAGCAGCACGGCAGTTTGCAATCCGGCTCCGGCTGCTTCACTGGAGGGTTTGTGCAGTCTGACTAGTGTCTGCAACAAGGAAGTTTTTGAGCAAGTGTTGAAATTGGTTCTAAAGACAAAGGTGCATAAATCGCTCTTCTTTGTGCTGTGATTCAGCTGCAGCCTTTAAATCTGCAAAGGCAAAGCGCTTCTGTAGCTCAGCGGTGAGGATATTGCTAACTGATGCAACTGACGTCGTACATGCGGTGATTGCTTTTATAATTCACCAACAAATTAATTTCAGACAGCAGCAATTCAGTTGTGACTCAAAGTGTATTTCTAATGAAGGCTTTGCCCTTCTTGCTAATAGCAATTCCATGTTTCTGATGGTATGTCATTTCTAATTCTCCCTCCTTTGATTTTTCTCATTCTGTGCCTTTGCCATCTGTGTAATTACATTGCTGTGAATGTTGCTGGAGAGGCAGGTGAAATAAGACTTACCCCATGAGCAGCATGCCCTACCTTTCCTGGGTATTTATTTAGCCCTTTGCCTTCAGGTGCTGTTTCCCAGCCAAGGCTGGCCCTTGGCCCCAGCACCCACCCTAAGGAGCCTTTTTGGATGGAAAGATGATGCCACCATTGTAGTCAGCACAGAAAGAGATGGTATAATTAATTGTTTCCTGCACCAGGACTCTATGCTGTCCCTCCTGCCAGCACCCAGCTTAGGGCATCCCACTGAAGGCGCTATGAAGGTGTGTAGGAAATGGGAAAATTGCTCCTAAAATGGTCAGGACATGAGTCTGGCAAAGCAAGTGGAGGTTTTCTGTGGCATGTGGGTATAGTGATGCTCAACACAAAAAAGGCTGGGCAGTCTGAGGTGGCCAGTTATGCTTGGTCTAGCTCCGAAGCTGTTCCTGCTTGGCCTGTCCAAAAAAATCCCTTAACTCCAGTTACTGCTGTGGTGGAGGTGGATTCTGCTGTCCCATGGTGCCCCTGCTCGCACGGTTTCTACCCTACCTTTGCCCTTGCTGTAATTTATCTCAACGAATGGTGCTCTTAGGTTGATGGAAGATGGTGTGTTGTGTGCAGAATCCCAGACTGGGGGGGGTTGGAAGGGCCCTCTGGAGCTCATCCCATCCCACCCCTGCTGGAGCAGGCACCCCCAGAGCAGGGGCACAGGGCCGCGTCCAGGCGGGGGGTGAATGTCTCCAGGGAAGGGACCCCACAGCCTCTCTGGGCAGCCTGTGCCCCTGCTCTGGCACCCGCACAGCAAAGGGGTTTGTCCTCACGTTCAGGTGGAACTTCCCATGTTCCAGCTTGTGCCCGTGGCCCCTTGGCCTGGCGTTGGGCACCACTGAAAAGAGCCCGGCCCCATCCTCCTGACACCCGCCCTTCAGATATTTATAGGCATTGATGAGACCCCCCTCAGCCTTCCCTTCTCCAGGCTGAACCAACCCAGGTCTCTCAGCCTTTCCTCCCAAGGGAGATGCTCCAGCCCCTGATCCCCTTGGCAGCTCTGCGCTGGCCTCTCTCCAGCAGTTCCCTGCCCTTCTTGAACTGGGGGGCCCAGAACTGGACGCAGCCCCCCAGATGTGGCCTCACTGGGACAGAGCAGAGGGGGAGGAGAACCTCCCTCGCCCTGCTGGCCACACGCCTTTCCATGCCCCCCAGGGCACCGCTGGCCCCCTTGGCCCCAAGGGCCCGGTGCTGGCTCAGGGTCACCCCGCTGCCCCCCAGCACCCCCAGGGCCTTCTCAGCAGAGCCGCTCTCCAGCAGGTCCCCCCCAACCTGTGCTGGTGCGGGGGGTTGTTCCTCCCCAGGGGCAGGACCCTGCACTGGCTCTTGTTTTGGTTTAACATCCATTTTCTTAACCTACTTGGAAGATGGAGCTTGTGTGCAATATCTAGGCAAAAAGGGAAGATTTATTCTGGATTCTGCAAAAAGGTATATGGATGTGCACCCACAGGGTGCTGTGTTTGACCCCGGCACGCCTGGCGGGAGGTGCTGTGGGGACCCCTACCTGCCTGGTGGATGTGTTTAATGTTTTTCACACGCAGGCACAAAAAGGGACTGGTGCAGCCTGTGAAGTTTTTTATTTTCTCCTTTAAAGCCTTTCCAGGCAGACTTTGGTTTGGACTGCTGGCTCACATTTTTTTTTTTTAATTGCAATTAATGCCACAAACATTTCTTATGGAGCACTAGATGTTATTGGCACAAGGGTTATTAAAAAGCAAAGCAAACTCCAAACCCAACTGTAACCTGAAACATATCTGATGCAAGATATTTTATATTAAAGAGGATTTGTACTTCGAACATGTAAGAATTTCTAGTTATGGGTCCAGAATACCTGAAAATGTCATTCTTCGGGTGCCTGAAAACAACCTTTTTGTTACTTTCCAAAGCTTGTAGAGCCCTCAAATTCTGCTCAGCTGCATGGATGCCCCAGGCCAGGCAATGGAGATGGCTCGCAGTTACCCAGCCTGTCAGTCCTGTAGAGTAATGCTTCATCACCTTGAAGCAGAAACATGAGTATCATGATGAATCTTCAGGCCGTATTTGCTCAGGTCTCCTTCGGTCTATAATCAATCACCAAGAAGTGCAAAAGTAATTCGTAAAGCATGTTGATTTGCAATGTGTATCAGATTTATCATGTGAATTGGCTTTGGAGAGCGTCTCTGCAAAGTCCAGCGTGCGATGAGTGACTCTGGGCTCCAGCACTGACGGACAGTGTATTTGTTTGCTGCGTCATTTTGCCTCATTTTATTGATTTAAAGAGAGCCAAATAGCAGATTTATTAGGAATTCGGGTTACTCAGTGTTTGTTTACCGTGCTCAAATGAGCTAATTTTTGTGCTCATTGAGATGTTATGCATAAATAATTGATGGATACATATGCATAGAAGCTGCCTTTAAATACAAGGTCGTTTGTTGCCACTAGACATGAAAAATAACAAGAAAGGTTTCTTCAGATATGTCAACCATAAGCAGAAAAAGAAGGAAAACATAGGCCCACTGTTAAATGGAAAAGGAGAGTCAATCACCAACGATGCAGAAAAGGCAGAGGTCCTAAACACCTTCTTCATCTCGGTCTTTACCAACACTGTTGGGTTCCAGGCTTTGGGAACAAAATTGCCGATTGAACCAAACACCGACCCACCATCGGTGAAGGAAGAGTTAGTACATGAATTACTACAGGAGCTTGACCCCCCACAAATCAATGGGCCCTGACGACATCCACCCGAGGGTGTTGAGAAAGCTGGCTGATGTCATTGCAAGGCCACTCTCCATAATCTTTGAGAAGTCATGGAGAACGGGGGATGTCCCAGAGGACTGGAGGAAGGCAAATGTTATCCCTATCTATAAGAAGGGCTCGAGGGAGTATCTGGATAACTATAGGCCCATCAGCCTTTAAGAGTCATCTGGACAGGGTGCTGGGCCATCTTGTTTAGACTGTGCTCTTCCCAGAAAGGTTGGGCTCTATGATCCCTGAGGTCCCTTCCAACCTGGGATTCTGTGATTCACAGAAAGAGCCCGCCCAGCACTGCTCGGGGTGTGCATGTGAGAAAGTGTTTCAGGGGCTGTTTTGGTTTCACAAGTCAATGCTGAGCCTCTGGGAGGAGTAACAGGGCACTGTGGATTCTCCTTCCTGCTGGCAAGTGCTCCTGGTGGCCAGCAGCCCTCAGCCAAAGCGTGGCCTCCTGAGATCAGGCTGTCTGAGCAGGAGTCAGCTGTGGGGCTGAGCCCGGGTACCTGCACCACGTCAGGATTCAGAGCATGCTGTTAATTCAGGCAGGAAAGATGCTCTGCTAAGACTTTTTTAGGCTGGACTGCTGGGTCTGAGAAGACGACCATGTAGAAAGATCTCTGCGAGGCCCAGAGAGCTCCTTCTGTCCAGAGGACTTTGGCCAAAGGCTAAACTGGAGCTTGAGGAAAGAGGAGATGAAAGGGTTGAGCTGGAAGGCACAGATGAACTGTATTAGTGTATGACAGCCCTGACCTTGGAAGGGCAAGCACAGGTTGTGAAGGGGTGATGTAGGGAGTGGGAGAGGCACTGTGCTATGGGGCAATGCTTTGCTGGTCAGAAATCACACAAAAAGCACATTTTTCTTTGTTCCTGTAAAGCAAAACTGGCAAAGAGAGGCTAGTATTGGGAGCTGGCTGTGTTTATATAGAGAGAAAGGGGTAAAAAAACCCCACCATTTCCCATCACTGATAGCACAGGACCAAGCCAGGAGCTTGTCGCCAGAGAAGCAGCATACAGGGTGGCTGCTATTGCACCACAGAGCATCTGCTCCGGGGTCGAGTCTGGGGCTCAGGCTTGGCCCTGGGCTCATCTCTTCCTCCGAAATGGCAACCCCATGGTGGGGCTGGAGCCACGCAGCTCCTCGGAGGTGGCTTGGGGATGTTCACTCACTCCCCACGCTTGGGCAGGCTCCCTGCTTGTCAGGGATTTATAAATCTTCCTGCTCAGGGAAAGCTGCCGGTGCTTGGTTTTTGCATGTATTTGTATTTATCAAAGTGACAGACTCAGTTTTACAGAAGCGTTCCCAGGTTTAATTTTCTCCTTTTCCATTTGCCAGGCCTAGGTTTTCTTTTTTTTTTTTTTTCCCCCCCACATTGAGCAGAAAACTGTTTTTCCCGTTGCAGTTTTTACAAGCTTCAAACCCATAATGTCGACAGTGCTCAGACGTGTCATTCAACAGCTCTTGTGCATTTGGAAGTAGCATCATGCCCGTGTCTGTATTTCCCTGCAAACCCTGAATGTGGTGGAAGCTCAGGGGCTGCAGTCAAGACGTGCACACACGACTTGGAAATGAGCAGGGTGATGACTTATCAAGGTAACTTGAATATTTTTGACCCCACTAGCGATTACTGTCCCGCAGGTGTAACCAGTGTTCAGGGTGACCTGAGTGTGTGTTGCATTTTGAAACTGTCTGAGGCTCCAAGAAGTGTTTTGGGGAGCAATTAGTGTTCAGCTGAGTGGGACTGACCGGACAGGCTGTGTGGAAGCAGCCCCGGTCCCTGATTAGATGAACACTTGGATGCTCGCAACTGCTCAGGCATGTGCTTTGAAATTAATTTTCCACGATTCCATGTGGCTTTGAAATTCACTCTCCGTAAACATTCCTGCTGGTAAAACTTGATCCCAAGAAGGTCTCTGGGAGCTGAGAGCTGGGGTGGAGTGAGGGGGCGTTTGCTTTAAAATCCAGACTGATAGCAAAGAAATACTATTGCCTAGACTTACCTGTAACCACATTATATAAGTACTGGCTGTATATCCAGGTTCTGTTCAGAGCTAAAGCACTTCAGTTTTGTTCCTCTTTGCTATCGAAAGATATTGACTCAGGTGTGATCTGGACATGTAGGAGTCTAACACTGAGTCCTGGATCTAATTCATGCATGTGAAGTCTGGAATATGTAGAATTAATAGGAAAAAAATGAAACAGCTTGGTACTCACCTGTTAATTTGGTTTTTTTACACCATGAATAATAATTTTAGAAGGCCTATGTAATATATGAGCCAGGGTTTATTGGCTGGCAGTTTTACAGAGATATTTCATTACCATAGCTGGCAAAAAATAAAGAAGTGCCATTACTGGAAGTAAGATAGCAGGACGGGGAAGGTATTGAACCCAGAGGTGTGCAGGCACCAGGCAGGCTTCTGAGCTATCCACCCTCCGGCTGAACAAGGACGTTGCTCCCCGCTTCCTTGCTGCAAGCTTGTAGGTATCTGTGGCCACTACTGAAACAAGGGCTCAGGCTGCTGCTTGGATCTGGCTCTGGGATAAGGCTGAATATTGATAAAATAAAGCATTTCTCAATGACCTGTGCCATCTAGTGGCAAAGCAGAGCTGGAGCCGGAGGAGCAGCAGGGTTTGCACACCAAGAGCATCGTGGTGACATGGGTGCCCACCATGCTGGCAGAGGCCTGCTTCTGCTGATGGTGCTGTTGGCGGGTCCCCTCTGCAAAAAGCCTCGTTCCCGGTGCTGGATGCAGCTCTTTGGGCTTTGCACCATGAGCGTGCACTCCGTGTAGCTAATTTTCCATCTCTGATCAGTCTCAGTGCCATGCCTTGGATGGCTCAAGGAGAAGAGGTGGGAGTGTGTGCCAAGACGTAGTGGTGGCTGTGTGCTCCATGTCTCACTGGTGACATGGGCCACAACTGTTTCCAACAGCGGCAAAGAGCTGCCCTGCTCTAAATGCCTGTGCTCCCTGGGGACACCCCATGGGACAACCCATGCTCACCCATGCAGCATCCCAGCACCTCTCAGATCTGCTTTGGACATGTGCTGAGATAGAGGAGGCATCACTTGAAACGGTTTTTAAATAATCGCTCTGTATTACGATCCAGAATCTATACGTAGCTGCCTTTACGACCATGAGGATTTCTCCAGCCAGCTCTCCTGGGCTGCAGCTCAGCACGGAGGGAAGGCTGCGTTGAGGTGGAGTTTGCAGCTGATGGCAGAGTCCCTGGCACCAGGCAGGTCTCTGAAGCTGTAGGCTGCAGGTGGGCACCCTCGAGGTGGGCATCACCAATGGTGTGAGCACTACCAGCATGGGCACAGAAGGCTCAAGAGTTTTGACAACTTTTCAAATTAACTTTGCTTGCATTGTCCAGCATATGTTGAAAGATTGTTGGGTTCTGAGATCAAATATAAACTTTAAAACAAAAGCTTAGGTGTGCCTTTCTGGCAGTGGCGCACTCAGTGCTGCATGATAGGGCAGCAGAAGAGATGACCCCACGCTCTTTGTGTTTATTTTCCCCCCGTGCTTTTCTCAAGGGAGCTTCCCTGTCTGACCGCAGGAATGGGCGTGGGGCTATTGGGTTGACAGCTGTCTGCAGTGAAGATGATGGCCAAAGAGTCACAGTTTAACCCTTTTCCTGGCACCCTCTTATGATATGATATATATTATATCTTTTTTTATACGGAACATCCGTTGAGCTCGTTTTTGGGGGTAGATGAGCAGCTAGGGTACATGTCCAGCCATGGGCTGCCCTTAAAACTGAAACACAAGCTGTACATAAACTAAAGCAGGTTGATGAGTCTAAAACCCAAAAAAGAACCTGAAACAAACCATCCCATTAAGCTGTGTATTTACACTGCTATTTCTAAACTAATGCTCTCTGCTATTTACCAAGCCTAAACCACAGTATTTTACCAAGTGCTCCAGAATCCAAGATGCATTTTTGCAACTCCAAGTCAGTGAAAACTTAGTAGTTTATTTTTCCCTTTGGAAAGTAACCAGTTCCTATTTTTATCGTGGTTAAAGCCCACAGTGTCACCATCCGACTCCTGCAAGCAAACATTTCTTCCTCCCTTCGCACCAAAACTGCCAGGCTTCCCCAGAAATCAAACAGTGAATCGCTACTTTGTGACCCTGATTCATTACTCCAAAATAGCAATGGAAAATGCTATGGCAGGAATACAGAGATCTGTCAGTAAAGAAAACCAGGCAAACTATTAAAGTACATTTAATCTCGGGTTGCTGGATATAAACTAATCTTTCTTAGAGGTCTGGATGAAAGAGGCTGGATTATCCCATGTCTGACTACTCCATTGTTTTTATACCTTCCTCCGAAGCATCCGGTGCTGGCTGCTCTCGGAGACAGGATGCTGGACCAGCTAGACAGTGGCTTTCATCCCGCACAGCAGTTTTGGTACTTGTATAAATGGGCCCAGTCTGTAAAATATATTGAAAAACATTTTTGTAGGAACTGGTTTCTGTCCTCCATCCTCAAAGGATTCCTTCAAGCCCATCAGCAGTTTTTCTTCAAAGACTTTCTCCTGCTTTTAACCCCTTGGTTGCCCAACAGGAATGGCCCGTGCCCTTTCCCAGGCGTGCCAGCCCTCCACTGCTTAGAAGCGAAGGCAAGGTTTGCACTTTAAGAGAATACTCCTAAGATTGAACTGCCCAAAACCAGGGCCTTAGGTGTAGCAAAACATGGGTTGGTGCCTGATGCTGGAATCTCCTACCAGTCCTGCTGGTGGTGGCACTGTCATATGGCCAAGTTCTGTGGGAGGTGAGCGATGTACCTATTTTCTGGCCAAAAAGACATCGCTCCCAAGTGGGCACGGCAAGTGCTGAGCTCCTGGTCCTGCTGATGCTATTGGAGAACCTGGGCTGGTGTTGCTGAGTCCACGATCCCATCGATTGGGGTTTTTGTTGTCCAAAAGTTGAAATTTCTCATTAAATCCTCCGTGTAATGTTTCTCTGCTTGCTACTATTTTCTTCTGCACTCCATGGGACTCCTCTGATAAGGCAAGGATGAAGAATCAACAAACATTGAATAATTACTAAGCTGCTACAAGTTAAATTTTTTGTCTTTTTGGTTTTAAAGCTTAGCGTACCATTCAGTCGCTCTTTTCCATGGCTTTCTTGGCTTACTTACGCAAACCGAATTCGGTGAGGCTCCAGCCCTGGTGCCCACAGGGACCTCTCCAGCACTTTCCATCACCAGAAGTTCTCCCTTGCTACTGTGAAAACTTGGGGCAAAATGCTGGGAATTTTTGC
This sequence comes from Phalacrocorax aristotelis, assembly GCF_949628215.1. Taxonomy (NCBI): domain Eukaryota; kingdom Metazoa; phylum Chordata; class Aves; order Suliformes; family Phalacrocoracidae; genus Phalacrocorax; species Phalacrocorax aristotelis. The sequence goes on from NC_134282.1 coordinate 53,373,903, forward strand.
ACCCAAGCAAGAGCTGGCAAAGACCAAACATTTTGCTGGTTCCAAGCCCACTGAAACAGCTCTCGAATACAGAAAGGGCTCCACTGCCTAAATATTCCAGCTTTGAGTTAAATATTCACATTATTCTCATCAGCCAGGCCCAGCACCAGACCTACACTGTCTCTTTTCACTGGTTTGTCTCGTGAAATGGAAGGTGCTGCCTGCCTTGTCCGGATGTTGATGAAACAGCTGAGGTCGTGGGGAGATACAGCAGCAACATGGCACAGGAGGGTGCTCAGGCTGTGCTGCCGGTAACGCCTTTGGGTGCTTGGCTGAAGAAATGCATTTTCTCCTGTTGCTTTGTGAATCAGCATCACCTGCAGCACTTTTGAGAGCTCCCCCAGTGCCTTTTTACTGTTTTTAAAAAAGGAAGAGTGAGGAATATGGTGTTAAAGTTACTGGAAAGGAAGACTTCCAGCCGAAGAGTCGCACTCTAATCACAGTCGCAACTGATTAAGCTGATATGGGCCCCACACTCGGCCTCGCAAGTGCTAATTAACGATAACATGAGTGGATCCAGGTTATTATTTCTTATCTTTCAGGAAACAGTCCTGTCCTAACTGTGCATCCGTGGGCTCTCCTATGCTGGACGCGATAGCGTGCTGGCCCCACACGTCGTTGTGGGTGATAGGAAACCTTTCAGCACAACCCTCCTGCTCTTAACTTCTGATTACAGGCAGTAATGATGTTTTGCTTTAAGGAATAAACATTCAGCAACACACACAAACTCTAGCAATTGCTTTTTCCAAAGTATCTCCATGGTTTAGAAGCTCCTGTCCCTATGATTTTGGCACCCAACATCCCAATCTACCGCCACCCACCATGGCCGCTCAGCTGAGGTCCATATTCTCTCCTTGCTGTTGCTTTCCCCCAAAGGACACGGAGGAGCAGGATGAAAGCAGCTCTGCTGGTGGCAGCTCCCCACAGCCCCCTTGGCCATCAGTACATCCCCTGTGAAACCCAACATCCCACAGCCCAACTCAGCTCACAAGTAGGTGGAAGAAAAAATACTGGGGTTTTCCTTTAGGCCCTTTATCCCAAGGAAATGGGCAATTTGCAATGACACTTGTCTGTAGAGCCGTCCCCGGTGCCTTTTGAGCCTATGGCTGATTTAAAACAAATTTGCCGGAGAGGCTGGCTCTGGAGGCTTGTGGGGTTTCTAGATGCAGAGTGAAAGTAGATGTTGGGGCTACCTCTGAGCCCCGCAGAAGGAAATCCCACCCATACTGAGGAGTCCCCTGGGGTTAGGGGGAAGGCATAGGAAGCCAAGCTCCATCAGTACCACTGATCATCGAAAACCATGTCCCAAGCTGTCCCTCGATTTCTGTGCTGTAATTATGAATGCAGGACCTGCAAAAAGAGCGCCCAATAAGGTGACTGACACTTTGGCTTTGAGCTGAATAATATTTATTGAAGGAAACAGAGCAATTGTGCTGTAAGTGCCTTAAATCACTGGTATGTGGGCGGGAAGGAGATAAAATGCAGCCTGCTACTGGGAGCTGCCTTCTCCCCACACCCTCTCCTCTGGGTACCACCTCAGCATGGGAAAACAGCATCTCCCCTAATACACAGCCTGGGTTTTACCTGCCACATCAAAGCTTGCCTGCAAAAAATATTATTGAAAATATTTTCTTGTGTTTTCTCACCCTAATCTCCCTGGTTTTGTGCAAATGGAGGTGAAGCTGGCAGGGTGGGAAGCTCTTTCTTCGTGCAGAAAACCTTTCTGCTGCTCCTTCAAGCCAGCCTTGTTCAGCAGCCCATGTCCCATGCTAAACCATGGGGATCCTGCGTTTTCATCCTGCTATGCTCATCAACCTTCACATTTCAGCCATGACATGTTCCTTCTGCAAATTAAAGGCCTTTAAAAAAACTTGACATAGCTGAATTTGGATGTGTCGATGTTTTGTATTTTAATTTTCAAGTGTGGACAAGCTGACATCATCTCACCATCTCTTGTGAAATAGAGTATAACGCACTGGGAAAAGACACCGTTGGTCATTAATGGGTGACGGAGAGCAAATCCTGTATTTTTTCCTGCAGAGCTGTAAATTGGTCGCAGTACAAGCCATGCCAAACTCATGGAAATACAAGAAGTTGTCAGACTTAAAAGACAAACCAAGCAGGAAGGGCCCAGCTAACATGCAAATTCTCATTTTTTACTACCTTGACAGCCTCTCCATATGGCAGGTGAGCAGTGAAAGCCACTTCATCCCCTGCGGCTCTCTTGGCATGGGGTGCATGGCTCCGTGGGAGCTGGAGGAGCCAATCCTCGGCCGCATGGGTCCATCGGCCAGGCAGCCAGGCTGTCAGGGATCTCAGTTATGGCTGATGGCAGTGGCTGTGATTGCTCCCAGTTTGCAGCCAAGGGGAAACAGGAACATGAAGTTTATTTCAGCCCTAGTGCTGCCAGGGAGCCTCCAGATATGGGTTATAGGGGGAAATATTGTGGCAGTGCAGCTGGAAGGTGTGAGCCAGGGATGCATCCGAAGCACTCCTGGGCACTCTCGGAGCCAAGTCAGGAGGGTCCAAAGCTTTATGGAGCCTCATAAGCCAAGATCTAGCCAAAGGCTTTTTTGCTTAACGGACACCTCTAGCTCAATCTAAAATATCATGAAACCAGTGGCCAAAGCTCTGCTGAGCCCACAGCCATTGGGGATGCTCTGTGGGCTTGGAGAGTAGGGGCAGTTGCCAAACACATACCTTTTTAATTACATGTATTTAATGAGAAGCAGCACTGAGCCTGCTGACTTGCCTTCAGGAGGTGTCTCAGTACCACGTGAAATCTTAATGCTGCCTGTGGTTTCTCCTCGGTAGAGCTCTGGGCTGCACTGAGCACATGGGGATTTTACTGGGGAGCTCTTGATGTCATGCTGGAAACCGTTGTAGGGGACAGAGGAGGCTGCGTGCGAGTAGTGGGCTCAGGAGCGCTCGTGTGCTCTTTGTCCTGTGGCTTCTTGGGTAAGAAAGGGGCTTTCTGCAAACAGGGGCAAAGCCCTTGGTGGTTCTCAGACTCATCACAGCTGTGGCAGCTTTGGGGGCTCTGCGGTGGCCGGGACAAGGCACCCAGCTCTTGGGCTCTGCTCTGTGTCCGCTCCTGCTCTGCACATACCTCTGCGCTTGTAAAATGGACCTGCTATATGTTTGTACCTCTGGAGTTAAACTCTGCGCAGTTTTGCTTCGCTCTTCTCTTACGCAGAATTTGTCTAGATGTCCTCCTGACCGGTTCACGCTAAACAGCAGGGAAGTTCTTGGTTGAGGAGGGGATTTAGGACAAGAGGAAGTGGCCTCAAGTTGCGCCAGGGGAGGTTTAGATTGGATATTAAGAAAAAAAATCTCTTCACTGAAAGGGTCTTCAAGCACCGGAACAGGCTGCCCGGGGAAGTGGTTGAGTCACCATCCCTGGAGGTATTTAAAAGACACGTAGACATGGCACTTGGGGGCATAGTTTAGCAGTGGACTTGGCAGCGTTTATAGTTGGAGTTGATGATCTTAAAGGTCTTTTTCCAACAGAAATGACTCTACTAGTCTATGACTTTATGTTTCTATGATTCTATGATGCAGGTGCCTCTGGGTGAATCTAGGTGATATTGCTCTAAAACCTACAGGAGGTCTCAGGATGACAAAGAAGGGTTTCTCTGAGGTTGCCCTTTCTGAATATGCCAGTGTGGGTGGATATAAGCACATTCTGCCATCCTGCGGTATGAATTCAGCCCCTTTCTATTCCATTTTGCTTACAGCAGATTTAACTTGCTCTGTGCCTCTGAGTTTGCTGCTCCTTGGTGCTACTGGAAGATAAATAAATGTCTCTGTATTTTAACAGTAGAAGCAGTGTTAAGCAAGTCTCTATCTACGTGGAAATATTACCTTAAGTAGCCTGCAGGGTTGTTTAATTTAGAAGCACAGGCATGGAAAGCAAAGTGGAGCTGCAGGGCACTGCCCAGAGTGCGGGCAGGACGATGCAACCCTCAGTGAGAAACATGTCCGAGGAAGAGGAGAGCTCGGGCCAGCTTGGGTCTGGGGTTAGCTCTCAGGCAATGGCTTCATCACCCGAAACGCATCCTCTAGTGATGTAGCATGTGAGGCTGATGGGGTCTGGAAAGCTGTGCCGTGCTCCCCGCATGCACGGAGACCCTCCTGGCTGATACTGGGGGGACTGGGCTGAAAAAGGGCATGTTAGAGGGGTTGAATTTCCTGATTTATTGGGGATTTTTTTCCTCTACTGGTGTATTTGCATGGAAATTGTGACTCATTACGGACAGTGGTGGTGGCTGGGAGGACTCGCTGACAAATCTAGTGGGACATGCCCAGGGCTTTGCCATGGTGGCTGACAGCAGAGCCACCAGAGCCTTGATAGACCCCCCTTCAGTGCGACACCCCCATGGCCTCAGAGCACCAGCACCCTCGGGGTGAGCAGAAAACTCACCAGCAGCAAAAGATCCTGCACAGGGGAAGTTGATATCTAAATGTGATTTTTATCTCTGCTTCCTGGGTTGCAGATAAGGTCTCCCTAGGGCATATAGAATTTGAGACTGTGGTTTCTGGAGCTATAAATGTAACACTGCTGTGTTTTCATTAGGTCTGAGGACAAATACGTTGACTGAAACCTTATCTCTTACGTTACCCTAATGGCTTTAATGATACGAAGTCAGTAGGCTAAAAGAAGTGTACGGAGGGTGACCTAGCAGTGATGATGGGTTTTCTGCAGCCCAGATGCAGCGTGCCAGATCGTGTAACAACGCGCAGCGAAGCGACAAACACCCAAGTGCCGCGTTAACACAAAACACAAACACATCGCGCGCTTTGTTTGCAGATCAGACACTTTCCAACCCAGCACAATTATGTCAGATGTTAATTACTCAAAGCACGTATTACATGGAGACTTATCTGTTTCAATGAACTGCTGTTGAACCGCAAGTTCCCAAGGGCTGGCTTTTGTCATGCCACAGAGATAAATATTTTGGGGTTTCTAAGTGGAAACCTGTAGCTGCTCCTCTCCCAGGGCTCTGCATGGGGCAGGGCTCAGGGTCACAAGGACACGATGGGTGGTTCCAGTTGCATCCCACCACCACAGCAAGGGTTGTCTAAGCCCTGCGGGAGCTCGGAGCAGCCTGGGGATCCCCAGCATTGGCACAGCCTGGATTGTAACCCCGATCCCTTGGCAGGTGCTGAGCAAAGTTGACATGATTCTCAGTCATTTCCCTAAGCAGCAAGCAGGTCCCCAAAGGACAGAGCACATTTTTGGGGTGCGTTTTTCTGTGTTTCCTGACAGCAAAGTGCAGGGAATTCTTAGTCTACAGGAAATTTAAGAAAACATTAGTTTTATTCCAAATCAGAATAAAACTATTTCAAATGGTTGAAATGTCCTAACATCCACCGATTCTGGGAGTTAGCCAATCTGGTTAACTTTGCCTGGATGATGTTTTGAAACGTAGGAATTAAGAGCAGCATTATAGTAATTTATACCAAATTAAGAGGATCCTTTCTTTCCTTACTGAGTCTACAGCTTATATTAACCCATCTTAAGAAAGAGTGGGTGTTTATTAACCAGCCATGACTTAAATCTGACCTGACCTGCAGTTTCTATTGCTTTGGTCAGAACGAGCTTGTGAGCATCTCCCACCTTCTGTGTCAGCAGTTCTCAAGCTGTGGTCCTCCGGTGGTCACGGCACCTTCCCAGAACCAAGGGTTTGCCAGAGATGGTCTATGGCAGCCTGAGATAAGTTCTGAGGGCTGGAAGTGGTCTCTCAGCCTGCTAAAACTGGGGTGGCTATTGTAGGGTATTTCTGAACCAGTAGGAATGATTTCATGGTAGGTTCCCTCACGAGGTGGATTGGGATCTCAGGTGCAACAACAATATGGTCCAGTATGGTACTAGAGAGTGCCATGGACCTGTCAGAGGAGCTGAGAGGCAAATCCAGCCAAATCAAGGAGCAGCGAATGTAGATTCATCAGGAAAACATACTGCAATGGCTCAGGGTTGCTCTTCTCGATTCTGAGCAGAACTGTTGTTATTTTTTGCAAATTTTCATGGTTTGATAAGTATTCTGGGAAAAAAACCCAACAGTTTTTTAGAAATATTTAAGGACCTTTCTTCCATTGCAATAATTTTTTTCAGTGTCTCCTGTCGGTATCTCGGGTATTTCTTCTCTGCTCAGCTGTTCTTAGCAAGCGTGCACAGAGAAACGTCACTCACTGGGGTTTAGTTAGGAAAAAGCCCTGCTAATTACTCCAACACATTTAGAAAAAAAAAAAAAACAAAAACTTGAGAAGTGATAAATTAATCATTATCTTAAAAAGAAAGAGCGGCGTATATCCCACACATTTCCATACAGGTGGGAAACACTTTTTTTCCGTCTGGCCGGGTAAACTGTTAGTAGAGTTGCCCAGCAATTTAAACATGCCCTTAGCTGCACAAACAAAGCCTATTTCTCATAGATATAAAATACACATAAGAGCAAGGGGATACCAGGGGATTATGCTGCAAGTCCGCCGTGTCGGAGGGAGGCGGCTGCAACAACAAAGAGCAAATTCACGGCTGGGGTCCTGCCCCATATGAGGTCATTTTCTGTTGAAGTTGGGCTCATTAGTCTGGCCGGCTTGTTGATACACCTCGAAGTGCGGGTGACAAGTGTGACTGGGTTTGCTGAATTAGGCCTGCCCACCGCGCCCGGCACGCAGAGATTCATCATTGTCTCTCTCTGGGAACAGGACCGTTAATTACACAAACTGCCCGAGCAGAATTTTCCAGCTGCGTGTCTCCGCAAGGTCATTTCTGTCCCAGAACCATCAAGTTTTGACAGCGGAGTGTTTAAACAACACGAGAGCGGTTTATTTGGGACAATAAGGGAGAGGGCCAGGTCACAGGACTTCATTAGGTAACTTCCTCCGTGTTGGAGGGGGTGGGTTTGGACCCCAACCAAACCCCCCAACCATGGCTACCTCTGTGGTCCTGCGCATCACCCTCCTCCTGCTGGAGCAGTCCTGGGCTGCATTTGGCCATGGGGCTTCAGGATGCTGGGGCTCCAGATGAGCAAAGCATCACCACGCCACCTTTTCTCCTGGTGCAAAATACCCCGACTATGAGATCCCTTCCTTTTGATTTATTTTGTAAAGCATTCTATCTTCGCTAGCCACGACGGGAAGGTTGCTGTGAGGAGGAAAGTTGGCTGCTGCTCCCAGCACTGCCTGCTCAGCCCAAGCACTCGGAGTGGCTTTTGGGTAGCCACAGAGTGAATTTAATTCAGATAATCTATCCCAGAGGCCACTGAACGCACCGTTAGCTTTTCTCAGTTGAGTTTGGGGGTTTGAGCAGTCAGGTACCTGGGTCTGGTTTTCAGAAGTCACTGGAGATATTCAACTCAGTAAATCATTACATGCTCATTGCAGAAATGCTTCATCATGTGGTCATAGTAAGGAGTCACTAAAAATAAGTTTTTAAATTTTTTTTCCAAGACAATTATTACTGGAGCTTAGCTTTTTTATTAGTAATTAGGGCTAAACCCCCTGGACCATAAATGCTCTTTTAAAATTAATTTATTTATTTACTAGTGCTGCATTATGAAGTAATTACATGATTGGTAGTAAATTACATAAAGAATTGATCCTTTACTCTTAGGCCAAGAGGTGGACCTTTGACTTCTCTGAGTTGGAATGTATGATAAAGTTTCTGGTCCAGGAGGTTTCTTTCCCAGCTGGGAGGTTGGGTCAATGCTGAAGAAATAACAGACGTGGGGAAAGTCCAGTCCAAAGCAGGCGACAGCATGGCATGGACAAACATGTGGAGACGCAGCTGCGAGGATGCTCTGACTCCTCCAGCTCAGTGGCTCCAGCTACTGCGCCACTGAATCCACCCAGAGGTTTTTCACCTCTTGTTTTGGTTCAGACTGATATAAAAATCTCTGTGGCCAGCGGTGGATTTAGAGGTGTGCTTTAGCCAAAGTCCAGGTCTTGAGCTCTGGGGACAGCTGGAGCACGGTGTCTCTGCTTGCGTCGGTCCCTTCACTTTGCTGTACACCAGCGGTGATGGATTACAGCACCCGGCTGTTAATGCAGCTTTTGGGAAATGAAATATTAGTTGTGTTTTCCACTCGTTGGTCTGGATTTTGTTTCTGCCCCATGAGCAGGCAGAGCTTCCCATAGCGCCCGTCCCTCCCCTTTGAAACCCCTGCTACAACAGGTCTGCCGAAACCAGAGGAAGAATATTTCAAGCCCAGATTTTCCTGCTGCTCTGACAGGGTAGCGTTAGGAAATGACAGGCTGTGGCGTATGGATAGCTTTGGGAAAAGGCTACACTTCATTTTACTCTAACAGGAAGTATGTTCACCCAGAAGACCTTTTGGGGGAGCTACTTATTTTCTAATCTTGCGGTAATAATGAAATGATACAGGAGTCCGGAGATAATGAAGACAAACTGATTTCCTAATGCACCGAGCACAAAAGGAAGCAGAGAAGGGTTTCAGCAATGAGACAAAGAAAGAGTTTATTTTAAATAAAGATTACGAAAATAACCTACTGTCAAAGATGATGTGAAAACCATTAAATAGCAATTTAACGTAATTATAATCACGAGTGAGCTAAGGGCTATCTTACACAATTACAATCAATCTTTCTGTCTGGATGTGTTATCCTGAGCCCTTACTCCTAACTCCAGCCTCAAGTTCCCCCTGCAGAAATGCTGCATTTAGAAAGCGGCTCCATGACCACCGAAGCCATCGAGACCGAGTGATACCCTCCAAGGGCTGATGGAGAAACCCACTCGGGCTCTGCCTTCCCCAGCTGCGACAGCCCTTTTAACAGCCGCCGCTGGAGTTAATAACCGAGTGTGATACCTTACTGCTGCTGACTGCTATAAAGCAATGTCTCGCCGAATGAGTAGCAGATGGCATCATCATGCTTGGCTGTGTTGAAATTTTATGAGCATGGTGGATCCTTATTTACTAACCTAGCAGAACCGCGCACGCACCCGACACTTAAAAAAGAGGGGCATCAATCAGGCGGACCGCGCCGTGCTCGTCCACGCAACATGTTTCTGCTCTGGAGAAATAGCAAAGAATGTTTAAGAGAGAAAGGGAGTTCAAAAGTGTTTGTTTCAGCAGGCAAAGCCAGATGTTGACCTGCAAAAGTGCCACCCAAAAAGGCTCTGGGAGAGCCTTCAGCCTGGGAATCGAAGGACTGTGTGAGTGTTTGTAGGTGTTGGTGGGATCCTGCCCTCCAAGGCTTGTGGTGACCTTGGCCAGGGCCCGGCGTGGGAGGTGCTGGTGTGTGATACCCCGTGTCTCGCTGTAGCATTTCCAGTCTGAAACAAAGGCTCCTCTATCAGTGCTGAGCAAAGAACCCAAGAAAAAATAATAAAACTAATCTCGGTAATCTAATTTAGTGCTGGTTCGAAGGTTTCTGTAAGCATGGGAAGTTAATCAGAGAGACTAATTAATAGGGCTCGGAGATGCCCTCCATCGCTCGGCAGCACTTTTGGCAATGCTGGACTGAAACACCCGTCCTGGGGAGTTGCTGGCACCGTCCCACCCCGCCTGGATTGATTCATGGCTCAACAGGGGCATGTGGTTCAGCCCTGGCTGCTGCCAGCAGCGTTGGACATGCCGGGAAGAGGTCGTGTGCCTCTTGTTCCCATGAAAATCACTGTGAAGGGCCAACCACTTTCTCTTAGAATTCTAGAATCATAGAATAGTTTGGGTTGGAAGGGACCTTTACAGGTCATCTAGTCCAACCCCCCCTGCAATGAGCAGGGACATCTTCAACTAGATCAACTCTTCTTGCTGATGGGTCTAAATGTGCTCATCCCAAAGAGGACTACACCCTTCTCCGCAGCACCTGGAAATGCAGAGAGAGGCCAGTGCTCGACCAGAAGGGGCAGATGGATGTTTCTCCATGTCAGTTAGATGTTTCTTCGTGTCCTGGTTGTTGTCATCTTGCTTGTCCAGCACAGTTTCAAAGCATTTGCAGCTGTTTTAAGATGTTTCTATGCTTATTTGGGACACTTGTGCTGATGAATCCCACCACCTACATCGTGGATGTGGGTCATTAACAATTTGTTCTGGGTTCACTGGCTCCTCAGTAGCATAAACTTGTTTGGCTAGTGATGTTAAATACGTGATCTCCACCATGGAGTCTGCAGCCTCACAGCAAGGCTGGAGCATCCCTGGAGCTTACTCCTGGCCCAAGTCATCCCTGCTGGAAAGGGAAAAAGTTAGGAAAAGGACTGGTATCAGCAAAGCAAACCTGATAAGTATCTTCTGTCCTGCGTGAGGGGCGTGCATTTGTGCTGGTACAGCAGCTGCGTGATCTGTACCAGGCAGTCAGGGCATGCAAATCGTTCCTGTGATGATTTTCTTGTTTATGCTTCAGAGTCACTGAAGGGGATTAATAGGATGGAAAAATAAATAAGATTAGGCTGTCATAAAATAGCACTAATGATCCTTAGTTTTAAAAGTCTAGGACATCAGGTACACATGGGCTTTTCAGAGCACGGCCATCAAATGATTGCTATGAAGGCAACGGTGCAGACAACCCTGCCACGTGCTGGAGCTCCCTGAAGGTCCCAGCCTTTGTTGAGGGGTCACATCATGTTCCCTCCTCTTGGGTGAATCATTGACTGGAGGAACCTGGCTGCCCCAAACCAAGTTTGCCAGACAGGTTTGATTCGGCCAGCTGCACAATCAGGTTTTAGCCGACTTACCCGTCTCGCCGGAGCATGGTATGAGCATTGCAAGGTGCCAGCACAGCAGTAATGCACTCGCTGTGGGAGCAGCCCCCAAGGATTTTATGGATTTTAGGTCAATGCGAGTGATGCAAATGCCTCTGCCTCACTTTTCCACCCCTGAGAGGGGCCTGGGAGTATCTGAGTTGCCGCAAGTAAATGACAAGGAGTAAAATGCTTTAACAAGACCCAGCGATGGGTCTGCGGGAAGCTTCTGCTCAAGTAGCTCTGAGCAGCTTCCTCTGCCTCCTCCCAAGCCGAGGAACCCTTCCCAACCCTCCATACTGGTACTTTCCAGGTCGAGCTTAGCCACAATATTGTCTGGATCGCAAGAAAAGCCCCTTAAAAAGGAAAAGTGAGCAAATGGCAGCCAGGACCAAGGGGGAGATGCCCAGAGCTGCTGTCAGCAGCGTCAGGGAGCTCATTTCATCTCCAAACAGAGCGGGGGCTGGGGATTAGCTTTGGGTAAAAGATTGTTCTGAGGGGGGGAAATTTTACTAATTAATTTGATTTGCATTTGGAAAAGGGGCGGTGATTTGAGAGCTGAAATTGCCTGATTATTGCCAGCACATAAATTTCTCCTAGAAATGTGTGCGCAGTTTATCCTAATCATATTCAACTTCAGGCAATGAAAATACTTCTTGCTATTTGTGTTGGCTTCTCTTGCTGTTACAGCGTCTGCAAAAATATGTCATGCATGAAATGCTCCCCTATAGTTTGACAAGTTATTCCTTATGCTTGCTAATTTTTCACTAAGAAAAATGACAGTAACACCAGATACCCAGTAAGGTCTCCATAATAGCTGTGCATCAAGATTAAAGACTGAGAAGTGTGGGTCTGCTGGAGTTGCTTCATCTCCATTATTTTAATGTATTTGTTAAAAAAAAAGTCTCCTGACCCGTTCCTGCACTTTTCGGCTACGACAGCTGGAATTTTGCCTCTGTAAAACATGCACGATAGCTTGTAATGTATAGTTTGTACAAGGCAAATCTGCTGGCGAGCCTGAGCTGTTACACGCGTGTTCGGCCAAAAACTGCCTCTAGCTGGCTCTGGGTGCTGCTGATGGTCGAAGGGGGGGGGGGGCAATTAGTGTTATTATAGCAGAAAGTAGAGCTTCCAACCAAAACAAAGGGTTTGGTGGATTTGGCAGTCTAGAAAAAGTGAGTACAGACAGTCTTTGCCCCAAATAACTCACGGGCAGGGACATGCGCTGGGTGCAAGGCACCACAAGGTACCCAGGCAGGCTGCCTGGGGACGCATTAGTCATGGTGATGCCTTAAGGAAGAGCAGGAGCGATGCTCTGGAGGTTAAATTCAAGGCTGAAGCCTGCACAGATACATTCTCTAAATTCCTGCAAGACCTGGGGAGATCTGAGATGGGCAGATGCTCCAGTGCGTTGATGAGATGATGGGGGTGAGAGGGAGGATTTAGGGATGTGAGGACCCTGGGAGCTGAGGCTGGAGAAACTGCTGCGAGAAAGGAGGTTGGATGTTTTGAGTGCACTAAATGGTGCTTTTTACAATGACTGGTGTTAAAACCCGCTGGAAAAATGGCACTGAGTGGTGGCCACATGGAGTTCGGTGCAGTGGTGGCAGAGAGCGAGGCAGGTCCGTCCCCAACCCAGGGGTGTCTCCACAGAAAAGGAATGTGCAGGAATGAGGTAACTGGTATTTTCGGGTATTTTTAAAGCTGTGTTGTACATCTGCCCCCATACCCCTACAACCCTCTGACTTGTATTGCCAGCTTCCTAAAGCACAGGGAAATCTTTTATAAAACCCATTAAATGGGACGTTAGAACTGAAGTGCACAGCTTAACAGAGCAGTGTCTGATAGATGGTTTGAGACTCCTGCGACAAAGCAGCAGTAGGTGAGAAAATTGGTATTTAGGTACCCAAAGTAACAATTTCCCCGCACAGATCAACCTATGCCTTAAAGCACGGAGCAATCTTGGAGATGCAGCTGCGGAGAGCCCATGTACCAGCTTCCCAGGCTGCTTGTGAAAAAGGGGGTGAGGTTTTGCACAGAGTCATTTACATGGTAATTAATAGCGTCTGTGTATGCGGAGGAGCGAGGATGGGTCTCTCCCCAGGGAGCTGCCTCGTCCCAACGTGCTCGCAGGGAACCCTCACCCCCTGAGAGCGGGGAAGGAAGCGGAGCCCCCGAATAGCTCCATTTCCTCAAGGACTTTCCCAAACAGATGGGATAAAATTGCTATAAAAAAAGGAATCCCAAGACAGGAAAATGTAATGAGCTATGGGCAAGGGGAAAAAATAAATGCTGAGGGATATTTATGCAGCATGGGAAGCAGATAGATCAAATCAGAAATTCCAATTAAGTCCATAATTTATTTCAACGGAAATAATAAAATTAGAGATGGGCCCATGTGGCGAAATTCAGACTGGGATCCTGATCTAAGCGGCGTGTTTGGGCTAAGTCCATGTCTAGCAATCTCCATCCTATCATAATGACAATATAGACCTACACCCAGTGGCCGGTCCTCCAAAAGTTATGGTGGAATCTGGTTAGATGACGTAGCAGGTTTTCAAAGGGCATAAAAAATGGTAGGTATTGTGAAATGGGATAATTTTTTAAAAATACATAAATGTCCCTCAGCATAAAATTTGCAAGAGGAAAGGATACGTGATACAGGGACAAACTATATACATTGAATACAAGGAAAAGGGATGGTTTCCTAACGCATTGATTAGAGAGGTATTTATCAGGCCCAAGAGCCATTGCAGTCACTGCTGAAAAGTCTCGCTGGCAAAAATGAAAAATCCCCTTGGTCTTTCTCTTCTTTAATCTAGCAAACTGGACCGACGTCCCAGCAAAAGCGGGTGTGCATCCTTGCTAGGAAACCAAGGCAAACTCTAAAGAGAGTTTGGGAGGGGCAGGGGCAGAGAAATGTATTTTGGGGTTTCCTCCTGTGTGCCCAGGTGTCTGCAGTCGCAAGGCATGGCTGGCGCGTGGGTATGCCAGCACTGGTGGGTAACGGGAAGATGCAATTGTAAAGCCGCAGCCAAGGAGCTGCCCCGCTTGCTGCAGAATTGCTCTTCACGGTACCAGTCTGCCCCACTTTAATTCAGCCTCAGAATCACTGGGTTTGGCGCAAACACCAACAATTCCCCATGCTCGAAGAGGGGAAGGGGCTGGACGAATTTTTTTGAACCCCCCCTAACAGCAAGTGACAGAACCCCTTGAAACACAAAGGGGTGAAGAAGACAATTCATTGTCTTCAGCTCTGACATTCCAGCAGCCCGTGGTGAGCCCGAGGAGGGCACAGCAGTAATCAGTCATCTTCAAAGTGCATGAACTGGAGCTCCCTCTGCCTTGAGACCCGATCGAGAAATAGCACGTAACACCCTGCCCGAACAGCCCTGATTAAGCAAGTGGGAATTAACACGGGGGAATGCCCAGGACGAAGAATGAGCAGTTCCCCTTTCACATAGTTTGGCTCAGGATGTGAGGAATTAAAAGGCCGGTAAAAGCCACTGCAGATTTATAAAAAGATGAGAGTGCAGCATTTTTAATCTCATTTCAGCAGGACTCCATGTTACAAGTAGTTACATACTATAAAAAACAATCTTAGTGCTTGACCTGAAATTACGCTGGGTTTGGTGCACAGCTCAGCTCCGTCACTGTTGTGGGTAGAGTCTGGGCAGTGGCCACGGTGGCACGCAGCCTGTCCCAGCACCCTGCACACGGCCGGGGTCGTGACTGGGATGTCCCTGCTGCCTTCGAGTTAATATTCATACCGCTACGGCTGACATGGGAGTTTTGAGGAATTACAAGGGAAAAGCCTCATTTTCTCCTGTAAAAGAGCGACCTGAATGAGCATTGTTTGCTGTCTGTCTGTGTAGCTCACGTTAAAAATAATAATGATAACAATAGGTAGCAAGAAGTGGGTCTGTATGGTTTCTCCCCACCCGGGTCGCTCCCCAGGTATCTCTACCTGGGTGCGTGTTACGATGCTGTCTGGGGTCCTCATCCCGTAAGCATGATCCTTGTGTGCTAAGCAGATGGGGTGGGCTAGAGGGACCCGACCGCTGCAGGTGCAACCAGGGTCACCAAAGCATCAGCAGTAGCAACCAAAGCTCTTCTGCAGGCCAGCAGGTTAACCCCGCATGGCCGCCCCTGCCCGCGCTGCCGCACCAGCTGCCGGGCTTTTGGTTCAAAGCCTCGCAGCTCCACGGGAGACCGATGTTAGCATTTCATTTTAGCTTTCCAAGTGCATCCACAGCATTGTGAGTCATGTTTTCCACCCCGTTATTTAACACAGCACTTTCAGCCAGCGTATTTTATGGACCGAAGTCGTCGTGAGTAGGAATATATGTTTTCAATAATGACAATGTACTTTCCCTCCCTCCACCCCATTCAAACCCTCAATTTACAAAATGGAGAAAAGTATTTTAAACATGTAGATCAAAATTACACACCAACTTAAATGTGTCACTTTTTGGCACAGAAATCTCATTTCTCAGCCAAGACTTGCAACTAAGATTTCTGTTCCTCAGTGTTATTGATTTCCTTTTTTCTTCCCAAGAGCACAAATATTCAGTTAACCAAACAAAAATTAACCCCTAATCAACTGCTCCATCTGCTTCCTTGGGGCTTGGCTTTTGTGCTAATCCACAGCATTTTCCAATACCATGGTGGCTGCTCGTTGACCATGTGAAGTTTCTCAGCTGCTCTGAATTGTCTCAGGTCCTTCACCTTTGGCTGGGACCAGCTGATGGCTCTGCCTGAGGTGTCCTTCAGCAGTCATGGGTTTTGCCAGGTGCAAATATGGGTTTCCTGAATAGAAAGGTCTGAATCCTCTGCAAATAGAGGCTAATTAATATCCTAGCATCGCATTTCAAAGGACCTCTGAGTTTCTCAGATGTTGCAGTCGTTAATGCACTGTGTAATTGAAAGCAGGATCATAGCTGCAAACATGAATGGCTCATTTGCAGCTGGAAAAAAAAAAAAGATAATTTGAAAAGCTTGTTGGGTGCACTTGCGCTGTACTTGTGCAAGACTCTTGTCATGGGAAGATCCCATCAAGCAAAGTGGGTTGAGATGTTGAGTTTGGAAACGGAGTATATTCAGTGACGTGCTGCACAGAAAACATTTTGTCTCCTGGCACATGGAGTATAAAACACCACCCTATTGTGCACTACAGGGTTTTTCCAGGCTTCTCTGCTGTATTTTGAACTCTGTGGCCTCAGGTAATAAATAGATGTGCACACACCCCCACATTCATCGTTATCCCAAACTAGGAATTAACCAAACAAAGCGTGTCCTTGGTTGAGTTCAGTTACCAAAGCTGTGCTGGAGCAGCCAGGTTAAACCTGAGCAAGGGCTTAAAGCAGCAGGAACAAAGGGGGCAGTGTGTAGCCTCCTGGGTTTGCACTCTGGGTGGCTGCAGGGCATGGTTTGGGGATGTCGGGGAGTACGGGGTTTGTCCCCTGCACCTGCCTGATGCCAACAGCAGCAGAACTTAGCTGTCCTTTTGCAACGCACCTGGCAGTGAGCATGGCAGCGGTCCTTCCCCGGCAAAGCAGTGAGCAAATCTCCCCTTCCCCATCCCCGCGGTGACAGCTGCACACGCTTCCCAGGCTGATGGTATATGACAGGTCTGATGTGAGCAAGGATTTCCATTTACGCTATGTAGCACTTAGCAACAGATGGAACCATAAGATCAATATATAGTCCAAATAATTAAGAATCGTGTTTTTAATTGTGCCTTTTCAACAAGCATTTCAAATGCTTCTTAAATCAGCCGTGCGGTTGTTGATATAGGGAACAGTTGCAATATATTTCTTTTTGAGAGTCGCAGTGAAACTGCAAAGAGACTGATCCAGACAAGACAAGCGAGCGCCTTCTCTTTGTGAAAGGTTTTTGGCAGCTCTCGGGAGGTCTCTCCAAACCATCGCTGTGCGGATGGGCTGTGATACCCAAGGGATTAACCTGGCAGGTAAAGTAGAGCGCAACTGATTTCGTCCTTCTGAAGGCTTTGGGCTTTATCCTTCCAAATGCTACATTTTCAGATGAATCAAACTGTTTTAAACTCTCACAGCTCCCACACGAGTTCAACATTGTGGTATTTGGGCAAACAGAGGCACGGAGGTCCTATGGGCCAGGCTATCTGGGGGGTAGCAGGAGCACTGAGCTCTCCTTCCCTCTTTTTCCTTTGCTCAAGTGTTTGACCCAGTAGGACTAAAAGCCTTCCCAGAAGCGACGTTATCTAGTGGCGTTATAGCCGAGTAGAATCCGAGCAGGCTGTTTTTAAACTCAGATGAACTGGATGTTCCCTAACGTCAGTGTTCTCGCGTGAAAAGCTGAAATGAAAGATTTTGCGTCCTTTGGAAAAATAATCCTATTGGCTATTCTTTTAGGCGTTTAACCCAAGTAACTGGCTGAAAATCAAATGCCATAAGCCGATGGCTCGGAAGCTGTCCTGTCACCTGCCGCCCTTTCCCAGGCACACAGCAGGATGCTTAGACAGGCAACATCCTCGCGTGTCTCTGGGAAGGGGCTGTGCCCACCCGACTGCAAGCAGCTCAGTGCCAGCGCTTGTGCGGGTGGTGGGAATAATGCTTTACTGGGGAAGGCTGGGAAAACGTTCCCCCTTGGGACCATTGACACCCAGCAGCCTTCTGCGTGGTCCTGCACCGATGCTTGTATGTGTGCTGCACTAAAGGCTTTGATTTTGGGAGAGAAGGTGCCACCCAGCTGTGTACCTCAGCTTCCCACCAGCACGGGGTCGACCCTGGGGCTCTCCCGAGATGAGCTGGGCACGGGCGTGATGGTCAGCAGAGCCCCGGGCGCTGCAGGGTGTGCTGCAGCTCTGGGCTGCCTTTGCAAATGCCGGGGGAGATGAAGCCATGCCCCCCAGCATTATGTATTTTTGACTGTATCTTAGAAGGCCTTTAGATATCATCACTTGTTTCAAGGGGTTTTGACGCCATAGCAAGGTGCTTTTGGGTTGTTTCCACTCACTAATGCCATTTTGGGAGGTTATTTGTTTATTCTCTTCTTGGAACAGATAAAGCCACCTCCAGATACGGCCAGGAGGAGCCTACACAGGTGAAGTGCCCCCATTTGCCGCTGGCTTCATGGGTCCAGTCCCCCAGGAGCCTCGGCCTTCCCACCCAAAGAGGCTCAGCCCCGGGTCCAGCCCTGCGGCACAGCGTGGGTGCTCGCAGGCTCGGGGGGCAGTGCGGTGGCAGCGGGGGATAAGGGGGGATCAAGGGGAGCAACCCAGCTCCACTGTCCCCAGCATCTACTGGCACGAGTCAGACCACGAACGCTTCCTGCGTGTGGTTACTCCCCAGCTTAATTTATATTAAATGTGGCCGCATCATTCAAACAATCTCCATGCTCTTCTGTTTGTGCAGGTAATGATGATATAGACTCATTTATGCAAGATTATCCTTTTATCACATTTCCAGACTCATTTATGAGGCTCATGTTTTCCCCCCAAGGGCATCATCAAGTGAGTTAAGTTGTACTATTTGCCTCCCGCAGTGAACTGGCAGGAGCCTACTTCATTGACTGATGAGGGCTGCTGCCTTCGCCAAATAGGGTCTGTGTGATGGATATTTTACTTGTGAATATTATAGCTGGAAATTAGCATGTTTATTGAGGTAGAATGCGTTTGTTTACATTCTGCTACCCATGGTATTACCTTTTATGACCTGAGTTATTTAGCTGAAGATAAGCATAAATGCTCCCCATCTGGGGGAGGGGAAAGAGGAAATAAAAAAAATAATTAATGAACTACTAGATATCAAATTATGCCGTAAGTAAGTGACATCGATGCCTCTCTGGGAGCTGCCCCGATCCCCTCACCTGGGCTGGACCGGCTCAAGCACAGCGGGGTGGGAAGGAGGGACTCGGCTCAGTTTTACCTACAGTTTTACCTATTTTTGCCTTGAAAAAATAAGCTTTCCAGGGAGGAAACCATCCCATCTCAGCCAACAGCAATCGGATACCCCGTGGTGGGGACGGTGGATGGAAGAGCTCGGGTCTCAGCCCACCCCGCAGAGCAGCCCCTCCAGTCCTCCCCTTTCCAGGTTCATTCACCATCCCATTGCCTTGGCTACGCGGCGAGAGCCAGGGTGCAGCCAGGCTAAAGGATTAGGAGAAGACCGATTAACTTTATATTCCTAAGGCGGCAGCAACTAAATGAACCATTCCTGATTGTTAAAAGGTGAAAAAAAATTTAAACCTCAGGTCGCAAAGCCAGCCGGCGTGGATTTCAGCATTGCAGGAGTGTGTGCACAGCACGGCGCGGTGAGTTTGTGCCTTGCTTTGAGCTACGGGCAGGTAGATGCTGTCTTTTCCCATTTGTTTCTATTTTTTTTCGTTCTTCTCATGGATGCCAGCCATCCTTTGTGGCATCGCCTTCCTCCGCGAGGTCTGGCCAGCACATGGGCTCTGACTCTCACGCCCTCCGTGACACGTGGCTGCTCCTCCGTGGTGCCGATGCCAATTCATCGAGGCGTGACAAACTCCCGTGGGGCGCTTAGGGCTGGAAGAAGCCTGACCTGCACGTTTCAGAAGGGACATGCTTTCTCCAACCAGGGAAAGCTCTGGCCCGTGAGCTAAAGTGATGCCGATTGTGTCAAATTTTCCTAAAAAGAGTCATTCCTTGCCTACTTAAAATGACAACGATACATTCATTGGGTGAATTACCTGGATACAGAGCTGACTGCCATCTGATGCAACCCAGCTCAGCAGCCAGGAGAGTCTGGAAAACCACGCGTTCCCAAACCCTACAATATGGGTGTTGCGGAACATACTTAAATCCATACATCAGATCCTTGGGAACATGGGCATGTTCTCTCCATACTCAGAAATGCCTGCCTGGAGTAGGGAATTTGCCTGGGCAAATGGGGGACTGGCTGCAGGACCGGGCACCCTGCTCCTGGGCAGGAGGTGTTTGGGGAATTACAGACGAAGCCTGTCCTGTAGCCTGCATCAAGATTTCATTTCATTTTAAAAGGCGTCTGCCAAGCTACCTTTTACTTGGTGCACATCTGCAGACAAAACATCAAGTCAAAGACTTATATCAAGCAAAGAAATGCTCTTTTTCTCTTTCAGCAAAATTTGGCTCTAATTTTTATGGCCTTTAAATGTGTATTATCACATGTGAGCAAAAGAGAAGGGAATCAGTGTCATGTCAGCTAGAGAGCAAAGAGGAGGCTTCAATGATGGGCAGGGTTGGTGCCAAAGCTCCCACTGCGCCGGCTCATAAGCTGCATCTGGCAAACGGGGGCCAGGAAATCCTCCTGCTCCCCCAAAGTCCCACGAGCCTTTCCCTGGTCTGCCCTGGTTGAGACTGAACTCATACCTACGTGCCCACCTCCGTTCACCAGTGTGCAAGGACCCCTGCGTGTCAGTGGCGTGGTGGCCTCGGAGGACTTGCAGCTGGCAGTGCCATCGCTTCATCTGCAAGGAGTGGCACCTTAGGAGAGTAGCAATAGCTTTACCCCATCAGCATCTGCCTATCTTGGTTTGCTTACCATGTTAATTTGCTGCTGCGTGACTCTCCAGGGTGAAATGGAGACAAATATGACTTCACTGTTACAATAACTAGTAATAAAAATTATGATTGCCAATATCTGGGAGGCACGCACTTGTGAATCGTAAGATGAAGCGAATTAACAGCTTGAAAAATTGTTGGCCCTGGTAGAAAGCAAAGCTGTAAATGTTGGGATTATTTCCCCTGCGACTCTGCTGTCAGCAAGGGATGGTGCAAGCGGGCATGTTCTCCAGCCCCCACAAGAAATCATTTCCCCTTTACTTCGGCTGCCCAACCCCCTTCCTCATGGGCGTCTGTGGGGCTTGGTTGGAGTGTTTAATATGTGGTAAATGTGGACGTGTTACGCACAGATGTCTGTGAGTGTGTAAATCTGCTTTCCCAGGTCGCGTCCGGGTGCATCCCTGGGCCGTGCACACGTGACAGCAGCCGTGATGGTTTTGTACCCATGAAGTCATTCCTTCCTGACCTCTTCCCCAGCCATTTGGCCAAAACTTGACGATTTATCCTGGTTCTGTGCCTCTTCTTGCTCTCCAAAAGAGCTCTCTCTGCTCTCATTATCCACATTGACTTCCTGTCCTCATCCTGCTTTTGGCCTTAAAGATATCATGATGTAATAAATTCTTGGGGCTAATTGTGCGTTATGTAGCAAATATTCAAAGCAAACAGTTTGCCCAATGGGCTAAAATACATTTGCATGAAGTGTTCATTGAGCAATTATGAATAACCTACAAGTTTTAAAAACAGCCTCTTTGCGGATAATTTGAATGTTTGCTGCAAAGTGCAGCATTTGCTGAATTAATGAGTCATTACAGATATTTCACTGAGCTCTGGTGGCACTGCCTGCTGCTGCATGGAGGATTTTTTTCTTCCATTGCACCTGTACCGTCTCAGCGACATGCAATGCTTAATTTCTGCAAATTACTCCTACTAGAGCAATATGAAATACAACTAACTTGGGGGAAGGAGAGGTATACTTTAATTAAATCATCTTGCAATTAGTCCTTGAGTGATGAAGTAAGGTGTTTTATCTCTGTGCGAGTGGTACCAAACCACCGAGGAGATGCGCAGGGAGGGAATTCCAGAGTTGGACATCCTTATCAGATGAGTTGCTCAACAGTTGGAGATTTCTTAAAAGCAGCCAGCCAGCTACTTGGGGGTTACTTTTGCTGATTGCTTGGGCCCATTCGTATTTACAGCACTAGAAAAACTGATTCAATTAAAATCAATTTTTTTCTGGAAGTGCATTTGGGCCCTAAGGACTATGGCAAAACACACAGACAAATTAAAATATGCCATCGATCAGATATTTTGTGCTGAGGAGGATGCACAACATCGCATCCTTTGTGTATAGATACTGGGTTTCGTCCTTTGGGATCTCCTTCTCAGCTGTGGGACCCCGGCTCTGCTCCTCTGCTCTCCGCAGCGCTTTCGGGGAGCGCTACTCGGGGAGCACAGAGTGAGAGACTGTTAGCCATTCGCACCAGATGTGGGTGTGATGGTCCTGTTTGTCCCTTCCATGGTGACGCTTGCACCCTCAGAAGTCAAAGCTACAGGCACCACCTGAAACACCTCCCAGGTGGGATAGAGATTTCCCCATTCATTTCCCTTTGGATTATCTGCTGGAGAAGGAGATGAATGGCTGAATGCTTCCAAACTTGTAAGTCCCCCGACAGCATTTAGCACAGTGTAAAGTTTTCTTAATGATTTATTGTCCCTAGTGTTTTAGACAGACAAAATATGTTTGCAGTCTGTCCTGCCAGGCAGTGAAAACCTGGGCTGGAGTATTGAGCCCTCCAAAAGAGAAGAACATCTTGTTTGAAGGCATCTCAGGAACCAAACATGAATTCCTCTGTGTCTCTGGTCTAAGCGTACGTCACAGTTTGTGCAAGCCAGGACCAAGCGCCGCGTGCTCCTGTAGCACAGCAGAATCGTTAGTTATATTCAAGCCCAAGAGATGTGTTGTACACAAGCACTGCACCAACCTCTATTATCCGAGCATTGGACCGGGTTCAGTCGAGGTCCAAGAAGTCCATTTCATTGGCAGTTGCTCGGTCAGGCTTTTAATGCAGATGGAGTCATTCTTCTGCTGTCAGGTCGTGCTCAGGAAAACTTGATTTCAAGGAGGGGAGAAGGCAGAGGCACTGGGGAGATCCTGTCCTGAATTGAACAGCAAGTGTTAAACAAGGGCAGGTGCAGGATAAACCCATCCTTCAGACCATTATTGTCCAGCTTAAACAAATAAATTTAGGTTAAAAAAACAACCCTAAGTGCAGTTTAGTAGCAGGATTTGGACAGAATCATCAAAAGCAAGGAAATTCAAAGTGGCAGCAGCAATTTCTCCCTCTCCTCAGGTCCAACAGACCTGAGTATTACATGAACTTGTGGGATGAGCTCCAGGGACCTGCACAGGGGTAATTTCAAGCAAAATGTAATTTCCCTGAAGTTTAGAAAACTGCGTATATAGTAATTTAACATCAGGTTCATCTCCCCTGTGAAGCCAATAAGTAGCACGTTCGTGAGTACATATATACGTACAATGGAGACAACAATAAGCAAAGAGCCCGGCTTGAATTTGGAGTTTTGGCTTGCTTTAGATTGCGTAACAACCTTAATGTTACTTAAATGTAGGTGTTTTGTGTGTGGGTGCACGCACGTATGTGGGTATGTGCATTAATAGCAATTTGTGATAGATGCCTTCGGGGCCCACACATTCAATAAGAAAAAAAGGAGTTTTTATGGGAGATAACATAACTGTTTGCAATTTGGCTATTCATTGTATCTTTGGCATTTTATGTACTGCATTAGCTGAGGCAATTTCATGCATATGGATATAATGCATTAAGTAGAAGCATTTAAATATAGTGAAACTAATTTTATGATGATTAGTTGAAGGAAAACATTGCATTCGTATCATCTATATAGGAGCCAATTTGCATGAAAATGCCCAAAGTTGCTATGCCAACATTTTCTGTGTTGTCGGTCGGGGTCGTCTCTGTGTCAAGACTTTGTATTAAAAATCGGTCTCCAGTGCCCGTGTCTTTTAATTCATTGCAAGCTGTAGGCCATTTGCTCACAAAGCGCTTGCAGTAAAACAAATGAATAGCTAAAATACTCATTTGCATGATTCCCATTTGAAAACGATTCCCCTGAAATTAAGGAAGCGTGTTACTCGGTTGTGAAGATGGATGGGCAGATGAGCCATGCAATTAATATTTTTCGGCATTCTCTTTTAAAGCCCTCCTAAGACTAAAAGCAACACATGCTGCCTTCCAGACAAATTGGGTCCCGCAACAGTTCCAGGGCTGCCATGGCAGCAGCTTGTTCCCACTCTCTCCCCTTTATTGTCTCACTTACATTATGCAGTAATTAAAACTATTTACCATTCCTACTTATCTGCCATCTGCTGCCATTGAAGTTTCCTCTTCTTTATAAAGCCATCTTAAGCAGCAACAAGAAAAGTAACGGAGTCAAGGACAAGGGTTAGGGGGGTGGGGGAGGAATTCTCCTGCTTTTTATTAATAGGTAGCGGACCAGGATGAGTGTCCAGTGTAATAAACGACTGGGTACTTTCATGTAGCGTGCCCTTTGCATCCTGGCCATCGTGATAAGAAGAGCTTTTTCTGGAGCAAACGTGGGCACATGGTAGAGGGAAATAGATACGACAGATGTATATGGTGCTATAGGCGCAGCGGTGGGATACGCCTTTATTTACACCAGGGTAAGTGGGAAGAAGGATTGTGCTGATGGTTTCATTCACTCCTCAGCCGAGTTGGGGGGAGTGAATGGAAGATTTTGATCTGAATGGATGCTGCCTTCAAATCAGAGATGATTTTTAGCCGATCCTTGAATGGGACCTTGGTTCACGGACGTTAGGCAGAAGCAGCACTCGCTGTCAATATGTCAGAGAAATGGGGGTGAAAATACCCAGAGATCTCTGGGCAAGCAACGGTGCTTGCAGGTCTTACTATGGAAAATATGGTTAGTGCTCGTGGCCTGAAGAGTGCTTAAATCATCCCCAGTGCTGGCGGGACGGGAAGCGATGACAGCCAGGTAAACGGAGCCTGCGGGAGGCTCCAGAGAGCCCAGCCCTGAAGGCAGATTTAGGGAGGGCAAGACGTACCCCAGCAGGGCTGTTATACAGTCAAATGGGCCAATAAAACAGCTCCCAGTGTGCTGTCGGTAATAAAAAGTGAAGAAGCCGGCAATTACTGTCGCCCTCGTCGCATAACTCATGCTCCATATTATTTACAGTGACTCTAAAATTTAAAAAATCCAGTTAGCTTAATTGCCTTTCCTCCTGCATGGATGTCAGCGAGGGAGGGCAGCGCGAGCCGACTGCTCCAGCTGCGAAACCCAGGCGCGGCTCCTGGGACTGGCTCTCCCAGCACCGGGTCTGGATGGGGCGGTCAGTAGCAATGCTCGGAAACATCTAACTTTGCTGGGTAACTGCTAAAAAGCAGTTTTAGTAGTATATTCTCCTTTATTAAAACTCTGGCAGTCTGAGTTACTGCTGCAGAAACCCAGCCGTGGCACAGAGGACTCTGGCTGAGTTGGGTTTTTTTCTTAGAAAGCCGTGGCAGTTTCATTAGTTTTCCATCGTTCGACTACAAATGATTTTCTCAGTATTATTTTTCTTTTTCATATAAACACTTAGTCTGTATTTCACTCGTTTTTCGTGAGAGTTTGTGTTTCTGCCACCATCTCCTGGCCTGAGTAAAAAGTCAAGGAAAAGAAAGATGGGAAAAATGTTTAGCTCTGGGTTTGGGCGGGTTTTTTTAAACCCCAAGTCTTAAACATCGCTGATATTGGTGTAAAGCGCCATCCAAAAAACTCCTGCAGAAATATTCCCAAATCTATAAAAATATGCAACATGGAGAAAATTATATGTTCGCATTGCAAACAATGCTGGCAAAGAGCTGGCCTTTCACTGGGGCGGCTTATTCAGTTTTACAGATATTTCATTCTCCCCACATCTGGAAGGATTTAATGGTTAGGTGAGAAACAGCATCCAGTTTTTCAGCACTTTGTGCGATTTCTCAAATACAGTGAAAAGCCTCATGTTCGAAACGACGGTCATTTTCCAATCCATTAAATTCCTTTGTTAACGTGCAAATACTTTTCATTCCTTCCGAAGTACAGTAGAGCAGGCATTGTTGCACCAAATTATTTACAGACACACAGCTGAAACCTAAAAACACGGGGCTTTTCCTAGTCTTCTTTTGGTAACCATAGTGGGCTTCTCCCCACATCAAACGCCGGGAGATTGGAGCATCTCATATGCATCCGAGTCCGGCCCTGCAGGGTGGGACCGCCCTGCTCTCCCCATCACGTTGCTTCTGCATAGTGCAGAAACCTCACCCAGATACGGCTGTTATCAGTAGGAGGATGCAAACCAGCCCCAGAGCAGCGTAATTAGCTTTTTGCTTGGTGCTGGTCTCCTCCGAGCAGCCTCCGAGCAGCCGTGGCGTGGTTGGGTTCCTAGAGGTGCCCGGCCGTTGCCGCCCCTTGAGCATCTCCTTCAGCACGAGAAAACCATCGAATATTCCCTTCATCCAAAGCTGAAAACTGGCTGAGTTTTCTTTATGCCACACAGCATTCCCATCCCTTTTAGTAAATGATTTTGCATCACAGCCCCGCAAAAAAAATTACCATGCAGATCCCATTTAAAGCAAGGGGGGAAAAAAAATGTAAAAGGAAATATTTTAGGTAGGAGTTGAACAGCAAATGCTTTTTGGTCTCTGTGGGGAGTAATGATCCACAACAAGGACACAATTCTATATGCATGTAATATTATCACATGCTTCAAAAAGCTTTTAAATCACATAAATGCAGTTATGGACCATTGTACAAAATAAACATTCCGCTTGTGTTTAGGCTGTTTTTAGTTCTTTGATCTAAAGTGATGTTTGCGGATTTTATTGCTTTGTAAATTAAAGCGGCTTTGATTTGATTGAACTAAATTAATAAGACTTCTGCCTTGTTGCAAGATAACAGCTACAGTATATTTTGGCTGCACTGCACATAAGAAAACTGTGGTCTGTAACAATTCCACTGAAGCTTCATGGAGGATTTCAATACCTGTTTTAATTAAAACAAAAGCCTGTGTAGCACTAATGTCTTCCTTAAAGAGCAAAAACTTAAAGTGTCCTTTTAAATCTATTTTAATGTGTCTTAAGGACTAGAAGACAAATGGCAGGGGAACTGGGCTCTGACAAGGTATTTTTTTTCTCTGCTTTTTGAATTTTCTTCCTGCACATCCAAGGCATGTCTCCTTTTAAATAATAAACATCCCGTGGAAGAGCGAGCAGTTTTCAGGTGTCCTCCCAGGTGCTGAACGATGGCAGGGCCTTCAACCCAGCCTCAAGGACCACAGAAATCACCCATGCCCATGGGCAGACCCAGTGATGTGCTTTTCCCCACCCAGCGCAGGGGCAGCCCACGGCCACGCCAGCAGGGATCCATCGTCAGGTCGGCTCCGACCACACCGGCAAAGTCCTCGGCCCGTGTTGGCCAACGTGCAATTACACTTTCCCAGCAAATACCTCATCTGTGGGTCTTTTTAGCTATGGGGCCTCTCGGGGTGGCCGTGCATTGCTAGAAGAAGGGAGAGCCCCAGCCGAACTCACGGCATGGTAACTGTCTTTTAGATACCCTGAAGAGACTCCCAACAGCTCACAGCAAGGCCTGTGACATGGGCAATGGGGGGACGAGGCTGTTTTAAACTCGCTGATGATTTGAAGCAAGCTTCTTGCTGCCTGTGGGTCTTGTTGGCTTTTGTTCCCTCTCGTGCAGACTTGGAAAGTTTGAAACCAGCGATGCTTTTTGCTTAATTCCATTTACCAAAAACCCTTAAACAAAAGCAGCTCTTTGAAATCTGTAACAATAAAAAAAAAAACAAGTGCCAAAAGAATGGAGCTGCCTCATCCCAACCGCAGGGGCACCACGGGAGGAGCAGGGAACAGCTTCCAACAGGGAAACACAGGGAGCACAGGGGCTGTGCCCCCCCCCCCCCACCTCCCTGGTCGCGGCCAGGACACCCCTGTGGCCAGTGGGTCCCAGGGCACGTCCGCAGCCGGGGGACCTTGAGCTACAGCTTTCCCCTGCACGTCTCCCCGGCTCCAGAATGGAAACAGCCCAAGGAAGTGTAGGTGCAAGATCTCCCTCCGAAGGTTCATGCTCGCATCCCTCTGGTCCCTGGTTCAACGGTGCCGCGCAAAGCAGACCCCCGGTGCGGTGCTAAAACTACGCCGGTGTTTCTGCCCCAGCCAAGGGGGGACCCGGGGGATGCAGGACAGCAGGGCTTGTTTGCATCCACTGCTTGTCTTGCACTTTTCTCTTTCAAACAGAAAAGAAACAAAAAAAAAATCCTTTAGTTGAGGCACTGCAAACTTTGCCTGGAGTTGAGAGATCAGCGAATACGTCGAAGGGACGGTGTTTGCTCATCGGCTGCCGCATGCATGTGGGCTCCATCCATTTTGCCCCAGAAGCTCGGATCCATCCGATTCTCCCTCCTCCACCACGATGGTGGATTTGCCCCATAAAATAACGCCGGAAGGTTTGGGGATGCTTTGCAGTGCCTCGCTAACCGGGTCAGAGGGACAGCACTGCTGACCCGACCTTTGCGTGGGCAGGTGAGCCATGGTCCTGTTGCTGAGACCCGGCTCAGCATCCCAGCCTCGACACGCTGCCCATCTCTGCTCTGAGCTCAGTAGCAGGATGAAAAAATCCCCCCAGGCTCAAATCCCCCAGCAGCAGCCCCTGCTCCCCATCCTTCCCCTCCTTCTTACCCATTTCATAAATAATTTTAATATAGTACAGAGTGGCTCAAAACAGGAAACTCTGCTCTTTTAGTTTGGTCTGGAGTCAATTTTCCTAATCCCTGCGGTGGAGTTGCTAAGTTACCCTATCCAGGGCCCTCGCTGCTGTTTTCATGTGGAAAAAAATAACAATAAAAAAAAATAAAATCTGTTCTTCACTAAAGTACTGGAGTTTGAAGAAGCCGTGGCTCATTACTGCACGAAAGGTCCAGCATGCCGAGCATTTACAGCGTTGTCATTTAGAAATCGCGTCTACCGCAGCTGAAATCCGGCCAGCGAAAAGCAAAGTCTTTGCCGGCTTCGCCGAGGTCAGGCGGGTCAGACATGAGATGAAATGAAAGACAAACAGTGGCCGTGGAAAGCTTTCGCTGCCATCTCCTCCGGCGTAATGAGCCCTGGCTGCGCGCTTGGACAGAGGCCAAACATTCATTTACCACAAATCTTCTGTAAATGATTACATTACCTTACATTAGTTTCTGTAGTACCCCCAACTGTTCCTTCCAAAGCAAGTTAAGCAGAAGGAAAGCTGCCACTTCCCTGTAATTATTCTCCCTCGGCCAGCGGGGCACGTTCCTCCCGTCTCTCCTGCCCGGAGATGCGGGATGGAGCGGGAACAAACCTGCCTTCCCGCAGGGGCTCGTTGGATGCTGTCACCTCGGATGAAGGAACGGTGGCACCCGTCATGGATCGGGGAGGGTGAAGAGCACGGACGCGGACGGAGGCGCAGAAGCTCCCCCAAACTGCAGGCAGGGACGGAAGCAGATGCCCAGCGTTGCTTCGCACCTATGGGTGATGGTTTGTACTTTTGCTCCCGGGTGTCTCCTTCGCTGCTGGAGGTCCGCTGGGTTGAAGTTTGGACCTCAGCAAGCGTGACCTTGGCTCACACCAAAGGAGACCATGGCGTTTCTGAACCCCTGCAGTCCAAGCAGGGTGTAAAGCCGGTGCTTTGAATCAGGTGCTTCTCTGGCTTGCAAGCTCTGAGCCTAGTGTCACCCCAAGGTCCAAGATCTGGATGTTCTGGAGAAACCTTGTATCTCCCCAAGTAATTCCTCTTTTTTTCCCACTCTACCTCCTACTTTCCCTGACCCAGATGAAGGCTAAAGCAAAAATACTGGGCATAATCCCTCACCTTTATCCACACCGATATCCCCAGCACGCTCCTCTGCTGTACCCATTTATTCAGGCTGCATTTGACTTCGTGGGGCTACTTTATAAAGTTCAGCCAAACGCACGTGGGTGATGAAAGAACAACCGAGACGTTATAGCCTGGTGTAAACTCACAGTCTGCTGGTGTGAACTAGTTTTTCGAGATGGGAGTGACAACCACGTGGTGATTTCTCCCCTCTCCAGTGCTCATCCGATGACAAATTCCTGTGGCTTGCACTATGAGGCCAGTTTGTTTATTTTTTCCAGTCCTACATGTGCAGCCCATGTTGCAGAGAGGCAGAGCGATCCCTATCCCTGCAGCTTTCCATTTCTCCGAGGCACAGGAAATAGCGTCTCTTCATCAGCCAAGACTTACAGTTATGCTGGAGGCTGGTGTCGGGGGAGCGCACCGCTCCAAAAGCCCTTGCGAAGATGCTGTGAGATGAGCAGCAAACAAAAAACAACCCCTGGGAGTTAAACCCTGCTTAAGTCAAGCCGGGGAGCGCCAGCGCTTTCTGTCATTCCCAGGTGTACTCCCCGCATGTCCTTCCCCATGTCCTCCCTCCCCTCTTGCAGCTTTTTCCCAAGGCCTTCTCCAAATCTGCCGTTTGTTACTGATTTCATCTAAGCTGCAGCAGTTTGTTATTATTAACAATTCCAGGCACATTTTTAATAGCACTAATAGGTTGCAAGAGAGAAATGCTCTCATTTGCACACCTCTTCAGGCTGGCTGTAGCTGATATAAGTCCATGCATCTCCCCAGCACAGAAACAAACGGGAAAGGAAGATACAGGCTGTTAACAGCGCTTTTAAAGTGCTGAGGTACAAGCGTGAGGGAGTGCGAGGCACTACCACGAGGTGTTTCATTGTCATCCTGCATGAACACGGAGGATTAAAAAGAATTGAGCTTGTGCTGCCTTAGGGGAACACAGGAAAGCAGCGCTAATCCTGCGACTGCCCCCCGTTAGATGGGGAGGCTTCTGCAATATTGCCCGAAAGGAAAGTGGTGTAATTTGGCCTCAAGTTGGCAACTTGCTCTTGAATTCACCCTTGTGCTGAAACCCACAGGCTTCGTCTGATGGAGAGAGCGTTACCATTCCTCATCGTTACATCTGTTTTCTTGCTGCTAAGGTTTTGTTGCTGCTGCAACACAGAGGATTTTCCAGGGAAAGAAGGCATCTGTTGATGTGAATTTTGGAGTAAATAACTCCTGACCTCTGCTCGGCAAACGCTGGCTTGTGTGGAGACAACGTGCACCTGCAAAGCACAAGGGTGCCCGTGGGGCTCCTGCCCTGCCGCTGTGGCTGTGGAAACCAGCGGCATTTTCTCCAGCGGCATCACCCCCTTCACCTCCTGGAGCGCGGGACCCTTTGGTCGGGGACAGGGAAAGGTCGCTGCTCGCCACGGGAGATGTGGCGTGGGGCAGGAGCTGTTTGCAAGCCCCCGTGGGCCATGCGGCACCGCAGCCGTACATCCTCCCGATGCCATCATCACCATCGCCTCTGGGCATGCGACTCCGCTGTCCCCCAGGCTGGCAAGCCGGGAACCCTCTGGGCCTGCTGTAAATTAAAGCAATCAGCTTAACAGTGGGACATAAGATGTGTGTAGGAAAAACCCAATTTTAAGGCATCACAAAGGGGCCCCGGGTTTGAACCGAAGCTTCTGCTACCAGGAAGTTTGCCTTTTGTTTGAT
Source organism: Phalacrocorax aristotelis (assembly GCF_949628215.1). Taxonomy (NCBI): domain Eukaryota; kingdom Metazoa; phylum Chordata; class Aves; order Suliformes; family Phalacrocoracidae; genus Phalacrocorax; species Phalacrocorax aristotelis. The sequence continues at coordinate 53,404,841 of NC_134282.1, forward strand.
CTGTTTTGCACATCCCTATTAAATAACTAATTATTTAACATCTTTTAAAGCTTTGCTATATATTACAGCAGGCAGGACACAAATGGCTGCTTTTAATAATATAAAAGCCCATTAGCTTCATTTACTGTTAATGTTAAAATAAACATGAGGCAATTTAGATATACTATTCCAATTTCACGGAAACTTTGATGTTTTTCTTCTCCACTCACATAATTAAGGGAAAAAACTACTAATGATATTAAGTTTGTACAGTGTTAATGACAGAAACAAGCTGCAGCAGAAATTGCAGCCATTAATATGGAAAAATAAAATATTTAACACAGGAGATAAATGAAAGCAATTTTATTAAAGTAAAATGAAGAAAATTAATTCTAGAAACTTTCAGCATTCTTAAAATGCTATCGGTTTATGACACGTCTTGTGTATTTTTCTGGTTGGGATTATTTACGAGTGGTATGGAAATCTGTCCTCAGTATTATTTTTAACACCTACCTGTTTTCTCTTTCTATTGCCCATTGTTTTTTCTGAAGGCCAGATTCTGCCCTGATTTAAGCTCTGTGGTCTGGCAGCAGCTAAAGCTAGGCTTATCCCTATGAGATGCTTTATCACAAGCTTTTTTGGGAGGCACGAGCCCTTTCGGCATCTCAAAAGCCCAGATGCCGTGCCGGGATGCAGGATCTCACCGTCCCGCCTGGACGGGGCTTCTCCACAGCTTTCCAGCACAGACACAGAGCGTTCAAAGGCAGCAACGTCCGCGTGCGGTAGGGTTTATGCCTCCTGGGGGGTTTTTGCAGTTAGGCGTTAGGTGACGCTGCGGTAGCGCTGAGTGGGTTGAAGGCTAAGCATCAGTAACATAGAAAGCAGCTAACGGGGCTCTGCTGCAGGTGGATCTGGGCTGAGAACTACTGTACGGTGCAAATTTGAGTCCTCAGGGCAACCCAGAGGTTGAACAGGAACAGAAGGTGCGTTAGAGCAGAGATAACCCAGTGGGTCCAGCAGCCGAGCACCAACCTGTGCTCCCAGTCCCAAGGGAGCCCTGGGGCTCTGCTGCGATGGAGACGAGACCAGTGAGCAGCATTGCGCTGGCTCTCAGTTAAACCTGCTTCCCCAGGAGAGAGGCAGGGAGAGCTCATACCCAAGGAGAGCAGCGCTTGCTACACGGCTCAGCCGCCCAGTCCCCAGCGTCCCGCTCACTTCAGAGCCTCTTGGTAGCTAAAGCAAGCCCATTCCCTAAGAAACTTCCCATGTTTCCAAAGCTTAGCAGAAGAACTACCGGCATCCACTTAGTATTTCAGCCTTTCTGGTGCCTCTCCCACACCATCAGCTCCATCACGCTGACATGTGGCGGCCTTTTACAGCAAAGCGTTTCTAGAAACAACGCAGTGATTTATTTTATTCTGATGCATTTATTTACAGGAAATGATTAATTAAACAAATTCTTTTCATTGCCATTAATTGTTTTGCAGACAACCCGAAGAGATAATCATCACACGCTGACAATCACTTGCCATCAATTATCCACACGCCGCTGCTGTCAATGAATCACAACCCCTACCTGGTGGGAGAGTCACTGCTGGTGCCACTGAGGCATTTCGCCAATAATGTATAACGGGGGAGGATATTAGACGCTATTTTCAGACAGGCTGAGAGATTGATATGCAAGCCAAAGGGAAATGCATTAAACTATTTAACCGCCTGGAAATCCAGCATAATGAACATCCAAAGGTATCTTATTACTAGTTCACTGTAGCTTGCCTTTATTTATTTGTTAGCATTTAAATTTTGTTCAAATTAGTTCTTGTGTTGGAAACACTCTTGCTGCCAGAGTAGGTCCGGCTCTTGCTCTGCTGAAGGCTACGGCTGAAGACCCTCTAGTCTGTATTTGCTCAAGTCACTGCAGCAGGGGTGGAAAGGGAGTGGGATTAGACGTGGTACTGCACGTCATGGCTTAGGAGGCCTGGGGGTGTTGGGTTGGCAGTTGGACTTGATGATCCTAGAGGTCTTTTCCAACCTTTATCTATGGTTCTATGATTCTATGGATGTGGGGTGGCAGACCCTGGGCACAGGCGGGTCGAGGATCGTGAGAGTACTTGCGCAGACCCGGGGTCATGGCATTTGGGTGGGCTTGTCCCTGCTTCAGCGTGTGGTTGCCCCTTGAAGCCACACTGCCCATGACGCTGCACTTTGCTGTTGGGGCAACACCCACAGCGCTGCAGCTCAGGGCTTAGAGCACAGGCTTGCTGGGCGCCGTGATCTTAGCGCCCAGGTAATATTTCTTATTGCTGCTCGGGGATGGGGGCGGAAAGGAAGTGTCCCGTTTCCCCATCCCATCCTATCCCCACTAAAGGCCCTACGAGCTGGGCTGGGGCTCATCACCGCCTCCACTCCCCTTTCCCAAGTCAGTGCTGGATTTGTTTTGCTGGTGCTGCCGGCTGCCACCTCCGGCATTGTGCCTGTTAGAGGTTTTAGAAAGAAAACCAAAAACTTCCTCCGGCCATTGCTGAGCATCACCTGGGCTGGGCGAGGGGACTCTGGGGATGTGTGGTGGCATCCAGCCCTCCCTGAACCTCCCACAGCTGGGAAGAGCGAGGCACTCGGCGAGCAAAGTTGTTGTAAAACTGGACCAATGCACTCAGCGATGTCTGAGCTTCTTAAACATGCCAGAAGGACATTAAATGGAATGTATTCAGTGCTAAGAATTATGGTATCTTTAGGATTTAAAGTGTATAATTAAATTATAGCATCTGAGATCGGAATTGCTTTTTCACTTGTAGGGGAAAAAAATAAGACATTTTAATAACATGTCATAAGTTTTACAGTTATTGGATTTTCAAATTGTTTACAAAAGCAATATTGTTAAATTGCATAGTTGGGGTTTTTTTCTTAAGTCTTTTGATAAAAAGAATAAGCTAACAATAATGTTCCCAGGAGGTAAAACAAAATTGCATTTCACTTTTGTTATTTGTTTAATTATCCATTTAGCCAGTCAGTATATAAAACTCATTTTCAGCAGATTCGTTCTGAAAGTCTCCAGCTCCAGCTGTAACTGCACAGAGCATTCAACTTTTATTTAACATTAATAAGCCAAGGAAAAGCCTGGAGGTTAAGGTACTACCAGCACCTTCCCTGCAATTCCAGCAGCCTTTAAAAGGGGGGTGGGTAGGAGGGGACATCAGGCTGGTAAATCCCAGCTTTTAGGACTGGGGGGGAATTCTGGGTCATAGTGTCCCATTTGTTTTCATTTTAAATAGGGAACCACTGGGGACTCCTTCGTAAAAATCAAAAGTCCCTGATGGCCTAATAGCACAGTTTTACAAACCGTAATGTCAATTAAAGCCGGGTAAAGCCTCAGCAGTTTGAGAGGGTTTGTGAACTCTTCAGCTGTTGTTGGTTGTTGGGATTTTTTCCTGGCTGTTTCTCGCCGTGGCTGGTAGAGGAAGGGAGCCTGTGCTGTGGGAGGCGGATTCCCCGTGCCATAAACTGGGCGAGGCCCACGTTTGAAAGGTGGCTTAGCTTAATGCAGAGACAGGAGCTGTTCCTATGGCTGGTTTGGTCGGTTGTGTCTTGGTTTTGAGGAGATTTAATCGTTAGATTTCTGCCTCCATCAAAATTCTGGTATTTTTATGCAACCATCTCTAGTGAAGTGTATATTTTTAGCAAAGGTAGTTTCAGTAACCTTTAAAACCATGATTTCCTTGGGATTTCAAGGGAAGTTTTGCATAGCTGGAGCGTACCAAAGCACTCACTGATCGTTCTCCGTGGAGACCCTACAGGATTAGTACACACTGCATGATCCTTCTGTAGCTGTTTTCTCTCTTATTTCAGCATCCTATCCCAGAGGCAGATTTCTGCCGAGCTTGAAGCACCAATGCCAATACACAATGTCATCTCCCAACCTCACACAATACCAGAAAGCTGCTTCCAGGCAGCAGAAGGAGCCTACCTGCTCCTGGCAGCTTTGCAGGGCACCCCATTGAAATGAGCTCACTCTTTTGGACTTACTGCCACGTAACCCCACAGAGCAGCACCTGAGCTCGGGCTGTGGGGGAAACAACCAGAAATAGGTTATAGAGAGGTGTAAAACCGAGCCACCTTGTTTCACTGCCTGCAGCCAGTGGGATGGAATGAAAGAAGAAAGTATTTCATCCCACCGGATGACCAGCCTGCTCCTCCTGACAAAGCGTATCGGCTGCTAAATGCTTACCCGACAGTGGGAGGGAGATTATTAGGAGCAGCGAATTCCTTCGATAGGTTCTCAAGTCATAAAGATGTTTGACTCCTCGTTTGCGCGTTTCTCTTGGAATCAATCAAAGCGGAAAAGCTTGAGGATAAAAATCGATAAGGGAAAACAAGTCTGTGCAAGGCATGGTAAGACATATAGACCCAGATGCGCAGGTGCACGGCAGCCATTTAGTGTGCTAATAGATGGGAAGATGATAATTCAGAATTGATCAGATGCTGCCTAAACTGATGCGATTCAGCAGCTCCAGATGTCCTGGTCTGGAAGATCTCGCAAAGAGATGCTTGGATTAGGTACGCAGTTCCCAACCCGCTTAGCTGCAGGTATTGGCAGGGGTATTTATAGCCCAGGGGAAAAGCAAAATGAGACTTGCTCTGGGTTAAACACCTAATAAAGCAGGACTTTGCTAATAAGTGCTCTCACTACTCCAGTAGATATTCATTGCCCACTCCATCTTGCACGGTATGGATTCAGAGAGTGTCCCTACACCCACACGTGACCCACAGCCAGCTGCGCCTCTGAAAACTGCACTATCAGCTTTTAGCAAGCTTTGCCTTCCACCAAAGCATCACAGCGTATCGGGGGATTAATTAATCCCCCTGGCACCCTGTGGGCTGGAATTGCCTCTGTCCAAAATCCCAGCAGGGAAACTGAGGCACAGGGGAAGAGAAGCGTCTCAGTCTCATTCAGAGGATGGAGAAGACCTGTTTGTTCTTGAGACCCACCATGGGAGGAGATCAGAAATGTGTGCCACGGCTGTTCCCTGTAGGTTGCACATTATTTGCAGGATGGTCCCAGGCACGAGGCGCTGCCATTGTAAGGTGAGACAGGAGTTTTCCTGCCTGAGGCTGCCCTTGAGGGCACAGATTTGACATTCTCAATGAGTATTTCTGGATGAAACTTAGCTTGAACACACAAATAGGCCTATGGACCCATTTTTTTTTTTGGAAGGCATGCGGTAAGATAAACCAGACATACCAAGTGTGTGTACCCTCCGGCGGGGGGGAATTTCATGGCAAGGCTGCAGGCCAAACTGTGCTCTGATTCCCCTCCAGGTAACTCTCCTGTTGGATGGCACCATCCATGCAGTTGCTTGAAACAAATTACGCTTTGAGGATAATTTCTGGAAGATCTGCCCTTAACGTGAATGGAAGGAAGGTTTTAGCACCCAGAAGCCTGTGAAAAACCCACCTCGGCCGCGTGGCTCCAGCAGTGACCCCACAACCAGGGCATTGGCATCCATCGCCGCACATTTTGAAGACCAGGTCAGGTAAACACGTCCAGGAGAGTTTAGATGGAGCCGAGTCCTGTGGCAAGGGGGTGGTAGGTGACCAGGCAGGGTCCTCTGGTGCCTCTGCCCCTTCCTCCGCTGCAGGGTGCTGCCCAGAAAGGGGCTTTGCAGGTGCTCGGTTACCTTGGGCTTTTTCTTTGCCCTGCAGCCAAAAAAATGAAAGAAAAACCAAATTTCTTGGTAACAGCTGTGTCTCCTTAACAAACAAATGTTCCCTTAAAACATCCAGGATGATGAGTTGACAGTAATGAAGTAACATCTGTCCTATCAGTGCACTTTTTGGCAGCTCCGGAGCCTCCGAGTGAACGTTCCCTAATGTTCACCAGACACTCGCAGCACCTGCTCTTCACCCTCAGCCTCGTACCGCTGCCTCCGAATGCAGAACAGATGTGAGGGCTGAGATAAAAAGCTTCCCCAAACAATCTATCAGTTTAATAGCATTGATCAAACAAAACAATCTTGGGAACATCACTTGTTTTGCTCCGGGCACCTTCCACCTTGCTAGGGCATGAACCCTGCCATTAACCCTTGCAGGGATGCCAGAAGGGAGGACTGAGGCTCTCAGGACTTGGCAGGGCGATTGAACGGTGCCTCTTAGGGACTGTCACTCGTGCCGGGACTGCAGCATTTAGGGACACATAAAAGTTGCTGCAAGGGTCTGCTGGGAGTAATAGGGGCACAGAAACACCATCCGTGTAGGCATCAGCTCCGGGGTGGATCTGAGCCTGCCTATGGCTGAGAAAATGCAAAGCAAGGACACGCCAAGCGAGGTATTTTCCACGGAGGCAGGGGAACGTTGTTGATATTGCACATGGCGCTAGGGAGACCTGGCATATCCAGTACAATTGTGGTTGCTTGTTCCCAAGACCAATGAAACCAGCATGGAAGTTCATCTCCCAGAAGGCAGCTGGTCCTGTCTGGCCCAGTGCAGGAAAGAGCAGCACTCTGGAGGGTGGGAGGGAGATACTCAGTGTGAGACTGGTACTGTCTTGCTGTCTGCATCACCCCCGGCTCCCCGGCACTGTGTGAGGTGCTGTACGGGCAGAGCAAAGCAATCCCCCTGGCTGCCTGCATTAGGCTTCTTGGCTCACGCCTGCTCCACTTAACTCTGCCAACAGTGTTTCACACCCAAAATTCAATCAAGGAGCGTATAGCAAGAGCGTGAGAGCCGTGAGGCTGCAGCCCAGGGGTTATCCTCCCCGCGGCCAGCCGTGCATGGCGTTGGCACGGACCCCGTGTCTTTCGCTGTCTGGTTGCATTTTTCGGCAGCATGGGCCATTCTCCAGAAGGGCAGCCAGCCTGCCCGGGCAAGCGGCACTTCAGGACTGTTTATTTTCTATTTAATTAGCTCAGCTCCAGTCTGCAGCTCAGGGGTCAGCAGGTCCCAGCCCTGAAAGGTGCTGCCACTGCTGGTTTGTTGCTATTCATTTCTCAACAGCCTCTTTCATCCCCTCGGCTTGGCACACTAAACCCCCCCGAGAGGGGTCCCTCCAGGCTGTCCTCCTCCCTAATGGGGTCGGGTCGTGTTTATAGGCCTGCAGAGTGACAAAAAGAGCAGCTAGTCTCCTTGCTTCTTTCTCTGGTCTTGTCTTGAAAGGAAAGAGCAAACCTGGGGACCCCAGGGACATCCCATGGGACACCCCGTCGCTGGGACGGAGCAGCTCCCACGTGCCCAAACCCCACGGCATGGCACAGCACCACCAGTGTGGAGCATCACGGGGGAGGACTGAGCAGGGCATGGCCGGCGCTGGTGTGAAAATTTGTCCCAGGCCGATTGCAGCGCAGGTTAAGTAAATGGAAGCCTTATTAGTCATAGAAGATGTGATATGGAAACACTTAAGGGGACCACTCAGATAGAAAGAGCCAATTTAGAAATCTATTAGGTGCAAAAAGCACAGCATATGTGGTGCAATAAGGGAGAGCGATGCAATCACCAAAGCATATGGACACCTTCCCCTGTCTAAACATATCTATTAGCTCGGCGTATCAGTTCCTGCGAGCGCTGTCACTCAGGATTATTAATGTGCTGTCTAAGCACTTGCAGGGAACAGCCACCGGCTCTTCTCTGGGTCATGGCCACGGCTTGCAGCTGTAACCAGCCTGGCCTCAAAATCCAGAGGGGTCAGCGAGGTCTCGGGCGCTGCTTGCTGCTGGCTGGCACAGGGTGATTTCCCCACCACGCGTGCAGAGAGCGACCCAGCCAGAAGCTCATACTAACTGGTGTCTGCTTGCGATGGTAGCCCTGCCCTAGGCAGCTACAGGTGGGGAAGGCTGCGTTGCTCTGCATGGTTTTCCATAGATTTGCCTGCAAAATGGTAATGGCAGCTGTAGACAGTAGGTCGTTGTACCCACCAGCCACTCACACTGTGTTATTAGGCCTCTTTTATTTGCTGGGCTGTGAGAAGTAGAGATGGACACAGATACCTGGAGATACCAGCTGTGTTCCACGATTAAATGTGATCCTTTCCTGCCGTCCTGGTGCCAGGAGGCGGCTGGGTGGTGCTGTCTTTGGGGGCTCTGTGTGCTCTAAAGTCTTTCTGGTACCATAATCTCCTGCCTGTGGTCGGACTTGGCAGCACAGCAGAACACAAAAACATCCAAGACCATGAAAATAGCAGGGACTACAGCCACAGCACGTCAGTCCATGACATCATTTTGTGCAGTTAACGGCCCTGGCTGCCTAGAAGGGCACTAATCTGGAAAGAAACTGCCGCTGCCCACTGCAGCAGGCACTGGGAAGTGCTGTAAGCAAGCATTCATCCGCACGAGGGCCAGAAGCCCCGCACCTCTGCCCTGCCCGAAGGCTGCATCCGCAGCAGCATCTCAGCCCCTCTTGCTTTCGGGGCAGGTGGGGCTGTGGGTGCAGCCCTGGAGGTGCCCAGCTGCAGGGGCCCCATTCTGGGTCAGCATCGCCCCTTGCCCACCCCTCTCCAGGCCACCAAGCTGTCATAGAATCACAGAATCATTCAGGTTGGAAAAGACCTCTAGGATCACCAAGTCTAACCCCCAACACCCCCGGGCCTCCTAAACCATGTCCTAAAGCGCCACATCTACATGTTTTTTAAACGCCCCCAGGGATGGTGGCTCCCCCACCTCTCTGGGCCGCCTGCTTCTGGTCGTCCTGCCCCACAGGTCTGTGTGGGGCCAGTGAAGAGCATCATCTGTGGGTGCTGGAGAAGCACCCAACTTGACCCACAGCCAGGTGGGACGGGAGCCCCCAGAAAAGCAGGGAGCATGAGAAGCTGCCCTTCGTCTTACGGGAACTCGTGCCCAGGCAGCTGCATGGGGAAAACAGCAAAACACAAGGAGTCAAAGCACGCACAGACCTGCCAGAGACACCACATCATGCTCTGGGGGTCAGGGACATGCCCAGAAGGGCTGTGCACCGTGTGCCGTGCACTGTGCGGCGTGACCGAGCGCCGTGTGCTGCTTGCAGACAGCCACAAGAGAGAGCCCGCACACCGAGAACGGTACCGGCGCGGGCACTGCAAGGGCAGAAACCATCCCGGCTGCTGCAGGCTCTGAAGCACGGCCAGCTGCATTTGCTTTGCTGGTTTTGTTGTTTTTTTGGGGCTGTTACCATAAGGGTGATCTGAGTATATGGAGTGATGCGGTGATTTGAAAGCATTTGGGTGTGAGCATCTGTTGTCACTTCGTGAAGTTCTCGGCGTTTCTGACTTCCCATTCTCCGGTGCGGAGGGTGGTTTTAGAGCAGAAATTGTCCTGTTTCGTTGGCTCCTCTCTAACCATCATCTTCCTGCTTGCAGTTCCTTGTGACATAACCAGATACCTAAAGCTGGGCCACTCATAAAAATACATTAATTAGTAAGAATTAATGAATACAACTGTCCTTTAAAAGTCATTGGAGCCACACTGATTTATTCCGGCTAAAGGTCTGGCTCAGAGCACATATGTGGGTATACTATGGTATCATTTGAGCTTGAAGGAAATTTAATATCAAAGTAAAATATCCTGCCAAAAACCTTCTAAGCTTTTGGACTAGTGATTGCCCTCCCGGGCTGACCGCAGAGCATGGCAGGGCGCTGTGCCTCTCCCATGCCTGCAATGATTAGATCTACTCTCAGGACCGAAAGCTGAATTTCTTGTCCCATTAACACAAAGCGAAGATGAATTAGCGAAGGTGGAAGGTGAAAGGTCTGTCTGCAGGCTGGCCCGGAGCCAACCAGAGGGGTCTCAAGCTCATTTTGTATGAAGTGCAGCAAACTAAAGCCTCAGCCTTGGGGTTTAAAGCCATTGAGTTTATGTATATTGATTTCACACCTTCCCTCATTTGCCTCAGCTTTCCGTAGTGCTTTCATGAGGACAAATTTAAGGCCCAGCAGAGAAGGAACGTCCTTAGCTGGAAAAATCAACTGTGGCAAATTCGCGATAAAAGTCAATCTTCCATGCACCTTTGTTTTACTATGTGTTGCAAGACATTAGGCATTTATTTTATCCAGCTGGATTTTCACCCTGAGCATGCTGAGCTTTCCTTGGTATGGCTCAAATGGGAGGGAGGTCGCTTTGCTTTGCTCTTCCCGAGAGCCCAGCCCAGCCCAGCCCAGCCGGCAGCCTCCCGAGTGCACTCCAGGTACCTGAAAATACAGACCCTTATAAGAGGATGATGGTGGGGCCGGTATTTCTTTTTAGGCAAATTCCAAGCAGCTGTGATTTCCAATTGACTTTAATTTTAGGAAAATCTCATTAGCTGTATAGGCATGTTTTGTTCAAGTGGGTGATACTGGCCCAACGTTGCGGCAAGGAGGGGGTCACCTCCCCACCCCACCCCCCCCTTTTCTGGTGCTGTTTCTGGAGCTGCGGCCCCTTTCAGGTTGGGTTTGATGCGAGTGTCCCTGGGGCTCTCCACTGCAAACAAGGGCTTACAGCTAGTTTACTCTTTCTTCCTGCCTTACGCTACAACCTGAAACAAGTTGTTGCTCTTAACACAGAACAAAATAAAGCCTGTGTTGTTCCCTGCACCCTCTCCAGACCCCATCCTCTTCCTCCACTCCAAAGGAGCTAAATCCCATTTATAAATTTGGCAAATGCAACTTCAGGGCAATTCTAACCTCAAAACCAAGGTGGTTTTTTTGGCACCAGTGCGATCTTGGGTAAGTTTTGCAAGAAGCATCTCTCAGCACCAAAAGCTGGGGTCCAAAGGTGGGCGCGGCTGGCGCGAGCTGGGTCCTATCCTTGGGTAAAAGCCCTACCTGTCCTTGCAGAGGGACCCACTCCTTCGGCAGGAGAACCTTATGGGACACCCTTGGATTTGCTGAGTAGTTATGCCACTAAATGAGTGCAGCTGCATCTTGCAAGTCGTGAAGCTCGAGCTGGCTGAGGCATCTCCATCCAGCGCTGCTTTGCTTGGATTGAACAGCACCGCTGCCAGCTGCAGTGTGTTTGATCTCCCAGAACTCGAGGAGATAAGAGCAAGAGGATCACCGAGTTAGGAAATCCTGCCTGCTCGCTGGCGCTGGGGGTGAGGCAAACACTGTGTGCAGGGCTGTGACCCTCTGAAGGATGGGTTGGTTTTCTCGCAGTCCCATAAATCAGGACTACAGGCTGCTCTGTCACCAGTGCGAAGCAGGGGAGGGCCAGCGGAGCAGGTTTTAATCCTGGATCTCCTCCGAGAGCCGTGACTGTGCACTGGAGAGGGAGAGCTCGGTCCAGGTCTGGGGCTGTGCGTGCCAGCCCCACCTTCTGCCGTGCACCTTCGTTTATAATTGATAATTAAGGACAGAGAAAGTCAAGGAAAAATGCCTACAAGGTCGTCATGCCTTCATCCAGAAGAAATACAGCTGGGTAAAAAGGGAAAAGAGAGAGGAGGAAGAGGTGGCTAAGTGAGGGGAAGGAGGTCAATTAATCTGGAGTAAGGCATGACCAGACTGGTCCCGCTGTGAGCCCTGTATGGGATGCGGTGGAGCATCCTTCTCATTCACAAGCATCAGCACTGGGGACAGCTATAGGAAAAGAGTGACCAAAACTCCTCCAGACAATACAAGGGCTTCATTATATGCATCCTGCAAAAAAGTGCTTTAATCTGGAGTAATGCTGGGGGAGAAAATCTGCAGTTTCACCCTTAACATCTAAGCAAGGGATGAAAAACCTCTATGTCTGCGTACCCATAAATGGCTAATTTTATTAGGCAGGGCTGCAGAAGCAGGGTTACCTGGTTGGGGATGATTCATGCACGCTGGGGCAGTAGGCATTCCTTGCTAAAGGTGTCTTTCCCTCAATCTGCTTTGTTGCTGTGTGAGTAACAGGGAACCTCGGCTCTCTTATTAATACGCCATCGGACCATATGTTCTCAGTCTCAGCCCATATGTATTTTTGAAAAGAACCACCTGTGAGTAATTCTGGCTCCTCAGAGTAGTGAGTAAAATCTGCTTCGGTGTGCCTGCACCACACAGGGAAGGGGGGGCTTGAGGTTTTTACTGAATTTGTAGGAATGTCGCTGTCTTTGGGTCCTCCCTGTTGCGGCTCAGGGGGTACCCTGGTCCCCGCGCCATTGGTCGTGCCACCTCAGCCACCTCATTTCTGCAGGAAACCAGCCCCAAAGAAGAGGCTGTTGTTGGTTTTCAGTCAATTGATGGGTCTGTTCATTTCAGGTTATTTTAACAGCTGTCATGAACGGTTCAGTCAGGAGCTGGTGTTTCAGCCGGTACGGAGGCTCTGCCGGTGAGTCACCTCGGCTGCCGAGGACAAAACACAGACCTGCTCGGGAACGCCAAGGACGAAAGGCTGACCTGCTCGGGGATGCTGGCAGTGCTCAGTTACCCCAAATAGGCAGAGGGGTGTGCCTGGCCCTGGCCATAGGCTCCCTGTAATTTCCCTCTACTTAATTTTTAAAGGATCTTGGATGGACTAGGGACCTTTTCAGAGCTCTCGGAGCCTCTCATCCCAGGATGCGCTGCCAAAGGCTGTCCCAAAGACAAGTTGTGACTTTCCCATTTCCTGAGGGCAACAGGACAGAGGGTTAAATCTCAGCCCCTCCGAGCTGGCAGGGATGGTCGCACTCCCAGCTGGGAAGCAGAGAAAGGCAGAGCCATTCGGAGGGGTGGCTTTCACTCAGAAAGAAACTTCATCTTTTTGGTTTCAGGGAGGCTAACACATTTAGCAGCAGCGCTCCTGGGCCAGTGAAAGTCTGGAAGTAGCTATTGTTTGCAGATGCAGGAGAAAATGTTTGCTAAACACGTTATGAATCAGTGTTTTAATGGATTGAAACCACATGCTTGTGTGGCTGGTGTGTATATTTTTTCACAGTAAAATGTTAATGAAAAACTTTTGGGCAAGCCAGTTCCAGTAAGCCATGGAGCCCACGTCTGTGCAATGCTGGGAATGCATGAGAAAGAGGGGCAGATTTACTGCTCCAGCAGAGTTAAAAAAAAGAAAAATGCTGTACAGGAAAGGGTGAATACAACAGAGGAGTTGTTTCGCATCCCCTCCGTGCCCTGCCCATCCTTGTGCGCCTGGCATACACGTGGCGGACAGCAGTTCCAGCACCTGGGATTATTAGTGTCGCTTCCAGGGTATTGCGGAGGGAAGTCTGCGCATGTGGAAACCTGGCACCTTGGATCACTCCCCTCCGTCTGAGCAGGCTGGCTGGAACTCACAGAGAGTTTTTTTCCCTTGCAGACGGAAAATATTCCTCAGTGGAGCCCCAGTATTTCACTGACAAAACAATAATATTCCCTTTAAGCGTGTCAGGCAGCCAGGTAAATAGAGGCTTTACTGGCATCACCAGGGATGCGCTAACACCGACTCCGGGCTTCGAAGCACAGCATGATGCTTGCCACTGCGAGCCTTTAGCAAGCGGGGTTGCACCTGAGGATTTACACCTTGCCCGGACTGGAAGGAGTGTGCATGATGACAGTGCCTTGCTGAAACTGCGCTGCAGCCAGTGTCCAGTTATTTTTCCGTCACAGTGTGTCTATGGGGGCCTTAAAACCACCTGCACTTTACACCCCAGCTTTTACCAGTCCCAGAAGATTGGGTCTAGTTAAAAAGCCATGCTTTTGGGCAAGTTGTTAGATTTCAATGCTCAATGCAACCAGTCAATGGAGCCATTCAGAAACGCCCGCTGCAAAGCCCTGCGCGAGGGGGCTCGGATCTGCTCCTCTCCCCCCAGCAGCCCCAGTGCAACAGAGAAGCGCGTTCCCAAGGAGGTCACCTTCGGTGCACGCACAGCAGCATCACCAGCAGGCAGCGAGCTCCCGGCCACCCACCAAATGCCATTTTGGACAGGAATAAGGCCAGTTGCTGCTTCGCTGTGTCATCCAGGGCACTGAGTCAGCAAAGTCCTTTAGCATATGCTTAACATCAAGCCCATTTGAGATTCAGTTAACCACATTTATTTATTTTAGTGCCTAGATGTGTTCTGATACCAGATACATTTGCTGTGTGTGCTTATTCCCTTTCCAGACCGCTTTCCTTTCAGTATCGTTTGAGCAGCAAGTGCTTGCTCATCCCCGGTCTGCTCCGACTGCAAAGTTTCACTCTTGCTTTTAAGAAAAATTAGGAAGTGGTAAATTCTGCAAATGGAGTGTGCATGTGTGGTGTGAGAGGTTCGTTCGTTTAAAAGAGAAATAAAAAGCAAAAGAGCCCGCTGCCACATGGAAAAGAGAAGGGGGAAATAATTGAAGATGCATTTCAGGCCCACCAGAGTAACACATAATGTGTCAGTGTCTGGAAAGGGAATGGGCTTAAGAGCTCCTTCGCCATCCTTTTATCGCCCTGCGTCGCAGTGGCGTGTTGTCACAAGGGAACTCATTTCGCTGGCGAGTAGCACCTTTTTTCCACTCCTGTTATTATACTTCTGGTCTCAAACAAAGCTTCAAACTCACTGAGTTCTTGCCCTCAGTAGCGGTGGCATCCAGTGTGTAGGGCCAACACACTGTCTTGTCATGGAAAGAGTTTGTATTGGTGAAGGAAATGTTTCCTTATAGAATACCATAAGGTATGGCAGCAAAAGTCTTTCTTGGCTCGGTGGCAAGAGTACGTGCGGGGCTTTGGCGGGTCCAGAAATGTGGTAAAACCCCATCCTGCTAAGCAGGGAAGCTGTGCGAGGGAAGGTTTCCAGAGCAGACCTGGCCTTTGTTTATGAATCATTTGAATCATCCATTTAATGTCATGCGGAAGGATTAACCCGCTACAGATTTTTGAAAGGAGGCTTTAGAAAGATCACTCTTGAACATTGTAGGGGCTTTTTTTTAGAGCAATGACTCAATTTAATCTTTCTGCAAACTACTGTTTAAGCCTGTTAAATTCCATAGGATTTCTCATGGGACTGAGGATGAGCGAGAGGTAGACAGACAGCTGGTGACCAACACTGACTGTTCCAGCTGCTGTTTTCTGCTCAGGGACTCTTTTTAGTGGGGACAATCTTAAATGTCATGCCTTGAGCAAGAAACAGAGATATTTCAAGGTCCCCCTTCCTGGTGATCTCATGTCTTCGCCAGGGAAACCTTAATTATAAATCATAGTAACACCAACGAGGATGTATCATAGCCATCCCTGCAGCCCCTCCTTGCAGCAGGAGCTCCGTTCCCAGCTCATCCTCCCTATCTGCTCCCTCCTCAGACAGTGTTTACAGCAGCCTCCCAGCACTGGCGGTCAGAGCAAAGGGAGGAGCGGGTTTTTGGCTTTAGGGATTAGGACCAAAAATAAAACCCTCTGCTGAAAGCCACGCAGCGCTGGGAATCTTGAGAAACATTCCCGCCCAAACACGCAGACGGGCTTCCTCGGGTGGAAAATTAGAGATGGGTATTGGAGCAGGCGTGGGCGGCAGGTCGCTTATATAGAATTTGCAGAAACCAGTGCTGCCCTGACATAGACGTCTCCAGGGCTCAAATAACCAGTGACTTACACGGGTCTAAGCAAAAGCAGCTCCTGACGGGCTGTCCAAGACCAGGTAGTTCAGGAGGAAGCCCCAAAGTCACCAGAGAGAACCATGTGGGTGAGGAAACTGGGCCAGTGCTGCTCAGTTTAAGATTCCCACCAGTATTTGACTTTCAGACTAAGGTATCACAGATGTCTTAAAAACATGAGGTTTGACTTTGCTCTTTCTTGAACTGGTCTGAGAAAAGAAAGGGTCCCCTGAAGTTAATGATTAGCTGGTGCAGATCATGTGTCCTCGGCGATCGTACTTGGTGCGCTCACCATCTCCAAGATAAGCCCCGAGCCACAGCCCCCACCTCAGCCAAGGGCTGATTTTGTGAAAAGGCTTCAAATGCCAGATTGCTGCCAAGCACAGATGTCACTGACCAACCTGGGCAGTGACAGCTTCGTCCTGGCACCATCATGACAAAGCATGTGACACTGGAGCAGTACAACTTCTTACCACCCCAGAGCACGTGTGTTTAATAGGTCTGGTCTAAGTCAGAGGAGGTTCAGCTGATGGCAGCTGGGGTTTGGTAAAAGCAAGAAGGGAATGACTTCTGGGCAGTTTTCTGTTCATTCCCTCTCACAGCGTGACTTAAAACATCTTATCTGGATAGTTTTGCATAAAATGAATCCAATTTCATTCCCTACTGCTGAATACATTGGACTAATTCTTTAACCTTAATTATTAGTCCTAGTTCATTGACCTGTTCCTATACAAAATGCAGCTGGAGTTTTAGAGGATTGAGTGGGAGATCAAGGAGCAAACTAGAGGTGTGTTTGTACAGATTAAGACTGACCCTTGGAAGAAAGGCTTCTCAGCTGGGACCAGCAGGCAGGCAGCTGTCTGCCAGCGCAGGAACCTTTATGCCAGAAACTCTAAGCCCCACAGATCTGAAAATCTCCTGATCTTGCAAAAGTACTCTAAAATTAATGAATCACTTACATTCACCATGCACGAGCAGCAGGGCCGGTCCCCTGACCGGGGCAGCTCCAGCACAGCCAGGCGGTGGTTTTTCCACCCATGATTCGGTTACACGCCTGGGACAAGGACGGGTGTGCCATGTGCTGAACAACTGCTGTGTCTCCAGGCAGGTACCGAACCCAGGGCCACCACCACTGTGCTGGCTGATCAGCTTCTTAATATGTTGAGGTCTTTCCTAGAGACAATTTGGCAACTGCAAAGCCCTGTTCTGCCTGCTGGGCCAAACACCTCCGATAGCCGCCGGTAGGCACGTGCAGTGTGTGGCCCAACTAGGGCCAACCTCTTCTCTTCAAAGATAGTTTCCACGTTATTGATATTATTACATGAAACATATTGTTTTGGCTTTGGCTTCTGGCCTCTGTCACCTAAGCTTGGAAATGTCTGGTGCTACAAGCCCATTTTGTGTCACCAGGTTAACAGGTAACACCAGGCTCCGGCGCGTCTCTCTGTTCAGACGCGTCCCCAAGACTTTGCCCCTCCATCTGCCTCTTTTGAAGCACTAAAAAATACCTACAGCTTTTGAAAGCCTGTCGAGTCAACCCCAAATTCATATTTGCCGAAAAACATTAATGTTTGCATGTGGTGTCGGAACAAGATAAGTGTCTGTGCAATTAAGAAACAGCTGTTGCTGGCAGTCTGCCCCGACCAGTCTCAACAAGGAGCAAGACAGGTAGCCTGCTTTCATCAGGCCCTGGAATCCCTTTCAAACCACCCCAGCATATTCACACCAAGAAAATAAAATAAGCAATTTTTTTTTTATTTATTAGCCTGTAGGAATAGCACGTTGGTTTGGGTCCAAAACATGAGATTAAGTCGTTCTAAGACATAACGCGCTGTGGCTAGGACAGCATGTTTCCACAAACAACACCTGGCAGAAGGAATTAAAAACAATGCTGAAATCGTGCCAATCTAAAGATTTTTCTGAAGTTGATAGCGATGTGAAACAAGGACAGGTGTGTCCATATTTTCAAAATCGCCCAGAGCCAGTGATTCAGGAACCTGGCAGCAACTGGCAGGGCCAGATTTTCTAAGGAGGTCAGCATCCAAGATGTGGAGCTTGCTTGAAAACCTGTCCCATAATATCTAGCAGAGAAATACATACCTTGAGGGGGTCACAAATGTTTCCCCACTGCACCGACTGCAAGGAGAGCTAAGACCCTTCTCCAGCCCCCTGGACGCAGCCTGGCAGTACTAACTACATCTCCTACTGCCGTTCAGAGGTGAATGAGGAATCCTTTTGAGTTAGCTGGCAGCTCGTGGCTTGAAAGCAACTACTGTCATTTCTTGAATAAAACCTGTGAATTCCCTTCCTTTTGCTTTCTCTTCTTACCTCTTCTCTTTTCTTTCTCTCTTGATTTTTCGGTAGTTGGCTTTCATTTCCAAAGCCTTATGATTTGCAACTGTGATTCATTAACCGTGCTATAGCGGGGAGCATTCCCACCACGCTGCTGGGAGCTGTACAGACAGCTCCGTCTGTCCTGCTTTCCCTACCCAGGGCTCAGGCAGGGTGGAAGGAAGCCAGCCTCTCTGAGCCAGAGTGGGATGCTACCCCGCCTGCCAGGGCTGATGCTCATTGTAAAGAGGTGCCTCCAAAGCATCTCTGTCCGGCCTCGGGAGAGGTGGGAGTTGGATCTCGGCACTTGGCACGCTTCATACTGGGCTGAAGCAAACCCAGACAGGGACACCCATAAATTCTGGGAAAGTCTGGTTCTGAACTCTGTGGCTTGGACTCCTTTTTAATTACAGGTCACTGGTAAAGCTGGTTGGAAAATGTTAAATATATTCTCTCCAAAAATGGTTGTTCCGTTAAAAAAATTTCACAGATTTCATTCTTTGATTATTGTATCTTTTTACTGAGGCCTCACATATGTCTAGTTGTCCATTTTTTCACTTAGCTTCCATTTTTCCAATAGAGGAGCAGATTAAGTGACAGAGAATCGAAATCCTCATGTGCATTTTTTTCCAGAAACTTGGAAAATTCTAACCAAAACAAAGAAGTATTTTAGCCAAGAGCCATTTTTGTCAATGAAGCGCTCTGTGAAAAACAAAATTGAAACCAGCCCTGGTCGCAAAGCTGAACCGACTGCCACCACATCCACAAAGTGCTGTGGGAAGAAGTTACCCCAGCGCCCGCCCACCCGCTGCCCCCTCGCCCTATAACCAGGACTGTTGTCCTCTGCCGAGAAACCCCACCACGCAGCTGGAGGTGGTGCAGGCTCTGCTGACCTCCTGCCAGCGGGTGCCTCTGGGCGGTATCGCCACTTCTTCCTTGCCTTCAGGGCTGGAGAAAGGCGTAGCTGCTGCAAATGCAGTGCACAGCGGGCAAGCGGTGCCGTGCTCGGGAGGATGATCCAAGCAGGCAGATGTTCCCGGGAAGTGAAGGGTGTGGAAAGAGAATTCCTGCGACACGTCAGTGGGAAAAAAAAAAAATATATATGAAGGCCAAGTGTCTTAAGCAATGGTGCTTCCTGCAGAGCCAAACAACAGTGAGGACAACCACCTTTGGGAATTGATGATGTAGAAGTGCTCTTCTACCGGAGGAGGAAGCGAGGAAGTGGGAGGAAGCAAGTCAGCAAGAAAGGCCAACTCTTCTGAGCAGCTTGACCCACATCCCATTGAAGTCTGCGTTTTATTATTAGAATCATTATTATTTGCATTGTGGTAGCACCAAGTGGCCCCAACTGGAAGAGAGCCTCATTGTACTAGGCACTAAACAAACACAGAATAAGAGACACTCCCTTCCCCATGGGATTTGCTGGCAGAGAAGACACACATAGGACAGGAAATTATCATTTACTGGCATTCATTTTAAGTATAACGGCACTTCTGTGCTAATGAGACTGTCTCCCAGTACCCTCATTCCCATCTAGGGCCTGGTCCAAAACCTGGTGGAGTCAGTAGAAACGTGGACTTGAGCACAGCACAAACCACCACATTTCGTATGCTTCCTTCCTGCGTGTCTGTCCACATAGCTCCTAAATATGCAAGAATTCTGGTTTCCAGCCACCACTGGCTGAATAAAGATGCAACCTCGCGACAGAGGAGAGACAGGGAGATATGCTCACTCTCCTCCCAGAGCTGGTAAATCTAATTTTAGGTCTATCAGCCTTGATTAAGTCCTTTTAAAGACTGACCCAGGAGGGAAAAGCTACCTATGCAGCTGTGCAGAGGCCACGCAGAAGGATCACAAGTCTCTCTGATTCCCCCGGCCTTCAGCTTTATAAGCTGGAGATTATTATAGCAGCCTCAGAAGGGAAACTTGAGATAGATCCAAGGTTGACAGGTCTCCCTGGATTAAGGTCACTTGTTTTAAAAATTATTTATTTCTACATTCAACATTTTATATCTAAGTGGCTAGGAGACACTGCGTACATCTCCAGGGAAAGTGGGGCAGGAAAGTGTATTCTCCAGGGACCTGAATCACAAAAGATAGCCCTTGTGCTGCCAGATATGTGACAAATAATAGCTCCAATTTACACCATTTTTCATCCTTCTATTTTATTCAGCTGACTAGTACCAGAAGTCCAAGTCTGGTGGGTGATGAGCACTTTGAAATCCATTGGAAATGATGGGAGCTGCAGAAGAAATTTAGCATCAGAGTTGCAGTGGATGGTGCTCTAAAGAGACATCACTCTCTGCTTCAAAGGCAAGGTTCAAAACCTTACAGTGGGTCACAGCAGGAGATCCCTTGCATACCCATAAGCAGTCTGCTCGTGGACTGACACATAAGACTGTATATTCCGCAAGCTCTTGCTGAGGCTGACAAAATGTCTCTGCTCAACCCAGCTGAAAAAAAAAGCTCGTGCTCCAACACTGCTCCGTCTGCAACGTGTGGGAGTTTTGCCATTTGCCATGGGCATGATCAAGGCTGCTGTTGATGGAGGTGGAAGAGAGCTACTCAAATCTCAAGCAGAAAAAAATTCAAACGTGCTGTTAGTGAACTCCAACCTGTGTCGCTGCATTGCCGATCGAGAAGCCGTGGGTCTTTTCTCTCATTTATATGTCTGGCCCACGTCCGGCAGGCAGCATTGTGCTGCCTGGGGCTGGCTGGCACAGTAGAGCAAGTGCTCCAGGCTTAGCTGTGGCCAAAGGCCATCCTAAGGTTACGCCGAGTGCGATGAACGTTCCCACTGTCCACGCAGGGCTGCTGCTCATCTTCTGCTGGTCAACCCTGTGCCAGACACAACTAACCCACCACCTGCTCTCCCCAGCACACAGGACCACGGAACAGAAGGAAAACCCCAGCATCCCACTGCAAAGCCTGAGCCACGGCCATGGGGTCTGTGACGGAAGAGGTCGGTGAATGGTATTTAGCAGGTCGCTGGGAGAGCTGCGTCATCTGGCAGGTGCTCTCCGAAGACTTATAAGCACGGTCTAGCATAGGTTGAGCCCGAGCAGCTCCCCGCAGCTTTCCCCAAAGCACCACAGGGGTCTACCTGCTGGTGTCCCGGGAAAGGTGACACGAGTGCAGACAAACACAGCAGCTTCTGCCCAGGTTCGTGGCAGCTCTGAGAACAGGAAACTCTCTAGACAATTGTTCAGAGAGGTGTGGGCAGGAACCATTTGTGGGCAGAGACTGAAAAGAAAGAAATCTTTTCCAGCCCAAAGTGACCCCTAACCCTTCTCATTGCACACAAGGTATCTACCTTCCCTCTGACTTGAACTATGTTTCTTTTTCATAGGAAGACTTATTTTGGTACTCAAGCATCAAAATCAAGTACTCAAATGGTGACAAAGCCAAGTACTCAAAAGGTAAGAATTTCCACTAAGAAAGAAGGACGTTCACTGAGTCTAACTGAACATATAGGTGCCCTTGTGTTACGATGTTATCTTCTGCTATATGACTGTGCAGTTTTCCTCGTAGGGCTCCTCTCTCTTTCCATGTACCAACTTGCTTAGTGAGCCATTATTCAACCTCTTGTTCTTCCTTGTTGTGCAATGTGTGGCCCCATGCCTTATTTACTGCACACTATTCAAACCCTGCTATGAAGACAGAATTATTCATTTCCTTATGAGCTCTCTTAGGGCACCGATGACAAGCATTAGTGAATATATTTTTCACTGTTCCCCTGTGAGATGTGGGGGTGGTATTATGCTTGGTTTATAGATGACATTTGAGGCAGAGAGAAATCAAGTTCAGAAGTATTCATGAGTTCTGGGTCTGGACATGATGTGTCTGCGATCGTAGTCCCATGCAGCGCTGCAGCTTCTCAAAGTCCAGCTGTCTTCAGATCCAGTCGGGATTCAGGAACTTGGTGAACAAAGAATGTATATTTAGTGACCATCTGGGAATATTTTAAGTGAGTTGCCTAATTCTGCTCAACAATTCTCTGCAGAGGCAAGGATTTTACAGACATTTTGCCAGGTCGGTTTTCAGCTGCATTAACTGGTTCTCTCTTTAATTTCCTCCTTAATTCACTACATTCTTCCCACCTTCTGCAACAAATGGAGTAGGGGCCCATCAGGCTATAGCCTCCACCACCTTGCAGCCCTAATTCACCCCGTTACAGGCTCTTGCCTACATGCTGATGGAAACTGGGGGGAAAAATGTGGTTATATAATTTATAATAAATGGATCTGTGGGGGCCACAGTAGGACGACACAGACAGATCATCAGGTCTGTGGCTTCTCTGGTTCCTTCCACAACTCCTACTCATTTCCAGTTCTAGCCTTTCTCCCCACTCCCCTTCTGCAGCTATCTCCTGTTCCATCATTTAACGCATAGCCAAGATTTCTGCCCTCTCTCCTCTCCTGCACTGGCATCCCTTTCCAGTTTCATTGCCCAGACTTTATTCTGCAAGATTGCCACAGCTTCCAGCTCCTCTCCATGGTTAGTACACGAGGCTGTCGGACCCACGCTGCCTGCAGCACCCCATGGGCTGCGGTGACACAGCCAGCCATCCACAGAGAGTGAGCATCCAGCAGGTCCCTTCTGGGCACTTCCAAACTCCAGTCCTTCAGAAGTCTGTAACTTGGGCAAACTCAAGTGATATTTTCCCCCCCCCCCCAAAAAATACTCCCCTTCCCTTGCCAAATTTCAGGTTTCTTTTCTGGAGAGTTTCTCAGAGGGAAAGTCAATAGAGTTATTGTAGAAAAGGCAAAATAACTTACTTTATGCTGTCCTCATTTCAGAAATGGCTGAATGCTTTCACTTGATTTAATTTAAATCAAAAGAACAAATAGAACCTCCAGGCAAACCAGACCATGGCAGGGCTTTGACATGAAAAGTTTCAACCCAAGTGATGAAAGTTTGGCAAAGATTTCAGCAAGCCTTAGCATCAGGGCGAGCTATAGCATCAATGGTAATAGCTGTGCTTTACTCAGGAAGGCTGTAGTGACCTCATACTGTGTTGCAACTAAAGAAAGTGAGACGAGACAGTGATATTAAAGGTATTAAATCATTAAAGATTGCAGAGGTGGTAATCTTTGGTTCAAAGAGTTTGCACGCTCTTGCGCTGCCGGGTAGAGAGTGCTGAAGATAGGGCTGAGGGCTGCATCCATGCCTGGAGCTCTGTCCCATGCAGTGACTTCCCAGAAGGTTAGACCAAGTCTTTGTAGCTCTTTCTTTCATTTCTTACAGTGGATTTCTGGGTGCAGAAGTAGTTTTTAACAAAACTGAAAGACTCCCATGTATCCTTCAAAACTAAACAGGCTTTAAAGGGGAAAGCTCTTCTTTTGCAAAAGCAGGGCTGACTTGAGTCAGGGACCCGTGTGATGTGATCACCGAAGCGAGGGGTTAGTGAAGGAAACGTAGAACAAGTTCTGTCTTGGAAAAGGCAGCACAAGTCAGGGAAGAGGGTACATTTTATCTGAAGTTTTAACCCAGTGGATGGAGCCATGGCAAGGGGAGCATTCCAATAACTTCGGATCTATCTGGCTTATCCAGACCGTTTCTGAAACCATTCCCAGATGTCAGGCGGGGAGGGGTGCTGCCCTTCTTAAAACTCTCATAGTGACCTATGTACTGTTTAACAGAAGGCTGGCGAGGCCCTTTGGCTGTGTGAACCTACAAAAACCCAGAGATCAGTCAGGACACAAAATTCAGGTGTCATCAGCAGGCACACGGTCTCTCGCTTGATTGATCAGCGTGGGTCCAAATTCATTACCAAGGCCTAAAGCAGTGGCTCTCTTTCTAGTGGCAGATACTAATCAAGGAAGTCCTTGATCCTGCAGGTTCCAAAAATAATTGAATAAACCCTTCAAGGTTATTCCGTAGTCTCCTCTTGATGTTAACCCATGCTGCTTTGTTCAGCTTTGCATCAGCACAACTCGTCCCCCGTGCACGTGCTTTGGGACAGGTTGCGTTAGCGCCCAGCAGTCGTTCTTAATTGTGCTGTTAAGGAAATTTGCACAAGAGGATATATATTGCTCATAAACTTTTCCTCTAAAAAGTCTTCTGTTTAGAGAACAAAGTAACAACCATGCCTTAATATTATATATTTAAACATCGTGATAAAAATCCTCTCTGGAGAATCTGACAACACGCTATTCCACCACCATATAATAGATGGTTTTCCTCTTTTAAATGCCTTGCCATTAAAGTTTAACAAGCAATACTTACTTTCATTCTAAACTTATTTTTCTCTTTGACAGATTGGATACTTAGTTTGGATTTGTTAACATAGCTAGCCATAAAAACGTCTGCTTCAAAGAAACTGATAGATACTGTCTTTAGGAAATTGGGCTTTGATGCCTTATTTGATTTCCATGGTAAAATAAGTTTATATTTTCTTATTTGGAAGAAATGAACATCGAGTGCTATACAGAGCAAGCTAATAAGCTCATGCCCCTTTTTATTTGCCTGGAATTTAAGTTTATACCAAGCTTAACAGATTGTGTAGCTTGGAAATGTCCTAACTTAGGACTGGACTTTCTAACGACAAGGGGGTTCATCTGTGGAATTTCTGATCTAGCTTTAGATGTTTGCAGGACTTTCCACCTTCTAATCCTTCACTTCAAAAATATGTAGCGGTACAAGGAGTAACCAGAAATGAAATTGAGACTAAGGCTTACATCTTTACGTAGAGGTTATTTATGGCATCACACTTCTTAACCAAGTGTCTGGTAAATGTCCTTTGTAGTGTTTCCAGTTCTCACGGTTTTACTTTGAATCGCACGATATTAGTATCTCTCTTAATCTTTCAACTTCCTTCCAAAAATTATTTCTACCCTTAAATTTGGAAAGGAAAGACCGAATTTGTGAATTCTCATGCTTCAAGATAAGTATTCATTTTTTTTTGAATCATAAATAAAAAGAAGCTGCAAGGAAGAAGGGATGATCCTGACTCATGATTTTTCTGACATTCAATTTGTCCTTCCTCTGATGTACCCAGACTCTCTTAGAATAGTCTCTGGGATCTTGCCAAGCTTTGTGCTTCAAGAACAAACATTTGAGGAGAATCTCCTTGACCCCCTTAGTGCTGTGATGCCTAACGGGTTAGTGTGTTGTTAAGAGTTACAGTAGAGGAACAAAGCGAGCGATTCAAAGGCTTGCTAGAAATATTCACTGGGAAAAACATGCTGAGCAAGGAGATTCAGAATTTCTTTAGCATCATTTCCTTACAACAGTTGCCATCATTGCCCTCCTCTCCAAACCTACAGTACCTACTGATGAGCCTTTTCCTAGCTCAGACAAAGGCAACAGGCAACCCCTTGGTATTTGAAGACGCTAAGATCCACTGGAAAAGAAAAAAGCAGACCACAAATAGACGGTAGAAACCCATACAACATCGCAGCAAACATTTCCTAATTTACTGCAATGCCAGAAGATGATTCACCCCAGTGTTCCTGTTGCATAATCTTCCCCACAGCTCAGGAGAGTGAAACTAGAAAACCAAAGGTCTCGATGGGCTTTCAGTGACATTTATGTTTAGACTGAACTTTCAGTTAGGAAAGTGTGAGTTTTTCTCTCATGACAAAGAGGGGGGAACTGATATAGTAAGGTGTTGTTTCAGAAACAATAAACTACTGAGTATACCAGATTGCCATCTCCCTTGGCCCCGTGTAAACCCCAAGCCAGACCACAAGCTCCATTTGCCCTTCCTGACTTTCACAGACGTCCCGTCGCAATGGCAATCCAGCCCATTCTGCCTGCCTGGTCCCTGGGGCACCACAGCTGGACCCTCAGAGCCATAAACCCCTTCCAAATAAACTATGCCAGGGTCCCCCAGGTTGGGGCTCCCCCGCCCCAGACCTTTCAGCAGCAGCAGGAGGTCTGGAAACTCCAGGCATGTGTTTGCTCTGCCTGAGCATTGTGCACATGGTAGGTCCAACGCTTTCCAAAAGCACCAGGCTTGCTGCACGCCTGAGGGATCCCCCAGGCTTTCAGGGAGCCCCAGGCGTAAGCACAGCTGCCAAACTACCTGTGTAGTCACCAGGGAAATTCCACCCAGGCAGCCACTTGCTGGAGAGAGGGGGGAGAAGGGAGTAAGAAAGCGGCAGGCAGCGAGGATCTCTGCTACAGAGCCTCTGAGGGGTGACATATATATACAACTATGTGTTTTGGGGGCCTAATCTACTATTTTATTCCTTAAAATCAAGTCAAGTGAACTAGTGAATGCTGCACATCTTCAAAGGAATGGCAGGCTGAAGACTCTACATTCTTGTTAGGCTAAGTTATCGTGGGTTAGTGACTGGGTGCCAGGCATTTTTCTGTGCTGATTTGGTGAATACTGTTTCAGGGGAGCCAGTGTGAGCAGCACACGAGTCCTCCACACCTCAGCAGCTTTCTGCTCTCTGTTACACCAGAGTGAAGCAGGTTAGTTCCTCCTTCAGCATTACTACAGGCAATGTAATTTCTTCCCCTCTCTATTGAGAGTAGAAAAAATTTCCTTTATTCAGAATAATAAAAAAAAAAAAGCTAAGTATTCTGAGGGTGGCTTTGTTTTTCTCAGCACCTCTGTTTCTGTGGGATTTCCAGTGTTGGCGTATTTCACGTCCTCTCCTTCCAGCTGATATTTGGCACGGTCTAAATGAGCTGCCACTTGGCAATTTGCAGGGCAGATAAGACATTTGCTGAGCTCTTGTCTCGAACAAATGCCCTTTTCAGTAGGGATGGGTGCTCTTCAGCACAGCCGTGGCTCTGCAGGTGCGTGGCCCTGACTCATGAGGCAGAGCTGTCTCTTTCCTGCAGCAGGGAAATTCTCCTGCTGGCTCTCTGCGCTGCGCTCTGCCCTCTCGCCAGGTCTGGACGTGCTGCCTGCATCTGAGGCTGTATCTAAAGCATCCACACGCCTGGCCTCAAGGAGGAAAGTGAGTGATCCCTAGGTGATCAGCAACAGCTGCTGTCAAATGCGACGGGGAATCCCGAAACTAAAGAGGCTTTAGGGTTTGAAAACAAAAGGACGGACTGAGGGCAACCTCAGTCAAATGGAGAACACAGTAAGCCTTGTCTTAAGGTTAGTGAAATGAAGGTTCCTCACATTTTGCTGGCGGAGACCACAAACCCAACAGGCAGCTGCCTGTGGGCGAGAAAGGGCTGCCTGACTCACCGCCTCTGAGCACTTCTTCGTGCCACCATGGGATGAGAGTGGAGAGCTGAAGCAGAGCTTTACCCCTATGAGCTAGGGCGAAGCTGAAGTAGGAGCATATGCCAAAAAAGGGAACAAAAACTCATCAGCTCAACCACAGCTGTGGCTAAAGAAGGGAAGATGGGGTTTCACAGCCTCTCTGCTCTCGCATCGGGACTGCATGCCACAGGGAAGGAGGGGCAACCCACACTGCTCCCACCCAGGCATCGCCTCTCTGTGGCTGGGAGATAGAGTTTTGCGGCATGATTCCCCCATCCCGTTACGATCACTGCCCTCAGCAGCAATGTAGCCAAACAGTTGTGTCGTTTGGATGAGGATGGGGATGAAGAGCCCTGCCGGCAGGCAAAGACATCAAGGTGCAGGTGCCTTCTGCATCCCTGAAATGGCTACATTAAATGGAAAGTCATCCATGGGTGATAAACAGAAATAGAACAAACTGGGTGCCTTGGTGGAAAGGTCTTAGTTGACAGCCTGAAGACAGAGAAAAGCTGGGCTTGTGTTGGTAAAGATGATGCTAAGGGAGGGCTTACAGATCACTCTGAGGTCCTCAGGTGCATGATATAGCAGAAGGGAAAATAGAAATATGCACATATTTAGAAGCAACCTGAGAGGCCATAACTTTTACCATAAATGATTTGTACTTCATGCTCTGTACACTGAAGATTTCAGCTAAAGACTGCAGCTTTCCCGTGCACTGATGAGAGAGGTGGTGTCACAGTTCACTGACAGACATGAAGTTGTTTTGAAAAGACGGGAATACCTACCCGAAATTTTATAAAACACAGATGTTCTGCACTAAAATACTTGTGGAATATTCAAGACTTTGGAGGACAGAAACGTCTTCAGAATTGCTGATAGACTGATAATATTCGATGCCAAGTTTCACCTTGAAGCAAGTATTTATGGCCAAGTTATTAAATGGTGTGTAAAATGTTTCTAATGGAAGGGCTGGCACCACCTTAACTGCAGTAACTCTGGCAGGGGCAGCTATGACTCTGATACCAACGCTAGCCATGGCTGCAGAAATAGGAAACAGCCTCTTGTTTGTTCCTCATTCTGAAGCAGGGAGGGCATATGTGCCTCCCGTGGAGAACCCCTTCTTCCTCTTGTATCCTCTAATTTGTAATCTTTAATATCCTGTTTTAACTGGAAGTTAAGGTTTTAGCTTGATAATGTTGCCCGTGCAGTAGGAGTATGAAACTGAAGCATAGCGTTGGCTGCACATTGAGTTCAAAGTCCTATGAAACAAATATGTGTTTAAGTATTCACTCGAATCCATTCTAAATCGGGAAAAAAAAATCAAGATGTTTCAGTGTTTTGATGAACAAAGGCGGATTTAAGCATACACTTAATTTATTTGCAAAATTTGGGCCCAGGGCCTGCTCCAGAAGTGTTACAAGATGTTCCCTTTTACGGAAGATCTTTTAGAGAATTCTCTTTCCAGAGTCTAATGTTATTTTTCTAACTTAATTCATTACAAGCTAGACTTTGCCATTCCCATTAATGCAAGATCATCCCTTCATGTTGTGATGAAAATAGCTGAAAGTAAATATCTAATTTAACTCTTAAAATGAAAAGAATGTTTGGAAGGATATTTTACCAGAGACTGTAGGTTCTGCAGGGCTTGTTTTCTGTTTTATCTGTGATGACTGATGCAGCGTTCAGGCCTTTTACATGCATTGTTCACTGGAAATGACATTGCACACTGTCATAACAGTCTACTAACAGCACTGAATTTCTGCAGAATTTCACCTCTTTTCCAGAAGATAACATCTCTCTTTCCTTCCAAGGATAAAATAGCTTCCTTTCTTGCAGCGGTACATATAATGGTGCTATTGCTTGATGGGGATGTCAGGTTCCCTTGACTATTAAAGAGAGGGGAAATGTCTTTGTTACACATTTCTGCTCTCCTTTTATCCTCTCTGAGAGGCCCCCAGCTCAATCTAAACAAAATAAAGCCAGGGTATCATTTAAAAACAAAACCATTTTGAAAAGTCTTTCATCTCCCTGGCTTCCTGTTAAACATACAATCGACTGTTTCTCTACATCCTCGACCACTACAGATCTGATTTTCTCTGCAGTTTATATTGTCTTTGGCACTACACAAAATTGACATAGCATTGGCTGTAAAAGCTCTTAAGGGCAAAGAAAGCCAACCCCTCCTTAGCTTCACCTTTGCCTTGCTGTGTCCACTTCTTTTCAGCCCTGCAACTTTTCTTTCTACGTGAGACGACCCTGACATTGGTCTGTTTTGTTGAACTCCTGTTTTCTAGCTCTTCTGTCAGCCCATCCTCCCCTTTCCCCAGTTGAGTGAAGATCCCTTATACACGTTAGCCCTGGCAAAACCTCAAGGCCTCTTCACTCAGCAGCACTTTTCCTTTTGTATCTACACAGTGTTCTGGGGATCTTTTCCCCTGAGAAGCTTCTCCTGCCCTGCTCCACCAGCCCTGCTACCGGGTCACTCTGTTGACGTTGGTCTTCTCCTCCACCATGGTGACTTTCTCCTCCACGTCTGCCCAAGGCTTGCCCCATCCTCTGGGTGGGGAAGAGGGTCATTTACCCCTTCGCACGCCTCACCACCGGCCCTCCATGGTTGGGCCTGGACTTCCCTTGTCCTTCCCCTCCTCCTCACCTCTCACTCTTCACGTAGCTCAGCGCTCAGCTGCATCTCAGCCCTGCCACTCTCCCTTTTCAGAATTTACAATTTTCCAGTCTATTCATAATGCCATTTCTTCTCTCTCAAATGGCTTTATGCCTTCATCCTCACTCCATTGTAATTTGAACAATTGCCTTTTTTCCTTTTTAATGTTTGTTTTCTTTTTTTTTTTTATTCACTTTGAGGGTGTGAGAATGGGTGGATGGGAATGAGACCGCTCACTGTCAACTTTCTACTCCTTAAGCTTATCTCATAAATGCCCAGCGTTCATCAGTTCTGGTGTGTTAATGACTCAGGGCAACATATCTTAATTATTTAGTGTGCGAAAGGAGTTATATCTGATATAGATGAATCGACGGTAAGGTATTTAGGTCTTACTGTACTTGTGCAAAGCACTGCGCATAATCTATGGAGCTATACAAGTAGCAACAGGGAAGGCTAATCCTCTACACTGGCAAACTGTTGACTTGGTCTCTTCCAGATTAATTACATCAAAGAAAAACAAAACATTGTAGCTTTAAGGACTAACTGCTCCATTGAGTGTAACATTTTAAGCAAGAGAAATGTTTGCACACAATGGAAAGACACATAACGTTGCTCCACGGACAAATCAGATAAATTGTTCTCTAGCTTTAGTGACAGCAGAGACAAAAGCCTCTGTCTCCCACATTGTGGCAGCAGCATCTGGGTGACTGCCTTCAAATTTCTCCCCCCTACTTGAGGCCTCTCTCTGTTCAAATAGCAGGAGAAAGAACACTGTTTAGCATACCTCAGGTAGCACCAAAATCGGCCAAGGGCCGCAGCAGGCTGTGAGAGCGTGATGGATGCAAGTTTTGACACGACAGTGCGAAAGTAGGAATTGAGTTTGCATGCATCATGGGGAGATTTGCTGTCAGAATAATAGATCTCATGGGGCTTTGAGTGGCTGATCAGAGAATTATTTTGCAACTTCGTTGGTTTCCCTTCTTGCCTCAGAGGTTTGGTGTGTTTTATTTTTTTTAATGAAGCCAATATTTCATAAAATAAGGGGCCCAGAATATAAAAACAAATGTAGCGCAGTCACTCAGGTTACCGAGTACCAACCAAATGCAGAGCAAAGGCCAAATTCTCAGTTTACCTAAATCCATTCAAATCCTGCCTTGCACTGCAGCAGCTTTGTGATCATCCTGCCTTGCAGGCCTCTCATAACCCCAGTAGCAATGGCCCTTTTCAGGATTCTCCTCCCACAGAAGCACAAACCAATGATGAAGAAATGATATTGATATTGGATCATCTTCTTCTTCCCTGCTCACAGCACCCTTATAGCCTCCTCCCCCTCGCTCCCCAGCCCCCATTTTAATAGCCATGGGAACTAGTGACAATGGGGCAGTGTGTAAAAGCCACCTTCCACACGATGCCAGGCTCCAGAACCAGGAGATCCTCCAGTTACAACCCAATAATCTTTGAGGAAAACTCATAACTCTCAGAATTGTCAGAAGAAATCAAAAATGAGCTGACTAATTTCAACTGTACCTCAATCTCCACTTCAGCAGGCTAGGTCAAGTTTTTAAAAAACAAGCCAGAAAACACAAGGAAATCCAAAACCAGAAATCAGAGTCGAAAAAGACCATCTTTGTACCATTTCACTGCAAATTTAGTTTCTGGCCTCGTTTCCTTTCTTTTAGGAATAGCGCATCTCTTTGGAAACGATCAGTTCTGTGAACCTTTGTACCTCTGGTTTGTCATTACTGCATCTGGTCAGAAAGAGTGATGGTACAGGAGGCGAGTTAACCATTTCTCATTTACTGAGTCAGCTTGACTAAAAGAAAGGTCAGCCAGGAGGTCAGCCCCTATAGACCACGGCAGAGATATGGGCCCATTTACTAAACATATGCTTTATCTGGCAGCACATTCAATATCCTGTAAGTGTGCAGCCCAGTGAAATTTCTGCCTGAAGTGATTGTTACTAATATTTTCTGTACCCTCTTGTTGTAAACATGTTCTTACTTTCAGCAGTTTGTCTACATGACTAAAGGGCAAGTGTGCTGGGCTTAGGCCATAGCCATTTATGCAGTATTACAAGTGATATTGAAATATATATGCTTTTTTTATGTGGATGTATATAACACAAGGAATCAACGGACACTTAACAACTGAGTTACAGCGCTCTATGTTTTTAACGCAGGGATCCTCAAACTCCTTGCAAACCCTGATTTCTTGCCTGTAGAGGCTTTGGATCAGGCCCCCCAAGATAAAGAAGCCAGTTCTCTTTTACCCAGCTCCTTCTTTGCACTGTAGGAGTAAATTACATTTTACTTTCTCTAAGTGGGGAGCTGCAAACAACTCTGGTGCCTTTGGGGTAGGCAGGGAAAAGAAGTATGGCTGATTCTAAATAGAAGTTACTTGTCAGATCAACCTTGATAGCAGGGATAATGAGGGCGATCACATGGGAATATAGATCCAGGGTTTAGTTTAATCATCCTTCCGTATCAGCTGCACTGATCCAGTTCTGCGTGACTAAGACAAATAAATGTTAGGTAATTGAAATTATCTATAGCCTTCTTTCTTTTCACTCCCCCTTCCAGTACCCGCAGCATTTGTTTCAGTGACTTCAAAATAGGTAAATCTATAAAGGACATCTGTAAGTGCTAATAAATAAACAGAGGACAGAGCTTTCCTGAAGAGGTATCAGAAGTTAAGATATGAAAGAGATTTCTAAAGGCCAAAAATAGTAGTAAGGTCATAAAAATCACATGTGCCTTTGAAAATCTCTATCAAGGCTGTACCCAGGTGCCTAAATTGGCTTCCATTAACTTCACAGGGACTCTCTGAGTGCTGAAGCACGTGATTTTCGATTCTACTCCCAACTCCAATATGGGGGGGAAAGACCATTAATATTGAAAAAAAAATTCTTTGATACATTACAAAAGCCTTATAACGAGTGATGTGCCATTATCATAAAAAAAAAATAATCCTAAAGCCTCATATCAAACCCAACAAGAAGCCTTACATAGGCAACTTTGAGCTTTGGTTTGAAATCTTGATGCAGGTCCAGCTTTTGCTGGCTAGCTCATCCTAAAAGAAAGAATAAATAGTGTAGGATCCCAACATGTTACAATAAAGCAGTGTTTGAGGTTTCTTTAATTTGTTCAGTATCTCAGGTGAGTTTATGATTAATTGCATTTTCTCCACAGCTCTGGTTTCTTTTTGCACTTTTCCTACCTCTCACAAGTTTACTGCAAGCCTCACACCGGTGATGTTTCTTAAAGCCCTCAGCTCCCAGAAACATATAATTGCATCAGAACCTCAGCCTTAATTTCATTTCATCTCTCGTGGGGGCCAAGACAAGGTAGGAAACCTGAACCTTTTGATGCAAAAAGAGCAGAAAAAAAGGGAAGAGGATTATTATTTTAATTTGATTGCTACAATTTTAAGCCCATTTGGTGACGTGCTGGGGTCTTGACTCAGGAGTTTTTAATGCTTGAGCTGGTAATTCCACCTTTAGCATCCATATCAAGTACTATGCTGTGTGCTTAACTGAATTTGATTTGAGTTTTGTTTTAATTTAGGGCAGCCAGCCCAGATCGCTTTCCCCTCTCCTGACAGACTTGGCAGTGCTTTAGCAGGGCCCTGAGAGTGTTTCAGCCTCACTAGCAAAGAGCCCTCACACAAAGCACTTTATTCCCCCCCAGAACAAATAAACAAGGAGTAAACACCCCTCCTCTCACACGCACAGAGCAGGAGCATGTCTTTGTGATTCTTTTCCCTTTCTGTGCCATTCTGACAGCCTAAATAGGGCTTGAGCCTTATGAAAGCTTCATGAAAAAGCAAAGCTGCATTTTTGCAATAGTAAGGACCCAGAAGAAAACTGAGGAAAAAAGTAAACTGAAGGTTTTTGTATATGTACATGCGCAGCTCGTGGACTCTGTCCAGCTCAGCTGTGTTTGAGGATCCCCATGTTAATGTGACTGTGCTCTCTTCAAAGTGTAGTGAAATCCCCAGCAGAAAAGAAGAGCAGGCAGATCGTAGTGGTTTGATTTTCCTTTTTTACACTTTTTTTTTTTTTTTTTGATCCTGAAGAATGCACTTTCTTGGGTTACACATTAAACTGTCACGAGGCAAAATCAACACTTGGGATTCTACACGGAGCTTGAAAAGTAGCTCCACAAAGCATGGCCGTACAGAGCTTCTCCCATAAATCTTCAAGTTGTTTTTCTTATCTAAGCAAACTATGTATAAATATTAACATATTATTCATGGGCAAATAATTCCACGCCACTCCTTACTGCTGCTGCCTTAAGGAGGATTCTTGATTCAGATGAGAATGACAGTCCCTTTGTGGGGCCTCAACTGCATTTCAGGTTAAAAGAATTAAAACAAAAAGGAGGGTAATAGCACTTCTTAAGTAAGTCAACCTCAAAAATGAAAAAGTAAGCAGCCTTTAGCTGCTGGTTTTAATGTAGAGGAGCCACCACATAAAAACTAGTGGCTGAACTCTGTAGTAATTGAAATTAGTAAACTCCCACTTGACTTTGGCGAGGCAGGGCTGCAATCCAAAGCATTTGTTCTCTGGGGTGTGTGTGCATGGATGTGCGGTTCAAGCAGCCTCAAGCTCTGCCCAGGTTCAGCACAAGTGCTATAGCAAGCAGAGGGTGTCTGAGCCACACGGTTTAAGTCTGGACCAGGATCTCCCTCAAGTGCTGGGAGGGTTGGTTCCGGGTGGGGTGGTTCGGCTAGCCAAGACTGCAGTTGCAAGGG
Organism: Phalacrocorax aristotelis; assembly: GCF_949628215.1. NCBI lineage: Eukaryota > Metazoa > Chordata > Aves > Suliformes > Phalacrocoracidae > Phalacrocorax > Phalacrocorax aristotelis. The sequence continues at coordinate 53,439,158 of NC_134282.1, forward strand.
TGGGATTGTCCCCTGTCCCCTGCAGCACGGGTGAATTTTTTCATTAAAACGTTCTTTGAGAACCTCCCTCGTGCACAAGGAAAAGTGTATTCCTCCAGAAGCGTATTCTTCCCGTGGAGGGTTTGACACGCCAGCAGTTGTGGACAAGAGGCCATTGCAAATGGAACATGTGAAAACAGGGGCCTATTCATAAAACTAATATATTTATATTTACTTGTTAAAGGCCTTTGCTCAGGATCTTTTTTAAAAGTTCAGCTGGATTTAAAATGCCCACTTCAAAAGCCAAAATGAAGACTTCAACAGATGTGCCCTGGCAAAGAAAAGGGTGTAGACACAGCAAGGAATTCAGAAGGGACAGACAGTGCTATATGGACGTAGGAAAAGAATCTCGAATAAAATGCTTGTGGCTGGGAGCTGGAGTTTTTGTGTTACCTGTAATGAGCCGCTGTGTTTGGGGCTTCGGGGCCTGGCCTATTCCTTCCTTTTTTCTGGCTGCAAACTTTTTCACTGGTGCTTTTTGGGCTGCAAAGAGACTATCTGTGTAATTTCACATGGACTCCGGTCACTCTAGCAACCAGAGGAGGGAAATGTCTTATAAGGAGAGACTTCCCTATAACTGAGAATTTGGGTCTTATTTGAACCACGTGGCATACTTTAAAAAAAAATACAAAATTTCAGGTTGCAAGACCTGGAACAGGCAAGTGTGTGTGTGTGTGTGTGTGTACACAATCGCTCTGAGGAACAGCCTGACAGCAGCTACTCGTATGCAAAGTCTTGGCAGCACTGAGTGTTTGCAGGTGCTGCCACCTCGCAGAGCCGGGTGTTGAAAATACTCCACTCTGTGCCGTCAGGGTATCTGCACCGCCTAACGGGAGTCTATTCTAGTAGGCAGTTTTATCTCCAGGTTAGTTAAAAGCATATTAATTTCAGGCTGTTAACACGTTTGTAAATATTAGAAGGCCTTACCCAAGCGATTGTGGCTCAACCGAGGGCTCAGCCTCAGGAGGCTTTTGTGTCCCTACGTGCACCTCTCCTGTCTTCCGAGAGCGGCGCAGGGGAAGGCGCTGTGGTGTCCCCAGCAAGATGCTTTATCATCTCTCACGAAACAAAGAAAAAACAAACCAAAGAACTATCCTCCGTGCTGTTGACTGCCATCTCCTGTGACGTACTGGCTGCGTGTAAACCGTGTTAAGAGTTGTCATGTAAGGTACATGCAGATTTCAAAGCCAAGCCTTCAATGACCAGGGAATAGCAGAATTAGGATTGCCATTTTTAAAAACTCTGCTAGCTGGGTGTTTTTAAGGAGGTCCTTAAGGACCCTGACCCCCAGGACGTCCCGCTTTACTGAAGCAGAGCTCTCAGCAGCTTCCCGTGCAGCTGCGTGTTGCCCTGCTGCAGGCCTGACCCCAGGGGAGCCGCCCGACCTCCCGAGAGCGAGGTGCATGCGATAAACACTCACCGTTTCGGCTGAAGTTGCCTCGTATCACGCGGGAGCAGTGACAGAGAGGGGAAAACTCCAGTTTGCCAGGAGAGCGCTCACCTGCCCTAACCATAGCACTGCCCTTCTATGGTCACCAAGCACCGTCCAGTTTGTAAAGTAAGTAACGAGGGAATCTTCCAGGCACTCTATTTTCACTGGACAATTTCAGGTCATCTTTAGGGTATTCTGTGTCCCAGATGGGACACGGGCATCTAATGGAGGTCGCTCATAAGTCAGAAGCAGAGAGGTCTCGGTAGGAATGGCCTACCCATGGCTCTCCGGGGAGATTAGCTCCAGTTCAGGAGCGCCTACACAAATAATTGCCAAAAATTGGGAGAGTATATTAGAAGAAGGATCGCTCTGGACGTGCTGCTGCCTTGTATTTTTCCCTTAGGCAAGAGGTACTGCCAGGGTCACAGACAGGGTTCTGGCTTAACTAGACCTTTGGTCAGAGGTGATTGTGTGACTTTGACGTTACTGAGCCTCTTGGAACATCCAGGTCAATTAGCTTGTGTGTATTAAGTGTTATGAACTTTCAACAAAGCAGCTTTTTATTGTATGCGTATACGTTTTCTTATATGTAGAGAAGAATAATTGCTGTACCCTGAGTGGATTTGTCTCAGCGGTGTGTTTCATAGCGTTGACTTTTAACTTAGAATGACCTTGCTTTTTTCATGACTCACCACAAAAGTTATTTTCCTGTAGGTTTGTTCTGAGTGATTAAGATAGGTTTGCTTGCATATAAATGCTGTTCTAAATACATATATATATATATATATTAGTTAACCAAGGAAAGCTCCCACACTTTCCCTTGTTTATGCATGTTATGTGACGTGGATTCAAAGTTAAATGCTATAGCTCTTATTTACAAGTTAACATACGAATATAACCCAATTTAAAACTATCTCCTCACTTTCACTGCTGCCTCTCTCGCCCTCCGGTGGGGCTGCTGCTTACGTGACGTGGAGCAAATGGAGCTGAGAAGGTCACAGCCCTCTTAGCTGCTCTGGTAAATACTTACCTGCTGTGACCTTCGCAGGTTGTCCACCTGCTTCTCAGCTGTCGTGGTCAGCGCCAGCGTAAAATTCCCTTCCACATACAGGTAATGCCCACATAGGAAATGATACGTAATATTTCACAAAGTGATTTAAAGAGAGATGGGGGCAGTACATTAGGAGCTGGTTCTCAACCACTCCCTGATTTTCAAACTAGCCACAATTGCATGTTAAGACAGCCTGGGAGCTGTTTCAGCAGGCGCTAGGCTCCCCTAAGAACCGTCTGTCGGCTGAGCGTAGCCAGAGAACAGTGTGCTCTGGCCACGCTTCCTCCAGGCTGCCTGTTCCAGCACGCCCCTGCACAAGGGGTGCTGGGGAGAGCGGGCGGGAGCTGATGGAACCGGCTTCGTGTCTGCCCGAAAATCCCTCGCTCCCTTCTCGCTTCTTGAAGGATATAAAGGGGGCATAGAGCAAAGCACAGCAGCTCTTCTTCGGTCTCAAAAGCTGTTAAAAATATTTCTGATAAAGGTATATATGTACGTGTGTGAGCTTCAGAGGACACCGTCTTCTTTCTCCTGCTAATTTTATAATGTTCCTGAATCAAAGCCCAATTTTTCTCTCTGTGAAGGTAAAGTTTAAGTTCTGTTCCTGCCCAGTCATTGACCCTGTTAATAAACAAGGTATTCAGAGGTTATTTTTCAGTAATTGTTAAGGCGCTAGCGTATTAGTGAAAGGGTAAGAAATGCAAGATAGCTGTAAAGGGTATGGGTTTTTTCTTCAAGTATACAGTTTTCTCACATAATTCCAGACTATATGTATCTTTATTCTTCAGGAAGAGCAAACTGCAATAAGCGAAGCCCCTGACCCTGTACCATGCCACAAACATACACAGATAATGATTTTTAAAACGGAAAGAAACAAAAAAATATATCGCAAATAAATGCATAAACTTATCCCGCCCAGTGGTGGCTTCGAAGACGTCAGACATTTTGTAAACCAGCGAACAGATCCAGACCATACAAAATTGGGACGGTCCTGTCTTTTCCTGTCTGTTAATTTTTCCACTATGAGAGTGTCCAAACCTCTCTGAAATAAAGGATCACTGTCTCGGGGTTCAGAAAGTCATATTTTCATAGAACAGTTCATTCTGGCAGGTAACCCCAGCAGCCACACGAGCTGTTTCATAAAATGTAATGTCCCTAATCTTAATTCCACACCCCAAAACCAAATGTTTATTTGTTTTCAGTAGTGTTCACAGTGCTGCTGCGGCCCAGAGTTTAGATCAGTGATTTTGCTACCTACACCTCAAATATGACACTGTAAGCAAGTGAGACCCAGTTCGGTTTAGGATTTAGCAAATTCTGTTCACCCTTTTACCACTAAATCACCGTACAAGTGAGCAAACCACTCAGCTCTTCCTCTCCTTCCCCTTATTCAAATTTACCCAGTTGATCACTTGCGATATGACTGTAACGGAGCGAAGATTAGCCCATGAATATGTACAGAAAATTCTGGAAGCCCTGCTGAACTGAGGTCACAGCACGAATTCTGAGCGTAGAGATGAGGTTTGAGTATTATTGCAAACTTTCTGGATGAAAAAATTATGGGACTATCCCCATGATTTTCTAGCCAGAACAGCTAGAAAGAAATGGATGCAGTCCCCAGGAGAAAACTGCACCGAGATCACCCTGACTTAGCATTGACTTGCCAGGTCCGAGAGAGGCCCTTTGCGTTCAGCCTTCTTCTGGGCTTCTTTTGGTTGCAAAATGTGCCGGGCCAAGAACTAGGAAAATAGAAAAAGATTACTTTAAACCTCACCACTTTTAAAATTCTAAGAAATACTTATTTCCACACAAAAAATGTATTTAACTTCGCCATCTGTGTTTCACTCGGTTCTTATATTCAGGTTACTCTCTAATTGTTTTTTTTAAATGAAAGTTCAGATTCTTAACTAATCACCAGCTCTCCAGACCTAGGCCTTTTCAGAAAAACACAAATATGCAGCAAGTCAATGGCGCTAGCAACAGTCAGTAATTTAGTGCAATTAGTGTCAATTTTTGTGTGTTGTTTTGGAGGTATTGGGGAACTATTTCCTCAGATGATGTTGGGATCATCTACAGGGGTTCCACATATCTGTACTTCAGGCATCTCAACAGAGGCAGCCAAAAACTGGGTCAGGGCAACGTTCCAAAATTTTAGTGGTGAGCCTCCAAAATTCAAGACACTCAGGGAATGCATGTTGGAGAATAATATGAGAATGCTGGAGGAAAAAAAAATCAAGAGAAGGGAGTATTTAATTTGTACCCAATATCGATATTTCAAAATTTGGTACTGTCAGTTTGGAATAAAACATGCTGTTTGTTTTAAAGCACTGTGAAAGCCCAGCCGGTTGCCTCCGAGTCTCAGACGCTGTCTGAACCCATAGGTTCCTAACTTGCCACAAGGCAATCTGTGCAGCTGGCTGCTTCGAATCCGCAGGCACAGGGAGTTTTTGGATGCTGGCTTTCGAGGAGTCTTCCCACTGGGTTGCACTGGAACCTGGAATATGAGAATGTGGGTTGGCAAGAACCCGCATGTCTGGGAGCTGCTGAGCAGCCCCGGAGGCTTCCCGAATTCAGGCTCACCATCATCCCTTCTGATGGGATGGAGAGAACTGGGAAGCCTATCTCAGCTCAACCTCAGAATGTGGGAGCTGGGTCCCCCAAAACTTCTACCCCTTTGTTCCTGGGCAGCTGTTGCAAGGAGCTGTGAAGCAGAAACGCAAACCAGCCTCAGCGGAGGCACCTGGTGACTCTGCAGGTGGCCCCAGCCTCCTTGCCTTTGCCAGGCTGCCATGCGTGCCGCTGGGCACCATTTCGGGGTGGTTTATCAGAGAACTGGAGCCCTGAGGAGCTATGGTTTGTATTCACATGGGTTTTAGGGTCTGGGCTCCCTTTTGGTGTAAAGGGGGCAATTCTAGAGACTGGGGTGCGTGACAGCCCAGTCTGCCCAGCGATGGAAAGTGAGAAACTGGAAATCTACCTGGATGCCACCCTGAGTCAGCCAAAACTGAAGCATCTCTAGAAAACACCTAGATCTGAACAAACTGCCATCCTCTGACAAAAATATTCCGTCTGAGAATTTCTGCCCAGGTCTGGTAGTAAACATCTCCAGGGTGTCATTTGTGCCTGATACAGGGCAAAAATTATTCGGGTACCTGGTGCTCGGGGCGGAAAGATGAGGGAATGGAATACAGTAAATCAAAGGGGTTGGAATAAAACCTGCTGATTGTCTGGGCACGACTACCAAGTTGTGTTCAGCTACCTCTGTGTGGAAGCGCACATTTCCACAGAGGAAAGAGCCGTGGCGGGGGCTGCGCCCATCCCACCCTGCCTGAGGACCCTCTGTCTCTTCCCCTCACTGAAGGGAACTTTGTCGCTTGCGTTTACTTTTGCTGCCTCCCCCTCGATGGGACTCGTCCCAAGCACCGCTCTTTAAGCTCGCTTTGGGCTTTTACGGCCGCGCTGACCCTCCCTGCGAGCCCACAGAGGACGAACCCACACCGCGGGCCTCCCTCCGGGGGAGCCGCCGCAGCCTCGGCGGGTCCCGGCGCTGTGGGGAGGCCGAGGGGCCGCGGCCCGGACGGGCAGAGCCCCCGCGGGTCTCCCGGCGTGTGGGGTTAAGGAGGCTCCCGCCCGCCGCGGCGGCCCTGAGGGGAGCTTCCCGCCCTGCGCCCTGAGGGGGGATGGCGGCGGGAAGGCCGCGGGTGGAGGGGTCGCCGCGCTGAGGGACGGACAGCCCCGTCCCGCCCGGGGAGCCGGGGCCTCTGCCGGGAGCGCGGGCGGGGAGGGAGGGAGCGGAGTTCCCGGCGGGCCGGCCGCCTCCCCGCCCTCCCTCGGCGGCGTGAGTGAGCGTGTTTGGGAGGGAAGGAGGGGGTGGAAGCCGGGCCGGGGCGGCCAGCAGGCAATTTGCATGAGAGACAGACTGGGAATGAGCTGGAGTGGGCGCCTCTCCGCGCACACAGAGCGGGGCAGCAGGGGGAGGAGGGAGCTGCCGCCGCCGGGGAGAAGCGGCGAACTCCGGGCAAAGTTTGGTGCCGCGGGCCCGAGGCTCTAAGGCACCGGCGGGGCGGGAGAGCGGCGCCGGGCCACGCCACCGCCGCCGCCCGGGGCCGGGCTTTGTGGTGCCCGCGGCGCGGCGGGGCCTGCGCGGAGCGGAGCCGAGCGGAGCGGGGGGCGGCGGCGGGGCGAGCGCGGAGCCAGCAGCGGGGCGCTGCCGGGCGAGCCAGCATGTCCTCCATCCTGCCGTTCACTCCTCCCATCGTCAAGCGGCTCCTGGGCTGGAAGAAAGGGGAGCAGAACGGGCAGGAGGAGAAATGGTGCGAGAAGGCGGTGAAGAGCCTGGTGAAGAAGCTGAAGAAGACGGGGCAGCTGGACGAGCTGGAGAAGGCGATCACCACGCAGAACATCAACACCAAGTGCATCACCATCCCCAGGTAGGAGGCGGGGGCGGCGGTGGGGAGCACGCACACAAAGCGGGGGTGTGTGTCCCCCCCCCAGCACGGCAGAGCTGCCCCCGGGAGCGGGGGGCTGCTCGGAAGCCCCCCCGGGAGCAGCTTTCTCCCGGGGGACTCGGCTTGCACAGCCTGGCGCGGGGCTTGTTTTGCTTTCCAGCCCCAACGCACTTCGGTGCGGGGTTAGTTCCCTCCTGCATGCTCTACCCTGGCTCTATATATAGCTTAAAAAAAAAATAATAACTGGCTGCAGAATTGGATTACTCTCTAGTAACGAGAGAGGAAGAAAATAAGGGGGGAATGTAGGGGAGAAATTATGTCTCCAGCCGAGATTTAAAAAAAATAAAAGTTGGAAGAGCTCTGGATTACAGTTACTGCAGATACTCTCATTGTCAAAAGTTTCAGCCTGCTCGGTAGTACAGTTACATTAAGATTTTTCTTTCGGTTAATGTATCGGGAAAATGGTTCTGTTTGGGTCGCTTAGTTTCTCCCACATTAGCCAGATATTACTCCGAAGAGGTGATTTGGAGCCCTGCTGTGCGTATGTTTTCAAATTACTTTTTAAATCGGGAATGCAAATGGCATAGCTGAAGGGAATTGCTGGGAGTGTGAAAAAAAAAAAACAAAACCAAAAACCAAAAAAACAGCATATGAGGGTGAATATAACTGATTTTTTTTTCAGGTTTTTTTTTTTAATTAACATGTTTTATTTTTAGCCTCCATTCCGAGATCGATCTGTAAGACCATTATAAATCATGAAGGACATGTATAAAAGTATCCCGTCTAAGAAAAATTTTCCAAGTAACTTTCAAAGTGCTGGCCACAAGTGGTGTTTTATTACTGAAGATTGTTGATTTCTTTGAGCTCAGCCAGATGACTGCTGGTTCTGTTACTGGTTGTTTGAGGGCACTTTTTTTTTTTTAAACAAAGGCCAAAGTTCATCCCAAATATTTGAATGCTGCATAATTGTATGCTTTCTGCGTGAGAAGATATCTCTGTGTGTGTGTGTGTGTATTCATGCTGCTCTCTCACACAAACAAATGTATGCTTTCTTGGTTGTCAGAATGATTTAATATGCAGTAGCTAATACAATGCAGCATCTGTTGCATGAAAAAGTGAAGCAAGTAGCTTAGAAATGTGGGTATTCAGAACTCCTAAAATTTTCTTCCAACAACTATAGTGGTTTTTTTAAAGAAAAATAAAGTCACCTTATCTTTTTGGTGGTGAGTGACTGTGGCTAAGATTTTGGCCGGTAATGCAAATAGACCTCTCAGCCTTTGTTATGGTTACTCTGGCTTCGCCTAGTTGAAGTGGAAATCAAACGCTGTAGAGCTCCCACCTGATACAAATGCCTTAAAACCTGTATTTTTAAATTCTTGGTAAGCAGTATGCTTTCCACAGAGACAATACCTTTTTTAAACAGCTTCCCTGAAATACTTACCATTTCACAAGAAGAAAATGACTTGAGCAGCCCTGCTGATGTGAGCTGGGTATCGTGTCTAGCTGATGCTGACCTGGTAGGGAGCAGAGCGTGAATCCTCTTGGTACTTCTTTTACTAGTAACAAGGTGGTTTAGGGGGAAAGGTTTTGGTATTTTATGATTCAAAAGAAGCAAAGAGATGGGTGGAGTATGATGCTTTAATTTAGAAAAATAATTTTAAACTCAAAAATAAGTAACAACACAAGCAGATATCACAAGTTATAAATATTATCACCTCCAGAGATTGTCCTGGCTGTTCCTGCTGTGCAGAAGGTTCTCCTAGACCTTGCTCTGTTGAAGGAAATCTGTACAGAAATTAAAACATTTCATGTTCACTTGTGACACGGAGCCTGGATCCTGCAGATCTTAAACCTTGGTTTGGGGGAGGTGTCAGCATATTTTGACGGCAGCTTCTTATGCCTTGGCACTAGTTTTTAAACGTGATGGTTTTGTGTGTACTTTTTGTATGTACTTTTATCATTGTTTAGTATGTGTATTACAGAGATCCAAGTCAGTGTGATTAGGTTAGTCTGTGCTGGACCCTCTGCAGCAGCATCCCGAGAGGTTAATGTCCATGTGTCAGAGATTGGGGAATGGTGTGGAAATGTGGAACAGCTTGTCTAGAAGTCAGTGGCAGAGCTGGAACTATAACCAGGCCTTGTGACTTCAAGAGCTGTGTCTTCTCTGGACCGTGCTGTTTGTCCTAATGTATCTGTGAATCTGATCATAACGCCACTCAAAATTAGTGTTTGCAAGACAATTTTAGTATGGTTTTAGTTGTTTGGGTTTTTTTTTTTGTTATTAATTCTACATATGTCATTTCAGTATTTAGTCAAATAAGTATGTTGGGGGGGGACGACACATCATTAAGGATTAGATCATGTTGTGCATTGTCTGTAATGCATCAGTAGACTGAATTACAGTGGAGCTATGCCAGTGATGACTCTGGCCCAGCAGGAGTAGGGTGAGTCCAAAATTAGCTATTGTATCCATGAGACGAAGCAAGTTTCAGATGTAAAAGTGCTTGAGCTTTGCAGAACCTTTGCTTACGAGAATAAGGGCTACATGGCAAATTCCCATAGTGATCAGGTGGGAATTGGTTTAAGAAAGAACAAGAAAAAAATTGATTTTTGTTGTAGGGCTGAGAAATTGGAATGCCACATTTATTCCTGCTGTCATTTTTACCTACTTTGAACTGGAAATATACATACTACAGTCTATCTCCTGATGGATTGTTAAACAATGAATTTATTTGCTTGTGTATTTGTTCAGCATGTATTCCTTTTCCAAGTGCTCAATTTGTAAGGTGATGTGACAGGCGCCTCAGGCCCCAGGTTTTCTGTTGGAAGGACCTGTGGCAGACAGCAAAAGGCTGGAGAGACCTTCAAGGATTTCAATGTAAGGTTCTGCTGGCAGGATCTTTCCTTCTTGTTTTTTCTGCTGGAGCAGGAAGTAATTTCCACCTGAAAAACCTACCAGTCTCAGACCACCTGATTGTTTCCCATGCCACAGTTGCTGATGCTCAACAGAATGGCTGGTTCAGAGGGCCCTCCTCCCTCCCTCACCTGGTGCTGCCGTTGCCGAAGCCTACCCCTCTCCAGAAAGGAGCTGCCTTTAAACCTCTGTGCACTAAGCTGGTGGGTTTTGGTGTCAGGAGCTGACCTAGGGAGTTGTAGCAAGTGGGGTCTGCATGGCAGTAAGACATTTTTTCTTACTGTATTGGGTGATAAACTTGAAAACACACGTTCGTTTGCCCATTGAAATATATCCTTTGTAGTAGTTGCATTGATGTTGAAAGCCCAGCTTCAGGCTGGATATTTTTATCACTTTTCAGGCAAGGTTGAGGATAGTGTGCCGTTAGCACATACCCCGGCACAGCCAGGTGTGTGAGTTTGTGGCCTCTCTACTCCAGCTGCTATCAGATTTTTTTAAATTTTTAATGGCTCTGTTTGCTTCTGAGACCAAAGAGTAGGGCAAGCATGGAATCTGGTGGCAGCAAAGTCTACAGCTGACATTACTACGTACCTGCAGAACCCTGTGGACTTCATTCATCCTTGTGAGAAGAGCAAAGAGTTTCTAATACTATTCCTGATCTGAAGAGAGGACACACTGTGCACCTGACAAAACTGTCAGCATTTTGCCCTAGAAATAAAGTGTGTTAGGCTGAACCATGATGAGTGTTTAACTTTTAACCTTTATAGGGGTCTGAACTGCAGAAGCCAGGAACATGTGATGAGCACTTAGTAATTTCGAAAAGCTGTGCAGTATTTGTAGTCTTGCTGATATGGGACGAGATAGTAAATGCTTTCTTTCAAGAGCTTTAGTGGTACTACGCATATTAAGATGTAAATCTCATGACATTTTGTGATATATTTTCATATGCATATTTTTCTTTTGAACCTATTACTGTATTTTTTTATATTACCAGTGGTTTTAGGGGAGCCAGGCTTCTTGCATGTAAGGAACACCTTTAAAGTGGTGGTTTGTTTTTTTTTTTTAATTTAGAAAATAGTTTTGAAGAGTGGTGGGTGTTATTTCTTGTGGAACTCATCTGATAAGGATAGAACGTACCAACTGAAACGGAAACATGGCACATCTGCTTTTTAAAAGCAGCTGAACAAGGTGTTCATTAAATGATTTACATTTTGGTGGGGAAAACCAGGGATAGTAGGTAAGTGAGTTTAGGAACATGTTGGGTGTAAGCGTACCTTCTCTTGTGTTAGCTGACCGCACAATATTTACAAGAATTGACTCTGTTCTTCGGATTGCCTTGATACCATGAAAATCTGAAAACTGTGACTATAGTAAGCGGCAGAGGCTGTCTGCAAGATCGTGAAGCATATTCTTTTGAGACTGGCGCCCATCTGGTTTCAGTAATAAGCAAAGGGCCAGTTGTAGTTTTGTGTGTCTGTGCGCAAATTCATATATATATATATATGTTTTTAATGCCAATTTTAAACTACCTTGCTTTCAATTTGGCCTGTGACCAAACGTGAGGAGCTTTACTATTGCACAGAGTTCTTTAAGAGTGTCTGCACTTTAGATTGGCATAACGGTAGTGCACTGGAGATGATTACAGTACAGTCCCTGTGTGCACACAGTCAAGCTGCCATTATACTTGTTAGCTCCTTGTTGCCGGTAATTTTACTGCTATAAAACTGTGCACTGACCTATGTACTGACCTAGCTTTATGGGCCAGCCCTATCCTAACCTTTGTGCTGCTAGGAGTACCCACATGAGCTCCTTCAGCTGTGGCAGCGATAGCTGCAGGGTAGGCACCGCTTTACAAATCTGTAACTAGCTGTTGTGGCCTTAGTGCGACTTTGCAGATTGGGTCTAAAGGTGAAAATACGGAATGTTAGTGGACACAGGCCTTTAGTCAGGTGTACTTTCTGCCTGCAGCCCCACTTGTCCATCAGTACCTTTCTCATCTTCCTCCTTGTCATCTCCCCAGAGGTCAAACCCCCACTCCGGGCACAGAGGCTTCTGCTCCCCACGGCCCCTCCGACTTCTTCCCACCCCTGCATCAGAGTTACGGCCTCTTATATCAGCCTGGGTAATAGTGTGTGTAGTTGACTTCTAGTCCACACTATGCCATTTTAAAAACCAAAACACCTCTGTTAAGCTGAAGCAATGATATTGATACAACCAGTTAGGGAGCAGCTACACGTTCGGTTAGGTTGGCAGAGACAAAGGAACTGGGGAAAGGAGGGAGGTCAGAGGAAAAAGCATTGTCCGTCGTACAGCCTCTTCCCTCAGAGCAGTTGCTGCTGCAATAGCATGTCAGACCCAGCCCTTAGTAAGATGTCTTAGATTTGTCATCCCTCTGTCAGCAGCCAATTTTTTGTCAAAAAAAATTAAATATTTTCCCCTGAGATGTGCAGGCCAGCTAACATTTTGCATTAAAACCAGTAGTAAGACTCAAGACTTGAAGCCAACACAGCAACGTTTATATTGAACGTTGATAGGCTAGGAGGGGAAAAAAAGTCTCTTAGTATTTGTTGTGGTATATTCAAATATTCATATCTCTGCCTTTTTTTCTTCCCCCCTTTCCCAAGAGACTAAAATGTTTAAAAGAGCTTCTAAAAGTACTCATAAGATTCTCATTATATTGTGAAGTAAGTGTTGAATCTTTGTGAAATAAAATGTTTAAAATGGTTGCTTAACTTTTATAGTATTAGGAAAAGACCCTGAACATTGCAGTCATTTAAATATAATGAGAAATAATTGCAAAAAATTGATGAAATCAAGAAATACACACTGTACAGGATTATCGCATCAGGGATCCAATTAAAATGAGCTCTTCTAATAAATATTGGTTTAATAATGTAAACTTGTGATCGCTATATTATTGCAACAAAAATAAAATTAACAAGATTTAATGGACTGAGCAGCCATTAATTTTCACTTGTTAATTTATTAGGAGCTTCTAATGCTGTTAGATGCACAATAATGCCATTATCCTGCATGAACTACTTTATGAAATAAATAGGGCCAAACGGTGCTTGAATTAAATTGAAATCCGATTTTATTCCCAAATTATCTTTTCCTGGTTTTTATTTTTTTATTATTATTATTATTTCTAGCTTTCCTCTATTGAGGGCAATTAAATTTTCAGGGATGGGAAGCAGCACTCTCTTCCAGTAAGGCTTATGAATAGTCCTAATTAACTTTCGTCCTTGTCTGCCTTGATGAGCTGTGTAAAAAGCTTTTTCCAGTCCAAAGCTGATTGTGTTGATTGGCAGTGAAGAGAGCAGACAGGAGCGAGGGGAATAAAGACAGGGCAGAGGTTCTTGTCCAGACACTCTAGTTCTAGTAGGCTGACTCCACCAAGCTTAGCAAATGTTTGCTAATTACGTTTTGTCACATGCGACTAAAGTCCAAACATAAAGACAAGGAAGTTGTTAATAATTGGGCTCTTGTACTTGTCACTGGTAGCACAACTTTCTGTGTAACTGAAGAGACAATAACATGTCGGTTGTTGCAGTTAATACTGCTTTTAAAGATGTTTTGAAGCCTTTCAGACCTGATCCTCATTTGCTCACGCATCTCTCCACCGTTGCTGTCAGAATGGTGGGACTTACCCTTAGGCAAGCAGGAAAGTTTGCTGCTGGTACTGTGGCTCTGTAGAAAGAGAATAAAAGGCCAGAGGTCTTTCTTTGTGTATTAAAGGCTTGAATCTTCAGAAGCATAGGTCAGCAGGAATAAACTACTTGTGTGTAGGAATAGGAGCCCTATTTAATAATAATAAAAAAAGGAAAGGATAACCCTTGTCTTCAGAAGAGCTCGGCCAGGTAAGAAGTAATAACGTCTTGCTTTTTAGAGGATCAGCCAGGAATTGTGTGAGCTCCAGAACAGCAAATCTTTATTGTCAGCTAAGCAGCCCATCAAACCGAAGCTGCTGTAGCCACACTGTTTGGGGTATCCACATCCGCTCGTTTAGTGACAAGGTGGTTTCTCTGCCCCACCTGGCTAGGTGTGTTGCAGACTTCAGGCCATTCAAAATGAGGGGGTCAGGAAATCTGTGGGATTGTGTGCCCCAGCAATTGCTCCAGGTATTGAGCCATCATTCCTTTCTCTACAGTGGAGAATCTCCATGCGAACAGGCATTACTCAGCGTGAGCAATGGTTGCTGATCACAGAATCCCAGACTGGTGTAGGTTGGAAGGGCCCTCCGGAGCTCACCCCATCCCACCCTGCTGGAGCAGGCACCCCAGAGCGGGGGCACAGGGCCGCGTCCAGGTGGGGTGCGAATGTCTCCAGGGAAGGGACCCCACAGCCTCTCTGGGCAGCCTGTGCCCCTGCTCTGGCACCCGCACAGGGAAGGGGTTTGTCCTCATGTTCAGGCGGAACCTCCCATGTTCCAGCTTGTGCCTGTTGCCCCTTGGCCTGGCGTTGGGCACCACTGAAAAGAGCCCAGCCCATCCTCCTGACACCCACGCTTTGGCTATACCAGCCTTGCTCACATCAAGAGCGTGCTTCTGAAGTCACAGGTGTCGGTGGGTGGAAGCAGCCCTGGGGAAGGGACACCACGAAGCATGGGGAGAAAATGGTAGTTGTTCCTTGTGAGTTTGATTCTTCGACCTGCTTGTATTCCGAGTCGCGCTGTTCTGCGAGGAGTCAATTTGCATTTTTAAAGTGTGAGGAGCTGCTGTTGATGGGGAAGATGGGATGAAATTATAAATCTCATTGGTGAGCCTCATGAAAGAACATGCTTAAAATCTGGTAAAACCTACCTTTTAGAAATGTAACCTGTGTAAGTCTAGGGAAGGTGAATAGGTGATCTTGATAACTTTTATTTGTCACTAGAAATACCTTTACAGCTCACTTTCTGTTCAGCACTGAGGGTGGGAGTTGAGCATTTCAGGTAGTCGTGTGGCAGGGGTCTGTGTGTGCCTACCTTGTCCCAGGGCTCTGGCGTGCTCACCACAGATGGGCCGTGTGCCTGACCCCGTGAACGGGAGCGGCTGCTTTTCGGTCTCCGGAGGAATGTGCATCAGTTTACAAAAGGTGAGGTCTGTGAAAATCATGGAGAGAAGATTGCAGGGGACAAGGTGTCAGGAGAGTCGGTCTGTCTGCCTGGGGCCCTCGCTTCCTCCGTGCTTCGGGGCTGTCTTTAAGGAGAGTCTCAGTGTCGAGGTATTAGGTGGACCATCTTTAACTCACTTCATAATTTGTAGTTATCCACTCTGAAAATTCATTAAACTTCTGCTTACAAATTGTGTCATAGGAAAGGTTGGAGATCATCTTTGAATTGGTGACATTTATTAACCATAACACAATCTTTTTTAAAAAAGGAAGTCAAACCAGAAGTTTCCTCCTTTGTGGTGAGGCTGCAGCCAGCAGTGGCTGAATCATGGATGCTGATACCAACTCTCCTTTTTCACAATAAAAGAGGAAAACCTTTGTCCTCCCTGTTCTAGTTGCTTGAACACAAGAAGAGAAATTCAATTAATCTTCACAGATGTAGAAGAGTTAAAGCTCACAAAAATATTGAGCTTAGTAGAAGACATCTGTGGAACATGAACATGCCTCTTTGTTTTTGTGTTGAATGTGCAACTGCTGTTGCTTTATCTACTTAACAGCTAAAGAACGCCCCCCCCCCCCCCCCCCCCCAATTTTCTTTCCCTCCATAACTGGATTTTAAGTGTTGCTGTGTGGGAAGACCCAGCTATAAGCACCTTTCATTTTGTTATTCTTGGAAGGACCAGATGTGGTGGTTTTTTTCATAGAGATAGAAAGTCTGTGGTTTCCCTACTTATGGAACTGTACAGAAAGGTCCTTTTCTTAACGTTATTTCTTGAACAAATTGTTGTGCCCCTTGAGTCAGATGCATAGCCAATTTGTAGCACTCGTGTAACAGTATCTGAAAAATTATATCAGTGTTTCAAAAGCACTCTTTGCCTAAAAGAAAGGCTAACAAGCAGCTGGAGTCTGATTCTTTTCCCCACTCTTTTTGCATGTGTAATTACATGGATTTCAGTAAACTTACGTCTGATTTACCTGCAAGTGAAAGGAGAGTCAGGCCAGCACAAAAAAGCAGTGAACTGAAAACAGAGGGTAGAGGTGTTTGTAGGTTAGATATTACCCAGTTTTCTCTTTTAAATTCAGGGGTTTTGGGGTTTCTGTGGGTTCTTTGCAGGACTCAAAGCCCACCCATCAGAGCCTGTGAGACCTGAGGGTTCAGCGCTGGGCGACCCGCGTTGCTGCAGCACGTGGCAGTGCAATGAAGGCTGGACTTGTCAGCCTGGGCCTGGAAATCTGGCAGGAAGCCAGGCAGGATTTAGCTGGAAGTTTGTTGAAAATGATACTTCTCTGCAAAGCATTTCATTTTCGGAGGAGTTCTCGCTCATGTTTCATTGAGGGTTTTCTGATGGGCACTAGTGTGGCTTGGCAGAGGCCCTCTGCGTTTTGTAGCTGAGATACCACTGGCAGTGGGTTTGGCATTGGCAGTGGCTCCTGATCCTGTGCAGAAGGCAGCATTTGGCTGTTCTCACTGTGGGTTTTTTTTTCTTTTTTATTTTTTTTTAACCATTTTTAACCAGCTTGCATACCAATGGTGAAGCCCTTATAGCATGCTTCTCCCTGAGCCCCATTCCCACCTCCCTGCTACACAGCTATACAAATGCAGGAAGGAGTAGGGGTTTCCTCTTGCATGGCTTAGATAAAGCCCACCCACAGTCACAGGCCTTGAACTCAAAAGAGCACAAAGTCTGCTAATAACATCTGTCCTTTCGCTCTTCTCCCATGGTCAGCAGCCTTTTGGAGCAAAGGTCTAGACTAGTTATTGGTGTTGGCCTGGAACCTTCAAGCAAAACTCCAGTTAACTCTGGAGACCCCGGATTAATTACCATGTAAGAGTTTCACAGGTTTGGAATGGTGAAACTTGTATATAATTTGCCTAATCTTTCTCCATATCTGCTTCTTGGGCCTAAATTTACCAAGCTGCGCCAGGGGAAGTTTAGGTTCAATATTAGGAAAAACTTCTTCACTGAAAGGGTTGCCAACATTGGCACAGGCTGCCCAGGGAGGTGGTGGAGTCTCCATCCCTGGAGGTATTTAAAAGAAGGGCAGACGTGGTGCTTGAGGACATGGTTCAGTGGTGGGCTTGGCAGTGGTGGGTTAGCGGTTGGACTCAATGATCTTAAGGGTCTTTTCCAACCTTAACGATTCTATGATTCTATTGAACATAAGCTTCACTATAAGTCAAAACTGTATTTTTAGGCTATTAATGTTGTTTTCTTTTCAAAACTTTGTGGCTTTTTGGAATTTTTTCTATGGCCAGTGGCCTTTTTGGAGGAGATGACCATTAGAATGGTGAAAAGTAGAGACCAGCTGATTTTAAACCACTGCATTAGAACCAAGCTTTACAAAATCAATACATGTATTTTTTTTTTTAAAAAAAGTGGATAATCACTGTCTGATTATCAAAGCTAATACTACTTTATAGCTGATTTCTTTCACCAGTAAAAGTCTGCTGGCAGCCTGCAAACTGTGGTGAGCTTTGCTCTGAATTAGATGCCATAAATAACTTGTGTGTAGGTAGGCAGTTGATCACTGAAGCTTTTTCCCAAATCTGGTTTTGCTTGTTTGGTAGAACTATAGGCCAAAAGTTCGTGTACAGAGTTGCAATTGTTTTTCCCAGTCATAACTGAATTAAGATAGGTTTTCAGTTTTGGATTACTGCATAATGAATGTACGCTGTGGTTAGGGAAGGCTGAAAACATCAGGTTTTGTTCCACACCATTATATAACATTGAGCAAAACGTTCAACCTGCTTGTACCTTACTCTTAACTACCTAGCAAATGCAGTATTCGCCTCACAAGGATGCCAGAGAATTTAATAACAGTTGTGAAAAGCTCTTAAAATCTTGAGAGGTAGGCTGTGTTGGAAAACCCAATACCTTGCTACTTCTGTTGCTCTTCAGCATCTCCTTTGTACTAAGAAAGCAGTTTTAATTTTTGTTGGAAACTTTCTTTGAAAATATGTAGATGCTACGTCAGTGAGAAAATTAGAATTCCGTGGATGTTTAGTGGTAAACCTTAACAGGGTTTGCATAACATTTATCTATTCATCTCTGTGCTGGTGCCTCCCGTACACAGGGGATATTTCGACTGGTTGATACACATCATACCACTGTGGTATGATGGTCTGCTACTGAGCCTAAGCGTGAAGTTTGTTAGCACAAGTCCAGGGAAAACACTATACATGTAGCCTCCTGTTTTCATTTAAGCAATATTCTATAACCATATGTGAATTTAATGCCATCCAAATACAAAATGTTAAATGAAATAAACGTGCATCCGTCAAGGGATGGTGCTGTTGTTTGTGGACTTTTACGACCGGGACCCACAGCAACATGAGTTGGAAAAACTAAACGTTTCTGTACCTATAGCTGTGTTTTTTACTGAATGTTTTGGCAGCCACTGAGAGTGCTGGGCAGTCACGTCTATTTGCTTTGTAGCTCCTTTGCATCTGAAGGCTTCTGGTGAATTGTTCTGAAAGAGATGACTGAAAACTAATAGCTGGCCATCTGGCTGGAAACGACATTATTAATTCAGCTTTCTCTTTTAAATCATTTACAAGTTTCAAATAAATGCTCTTTTCAAAGGTATTGAAGCAAGGTGAATTTGAATTCTTGCTTTGGGAAACAGTGTATTAAATGTATTTCTTCACTAAAATTAAGGATCAAAAGGCAATGCTTGACATCATGGTTACTTAGATTTTCTAAGGGCAAAACAACCTCCCGGTTAGTCCTTGTGTGTTTTCAGTGGTTGTTTTCTGTGAAGGACAAAATTAAGCTGAGATGCTGTCAGCCACTCCCATGTAAAAACAACAATAAAAAATCTTTACTATACAATATCCGATGAGCCCTTTTAAAGACCTTTCATTATGGTCATTCCACAACCTGTTGAAGTGCCCGTGCCCTGTTGTAGGGGGAGTGTTTGTGACTTCGCATTTCATACCATAGATCTTCAAGCCCTTTGCAACAAAAGGATGTTTACCTCCTTTTGCTGGTGAGGAAAGTGAAGTCCTGAAAACTTGGTTCACCTACCTGAGGCTCATGGGGGCAGAGGCAAGGCGGCATTTAGGGCGCAGACATCCTAAGGCCTGCTACAGCGTTCAGTGTGCGAGACAGAAGTGATAATACTCTTGAGAGTGCGTCTTCCTATGCTCTGGGTGGGAAACAGGAGTCAGTTTGAAAGCTGTCTTTCTGCCTTATACCAGTAATTCATAACATATTCATCATGTAGCATTGATAATTATATTAATAAAATTAGTTTTCAGTTAAATAGAGGAAGAGGTCTCTAGCGTTTTAGAATCGTGGAATCATAAGATGGTTTGGATCAGAAGGGACCTTCAAAGATCCCTGAGTCCAGCCTCCTGCCACGGCCAGGGACATCTTTTACCAGACCAGGTTACTGGAAGCTCCATCCAACCTGACTTTGAACACTTGCAGTGATGGGACAGCCACAGCTTTTCTGGGCACCCTGCACACTGAGGGTACACCTGCTTGGATACTCCAGAGACGGTAACGTTATGCACGCATATTTTCCAGGCTTAAGATGGGTGCAGCTCCCTATTGTCTTGATTTTTCTGTACCTTAAGCATACCTAGCGATTCCTACTGATATGTTTGAGGGCCAGAAGAGCAAGCTTTAATTAAAACTGATCTGTAAGTATTGTGGTTCCTGATGATTGCCCTTGGAGAATATGTATCTTAGGATATTGGAAGAACTGTATAGCCATTTATGTACATGGAATGGTGTACAGTCATGAAGGGAGAACCTTTAAATAGTGTTCTGGGTTAAAAGACTAGTTTCATGTAAACATCCCCTCGGTTTCCTTCATTTAATTCTCCTTTTTTTTTTTTTTTTTTTTTTGCTAATGGTGTCTGTGTTGTAAAATATTGGTGCGTCAGGCACAAATGAACCCATATAAGCAAGTGAAGGCCTTGGAAATTGTGGCTCGAAATTGAGTTTTGTAAGTCTCTGCTTTGCATGCCAGGCTCTACTGGTTTGAAAGCCCTGTTGAGATATAGCTGCTTCTAAACAGGAATAAAAATAGACGTTTGAGTCTTCTGATTTTAGAAAAAAAAAACCAGCATTTATTGGATTATGATTGGCTGATGACTTTGAAGCTGGAGACAGTTTTATATTACAGAGCTTCTCACTCTGCTTATTCTCTCAGTTCCCGTTCTCCCCCCATCTTTTTTTTTTTTCTTTTCTTCTTTTTCACTCTTTTCTTGCCTTCTATTTTTAGGATGGCATTTCAGAGTTTCTGCTATAATAGCAGGCCAGCTATTCCAGAACAAAACGAAGAGGAAAGGTGGGAGGTAGAGCTAATGAGCACTAATAGTCTGTTATTGATTTGGCTTTTGAGTGCTTATGTTCAAACTTCATATGTTTCCAATTTATCTGATAGTCAATGGAAGATCTGCTTGCACTTGAAGCCATTGATTACATGCATTGCGAGTCTTTGTGCGCCTCAGTAGAAGACAGGAGAAGTAGGAAGTTTAGGACTGGAGAGGGAGGCCATTAGAAATTTTAGGACAATTCTTTGAGCATTTTTTTATTTTTTATATGTGCTCATATACATATTATTTTTAAAATATGTGTATATAAATAAATAAAAACTCGTGTCCAGTAGAATTAGCTTCAAGTAGAAACTGGTGTTTTAATTAACCATTCTATGGAGGGAAAAAAAGAGAAAGTATTGCAACTTAGTTTAAAAAAAATGCTAATGGTCTATTATCATTTGAACAAAATACAAATAGCCCTGGTTTAGTTTGTACATGTGCATAATGTACATAAATGAAATAATGGGATAATGGCTTTCCAGTCAGTTCTAATGCTGATCAGAGATTTGACTTGCTTCAAGGGTGTAAGAGCAGGGAGAGGGAATTCCACAGGGCTGGAGCAGTTAGTGCAGAGAGATGTGAAATCCCTCCACCCCCCTAGTGAAGGGGCCCTGATGCTGTGTGGCCCTGCGAGAACTGTTTAATGAGATGCAGCTGACCATAGTCTTCTTGCTAATTTGTGCCTTCCTGACTTGCATTCTCCTGTGTGTCTGTGTGTTTTCTCTTTGTTTGTTTGTTTAGAGGTTGGGGTTTTTTATTTAAATATTATTTTTCATCCTTGTGCTGGGTCTGAGAACTTTAAACCACAGGGAAAGATGGTTACTTGGAGGTCACAAAAATGTTAGGAAAGCAAAAGGCATTACTTAGTGTGACAATGCATAAAACAGTCCAGGCATAGGTGTTCTTGTTTTTGAAGCCTGAGAGGGATTTGATTTTTGTTATTAGTTCAGTAAGTGACATTTTTTCTTCATCTGTGTCATTTTTGCACGTGCAGAGCAGCTCTGAATTTACATCACTGTGAGAGACTAACTGGGGAAGCGTAAAAGACTTTGTTGCACTTTTGCTTTAGAATCACATCTTGATTTTACAAATCATACCATCTTCCATCCTTAATTTTGGTTCGCAGCCACTGCGCTACTTGGAGCTGTGAAGAATATTTTTCTAGGTTCATTTGAGGGTTGAGTGTTGTCAAAAGCTGGCTGAAAGTTGGTGCAGCGTAACTGTGTATGTAATGTATTGCTATAAATTTAATCACTGAAGAATTATTTTTAGAAGACAAGGAGTATTTCAAAACACAGATCATAACTTTTCTAACAGTGATTCAGTAACTTACTCCTGTCAGTGAAAAATTGCACCTCACTTTGGGTTGGATCCAATGCTAGCTTGCAGGATTTTTTTTAAAAAAAATTGATTCTTTTACAGCAAGTGAGGTTGTTACTCAAAGGCACTTCGCCTTTTTAGAATAAACATGTCTCCTGGTTCACAAAAACCAATATGTGTAGTTTGTTTTGTAGCTGTTGTGCGCACTGAGGTCTGCTGCTTAATCTGAAGTTGTCAGTCCTTTGGGAACGCAGGGTACGGGCTTGCTCATAGGATAACCTTTCTCCGGTTTTGTTTTCTGGTGTTACCTCCTGGCACAAAAGACGGGAGCAGGAGTAAGCAAGTGAAGTGTTTAAAATTTGCATATGTCTGTATCTGCTGCAGTAGTTTTCAGGGACTGAAGAAGTAGTGACTAAGGGAACTGCTCGTGTGCGGTGTGCAGCAGTCTATGTGGATGAAACTGCACGTGTCGTCTCTTCTTTTGGGACATTTTAAGTAAGTTTTCCACAGGCTGAAGAAGTTGAAGGCCACTGTGATTGCATGCAGTTGGCTGGCAGAGGCATCCAAGCCAGCTTGTTGTAGTGAGCAGCATTATGTTGCTGGAAGTCGTGATAGCGATAACCCCCACTTTAATTTGCAAATAACTTTTTGTCTTGTGCTTTAACTCCAAATATTTTCTTCATATGCCAATAAACGGCAGAGTGGATTTGGACAGAGTAGACATATCGAGCTGTGCTTCTGTCTCTCATTAACGTTGTTTGGAAGCCAAGTTCGTTTTAACAGAAATGACAACTCCAAATTATCTCATTTCCATGTACTTTTATGCTGTCATATCTCTACATATTATGATAATGATACATCAGTACCATAATTTTATTTATGGTTTCCACTTCTACAAGCGTAGTTCTTGTTACCTACAAACCACTGCAGGAATATTACTCACTGGGTGAACCACTTGACTTTGAAGAATGTGACTATGATGAAGTGTTTTGTTTTCTCACATCCTACGCCAGTGCCTGGGAGTTTCTTGTCACAGTTGCTAACAAGGACTGTTCGATACAGGTTTGTGGCTTTACTAGCAAGTAGGTATGTCGTCGATTCCTCGGTGAACAGGCACCTAACCGCATGCAAAGCCATTATGGTTGGCCATTTGGTAACTGTCCTTACAAGGTGCCTCTGAAGTGACTCGCACTGAAGATGCAGGCTCCCTTACGCCTTTTGATGTCCCGTTCAAAGAAAAGACTAAATGATGTCTCATTTTGTAAGGCA
The DNA here is from genome assembly GCF_949628215.1 of Phalacrocorax aristotelis. Taxonomy (NCBI): domain Eukaryota; kingdom Metazoa; phylum Chordata; class Aves; order Suliformes; family Phalacrocoracidae; genus Phalacrocorax; species Phalacrocorax aristotelis. The sequence continues at coordinate 53,462,054 of NC_134282.1, forward strand.
AATAGCCTGTTAGCGGTCATGTCCTCTAATGAAGAACTTGAGCTCTTGAGATACCCTTAGTCTAGCACTTTTCATGAGGGTTGAAAGCATTTTGCATGCTGGAGCAAGGTGTTACAACAAAGCTAAATGTGGGTGCAAAACCATCTGGGCGTTGCTGGGCTCTGCAGGGGTTTGGTGTTCTTCGTGTGGAACACGAGTAGCCGTGTGGCCCTTGTGCAACAAGTAAATGAGCAGTCTTTAAATACTCCTCCATCTTCTTAACCAGGTCTGGCTCTCTGCAATTCGAGCATTTGTTAGCACACCGATAAGCTAATTGTACAAGAGGCAACATTACCTGGCAGTTGCTTAACCTTCCTGTGTGCCATAATCTGCTACCCAGATGTGTTGGACAGCGCAGATGTGAAACGTTATGAGTTTAAGGGACTCTCTTCTTCCTTGAAAACTGGCTAGATCACCCTGTGAATTTTGTCAGAGATGAGAGTATTTCAGAACGTGGATGTGTAACTGTTCATTGGCAGGAATTGTGCCTGGAGTGTAATGAATGAAAATATGCTGCTTAAAATCGTTTTCCTGTAAATAACGTCAAAAGAATCTTGTATCATTTTAACATATTGTTATCATTGGGTGCTGGTGTTCATACGCATCTCTAATCAACGTAGCATTACTTTCCTCGTCTTTTTGCCTTAGCTGAAGCCCTTCATGAGATTATTTCAGCTAAAACCTCTCACTCTCTGGCATTTGGTCTCTTCCTCTGCAGCGCACTAGCAATACTTAAAGTGATAGATCAGCACCTAATAAAAGCGGGATTATCTTTAAGCTGAAAATAAGTAGAAAGAGCCTACTGTGGAAATCACATGGTTTGGTTGTCATTACTGATTCATTTCGTAATGCTTGCAGTAACTTTTCAGTGCAATAATCAGCAAGGTGAGGGTCTTCAGAGGACTTTGTCGCTAACCGGTTTTTACTGCTTGCAAACTATTTAGACTTTGGCTGTTCAGATCATCTCTCCCCAGTCATGCAAACATCACAAGCTGCCCAACTTGTTCATTTATTCTGTTGGAAAAGCAGAGGGGAAAAAACAGCCTTGACTTGCACCCTGGAGGGACACTATGCAAAACCAGACTAAGATTTCTGGGGCGGGAGCTGTGGAGTTTTCTATTCTTTTGTTTATTATACTTTGCTTTCTGTCATCTCTTAGCAAATAATGAATAACAGTAATAGTATGCTGCGAGACATGAAATCTGGAAGCGTTTATTACAGTATGTGTGTGAACCATAGTCATCACCAGAACTTATTTTCTCACGGACTGGTCTAGTAACTGCCTGGGGGAAGAAGCTTACAGCTATCTTTGTAATAACGTCTCAGGGAGTCGAGTAGTTCTGCTTCGCAGGTTCCCTGTGCATAGCAATTACTGTCCATTCTGCAATCAACACCTGTCTCTAATTTCCATTAGCAACAAAGGACTCTGCCTGCTGCATAAACCCCTTTGCTGTCTGTGTATAGGGTACTTTGCTTTTACAGTCAAGGGCTAGGAAACACCACAAAAGCAGATAAAAGCTAGGTAAAGCAGTTGCTGCAGTGGGCCTAGAACAAACACGAAAATCTGTGAGGTTTTTCCTTCCTTCCCTTCGTGTTTTATTTTTGTCTTTATTTTTGATATGGGGGGAGGGGTGTGAGTGGGGAAGATTTATCTTCAAGTGTGAACGCTGAAATTTTGTTGGGGGTTTGTGCGCACTGTTTGTTGGGTTTTTTTTATCACCTCCTTTAAGAACTGCTTTCTTTAAACTAAGATTTCGGTGATCTCAGTCCTGCAGTGAGCTTCCCATGGCCAGCCCTGTGTCCATGTAGAGCTGTAGGAAGCCCTTTTGCCTTGTGAACGCTTCAGATGAGTAATAGCAGTCCCACTAAATTCACACGCTCTTGAAGACAGACATGTTCTGAAGAGTCTTGCCAAATTGAATCTCATCTAAGTCAGTGGAACTAATCACATGTCTAAGTCTAACCATACGATTCCCTTTCTAAAATCTGCAGCTGCTCATACATGGCTGTGGTATTGCCGGAGGTGTTGTCAGATGCGTGTGTTTCTGAGGGAGCTGCTTTGCCTGCAGTAACACTTCTGTAATTTTATTTTTCACTTTTCATAACAGACCTGTTTTAACAGTGTGGTTGCTGCTACTTTGGACTCTAAAACCATTTTGGAGAGGATTGCTTGTAAAGTGACTTTTCAGCTTGCAGTGACTGCAGTCTGCTTACTCAATACAGACTGAGTATTATTATTTGGGATTTTAAAGAAAATGGAACATCACATAATTAGCTAAGCTCCTTGTTTCTAGAAATCACATCTCTGCTGGCCAGCAAATGTAAAACAGGAGGAAGCATTCTGGGACTGAGTAAGGATGCAGCTTCACGTTACACCTCTGATTTAGTCTAATAGTAGATTGCCATTAAAAGGCATAACCCCATTTCTGTCTATCTCTGTGTGAGCCTGCTGCCTGCTTGCACAGCGTTTGCCGTAGTTCTCAGAGGGTCTTTTTGTCTTTATGGCAATGAGATCACCCAGCCTGATATCTTGTAAATCGAGAATTTAGCATCAGGTTTGTGGGTAGAGTTTTGACCTCTGTAAGGAAATTAGTAACCTGTACAAATGTGTCTTCTGGAAATGCATACTGTCTTCATTTAAAGACACCAAGACAGAGATTCCATTATGCTCTCCATTTTTTTTTCAACAGCTAATAATCTCCTCACAATAAAAAAAAAAAAGTACTGTATTTCAGCTGCAATTGGCCTGGTGTCAGTTTACAGCATTGCTTCATTATACCTCTTGGCTAGACTGAAGAGTCCTTCAGCATTCACTTTTTCCTCTCCAATAAGCACACTCTTACACTGCTGTGATTCAGTCGGCATTCGGTCATTGTCTTAATAAAAACAATGGATCGAAATTCTCATATATTTTGTTTTAATACATTTCCTTTAGCCCTAAACTGGTTTTGTGGGTTTATCTTTACCAAGCTGTACACAGTCAATTGCCTTACAAAAGTCTAAACATGCTATGTCTGGAAAATTACCTTTTATCAACAAGTTTCCTCCTCTAATAACAGAATGAAACTAAATTTGAGTAGACCTTAAAACCAGATAGTCGTTAATTCGGCTGTGGTCTTCTAATTTTTTTAACTGGAGATAAAATTTACCCTGTACCTGCCTCTAGAAGTCTCCTGCCCCTCAGGTGATGTTAAATTTTGTCCCATGATGGGGGTTTTTATGTTTGGGGTTTTTTGTGTGCCCCTGTAGCCTGTGCAGCCCTTCAGAGGAACTTTCTGAAGAACATTGCCCCCAGAAAGCTCACAGCTTTTGGGTCTACTGGCTTCCAGAGGGTAGAGGTGCGTAAGCAGCGTAATATATTGCTGGCTTATTCTGAATTGAAGTCTGTAGTTTCCGCGTGATTTGAGAGGGATGGGAGAAAGCTTGTTGGAACAGGGGTGTCCCCGTGGCCTGATGCTCTGACTCTGTGGAAACAGAACTTCACAGATTCCTCTGCAGAGGCAGCGGGAGGGGAGGCAGCTTGCCACGGACCTGACATCTGACTCGAGAGGCCCGATTCTTTCCACCTGGAGAAGTCCTGTGATTATTTTTATGACTTCTGATTCTGCTTAGAAATAGCTTTGAATAGTACGGACTGTTGTAGGAGAGTGGGCAAATTGTCTGGGAAGGTGTCTGAAAAGGTTTCATTTGAAAAAAAGAAATCCACTGTATACATCACCTGTGTTGGAGCAGGACAATGTCAGGTCATGGACAAACTCACGTGTGCTCTGCTTACAAGCACTGATGAGGCAAGTCAGAGTTTAGCTTTGAGGGTGATTTCCATAATTCCATGAGAAATATACATTTAGGATCTCTATTCTCTTTCCAATTTATATGTGTTTTTATTTAAGATGCTAGTACGATTTTTACAGTTTCAAGAGGGGTGTGGGAAAGTATTAACAATACTTGAAGTGTTTCTTTTATGGGTAAACTCAGGACAAAACAGTATCTTGTTGTTTCAAGCTACGCTTAGCATTTCTGCCCTGAGGAGAAGAATATGATTACACAGCACATAAGGCTTGCTCGGACAAGTTGTAATGAATGTTAAATAACTGTTTGGTAGCAGCGCACGTGCTTTTAACTTAATAAATATACATTGTGGTAATGTTAGAGGAGACCTCAAGATTATAATTATTTGAAATATGCTTCACAAGTGCTTAGCAAAGCAAACTAGTGTAGTCTCAGTCAGGAGCACACGCTCTAAGGAGATGCAAGGAATTTTCATTCACCCCATGTGGTTTAAACCAGCAGAAGACATCTGCCTCTCTTTTGGCAGAGGGCTCATCACAGTAAGACCAAAAGGTGTGTTTAAATACTTGCCCAAACTGGGACTTGTGATGGAAGACCAGTTGAGCATTAAGTCACCAGAATGGTGCTGCGCTGAGACTGGTGCCCTGAGCTTCCTGCGCCTGAAAAGCTGCAATGCCAGGGAATCATCAGGAAGATGCATTTTGACTGGTTGATGGGCTGATGCTCTTGCAAAGCTTAGAGCCCTGGTGGGGTGTTGGGGGGCTCTTTGGCTGTGAGCAAAAGGGTCCGTAATTTAACATTCACCTAAGTGGGTCTGAGGTCCAAAAAAAGCTTCCTGTGCCTGTTATTTCTTTAGCTTTTATAAAAGCTGAAGGGTGCCTCTCTGTCTGTTTGGTTAGAGGAAGAGGGCTCTTACTGCTGAGCTGTGCGATGAAGGACGATTGCCATTTTGTGGGATTTTTTTCTTTGTTTCATTCTTGGTTTTACTCCAGTGCTGAATGAACTTTGGCACTTCTGGGGAATTAAAGTAGATAGGATTATAAACCGTTGTGGTGAAAATTGTCAAAAGGTAATTAATGCTAGAAGCTTTTTTTTTTTTTCATTTGCATGGATAGTCTCCAACATGGAGCTGCATTGTTAATTGTTGTGATGCAAACCCTGCGGGCAAAGCTTAAGGCTGTTGTATTTCTATTCAGGATTTCTCAGACAGAAACATGTGTGCATCTGTAGTATTACACACACCCAGTAAGTTTGCAGTTTTGGCAAGGTGTTAGATCCATTGTACTGGGCTGCCGGGATGGTCTCGCAGTGTGTGAATCGACTCCACAGAACGTGTGGTTGCCAAGAGGCCTCTTCAAAGCGTCGGACTTGCTGCCCACATTTGCACTTTGTGCACGTGCAATGAACGTATCTGGACTTTCTGGATCTACCAGATAGATAGATAGATACACCACCTGTATCTTTGACCAGGCTTCAGTAGGTCTGGAAAGCATGAAGAAGTGTAGAAAATCTTCAAGCTCTGCCTGAACACTTTTATTTTTTGTTTTCTTTTGGATGATAAAGAGCTGATGGGCCTGGGGAAACCTGGCAACACGTTAGCTGGAGGAAAGCTGTTTAAAATGGCAGTGTGATTAATTTCCACTTCATTTCTTCAGCTAGAGTCAATACTTGGACAAGAGTTGAACCCTGGGAACCAAGCATTCAAATGCAGGCAGGGAAGAAAGGAGATTGCTCGCATACCTTTTGGCTTGTTTCTGCTCAAAATAGCACATACAAATGGAAATTGGTGCCCAACTTCTGCTAACTGGGCCCTAAGCGGGCCCTGTTCTTTCTCTCAGCGGTGGGGGGACTGTTAAGGCCCATTCCTAGGTAAACCTGTAGCATGATGTGCATTTAGTCATCTTTTGTTTCTTTGGGGGAATTCTGGAGTTGTCTTCTTTCTGTTCAGGGTCCCTCAGAAGTGAGAGCACATCCAGGGTGTAATATATGGGCGACAAGGAAGCGCTCGAGCGTTTTCTGAAGCTCTGAATTCCCTGGGTGTACGTGTGCTGTAGCTTGTGGCAGCTCCAGTGCTTTGTGGGAGCATATTCCTTACTATTAATTCTCTGTACAGCACATGAGTCCGTTTCCTGTCGGCAGCCTGTTCCCCACAGGGAAAAGATGTGGTTTAAAAGCAGCCTGCCATTGCATTCCAGGGCAATATTCAGCCAGCTCCCAGCTGCCCTCTTTCCCAGACACTCTTCAGATCTAAGCAGGGGAGAGGATGCAAGTAGGATAAATAGCCTTTGTGGTAGCAACAGGCCATTTCCAGCCACCATCTTTCCTAGAGAAAGTTTGCCCTCAGCCTCATGAAAGGGAAGGAGGGTGGTGAGGATCGGGTGAGTTGGCTCTTGGTTGAGCAGCCCGGGGTGGGCAGCACAATGTGTGCCGTAACTTCCTCCTCGAGAAAGCGTCCAGACTCCTCATGTGCTGTAGCAAAATTTATGGGATACTCAGATGTACAGGTTGTTCGGCTTTTGAAAGAAGGATCAGCTTGCGAGACATGAGATGTTGATGCCAGATGTATTTGGATGTGGTTTGCTTTGTTCTTAAACAACAGACAGTTTTAAAGACAGAGGAATATTACTTGTGCCCATATGTCCCATTGTTTCCATCATGGGTATAATCCTGGCTACAGGGTTCAGCATTATCATGCTGATTCTGTTTGTAGCGACTCATGCAGTTGAACATTTGTCATCCAGTTTGAATCTTTGATCTCTGCGCTTCTTTTCTGATCGAGTCTGGAATGTGCATCCTGCGCTGTAGTAACCGCGTGGCTTCGTGAAGCAGGTCTGAAGGAGTAAATTCCATCAGTGAATACTGTGTTAAAAAAGAATCAGAAATCCTCCTGATGCTTGTTTTTAATATAAGCCAGGCATCTTTTTCTTCCATGAGGCTATATAAAATGTACTTTGAAAATGATAGGAAGATCGATCATGCAGATGAGAATCATTTAGCTTTTTTAATTTGGAATTCTCAGGTCTTAATTAACTTACCTAAGATATCAATGAGTATCTTTCATTTCTCTCTGAAATGCAGGGCTGATCGCTGAATTTAAATAAACAGGTACTGTAACACAATTTCCTGGCTGTGTGAACAAAACTTGAAAAATGAAGAGTGCTGAAACCATAATTGGATTAAATGTATTCCTTTACCCGTTGGGAATATCGATAAAATTTCTGTCTTTCAATAGTTTTGTTTTGACCATGCTAGTTAAAGATCCTAGGCTGATGGCTTCTGTTACAATGGGTTGAATAGCAGATGGCAACTATGGAAGTGTAAATTAGCTAGCAGCTGACGTTACTTGGAGAGCTATTGATTGTGTTGATACCATTATATGAGGATAAGTGCTAGATACTCAGTCAATCAATAAGGGGAGAATAGAACTTACTTGGAATCGTTTCATTAAGTTAACCCATCAGGAGTTCTTCTGTCCAGTTACACAACGAAACGTTTTTCTCTTTCCCAAAATAACTCGTTGCTTTGAAACCTGGACGCTAATTCTTTTATGGACAACAATTCCTAGGCTTTACAGTAGCAAAGATTTTTATTTTTATTCTTAAATATTTTGTCCTTATTCCCTGGGCTGTTTGCTCTCAGGCACACAAAGGTGAGGGGAGGAAGGAGAGCAGGCCAGACGCTCCCATCGGAAGAGCCTGGGGGGATCTTTGTTTCTCTCGAGCAATTTCGTGCTGCCTTGGGAGGGGTGGTGGCAGGTCTTGCAGAAAGTAGCATCCGGTTTCCGTGGCCAACGCGGTACTGAATGTGATTCAAGGTTTTTCAGGGGAAATAATGGATTTAGCAATAGAGGATTATCATACTGGCTCACCAGCTTGGGTACCTGCCTTGGTTCATAGCTGGCATGTGATGCATCGTAGGAGTTTCCAGTCCTTCCTGTAAAGATCTTGGCAAAGCTAGCAGCAAAAGCAAATAAAGTCTCTGTGCCTTGATACAGCACACAGCATAGGATGATTGACTACCTTCTGCAGCAACACAAGTACTAATTTTTTACTCAGTTTTACTCAATTACTCAAAATGGCAATCTCATTTTTAAACCTGTCTTTAGTATTTGATTTGTTGTGTGGTTGGTTCCCCCCCCGCCCCCGAATTATAAAAGCCCAGTCCAAGGTAAGGCATAACATGAGTGAAGTGAGTAGAGCAGCAAACCCAAAGCACTGAACTGTTTTCCCAGCCTAAAAACCAAACATGTGCAGCTTGTGGTACAACAGTGGTTGGGTGGTGATGCTTTGCTCCATGACTGTTCCGTAGCATGGAAGTGTCACATTAGTCCTGGACAAAAGGAAAATACTGGACTTAAGTTGAAGAGAGAGATCCGGCTTCCTGCTAAAGATCTTCAAATCCAGCTGCTGCTTGTGGAGAGGTGACCAATCTGGGAATTACTGCTGTGTGGTGTAAAACTTCCCTACCAGGTGCTCCCTCTTCAAGTGGGGAGGTGTGGAGGGTAAGCATTGTGCAAAATATCAGCATTTACAAGACACTGGGATGAGGCTTTTGTTACCATCCCCTTCCCATGTCAGGGGGTCAACTGTCGCGTGGCTGGCTTGCAGCCGAATGGAGCAAATGGAAGTTGAGAACTGACTCTGAACGTCGTGTTAGGTAAAGAAGTGATTTTAAACATAAGCAGTTTATCTGTATATTGTTGAGGATTTATTTGTGACCTGATTTCATTGTTTGGAAATATTTCTGGGTTTACTCCGAGGGGACTGATTCCTCTTGTGGGGTGGGGGGGCTTTGCTCTCTGTGGTTCCACTGTCCAAAATTGCTTCTGCAGCTGCTGGAGGCTGTGTGAGCCCTCCACGCTCTCCAGCCAGACGCTATTCCTTTCTCAGGATATTTCTCCAGTTTTAGCCCAGAGCAGCTGCGTGTGCTGCCCCCATTCCCTAGAGCCATATTATATCCAGCAGTGCAAGGAGGCCTCACTGGGGGAGATGGGCAAAGCAGTGAGAAATGGGGTCAGTACTGCAAGGAAACCTGCTGCGGGACTGGAAGGCAGGTCCCGCTCCCTCCTGCACAAGCAGGGGACCCAAGCCTGGCATGGCAGACTGAGGTTTGTCCTGGCACGGCAGTCCAAAGCCAGCCTGTCTGGGGTTTGCATACCCTCGAGTATAAGGTGCGTGTTTCCACCTGAGTGAAGAAATGAGTTCTGGGTAGGACTCTTGCTCTTTGACCAGACTGGTTTCGTGTTTGGCTTTCGTGCCCGCGTCAGTGAGGGTGCATGTAGCATCATTTTGGAACAGAATCGTCCAGGAGTTGCATCTCAGACCTCTTCTTACTTTCAGTGATTCTGAGACAGCTAGGACACAGCTGAGGGACTTGTTCTTTTAGACTCTTTCTCCCCCCGCCTTTTTTTTTTTTTAAATCTGACACTCTTTTTTTTCTTTTAAGTAAGAAAGAGAAGTCAGGGACATCTTGGTTTTAAGCTGCAGTTAGAAAGGAGTTAAACTGAATACGTGAGGTGTGACACAAGCTGCTATTCCAGCATTGATTCTGCAATAGAGGAAGGTCTCTCTTAAAGCTTTGAGGAGCAGTAAGAAAGTGCAGCATGGACTCAAAGAGACTCCTGTTATTCAGCGCTCAGGAATGCAGAGGCATGCTCCAGCCGGGGTGTGGGCGGCTGTTTGGTTTGCGGTTCTTGCTAGGGGGTGGGTGATTTTTAAAAGCACTTGCTGAATTCGCATTTGGTTGAATAATGGCTACTTTATATACAAATGATAAATGTTAGTCACAGCGGAGCAAAAGAAGTTTCTTGTGTTGGTCATGGATTTGGCATATCAAAAAAGGGGGGGGGGGGTGTGAAGAAAAAAGAGAGCAAGCGTAGGGTTTCACTGCTTCAGAAACTGCAAAGTTAAAGAGCTGCATTTATGTTACGGGACATCTTTAAGCCTTTGGCTCTCTCGACTTAATGCCAGATATCTAATTTGGAAATATTTATTGTAACTGGCATATCTTTCAGAAGGCTGTCATCGCAGAGAAACTGTCATCAAACTGTCCTTCCTAACTTGTTTCTGTTAAGTGATTTTTGCTTTTTTTTTTTTTTTTCAGTGCTTCAGAGTTAGATGAATCATTTCTGCTTTCCTATGGCAAGTAGTAGCTGCTACAGAAAAGCTTATAGGATCTTAACTGGATTTATGTGGTGGTTGGTTTTCTTCCCCACTCTAGAATCAAAGATTCTGCAAAATTAGATGCTTGAAGCTGTATTTTTAGATTTTTAAGTGTGTCTCTGACTGAGCACCTTGATGTTTATTTGGTGTTCTCCCCCAAGTCCTGGAGGCACACCAGCCCCTCTTCGAGTCACGCTTTGCTGACCTGATTTTTCAGGTTACTTTAGTGCATTAATATGGGACGAGGACAGAGTTCTACATTAAAAAAGAACAGGTTAGGCATAAAACTCGTTTAAGAATGGAATTTTATTTTCCAGCTGACTTGGGTTTTTCAACACTTTATTCCCTTATTGCTTATCTGCTGTTACTGCTTATTTTGAAGAAGCAAAGCGCAGTGCTCCACATTTGGCTGAGGTTAGTCTCAGTGCATGGGCCGCTGTGATAATTCTTGGGAAAAGGCCTTCTGGATCCCGTATTTTTGCACTCCTCTGTAGTGGCCCTGTTCTCAGCCAGGAGCCTAGATTTTCCAGCTGTAATGCCTGTCTAAGCCTGGTGTCAGAGCCCCAAAAGAGGCGCCACATGGCAGATCCTACGATGTAGAATCCAGTAACGGACCTTGCCTTTAGGAACAAAGTAGGCTGAAAACAGACTACATCATCACGGCAGCTCCCAGAGGCTATGAAGTGGTTTAGGTGGGTAAGGATGATGTTGATCTAAAGCAAAATGTTGCAAAGCTTTGCTAGTCTGGTTTGTGACTGCTCTGCTCCTGGGGTTAACCCTGACTCTTGTTTAAAACTCTTCTTCACTTTGCTTATTTTAAATTACTGTGAGTCAAGCACTGAGACTTGGACCCAAAAGGAACGAATTCAAAACACTCTTGATGAAGCTGAATGCTGGCTTCTTGCTCTGCTAAACTGCAAAGCCCTTCCTGGGAAGAGTGGATTAAGAAGTCCTGGTTCCACTGAAGGAAAAAGGATTTCTCCTATTGACTTCTGTGCAGCAAAGGCCTTGTGGAGCAGCTGAAGAGGGTTGCTGAGGCAAGTTTTTAATTAATGGAGGGGGGAGGAACCCACAAATATTTCCATTCTTTCTGGAAGATGAAAAGGGGACTGCATATCACTTTTAACGTCAATAATGTTAATAATGCAAAGCCACACAAAGGAAATTAAACTTTAAAAACCATGTTAAAATAACACTGAGGATTTGACTATAGCCCACAGAGGCAAGTAAGTTCAAAGGGAAGACTGAACTTTATCTGACCCTGATCTGCTTAGGAGTTGCAACACAGTTTCTCTGTAATATTATCCAATTTTTGGAGGCTTTACCGGTGCAGGAAGAGGAAGGTCAGTGACACCCTATTTAAACTTGAAGTTGTTCCCTCTGTAGCTCCTACAACACTGAAAAGAAAGACTTTAAAATTGCAACTTAATCCGTCCAAGCTATCAAATGATTATTATATATGTGTGTCTATTTATATGATCCCTATCAGAAGCATGGAAATCTCCTTAAACTTACTAGTTTTCTGTTTTGTTTTGTGTTGGTTTCCTGGGTGGTGGTTGGTTTTTTTTTTCCTCCAGAGAAGGTATATAAGCAAAATGTCTTTCCCCTGGGATTAATACTCTGTTGTTCCTCTAAACTTTTGGACTTTTAAGTTGTAAATCACCTCACTTGATATATCGCTTCTTATTAAGAACTATTAAACTTTTCTGCTATATCTCCCTGGCCAGTGGTATGGTTTTCTTTTTTTTCTTGTTGTGCTACAGATATCTTGGTTTTGGTATGCATATGTGTGTGGGGAGCAGTTTTAGTGGTTTTTTGCTAGTTTGGAGTTTTGTTACAGATGTCGGTATTTTCTGGCCCTGCACTTGAAATACTGTCAAGAAATGTAACGCTTAACGAGCTGGGAAATTCTTGAGTTAATTAGCACTGCCTTTCTCACAGGTGTTAAAACTGTTTCACTTTTGGCTTCAAGAGGAGTTTTTAATCAGAGGTTTGAGTGTTTGCGTGCACCTTGGCAACCTGCAGAAGAGACCCATGCCAGCAACCTTCTCAACATACTGGTATAAACTGTTATTGCAAAGGAGAGATTAACTTTATGCTGTAACTTCAGTTTTGTGCCAGTCTAATAGATGAGGCTGTTTGACCTAACGATAGGAGCTTGCTCTCCATACTTTGTTGTTCTCACCCTTGAGCTCTGAGCAGAGGTGGTGCGTCTTCACCAGAGCCTGTTCTCTGTGCCAGCAGCTCAACGCTGCGGGGCTCTATATATCCTTTGTTCTGCCCATCAGGCCAAAAGCCTCATGTCATCTTCCCTGCTGTAATGGTTCGCACTTCGTCTGCCTCTGGCGCTCTTTGTGATTCTCTGTCACCACTTTTCCATTTCCCCGGATGCTCACATCCATCATTTTTTCTCTCTTGGCTAGTTTTGTCCCTTGCCAGCGAGTCCATCTTTATTTCTCACTGCAATGTGCCAGACACTCAGTGTGACATTGCCCCTTGCCCATGACAGGGACAATCTGTATGTTCCCATTTCCCTCTGCCTCGTTATCGTCTGCTTCTTCCTTCCCACTTGACTTCGAGGGTACCATGTACTGGACCCGCAGACAGAGCCAACATCGTGTAGATGTTTCACTGGAATGCGGCAGCGTGCTGTTAGCTTGCGCTGTGATCTACAGATTGTTACAGACCTTGTTTAAGCCCTTGGCAAGATGCCTTCTGCTTTTGGTATCTCCTGTCACTTACAGTGGCTATTTTGGTTTTCACCAGCATCGATAGGGGGGTTTCTCATTAATGCTCTTAAAAGTTAACTGCATTACAGCAACCGCTTGTTTAGAGAAAGGGCAGCAAGTTGTGCATGCAGCCTTGTGTGCTTGGCTGACCAAAAAAAACCAAAACCCAGAGCAGACCAAAAGATGTAGAGGTGTTTGTGGCCTAGGCTGGAATTTGCAAATGAGTAATATGGTGTACAGAAGTAGTGTGAAGCTGCTCTCATGGACCCCTGATGTCATGGTTGGGTAGTTTAGAGTAACTGAATCTGAGAGGAGGGAAGTCCCCAGAAGATCCCCGCTTTCACTGGGGAAGCCGTGGTGAGAGAAATCGCAGCACAGAGCTTCACCGCCTGCCAGCTGGGTGCCTGCCGCGGGTGCATTCGAAGACTTTGTGTAAGGGACTCTGCTCAGGTGGGGTGAAAAGGTTGGTGAGTAGAGGTTTTTTCCCTAGTCTGTGTGTTTTAATGTTGGTTGTGCAGATCTATGAACTCCTCGGTTTCAGTAATGCCGTTTGGAGTGGGTTGTCAAACCCCTGTGGTTTTACTGTGTGTACTTCACATATGCATTTTATTGATTCCTTAGAGGGTAAATTTTGCTGTTTGTCAGCGTGAGGGGGATGTTTTTTTGGTAAAATGGGAAGTCTGCAACGTGGGTACTTGAATTTGGTTTGGTATTTACTTTTTTGGAGAAGCTCCAGTAAAGCTTTTCTCCTCTGAGTAACTCCAGAGGCCTCCTGCACGGACTGAGCAAATGGAATTCCCACAAGAGACACTCAGAAAAACCTTTTTTTTTAAATAACAGCCAATTAATAAAAGATACAGCTGTATGTACTCACTCCGTACTCATTTAAAATGCATTTGGTTATACCAAACCACATAGTGTAGATGGGACAAAGACATTATAACTTGCAGGGGGGGGAGGATGTTGGTGTTTCATTTTTACAGTGACCTGTGAGAGACCCAGCGAGGCTGACTGGTAAAGGGCAATCCACAGAATTCGTTGCTGAAGCAACATGGGAATGACGTGTTAGCCCTGGACTGTGAGAAGATTTCTTTTTTTTTTTCTTTTTTTTTAACATTACACTAAGCAAACATATGCAGACTTGACTGGCCTGATCCAAAGCCTATGCACATTTCACAAACTCTTCCTGACTTTTGGATTAAGGCCTGAGCCTCCAAAGAGGAACAAGGGAGTTGCTTATTGGGATTGCGTGTGTCTGTCTTTCCTGGGCTCTGCCTGATACGGCAGGGGTGACTGTTCTGTAAAGGAGAAGGTAGCAAGGAGGGTGTGCATGATAGCGAGGAGGGTAGCACAATACTTCCACCTTCTATACACACAGTTTTAGAAGTTTTTAGGCAGGAGGACAAGCAGGGAAGCTACTAGAAATGTCTGTATTAGAATAGCACATACATATAGTCAATGTTACTCTTTACTGTTGGAAATTATAATAAAGAATTTCTTGTCTTGCCACTGTGAGATACAAGATAAAGTTTATTATTTCTAGTTGCAGTTACTTTCTGCAAAGAATGTTTATACGCATACATGATATGGAGATGGCATTAAACATTAGGCATAACAGAACTGGTGGGCTTGCACTCCTCGTCATAACTTCAGATCGGTTAGTCTCCCTTTGCCTCAGCTTCCTTCCTTCAAAAAGGAGCAAATAATTCTTCTGGGCACTGAGACAAGTATGCAAAAGTGTATCAGGCACGTGGATACTATGGTAATAGGGACCATATAATTGCGTAATTGCATATAAAATGCAATTTTCTTTTCTGGGTTATCATAAACACTTTGTTGTGTAATGATGTAAGGAGGGAAAACTTAATGCTCTTCAAAACGTCATGTAGAATTTCAGCATCATGAGCAATGTTTCTTCTCTAATGGGGATAGAGTATGGTGTAAAGGCTGCATTGCAGCATCCTTTTATTAACGAGTAAAGATAATCTATGCAGCTCTCAGGTTTTGCCTCAGCGCTGCAGGGGAAGACAGATGCCTCAGTAGCAGGCAAGCAACAAAGTGTGACTCTCTGTAACCCTTGCCCGCTGTGTGACCACAGCCAGGAAGGGAAATCAAGTTGCCAACCAACGTTGCCGTGCATGAAATACAGCTGACGTAGCGCTCAAATACCCTTTCCGAGGACTTCTGAGCTCTGCAGGGCAGTAGGCACAGTCATCTTCTCTGCTTGCCTTTTCTCATAGTTTTGTATTAGGGTAAGAGAAGACGTAGTTGTGGGCAGGCCTAACTGCTTATTCAACAGTAGTTGTGCTTGAACTGGATTTCTGTGATGAAGTAAGGCGCTCTTGAAAGTTGCCTCATATATGCCCCCTCTCCTTCCCTGCCTTCTCTTGGGGGATAACAAAACAGGTGCCAGCCTCAGTTAGGCACGGGAGGGAGCGGACTGCATAGTTGATAGAGAAAGCTGATGTAAAACCTAAACTGGTTCCTAAGGTGGCTAGGTTAGGGTTGTTCTGGTGCAGAATATCTCCTGATGCCATACGGAGTCATAAGGGGCTAGTATGTGCCAGGAGGGCTGCTAGCAGCTGGAGAAGCATTAGACACCTTGCAGGTCGCATGAGGACGGTGAAGCAGAATTTTCAGCTTGAGCTTCTAAATTACTTAGATTTTCTTTTTTTTTAAACAAGAAACTAACGCCAATTTTCAGGAGAAATGGAATCGAAACTTGTCTTGCCAAGAGTTGTGAGCAGATTATTAGGAGGAAAAGAGCGATGAGTAAACATGCTCATTGGGTAAGGTGTTTTTAAGGCAAATAAGTACAGCCAATGAGTTATATTTTGGAATCGTGAATATTTTTTGAATTTTATTGGTGAAACATTTCTTCTCTCAATGACTTCAGTTAATTTTGGTCAATTATTTTGTTTAACTGCCTCATGGGAGGGTGCCCTCACAGTACAGAGGATCCTGCACCAGTATGTATCCTGACGTGCCATTAAATTTTCTGAGAGTTTCAATAGAGGCGCGTACAGTCAAGTGTCTTTGCACATCTGCTAGCGAGGATCGGGCATTTCAGATGGCTTTTTGTCTTGCACATATGGTTAGGACCCCACTGCGACACCAGAAGACGGTGGAAGATGGTAGCTCTTGAAAAAGAGGACCCCACTAAACTTGAGCATTTTGCAGCCCCTCCTGGAGTGTGTTCTTCCTCAAATTGACTGCAACAGTGATGGAGACTCGCAATGTCTCTGCCGGCTGGTTACCACCAAGACCGTATGCAGCCGTACCCAGTGCTGGGCTCGTGGAGAAACCAGGGCGAGTGCTCGCTCCTTGCAGAGCCAGAGGCTCCAGCAAAGCCATGCTCTTGTTCCCCTTTCCCTCTATCAGAAAGGTGAACAAGAGCGAAAGATCCTTAGGGGTCGGCTGACAGGAGAGGAGAGGCTCTTGCGCAGCAACCTGGGAGAGGGAAGCTGGGTGTCCGGCCTTGGTTGCATTGCTGTTAGCTCTAGGCCTCAGTCCCTGCTGGAAGGAGATTAATGGAAGCAAGGATGTTCCCTACAAAGCTGGTACTTATGTCCTATATTACTCTTGCTTCTGGGCAACAGGGCAATCCAGCCAGCCGTAAGAATTTAACCGAGGTGGGAAAGCATGCATTTCACAAAAAAGCTAAGTTTTACTGTGGAGTATTGTGCCTTAGTAATATTCTCCAAGGTAGCTAAACAGTCTGCCAGTAGAATTTTTTATCAGTTATAAATGTTAAATTATTTATAATGGTAAAAAAAGTCTCTTACTGATACTGCTGCATCAACAGCAGGGCTTTTGGTGAAAAAATGATTACAAGAATCACACTTCAATTCCCATTGCTCTGCCAATGAAGATTTCAGGCCTGCTTTGGTGGAAAAAAGAAGGTGAAGGAGCTGAGGTTTCTCATTCTGAGTTTTCATCCAAGAGTTAGAGCTGTATAAAACCAGGCTGGAGCAAAACTACTGCGCAGCAATAAGATGTCCTACCACATCCAGGGCTGAAATGTGTCTCTGTGTGTGCGCACGCCTTGTCAGCAGACATACCTTGCCGGGGGAAGAAGAAAGTCACAAAGTCCTGTATGGATTTACTGCCAATTTGAAATACAGTCCCATGCTTGCTGGCCTACCAGCATATAACATGCAGCGCTTATGATGGTTAGAACTGTAGTTAGATCATGGTTAAGAGTGAAAAGACTTGATTGCATAAACAGAAACAAAACATGAGTAACATTAGGTGGTAGAAAGAACAAGGAGAATAAAAAACATCTTCCTAAATTGTTTTAACCAGTAACACCCCACATGAAGGAGAGCTTGTTCTTTGGGAATGCAGTCCCACAAGGAGCGGTGAAAGCATGCAGCCCGCAAGTTTGATGAGGTCAAAGCATCCATTTTTAGCAAGGCTTGTTCTTTTTGGGTGCTTGGGGTTTGGGTTTTTTTTTGGTTGGTTTTTTGGCAATGCAGTTTGCTTTTACTTTGTGATCTTTGGAGTGACCTTTGGGCATCATTACTGGAAAATGTGCATTTTTCAACAATGAAGAACATACACTTGGATATTTTTGGTATTGTGCCACCTATTATTACCAGTTCAGCTAATGGTGATGCTGACCTTCATTTATCACCCTTCTTGTTCAATCATTAAGATTTCATTGCCTGGCAATCTATCCTGAAATGCTGTCAAAAAGCATTTCATAATGTAAATGAAATAAACAAAGCCCAGAAATGGTGATTTTAAAGTATGCTGTACTTCTGTGTGGCACAGGAAGATCTTCCCGTGAAAGAATGTTATGCATTACCTGGAAGAAGAAAGATGAGTGTTAAAGAGAACCTACAGACAGAAAACATGGAGTGGAATGACAGCAGAGCTGAGTCAGACCCAGCTGCCGCCTGCATTTGCAGACCAGTCCTTCCACCCATAGTCAGTGCCAAGGTAGCTTTCCCTGGGCTACCACCGAGAGCTGTCCCTTCTCCTGTTAGTTTCTCTCAAGTTAACGGAGCTATTTGTGGACACAGGGGTATAAAGTCAGAATTTAGCCTGTGAGTTTTAATTCCGCTTTTCTTTAAGCGAGTGAAAAATTTTGTCATGACCCCACAGTGCGCAGTTAATTTCATGCTTAGTGACGGAACTGATAATCTGTTTAGAAGCCTAAGGAGTACAGAAGGAAGAGCTCGTATATAATGCCAACATAGATTCTCTATAGCATGCCCATTAATGCTTTTGGGGTTGCACTGGGGTTGTTCGTACCATAGTAGATGGGTATCTGCCTCAGCGAACCAGCTTTTCATTAAGCGGACTATGTCCATGGGGGGCCCGGGGTCAGGGAGAGTGTCTGTTTGCTGCAGAAATAAAGAATATGAAGTATTAAGGTATCACCTGAAGTGACATGGCCAGATGGAGGCTAATTTCCCGTTAGGTGCTTTGGTCGCTGTGCCGAGAAGGCTCAGTTCTGCAGCCTCGGTTTTTTGAAGCCCCCATCCACTGTGTTATTAAGGCACCTACGTAAAGCTGACAGTCAACACTCATAATACAGCCCGTGAAGTGGGTGCCAGTTGTTTATTACCAGCTTTAAAAGTACCTCACTAAACAAGGCTTAGAGTTTTTGTTTTTAAGGATTAATTATTCCAAAAAAGTTAAGGGTCAAGCTACTACTAACACCAGTGAGGAGGGTGCCAAGCGGAGGTTTGAAGGTCTGATCATCTCTAAAACCTCACTAGAACCTGCTTCCCTAGTGCAGACAGAGGGGTTCGTTCCTCCTCTCTCCCTACGTGCCAGCACAAGTGCTTTATCGCTGCCTTTAAAAAGAGCCCATTGTGCCTCTCGCCTTCCTGACTCTGTTTCTTTGTGCCTTTTTCTGTTCCTAGATTTTGCATTAGGGGGTTCATTTGGTTCATTACAGGGAACTGCGCGCTCCCTGGGCATTTAGTTCATTTTCTGGCGACAAATTGTGATGTCCTCCCATTTTTTCTCAAGCTGCTGCCACCGATGGCATCAAAAAGCTGCAGCCTCCCTCCCTCTGGCGCCCCTGGGATGCCCTGTGCTGCTGCGCTCTTGCTCTCTCCTGGTTGCCCACATGGTTCCTCAGTACCCATTAGCCTCACCTGTTACAGCTCTGTATTGAAGAACAGGAGGGTACTAGAGGTGGGAATCTGTGGCTGGACAAGAGAGTATTTTGGGGTTTAACTTTGCCTTTGCCATATCATGTCACTCTTGGCCTAATTAACCTACTAAGAGGCAAAAATGGTTGTTATCAGCTTCTTGAGAAATCTTTCCTTCTTCATATGTGGAGACTTCCAGGTCTGATAGGAGCCCGTTACCTTTTGTGCTCTTGGTAGAAGCCAAAACACTGATTCAGTGGGGATTTTTTCAGTAGAGTAGTGAACACAGCTATTTGTTTTATGAAGCCTGATTATTGCGATGTTCTGGAAGGTGGATTCTGGACAACCATACTGCTAAAATAAACACGTTGCTGAAGGAAATCGGCTTGTGGTTAATTAGCAGCACAGAGAATGAATATGTATCCGTGTTCAGATGTTTGAGTTGGAAGTTCTTTATATGACTTTATAAGCTTGGATTCACAAGCATTTTTTTTAAATGCTAAAGAGCCACCAAAAATGTATTTTTAAAAGCTTCTTTGAAGGCAGCTTTCTGTATTAAGTTGATTGAACTGAGGGCTGGTGATGTCATTTCCCTCAAACTTGCTGCAAAACTCTTCTATAAAAGCATAATGTTAGGAAAACCACAGCAAAATGAGAGAAGCAAAGGCATGTGCCCAAGGAATAATGCCATCAAAGGCGGAGTAAGAGCACCACTCTTGCACCACCGACGGGAAGGGGCCCGGGCGGGCGTTTCACTAAGGAGATGTTTGAAAATCTCCCTTATTGAAGCCCATTGCAATGCTGACACTTTTCAGGAAGGGAGTCTTGAGGATTCCTGTGATCCTGACAAGAGGAAAACAGCCTTGTTGTAAAACAGCCTTTTGAAACAAAATGTTCCATCGAGAGCAAGTTGGCAGCACCGTTGTGTGCTTTCTTTGAAATGTCTACTGGCTTCAAGTAAGGCAGTTCTGATTTGCCTTGTCTGTGAGCTCCTTCAGGGTATTTTCTTCCGTGGCTTCCCGTGGTGTTTTTTTTTTTTTTCTTTCAGGTCTGTGTTCTCCTCAGATAGGACCTGAAGCAATGCTGGAAGCTCAATGCAATCACTTCAGATGCATTAAGACCTGCCAGGAATGCCACTCTTAAGCAGTAATGCATATGGCAAGTCCTGGCATTTTTACTGTGAAAGGAACCTTATGTATAGAGTAAATCAGACTCTGTGTATGTGTGGGGGAAAGTAATCAAGTTTAAAAAATATATGTTGCTAAATTTGCCCACACATCCTGTAAACATTCTGTGTAAAATGTAAGTCAGAGTGGTTTAATGTTGCAACAAAGTAGAACAAAATAACCTTAAAGAAGAAATGTAACGAATCCTTCGATGTAGCAGTCTCTGTTCCTCTGTTCCCTCCGCGGAATATCAGGCAGACCATTTTTAGAATGATATGATAGAAATAACCTTGTGCATTTCCTGCAGTCTGCTGTGCTGAATTTTGGGCAGAGTACGCTTTGGGATTTCACTAGTGAAGCTGAAGTACGAATCCAGATGGGTTTGGGAGGCTTGGGCCAGGATTGCTTAAAGAGGTGTACGATCAGATTAAGTCTGTTGAAGCGTGAGAATAAGTGGCCTGATGGGGGTTTGTTGAGCACCCGGCAACTCCCGCAGAGCACAGCAAGCCTCATTTTCTCTTACCATAGACCTTTTGTAATGATTTCCACTACCAAGGCAGAAACCTGCGCTCACCCAGCAGCAGTGTTTCACACCCACTCTTGCACTCCGTGGCCCAGATCCTCAGCTGTGGAGGAAACGACAAGAAGCCGTAGTCCTCAGAGCAGCGCTGCAATCCCTACGCACTCTGGAGCTGACTGCCGAGAGCTTTCCAGAGCTGCTCTGGCCTGGGGACGGGTTTCTTCAGCTGCCCATGTGCTCAGGTGTGTCCCTTGATCTGTTGGGAGGGGATTGCATAGGGCTGCCTGTCCTTCCTTGGGAAATGCCAGGCGGAGGGATCGTTAGCTATGCCTTCCTAAGCTTGCTTTACATCTTCTGTTGGCTGAGCTGTGCAAAAGTGCAGGATGGGGCTGAGCATCCCGTCCACTTCGCATGGTGGCTGCACGCCATGCTGGGCAGTACATAGCCCAGTGAGCTCTCCCTGACTTAAGGTGGTTGGATTTGTCCCAAAGAGAATGAGCCTTTTGGATGAAGGAGTAAACAGGAGACCTACAGGCTAAGAAATCCTTTGACAGAGCACAGTAGACCGGAATGACGTTAAGCCTGCGTCACTACGAGTGACAGAACTGGTCCTTCACATAGGCTGGGGTAACTTCATAATTTATTTTTAGGGGAAAGACTTTTGAAGTTACCTTTTCCATTCAGTGAAGTTTGGCTTTAGGTTTTTTCAACTGTTCCAAGAAAGAAAATGAAATGTTGACTTTAAGCACCTCAGTTAAATGCTCCGAAGCTGTGAAACTGCGTATTTTATAGGGGAAATTTCTGGTTTTAATGCAGTAGTTTGCATTTATAGGAAAGATAAACCTAGTCTGAAGTAACATTTCTGTAAGCCTTTTTTGGTAGAATTTGATCAGTGGTTTAAGCAACTGTAACTGATTCCAGGAACACTTCAAAGCAGGCACTTCTCATTGGCCATTTGCAAAATCACCTTCGGAGACTGAGGCTCTGGAAATGCATTTATTCACAGAATGTGTCTTGCATTAGTCCTCAGTTGGCCAACAAAATTATCTAAGGCATGTCTGAGGCAGCTACTAAAAAAACTTAAAAGGCATTACTGTTCTAGTGAAGATGATGCAATACACTCGCGCTATTATCAGTCTCAAAATTAAATATATTCAAACGAGCTTGTTCTGAAGGGATTTGATTAATATAGAGCTTTAAAGAAAAGTTGCTTTGAGTGAAGGCCCACCCTTCTTAATTTGTTGTGCATGAAAGCTTAGGTAAAAGGAGAGCGCCTTTACTTGCTCCCGTTCCATATCCCAGGTTTGCATGCGATGAAAAGGAAGTGACACATGATATTCCACGTTGTTTTCTCTATCTCTCAGACAAGGCCTACAGTTGTTGAATCTTTACAGCAGGAAGCAAAATGCTAAATATATTGGCTTTTATTCAGGTAGGAGTTTAGAAGGAGTAGGGGTGAGTATTGACTTTGAATAAGCCTGCATAGCTGTTGCTTTGGGGTATGTTAGACTGTATTGCCTGCTGGGGTTGAAATAATAGGTGCTCACAAAAGAAAACACCGAAGGCCTTTATTTATTTTTTTTTTTAAACACTTCATTATCTAAGATAACAGCAGTGCTTTATGATTTCAAAGTCTCTTTCATCCTAACTGAGCAAGGCATTTAAGTGCTTCCTCAATCCATCTCTGTTCTGCAGGGCCCTCTATGTATGTGCTTAGATTTAAGCAGTTAAATTAATGGGGCTGATGCACAAAGTCTAGCAAACACTTGAAAGTAACATCGACAGGGCGTTTCTGGAGTGCCAGCTTGGGTAATGAGGAACTGTTCGCTGGGGACCACGCTTAGAGCTTTCTAAACACATCAGCAGGTGAGCACGGTGGAGACGCAGAGGGGAAGCAGGTGGCTTGGTTTGCTTTACGCCCGCTCGTGACAAATGGCATGCCGTCTTCCAAATTTCTGGCTTCACAACCCTCTGGAGAATGTGTCATGGCTGTCAGAAAACAATTAAGAAGCCATTAGGAGGGAATGCTTTTGCCAATCCAGCACCTGACACAGCTCCCGGATGCACCTTCGCTTATGAGTCAGGAACGTACCAGCCACAGCCTTGGTCATGTAAGGATTCCCCTGCTGCTGGTGTGCACCCTGGCCCTTCTCCAGCCCTCCTCTGGTCTTTGATTATTGTATTTTTTCTTTTTCTTTAAACACTTGAATGATTTGGCTCATGAAAATCCGACGCCACCTTTTCCCACTGTTTCCGTATTATTGCTGTTTGAGAAATAAATGCCTTAAAACTATACAATTACTCATGCACGAACCGTGTTTATTTGCAGCGCTGCTGAGTCTCAGGTGCTGCTGGTCCTGCCCACACAGCCACACGCAGTGCTCCCGCTCCTCCCACCCCGTGGCAAAGTTAGCAGAGGTTTTGTGTCAGCAGTGTGTGCCGTGTGGGATGCAGGCAGACCGCTCAGCCCTCAGCGGCTTCTGGGGGCAAGTCATTTGTAAGTTACGTTTTTGTCTCCTCTCCAGCGTGCGTCCAGGAATGTTATGGGGTCTCAGTGCCTCTCGAAGCAGTCCACGCTGCCTTGCTGTTGCACCAGAGCTGCTAAGCAGTAGCTGGCTGAGCAGCCAGAGCTTTTACAGCAGTGACATTCTTCTGTGTGGGAGTGTGTGGCCCTTGATGAAGTTTCAAAACCGGAGACAACCTTATCTTCCTTAAAAACAGGAGTAGTAATAAAAAAAAAACACACCAGATTTTAAAAATCCCTAAGAGAGTCACAATAATCTATCAAGGGTGATCTGCAAAGGAAAGCAAAAAGGGTTGGTGCTCTTTGCTTTACTGATATATGTATTTTCCCCCAGCCTCCTTTTCCTAATGCCACCTTCTGATTTTCAGAAAAGTGTGTATTTTTAGTTTTGTGCGTGTCTCTTTCCTTCCCCTGCATGTGAAAAGAAACAAAATGCTTCCCAGATTTGCCCACCTGGACTTTAGCACGCATGTTTTGAAAGTAAAACCTTATCAATTGCTGGAAGAAGAATGTGGCGGTGAAGTTTTTAATTTCTTTTTTTCCCATGAAGCCATTTCACACTTCTGGTATATAATAACTGCTTCTGTGATAACCGCTCCTTCCTGTTTGTCCGTTTCATTTACCTGTTGCATCCTGTTGTAAATGGAAATCACGTTCTCTTTGGGTCAGGGACTTTCTCTTTTATGCTGGTTGTGTATTAGCCTTGATATTTGATTGGGCTTTAGTGGGGATTAGTGGGTACTACCGTAAAACAATTAGCATCGTCAAAAGTCAGTCATCTAGATGTCTGGAATGGAATTTACTGAATTCATTGCATGTGCAAATGAGCGCACGCTGGAGGGCTCTGCTCGTTCCCTTCCTGGAAGGTAACTAACCTTTCAGGTTTTGAGAACCTGTTTTTGTTTGCCTTTCTGAATACCCTTTTACGCCTTAACTTGACATAGCTCTGAGCACACTGGAGGTTCTGAGAAAAGATTAGACTGTCTGAATGATCATGTGTATTGTTATACCCAAGCGTTGTTTATGGCTTTTTGTTTTAGGGGCTGTTATGCATAAATGCATGGAATGCTTTTAAAGTCTGATACCTGCTCTTGTTGAAACGCTGAAGTGTTTCCAGTGCCCTGACACACTTCCACAAGAGGGACCTATCACATCTGTTTTATAGAGAAGCATTGAGACCAATGGGGATGGTTTTGATAAGAATAAAAAACCTAAAAGGAATCTGAAGGTTTGGAGAGCTTGGGTCTAATTCACCAAGGTCTAGCTAAACTACGTCTGTTAGAAAAAGAAATGAGTCTTACTTTGGTGGAGAACTGTGCCCCCCAGTGCTTCACTTCTTTTCAGCCTGGTATGGCTTTTAGCATTCTCTCATTTATGTTAAACAAAAGAGTTTCCCCTTCAAGCCCAGATTTTGCATATGGGAACAGGGAATGCAGAATTTAATGTCTTCGAGTTACCTGGGGCACTTCTGTTTTTTGTTTCTTTGAGTTCTGGGTAGAAAAAGGAGACAGCAACAGCCCTTCACTTGCAAGGAAGAAGACTTCAAAACCGCTGCCAACTGCAAGGAACCACGCTGCAGTGAGTCAGCACATCTCAAGGCTGGGTTTCCTGCTGCGGGCAGGGCGCAGTGCTCCTACAGGTGCTGGCCTTATCAGAAAATGGATGGTAACACCACTTCCTCCCTCCACACCTCCTCCCCGTGCCCCCAGCGGCGTGTGCCGCTCGGCTGCCGGAGCGACGGGCAGCCTGCCCGTGCCAGAGGCTGAGGCAGCCCAGCCGCGCTCCCACCAGGTTTCTTATCTTGCTCTATATCAGAAGAATATCCGGGACGAGGAGCATAGCGGCTCGGGGATGAAGGCTGCAGTTTGTTGCAAACTACCGTCCTACTTTTTGTATGGGTGGCCTGATTTGTACAATAGTGCCAGTTCGCATTGTGGTGTTTACAGAGCAAAGACAGGATGTGCGCCGGCCTGTCTCAGTGCATTATCTGCTCGTGTTATATTTTTAGGCTCTTGCTTCCCTGACAAAATAATCAGTGACAGTATATTTGCCTACGAGCCTTTGAAGGTCTGTTTTTTGCCTCATGTAAGAGTTCCCATTGTTTGGGGGTCAGCCAGCATTTCAGCAGCAATGCTACATTTTGCAACTCACCTCCATAACGTTTCTAGAAACAAACTTTGTGCCTTAAAAAGGTTCAGTTTGTGGCAGGCTGACTGCCGATCGCTGCTTCTTGCCAAACAAATTGTGGCGGGTGTTGTGAAAGCACTAGGATGCGTGTGCAGAGTAGCTGCTCTCAGGGGCCGCTTCTCAAGCTTGGCTTACGAGTAAGCCCGTGCTCGTAGCAGGGGGAAGACCTACCCAGCGAACCTCAGTTCATTCAGCAAAGCGGGAGCAAAGGTTGTTGTTGCAAGTGTCAGAGCTGAAATGTGAGAAAGTAGTGCTTGGAGGAGGAGGACAGATACTTCTGGTGTGAAGAGCTGGGCCAGAACTGTGGAACTTTCCACCAGCAGAGAGAGGACTAATTCCCCAAGCTCAGCATATTCAAAGCCTGAATGCAAAACTCATCTTTTCCTTCAGGTTTTTTTTTTTCTCAAGCTCACAATGGATAGAAATAAAATCTTAAGAACTAATCCAGTTAAGCTTTTTCTTGCCGGCTGAGAAGAAAGGGACAGAAAGAACAACAAACGCTTTGTTTCTCTTTTGCAATATCTGGTCAGTGGTCAGATACAACAGAGGTAAAGAGGTCACGTAAACACAGATAATTTGGAGCTGGATATGCTGCCTTACTGGTCTGGGGAGGAGGCTGAGATTTTGGTGGGGACGGAACCAGGACAAAGCCTTGTGGGCATGATGACTTAGATGACTGAAGAAGACAAATCCTCTTTTTCGGGCTCATCTGTAAATCAATTACCATTTGTTCCTTATTAATAATTTAGCTGCCAAGAATGTGCTTATTGCTTTAGAAGGTGGGGGGAGAAATACAGACTGTCCCCGCACTGAATAGCTGGCAATCTAAAAGATGCAAGGCATTACTCGCGGGAATATCCAGAGAAAAGTGTAACCGTGGGTTGTATTAATTACTTTAATATTTTTGCACCATTTCTTCCCTGTAAACCTTTTTGTCTGCTTGCATCATGTTGATAGCGTATGGTGCCCTCAGTTTAACTGGCCTTTCCAAAGAAATGAGACAGTGAAGGATCATCCTTCCATCCCCTCAGGGCTGGGAGGTCTTGCTGTGCCCCGGTGTAAAGCTGAAAGCTGCTCGAGGCAGGGAGAGGGGCCGGGTTCGGGAGGGAAGGAGAAGCCAAGGGGAAGCATGTAGTGGATGTCCAGTCTGGGCAAGGAATTTGGGAGGACGAGGGAGAAGCTGCAGTTGGGATGAGCTTTCAAATGTGATATAAAGAGGGCTGGAGTGCCTTGAGGACAAGGCTCTGGGCTGTTTGAACTTAATACCTCTGGAAGATACCGGACAGATTAAGAGAGAAGTGTGGTTGATGGGTCAGAATGATAATTTTAGAAGCTGTGTTTTTTGGTGGGTTGGAGGAACAAGATATTTATCTGATGTGCCAGAGAGGAGGAAGAGATCAGCTGGGACGACATAAGGACAAGCAAATTGGTTTGGTTGCTATAAGGAAAAACAAGGGGTAGATCTTCCTTTGCTTTGGGGGTTTGTTTTGGTTTTTTTTCTTAATTTTTGTGCAGGAAAATGTATCAAGGGGTAAGTAGCGAACAAAATAGGAAACGGCTGGGAAAGCTACAAGAGGTGGTGCGGAGCAGTGGTTCCAGATGGTGGGGTAGATTCCCAGAATAAGGTTTGATATCATTGCTACGCAGCAGGTCTATGCCAGGATAGGGATGAAACCTGGGTCTTCTGCCTCCAGTTGAAGGCAATAAATATCCTTGCCATTACACCAGCAGCGCTCAGCCAGCGCAGCAGCAGCAGCGCGTCAAAGGCAAGGCATGGCACGAGCCGAAGTTAACAAGCCCAGTGGAAGTTTGGGAGGCAGTGAGGCGCTGGGTGCTGCCGGTGCCCTCCTTTGCCGGAAGGCAGGAGTGGCACAGCCCGCCGCTCTCGCTTCCTTGCCATGCTTTTGGGTGCTGGTTTGGCATCAGCTCTGGTCCGTGGCACACTGGGCACTGCAGTGCCCTTTCCCTGGAAGCAGCTAGGAGTGATTTCAGAAAGTTTCTCTGGGCAAACGATGTTGTCTGCGGACTCGGAGGTTTGAAGATAGGCTAAGGAAAATGGAGAGGAATTGGACTTGCTAGTGTTTTATGTCTTGTTGAGGGAGTTGGATCCCGTTACACACAAAGCAGACAGTTGGTGCAGACTCTTAGTAAATAGACCTAGTGCTGTGAGGAGGTGGTGTGATTGGTCATTGCCTGTGTGTATTTTAGAACAATCAAATTTGTTTCACGGAGTTGTTTTTTGAGGATGGAGTGGGTGTGTGGACCAAAGGCTTAGTCACGAGGGGAGGGGAAAGAAAACTGTCTTGACTTGTGAAATCACATATTTGTGACTTATCCCATTGTTTCCCTATCTTCGTGTCCGCATTCACACGCTGTAGGAGTGAGCAGCGCTGCTGGATCCGTGTGTGGCTTGTATTCCTTTTCGCAGCGTTCAGGTGTTCAGAGAGGATTGCCCGCTCTTTTGCAACCTCGATCGAGTGCTCACGCTCTCACACTCTCACTCATGCCTTGGACAGCCCAGGAAGTATTTAGGGAAGGTGTAGGTAGTGAGACATCTCCCAATCAACAAAACCTGGAGGGTGCTTAAAAATGTGTGGATGATTCACTGGAAGGCCCTCTGTTCTCTGAGTCACTGCTGACCCAGGGACCTAGCAAGTGCCTTATGCTGCTGAAGAGGAGACATAAAAAGAAGGACATAATTGACCGTTACCTCTCTATGCCTCATCGTGTTGTTCTAGAGAAGCTGGGTGGTGTTCCTGGGTCTCCTGTCTGCATTTCATCTCGAGCGGTTATTGTGGTTGGCTTCTAAAGTTTCCCTCAAGCTTTGATTTGGAGTGAGTGGTGGTGGTCGTCATGTTGACCATGAAAGTGCTGTAGTGTTGCTCTCAGCTGTTAAGCAGAGTTTTAGTGTTCCTCTCATCTTGGCTATACCACAAAGATGGGCAGATCTATTTATACACTCGTACAGTTTTGAAAACACTTTAGGAGTTGAAGAACTGAAAATTGCTTTGTCTTCTGTGGGTTCCCCTTGCAGGTCACAACCGAGGGACGCTGCCCTGCTGCTGTAGGCTAGGAGGGATCTCTCCCGTGGCTTTAAAGAGCTTCCAGTCTTTATCTAGCGTTATTGCTTAGGCCAATACTCACAAAGGTTGCCAGATGGCAAGGTGATATGAGGCCTGGGAAAGAGAGGCCTGTGTGGTTACAGGGTGGGAGCAAAGAGGAGGGGAGCTGTGCTCCCAAACAGCATTCCTGCCCCTTTTGTGAGTGCCAAAACCACACACAACAGCCCAGCCAGACTCCTGCATGGCTGGCATTAAAGGCACTGGCCAAGAGGGGCCAAAAAGAAAATGAGGAAGAAAAACATCCCTTGTTTCTGGAATTCTGCTGATTGTTTTCCGTAATTTGGCCGATAATGGCTGGCAGTGTCGCTGTCACCCTGGACCAGCTGCCAAAGACACTAGCCGCTCGTTCCCCCGGCGTCACCATGCCCTACCGGCGTTTGACAGAGGACGATGTGGAGTCGGCATGAAAATCAAAAGCAGCTTTAAAATGCGCTCTGGCTTGTTCAAGTACAAACTAATATTTACCTGCGAGTCCGCTTCCCTTCTTGTTCCCCTCTCCTTGGCAAGCTCTAGATCTGCTTCCAGTTTAAGCTTAATGTTTAAGCGTTTCTCCAGTGAGGTTCCCAAGGCATGAATATTAAATCCTCTTTTTAGTTTGGAGAGAGGGAAGGGGGAGATGACAACAGGAAAGCTGCTTGAAATGTCTCTCTGTTGCTTAAATGTGAGTTTTGATAGAGCTGGTATTTTCAGCTGTTCGTTATGGACACCTCATGGAAAACTTTTGAAAAACATCTCATTTGGGAACAGTTCTGTCTCCTGTGGTGGTTGAAGGGTGACTTGTTTTCGTGTTGTTTTTTTTCTGGACTGTTCTTTAATCACTTCTTGCCTCGAGTTTTTATTACTACTGACATTTACATGAAAAGAAGGTATTTGTTTATGTTGATTTCGGCTACTTGCTTTTTCCTGCTCCTTTTTATGTCATACCAGCTGGATTTCCATGCAAGCAATAGTAATAATAAAACCTTTACAGGAAAGGTACTGTGCACGCACATGCTTGAGATCCTGTTTGGATGATAAGAATGACTTAGCGTGATACTGATACGTGCTTTATAGAGCTGTTTGTTATTCATGCCGCTGTGCTGCTCTCCCACACATCCTGCATTAGTCAGAGTTAAGCATTGAAATTATACATCCTTGCTCCCGGCCGTATCACCGGTGCAGAGCTGGTGAAGTTTAGGGCAGGGGAGAGTGAAGGGTAGAGGGAAGACATCTGTGCTTGTGTTAGTGCTGCTTTCCTTCAAATAGAGAGTGCTGCAGATCTTGATGGGAAAATGGTGTACCCTGATAGAGGGAGCAACAAGATGTAACATTGTGACTTCTGGTGAGCAAGGGAATTCCTCATGCCTCGCAGCATGGGGAAAATACTCTCCCCTCCCTCCTTTTCTCAAAAATTTTCAGTGTGTTTGGTTTTGGTTTTTGTTTTTTTTTTTTTGTAACATAATCTGTAATTTAGGAAAGCAGAATTGGGCTTCCATGAATAAGGTAATTATCTTGGCTGGAGGGGATGGCTGAGGGAGTGACTTTCTCTTGCTGCATGGCACGTCTGCTGTGCTCTTAGGCTGCGAATGGTAGCCTGAAAAAAATCCTTTCAACCGATCTGTAGATTTACTAGAAGAAAGGAAGCTTTCAGGTAGGCCACATACACAGCTTCCTTTTTTGCTGTTAAGAGTTTTTTGGTGAGGCAAAAAAAATATTTCAGCTGAAGTGTTTTCCACCTCCCTGGTACAATGACCCTCTTCTCTTATTGTATGGAAACAGTCCCCCAAAATAAAACTAACAAACCAAAAGCCCATAACACCACCTCCTCTCTTCCCTCACCCTCCTCAGATGTGTTGTAAAACTTGATTATGAGACGGAGAAGTTTACAAAGTTGTTCCTCCAAATACACATGAACTCTTGCACAGTCTCGAGCCTCTGATTTCGCTAGTAATTACAGACATAAGAGACTGTAAAATATTAACTTCTGTGGGCTTTTAATGAGGCGTTTCACCTTAAATCTGCAGCGTTCCCCTAAGACATCACACTCTTTTAGGTTTACTTTTTAAGCTGAATTTCTCCTGCATTGCTGGTGACTCATAATTAAGAAAGTCAGAGTTGTAAAATTAACACAGCCTTCTTCCACTACCCTTTTCACCTCTCTCACACGGCACACACCTTCTGTTAACTCCTTGTGGAAACTTCAAGGCTTGTTTTGGTAGCAGAGGTAGTTCTTTGTCATCGGGACCAAGGAGGAAAGTCTGTGAGAATCTACTCTGTGATGAAACCTGCAGTCTGCACATGGGAAGTGATTCATGCAGAACTGATTCATTAACAACTCGCAGGATGCCAGAGCGGGTCGGAGGCTGGGAAAGCTCGACTGGAAAAGAGAAGAAAATTGGTTAATTGAGAGAACGGGAGAGACTGAAGGCTGAGGAACCCAGACTCAAGTTTTTCTAAGCAAGCTGCATTTCGTTTAAAGTTGATCAGCCTTAATGAAGAACAGGTCCTCGTCACGGAGCCATCTGAGCACATGTGTAGCTCTGCTGGTGAATGGATCCCAAAGGACACCCCTGCGGAGGGGCTTGGGGTGGGGGGAGGACGTTGGGCGGAAGCACGAGCGTTTGTGGGACCAGGTCCCCTTGTTTGTGGTATGCTGTTAATTAGCACTGGTTGTGCAAATGATTATATATCAGAGTTACTGTTAAACCAGCTTGAAAAGCAATATAAAGTAGAGCCAGTGGAATTAACGGAAGACTTAAAAGGCCTATATAATTCAAGGAAAGTATCGATCTATGTCTTAAGTGCCTGAGTTGCTCTTGAAAATGGGAGATGGGCGCGCTGGAAAATTTCACCCTGGATCTTGTTATCCATGCGGGGGAGGTACAAACACAGATGTCAAATCTTGAAATAGCTGCTTTTTCAAATTACAGGAAAAGGAGCAACATTTTTACTATATAATAAAGAAAATAACAGCAATGAACCTTGAGTAGCCTCAAACTATTCCAAACAAGATAATTGGAGGCTGTAGCACAGTGTATTTTTAGTTGTATCTGCTATAAAGTAAACATGTTCTTTGCCCAGGACCACCAAAAATGTTTCCATAAGAGATGTTGGCTTTGTCCCAACTTGATAGAATGCACAAACGTTTGTCTGAGAAGCCAGTTCCGACTCCCGGTATTTATATGAAGTTTCTGTTGAAGGCACTGGCAATTGTATATATTGTGAAGGAGAGTCCAAGGTCTTAAAACTGTCATTTTTCAACACTCACTATGATAATCACTTTTACTTTTGCTAGCAGATATATATATTTGGGGCAACAGTTCTTGGTGCGAGACTTCTTTTTAAACACTGTGCAGTACATTTAGTTCCTTTTCTCTTTCAGCAATTAAGCAGCATATTCTTTTCTTGGTTCTTTTGCTCTGGTTTTACTTGGGCTCTATTGACAGCTGATGCTAATTTGCAAAGCTCTCCTGACCAGTGCAGCTATGAAGATTGCTTCCCTACAGTATCAAGAAGATGTCTGTTGAAGCTAGATACTAAATGTAAATCAGTATAAGTACCATGGAAGCTAACAGAATAACTGAGTTTAACAGCAGCTTGGCTTTTTCATTTTTTGATTGCTAGCAGGACTGTGTGCTCCAGTTATTCAGTCTTTCTTGAAATACTTTGATTTGGATGCAGTCTGTGTTATGGAAGATTATCTGAATCTCTTTGGCATTTCCATCCATCCATTTTCTCCTTATGAAGCTCCTCTGATCACACAAATAGACAGACCCATCAGTATGCCTGGAATCTCCTTGGAGAGAGGAAGTTTCTGGTTCCGTTGGATCAAAGCGTATTGGGTTTTGGATTTCATGATTGAAGTTAAACGTGGGATTCTGGGAAGAAATGATGAGCTCATATGATAAATGATTTTTCAAAAAGGCACGCTCCTTTTGAGAGGCTGAGCTTCTTAACTGTGTCTGTTTTCTCCACCCCCAGTCCCTTTAGGCTCAAGCACAAATGAATTTAGATGAGTCTGACACAAAGTTGGGCAACTAAAGTTTGCCGAAATAAAAAAAAGGACCAGACGGGCTTAGAAAAACTGGATTTAAAATTTAGAGGAGTTACAAAAATCATGCAAAAAAGTCAACTGCCTGATTTATGCTGCAGTTATTAGAAATGGTCTGTCTTCAGTTTTGCGCCTTGCTGGGGAATTCATTGCTTTCCTGTGAAATGTCAGTAGTAGTAGAGTGCACCCTTTCTGAGAACTGCCGTCCACCTTGCAGGGCCAAGTGCAATTGGGCAAGCGTAGGTGGCAGAAATATTGGGATGTTTATTAGGGAGTTTAGAACTGGGTTCACAATTAAGCCTTAATTGAGCATTAGGATATGCTATGTCTGTTCCGAGGTAGGGAGGTGAAGGACATGCATGGTTGGGCCTCTGAAGTACCTCTCCTCTGTGCTACTGGCGCTCAGAAAAGGGAGGTGAAAGAGGGTGTAGGGGCATGTAATTACAAAATGGCTAAAAATAAAGGAAAGGGAGCTGGGTTTGATAACCAGTAGCCAACACCCTGTGTCTGTGGCATGAGCAGAAGTGGTGTAAATAAGAGATAAGTAAAAAGGACAGAGAAAAAATAGTTAGATTATGATACATCTTGTTTTGTCACGCAGTATCCGTAGCTTTAAAGAAATCTAAATTAAACTGAGCTGGTATTTGCATGCCAGCAGGGAGTAGAAGTGGACACAGGTCGAGAAGAGAGCTGTGGAGCACAGGACAAGCAGGAGGCGGCTTTAGAGAAGCAACAATGGACAGACAGTTTATGGTAAACCAATAAAATGTAGTTATGTCTGAATCTGAAATTAGACTCTGAAAAATATGGTCTCAAGGCACCTGCTAAAGAGCTTAGCATTACTGGAATCTTAATAAATGACTCATGCTGTCATAATCTGATCCTGACATCAACTCTCCGTGCTGTATTTCTTCAGCTTTTGAGTGGGGGAAGGGGAAGTCTGCAAAGCCTTAGTAAAGACTGAGAGTTGTAAATAGGCAGTAAGAAGCCCACGCAAGATATGTTGGTAATTTCTGTATTGTCAGCTACTTTTCAAACACAGAACAAATGAGACTTGAGTAGAAGAATTACACAGCATCAGAAGAAATGAGAATTGCTCTTTTCCCTTTAAAATCTTTACCTGATACTGCAGGCTGTAGATGGTAGCACTCTGTTCAAGACTTCATGGCCAGGGAATGCGTGGAGCTGTGCCACCCACTGGCTGTGATCCTGTGCTTACCTGTAAGTACACACGCAGTGGTCCGCCCAAGGGGCGCGGTGACCTTTGCAGGGGTTGCCATGCTTTGCCCACTGCCTCCTCTTCCTGCCTTCCCCGCAGTGCTTCTGCTCCCGTTAGCAGCTCCTCGCGAAGGTCAGAAGCATCTGAAGCCAGCTGCCAGCTGCAGACATAGAGGAGATGTGTTTTTCTTCTAAATTCAAAGGAAGGCTTTGGTGGGAAGATTAAGCAGTCTGAATGAGAGTTACCAGCACCAAATAGCTGGGATCTTTGGTAGCGTTGAGGGGGCGATGAACTCCTCATTCCTGGTGTTGGCTCTGACACAAGCTTGTTTTGCTTTGGGAGAATCATTTAACTTCATGGCATTGGGGGTAGTAAAAAGTTACCCTCTGCATAGAGATGTGTTGCAAATTAGGTGTTTGTTAATTCTTTTAATCTTCTATAAATTTAAGTGCTAAGTAGAAGTATTAATTATTAGTTTCCTCTATGGTAGTGTGATAATATGTATTGCAAATACCAGGTCGATGCAGTTACTGCTATTTCTAGAACCTGAATGACAGTACTGTTAAAACTGCACCAGAAATTGGAAAATTTAGTGATGCTAAGCAAACTGAGGGGAAGAGATGGCAAGGGATCAGCTTCAGAATTACGAATGTGCTGCATGGGTCATTTTTTTTATTCAGTGTTATTCATTTGGCCGGTATTCAGGGAAAGCTGAGATTTTATCCAACTTCTCAGAGAAGTCCTGTGGACATTGCAGTGCTCTGCACACAAAAGCCAGATTCTGCTACAAGAATAAATGCTTACTTTCCTGGTGTAGGCCAGATGCAGGGCCAGTAAGGAACTACTTATCATGTTCTGTGCTTAAGAGAAAATCACAGCCTGTGGCCATAGTTCTTGGGGCACTGTAGAGCATACCGGCAGCTTATTTGTCATGGTTTTAAAAACCAGCTTCTGCTTGTGGTTTTTAATAAGAACGCCTTGGAAATACATAACTTACAACTTTTTCTGCCTGATTGTTTTTCTCTTTTCCTTACCCCTTTTCGCACACGCTGGTGTTACTGGATACTTGAGCTTGCAGGCATTTTGCTTTCTTGGAAGATTAATGACAGGGATATAAAACCGATGGGTTTTGCAAACAGGAGTGTATGTGTGTGAATGGTGAGGGGAGGGAATGGATCTCTGACAGAGTAAATCTGAACCTTGACAAACCCCTCCCGTAATATCTTATTGCTCATAGCACATTGCTTGATTTGCACTGCTGCATTCCACTGATTTCAGCTTTACTTTTAAAGAAGGAGAATGGGTGCAGGGAAGTTTTGTTACCCATCTAGAGGAAAGATAGCTGTAAAATGCTCAAGGAGGAAGATAAGAAATAACAAGTACATCTTTTGAAGTGTGGGGTTTGGTTTTTTTCTTTCCTGATTCAGGCTATTACAGATTAAATCAGGTTTAAAAGAAAAAAAAACCAAACCCAAAAATGCACACACCAACAACAAAACCCCCAACCCCAAAACAACAACAAAGAAGAAACCAAAAAAACAGTCAGGCCTGGAAATCAAACTCCTGTTAAGCACTGTAATGTTCTCTTATTTACTCCTCGCTCTTTCTCACACAGTTACAGAGGATTTATTTTAAAAAAAACAGCCAAA
This sequence comes from Phalacrocorax aristotelis, assembly GCF_949628215.1. Classification (NCBI taxonomy): domain Eukaryota; kingdom Metazoa; phylum Chordata; class Aves; order Suliformes; family Phalacrocoracidae; genus Phalacrocorax; species Phalacrocorax aristotelis. Next base: position 53,497,299 of record NC_134282.1, read on the forward strand.
CCAAAGCTTCGGTATTTCTGTCATTCTTTTTTCCTCTCTTCTCTGTTTTTGCTGTTGAGAGTCACTCAACATTAGTCCTTTGAGCAGCACTAGTCTGGACAGTTTGGAGTAGCAGTTTCACGCGTTAAACTTTCCTGGTAAATGGCTTGTAGCAGCACATAAGGATGGGTCAATCCTAAAGGTGTTCAGCCTGAGGGGGTTTTCGGTTGTTTCTTACAGACACTGCAATGTTGTCCTGACCCTGCCTTATGCTGTTGTGCAAGCAATTAAATTACCTGACTGCATTCCTGGAGCCTTGGTCTCTCTTTCTTAATTCAGTATTTTTTAATTTCTGGTTATAACTGCCCTAGGTGTGGAGTAACCACCCCACAGGATACCTCTTGATCATGTTTGAGTGCACCTCAAGCCTTTGGCTCGCTTCTCCTTGGGCATCTTTTACCAAGCACCGAGTCTTCAGAGCCGTATCCTACACGCAGGGTATGGTGCACAGTCATTATCTTTATTGCTACCACCCACAGCACAGGCTGGGACAAACACGTGGTGAGGCTTCCGTCTGCTCGCCCGCCCCAGCCCAGCCACCCAGCGGGTCTGCTGGCCACGTAGTCGCCACTCAGGTGGGGACGTGCTGGTCTCTGCCCTTCTTCTCCATGGGCCGGTGCTTCACATCGCTGAGCTGCTGTCTTCCTCCTCTCTGCTGCTTCTCCGTCTTGTCATAGCAGGACTTTGTTTTTCTGAATCATTGTTGAATTCATTTCTTTGTTATAAACCACTGCTAGCTGGTATCACCTCAGCAATCTTGCTGTGTTCTGGCTTTTTTTTTACTTTATGTCGCAGGCTCTCATAGCCTACATGCTTTCACACTCACAGGAGGTGATAACTACAGCTCATCGTATTTCCCTTAGTAGAACAGGCTTGTGGATCACAATATTTTCTCATTCTTATCTTGCAAGTTCAGGGTACGTGCTAGTTATGAAAGATGCACTAGAACACCCTCTGGCAGTGAGAGTCTGCAGCACCTGCTCGGTCTAAACATCAACGCTGTGAAAAGAACTCTTTACAAATTTTGGTATATAATCCCACCATGCAGTATAGAGACACTTTGAAGACAGAGTGTCCCACCAACATAAATGGTGCTGCTTTTGGAGAGAACCAGGCTGAATTTTTGGCCGAAGAAGCCTTGGTATTTTTAAAAGAAATCCTGATAGGTAGTAGGGAATAATAAATGTATCAGGTCAGTCATACAGGGAGATCTGCTCAACCCAGTCTGTTTAAAAGAAAGGTAAGAGAGAGGAACAATTCAGTAACCCAATGGCAAGTTTGCTGCTTAGTTTCTGTTAATTTTAATGAGGCCCGATGTGCTGAGCTCTCAGGTGGTTTGGGGAATACTTCACTCTTCAAGATTAGACTGTGCTTTACAACAGGACCAAAAAGGGTAGAAGTTGTGTGTGCCATGGAGTTTATTACCAGATTGATCTGCCTGTGGATGTGAGAGAGAAACCTGCTTGAGTCATCCCAGAGGGCTGTGGACTGCAGAGATGGTGAGCCAGTCAAATGCGTCCTCAGCCGTGGTGCATGCTAACAAAAGTATATCCTAACTCATCTCGCACCGGCTTTTGGCTTTCACCAGGTTCCTCCAAGAAATGTTACAGCCTGCTATAGCCCGTGATACTGCCAAGTTAGAGACCTGAGCCAGCTCGTGGTGTGATGCTGAGGGGACGGGAGCCAAGGAAGGGAGGGAGGAGGTGAGATAAGGCAGGACTGTGGGAATGGGAATGTGTTGGACAGGAGGAAGACCATCTCGCCAAGGCAGTGCTAGTCCTGTAGGCCAGTGCAGGTGCCCTTAAGACTGCAGCCTAGGTCGTTTGTAAGTGAGATGACTGGGTGCTCAGGACAGCTATCGTGCTTGACCAAGTGTTTGCATCTATAAATGACCATTCAGTTAGCTGATAAAGATGTGGCAGTGGACTGCGGTAATTTTAGTGCTGCATCTACACAAAAAACTGCCTTTAGTAGAGCAGTGTTTGCTCATCTAATCTTGTGTCCTATCTCAGCTTTACCAGTTATCTGTTGCTTTGGAGAAAATCCTTGAGGGTTGAGACAGGACGGCAGAAAGAAATAATGCTGCCCTGTTACTTAGCCACGTTCTTCCCAAGAACAGGCAGACAATGTTATTTTGTCTCAAGTCCCTTAACAAAGAACCCAAGGAGAGATTGCACAATCATAAAAATGTAATTAGCCCCCAGGGGTTTGGGGAAATATAATTTCTTTTACCTTATATTCTTATTGAGGGGAGAGGGGAGAAGGGGAGGTTATGATGTTTGAAAATAAAACATATGGTGCTGTCATTTTAAAAAATCTTTTTAGATAAGAATGTAGAGAAGCCCATCTCTCCTGCCTTATAGACAGCATTCATGCCATGAGCGGTGGCAGAGAGCAAGCACAACGTGTTTCCCACAGTGTGGAGTCTCTGCTAACAAAGAGGAGTAGCTGCGATACTAGTGGTTGAGAGCTCTGTCATGCTTTTAGGCTGGTTTTGTTGTAGATAACACTGAAGCTGTTCAGGATTCGGGGACTGCTCAGACAACAGTGACTTGATATCTGTCTCCACCGACTCCTGCGAGAACTTTGTTGGCAGAAGGGCTCCGATAACCTGGGTGGTGAGGGCCACCGCATCCAGAGCGAGACAGGCATGTGGATGTACTGGGTCGTCTTTTGTAAAGACTTCATAGCTTTTACCAAGAGCCCTGGGGTGATGGGAGGAAGGGCACTTCACCCTCCAGCTGACAGGGAAGTCTGCTGTAGGTATAAAGAGTTGCTTCTATCCTGGCAAACGTAGGAAGAGACCCAAGCCTTGCAAGTCATGCCAGAGTCATACACACTTGGTGTTAGTCCCCCATCTCAGCTGCTAACCTCAACCCAAATCTGCCCGTGCTGCTGACGTCCACCTGCTGATGGTGACTGGGAACAGTAAGAACACTTGCCATAGTTGCATCTCCTGCGCAATACTTGGAATAATCTCTCTGGGTTGTGTTTTTTCTCCTTTACCCCCATTTTAGATGCAAGATATTCTTCCAAGCAAAGATGTTTGAAAGGGGAACAGAAAAGCAGTCCTGTTTTGTTCTTTCTTTCAGCCTACTGTCTTTTTGTTAAATTTAGTGACTATTTTCACACTTCTGGTATATATATATATATTGCAATTTTTTTTCCAAAATGACAACTTTTGGGGTCAAATAAGTCAAGTCTTGGCCCCATTGAAATGAATACCAAGATTCCCACCTTCCACAGAAGATCAATTCTACACACCAGTGCCCTCTTTATGAGCCTTCCACCTGGGAAGGCCAGTTTTCAGCTTTCCTGTCCTCTGAAAGAGCTTGGCCTAAGAACACACTTGGAAAATGTGCCAGATACTCAGCTGGTTGGTCGCCCCGTCACAGAGCAGTCTGAAGAGAACGCGTGACCCATAAATAACAGGCATAATATGAAGAAATACATACTATAAATACGTACTATAAATAATAACTGTGGGCGTTGTGCGTTTTTTTCAGGGCTGTGATATACTTGCAGGTTTTAGATGTTTTGTAACCTGTACCAGCAAGTCCCTCAGTGATGGCATAGACTCCTTATATACTTTGTTCGTAACACTTACGTGGCGTGTTTTCCTGCTCCCCTAAATCAAGCGCTTGTCAGCGATAGCCTGAATTGGTTGCGTTTTGCCTGCCTTGTTGTTGTAGCAGTGTTTACAAGAGGTGTGCGTGTTACCAAGCTCTGCCAGAGGAGCTTTTGGGAAAACTCTATAAGGGCAGCCAAGACTAGCGCAACCACTGTTTGAATAATTGTTTGTGTGTTTTGGTTTGGTTTTGTTTTGTTTTTCTAGATTGGCTGCCAACACAAAGAACCAAGGGAAATAATTCCGAGTAAAATTTCAATTTTTTTTTTTCTTTCCTTGACAAATTGAAAAATAGAAACATTTCATTCCACCAAACCCCTGAAGTGTTTCGTTTCAGTCATTAACAAAAGCAAGGGAAATGAGGGGTTAGACTTCAACCAAAGTGCCCGGGGGCAGCTCCCGTTCAGTGGCTCAGGGAGTGGAGCCCTCATTCAGGACGGAGGAGACCCTGCTCCCATTCTTTCCTCTGCTTGTCTTGCTGCCCAGGAAGTTTTGCTGGGAGCAGCCTATTCTGAGGTGAGGATATGATTAGGTGAAAGCGAGTTGGAGGAGACACAGGCTAGATGTAAAAACAAAAGTAGGCAGTGCTGAAAAAAACTATTTTTTTGCTTTCAAGCTGCAATTTGGAAAATGAAACTGGAAGCCTTGCTTGTTTTTGAACACTGTTTAAAGGAAAGGTATCAGTAGGAATTTTGGATGATTTTGTCACAATGGAAATTCATGTGTCTCTAATTTAAAAGTCCGGTTTTATTAGCGTGTATTTTAAGATGTGATGCTTTACGTGCACAGCCTAAATTGCTGAGCTGTGCAAATGGCCTGTTCGTTAGGACACCCACAAATGCTTAAGAACTACCACTAAACTGATGCATTCTTATTTGCTGTAGGTCTCGTCTCTGCCTGCAGATGAACCTCTTTTCAGAAAATTAAAAAATGCAGAGCTGGGCTGTTATATAAAACAAACACTTTACAGTTTTCAGAGATAACTTTTTGGCCTGAAGAGCGGGACCGGCATGCCTCCTTGCAGCACTGTCCCGGTGGGTTTTGGTGACCAGCAGCACCCTTTGGGGCTGTCGGGGTACGAGCTGCCTGGGCAGCCTATGCTTTGAGTCTGCAGGCTTGGCATTAGGTTCCCCTGCGCAGCGTTTGATGGGATGTGGTCAGTGCTACACGTGTATTAATGCCAGTCTAAATCACTATCATCTCTGTGCTCTGCCTGCAGATCGTTAGACGGCCGGCTGCAAGTATCTCACCGGAAAGGTCTTCCCCATGTGATCTACTGCCGGCTGTGGCGCTGGCCAGACCTTCATAGCCACCATGAGTTGCGTGCCATGGAGATGTGCGAGTATGCCTTTAACATGAAGAAGGATGAAGTCTGCGTGAATCCTTATCATTACCAAAGAGTGGAAACCCCAGGTACTGCTGACCGATGTGTGGATACCTCAGCTTCTCGGTACCAGCCTAAGGGATTTATAAGTGCATTTCAAAATTGAATAAAGCAGCAGGCATAGGGTTTTAAAACCAAAGCATATCTATTATTGATGATAATCTCTTACTGTATGCAGTGGAATAATTTATGAATCTGCACTCAAGGGGGGAAATATAATTTTAAATCGATAAAACCCAAGTCGAGCAGGCTGCATTGTTGCCAGGTTCCTAATGTGGCATTGCGTGCACGTAAACGACTCGCACACATAGCAGATACAAGTATGAGCTACGGCAGTGTTCTGTGCATCCCTAATTGTTGGTATTAAATTAAGGATAAATTTACTGTTAAGCTGAAGTGGCTCTAAGAATAGCTCCCAACACAACTGAACTTCCTGTTCTGAAGTCTCCTCCTGCTTCTGGGAGACTTTAATCTGGAACTGCAGATAGTTCTGCTGGCGTGTCTGTACAAATCTGCAGAACCAGCCTGGATGTTTATGCTAATCCTACCTTGCTGTTCCATTTTCTGTGAAATGTATTCCTTTTGAATCATGTGGTATAACTTCTCTTGAATGGTTTTCCAAGACGACCTGTTTCTTTGCCTTAGAAGGGCCAGACAGACTAGGTGTGTTCAGATAAGCATGTATCCCGTCCCCAGCTGAGATATGTTAAGAATAGCATCTTTAACTGCTGCTGTTATTTCAGAAGCAAGTATCAAATTGTGTCCCTTAATTAGCGACTTTGGTATTGCGTGTATTTAAGGGTGTTACTCCAAACTGGTTTCTCCTCATTTTCTAGGGTTTCAGTCATTTTATTTTAAAGCCGTAAATGTTGCTGTTCTTTTTTTTTTTTTTTTTTTTTTCCTTTCCATTTGTGCAGTGTTACCTCCAGTGCTGGTGCCTCGGCAGACAGAGATCCCAGCTGAGTTCCCGCCGTTAGATGATTATAGTCATTCTATTCCAGAGAACACTAACTTCCCAGCAGGTATCGAGCCACAGAGCAACTACATTCCAGGTACTGTATGTCTTCTATAGAGCGAGCGGGGGGAAAAGGGTCATATTGCACAGCGAATCGTGTCTATGTATGCCAAGCTGGATGACTGGAAAGTCTATCTTTCCATCATTATCGTGAAGCTAAGGAGTGGGAACCTATACAAAAATAGATGAAAGCTGTAAATGTAGACACACAGCAGTGCTATTTATAGTTTTGGTTTGTTTTCTTTAAACTCACCTCTTCCCTTCAGTAGTACGTACTCAGTTTAATGTGAAATCTGAAGCTGAATGTTCCCTTAGCAAGTTTATATTTGAATTTGAGTAAAAATCTAAATTTCTGATGGAATTGAGCTCTTCTATTTATGTATCTCTCTTACAAGCAATTTACACCTTATTTGCATGGACAAGCTATGCAGCTGCACACCAGGGGAGGAAAAATATCTGGACAGAAAACTCTCTACATGGCTTAAAGTTTTATGGGACTGAAAATCCGGATTTTTTTGTTTCCCTCTCCTTTGTTATTCACAGATATGCTGTGACTAATATTCTGGTTGTCCCAGCTCCTCCTTTCAGCAGCTTGAGGAAGGAAAGTAATAAAAAAGAAATCTCGCTCCTTGTGAATAACAAAATAAATGTTTTTTGTGCCTAAAATCCAGACTTTGCATCCAGTTGCAATGACAGTGTGATCGTTTTATGCTTCTAGAGACACCTCCTCCAGGCTATTTGAGTGAGGATGGAGAAACTAGTGACCACCAGATGAACCCCAGCATGGATGCAGGTAAGTAATCTTTTGCCATTTGCTGCAGCTTTCTAGGTCATATCAGAGACTCTTAAAAAGGTTTTCTTTGGGGCACTGAAGATCAGATGGTGGGTTGAGGTGTTTTATCCTGGTAGGAGCGCAAATATAGCCTAACATCTCGGGTAAAGCACAGGGTTGTATGTTGTAGAGCTGCTGGTGAAAGGTACAGCGTGTTCGTGTTCTTTCCAACATCCATCGTTAGACAGTACTAAGCAGGGACCTGAAACAGTGGAGGCACGGCTAAGGATGATAGTTTGTATTGTATTTGTGTCCATGCAGCTGTATGCATGTGAAGATTTTGCATGTAGCTGGCACTTTTCTGCTGAGGCATTTTTCTGATTGTTTGCTTGTTCACATACTGAAATGTCAGGTTTGACTATATTTGAAATGACCCCTAGGAGATTTGGTTTTAACGGGGTTTATCATTTAGTGGATACAGCCCAAAGAAAGTTGAAAGTCTAGGTTCTCTCTCGTTGCTAAGAAAACAAGTAACCAGGTTTAGAATCAGCAGCCTTAGTGCTCATGCTAACCTGTGTCAACACTTCAAAATGAAACACGCAGGTCTCATCTTTCTGGGAGTAACTGTTTAAGGCATCTTGTTGATCTGAGTGGCCTCACTGCTTGTGAGTAAGAACCACTGAATCACACTCGGAATTCGTAAAACTTCTGCTTGAAAATCAAAACCACGTCCTTGGTTAGAAGGGCTGATGCTTTACAAGAGGGATATGCAAATACATGGCGCTTACATACAGACAGACATGCAGAACCTAATTAATGCAAATACTGCACACAAATATCTTGGTTTCTGTGCATGCCTTCAGCTGTAGAGCGTACGTGGGATTCTAAAAGAGGGATGACTGATTTGCAGTCTTTCACCACAGTTATACAGATGGAGGAAGGCAGTGTGGGTTTGTTTGTCTACATCAAACGGAAACCTATTGACACAAACCATTTTAGTGCATACAATTATTGGTAATGCGGTTGACATGTGGAATGTATGTATGGCTTTTAGGGAAAGTGGACTGGAATAGGATTGGTCTGGAAGATGCTATAAATACCTAATTTACGTTCAAACGCTATATCCCTTCCTTCAGATATCATGGACTTCCCTCTGTATGGAAAAACCCACACTTTAAAGAAACCAGCTGAACTTAGCATGAGAGGGAAAGGAAAAATGGGCTGTACCACCTGTCTGCATCCATGTGGCACGCAGAGACTGGAAATTGCTCTGGGCATCCAAGTGCAGATATTTGAAATATGTGCGCAGAACTTTTGGACCAAATAGAAATGATTGGGGATAAAATTCTGACAGTTGTTTGGTCAGATCTGTAGGCTTGACCCAATACTCCGTTGTCCCCAAACCAGTAAGACTCGTTGACGTAAAGTGGCATGTTTTCGACTCTTACGAGTATGTTTTGTGCCTAGCAATGTAAAACCAAGCGCTCAAATGCCCAGCTAACTGGGTTTGACCGTAGCTGTCATGATGGTACCTGGAGTTTTGATAACTACAAGTGGAAGAAAGCTGTATGCTGAGTTTTGGGAATTAATGGGTTAAGCTTAAGTGCATGCATTATGACGAAGCTTAGCAGTAGTGCGGGTAGAGTAAGTTGATATCGTAAGTAACAGTATTTGGAAGCTCATGTAAGAGTAATCAACAACAGAGAAGCTGCTGGTGTCACAAAATGAGGCTTCAGTGAGAAGTCGGTTATCCTTCCAACGTGCCTGAAGATTTTGTGCAAGTGTTTTTCCTTGCGTGGACGCCACACTAACGATAATCATGTCTTGATTTTCAGGTTCTCCAAACTTATCTCCAAACCCTATGTCTCCAGCGCACAATAACCTGGGTAAGCATGTGATCTTGAGAACTGTGTGTAATTACAGTCAAGACAGTGACATTTTAATGATGATGTTATTTCTTGAGGCTGTGCACTGTTGATGAGATTGTGAGCGCTGTTGATGTTCCTTCCCGCTAATCCTCTTCACAGTGAAAACAGTGGTTCATAGTAACTCTATATGAAATAAAGAAACCTGAACTTACATCAGAGAGTTAAATAAAAACCCAAGAAATGTTGACAGACAAACACCAGAAAGAATGAGTGAAGGACTGCAGCAAAAATACACTTGTTTAATTATGTGAGTTTGCGAGGAGTATGTCCATCTGTTTTGCCGGTCGTTTTGTGTTCTTATATATTTAAAGGACACAGATTGAGGTTAAATTTTGTCTCCTGGAAAGTTACTTTGTAAATTTGTAGCACTACTGGTCTCTTTTACCCGAATGCCCGGCACCAGCATGCCTTTCAATTTTTTTCTTTATTAAGTAACTTGGTGTTACATCTGTTATAGGGCAAATGTTGCAATCCACGTATGGTGGAGAGGGGAGTGGGGTTCAGGGCAAGGGATTTGCCTGTGCTGCTTCATCCGCTCAGGCCATCGTCTGCTTGATTGAAGGGCAGCAAATCCTCATGTAAACCCAGCTCAGGAGCAAACCCGCATCCCCAGCAGAGCAAGCGTGCAGTTACACAGCACAGATGGGCACAGCCTTGAGAGTTTGGGTGGCGGTGGCTGGGGACCCCCACCAAAACTTGAGTGCTGGGATGGTGTCAGACCACAGGGTAAGTCTACCTGAGGGGCATCCCTAGACCCCATAAGGGACAAAGCAGCCCAGGGCCCTCATGCTCCAGTGCCCCAAACCACTGGAACAACTGGTGGCCCAGGTGTGTAAGCTGCGTCAGGGGAGGTTTAGATTGGATAGTAGAAAAAATTTCTTCATTGAAAGAGTGGTCAGGCGTTGGAACAGGCTGCCCAGAGAGGTGGGGGAGTCACCATCCCTGGAGGTATTTAAAAGACGTGCAGATGTGGCACTTCAGGGCCTGCTTTAGGAGACATGGGTGTGTTGGGTTGGCACTTGGACTTGATGATCCTGGAGGTCTTTTCCAACAATTATTCTATGATTCTATGATTATGGTATGGAACTGAGCATGGTCTCAGCTGAGTAAAGTGGAGGGGGTTTGTTGGTTGCTGTACGGTTGGAGAGTCCAAATAAATGGAGAGAGGGCAGGAATGCCAGTGTATGGAGAGGGGCAAATGTCACGGACAGCCTCACTTGGGCATCAGAGGTGTTTGTGGGGTCTTATGCTTAAATGAGCCTGGAGGAATGCTGTAGGTGAGATGCACACACCACAGATGCACTGTGGGATCTTTCTGACCCACTAGCCAGTTGGTTTTCTTCAAGCAAACTCAAGTTACGCTGCAATCTGGAGTTATCTTTCCCCCCCTAACTCCATTCTGGGCACTGGAAAGATAGTCCAGCCCTAAGTGCTATCACCGATTCACTCTGTACCCTGTAGACAGTAAACAGGAGGAAAGCTGAAGAAGAAGGAATAGCAGCTGGAGAGGGCCTTTACCTCTGAGATACTAATTGAGGATTTGTGGCTAGCTCTGAACCTCTGTTACCATCTCGAGTGTCTCCATCCTTTATTTTCGTACCTACAGACATAAAAGGTCTGATCTTCAACAGTTTGAGCTCTTACCCTGTTTGAAATTGCTCTCAACGGTCTGTCATAAAAAGCACTCGTAGCTCTGGCTAGCTGCAGGATCAGTTCTCTAAATGTTCATTAAGCCAGCAGACAGAGGCCACTTGAGATTACTCTTGAATAACCATAGCCGTAAAGTTTACATATGCTTTTAATCCTGGCACAGGGTACTTTGACAGTGCTCCAGAATTTGTTAGTCATTGGCTGACTTGTGGCTATCTTGGGGCTGGTGAAGGGGGGATTTCTTTCCTCTTCTTTTTTCTTTTTGCCCCCTTTTTTTTCCCCAAAGCATGGAATATATTGCCACGGTGACACTAAAGTTTTATTTGCTTTAACTGTTAAAGCCTAAGAAGAGAATACATGCCTGACTTATTTTTATTTCCTTTTTGCCTTTTTTTTTGTTTGAATCCATTATGCTCCAGTGTGCTGGAGTTGATGAGAGTTTCTAGCGATTTTTTTTTTATAACCCAAAACTAAAAAGCCAATTACACGTAACAAAACTAACCTGGCAAGTCAACTGTGGCATCTGCCTTACATAAGGAAGAAAGGAGTTTCTCGGAAAGAGGCCCCAACCCATATCCTTTCTAACAAGGACACTGGTTATTAACATATGCTGCTCAGCTGATGGACCTGTCAGATGTCTAATGTGCTGTCTGGTGACAAAAACGAAGTAGGAGCAGGTGAAGCTGGTTAACCGCAAGGAACCTCTTTGTAGTCTAAGGAGCAGACATCAGAAAAGCATTTTAACTTGCCAACATTAAAAGATACCTTTAAGTTTTGCAAACCAAATACTGATTGCTCTTAGGCAAGAGCTTCCGCAAATTAAGAACTTCTTGTCTCTCTTAAAAATCTTATTGTATATTTTTGCATGTGAGGAAGCCACAAAATAATAAATGAAATGGCATGTAGCTGAGCAACTCCTAAAACTGTCAAATGACAAAATCGTCGTCATCTGTACCTTGTAGATGGCGTCTCTAAAGTAAGGAGCTGCTTAGAGCAGTGTAGGTGTAAACGCCCAGCAGCCCATCAGACCTTCAGCCTGGTGGTCTCTGCAGCCCAGAAAGGGTTTGCTCGGGCTATGCGAGCAGAACTTTCTCAGCTTTGCAGGTTCTCTCTCCAGTTAGAAGTTAGTTGGTGGCAGGTGACCTGCAGCGCTCCTGTTTTTGCTGTGCTATATAATTCTGTGGATAAGCAGAACACTCCCGCATCTAGGGCTGTACTTTGATCTGCAAAAGTTTAACCAGGCTTTCTCTGTGTGTTTGGTAGGAAAATTGAATAGAAATTTAAAAAACACAACAGTGTGCAACGGAGGCAATTATCAGGAAGCTCTCTGCAGCAGAGTGCGGTGGGTTTTTGCAGTTTTGCCATTAAGAGAACAGTCTCACGGTGTTGATGTCCATTTATTTGACCAGAACTACCTGAAGCTTTTAAGACAGTTTACTTTGTGTAAGCTGAACTTTGGACTTAAATCCCATGGCCATATTCCAGAGAATTACAAAGGCAATAAACTAGCGTGAGGCAAACGAAGTAGGACGGTAGAAGCTAGGTTAGAGGTGCAATGTATATATTTCAGCATAAAGCTGTAAGACTGCAATATGGGGTTGAAGGAACTTGGGGAGTTTCAGCTTTCCATTCGCAGGCACAAAAGCATTGCAAGGTCACATACTGGTTTTTTTTTTTTTTTTGTTCTCCTTTCAGCTTGTGCATCTGATTTGGTAGCGTTCTTGCTTTGTTCTGAACTTTCAGTTGTCTAATTTTCAGTTGTCGGACATGAGCTTTGAATGGAAGTTACAGACATCCAATGATCCCTTCTGTATTACTGAAATACGAACTGGAGAAAACAGAAAACAACCCAAATGAAAGGCGAGTTGCCAGCATTATGTGGACGTTTGGAATGAAGTCAGGGAGTTTACGCTGGCTGAGGGCCAGGCCTGAGGTTGCTTGCATATTGTTATTTCGGAGGGAGGCAGTCTCTTGGTGTACAGGAAATCCATTGTCAGTGTTTGCTCCGCAAAAGACTTGACGCAAAAGCTGTAAGTGAAATAAGCACATACCCTGTGGTCAAATCCATCAGTAACATAAACCTCTGTTACTCTCTCTGCTGAAACATGATTTCCAAAGCAGTGAAAACAGCCCTTCTCCAAGTACAGAGGGGAAGGGAGTGTGCACACCTATTTATCTTTTCGTTTCTGAGGGAGTTAGAATTAATGTGACTGCAGCTAATACAGTTAGATAACATATATCAGTAGCTTCTGATATAGATTGTGCATCAAACGCATTAACTGAAACTAGGATAACAACCGCCCTTATGCTTAAAGCACGCAGTGTAGAGTGTGCAAAGCAGCCAGCAGATCCTTCTCCTCCGCAGCTGAACAGATAGCACTTTTATCTCACAGGGAAGATGCAATATGGGTAGCGTCCCAATACTCGGGGGACACTCGTGCAAGCAAAGCTGTAGCGAGGCAAGGCTGAAATAGTACGGAGACGATTCAGGCAGGATTTGCTTGGGCTTAATGCTTCATATTTTAGCTGAAGGTGTACCCCCTCAGGATTCTTCGGCTTTAGCAGAGCTATGTTCTTTTACTTTTCCCCAAAGAGTGAATCCATAAATTGAAAATGAATATACAGGACAGCTCTAGCACAAGAGGTAACTCGTCCATCCCGTGACGGCTTAAGCCGAAGCCTAAGACCACAAATCACAGGAGGAAGCAGCATCATTAAAAGCTTGGCTGCGTTTTTTAGAGGCAAGTTTTTCTTCAGAATAGGATTTGTTGGTTTGTGTCTTTCCTCAAGTTGCAAATAAGCTGGAAATAAAATTTCCGTACATCCTTCCGTGGGGAATCCACAGTTCCCTTGAGTCGCAACCAAGCGGAGGTGGTTTCTGAAGGAAACCATAGAGAGTAATACAGGCTTCGGTGTTTTTGTAACTTGAATAGTACCAACCTGAGGACGTGACTTAAGGATCAACAGAAGTTGATCTGATTTTTCTGGAGCTGAGCAGCCTTTCAATTAGAAAGGCACTTGCTGTGGGAGAAGAGCACAGTCATGTGCAACACAATCTTGTTTTCTTAAGTGGGTGGACACACCTTAAGAGACTGATTTAGTGCTGGGATTTGCTGGACCTCTATACAAATTGCACTGGAGTCGTGTGAAGCCCAGAGTCAGTTAGGATTTATACAGATTGCTGCAGGCCACACCGGTTAATGGATGAAATGAGGCTGGCGTTGGAGAAATCCGCCTGATGTGGCAGTTTCCCAACCAAATATATCATGCAGGAGAAAAAGGCGGAGGTGGCGGACTTGTGTGTCTCCTGGATGTGTTTAGTATCATCTGTGTGTGTCAGGAGAGGGGCTTGCTGTAAGCGATAGCACTGTTTAAATGTGAAGAAGTGGCAGGTGTGCTTAAGAGATCTTTTAAATAGCTATGGCGACCCCTGTTCTCTCGAGCTGCCTTCTGTTAGCTCTCACTTTGAGCATAATGTCCTTTCCCATAAAAGGAAGATATGCTTTTTCTTTTGTGGGTGTTATGTGTGGAGGAGAGCAGGAACATCGGGCTTTGCTTGTGATAGAGCATTTTTCTTTCAGATTATATAATTAAGGAAAGAGAGAGACTGTGAAAGAAGCTGGGAATGAGTATAAGCTCCAAAAATCATGGACATTGAAGGTCTGCTAAGGATTACAGAGTTCCCCAGATGCACTTCTATTCAATTCCTTATTTGCTGTCAGCAAAGCTTGTAACAAAGCAGAAACCAAAGGGGTTTTTTCTGATTATTAGCCACTTCGGGAACTCATACACCACACTATGGGGAGGAAACCAGCATGTCTTTTGGGTGAAGCCAGGCTGCTTCAACCTATTTCTAAAAGTTACGGAGTAGCAGCAGGTACCAGATGAGAAACGGCTCTCAAACCCACTGCAGAGGCACTCTCTTCGGTGTGAGAGGAGGCTGGAAACCTGTCTCTGATTTTTTTGGAACTGATCTCTTAAGCCCCAGATTTGCCTAAGCCTTGCAGGAGGAACAGATGGGAAAGCCTATGGAAAAAGCTGGGTTTTGCTGCTTGATGTTAACTCTTTGGCCAGATGGGAAGCGGTTCTGTTCTGCTTTTAAGTGCCATTTGAATGGGGATGAAATGATAAATCGAGGGGAGGACTGGAGGGAATTCTTCTCTTGCTTTTATTTCTTGCATTGAATGTGGAGAATAGAGCACTTATCAGATAGCTTAGCCTGCTTTGCACTTCCTCTGCTCAGCACATTCTTGGCTTACAGCAGGACTGGGCACCATCTAGTGCAGTATTCCCAAGAATTTTTGACTTGAGCCTTCCTCTGCTGAAATCTCATTGGCTTCAGTGGGAGCGGTGAAATCATTTGATGCCATCTGAGTGTCCCACCTCTCACCTGTATGAAGTATTGTCTTCCTGAGACTGCCTCAGCTTCAGTCTGCTCAGGAACTTTCGCTTCGGTCCCCAGGCTGAGTCAAACCATAAACCCCAGTAAGAGAGGTGTCATCATCTGTTGGGGATTTTCTTTTGCAAATATGAGATCAAATAGACTGGAAGAAAGGATCTAATTTTTAAATTACTTTGACGCCGGTATTACATACAATTCAGTGCGTATTGCAGACAACTCTACTGGTTTCATCAGTGACAGAGAGATTCGTAATGGAGTCGCTAAGAACAAACGGTGGACTTGCTGGCGGCTTGGTGTCAGTGCACAGCATTAGGGTGCTGGAGACCTGTGTTGTTGAAAGCAGGTTTATGGGCTGCTTTTTCTAAGGTTTTAAGTGTCTTCCTTTCCTCTCCTTTCCTTTTATCTTTTCAGGGTACTGGCCACCTAAAAGTGACCCCGTATTTCAGAGTAAAGCTCATTTTATTTTTAAAATTTTCTCCAAGTATGAAGATAGTTAAGTGACACCCCACGTGCTACGTGACTGGTGTCTTTGACTACTTGTGATTGTTCCATGTGCCAGAAGCTCCAGGGGTGATGTAACTTTCTAGCTGCAGTCTGTTAAAATCTGTCAAGTAATTGAAGTTTGGTGGTTAAAGTGAGCCCAAGGAATGAAGCAGAACAGTATTTTAAAACAGTTGCTTTTTTTTCATTCCCCCCCCCCCCAAAAGCCTGAGTTTCATTGTGCTTTTTATTTTGTGCAGATCTGCAGCCTGTTACCTATTGCGAGCCAGCTTTCTGGTGCTCGATATCCTACTATGAACTCAACCAGCGAGTGGGAGAGACTTTCCACGCCTCTCAGCCCTCCATGACCGTGGATGGTTTCACTGACCCATCAAATTCTGAACGCTTCTGCCTTGGTTTACTGTCTAACGTGAACAGAAATGCGGCAGTGGAGCTCACGAGACGACACATTGGTAATTTCTTTTGCCTTGTTTTGGTGTCTTTCAAGGTGGAAGGTGGAGACCTGCACGTAAAGCTTTGTGTTTAGCTAATCGGCATTCAGCTTGGTCAGGTTTAGAACACTGCGATGTTCGAACATCCACGGTGATCTAGCAGGCTAATCTTCCATAAAGGAACACGATTTGTATTTTTTCATGAAAGTGTAATTTTTAAAAAAGGCGCCCTGAGGAGCACTGAAATTGCTGCATTTAACAGAGACAGAATTTAAACTTTTACACTCTTCTGAACTGTATTTGGATGGATGTTAGTGATAATCTTGTGTGTTCGTTTTCCCTCCTGCACTATTTTATTTTCCAACTGACTGTTGTTTTATAAATGGAAACTTAGTACCTTGATTTTCATCTCAATTTCCATGTTTCCTGCTTACACCGCAAGCTAACGTTCAATTTTGTTTTCCGTTAAACTTGCGCTAAATAGAATATCCCAGATTTATGCAATTTTAATAAAAGGCAAAATTGCATATGCTTTGCTGTGTTTTCTGCTGACTTCTATCAGAAATGAACCTGCTTTTTGTCCTGATTTTGCTCCCCTTCATACCCTTTCCTGAGCAGTAAACGTCATACAGCAGGATCTTTCCTTACTTGTTTCTAATATGATTTCTAGCACCAAAAAACCCCAAACCCCAAAAACCCCCCAAGACTCAGAAACCAGTGTTTAAATTCGGGAGGCTCCCTATGCTCTATGGAAGAATGAAAGCAAGATATCCAAATAGGAACACCGAGACCACAGCGAATGTTTATTTGAGTAACAAAGACGTATTCCTGAAATGTGTTTCTTTATTAACTGAGATTTTAATAATTTGTGTAAACTCTGATGGGAAATGCCTGTTTGTCCTTGTATATGATGTAATCTCAGGCAAAAGGCAGTGATTTGAAAACGTTGTATAATTTAATTCCAAATCACGACGTAAATAAACAAACAGTTGTAGCCAGCTGCTATGACTTTCAGAAAAGGTTGAAAACCATATGTTAACTGATAGAACGTTCATATGGAAAATATCAGAGACGTGTATGTTTGGAGTAAGCAGGCTGTGAGGTGGTAAATGTACGCAGTCCAGGCTGTGACTGACAACGGGGCTGGAGGGTACAATGCTGACTTTATAAATTGGTCCTCCTGCCTTCCTTGGCTTAACTCGCTCACAGGGCAAATTTATTGCTCCCTAATGGGATTACCCAGTGGGCCGAAAGAGGTGGTTTTCATTTTCCATCATTCGTGGTTTAGCTGCTTTTTACGAGCTGTCTCATGCAGAGGTTGCCTACGTCTCTACCGCTCTTCTGGCAGATTTTGCAGAGTGTTTTAAGCTAAACCAAAACTGTGCCGTTTGTTTCCTAGGAAGAGGAGTAAGGCTCTACTACATTGGTGGCGAGGTGTTTGCCGAGTGCCTTAGCGACAGTGCCATTTTTGTCCAGTCTCCCAACTGCAACCAACGCTACGGCTGGCACCCAGCAACAGTGTGCAAGATTCCACCAGGTGAGGATGCATGCCTTCTCCGTGATCCTGCGTGGGCTTCGCCTTTGCAGACAGGGACTTGCTATGGAAAGCAGCTCTTTGTCAAGGCAGGCGTGGATTTGCTGACCTCCGTTCTTGACAATGATCAGAAACTTGAACCCTGTTATAAGCAGCTTGACAACTTGAGCAGGGCATTTTTTTATAGCATGTAGGATGAAGGTAGTGATAAAGCAGGCCACTAGGTATGCTCCAGCAATTGTTTGCGCTACATTCATACAAGTAGGAAGAAATGGTACCTCGGTATCTCATCAGAACTAAGAGCAGAATCCGCCACTTGTTCCATGCAGTGTTTTATCAGTCCATTACTGTATTGTAATTATCTGATAGTCATGTTTACAATTGTGTTTGTACCTTTAAGTAAAATCATATAACGTAAGAGATTTTTCTTAACTTAGGTTCACCCATAATAGATTGAAATTATTACTTTTTTCTCTTCTGTAATAAAACTTACACACACGCGCCGCCGCCCCCCCCCCCCCCCCCCCCGCCCCCCTTGACAATTAGTTTTATTCTAGGGAAATCGCATTTGCAGACACCTTGTTCTGGTTACAGCAAATGTATGCCTAAAACATGCTGAAAGATTGCGAGAGAATTTATTGCATCTATCTAGGAAGAAAATCCTTTTTTGTTAGATACATGCAAAAGTGCTAGGCTGAGAGGATGCCATTCAAAAGGAAATTTAGCTATTTAGCGAGGCTTACAAAAGCAAATTTTTTTACAGTTAAAAGTATGTATATATTTAAAAAATGAAGTTTTTTGTTTAGAAATATTTGTATAAAGATTGTCCTTCTTTTGGGAAGAGATCCATACGCTGCAACCTCTGGCCCATCTTAATGCGTTTCCTTTCTCAGATGCTTAGGAAGCAGCTGCCAGTGTTGCAAACATGACTTAATTCTCCAGCCACATCACAAGAGTCCACCCTGGCTGGAGTCAACATCTGAAGGCATAAACAATCCACATTTCCGCTGTAGATTCATCTAAGGCGCATTTTTTGGACTCCAGCTCTCCCTGCTTTTGCCACAGTCTTTGGCCGCTTTCTCAGACTCGTCTTCAAGTTTTTGCTGGGTTTGAAGCAGTTTCTTCATTCCCGTGTTGACAAGATCAAGTCGTACCCACTCCTCCCAGGCACAGTCGTAGAGAGACCTGTTCCCATCCAGTCCTGAAGTGTGAACAGCGTGGCAGTCTGATCCTGATCGAGTGTTTTGCTTTCCTTGCCATAGCCCTTTCTCTGTGCTCAGCCTGGCCCTGGTGCTCTCACCCATGGTATTTTCCCCCCTCAGACTGCAGTACGCCTGACACGGCTTCCCTTCAAACTCTGCAAGATCCACGGCTCTCGGGCTGTGCTCTCTATGGCCACAAAAATGGGTGGTTGTTCCTGCAGCTGCTGAGCTGTTGCATGCGGTTACGCTTTGCTGTATGCAGATCGACCCAAAACAGATGACAGCATGAGTCCAGCCCAAAGGAGTAGGCTCAGAAGGGATTTTTTAGTAAAAAATACAATTCATCACAGTCCAAATGGTTGTTTTTCAGACTTGGCTCATATGTAATCCCAAATGAGCATTAGTTGCGTGCCAAATTTCAGAGTTTAACTTGTTTCTGGTTATCTGGGAGAAAGCAAGCATCGCAATGCTTTTTTTGAGAGTTGTGCGTTTGGTTTTTTATTTATTTATTGAACTATGAAGGATGTTGTTATATTTTACCTTTATCCCTAAAAATGGTTGAATAAGTTGTTCCCAGCCTTTTAGCTGGGACTAATCACTGGGGAAAAACTCCAGTTTTAAAGGAGTTTGGTGCGTGATAGTTACTTTTAAGAGAAGATTACAGCAGAAGCAGCTCTGCCACCAGCCTTTCTAACCCTGACAGCTGGTTTCTGGCTTGCCAGAGCGGTCCCACTTCATAACTTCTTCATTACTTCTGCTGACGGACACCACGTAAGTCCAGCAGCAGGGAGTTCCTGGTTTTAGCCTGTCAGGCCCCGTAGCGATTGCCGTTGTTAAGTGTTACGGTCATAGTTAGGCCTTTAAATTGCAATATGAGGGAAACGATTGTAAAGGAGATGGAAGGAGGTTCCACGGGAGGATCCCAGGTCCGGTCTCACAGATCGCAGCCTGCTGTGCGGGCACTTGCGTCCATGGTTCTCCGTCCCGTAAGACGGTTTTCTTCCTTCTCAGCATACGAGCTGTGGAAATGTGGTAACCTTGACTCCTTTTCTGAAACGCTGGGTTTAAACAATCTGTTCGTAGTATCCCGTGCTCTGAGGACATGGGAAAGCAGCACTGAGTTTCTTCCCATCCTCAGAAAGAAGCAGATTTCTTAATCTAGTTAAGCTAATGCCTTGTTCTTGTCGTGTTCTTTTTTTCACAGGATGTAACCTGAAGATTTTTAACAACCAGGAATTCGCCGCTCTCTTGGCTCAGTCCGTAAATCAGGGCTTCGAAGCCGTGTATCAGCTGACCAGAATGTGCACAATTCGAATGAGCTTTGTCAAGGGCTGGGGAGCAGAATACAGGTCAGGCCTTTTGAATGGAACTTCGCGGTACGCTTGTGCTTGCCATTGCCGCTCCTGCATCTCACAGCCTGGGACAGTGCTCTGCAAAGCTGCCTTCTCTCAGCTTTTAAGAGGGGGACTTAGCACAGCACCTCTTTAGTGATGCAGACAGGTTGTAGCTGTTGAGAACGTGTTGATCTCGTCTTTTGTTCTTCCCATCGTGTTTGTGTAAAACATACGTCATGATACACGTGGAAGACCATGTGCATTTGGTCACAGGGTTGTACGAACCAAGGGCTTTACTTGAAGCACAGTAGATAAATCCAGATGGCCTGTGTAGAAACTATTATATTGTTTTCCTTAAAATTAGATGCGTATTTGATAGTTTGAGTGTCTTATGGCTCCACTGTTATCAGGGTAGGATCAGTGTGAGTGCTTCCTGATAGATATGGGTTGGGTTTGGTGCTGCTTTTATCAGGGACTAATGGGATTAAAACAAAAGCATATCGTCTCGAAAATTTACATTTGGAAGAACTGCTAGAGTCGCTGCAAAATTGTAGTTAATCTACTCATCCTTTCCTTAGTCAAAGGGCAGTCGCTTAAATGTGACTGGAGGCGGTGGGAGGAACAGGGTTACTATTTTTCCCAGTGAATATTGAAGATAAAGAAGGAGGTGCGGAAGGGTCTGGTGTTTGGAACTGATGATATGGTGGTTCTGACAGCGTGAGGGCCACAGTACTCCGTAGCTTGTGTTGCTGTCGCTCCACTGCATGACCAGGCAAATGTCCCTAAGTAGCACAGGGAGTGAAATCAGTGTTTAATGGTACAAGTAGGGGAGACAAAATTCGTCGGAAAATGAATGTCGTTTTATGAGAGAGAAAGCTCGCAAGGACTGAAGCCAAATGTGATTTTGAAATACCTACTTGACTGTGTACCCTTTAAATCTGTGGCCTCCTTTGCAAATCCGGGGCAGCCTCTGCTTCCCAGAGCAGCGAGGCTCTCTGCCGATGCTCCCCCTGCACAGCTGCCTGCAGCAGACAGGGGAGATGCCATAGCATCAGCTGGAGCCTCGGCCCTGCACATTACTCTCCCACTTTCTTCAGTTCTCCAGATGTTTGGAGTCCATTTTGTTTTGAAATTGTCCTGCACCCGGGCCAGAGCATTTCAGCCCTGGCTCGCAGCCATGGCTCGTAATGAAATCCATATGAGCATGACTTACGGAAAGTCAACTATCTCATTAGAGTATTGTAGTCAGTGAAACCCTACGCTCACGCTGACCGCGCCGAAGCTGCTTTCTTGCTCCTTCATTTCCTTGCCACAAAATACTACATCTGGTTGCCTTTGTCAGAGCACGCTTATTTGTTGAACTGATTCATATATGAAAACGTTACTGCGGGAGCTGCATCCAGAGCGCTGTTCCAGTGATTTCTGGTTCGCTGCTTAGCCTTTAGAGCGGTCTAATTGGTGGGGTGTTTAGTGCTCTCGTGTGCCAGGGGTTTGGTGGAGGGAAGCGGGGAGATGCCAGTTGCCCAAGCAGCCTGCCATACAGAGGTTCTGCTCTGTCCAGCAAGAGCCCGGTGGCGCAAGCTGAAGGAATGGAGAGCTTTGAGGGTTTGCCGTTCTGCGATGCTGGAGCCAACGTGTTGGTCGTCTGGGTGGGAAGGTGGAGTGAAGCTTGCCGTGGTAGATTTGCAGAGAGGGCAGAAGTGTGGCAGCCCCACGGGTAGTGGGTTTCTGTACAGCGTTGCCGGGACAGTAGTTGGACTCTCAGCGTGAGGCTGGTTTCAGGCAGCAAACAGGAATGTTCTGTGTTAAGTTAAGGGAGACTAGTTTTTCCTGGGACCTGAGAGGTTTGTGTGCTTTGCTGAAGCGGACTGAGTGGGAGGTGCTCTGCTCTCCCTGTCCTGCAGTCCTCCTGCCCACACAGCTCACGAGACACGCTTTAATGCAGAACACTTACCATTAAGTGCTGTATGGGACAAGCCCTGCCCATACGCCCACTCCTGGGGCATCGCCTGGCCTGCCAGCTCCGGTCAGCCGCGCCTGAGCTGGGAATGGGTGGGGTGCCTTCAGGGAGCTGCTTCCATTTTCGGTTCAAAGGATGAGAGGTACAGATTCAGCAACAGAACGGGGTTGCAGAGCCTCCCTACCCTGCCGCAAAGGGGCCGGGATGGCGGGGGGAGCGCAGGGCAGCCCCACCGAGCAGGGGGTCCCCTCTTCAGCAGCGGTTTCTCCCTGAGCCCTGCAGACTTTGGCTTCTCCCTCCCACAAACAGATTCCAAGGACAGCTTCTGTGGGAAATGAGGGTGTAAAACACGGCTGTTTCCAGGCTATTTCTCTTTCTTCGTAATCCTCCTCCTCCACAGCAGCTGTCCCTGCCTCTCTGCCTGGAACAAGACTTAGGCCATCCCTCGGCAGAGGAGGGAGAGCCCCTTGGCTTCCCTTCCCTTCCTTCCCATCTCTTCCTGCTTTACCATCTGGAGACACTCCACGGGGTCTGGCCTCAGGGAGAATGACAGAGGCAGATAGGAGAGGGGGAAGGTGCTTTGTGGCAGGGGTAAGCAAAAGCACGGTGTGCGCTGACCCAGCAGCAAGGATCCCCCTCTACGGCCACAGCCGCCAACTTGTGAGGGATTTTAAAACACATGGTTTAATACCATGTCTCTGCTTTTTCGATAGGTTTTGCAGCTTTTTACACTCTGCAGCATTTCTGCTTCTTCGGAGGCAGCTGATCAAATGCAGATCTGTTGGAGGGCCCCATACGTGGCGTGGGTAGCGCCGGGTTCCAACCTCCAGCGCATCCGCCCGGGCTGTGCAAAAAGGATGCTCAGCGGCAGCTCTGCCGCGGGAGGGAGAGGGCTCCGTGGGGCTGCAGGAGGGAGTCCGAATGGCTGAGTGGTCTCTCTCCATCACTTCCACACCCTGCTAAAACCTAAAGATACGGTAAAAAGAGAATATCCTTGTCTTAGACATCGAGAAATGTAACATATTTGGTAAACTGCTTACGATGCGATCTCATTAGGAGAGGCACGGTCTGCAAAATAAAACTGGAGAATTTTGCTTAGATAATCACCTTCCTTTCTCTTCAGGGAATCAGAAGCTGCCTGTTTTCAGGAATCTGAGTAGTAAATAGGTTATTTGGTGAGTTGCTCCTTTGGGATCATAAAAAATGTAAAGAGAAGAGGTAGGGTTTTTAAAAGAAGTTGGCAGCGTAGCCCAAAAGCGTGTTACAGAGGAGAGAGACATTCCGCTGGCCCCACATGCAAGACTATTGTCTAAGCAGGAAAGAATGCTTCAGTAGCTGTAAAACCTTTTCACATTTGTAAAGTTTCGTAAGTCACATTTATGTTCTTTTTTTTTTTTTTTCCTTTTCTTCTCTCCCCCCCACCCCTTCTTGTAGGCGGCAGACTGTGACCAGTACTCCCTGCTGGATTGAACTGCATCTTAATGGTCCTTTGCAGTGGCTAGACAAGGTCCTGACACAAATGGGCTCCCCGAGTATTCGTTGTTCCAGTGTCTCCTAAGGAAACATCTCCTGGGGGTGGGTGGGGGGAACAGAGACTCTGGAAAATGGAATTGGCTTAACCCTTAGCAAAATGCAGAGTGCAGACTAAACAAATTCCCAGTTATTGAAGTGATGAGGAAAAAAAATCTGCTAAAAAAACCCCAAACACGTGGGTTTTCTTGTTTTTTTGGTTTTGTTGTTTTGTTGGTTTTTTTAAATAAATACCCGTTTAAGCCACTTCCACTGAAACTGTTAGCACTTTGGTTACAATGCTATGGGCCATTGCAGTTCGAATTTGAAGCTGAAGTTTATCATGATAAAAAACTGGACTTTGTTTCAGCGGAGAGCAGCCAGTGCTCTGCCTCCAGCCGTGTCAGCCCACCTGGCTCCTTGCTCCCTGCCGTTGTGAGCACGCGGGAGCCGCTGATGGCTCAGAGGGAACTTCCCGTTTGCCTCACACAACTCCAGGCTCGTGTCACGCAGCATCTCTGCAAAGCCAGATACCGTGGGACTTTGGGACGACTCTTGCTCATGCATTCCTGTCTCCATCCACCTGATCCACGCAGGATCCCTGGGACTGCAGCAGTAGCGGGGAAAAGGAAGCATTTAAAGAACACGCAAGAATTAATTCCCCCAGTAATGTTCCAAAAAGGAATGAATTTCCCACGCTGGACCACCAACAAGGAGGCAGAGTCTTGCTTTGTGCCTGAGGGATGCAGCTGATACCCCGATGGTCTCAGACTGATCGACGTGAAGCAAAAGGCCAATCTTCAGGCTCCTTCTGGTATCGCTGCAGCAGCTTTTTGAGGCGAGCTGCTCACCGACAGACGTTTGTCACGTGGGGAGCTCGGGCTGGATAAGCCAAGCCTTCGTTATTGTGCAGCCTATTTGCATTAACTACAGAAAGTTTGTGTTCTGTTTTCTCAGTACATTGAATGGCTCTCTGCCACTTGTTAGGGGCTTAGCGAATGCAGTGTCCAGGTCGGCTCTGGTGATGGAAGTGAACAGGCCCTTGCTGCCATTTTCAGAATATACCATTTAATAGGTGATCCCACGCTGTCACGTGTGACCGCGCATGGGCCGGGGCATCTCAGGCACAAAACCCCTC
Organism: Phalacrocorax aristotelis; assembly: GCF_949628215.1. Lineage (NCBI taxonomy): Eukaryota > Metazoa > Chordata > Aves > Suliformes > Phalacrocoracidae > Phalacrocorax > Phalacrocorax aristotelis. The sequence continues at coordinate 53,521,726 of NC_134282.1, forward strand.
TGTTCAAAACTTACTTCAGCTGGTGAAAATGCTCCGAGATGTGTTTTTGCCTGGAGAAATTGGGAGAGTGTGTATTTACTTGTATTATAAAATGTTCATTTTAAACATACATGCTCTGGACTGTTTAATATATATATATATATTTTTTTTTTCCCTGCAGCAACTGTCATGGCAAACAACTTCCACAACTGGAAAAAAACCCAACCCTTAGCACTTGGTTTTACGGTTCAAATTTGCCAAACAAGTCTCATAACTTTGTCAGTGCTATCCGATTATCTGTTTCTTTATATCTGCATTGAATATCATATGCATTTGTGCCAAAATATTAGAAAGGGGAGGGGAGAAAGCGATAATCAGTTTCCTATGGAAATCTTTTTTTTTTTCTTGTTTCCATATACAAACACACAAGCCGGATCTGGCTCTGGGACGGACAGACTCGGATGGACTTTGTGTTAAGGCTTTAGTCCTGCAAACTTCTGTGCTCGCGACCGCGAGCGGCCCCGCTGAGATCAGTGGCAGCTTTCCTGCGTGCCGGGTTGAGGTTTGCATCCTCCGAGCGCCCCGGTCCGTACGGGGGCACCGACTGGTAACGGCATTTCAAACACTGGTCTGGAATTTCCACGTACCTGCCTCTCTGTAGGGAGAGGCTTTTCCCATGTGCCTCTTCCTTTGAGACCGCTCCGTTTATCAACCCCACCACTCGCTTTGCCAAAAACCAACGCTTTCGGACCGGAGGCATCGGCAAGAACCGGGTACGAGGCGCCCCTTGTCCGGCAGACGCAGGGACGGGTGACCCGAGAGGCTCAGTGCCGGTGTTTGTTTTACCGGGCAAATGAAAAGATGCTTTAGAGGAGAGTTTTCTTCCAGAAACAAGAAATGGCATTTTGTATACGAAATCTAAATTCTGAGGAAGACTTTCGGTGGTGGTTGTGCTCCTGAGCAACGCAGGCGCTTCTGAGTATCCTCTCGCAGGATTTTGGCTGGAGCTTTCCCTGCGCAGCATGGCTCGTATCATAGCGCTGGAGGTTTTGTAGGATTTTAAAATTTGTTTTTGCAATGTGTCTGGTTTCAGTTAAATCTCCGATTGCACGGACTCGTGCAATAAGAGCACCTCTATAAAACTGTGTTTTCTAACCACCTAAAAAGTAGGTCTGTCTGTCGTTGTGAATTGACTTGGCATATGCTTTCAGATGCAGGTTTCTAACAGAGTCGCAGACAAAACTTAATCCTGGCCTTCGTGGCAGTGTTTGACTTGCTGTTTTAGTGAGAGAGGGGAAAAAGATCTGTAAAATGGCCCCAGGTTTCCTCCCCTTTAAGTCATATTTTAGTGAACAAACTGCTTTCACTGTCCACATAATTGTGGAGGAAGTTGGACTCTGTGGGGCCTTGTGCGTGAGCGGCAAAACGACACCCTGAACTCCAGTGTCGGAGGGTTCGTTACACGTGGCGGCGTGCGCGGGAAGCCAGCCTGGCCCAGAGGCTACGAGCTGGAAGGAACCCTGACTGTAATATGAAGTTTGCACGTGAATCGCCTCCAGGTAAGAACTGGACCTGGATTTCCGCTCTCAGCCAGATTTGTCTTCTGCTCGATAAAGGAGAATGAATTGCTAAGCGTTATTAATAGGTGCCTTTTGAAAAACAGGACTCAGATGATGCATAAAAACTGTGGTTCGTCTCCCCTCATCACCCTTTAAGTAAAATGACTCCAAACGGAAGACGTAAGCTGGGGCAGTCAGATAAAACGGAGATTATCTCCACTAAAGTGTTAATTTCCTCTCCTCCCCTTTGCCTTCTCACTAATTCATAAAAGCTTCCTGGTTTCTAAAGTTACCTTATAAAGTCAAAGGGAAAGTCCTGTACCATGCGACGAACGGCGAGGTAAAGGTCGGGGACGGGGCGTGATCCAAGGGACGTTACGGCCGAGGCTCCTTTCGTGTTGCCCAGTTGGAGTGGATTGTACAGATGAAAGCGAATTCCCCCCGTCGTCGGAGCCGAAACGAGCTTCACCCTGCCCTTCCCGCGGACCTGAAGGGAAGAGGTAGCGTTCGGCTGTGGGCGCTGTAGGCAGCGGCGCCCAGGGGTGCGCATGGCTTCTCCTTGGTTTCACTTTTTCCTAAAACTTCATTAAAGTAGCTTTGATATGTAGCACAGATGTATGCGATCGACCCCGCCCTAGCTTAGATTACATATCTGTACTGGAATATCCTCTCATTTAATGGTAGTCTTGGCTAGTTTTACCAGGATTTCATACATTTTTGTTACTGGTAGAGAGTCACTAGCAGGAACTTTGACTCTTTTTAATTGGTGTAGCCATACACAAGGGCCTGGCTGCTGGCAGATGATATTGATGGCCTTGTGGTTTTAAATGACTGTGGTGATTTTTTTTAATTATTATTATTATTATTAATGTATTGAACTGAATTGCAGTTTGTATTTTGTGTTAAGCTTGTCTTAGAAGTGATCCAGTGCTGTCCGTTTGATTTAATCACCAGGAATCAGCATGCGTGCGTACAAGGACAGAGAAATCTAGTTGTAACGCGTTTCCCCAAAGCTCCGGCTGCCCACGTATGCCATGAAAAGGTTAGCGGGTAACCTTTGAGAAAGCGTTAAACACATTAAGTTTCCTCTCCCCATAAGGATCAGCGTAGCTTGAACCGTGCAGAGGACTCCTTTGCAGGGCGAAGAATATTCAGGGCTCCATCTCAAGCAGCAAGTGTTGACGTCCGCGCCTTGTGCGGGTTACTAACTGGAAAAGCACGAGGAGAGAGAAGAACGCAGCTCAGTGAAGGACTTCAGCCGTATCACAAAACGTCGGTCAGCTTTCCTAGTTCTCTAAGGTACTGGATAGGTGGGAGGAATGGGATTTCACAAATAAGCTGGTAAGCTAGAATGAGAAATAATTAGTCGCTATATAGTAGCTGATTGAGCGGTATGGTTACGAAATTCAGTATATGTTTTCTATTACGTACATGCTTTTGTATTTATGTTGTCTTGAATATTCAGATGAATCAAATATTTAATTTTTAACAGAAAGGGCAGTTAAGGACTCGGGAGCATTGAATCTTTCAGATGTTCCTTTCTGGCGGTTGCTAGAAATGAGGCGGTTCCTGATGTGAGACCAAGAGGCTCACCTCAGACGGAGCGACAAACCCTGGCGCACAACACGGGACAAGGACTTCTCCAGCAGGAGCCTTTGCCCCAGCTGCCGTTTTAGCAACGAGTCAGGTTCCCAGACGGGCCCTTGAATTGCGCTCTTCGGATTAATGAGGCTTTAAAAAAGAAAAAAAAAGTACCATATTACTCCACAAATGTTTTGGTTCATCTTACGTTTCCTCCAGTACGTGGATGCTGGAGGAGTCGCGCCAGTCCCTGCTGCTGGGATGCATCTAGTTCACTCTCCCAAAGGAAGCAGCCTACTCTTCTCACGCTAGATCGAACTATCCCCCCCGATAGATATGTATGAGCATGTTTGCGTTAGCGTTTAGATTTCCTTAACCTGAGATTGTATGTTAATGGCCGGTGATGCCACCTCCCTGCTTGAGCTTGTTAAGCATTATTCACCTATTTTGTTACTAAAGGCCTGTACTATGTATGCCCTCTTATTTCATATGTGAAACTGTAAGTTCTATTTTTGACATTTTAATAAACTTTGATTTGAAAACTGAGGCTCCTGAGAAAATAAGGGTATTGTAAAAAAAAAATAATAATCCATTTAAGGACACAAACTGAACTCATTCGGAGTTTTGAAACCACAGATCATTCAGAGGCAGCTGCGTCTGTAGGCTGTGCGTAACAAAGGTTGTTCCCAGTAATTCGCACGAGATCTCAGTTACAGGTAAGACCATTCTTTTTACAGTTTGGCCAGTTTTGTTCCAAGAATTCAGAGCCAGAGATAAAAAAAATAGTGAAAAAATTGCAACTTTTCACTAGCGGGAATCAAAGGTGAGCAGAAGTGGAGCGCTGTGGCGCAAAGGATTGATTGTGGAACTGCTGGAGAAGTGAGGCGTAGCTGAGCACTCGCTCTGTGCCCCGTGTAACAAACCGTAGCTGCGTTTTCACCTCATGGCTGTGAATTCAGAAACTCCGTTGTCAGAAGCGTAGGAGCTGCAGCTTCGTCCTCGTGTCTTGGCACGAGGCAGACCCTAAAACACCTCTGGTGTCTCCACGTTGAGGAACTGTATCTTTTTTTAAGTCCCGTGCCGAAGTCACGGGTTCAGCCGCTCGGTTGTTCGCTCCCGCGGGACGGAGGAAGGCGGGTGGGCGCGAGCGTGGCCTGCGGCCCGCCGTGCGCCGGGGCCGGGGTGTTAGTTAATGCTCTCAGAACGGCACGTGGTCCGGTCCGGCTCGGTAGCGTTCGTCCAGTCGATGAAAAACGTGACTTCTCTCCAATCTGGTTTAAAAAGTGCCCCGCTCTTCCATCAAATCGGAGAAATGAGGGTTGGAGGAGACTACGGGAGGTCTCTGGTCCAGCCTCGTGCTTGGTCCAGGACTGTTGGCAGCACTAGCTCGGGTCAGTTGGGCTTTTGTCCAGGTAAACCTTGAAGAAAAATCCTAAACGACAAAGATTCTCCCCCACCTCCTCCCCACATAAGCTGTTCAGTGGCTGCGTTATGTCCCTAGCAGAAAAATTTTCCCCTCCTCATCTCCCAGGCTCTCTTTCTGGCTATTGCCCCTTGTTCTCGTGGGCGCCTCCAGTGTGTGGTCTCTCTTCGCAGCGGTGGCGCCGCTCCTCCCTGCCACTCGAGGCCACAGTCGCTCTAGGCAGAAAGCGAACTGCAGCTGAGCTCGATCGGAGGCGGCTGCAGGGTGGCGGAGTCCCTCGCACCCACCCTGGTCGGCTGGGGAGACCTGGATGCCCCAGATGTTGGCCCAGCTCAACAATCATTCTATGGTTCTATGATTCTAGGTGCTCTACGGGGGAAAAACACTCGTGCACTGGCACTCGCCTGGCCTCGGAGGCATTCTGCAACCAGCATTACTAAGCCAAGGCACGCTATGAGCTAATTCTGTGAACTCCTAACGTTCCTCCTAGGATTTCACTGAAATTCAGATTTTTTTGTTGTTGTTTTCCCTTACAGAGGATTTACAAGAATACTTTTTCCACTCGGTTTTCCAACAATGCGGTAATAAAAGGGTCTCGTCCAGGTTTTGTACTGGGGTTGCCAAAACTCAAGCGCGATGTAGTAAATCGGCGCTGAGCTGTGAGGTCTGGTTGTCACCTGGATGTATCGTGGATTTCGGTATCGCAGCCTTCTCATCTGCACCGACAGCCCAAGCAGAACACAGGTTTGATGATAAATACAAAATCTCAGCCATAGCCAAAAGAAAAAGAGTGACTCGATGTTCCGCGGAGGCTTCGGTTCAGGCAAAAGCTGGGGAACAGGCGGTTGGTCTGTCCTGGCAGGTCCGTCCTCTTGCAAGCGTCGTCCCAGCCCCTCCCCAGGGCTGCAGCAGCGCCCACGTGCCGGGCGGGACCTGGGGAAGCCCCGCCGGCACCCGGCTGTTCGGAGACGAGGGCAGCGGGGGGGTCTCTGGTTTGACGCTTGCGATGGGTGGCTCTGGACCGAGGTCTCCTCACCACCTCTCCGGGCTCGAGGGAGGGGCTCCTCCTCGCCAGGGCCGGCAGGAACCCCCCCGCACCAGGCGGCTGCAGGGGAGGGAGGGAAGGGAAGGGTGGCAGCGAGCCCCACCAAGGCTGGGGACCGGCGTCTAACGCCACAGCACCCACCTTATAACGGATAGAAACTTTTTTTCCTGTAATCTACTAATTTGTGGGTGTTTAGGACAAAGTTTCCGCCAGGCCAAAACGCTATCGGTGTAATCCATTTTTGTTTGAGATACATGTTACTGTCATTGTACACAAGTAACGTTTTCTCCTTTGAATAATGAATTGAACGCAACCTTTTGGTAGCCCTTAGTCGGAGGTGGAGGTTCACTAGCGAACAGTGGCGCGCTTGGCGTTTGTCGGCTTGCTTCTACGCTCAATTTGTTGTGTTTGTAACGACCTAACAACTAGTTTCGTCACGAAAAGAAATGAAAACTGAACTGGCTACAGGGAAAGACAGGGCTCTGCCTTGGAAGCCTCACGGGCTGTTTCACATAGGCAGCAAAATCAGCACCAGGCAGTGTAACAGAAGCGTCTTTTGTCAGCTCAGAAGAGCAGTGGTATTGCAGTGAAAAGCCTTCTAGACCCAGGAAAACTATAGCATGTTTTGGCTCTATTTAAGGATGGATCAGTAAAACTACCCAACCTGAATGCAAAAGATGACTGAGCCACGTTTGTAACAGACGCAGCCATAGCTGGCTGCGGATGTGGGTCTCCGAGGCCCCCAAAGCCTTACCTCACTCCTGCAAATGCTCCTTTCGCTTCGGAAGTGCCGCTGTCAAGCGAGCGCCGGTGGAGAGAGACAGAGGGTTCGACTTCTCCCCTCTGCGGGTGGAGAAGAGCCTTTCCAACAGAGCAGCGACTGCTGGTTATGGAGGCGGGAGGTTACTGTCGGAGCACACTGATAAATAGGGAAACGCGCTAAACCGGATCGAAGGCCGCTGGGTTAAACCCCGCAGCAGCGGCTGCAAATGCCGGCGTGGGGAGAGACGGGCGTTCTGCAGCCCTTCCCCGGGCCACAGCCCCACCGGTGCGAGCTCAGGCTGCCCCTCGCCCCCTCGCCCCTCGGAGGCTCTTTGCCCATGGCGGCGCGCGTGCTCGGAGGGCCAAGGGCTGCCGCCAGCGTGGAGCGATGGGAAGACGGTGTTTCAGTGCTGATTGTTTCACTGCCTTTCCCGTGCTCCGGCTCTGGTTGTCGTTACGTTCCCCCACTCAGTTACCCTCTTGCCACTGGCCCCTTGTGTGGCCGCTGGGGACGCCCAGGGAAGACAGACGACTGGCAGGCAAACAGGGAACGTGCAGTTTAACTTGCTGTGGTGTGTTTTCATGAAATTCAGGGGTCATCGTGCCACAGCGAATGCTGGAATTGCAGTTTCTTCAGTCCCGTTTAGTTTAAAGGTCTTCTGCAGCCTTTGGGGTGGTTGCTGGAACCCTGTTTGATGCTCTTTGCTAACACGAATGCAGTCGCTTTCCTTTGAGCTCCCTTGCAAAGACCACAGCCAGAAACTGATGCTTCCCATCAGAAGCATCATCATGTTTTCCTTCAGAATTGTGTCTTAAAATTCATTTACTGTATCCCCAGATGCTCTTGTGACCAACTTTACCTAGGAAAAGCTGCTACATCCAGCCACACCGCATTAACTTAACTGCAGAGCTGTCCCAGGGCCAGTTCCAGGTCTGCACTGGGGTACCAGTACCAGGGAAAGCTAACAACTTCAGCCCTGTTGTAAGGATTTAAAACCAAGCTGGGAATCCTTTTCTTGTTCCTAAACAATGCCGTGGCACACGAAGACACAGCAAGTAAAAGACACAACAAGTTTCAAGTTTGCTTTTCCACTAACGTCCCTTTTAGTCGTTTCTGTGACATTTATTTTGCAAAGAAATTCTGTAGCCGAAACCAAAGCCTCTCTTCAGAAAAGAAAACCAACCCACAGAACAAAAACCAAGCTGCCAGGAAGGTGAACTTTGATTTAAAAATACAATGCGATAGTCTTCAAGGATTGTTAAAACTATTTCCCAGCATCTCCTGGCCACACGTCCTACCTTGATGAATTGTGCTTTATTAAAGCACAGCCTGCATCGACACCCAAGGCACGCGTAGACAGCAAAGGCGTGTTTGGAAGAGTTCGGTACGTTGGTACGAGCTGCGCCGGCACATTGTCTGTGCAAAGGCTTGGCCCATCTTGGGCGAAGCAACGTGGCCGCCTTCCCCGCGGGGCGGGCGCGCGGGCCTCACCCCTGCCCCACCAGGCTCCTCAGCCTTCCGCTCGCATCGCACCACCTCGTCCCATCATACCTGCCCTGCGCTTTCAAAGACTTGTTCTCGTCACTGTCTACACCAAGAGCTGTGGCTCTTCCCAGGTCGTGTTTCCTACAGTACCAATCTCCTCCTGTTTGTAACAGGCTGTAGAAGTGTCTTCCCCATCTGGTAATTCCGATTCCTGGGATAAGGCATCGTTTTGGGCAGCGGGGCTGGGGCAGGGTCTGGAGCACAAGTGTGCTGGGGGGCGGCTGAGGGGGCTGGGGGGGTTTAGCCTGGAGAAGAGGGGGCTGAGGGGAGCCCTTCTCGCTCTCTGCAGCTGCCTGAGAGGGGCTGGAGTGAGGGGGGGGTCGGTCTCTGCTCCCAAGTCACCAGTGACAGGGCGAGAGGAAACGGCCTCAAGCTGCGTCAGGGGAGGTTTAGGTTGGGTGTGAGGGAAAACGCCTTCCCTGCCAGAGCGGTCAGGCCCTGGCACAGGCTGCCCAGAGAGGTGGGGGAGTCACCGTCCCTGGGGGGGTTCAAACACCGCCTAGGCATGGCCCTTGGGGACATGGTTTAGGAGACAGGGTAGTGTTGGGTCGATGGTTGGACTTGATGATCCTGGAGGTCTTTTCCAACCTTAATGATTCTGTGATTCTATGATTTATGGGAATTTAGCTGCTGCCACCTTGTAAAAAGGCAGCAAAGAGTTTGATTTTAATTTGTATAATTTCGTTAAATTTAGACAAACTGTCACATGTATAAAGAATTGATCTTACAAAGTATTTAAGTGCCTTATGTTCTTTATGGCATTCAATTCATTTGCTCTGTGCTTTTGCCACTTATCGCTGTTGCACAATAAATATTTAGAAAGGCAGAAAAAGGGGGAAAAAAAAAAAAAAAAAGCCTTCAGCTACCAAGAAGCAAACATGGAAAACTGTTCCCTACTTGGAAGGAACCTCTGTCCGTTCTGTATCGCAGCGCTCTGGGCTGGGGAAAAGGGAGAAGGGGAGGCGATGGCAAAGTCACGGCAAGGCCCGGCGGCTGTTTTGCACCGTTCAGGGTGGGAGAGGTGGTTCCTCGAACGTGTCCCTGCAACAGCGACATTTCTTCTTAAAAATAAGTATTTGACTACAGTGGAGCTACTGCTCAGGCGTTGTAGGAGAAATGCTTTTCTACCTTCTAACGAGGCTTCAGTCCTATGTCTTAAGAGTTGAAAACGCTGCAGGTTTTTACCCAGGAAATGATTTACACCATTCCAAGGAGCCTATTATTTTAGCTTTGCTTTATCTTAAAAGAGGCAACGAGCGTCAAGAGCCACTAGGAAAGTGCTTTCAAAATTTAAAGCTGTCAAATAATTTACGGGAAGCCGCTGTCTCAAGACTCACAAAATTTATTGACACCAAAAAAACCAGACATTGGAGAAGTTAATTTCAAAATTTCTAACTCTGATTGCTTAACACGGCGTTATTTTCAGAGCGATAAGGAAATGCTCTTGGGGGAAACACGTGCCGGTTCAGAGGGTCTGTCGGACAAGCGCTGGAGGAGGCCCGATTCTTCAGCAGGGCATCTCGGCTGCCTCCTCCCAGCGCTCCGCTGCCCGTAGCTCACAACTGACTGATAGAAAAGGAGACAGGATGGCATTTACCTTTCCTCCCTTTTCTCCATCACCAGCCTGTTCTCCTACGGCCTTGCCCGCTCATCCTCCCCACGATGGCTCTGCAGAAGATGACAATATGCTAAATCTAAGGATAAAGGTATTTTTTTCTAACCCTTGATACCAGGAAGCAGCGATCTGGGACTTGCGCCCTGGTGCCGGCTAACGAGCGTACAGGAGCCTAAGTCTGTAACGAACCAGGTGGCGGCGCGGGGTTTTTGAAATCCTAGCTTTTCTCTTCAGGTGTTCAGGGGAGGATCCAGCAGCAGAAGGCCGGTGCATTCCGCCAGGCCGTGGAGGCCAAGCATTGCGGAAGGTTTGGGCAGGGAACTTCAACCCCTGGACCAGCAGCAAGGATCTGTCTTGCGTTTAATCCCAAATTCAGTGTGTAATGGCAACCCAGGGAGCGCGGCCCAGCACCTGACTTTCCGGGGAAGGAGCGCATACTTAGGCACGCAGGCAGAATTCAAAGCCTGTGGGCCATTTTTAATAGCTTTGGCACTCAGCAGGATTAACCTTGCAGCCTTGGCATAGCATCCCACAACAGGGTACAATTCAGCAGCTTTCTCTTCATGGCTCATATAAATCCGGTTTGTTTTAACTCATAAGTCAGCTATAAAGCTACATTAAAACATCAAACAGGCCTACATCTAAAATGTTGAGTTTAGAATTAAGTAGTCACTTAACAACCACCAGCCATATGTAGAAAGATAACTGGTAGTAAATTTGTTTATTTAAACTCAAAAGAGGAAACAATAAAAATGTTAATTTGAAAAATGTAACCTAATTATTATTTCCTCTAACTGCATGCATCGCCTTCCAAAATTCTCCGGGAGAAAATAAATGAACAGTCAGACAAAACCCCTCTAACCATTAGGTGTTGCGGAATGTGTAACTACAATGATACAGAGAATCCTTTAACCAAAGAAAGCAACTAAAGCTAAATGGGGCTTTTCACAATAAACACTCATTGCAGGAAAAAAAAGAAAATCACTCTTTTAGGATTGCTCTGTCGCTTGCAGCCACAGAAGAACTTAGTTGTCTTCATCGGAGGAGAGACCTTCAATTTCATCTCTGTCTCCTCCAATTGCCATCCAGAACGCTTTGGCCACCTGAAAATGGAAAAAAAAGATGAGAAAGGGAGAAAAATTCCCCTGAAATGACTGAACATTTTGCATTTACCATCCAAAAAACAGAAACTGAGCAGCAGCTGAATCTAGGAACCACGTTTCTAGGTGCAATGCTAACCCTCTCTGAAGTTAAGAAATTGCAGCCACGCAGAGGCGATAATCCAGAATTCATGGGAGGCACATGTGATACAAAACTTGTGCTAATTAAGGCAAGACTAAATCTTCCTCGAGCTCAAGGCTTTTCCGTTGACGTGACTGCAAGCTGGCTGACGCCCTCAGCGACTGCAGCACCTTCACGTCAGAGATTTTGAAAGGGGAAAAGCTTTTTCTGGCGTTTCAAAACTCCAGGTTTGTCGCTCAGTTCTTGGGAGACACCAGACGCTCTTCCCCGGGACCGTGCGGTTTGTTCTTACCGCTCTTAGCACAGGAACTCTACAAAAGAAGTAACTATGGCTCAGAAAGGAAAACCCTGCTTTTAATAATTTCAACGGCAATTTCGAAAACCTCACCTTTTCCGCATGTAGTTTCCGTTGTTCATGAGGCAACGTCGCAGCTTTATCTGTGAAAAAGAACACGGCTTAGGCTGTCAACCTCCGGAGCACGCAGGGAGCGAAACGCCCGCTGCAGCTGGTTTGAGGGGACTACCCAGAAACTAGCTGAGGATCACAAAAAAAGGAATCTTATTTAGTAAAAGCGATTGCAATTCCCAATCGCCAGAAGGCGGATGCGTCTGAGCACGCTGGATTTCAGCTCAAACATTTGTAGCTTTAAGCTGCCAGGCCGGCGCGCAGTCGCAGAGCCGGAAGAAAAGGTTTCTTTACAGAAAACTGCGCAGCATTGGTTCATGGCGGACAAAATGAGCGTGACAGCAGGCAGCTGAGCGGTAGCTTCTTTCAAAAGCACTATCAAGATGAAGGGCAAATTAATGAAGAGCTCAGCTACTTATTAAAAAAACCTCAGGCAGGAGACTAGGAATTCCTACAATCTTCCTGAGTCACACACGGGCTTTCATGCCTTCGAGTGATCAGAAGAGGTGCTGCAGCTCACTACGTCTCTCCCTGGTGCATTACCTTTCATTTCTTTCAGCTTTGAAAACACTCGTTCAAAGTTCTCCAGGTCACCATCTCTTGTGGTTAGGCTGGCCAGCTCCTGGATGTCCATATCTAACACGGGATCGGAAATAAAGGCACATAGGTTGGTTTAAGGAAATTACTCTGTTTTGTCAGCAGGTACGAAAGCCTTGCTGATAGAACCAGTATTTTAACATCTGCGAATTTCAACCCCATAGGAGGGAAAGAAACATTTAATTTACTGATCGTTCGTACAGACAACTCACGGCATCGTTACAGTGGTAATTAATCTGGATATATTACACTGCAAGAGTGTTTTTGAGTTCATCCAATATTTAAGGTTTCTTGCCTTCTATAAAACAATCTGTCTAGGAACAGCCATGGAGTAAATTGAAGAGTAATGAGACTACGCTTAGACCACAACTAACAGCACCCAGAAGATTCAGAAGATCTCCACATACAACTTGTAAGAAAGCCCCATCGCCTGGACCGGTGCAATTATTTAAGGACCTGTAGCTTAAAACACCTGCTCCTCGGAGGCCTGTCCCCAGCAGAGCGTGCTTCGTTCGCCTCCTGCTGCGTCAAACCATAATGGTTCTTCTCTGCAACTATAAAGCTTGAAGCTTTATTCTTATAAAGAACTTTCTAGCTATACGCAACACATGCCTCAGGAAATGTCACAAAATCAGATGGGAGCGTTTCCAGTCGGTAGTACTGCCGGGGCTCTGTTCCATCCAGACTTGGGCCCCCCTTTTTCAAGGAGAACACCTAAAGACTAAACAATGAGCCTCTGGCGGCTCTGCCAAGCGCATCTATGCCACGATTTTCACTGAGCAAAAGCCAGTGCCTTTCTGAGACCATCCCAGCCAGGGGTGCCTGCTCCAGCATGCCTGCCAAGCAGAGAATGAGCTTACCTACAGTGTGGTCAATCTGTAGGTTGTTTGTGCTCGCTCCCTCTTCTCTGTCGTCTAAATGGGATCCTTCTCTGCCTGCTGACGATGGACTGGACTGTCAGGACACAAACAGGTATTAGGGGATGCAATAATGAACCTAAAAAGCCAACAGGCGCTTCCTGGCTTGACTTCAAAAACTTACTCTTTAGCTTAAACCGTACTGCAAAACCTGTACCACGCGTATTATGAAAAGCCACTTTTGCAACACTCTACGTAGGTACTACATGGAGCTTTTCTCTCATGGGTTTGTTGGTTTTTTAAATAACACTATCGAGTGACAGCTTTTGTTCTGCACAAAATACTGCCCTTGGCTATTGATGCAGAAAAACATCCCGAACGGAGCTTTTAATAATCTTTCCTTGGCTCCAGTGGTTTGTATGGGGTAAAGCATTTACCCGCCGCCGAAGCCAGGGTGATTAACACCCGACGGCTCTCCACCCTGAGCACAGAGACAGACATCTCCAGGTAAAACGATGAGTTCTGAGGCAACGTCCTGAAAAGCAGCGAGCTCGCAGCCATGAGGCAACAGCTCCTAGGAACAACAGCCTCAGCAGGGCTTGTAAGAAAAGTGCGGAGTTTTTCAAAGTGCAGAAATGTTTCCTTTAAAATACATCCCAACAGGCTGCGAAGCATCCCATGGGAAAGGAGGGGAAAAAAAGCAAGCCCCCACCACACCAAGCGTGACAAGTGGAGAAAGCAATGCAAGAAACAGTACGAGCAAAGAACAAGAAATAGGAATTACTGTTTACTTCTGTATCTTGGTTCTCTTCTGACCCAATGCTACAGTTCGCACCTGCTAATGTACTGAGAAGACCAAAGCCCTGGGTCCTGTCTAAAAACACAACAGCTGTTAGTTTGACAGAAAAAAATGCAATATTATTACTAATAACCACAATATTGTTACAACTAGTTGTAACTGACCAGATGGGATAGCGAATATTTCAGGGAAGACGCACACGGAGCACCCTGTAAAACTATCAGAGCGCTATTTTAAGCAGACACTTTTCATATTCCCTAACCTTTTTTTAAAGTATACTAACAGTATTTACTGTAAATATTACCAACAGGGAACAGATATTTAAGCCACAAGAGATGCGAGCTCTTTTTTCTTCTTGTTTGAACCCACTGCTCTGGTGGGATTCGGTCTGGCAGATGCCTCCTGATTCCAAATGAGGCGCTTCTCAAAATCCAGAAGCAGCGTTTGCCGCTGCCGGCGTTCTGTGGGCCGGGTTTCACCATCCATGGGCAGCAGCGCTGAGGTTGTGGTTAAACACAGGAAATGCAACAAGTGCTTTTGCTTATACACATATTGTCGAAATAGGTTGAGCGCTACAGTAATGGCAAAGGTAATTTTAAAACATCTAATTCAGACGTCACGGAAGGACCCAGCCATCAAAGCCGATGTTTCTCCACGCTGCAGGGTGCTTTGGGCTTTCCACAGCGGCTGACCTGCTGTGCATTTCGATGGCATCTTAAAATCCAACCAAAAAAAAGTTAATTCAAACCTAAACAATCATCTTTTTCATCTAAGATAACAGATGCGGTACAGTACTTCTAAAATTAAACTAATGTATGCCTAAGAGTTGGCATTATGGGTTGGGGTTTTTTTTCTAAGCCATGCTTTCTGCTGGCCTTGCAGCGAGTAGTAAATAGTTGCAGTTACACGGGGACTCGGGAGATTTTTCTGAAAATCTTAGTATCCAGTCAACTAAAAAAGATATAATATTAAGCTATCGTATTACAAATAGCCAAGAAACAAAAACCTGTGCCAGAAGAAAGATGAAGATTACTTTTTGTAAAAAAGAAGTGTTTTAAATTAATATTACACTAATGACTAAGCTCTCAACTCAAATATTGAGCTGATGTCATTTTTATGCACTGTCCAAACTTATATAAAATTTCATTTTGAAGAGCTGAATGTGTAACTAAACCCATCAGCTATCTAGAAAACATGTAAACACGTCTCCATTAGCGAATTACTAAGCCCTCATTTCCTGTTTAATAATCTCCGCTGTGTACTCGGGCTAATGCAGTCCTGTGCCAGTCCTCGCCTCCCCTCGTGCTCCCCCCACCCCTCGGCAGGTATTTGTTTCAACTGGCTCTGTTTTACACAGTTTTACTGCTTTTACAGCTCACTTGCCAGAGGTTTGGGAAGAAGTGATTCAGTCGAGACAAATGAATCGCCTTAAAAACGGTCAGTACAAGACGTGAAAGCCCGTGATGTCCGCCAGCTAAATTAACAGGCGACTGAGTGATAAAAGACTGGGGCTCGCAACCCACACCAGAGTAGCTTCCCCAGGTTTCAGCAGGCTGAGCAAAGAGCTGTCTTTAGAGAAACTGTAAAAAGATCAACATTTAGCCAATTTCTGAGTCATGCGAAGCTAGATGGGACATCGCAGCCCAGAACGTACTTGAGCGAGAACATTCCCATGTTGGCAGAGGGGCGGATGAAGTGACCTAATCGTGCACCTCTTTCGTATCTATTAGAGTTCGTCCTGTACAGAAAAATTTCAGCGGCCCCATCCCCTCCCGCCCATACACACAACCTCAGCCAGCAGAATTACAAAACGCTGCCCTAGTTAGAAAGTCCTGGAATCTACAGCAGGGATCGTTGAAAAGCAGCTATTTGTTTCCAGGGCCATGGTTAGGGAGGTGGTAGACATAACATTTGGTTGCAGGCACACCCTTGAAAAAAAGCCTTCCTAGAAACTCTTTTTATTGGATGTAAAAGTTATTTCAACTTCTGGGTGCAATTCAGGAAGTGGGTGATGCCTTACACAGTGTTCTTTCTTACAGCATCAAAGCCAAACATTATCTCACTCAACTTATTGTAATAGTTGGTGGCTCCATCTTGATGGAGCCTCTGTAGGTTCACAGGTGTCACTCATGAATAGCTGCAGAGCTCTGGTACACTGTGCTCTGAGCACGGCTTCGCAATTCACACGTGCTCGTTTCACAGCAAACTGGTTTCCACTGTCTTTAGCTACTATCCTGCCATAGTCTGTCTCTATCTGACATGTGGTGAGCCTGACTTCCATACAGAATTGGAATTAAAAAGTCAAAATTCCTAATTTTTTTAAAATAACCAAGTGTAAATAGTTCCCCTAAATCAGGCTCATTCTTTGTAAAGAGCCAGGCTAATTACTGGCCCCACCCGAGGTAACCAGCCTCAGCTGGGATCACCCAACGCCTATTTAACCAGGAAAGTGGCAGTACACTGTTTCTCTTCTTGGCATCTAGGTCATCTAGCTCTGCTCTTGGAGGGACAGCTAAAGACAACAGGAGTGCGCCACATTTGCAGGGGGAAGAGGTTAGGTGAAGAACTACTCGCATCTCTCTGCACAAGGGAAAGAAAACCACCTGATTCTCAGACTGCAGAGAGCTCTGAGGCCTGGAGCACCAACAGCTTTATACCAGCTACGAAAGGGAATTGCCCTCTGGAGGCTCTCGGGTAAGACTGCTCGGGTTTTTTTCTACTAGAGGCAGTATTGCTTTATTTACTCACAAAGCATGTGGTATTACTTGATGTAAACACATGGATAATTCAACTATGCTATATTTAATACCTATTTTTATTAATTGGTGTGAGAATTAATGTATTTAATGGTTAGAGAAAAAAATCAAAAGGTCAAGAATTTCCTTAATAAGAAAGACTATTCTTATCAGGTGTGTGAAAAACTACTTCACAACTTAAGAATTGTACTTGGGTTAAGATAAAACATCTTCCAATAATATGGGTTTAATGCTTGCACTTGAAAAAAGTTGTTCCTGCTCCATCTGTAAACTTAAACTCTGGTACGAACAGATGGCTGGAGCAAGGCAGCGCTGTAACACTGGCTTTTGGGATGTGCTTTAAGCCTTTACTACACAAATATCTTACGCTCTATGAGAAAATCTTCACGTCAAGTGTAACGGCATAGTTTTTAAATGGCCAGCAGTTATAGCTAATTCAGTAGAAAAGCTAAAGCCTGATTTACATGGTGGCCGGTTTCCAGGATCAGGAGGAAGCTGAAAACAAAAGATACATTTACAGGTTGTAAAAAGTTTTATTTTGAGTAAAATGAGCTCAACAATTTCCCTTTAAAGGCATAGTCAGGCTGCAACAACTTCCATGTATAGTTCACTTCCTGAGGGGTTTGTAGTAATGTGCACCGATGCTGTGTGGTTTCTGTACTGTGGAGATAGAAAACCTGGATTTTCAGGGAGTCTGACCTTTACAGAACATGCTAATGATGCACAGGAATTTCCCTCCCCATGAAGAACTGAACATGTGACTAAGTTCTTTTCTTCTTTAATGTGGCATCTGTCAAACGCAGGAAATACGCTGGTAAGAAAACAGTTTTAGCACTAGTGAGAAAACTTTACACCCTCTCAAATGGCTGCCTATTTCTGTACAAGGGTTACATCAAGTTAGAACCGAGCTTAACCTCACTCTGATGTGGTATAAGAAATATTCAAAAAGCTACCTTAAAAAAAAAAAAAGCTCATCGGTTTAGTAGTTCTCATCCTAGTTGTGCTGAGTCCTAGTAACCATCTCGCAGTTACAGGAACTAGCAGAAGCCTCTTAGCGCTTGAAATCGTTGCACAGTTAAAAGACGGAGGAAGGAAGAAGCGGCAACAGTGGAAAATTGTACATCAGGGACCACACAGACATTGGAAGGTGGCTAGTGGGATGAGACTTTGAAATAGGAAATGTAAGGCCAAGCACTCCACAGGAGTTCAATCTTCCTACATTTCCTGCAACAGCTTGTGTTATTAGAAAGGTAATTTAAAAAAATGGAATAATAAATGGAAGTACCTACACTTGCAATAACTCCGGGTTAGCCACAGCGTTTCCTTTCCTAATGAGCCTAATCCTAAAGTGATTTTTCCAAAAATTCTAGCTCTCCCTGATAATCAGTTATCTGCAGGAAACTATCTGGGGTTGCTCGTTTGGCTTTTTATTTTCAAAAAGACTTTGTGGTTTCCATGTACTCAAGTGGGGTTTTCTGTAGGGAAGACAGTCCTTCCTGCAATGCCCTTAGTATGTCCTTCAGCAGACATCTGAAATCACTTCTTTGCCAAATCCCATCTCTGCACTTGCTCTTCTCATCCCCATTTCAGGTATTTTTTCAAAAAAGCATAATGAATTTGGAATTTAACACTTCTACACTAAACCATGTTTTTGGACCAAGCTGATAATGACTAGCTCTTTGCTGCTAGGGTTTGGTGGAACAAGCTTTCGTTTTTCACTGAGATTTGAAGAGTTAGTGGAATATTTAACTCAAGTTATTGGTAGAGAGCAAGTTAAAACAGAGAGGGAACAGGAATAGATCTCACCCATTGCCTGTAAGTTTCCCTGTGCATCAAGGGACAATGAAAGCAGTACCTGAAACCCTACTATTCCACGTAAAAGGTTGAAGAGTGCTCTAGTTCTCTGTGCTGACACAGTGGCAGTAGAACTACAGCTGCTCAGTTTGAACTTTGCTAAAAATGCTAAGCCCTGTAGGCCTCGCATTCTCCAGAATTAATTGACGAGGAACCCGTGTTACATACCGTTCTTCATGACTACGTTGGACCACACGTTGGCATTCAAAGCTTGTACAATCCGTTTCACTCCGGTGGACTCTGGAAAGTCATCTAAACCAAAAGATAAAGACATTGCACTCCTAACAATCACCCCAAAACCCAGTGCGTGTCTGAAAGTAAGGTGTGTGTCTGAATGCCTGTCCTATCTTATTGCAATCGATATAAACTACTACTTCTGTTAGGAAACGCAAGTTTCTTGCCTTTGCTTCGTGACAGGCCAAACAAAAATAAATCAATGCCTCACTTCTTGGTCTGGGCTTCCAGGTATTGTGAACTGTGAGCTCTCAGCCTTTTGTAGAGAGATCTAAATTCTGAGTGGGGTTTTGTTAAATATTTAGCGTGAGGGCCTTCATTGTTAAACAACATGTAAGTAAATTTAATAGTAATAGACAATTTTCTGTTGCTGTTGAAAGCAAGGCATCTTTTACCCCAAGATCTTTTAGAATGCTGTATGGCATAAAAAGAGATGCTAGAGTTACTTTTCCTTCCTTTAGAAAGTAAAAAACTTGAGGCAACCATTTAAAAAAGGTGTGATGCTTGTTAAAAACGAAAATCATCATTGTAAAGCTATCTCCGCAACATCTAACTCCAACTGTTCCAGTAATCCTGTGAATTACAGTAACTCAAAAGACTAGGGAAAGCATTATTCAGACTTCAACTTATTTACTGAATAGATCTGACACCACTTTGTATAAAGTCAGATTTCCCACTTCCTCAGTTTAGTCAGCTTCCCATGTTTGTGCAGGTCTCACAAAGCAAAAGGGGCGGGGAAGGGGGGGGGAACCCAAACCCTTTGGATACAAAAATTTGATTGCTTAAAAATCAGATCCTTCTAGGATGACTCAGGGACAGGTGTAGTATGTGAAACCGCCTTTAAAAATTAATTTAAAGCTGTCTAAAACCCCTCAGATCAAATATTTTGCCCCCTACAACACTGCTGGTTGGTTTTGCATCAGAGCCATTATCAGGAGTCTCAGCGCGGAGTTCTTGCCCTTACTGCCCAGCTGACAGTGCAGTCCTAGCAAGAGCTCCAGCTCATTTGCGAAGAGCTGCCAGAAATGTCATCATTTTTAAATAGATATCGGCCCAGTATGTTTACTGCATCCATTTTATCCTCTGGAGGTAATTCATACAGCATGTTTATGGGGTAAATATGTTACTCGGTAGCCTACGTTTCCTCCTATGCGTGAGTCACAGTGAATCAAATGCCCTACTGAAAATCCAGGAAAGAATATATATCTTGAGGCTCCAAAGATGAACATCCTGAGTTGTTGTTATTCCCATTACTTATATTTAAATAGCAAATATCTTGTTCTCTATAACAATTATTCAATCGAAAAAATAACTTTGACTTAATGTTACTAGTATTTCCTTTTGTAGCACTTAAGAAGACTTCACTCTACGGGGTATCCACTCTTTATTTTTCTGGCTTCTATAAATCACAAGTATGTGTATCCCTCCCTCCCTGACTAACAAAGGGCCAAAAAGAAATATATCATTAAAGACATGGCAGGGGAAAAAGGGGAGATCTTAGCTACTCAAGATGCAATTTTTATCCAGGCCTTTAAAGGCAGGGGGAAGGAGTGGGACTTGAGTTCTAGCTTAGGCCTTGAGACTAAATTATTTTTGGTGACAGCTATGTACTTGGTGAACCTGAAATAGAGCAAATGTTAGTGACTAATTCCACTCAAGCCTGGAAATGGAGTCAGTTATCTCATTTTTGGCTCTATAGAGGTAAGATGTAAACACATTTTTTGTATCACTGAAATGAGGAGCTAAGGCTGATGCTGATAAGGCTGTCAGGAAGTGCATAATCACTTTTCAAGAGTGGAACATCACACATCACACTTTTGACTTTGCCTGATGGGTTTTTTTTCAAGTTACAAACATATGGTCAGCTAGTGATTTTGAAACTGGTTTATTTCCTGTGTGACAGTGCATGCAATTCTAAAATGTTGTTAGCAATCTCCCCTTTTCAGCCTATCATGTCACTGTTTGAATAATGTCTATCTTCTCTTGGTATGTGCGGTAGTTTTAAGCCTTTTTAAAAAAAGCCGAAGAATTTTCCTGCCCTTGTGCAGCTCTCTGGTTCTTGTTTTATGTTCCGCTTTGGAAATAAATCTTAAAATGCTTCTAATCTATCAATACAGTCCTAGGATTAGTGCCCAAAAAAGGAGCGGATATTATTTTTATGTAGGTGCTACATAAACAGCAGCTGTATTTGGGAGGAGACAAATGGAATTTCTTGGAGGAAATAGCCTCCTCCTCCTCCTGACCTTTTATGGCTGAGACTAAGGCTCACCAACTGGGAGCATTCCATGCTGTAATCATGTAGCACATAACTAAAGTTATGCCCCTTGCAATTGTTTAGAAGATACTCTGGCGTGCTTTTTCATTCTAAAAATTAAAACAGAAGTAGCAGTCCTACCATCTTCATCAGGCAGTTCCTCAGGGCTAAGTTCTACCAGTTCAAAGCCATGCTTGATGCACCATTCTTGAGCTTTCTGTCTGTTAACACCTAAAGTTGGGAAACAAAAATGCGTGCTAAACATACACGTTTGAGACTAATAACAGCAATTAAATCTTTACCTACATTTTATTCCCTTCCAGTTGTTTGCTTATTCTGGGTTGTACAGGGGAAAAAGGGTATACAGTAGCTGTGTGGGTCCTCCATTCACTGTGAATTTGATTCCAAAAACTCCAGAGTTAAACAAACTCCTCCTTTGAATTGCTTTTTTTCAAATCCCATGGAATCAAATAGCTTTGCAAAGGGAAATGTGAATGAAGACTTGTATTAGCTCTAGGTTTGAATGTGAATTAAGTTACAGGGGCAGATCTGCACCTTACAGCTTGCTGTTACATTGCGTATACTAGTCCAGAACCAAAGCAAACGTGTGTATTAATGTCCAAATGGTCAAAGATGACCATACTTTCCACTGTAGTTAAGCAATAAACAGTCATCCTCACTCCTCACCAGAGAGGATCAGGCACACCCAGAAATATGAATGCCTTGTTAGTTACCTTGCAGTGCATGCTGGTGTACTCGGAATGGGATACACGGGGCTCATTTTAAGCAAGCCTGCAAAATTCTGCTTCGGTTTTAACCACAACTAGCTTAGGACTCTTCTGTTCCTGGTTGCGAGAGTAACCTGGCTCCTCTCAATTAAACCTCAAGCCCAGTCCCACATATTCTGAAACAATCGTGTCGATTTAACTTGAAAATAAATTGTTAGGCGAGGTTAATAACTCTAAGGCAGTTTGGAACTTCTCCGAGTTTCATACCATTTTCAGATACTCTGTTACAAACCAGGATCATGACTTCCGGTAACCACTCTTCTGTCAGGGGAAGCCATTCAGAGACGCTATCAAGTCCAGATTTCTAAAAAGGGGGAAAAAGTTATCTGGAATACATCCTCACATACTCAGTTTTTAAACTAGTTTTAAATCATTAATACTATTAGAAAACAGCAATGAAGTAAGGAAATATGCTAGGCTGTATGTCAAGCATATTCAAGGCACCTGTGTTCTAATCAGGTAAGTTGACTTATACACAACTTCCTTCTGATTCTTTACTTATCTTGCAGATGAGTTAATCCTACCACCTCGGACCTCCCTTTCATGTTTAATATTTATTATGCAATCCCAGTGTAGATCAGGAAAGATTTTTACTGAAGGTTAATGATGAGTATTTCATTTTAAGCATATCTCGTGTTTAAGGTGCAGCTACTGCATCCCTTCCACTAAAGTGGATGTTATGTGAACTACTCCCATTGCTCTGGTTTATTCTGAGACAGCCCTGAGGCGTCCGGTTAAAGGTATCGTTGCAGAATCTGTGGTGTGCACCCTTTCCCATCTGTGGTGAAAACCAGTTCTCTATTTAGAATACCTTTTTTTTTTGTCTCAGTATCTTTCTGGCTTTTGCTAAAGCGCTGTTTTCACTGCTGTCAGCTTAGTAGAAACAATTTTGGGTAAAATGATACCAAATCTTACGTTTGGCTCCCTCATTCTTGGCTATCCTAAAGCAGCCTTTCTGAACTAGCGTCAGCTAGGAGTAAAGTTGGTGGTGGTGGGCTGGAGGATTTGCCGAACTTAGTGGCATATTTGCATCCTGAAAACCTCTCCCCCCGGTGGAGTATAATAGTAAAAGGGAAGCAAACTGCTTCCACTGTTAGCATGCATAATTTAACATTGATCTACTGACAATTAATAGAACAGCCTAAAAAGAATGGATGGTACAAGATGAAGAGAATATAATTTGTGGTTATTGCTGTGATAAGGCAACTATATCACACAGATAAAGCAATATAATGAAGCAGAAGAGTCTTACTATTGTGCTGTCGAAGTACACAACAAATGCTTGCACAGATTCAGCAATATCTTCAGTAACGAGAAATGTGTTTGGTACTACACAGAGGTGAATATCTGCAGAATAATATTTATTATCTATTGTCCAGGGGTAAAAATTTACTCTTCCACTTGTAGTTGCACCCACGGTAAGGTCATCTTTTCCTGTGATACCTGTATAAAAGAAAGTGAGGTGGATGATAAAACAACCTCAAGAAAACAATTTGTCTAGAGAAGCTTGGTACAAAGCTAGTACAGAGCCACCTTTGCTTACTATAATAAAATAGTATATATTTAAGATCTTTAAAAATTCAAACTCAATTTGTTACGGTGTCCTGGAGTTTATTATTTAGCTTTTGAAAGAGTTTATTGTCTAGCTTTCACAATAAAATACAGTACAGAAGCTCTTCAGAAAGCAAGCCTTTTAAAGTGTTAGCCTCAAACTTACTACCTGTAAACAGGATGTATGGAGAGAATACCTAGGCTTTATTACAGCAGAAACAAACCTTGCACATTCGTTCAGATGTAAAGAACTGTTTGGCTGTGACTAAAACCTGAAGGTAAATAATGAGAAAATAAACCAAGTTACTACAATTCAGTTGTAGTTCTCATTAAATTCCACGTAGGAGCTCGACAATTAAAATCCAAGGCAATGCTTTGATAATGTGATGTTAAACACTGCCCTTCACGTGCTGGTAGCAACCTTCACAGCGCGCACACTCATAGCGTGACAGCCACCTGGTGGACTTGAATTATAGTTAGTAGCAGAGCACCCCATCTGTACCTTGCTGGAAAGGGCAGAGTACCTTGTTCAAGCTGGACAAACCTATGGACACTTTAAAACAGAGGTCAATTATATATAAAATTGTCTGAGTCATCTAGAATTTCCTTGGGCGTTAGAAGAGTTAAATGAAATCAATTATATGGGTTTTCAAAGATCTTAATGGTCATATATTAAAGGTACTGTGAGAGTTCTGGCGACGCTAGAACAGGCTGTTCCCCAAATAATCTGGACATTAAATTATTTGTATCTTATCAATAAAAAGACAAGAAAACCCCATCACCAAGGTTGCCCAAGAAAGATTCTATGATTTTTGCAACGAACTGCAAAGTCTGAGCAATCTAAGTGGTGGATGAGTATGGTGCACAAGGCAGCGCAGAGGAGAGCTCTAAACCAGAAGGGTTATTTGCAGCAGTGAGGAGAAGGACATGGGGAATCCGAGGGAGAAATTTGACCTCAGAAACAGAAACCTGGGAGGGAATCTTCTGCCCAGGTTCCTTAAAAAAAAAAAAAGGGGGGGGGGGAAGTGGAGGGGAAGCCACATCTACATGCTTTTTCTAGGCTAAGAAAGATTGACATTGGATGACAATAGTTTTCAGAGTAATTGGTCTTCAGTCAGAAGCTGTTCTGTGATAAGACTATCCAGTCACCTTGGGACTGGGGGACGGTGACACTGAGTCAATACCAAACCAACCTTGACTCTAAACTCTGTATGAACAAGCTAGCACTCTGAGAATACAAACATGGAAGAGACTACCAGTACAGCTAACCAAAATGAGTAATCTTGAAAGATTTTCATTCTTTCACAGCAATTTTAATCGCTCTTAAGCAGTACACACCAGTTCCAGTGACACACAGAAGCTGTTTTCCCATGCTTATCTCATAAAAATGTGTATATGCAGATCTCTGCCCTGCAACACTTCACAGCAATGCTGCAGTCACTTTGCAGCATGTATCTCTACCCTGTTTGCATTAGCTGATATTAAGCTCTACTGATATGAAGCAAACACCTATGCACTCATCTTCCAGGCAAGCGCAAGAATAGCATTTCAGTTAGTTTTAAACGCAAGCTTTTCAATGTAGGCTACACAAATACATCAAGTCTACTCTTAAAAAAACCAAACCTGAGTAATTAGTAAAATAGATCATCAAATGATAGCATGTCACTTCACAAAATCTATGGCTTTAATCTACATATTCTACTATGATAAAGGCATTTTGGCAGATGACAAGTTATCTTTTCCTGCTATAACACAGGAGCTTTAAGAACAACCAAATATTAAGTGCTCTACATGGTATAATTTAATATCTTTGGTAAACAGGACTCTCTTTAATATGTGCCAATTGCTACTAGACTAGGAGGTTTTTTTTAAATGGGTATCAGGGCTGATGGAGGCAGCTTTCACTTTCCTTAGATATGAGAAAATTGTAGCAACCGGGAGAAGAAAGAATTTAGGCAGATGATGTCACTATGCATGTCCAAACACAGGGATGCCTTTTCTTTCTGATATTATCTGTTGCCTAGCTTTTCAAATGCTGGCATAATCTTAATTTTCTGCCCTGGAAAGATGTTTTGTTTGGAGGCTTTGAATGCTACATGAAACATGCTATAAATTGCCCTTCACTGGTGTTTTGACAGTTAAAAATTGAGTAACTGAATAAAGATCAGTTCTAAGCTAACGGAATTGCAAGTCCATGCCACAAGAAGCCAAGAATAAAGGAGCCCGTAAAATTACTGAAACACAGAAAACTGGCAATAAGACTGAAAGTCAAAGGGAGGAAAACAGGGTGAGGAAAGGAAGTCAGTTCAAAAGTGACTCGGTAAAGTCAGCCAACCTAGCAAGAACACAGAAGGAACTTCTAATACGAGATTTTCAAAAGCTGATGTGAAAGAACTTTCATATTTGCTTTGTGATATATTTTCTTTTCTTAGAAAAGAGTTCACAGGCAAATTTAGGCCTCAAAGTAGAAGAATGAGGATGTGTCCCATTTCATTTACGTGTTACTTGTTCCTGTATTTTAAGCAGTCGTCTTTCATCCCATTGTGCTTCTGATTACTCATCATTCATCCAAAGAGATTTTTGCCAGTCCCCTGTGAAATTTCTCTCCCACTAAAAATGGACGAGGAACACTAAACTCAAAGGACTGCGGGAACGTTCTGAAAGGATTCAGACTTGCTGTGTCTCAGCCAGTGTGTAGGGCTGTAACGAACGACTGCAAAACAGCTTGATTACTCCTGGCAGGAAACTAAATGCAGTTTGGGTATCTTGTGAATAGTTCTCTTCCACAAAAGTCACTTAGACCAATTAGGTTTTGGCCTTCAGAGTAAACAAGCAGAGACTACAAAAGAAATAGACACTGCGACTCAAACTGGGTTGTCAAGGATATGTTCCATGTTGGAACTAGTTTTAAGGATTACATTAAAGATTACACCTCTGGATTCCAGGAATTTCTTTGTAAGACAGCCTATATTTCAATGAAAAGTAAATTTAGCCAGAATAGTTTTGTATCTAGAGAATATTCATCATAATATACCCAGTTAAGTTTCTGGATACAGAATAAACATCTAGAAAATTAATATGGCAAAAGGGGGTGGTTTGTCACACTTATCTCTAGTGAGTTACTCATTTTTAATTTTAAACTCCCCAGCCATTGAAAGTGTCAGTGGTTTGCCATCCAAAGAGCCTGGAAAACCAACTGAGTCACTTTTTGACCACAACAGTAGGCAGACCTACTGGGCTGACTTAATTAGCTTGCCTTTTCATAGAGCAGAAGTGGCCTGTTTGGATGACAGGAATGCAAGCTGACTCCAAATGCATCACCATTGAAGAGTACTAAAAACATGCATGGAAAAGTTGATGCCACAAAAGAACGTTGCTTGGTGTCATTCAAAAACATGATTTGGAGTTCAAGGTCCTCTAAGAAATACTGCAACTACTAATGCTGGACGTTGTTTTTACTGAAATAACTTTTACAAACTTAGCAATAACTGCTAAATGCTAATTAAGACACAATGTGTTTGTGCCCCACACTTCTATATAAAAGCACTTTGGAGCAATAGAAGCTTCTTATCTACAGTGAATTATTTGAGGGTAGGGACCAAACAGACCATTTCTAAGCCACTCCAGTATTGTCTTCGGCTCGTTACCTCCTGCGTACGTTGGCACTACCCACCTATGCAACCTCCAAATCTGCTGTGCTACTGCTGACCTACGCTAAGATCGCCATGTTTGTTGGACACTGACAATTATCTTCCTCCAGTTTATCCCAGTTTGTGACTCACTTTGCCCATTTTCTATTGGAAAACCATTTAAGAACACAACAGCAACGGACACATGAGGTCAGTTCATGGCTCAAGCCAGTAACTGATAGTGACTGGTATCGTACAGTGCGACGAAATTCCCAACTTCTGTGGAATCTGTCCAGCGGAAAAGCATTTTTTTTTCTTTACTTCCAGGCAGTCAGTAGCTTGTTTTTCAGCAAATTCGTTAGCGGTGTCCTTTCTTTACAAACAAGTATGTATAATTTTTAATAAATTGGACAAAATTCTGACTTACTAATAATTCTAATACTTTTGGAAACTAATTTCAGCTACCTATTTACAGAAATGTTTTCTCATTTTACTGATTTAAACTTGTTGACTTTTCATTTCATGAGCCTGTATATAGACAAGATAAATTTGACAATGGTTCAGGAGACAAGGAAGAAGATACAGCAAAGTAATACAGCGGCTTCATAAATATTCTGTAAGTGCAAATCAGCAACTACTTTTACAAAAGGAAAACTGGAGACTAGAAATAACTCTTCAGAAAAGAGCTGAATAGTAATCAGAGAACCAGATGTAGATCTCTTGCTGCAGTGCTCCCTCTTCTTTAATACTCAACTGACATTTAAGCACTTCTACAAAATTGTGTGCTTAACAGTAATATTTTTTCAGAATGATTACAACTCCTCTTTGCAGGCTTTTTTTCTTCCTCAAAGGGATTAAGGTATTGATTGTTCTTCCTAGTGTTTTTCAGATTGAGTACATGCTATAAGAACATAATTCAGTTTTCTACAATGCTCTGCAAGATCCCACCTCCTCTCAGTTGGTAGGTACACCAAGTAGTTCTCACATCCTGGGCCTTGAGAGCCACCTGGTGGAATATACCATAAAAAATACTCCTGCAAATTACACAAGGAGTAAAGAGAACTCAGAAATATGCATCTGATGTAGATTTTTTTGCTGTGGGGGAGGAGGGGAGCAGTAAACACTCAAAAAAGGGGGAAAAATCCCATCAGACAGTATTGATCTGCTGGCTAGCATTTTTAAAAACTAAAGCAATCTTCTTTGCTGTTTTAATTTGTGATAAATATATCTAAGAGAAAACCCAGTCCTATTCTGTTCATTTTGAATGGCTTTGTTTTGCCAGAGTATCTAATGAAATAAAGCATTTGGGGTATCCCACAGAAACTTGAAAGAATAAAAATATTATGGTACATTTGCTAGATATATTCTTTCCATCCTCAAGCCGTTTCCTACTTAACAGGATGAAAACACTGGAAAAAGCCTCGTAATTAGCCTGGAAAGTTCTGGCAGGCAGCAGGAGAAATTGGTTCTCATACACCACCTAACAGCAGCTTCTTTCTACTTACAAAACAGGTTTGCCTCAAAAGAGCACGTAGCAGGGAAATCCAGCAACGCAGTGGCAAAAGCAGCGATGATACTGGTAAGGGCTTTGTTTCATGTTTCTGTCGTAGACTCAAAACCCAGCTGCTATATGGAACCTACCAACCAACACTAACCATCAAACACGGCACTGCCTCGGAGGTGCTAATATACCAGTCTTGTTCTCAGCGTTGAGCTAAGCCATTCTCAAACAATGCCTTTAACCTGGTGCGATGCTGTCACACTGTAAAAGCCCAAGTTCTGAAAAATGCACTGGCGTTTTGTTCCAACCCACCAAAACCCTTTAGCTCAGCCTCCCATAGCCAGCCACAGCTCCCTTGTCCTCATCGGTGTGCCCTGGAATGTTCTGCTTAT
Source organism: Phalacrocorax aristotelis (assembly GCF_949628215.1). Classification (NCBI taxonomy): domain Eukaryota; kingdom Metazoa; phylum Chordata; class Aves; order Suliformes; family Phalacrocoracidae; genus Phalacrocorax; species Phalacrocorax aristotelis. Next base: position 53,550,096 of record NC_134282.1, read on the forward strand.
GCTCCTGGATCTGATGTAACTTCACTTGTTAAACAAAGAAGGAACTTAAAAGTTCTCATGGTATTTATTTTAGTAAATGATCATGTTTCTTTCAGGAAGATTTGAATGTCTTTGAAGCAACCCAATCAGAAAACACAAAGACTGTAAGACTCCAGTTTTGGTACTGGAAAACAGTGGAAGCCTGGTCATTTCAAAGTGAGTACTATTTTTAAAAGGAAACTGAAGTTAAGTTTTAAGATGCTCTCAGATTAAATAGCATTGCTACAAAGTTTTTTGCTCACCTTCCTTTGTTACTTGTTTAATTTCACTATGAAAAATAATCAGAGGAAACCTACAGGAACCTTGAATAATTCCCTCTATTTGCTTATACCCTCCTCAAACAAGCAAAAACCAAGAATCAGATTTTACAGAAACTTGTTATTTCTTTGGTACAAAAGGCTTAAATAACTCAATATCAACCTAGCTGCTTTGACAGAGTAGCCTTTGACTGGAGACCTTGTACTGTCATTCTTTTAAACTGTTTTAAAATACAGTTTAATGAGATGGAGGGAGCCAGGCCCTGGGTGCAGCCCTCTACTTTATCAGGCTCCTGGGTAAGATGTTACTCAGAAACAGCCACAAAAACAAGAAACCCAGAAGAGGGGTTGGGGCTGTTGATAAGTTATACATCTTAGTATGCACCTTAAATTGTTCATGACAGTTTCCTAAAAAGCAAGGCTGGAGTAACAAGCTATAACAGTAAAACCACCAAGATCTAGGCTTCTTTGTGTAAACCCCCTGATTTCAGAATTACTGAAAATTCCACCAAAATTCTCTATTATGGGGTTTTATTCTCCTGTTCCCCTTTTTTTAGCCATAAAAAGGGGAACTGGGTCCCAAGAAAACCACTTCCTATAGAATGAATTCTGTGTTTGATATGGAGTAAGTGCAACCTACAATTCTGACAGCTGCAGAAAGGAAGAATATTTTAGCTTTTTTTTGTGTTTCTGCATTGGGACAACAAATGGTCTAATGCACGAAAGCAAGCTCAGCAAAGCAAGAGTTCAGACCCACCAGGAATTTTAGAAGTTCTGCCACCCTTACGGCCCAGGATGGTTTGTTCACTTCATAAATGGAAAGATTAAATGGAAGGGACGGTATTTAGACTGCTTTTGGTTTTTCCTTTGCCTACACTGGTGTCTCCCTCATGTTCTAGGAGCCTTCTGGGCTGCTGACATGTCCCACTGAAACAAGTTCAGTTTTGCACTCCATGTGGGAATGACCAGAATGGCCAGCTGCAAACCTGGTAGACTTATGAACCTCTTCTTCATTTGTTATTCTGCAAAGTTATTTTTATTCACCCTCGAGGCAAATCTCAAACTATGTACCCCAGGTTATCACTGATGACCGTTCAGTCACACCTAAGACTTGATGTGGGTAAGACCAACGCGGGTAACTCGATGGCAAGTGGGTAACAAAGCCGTGTGCGACGTGGGGCTTCCTTTTGTTTTTCCTGCCGGCTGTGGAGGCAACGCGCCCCCTCCTTGGTGTCAGAGGGTACCAAACACAACCCGCGGCTCTACACCGTTTATCTTAAAGAGCTTATTTCCCTAAAGCCGTGAGGAGGCCCCCGAAGGGCAGGCGGGGCCGCCCTGGCAGGGCTGGGCCGCGGAGGGGACGGTGCCTGGCGGGAGGGCAGCCCCTACCCGGGCCGGGGTGAGGCGCTGCCAGGACGGGGCCCCGCGGTTGCCCCCGCCCGATGCCTCGGCGAGGACGACTCACGTTTGACGAGCTCCTCGGCCGCGAAGCCGGCGGCACAGCTGGTCACCAGCGCGAAGGGCCCCGCCGCCGCCATGGCGCCCGCCGCCGCGCCCCTTCCGGCCCCGCCGCTACCACCCGGCCGCGGGGAGGGGGGGGGAGGCGGCGGGCGGGCGAGCCCTTCCAGGCAGGGGAACCGTTCGACGCGCACTTCTACCCCCCCGCCGCGGGGAGGCGGATAGTGCGGTCCGGCCGGCGCGTCCCGTTGCTAGGGGCGAGGGCGGCGGGTGCCATGGCCGCCCTCGCGGGGCCGGGGCGGGAGGCGGGAGCCGGCGTGGTGCAGGTGGGTCCGGGCAGCGCCCCCGCCGGCCCTGGCAGCCGTGGCGGGGGGCCCCCGCGGCGCCGCGCCGCTCCTCCCCGGCGAGGCCGCCTCACGCCTTGGCTGGGGCGCGCGCGGCGCGGCCGCTGCTGAGGGGAGGGAGGGCTCAGCCGCGGGGTGAGGGGGTGGCGGCGGCGGCCCCGCCGGTGAGTTGCCGAGTCGGCCTTTGCGAACGTTGTGATTCTTAGCATGACGCGACCTTGAACCTTTTAACACAGGGCAAATACACGTTTTTGGCGTGAGCTGACGTGATCTCCTCACAGGCTGCTTCTCCCTTCGGTCTCTTGTTAACTCTTCCTGCTATTACTAGTTAAGGCACCTTAGTTCCTTACCTGTCCCTGCCTAGTTAAGCCATTTGCGCTGAGGTGTTTGACACATGTAAGGAAAGATTGTTCCTTGGCAAAGGACCTCAGTCCTTTCTTTTTTCAGGCTTTTTCTTTTTTCAGGTTTTCTACAATCATTGGCCTTAAAGTTATTTGCTTTATATTATCTTATTTATAAAAGTACTGAAGTACAGGAAGATGCCCCTGTGCTCGGCCCTGGGGAGGCCCCACCTCAAATGCTGGGCTCAGGTTTGGGCCCCTCGGGACAAGAAGGGCCTGGAGGGGCTGGAGCGTGTCCAGAGAAGGGCAGCGGGGCTGGGGCAGGGTCTGGAGCACAAGTGTGCTGGGGGGCGGCTGAGGGGGCTGGGGGGGTTCAGCCTGGAGAAGAGGGGGCTGAGGGGAGCCCTTCTCGCTCTCTGCAGCTGCCTGAGAGGGGCTGGAGTGAGGGGGGGGGTCGGTCTGTGCTCCCAAGTCACCAGTGACAGGGCGAGAGGGAACGGCCTCAAGCTGCGTCAGGGGAGGGTTAGGTTGGAGATGAGGGAAAATGTCTTCCCTGCCAGAGCGGTCAGGCCCTGGCACAGGCTGCCCAGAGAGGCGGTAGATCTGCCATCCTTGGGGGTGTTCAAAAGACGTGTAGACGTGGCACTTCAGGACATGGTTTAGGAGACATGGTAGTGTTGGGTCGATGGTTGGACTTGATGATCCTGGAGGTCTTTTCCAACCTTAATGATTCTATGATTCTAAGTAGTATGTATTTCTTTCCTGTATATAGGGAGTATTTAATTTGGATTAAATCCTGCTACATAATCCCATGGGTTTCGGTTATGGGGTATGATTTTTGTTGTAACTTGCTTTTTAGGTTCAAGAAGACCTTCACAAGCTTAAAATGAAAAACATCAACTTGAAAGGAAATGTAAAAGCTGTGGATATTAGCAAGGCCGAAACAGCAACTGAAAGAACTGAACTTGGGCTGAGAGTGAGTAAAATGGAGCAGATCCTGAACCAGGATTCAGTTTTTGAGATCTCTCTCAGTAATTCACTTAGAGTACGTGGGCATGTATTCATCATCCTGCGAGATCCCTTTCTGATTAGCAAATTATGAGATTCATCAGACATCACAGCGCAGAGTGATGGCTTCCTCTTTTGGGTTTCCAGAATTAACTGGTCTTGTGCCTCATACCATTAGCCAAAATCCGATTTAGTTCAACAGAATCACAAAGCCTGTCAACTTTTCAGTCAAGGGAAGATCTGGATTGCTAAATTAACTGAGATAAATAAATTTAGAATCCCTCATACCTTTGTAATAGTCTAAAAATTATTTTTTCTCTCTAACAGAGACATGCTGAAAATTATTTAAATGCTATAGACAGACAAGTGTTAACTGTTTCTTCTGCTGATAATAAAGAAGTACATTCAAAAGACCCCCCTAAATGGTAAGTGAAACAGCTGTTTTATTGCAGAGACAATGCAAGTAGCAAGACAGAAAAACTGTGGAATCAGAATCTTGTAAAGCAAACGGGAATATTGGCCTAGATGAGGTTATTTTTGTCATTTGCTATTTTGGTTTTATTTTGTTTAAATTAAAAAAAATACAAAAGTAAATGCAGTTCTAAGTAGCTACAGCAAACTTCTAACTCCTGTGATTTTTTTGCTAAACACAATTTTAAATAAAAATGTAACCTTTTGGATTCAACCCCATGGAAGCAGTATGGGTTCAATAGGTAAAATCAAAGTACTTCTTAACCTCACTGCTTGTTTCTTTCTAAATCAGGGGACTTCATTTTGGTGCTTCTCGGAAACAGCTTATTTTACCACGAGTACCTGTTGAGCCCGTGACCGTCCAGGCATATAGTAGCTCAGCACTACGCGTTTCTCAAGATTCACAGGTCTGAAATAACATACTAATTCTGCCAGAGACCACGTTAAAGGAGTAGACTGGTGTCTTGTAGATTACCAGTTGATCCCATAATGTTATGTTTTGACTCCGCATGGATTCAGGTTTTGATAATATACCATCTATGACTGAGTGTGTTAAAAGATTCTCAGTAGAACAAGCAGGCTGAGAGATAGGAGCCTTCTCCCAGCCTCACAGTCAGATAAAATCTAAGTTAGAAAGGACTTCAGTATCACCATGGGTGCATCCACAAGCATTCCATTCCTTATTTCCACCACCACACCCACCCCAAAGTATATTGTTAAAGAGTGTGGAAACCATGTGTTTGTTCAGCTTTAAGGTCCCAGTCCTGCAAATGCCATATGCTTAACTGTGATTTTGCAGGTAACGTGTCTAAAATAAATGGAGCTCTCTATTGGAATAGCATGAACACAGATATAGACGTCTGTTGTTTGAGACTAAAGGTGGTTTTCTTCCTTGTTTTTGTGTAAAATATACGGCAAATTGTTGGGAAGACTTCTGTTCGTGTACAGAGTTGTCACCTCCATGATAAATGTAGGTTTTCTCCTTGAAATCTGATTTTTTGCTGTTTTTTATAAATGAAATCCTTGTGAGATCATTTAAAGCCTTCTTAAAATGTTTGCATCTGAAGTGGTTTTTGCTTTTTTTTATTCCAAGCTGTGAATTTTGACCGGTGGGTTCAAGGTGGTCTCCTCAAACATATTTTAAAAACAAATGAAGGTAATTAGTTGAACTGAATAATACTCATTATTGCAATTTTGAGTTATTACTGTTTAAATTGAAGGGAGCTTTGAGTGAGAGAGAACCTTAAGAAGAGGCTCTCTATAGCTCTAAGGCTATTACCAGAAGCTATGGGTTGAAGCTACTTGAAATATTATAACCAGATTGAGCAGCCTGACGCTTACCTTGCTGATGATCTTTGTAAAAGAAGTCCCAGTACAAAGTAGGATTAAAATATTGCTTACTCTTGAAATGCTGGATAAGGTGCAATGAAGATCTCTGATTTTTTTTATCCCAGACAGTGTTCCACCCGTGTCCTATAAGAATACACTTATATTGTGAGAAAAATAAATTATCAGCGTTCAGCTACTCTGTATTGTCTGTGGTCTTTCAACTCTTTATGAGCATCAATGAGCTTAATTTACAGTGTAGCACATGCTCTGTCCTGCCTTGACTTTCCCTTTGTCTTTTTGTTTCTGATATCTATGGTATCTGCTTAGAAATGCATATCCAGTGACACACAAGCTAGCCCTAATTTCCCATTATAAAGAAAATGGCAAACAGTGCTGTTTTGCCAGCTGTTCTACATGCCCAGCATGCCGACATAAAAAGCTTTTATTATTAAATAGTTGTGAAATCCAGCTGGGAAATTATCACCTACAATTCCTTACTTCCTGTCTTTTCCTTACTTGTAGCTATAAACAGTTGTGGTTTCTTTAAGCGTGCTCTGGTGTTTTTCAAAATTCTTTTCCACTTAGAAGAAATATTAGTGAACGGAATAGTTTTCTGTTTGCAGACAGTATTTCTGGGCACACAGGCTTGAAGAAATCAACGTTTTGACTCATAGGAGTTCTGAGAGAAATCAGTAATTCACTAGTAATATCTTTGTGCTTTGCTGCCCATAGTGCGCTGTGCAAGAATAGAAATGGAGCATAAGTTGGGTTTGTAGTAGTTAGGATAAACCAGGGTTGGAATCAAATAAGCACAGATGCTATCATCACGTACTCCTTGCTAGAATACTTGTCATATGGGAAATGGCTTGCCCACAGGTGTCAGAATAGGCTTAAAATAATTTACTCACTCATCCAGTATTTGAGACATATCAGCAGCCAGATAAGACTCTGCAAATCAAGCTCACGGGGGAATTGTGCTGTCCGTCCCCTCCTTTTCCCGCCCCCCCCCCCCCCCCCCCCATGTGCTGTAATTGGATTTCTTCTTCTGATAAAACTTGAGAGCCCTAAAGAGGGGTCTTCCTCATGCAGTAATTGTAAAGCCTCTATAGCAATGGCTGAAAAGACACTGTTATCCATAATAGGTAAGTGTGTAAGTTGAGGGTGGTTTTTTTTTTAAAAAAAAAAATGCTTAATTGAAAGCACTTGAACTGATGCTTGTGCAGCTTTGGTTTTTGGAGGTCGTTTTTGTTTTTTTTCTAAAAGCTGATACTCTCTGAATACATTCTGAATACACAGTAGAAGTTAATATTCTCTCATTAATAGAGTTAAAGATGTAAACAAAAAGAAGTTTCTAGGGGGCTCTAGAATATGCAAATAACAAATAACCAGATGTGAAAAGTGGTTTAGTTACTGATAATACAGGTTGTTTCAAAGATTAATATAATGTCATCCATTCATAAAGGAATTGGACTCTGTTAGCAACCATGCACCACATGCATCTGCAAAACAGAATTACGTAGTGAATCGGATTTGTTGGCTTACTACATGATAAAATTGCCCTCCACGCCGATGTGTTGAAGTAGAACAAGATTTGAATGATTTACCTGCACGGAACATGTCAGCCTGTTCTGCATACTCCATGTTAATGACTGAGCACAATAATTCTCATTGAGCCTTATATCAGTAATAACGCACTGTTCGCCGTGCTGTTCTCATCTTCTTATTCCCCATCAAGATGGGTCGAGATAGCTTAAATTTAAGGCTTTGGATAATATAAATGGATGGATAATATAGATGGACCCATGACACCATCGTCGCCAGCTCCTGCAAATGTAGACTTGTCACTTGCCATACACATAAGCTGACAAAGTAACTTTTATCAGGTTTTTTTTCTTAAGCATTGCAATTCTTGTTATCCTGTGTGGAATCTGCCACTCCAGCATTGATCACTTCCCTGTCAGTCTGAGTGGCGAGTCTAAGTTGTGAATAATCTCCTATTTTAATTGAAAAGGTACTCAATTTTCCCCCAATTCTTGTTTAATAGCACAAGCAGTTTCCTTTCTGTACAGCGGTGTGTTATAGTAATAAAATAAATACTACAAAATCACTGATGAGGTGAAAATTGAACTTTCTGTCTCTGTGCAGCCATGTGGGTAAAAGAGTAATTGGCTTGGATAATAACTTTTGTTCTTACAAACCCAAATCTAAATGAGCATCTCATTGATACATCTGCTTGTAATTACTATCAAAAGAAGATAATATATTGTGCAGATAAATAGATTAAACCATTTTTAGTGCTTTCACAAAGTAATGCAATTGTTTAATAGTTCAGATATACCTCTAATGATTCTTACACTTTTAATGGCATATTTTCTTCTTTAAAAAAAGAGAAGTTTCATAAATTCCTCTTTCACATTTACATAATAAAAATATCAGCAGAGTTCTTGAGTATAAATATATTTAGTTGGATCTTGCTATGTAAAGGAGCTGTTTGTATTCCCGTATCCATGTAATGGGAATTAAGGGCGTACACTGCCAGGCCCCCAGCTCCTCTAAACTACCTTAGCTCTGTTGACTTCTCTGGTGATATGTTAGTTTCTGCCGTTTGAGGATTCTTCCTTATTCGGCACTGGTTGGAATTGCCAAACAAGTAAACCCTGTTGGATGCAGAGTCTAGTTAGCAATGTTATTGATAAAAGTATTGGGAGATACTACTACACTTGAATCAGACCCAGGTGTAAACCAAAGCACATGCATTAAGATGAACCAAAATGTCTTCAACTTAAGAAAATTCTACACTATTAAAAATATATGGCATCACTTCTGGCTTTTATAGAAAAAGTATGTGCTTTAGATACTTTATATGTGCTTTATAATAAGAAGAAACTTTAAAAGTCTTTTTTTCTGTCCATCAGGATTTACATAATAATTTTATTAGCAAAATAGTTGCATCTGTTCCAGGCAGATAACACAATACATTAAGAAACTACTATGTTTTAATTCTTATTAGTAGAAGGATTTTTTATTTCCTCATTTACTTCTAAGCAAGTGCTCGATCTGCGTCGAGTCAATGGGCCATAACCGATCCAAAGAAGCTGTTCTGGTCCATCAGGTCAAAGATTCATGAACTAAAGTCCCTGGCAAACAGGGCCAAGGTAGATTGGACTCCTATAATCATCTGTAGGAAGAGTGCACATACAAAACCTTCCTAATAGGTAGGGTGTGTATAAAACATTTGTTATGACACAGGTGAATGGAATCCACAAATCACCCCTGTTAATCAAGTGAGTCAAACCTGATCATCCTTTCTACTCAAATTTAACTCAAAGGTGCACAAATTTGGAAATTTCAGAGCTTGTAATGAAATTAATTGACCAAATCTTGGCAAAAGCATATATGCAAATAGTAGTTGTCTGCCTTGCTGAGTCATCCACCTACTCAAAAGGCACTTTTCCATTGTTTGCCCGGTTCTGTGTCGACCCTGAAATCACAAGCATTTTTATCATCATTTTGCGAATCTGTGAACACATTAGCTAATACCTGCTGATAAACACTTCTGTCCTAGTGCAGTTATTTGGAGGCTCTGCATATTCTCTATTTCAGCGGCAGCTGGAAATGGATGTGAAGATTATGCTTGACCCAGAGAACATCAGTAATAAAGCTGGTTTAAAACAACAGAACTATGGGACCAGGCTGCCACTTATAACTAAGAAAAAACCTGCTCCTGTAAGTAACTTGTATTATCTTACGGGCTTGTTATATGCATTACTTTTCACTATTAAAGTTTATATGTGTTAGACCTAAATAAAAAAATTGATTTTAAGTACCTCATAATTTCCTAATTTTGGCATTGATATGTAACGATTGAATTATTCTGAGTGACAACACTGGGGAAGACAAACCTGTCGCATAACAGGCTCAGGTAGCAAGACCCCAGTCCAGCAAGAGTATAAGTATACATGGGAATGTGCATGGTAAGTAATCTCGGTAAAATCAGGGCGTGAAGATAAGCGAACTGGAGCTTGTGGAGTTTAGGATGTGACCCAAAGATCAAGGAAGAAGTAAAAAGGGGGTTGCTGACAAGAATGGGCTTCCAGTTGTTCATTCTATGGCCATTTCTTAAAACAAGAATACATTCTGATTTCAAATGGTAACAGGATTGTTAGGAATGAGTGGAAAATGCTTGTACTTTGTTTTGATGCTTTGTGAAATTTACTTTTTTTTTTAAAAAAAAAAAAGCAATCCTGCCACATGATTGCTAACACTGACCAGAAATCAGTGTCACTGAATCGAGAAAATAGGGGTTATACTGAAAGAGGGTCAGAATCCTGGAGTGACTACATGAATTTAGGTGTCGTTTAATCTTATTTTTCTGGCGTGGTTTGGGAGGGAATGTCAAGTTCTACTGCTTAGCTCTATGCTGGGAGCACTTCCTTTGGAATGTGAGAGACAGATTCAGATGCTTCCTTTCCATATGGAGAGATTTCCTGTCTTGTAAATCCCAGGTGTCCTCGCTGTCAGGCTACGAGGTATTCCGAAGCACAGCCTTTCTTTTATCTCTAGTCAGGCTTTTCCCTTAGTTCAGAACAAATACCTGCCGAAGCCAAGGCTGAGCATTTCCACAGCACTCTCCTGAGAGTACCCTGACTCTAGTATCCACCAAATCACCCTTCTCTATTCCTTCTGGTCTGAGAATGTTCATGTTGTGTGAAGCTAAATTTTGATTCTTCCAAATCTGTGTTCTGCAACTGCTGCTTCTCTTAACTAAACAAATGAACATGAAGATGAGATTTTCTGCAAGGTATGCTTTTAAAAAAATCTAATAGGCACAGACATCCCTCCAAAGATCAATTATGTTCACAAATTTAGCACAGCACTGTGGTCCACGTGAAAGAATATGCCCAACGGTCTCACACAAGGATGCTCTTCTACAATTTAATTTATGTAATAGAAGCATCGTGCAGCAAGCCCAGTGCTGTAAGAGACATTCTAGGGTATTTGGTTTTAAACAACATAAGCAGAATCTGTGAATGGCACAGCTGTAAGCTGCCACTTATAAAAAATGATTTTTGAAAGCTGTTGCCCAGACTAAGAGGTGATTTGTCTAACCCTGTGATGTAGAGTTAATTAGAAAAAAGCATCATGGCTAATAGCTTTTTAGAACCACTCTAAAACACTCGCAGAGAGGAATATTATACTACTGCAGAGAGCCATGTGTTTTACCACTCTCGCTGAAACGTACACTGATCAGAGAAAACTTAAATTACAAACGTTTAGTGAAAATTAGTCAAGCTCTCTGATACATATTTACAGCTGCGAAGGAACTGTTTATGACAGGGAGATGGGGTGAAAAAACAAGTAGGTATTTCCTATCTCTAATTTCTACAGCATTTACTGAAGGAAATGCTCTTTAGAAGTTTTCGAATCCCATGACACAATCTGCATTTTGAAATGCTCTGGCTTCGCTGCGGGTAAAATTTTGCAATTAGATTTGCAAAATCCACTACTGAGATTGTGATTTAAGGCATTTTTGTTAAATGTGATCTATACCAGCACTTAGAGGGATGATACTTACCAGATGATCAGTAGTAACTAAAATAAGTCGATGTGTGGTTGCAGGTCTAAAATTATATGGTCTTTAGTTTTGAAAAAAAAAAACATCAATTAAAGTAGCCTCAAGAATTAAGTCAGGTGCTACCTACCCTGTTTTTACTAATTAGCCATTAGAGGGCAATATTTGTACGCACACATGCGGGAACACACACACGCATATACCCGTGTACGTGCCCTACATATGTACGTAAGTTCAAAGATTATCTCCCAAAAAAGTCAGTGGCAGAAGGACTCTCACTGAAGTAAATTAAAAAGTAATTGCTTGGTTAACTGCATTCAGGTTTTTTCCTAGAGTCGTCAGCATCTGAGTTTTCAAGGAGACCCGAGCATTTATAAATGTGATGAGATTAAAAACACGCTGGTTTTGAGGTGACTGGATAGGTCAAGCACAAATCTACACGGACTTTCTATTATCCTGCCATTTGAGTAGTTTGAAAAATTATTAGTAAGGATCTCATTGTTTCATGAAAAATGTTGTCTTTTCTTGCTCTTTTGGTATTATAAAGTAGCTGACGCTGGATTTTATGACGGAAACTAAGAACAATTAACTGTTGCCCTTTTGTACCTTTTTGGGTCTGATAAGCACTAATGCTTCTTCTGTAAAGTTCTGTAGTTATCTTAAAATGAGGACTGTAATTCTGTTTGAAACACCATGAGCAGGCTGGGCATCACTTTATTTTGTAGCCTATATCTGGATAACAAATGAAAAATGATGAGCAGTTAATTATTAAATATGTATACTTCCCACGGAGTATCTAGCAAAGCAAATAGTAATCTGGATTGCAGCAAAAATAATTCTGATGAACTGCTGCAATGTAGAAAAGATTCACAACTATACCTTTCATTTTCATAGGACTGCTGTTCTTTTATAGAGTTATACTGGCACTTTTTGGTCCTTGTTTTCTTATAAATGTATATTATACTGTAAACTTAGGAACCTTTTAATTTATTCATGAGGTAGAATTTAATATGGTGATGATTTCTAGCCTTTATGAGTTGCATCTTATATAGCGTGCCTTTAATGGTGATGGCAGTGATCCTGTGTTGTGGTGGGGATTTTTTTAAGCTAGCTTATTTGAGCACAACCATTCCAATCATATCCTCAGTTATTCATTCTTTATTCAGTATGTGCATCATGCTAATTACTGATGCTTATCACTGAAAGGCTATTTGTTTCCAAAAGTATAAAGTAAGGCAAAGCACGGCGATTCTTTTCATTTCAAGGAAGAAGTTGTAGAAGAAAAACAGGTCTTTCGGTCCTCAAAACCTGATTGTGTTTTAAACTTATGCATATGGCTATAATTACAGTCAAAGCATAATTTGGCAGTGGTAGCAGAATGAGACTTAAACAAATTGACGTTACACTACAGTAATTCAAAATAACCTTGTTGCATTTGTATTATGGTATGTAATCATAATAACCAGCCCAGTGAATTAATAAAATCTTCTTGTCACTAAAAATAAAGAGGAAATAATCGGTGAGATAGAGTTAACTTAACAGATGACTATAGTCAGCATCCTTTCAGCCTAGAAATGGGAATGTGAAGGTCACCCCCATCTCAGATGACAAACGTAGAACATTTTGTTGGTAAACAAATTAATCTTTTGAAAGGTCACCATTTGTTTTAAGTTTTTATCCAGTTCTTGTCATCTGGAATTGGAGATTGACTGTCATCTTGCTAGGTAGGGGTGCAGCCGAAGCTGCTGAAGCTGTTTCTGTACATATCAGCATTCCTTGACAAAACGCAGTGCCTGATTGTGATGCTATGGGCTGCTGGTTTACAGCTGTCTCCGGACAAGAACGGAGGCCCACCCCTGAATTCCAATAAGTTGGTCCTGCATATTCCGCCTCGTGTAAGCTGGCCCTTTGCCCGCAAGTAAAATGTATTGTAGTTCAAGCCAGCAATTATCTTTCTTACTTCCTTCTGTGCTGCTTCTGTTGCCTTTTTCAAAAAGCAGATGTGGGATTCACCAAAGTTCTCCATCTATTCTCTCTTGCACCTGTTATGGCAGAATTTTGATAGAGGTAAATTTCTGGGATAGCCAGCGGTAGGCAATCAAAGGAGCAAAGCTTGAGTTTTTTTCAAGTACATGGAAAATTGATGGTTCAGAGCCATCTGTGGTTGCTTTAAGAGCTTAAAGTAGGCAAGAATAACGTATAAGACCTGTTGTTAAAGATGCCAACATGCTCCAAATTGAAGGTTGAATGTTGGGCTTTCCGTTTAAACTGGACTTTATTTTCTGTAGATTAAAAAAATCTGAGGGAATTAATATGTATTAATATCTTAGTATTACATTTAAGGGAAACTGTATTAATCATTGGGTAGGTAAAATGCTGGACTATGTAAATCAGAACGAGAAGGAGAAATTTGCAATTTTTTTATACAATTTCCCTACTCAGAAATTTTCTTGAGTAAAACGACAGCCAGTCATAAAAAAATGTTCACAGTTTACATCTTGTAGAGACTGTTACAAATTGAACTCATCTGACTTTAGAATAGTTCCACGGACACTGGTGAGAATTTGTCCTTTAGTTAGCATTCAGTATTTCTGTATTGAATTCCATGTGCTGGTTCTTAGACTCGGTGGACCAAAATTAGGTTACCTGAAACGAGAGTTAAACGCTCTCTTTATTTACTATTTATTACTAAGATTATTTGGCTGATTGTCAGAACAAGATCCTTTTTTCCCAACTGATGGACCACTTGTGGGACAGACCCACTGAAGGCTCTTGGTATCCTTCCATATCGACATAGAAATTCTTTCTGAATTAGTTATCAGAGCAGCTTTGCATCTTTCAAAGTTTGTCTAAACCATACTTTCTTAGCTTGCTTATATGATACCATGATCGGGTAGCTTCTCCCCTATTCACAACACATGCTAACCTGTTGTAGGGGAGAAAAAAAATCAGATGGGTCTGACAAATTTGATCTTGACAGGTTGAAGCTGCTCGTTTGTTACTTTTCAGATGTTTATAGTTACCTTGTTTGGTTATGTGTTTAAGGATTTTCCCAAGAATTATAGTTAAACCTGTAGGGCTAGAATTTCTCAGCAGATCCTTTGCTGCTTTCTAAAGATAGGTACTATGCTCTTTTCCAGTATTCTGGTATACTGTCCGTTCTACAAGGGTTCCACCAGCAGTTCTCAGATTGCTTTAGCTGTTCTTTAAGCATCCTAGAGTCTATTTTATCAGGACCAGCCAATTTGAAAACCTCTGAGCAGTGTCTGATCTGTTTTGCCCTTAAGGTAGCCTGAGACCTCTTCCCTTTTGCACTTCAATTGAGTGAGTTGATTCTGCTCATAACTAGCTGCTTTTTAAATGATAATGATGAATGTACATAATTATGTCTTTTTTTTTTATTACCCAGAAGTTTCTTCCTGTTCGCATCTCGTTTTGTTTTCCCCATTTAAGCAAACAAAAAGTCACCAATATGCCCGTTTTCCATTTTCTGTATGCTTTTGTCATCTTTTGAGATCAGTGAGGAACACATGATTTACCAGCTTTGGTAACTTGCTGTCCTTCCTATCCTGCTTCATCTCTGGAATAGTTTGAGCTTGTTTCTGTAGTACATTTTATCTATGGAACAGACCGTTCAACAGAGTGTTAGTTTCCCTTAGACTTGCCTTCTACAAGCTCTTGCCTGCCAGTTTCCTGAGCATATTGAAAACTGACCTTAGTTCCATTGATTTTATTGCCTATGCTTCCTCCTTCCTTTCATGGGGGTTACGAACTGTGTGCATCAAATCTTGACAGGAACTTGTTAATAAAAAATATGAAGGTAGGTGGCAATTTGGAGAAGGCAATCATGAAATGAGAGATTACTCTGTTATATACCTTTTCTGCCATTGCTATCAAGCTCTGTGGCTTTCTGATACTTACTCACCAAATCTTGTCCATCGAATCTTCCTGGTTGACAAATGTAGTTTTGATACGTGATAGTACTCATCTTTTCTCTGTATTTATTACTAGTCTCTGTTCTTTTACTGGGGAAAAAAAAACATATTTAGAAACACATTTAAAAAAAAGAAGTTGTTCTAGTTAAATATTGCTGTCTAGGTAAAAAAGGAAACATAGAGAACTAATCGAAAAATCCCTGTGGTGTTACAACAAGTGCCCCATTTAAAATGAAGCAAAAAGGAAAAAAAAATCAAGTGGGAGAGGTTTATCCACAGGAGAAAAACACTTTAGAAAGGGTAATAGAATTGTTTTTCTCATGTCCCAGGTTAATTACACTCAGAAGCGCTTGAAATGAAAAAATAGTTTTTCAGCACACTCTGAGCATATTATCAGGCAAGTAAGCCTTAGTCTGCGCTGCAGACT
This sequence comes from Phalacrocorax aristotelis, assembly GCF_949628215.1. NCBI lineage: Eukaryota > Metazoa > Chordata > Aves > Suliformes > Phalacrocoracidae > Phalacrocorax > Phalacrocorax aristotelis. The sequence goes on from NC_134282.1 coordinate 53,565,277, forward strand.
AAGTGCTCCCTTCCAGCCCTACAAAACTGTACTTTAAAGGTACCCGTGATGAAGCAGGCTGTGTGCTGACTTCAGTAAAGTACACTTGTTGAATCATAATCTTCCTAACAAACTTCACTAGAAGACATTATTCATGCAGGAAAATGTTTGAGGTTCCGCTCACCTCGTAGCAGTAACGGTCGCTTGGGGTCGTGCCGGGGAGAGGAAGCAGGTGAGGGGCCCGCAGGTTGGCGTTGTACAGGGCGTGATCCCTTGCTTCCGTGCTGATTTGGGTCTCTCTGCACTACAGACATTAAAATGCTAGTTACGAGCTGCCGGTTCTGGAATATGTGGTATAAAATTCAGTAGGTTTTGTGTTTATGCCATAAAAGCTGTAGGTGTGATTAAAGGTTTTTAATTGCACTGGTGTAAGCAGATGGAAGTCTGTTAAAAACCTTTTAAAAAGATGCAGACTTTTAAATATCTTTTAAAATTAAATCACTGGATAATGGTAATAAAACTATATATTGATGCTAAAAGTAATCCTTCTTGCAGTACTTCATATTAGTTTTATTATTTTTAAGGTCCTGTAAATTAGTTGGCTTAATTTTAGTGAAAATAACTGAAGAATGAAAGCATTTTGTCCAATTTTGCTTTGATACCTCACTGAAGTCTTCAAGACACTGAAAAAACACGGAAGGGTGTACAGGCTGGGTGGAATTTTCATGGGTCACTGTTTTGGGTAGCTCCATAGTTCCACTGTGCTGCCTGTACTATGTAATGAAGTGAATCATAGTTGGCGCTGCCCAGTGTAAATGAGAGCTTAAATTGCATTACAGTTCGTCTGTCCTTATTTTAACATGACACCTGCCATGGACTTTATAGAAATTAAAGGATACAGCAAAGAGTTAAGTATGTGTCCAGTTAAAAACCAAGCAAAGAAAACCATCTCTAGACTGCTTTTGAACTCGTACACTCCACCTGAATTGCTTTTCTTTGTAGCTGCTTACATGTCTATGAACACAAATGAAATACATAGGTTTCATAGTGCTGTTTATCGTAACAAAACTCCTGGGATTTAAACTGGGATAAAGCTGACCAATAGTAAAATCGGGGCTGCTTTACTGATACAATAGCAATAGCCTGAAAAGGGAGTCACTGTTTAATTAAATTTCTTCTTTTTATACATTTTTGTTGTGTCCTCAACAAACTGCTGGGGCTGAGAGTGAATAGAAAAGTGTGGTTTATTATTCCCCTTTCTCAGTATCAAGCCACTTATATGCCAGCTGGTATAAAGTTAATCTTTGTTATATGCTTATTGCTATTTTCTTGAAACACGAGGACATGAAGATTCGTACATCTAGATCCCTTAAAGCGTAATGCTGCATAATGGCCACAGCTAAAATGAGTGCCCGAAAGATTTCTCTGAGATTCTCTATTACGATAAAGCGTTTATATTTTCTCTGTCCCTAATGTCTCTTGTGGGCAGTGTTGTTACACAAATTGGGAGGAAAAATTATAATAGCTTATTTTGATCTATCTCATTTCCCTGTTAGGTTTGTAAGCAGTTTTTTTAGAATTGCCTACTCCTTTCTACAAAGCTGGTGGCGAATGTTATTCACTAATTATGACACAACAGTGCTCAAAGATCCCAATCGTGGCCGGGATCCTGTTGTACTAAAAGCTGTATGCAAGTGTGATGATCAGTCATTAAAACCTAGTATTTTACACCAGGAAGTCCCAGTGTTCTCTATAAGAGGTAAATACCATTATTCCCATTTTGCAGATCTATCAATATTTCCTAGCTTTCTGATTTTATGTATTTAATATTATTTTAAGGTAGCGTATAATTCCTAATGAAATAATTTTTTAAAAAGCAAATGAAATTTTCAGCATGTGGCATTACTCATCAGTAAGGTCCAAACATTTCTATCCAGTGGGAGAATTTCTAACCATTAGACTAACGGAGTAACTGCTAACAGATTGTCACCCACAGAAACATGGGACTTGTTTTTTTTTTTAATTGGGCTCCACAGCTATTTGCTGACTAACAAGGAGACTGTGGGATCTTGAGGTCTGCTCCAAATTATGAGGGAGATGTGCCCTGTTGCATACAGCGCTGTTTGCTTCCTTTTCCCATTTTTATCTTGCCCCAGTCTCTCTGTTCCTTGCTGTTGTCTTCTGAGATGCTTCCAGAACGTATCCTAGTCGTACCTCCCTGATCCTCTGCCAGGCTCTTTGTCCAGCCTGTCCCAATGTTCTTTCCTAACCCTGCTGCCCCCAGGTCTTTTTCCTTGTCCAATCTGCCTGCTGGCTTTCCTGTTTGCTCAAAGATCTGCTTTGCCCCTCCAACTACCCTTCTTCTTCTTGAGATTGATAGTATATTCACACCTGTGTGCTGCCACTTACTTACCCTGTTCATTCAAATTTAGTTGCTTCCTTCTTGTGTTGCCTCAACCCAGCATTAAAGTTACTGGAGAACCTGTAAAGTTGCAGCTGCAGAGGAAGTTCTGAGCAGTCTCTGTTACAGCACACCTGATCCCCAGGTAGTTTAGCTGCTAAAAATAAGAAACCTGTATCTAGGTTTCCAAAAAATCTGTTGACAGGCTAAGGTTTGATAGACTAGTGTTAAATTTTCCTTTTGCTTGATAAAACATTTGAGTCTCTCATGTCTCTCTGGGTTTATCATTGTCAATATAATCTTCTGCTGGTGGTGGCTCGCTATTGTCACATGAGAGATCTCAGTGATGTTACTTGTGCTGTAATGCTTTAAACCCACCAAATATCTAGCTCTCTGTTTCTTTAGGAGTTGAGTACAACCCACATTGCAAATGGAATAGTATGTGTGTCCCTAGCCAGAAGCTTGGCACGTTGGAGAGAGAAAAAAATGTTAGATAATGCAGAGGTTTTGTATTTATAATACTGAAGTATAAGGTGGCAATATATCCTTTTCCCTGTGCAATGCTCTATATGCGCAATAATAAGCGTAACGGTAAGACACATGGTATCACTGTCCCAGGGTGATGTGGGTCACTGCTTGAATTCCTGGCACTTAGAACCAGCAGGTTCTGTTTATTTCAGGCAAGCGCAGGTTAATTGGGGAAGTAAGGGAGCTTTAATCCCCACATTAGCACAGCCAGAGTGGCACATGTTTCCACATCGCATTATCAGGCTGTGTCATTGTCTGCTGTCCCCGAGGAACCTGAAAGCTCCAAACTTTTGTGATACCGTTCCCTGATTTGCGAGTAGTTTCACATATTTTAATTCTATTGGTATTCTTCGCAGCAAAAATTTATTTACATGGTTGAAAGTATTTCCTCTTCTTTCTTGCACCTTGCCTGTTGTCCTGGGTTTGGCTGGGATATAGTTAATTTTCCTCTAGCAGCTGGTACAGTGCTTGTTCTGGACTTAGCAAGGGAATAATGTGATAACACACGGATGGTTTAGTTGTTGCTAAGCTGTGTTTATACTAAGTCAAGGACTTTTCAGCTTCCCGTACTCGGCCAGCAAGGACGTGGGCAAGAGGCGCAGCCAGGGTGGGGGCACAGCCAGGATAGCTGACCCGAACTGGCCCAAGGGATATGACATCACCATATGATGTTGTGCTCAGTGTATGAGCTGGGGGGAGTCGGCGGGGGGCAGCGATCGCTGCTTGGGGATGGGCTGGGTGTCAGCTGGTGGCGAGCAGTTGCATCACTTGTCTTTCCTGAGTTTTGCTCCTCTCCCTCTCTCTTGTTGGGGTTTTTTTCATTACATTATTATTAATAATTTCAATTATTAAACTGTTTCTATCTCAACCCACAAGTTTTGTCACTTTTACCCTTCCAATTCTCTCCCCCCTCCCACTTGGGGAGAGTGAGTGAGTAGCTGTGTGGCGCTTAGTCGCTGGCTGGGGTTAAACCATGACACCCGTGTATGCATTTTATATATTTAAAGACTGTTCTGTCAAAAAATACTGTGTTTACACTATCCTTATTAAAACTGAGCAAACTTCTTGTGATTCCTTTATTAACTAGTACACTGATTTTTGCATAGCAGAAGTCACAGGACATCAGTTGGATGTAATTAACTTTATTTTAAATTACTAAAGTAATGACAGTAGACAATACTGTCGCATGTTCATAAGTAGTAAAAGCAGTGCTTGTACTGTTACATTATTAAATCTTAATGAAACTATTCAGAGCAGAAATTATATTTATTATTGTGGGAGTAGAAAAGTGTGTCTTTGCAAATCTAGGATTTCTCCTTGAAAGAAGATTCTGTCTCTTCCTAGATGTGTAGTCAGAAGATAGCGAAAGGTCATACCATCCGCAGCCTTTGGGGTTTGCCTGCCTCTCACCACGTGGATCCTGCCTTACCCCTGTTAGAAGACATAACAAAAGGTGAGTCACAGAAGCCCACCTGGGTACTGTTGCCACCAGATGGATGCTACATAAGCAGTGTTGTTTACTGCTTGCAAGCAGGTGTCTGGTCATCAAATTTTCTGGCGCCTCAAAACTTGTAAGAATTGCGATCTCAGATGTTGCAAGGGGTAGAGATCAGCTTTGGACTTCTTACTCCATGTGGTAGCTAACTTAGGACGTAGCATATGTTACATCGAGTATCGTCCTCCCTGAGTCAGTTATCTTGTAATTCACTTAGTTCAGTTCCTCCTGGAAGGAAGAACTGTGTGTGATGGAGGATTCCTTTATGACTAACATGGTCAAAATAAACGGTTGTGATTCATGTCTGGCTATTAATCATTCAATCTTAACTAGACCTGCACTTGGACTATTCTAGCAACCAGTCCATATTCATGATTACATTGTGGTTTACAAGAGCTAATTATCATCCGTTCTGCATATTAAATTGCCATTGTACAGGCACATAACTCTATCTCAGAATCAGCACCATTACAATATGTTTCATGTATTTGTCAATTTTTATAGGCAAAGTTCACCTTCCTTGAAGGTAAAATATTGAAACATAAGGATCTTTAAAGAAAACTGCTGCTTTTCTAGTTTTGGTTTGGAATTGGAAGAACTTGAGTCTGCCTTTGTTTAATTCTTTCTTTATTGTTACCAATTCATTCTTTTTTTGTAGCTGGAATGTATATGAATTGTTTAGTAATGTCATCTTTTTGTAGGTATTCTGAGCCTAACTGAACAAAGGCTTATCCCTCCAGCCACAAAGATGACTCTCCGGACACGTCCTGTTGTATCCAAAGTAGTGCCTTTCCATGAATTTCACAGGCAACACAGGAAGTCAGCTGTAGGTGAGTGCAAAGGATTGATAACGGCCATCGAATGCAGCTCCAACTTCACCTTCAGGCCCTTGTTTTATCTCACAAGGTAACAGCTGTCTAATGAGCACTCACTCAAATTCTTAAAGAGTAGTAAGTGCATGAAGATGTACATGAGCATCCTGTGTCTTGCAACTGAATGGGAATCAGATTTCCTAATCCCTGTGAGGACTCGGTCCCTGTTCGTTTCTGAAATCCTGGTAGGTTCCTGCCTCCATGTGTCAAATTCGAAGCACCTGAATCTGAAGATCTGACCACTGCTTTTAGTCTAAAGCCAGTGTTCCTGTAAGTCATGACTTAACATGACTTGCAACAGCCGATCAAGCCTCTGTTTTGCCAGTGGGATTAAATGAATGACTCCTAATAAGTGAATATACTCTGGGCAATGGGATTCCGATCTAGCACGAAGTGTCCTCAAAACTGTTGTTGCTACAGCTGCTTGTGGTGTGCGACATCAGTATGGCAAGGAGCGTAAGCAAAACGAGCGGTGGGCTCAGTAGCAACCCCAGAAATTTGAAAAGTTCCAATGAAAAGGTGTTGGTTGAAAACTAAAATTATACATGGAATAACCAGGAATAAAAGCGCTAATATTCTGACATTGTTATCCTGGATATACTCTTGGCTGGCATATTACAAACTTTAGAACGTTACAGGTTAGAACCGTGCTACGTTTTCCTATAGCCTAATCTCAGTCTTCACAATAGCACCCTGTTATAGCATGGTTTGGTTTATGGCCATCCAATAGCGTTCCTCAATGGTTTTTGGTGATAACTCCTGAAAATTGCAGCCTGCTTGGACATGAGAGCAAACCGGAGCATGCCAGTATCTAATGGTGGGTGGTAGAATATCAATTTGATGCTGTGTTGCACTACTTTTAACTATGAAACCTGCAATGAATTCTTGTCTTTGGTACAGAAGAGATCGGTAATAGGGTGGACCCTGAGAATACAGATGCCATCGCCTTCCCAAACTCAAAGGAAGCAATTTATGGCACATATTCCTCTAGTAAGGGTAGCGTCGCACCACTTCTGTCCAGCAGCTCCGCGGTTTCAGCAAGGAAATCAAAGCTGGCATGGACATACCCAGCTCAACATTTGGAAGCTGAGCTGCAGATTCCCTCTCAGACACAGGTATTCAGACAGGGAGGATAATGAGGTTTTTATTCATGTTTTTAATATGATGGTTTAGGAAGTGATTCTAAATCACTGAACTGGTACAGAAGGGTTTGAACCAAAGCCAGTAAATATTGAAGTAAGTAGGAAATATTTTGTGTATTGCCAGTTTCTACTTTCTCAAGTCTTCTGCCTAAATTTGTCTGCTTTTTCACAGAATCATAGAAAATAAGTCTAGAAAGGATGTTACGAGGTTATCTAGACCTCCAGGCAGAATTACCTGTACCTGTAATGTTGCAGACAGATGTTTCTCTAACCTGTTCTGAAAACTTTCGGTGCTAGCAACTCCACAGTCTCCCTAGGCCATCTGTTCCAGTGCTTAACTAACTATCTTTACTGTTATAAAAGAGTTTTTTAATGTCTCATCTAAATCTCCCTCACTGCAGTTAAGCAAATGTAGTGTTTCCCTTTATATTTACAGAAGACTATAGGGGAGTTTGACCTTGACTGCTTAATGCTTGCTGATTGTTCTTGATCCCCATGCAAAAGGGACATTTCTTTCTTTTTATGGCTAATTATTGTGTTTTGTAGCAAACTGTCTGGAGCTTTGCTTGGTCTTTCCAGACTTTTTGACTTTTGTGCCATTGAGGAGACCTGAAAATCAAAAATAAAGTAGACTTGAGAAATGGAGATCAATGAGTTCTTAATGTAAATAAAAATAATTACCTATAAATAGTTTGAAAATAGTGCACTTAGATTGAAAACTAGAGCTATAGAGTTGCTGGCTAAAGTTGCCAGTAAATACAGAGTTCTGTGAAGAGGCAGGAACGCTTCTGTTTCAAGTTTTACCTCATTTCATTTATGTGGCAGGAGGTCACCCGTTCTCCTGGGATGGGTGGAGGCAGTCTCAGTGGAAGAATGCTATTGCAGTTACTTTCCGAGTGTAGTCCAGTGAATCACTGTAGAGCTTCTTTTTTATATTTGGTAAATGAAGCCTAGTTTTTCTGTGCAATTAATGTAGTTTTGTGGAAAAAAAACCCAACAAACTAGAATCTTGCATGACCTCTGAGGTCTTTGTGTGGCAATGGGTTTTATGGTCAAAATGGG